>NC_069113.1:39598559-40891059 GCF_025612915.1 Magallana angulata | reverse complement strand
ATGCCCCTTTAACAAACAAACAAACATCAATACAAAACAAAAGGGGGGTGTACAGCGTTACAACCCCCCCCCCCCCCCCAAAAAAAAATAAAAAATAAAATCCCCCCTCATTCTGTTAAGAAGGAGGGGATAAAATATTTTAAACATATTTGTCGTCATATATCCAAAGGGGGTGGGGTTGTCTGTAACCAAGACTCCCAAAAATGCTCTTAGTTTCCTCGACTGTTGGCTAGTAGAGTTGCCTCTCTTTAAAAATGACTTAAATTTTGTAGTTAATAAATCAAACACAGCTTCATCACTGGTCTATCCTAAATGTTCTATGCATGCATGATGTTTTTATGTATTCTTGGCCATGATCACTATTTATCGCCAAGTGTAAACAGAAACATGCCTCTGATGTGCCTCGAATGGCTTCCGTCTGAAGTACTCGCTTGACAGATTTGTTTGGAGTCTTCCAATGTTAGTCGAATGCTTAGATTTAATTTAATAACGCCACCTGGTATTTAAGTTTGATGTAAATGATTGTAAAATTTGTGTTGTGTTTTGCATTGATAATGTTGGATCTACTTTTGTTGTTAATTTGGATTTTGATAGTAGTGTTGATTTATGCATATTCATATTGCAAAGACGACTGATGAATTTGTTTGAAAGATCATAAATTTTGTTATAGATTCTTGAAAATGCTGTTGATTTGCTTAAAATGTAGGTTTTGTTCTTTTCATAGTCAATACGATAGGATTCTACTTATATATAATACAAGATATATTTTAATCATTTATGCATCATTATTTTTTCGATCAACAATTGATAAAATGTGTAAAACAATTATATTTTTTTTGATAGGATATTACATAAACATATTTTCAATACTTTGATATCCATAAAGTTTATTCATATTGTTTTGTAATTTTGGAAACATTTCCTTTCTAAATTCAAAATATTAAATTTAAAAAAAATCATTTTAAATAGCAACTATAGATACGACAAAAATTGAAGATAAACATAAAATTAGAAATCAACTATGAATCTTTTTTAAAACCTAGACAGAGTCAACACAGCAACTGGCGGTTTGGTATACACCCATCAGAATCATTTTGAATTCGTACGATGAATGATTTTTGAAAATGAACAAGACGAAAAATTAATCACTTACATTCCCATGGTATCTATATTTGTAAAGATCCAAAATATCTCTATGTTGAATTCCCTGCACTAGTCCAAAAAATGCAAGACAAAACACAACTGCATACATCGTTCAAACAGGAGGGGAAAAAGCAAACGCCGTGTATTTGCCCGTGCGATGTTTGTCGCTATCAACGAAGAAACTCACACAATTGAACATGTTTTTATTGTTCGCGTATGGATTAACAATTAGTCAAAAACACGACTTGTCAGCTCTATTTGTAACGACGCATTGCTGTCCGAGTTCCGCTAACCAGATCATGGAGATCGGACCATAAAACTGTCATGGCCGACTGTCCTGGTCCTTTCTGCGCTTATTCGTGTTTGTTACAGGCGATGATACAATAGTTTTTCTTTGCCTTATTTAGTTTTAAAAGTTATGAATAAGAGCAATTACGAAAATGGATTGCACAAATCTTAATATGTAATTGTAAAAATATTTCTTTATTCGGTGTCTCTATACATTTGTATAATACAAATCTACAAGCTATGTTACAATACTGAAAGCAGCTCTCGATGTTGACTCGCCGACTGGTTAGTGAGGTAAAGAATGATCCAAGTTAAACTGAACCCCATCTCCATGTAACACGACATCATTACCTAATAAACGAAATAAGTAAAATAAATGATTAAGCCTGTAATGTGCCTCAACAAAAAAGTACTTGTACTTGTATTATTATGTGACCTTGCACTAGCTAGTTTTACCTAAGCGAGGTACGTGGTCCTGGATTGCCTGGCCATTAGCGGCAGTCAAACGGACTCGGATGGGGAAGACAACCGGTTTATCTACAGGGTCACTTCCGAATACCCAGAATCCATCAGTAGTGTGATGTAACGCTGACCATCTATTAGACTTAGGTTGGTACATTTCTACACCTGTGGCCGGAATTCTGTAGGGCCAACAATATGATGCAACGTTAAACTATAATGATTATGAAGTATTAAACGACGCTTTCGCAATACATTGAAATATTGTAATTATTTTGAACAAAAATTGTCTACAAAAGATGAATCCTAAGCTTAAAATCTATTGAAGCCAGGTTTTTGTACATTTGATGCTAATGTGAAGTATTTTTTAACTTCCTGACTTTACATACACATGTACATCGATGTCAGGCACAAAAAGCCCCAAAACAAGATTTTTTAGGGTCAGACGACACATTCCTCAATGTTATATAACTTTTTCCAGAAATTTGTTATTAACCACTACTTTGACAAGCTTTCTTGCAAACATTAGGATACCTTACCAGGCATTTCTGCAAAATACTAGAGTATGCAATTTCCTATATAATCTTCTTGAAAACACTTGAATTGCTGATATAAAAATTTATATATTGTAATATATAGAGCCAGGGCGGGGTTTGAACTCACAACCAATGGAATCTACATTCCTAGCAGTGAGCGGCCACCGCTCTAACCACTCGGCCATCTAAGATTGCAAAAAAAAAAAGAAGAAGAATTCAAATAATTTTAAAAATGATTATAAATAATAATTTTTATTGGAACTCTTTATAATTACGAGGAGATACAAAAAAAGATGCTCTAGGAATGTGTCGTCTGACCTTAACTTAACCCTCAAAACACCAGTACGTCACGTGGCTAACAACGGAAAACAAGGGAAATGACTGATCACTCCCCGTGAACAGTGATCATTATACCGTTATTCATTTTTTTTCGTAATCCCCATACCTTGCATTTCTGATTTGAAGTTTCAGATACCAATTATTGCTCCCTTGAAATTTGTACTCAATCTTCCCATTGCCAACTGGACACTGAATAGCTTGGATTTCTATTTTCCATCTACCATCTCCATTTTCAGCTAAATCTAAGGCACCTTTTACATGAAACAAAATCAAAGTGAAACTTTATAAAGTTTATCTTAAAAAAATGAATCATCCATAATCGTAAATTTTATATGAAAGAATGTATAACGCTTGATCAATTAAATATAATATCTAAGGTCTGTCCAAAGACATTTATGCAGCTCAATTGGACAATTTTTAATAATTAATTGATAAAAAAATGTGAAAGAAGTGCAATTGAAATCGATAAAAGGGAACATATCAAATATAGTATTTTCATTGACATATTATCATTTTTCAATCTGAAAAATTTACAGGAACAAAAACAGATTTCTTATGGAGACTTAATGGGAAATATTTACATCTATTCTCCATTCGGAAGTCACTTGGATTTTTCAACGTTATTATCCGGGTACTTTTATCTCTTTTGCAATGCAAAATCCCCGTAGACTTTTTATTTTTAGCTGTGTTTTGAAACTTGACAAGCTAGAAGGAGCGTTTTAAATGGGAAATCTTGGGATTTTTTTTATACATCATTACATGTACTATTGAATGAATATCGTTTGAACATAAAAGTATTTATAAATATTGAATAATTGAAGACAGTGTGCAGAATAAAAATAATTAGCGAAGCTTAACTGAGAAAAAAAACCAAATTGGTAATCTTCAAGTACCAATGATGTTTAAAATATATAAAACAAAAGACAGTATTCTTCCGATTTCTCGGTATTAAAGACCAAAAATTCGAGTCTATTATTTTAATATAGTAGTATAGATATGTCACCTTTTTTCTCTCTATCTAATAAAAATGCAGGATGTACAAAGGGTTTGTATGTTCGTTACTGACCAGCATGGCATTCTGGACAAAGGTCTTTGACAAAAGTAGTGAAAGTTCCAGTTATGGGGTCATTCCCGGCTCCCTGTCCTGTCCCGTGAACCTGAAATAGACACACATGTACTATTGTAGAAGTCAGATAGTAAAAGGTCAAATAGTGGTAATAGCTGTCATTGTATTGCTGCTGAAAAATCGCCAGTTTATAGTCGGTAAAATAAAGCGACCCCCTCCCCTCCGAAGTATAGTTTAAACAGCAACTTTTATCGAGAGAAACTACATCTTTGAAATATCGTCACTTACCCTAAAACACATTCCACAGGATAAGGACCCAAAGAATTGGGGAGCATTCAGCGCCACCAATTTGTTGATGTGTCTGGCCACAGGGGGCATGCTTGGAGGGGAATAACTGCAGGTGCCCCCATCACCGGTCCCATAATAGGTACCCTGAATATCAGCATTTATAAGTTGAACACTAGTGTCTTTTACTAATTAACAATTCTTTATTGTCAATGAGTCCATGACACTAGTTATATAACGTCTTACTGAGTAAAGAATGTATATATAACAGAGCACAGTATAAAATGATGTATAAAAGTATAAACTTCAAAATACGAAAGAGATGCGAAAGAACAAAATAATACTTTGTGTAGTTAAAGATGCTACCATTTTCATAATTATAATTAACTTAAATATCGTTATCATTTTAAAGATGTTTGATAAAGCATAACAAAGGCCCATTCATTTAATCATTCTGGTATAAAAAGAATTCAACTTACGTCTCCTGAGTATTTTTGATGATATAAATTAAGAATCCCTTGGTGCTTTGCTGCCTCCAAAAAGCCGGAAAGAAACAAAAGAATCAAAGGTGTCATGTTCTGTCAAAATATTATCTACAACTGATGCAGTCCTTATCATTAGCTGTCCACGAGTGGCTATATATATACTATATACTCAACCAAGAACACACGGTGTTATGAATGTTTATCACCTGCTTGAATCCGGATTATATGACAATCAGAAAAAATTGGCAATGGAATAATTTATTCTTTGACAAAGTCCGGAATATGTCTTCTTTTTCAATTATTTGGCTTTTTGAATGCAATTTGCATTTGGTCCTAGCCAGTACCAAAAAATATTCGCGTTATGATAAATATTTCCGTCTGTCTTATATCCTGTTTTTGTTGGTTTAAAGAATGATATTTTAATCGTTTAAAGGAAAGCTGTGCATACATGCCCCCCTTTTCATTCCTAAACCACGTAATATATGGATATTTTAAAACATTCTTCACAATCCAACTTATATAACTGTCTGATATTACTTTATTATGACAGTTTTATCGGCTGTTTATCACAGTGCAGTGATGCATCTTGTGGAGTGTGAGGCAAAGAAGATGCCATTTACAATCCCCTGTTCATGGAAAAATGTAGATTCTATCAACTTGTAATGACATTTCAATTTTCAAACATTCTATGAAACAAGTTGTATATTGAAATGAAAACAATGGTCGAAAGGTAATAGTTTATTGAACAAAGCTGCAAACTGTTTGCAAACCTTCTATTTTTATAACACACGACTCAAGTTTAACGCGTACCTTGACACAATAGATCTTCTAGGTTACATAATATCAGTGGAATACCATGTCATGATAGGTGAGCCAGGTCAGTCTTTAATACTATAGGTGAGCCAGGTCAGTCTTTAATACTATGATATTAGGAGTACAGTCCTACTTGATTACTCAATTACTAGTTGTAGATCAACGTTGGTATGATTGGCAGTACATTTCGAAATTTATAGCGGAGATTTTAAGAGTACAAAAAGTACCTTGGTGATTTGATAAATCAAACTATGTTTTTTGTGCTTTCTCCCAATTGTTTTTAAAATTTGCATTTAATTATGCTGTGTAGATTTTTTGTTGATAAACTATACATGTAGAGCCTTTTCAACTTGCGCTGCGTTTGAACCAATTTTTTTTAAGAAAGTAAAAAGAAAGTAATAAAACATTTTTATGTTCGTACCTAGTGATTGTTATTCCAAATCATAGGTTGAAAGACAGATAAAAACGTAGTATATAACATATAAAAGCTTTTTTATTACTGGTGTTCTAACAAAATATTGATTTGCCGTAGAACAGCTGAGTAACATACATTATACAAATCTACAATATACTTAGTTGTTGAAAGCAAACAATACTGAAAGCAGCTCTCGATGTTGACTCGCCGACTGGTTAGTGAGGTAAAGAATGATCCAAGTTAAACATAACGCCATCTCCATGTAACACGACATAATTGCCTAATAAACGAAATAAAAACGTTGAATGATTAAGCTTGTTATGTTCCTTGGCTGGTGGTCGTTTTAGAAAGAAAATCATTCTCAAAATATCAACAAGAAAGAATTATTATTGAAGGTGTGCAATGACCTTGCACTAGTTTTACTTAGGCTAGGTACGTGGTCCTGGACTGTCTGACCATTAACGACAGTCAAACGGACTCGGATGAGGGAGACAACCGGTTTATCTACAGGGTCACTTCCGAATACCCAAAATCCATCAGTAGTGTAATGTTACGCTGACCATCTGTTGGACTTAGGTTGGTACATTTCTACACCCGTAGCCAGAATTCTGTAGGGCCAAAAATTTTGTGGGCCGAAAGATTATCATAATTATTAAAACCTATTCTGAAAAGAAATTGTCTAGAAAAGAGAAATCTGAAGCGTCAAATCCCTTGAAACCCTTCAAGAAAAATAATGACATGTCAAACGTTACAATATTGATCTTTTCCTTTTGTAATGTATAATTCAAATTTCAATATGTACTGTATTATTATCTATTTATATTCTATAATTTTCCACTTGTATAATTTTCCATTTGCATTGTATAATTTTTTTGCATTCTATAATTTTCAACTTTTATTGTATTACTTTCCATTTGCATTATATAAATTTCATTTGTATTGTATAATTTTCCATTTGTATTGTATAATTTTCCATTTGCATTGTATAGATTTTATTTGTGTTGTATAATTTTTTTATTTGTATTGTAAACTAAATCATTTGTATTGCAAATTTATATATGTATATTTGTTTTTATTTGTTTTGTATTTTAAGGATTGTTTTTTGTATGTTACGAAGGATTTCATTGATTAGTATTTATCGGACTGGGTAATGCTAAGGTGTCTTAACCCCGGCTTAGCCTTTTATGTCAGGTTACTTAGATTATAAAATTATTTTCAATAGACCAATTTTAGTTGGAGACACTGATGTGAACGGACCAAAAGTGTTTTTCTAGCGATGGTTCATCTAGAAGACAATATTAAGAAAATAACAAATGTCCTTTAACTCATGATTGTGATAGTGGCATTTTTCATTTACGTGAAAATTTGATTGGGTTATCATATATGAAATTAGGTTAACAAGCAATGATTCAAATAATTACAATACTTAAATAGGACATGCAATAAGATTCTCAAAAATCTATTTTAAAATAAATGAAATTATCAACCCCGTAAAAATATGTGTGCAAATCATGTGCAGCATTCAGATTGGTATTTTGTGGTTTCAAATAACAATTTAGTCCAAATAAATTACATGGTCGGAAACCCAGGGCGTGTATCGCTTCTCATACCTCCACGGTCGGTCTTGCTTCCCTTACCTCCCAGAGCGCGAGTTTTCGATGATGATTTATTAACACTATCAATTTCCTTTGAAAAAATATCTACGACCAATGGCCTCTTGAAAAATATCTTACTGTGTTTTTCCATTAAATTCCGTGATGTTTAAATGCCTCTAAATGCAACACCTATTCACTGCGTATGCATTTACGAGTAATTTACATAAGTAGTTCTCAAACAGTGATTTCTATGTTATCGGTTAAAAATGCATTTCATGAATGTTGTCTAAACACCATGTTTTATAATTATTCAACAAAAAAGTTGACTTTATTGTTAAAAGCAACATTTCAAGAGTTATTTATCATGGATTATATTTTCATGCTCGTCGATCTCATCTCAACAGTCAATGTGAAAACCATTTTAAACCGGTTTTACAAAACAGCTGTTATTGCTGTTACTTATTCACACCCTCCGTGATCTGCACTTTCCGTCGATTTATTTCAGTAAACAATTGATTTCTTCAGTAAGGGAATGTAAATATAACCATTAAATGATTTATTTTTGACGTCATCGTGTCAATAACTGCTGTCGGGTGAGCAGACAATTTATCATAACGCGCGTTATTCAATTTGTCTGCTCACCTGACGGCAGTTATTGACACGACAACGTCAAAAATAATTCATTCAATGCTATAATAACAAAGATCCTTTCATTTAAATGAATTCAATTTACGTCTCCTGTGTATTTTTGATGATATAAATTAAGAAACCCTTGGTGCTTTGCTGTCTCCAAAAAGCAAGACAGAAAGAATCAAAGGTGTCATTTTTTGTCGAAATATTATCTACATCTGATGCAGTCCTTATTATTAGCTGTCCAAGAGTGGCTATAGATATACGTTTTACTCCATAAAAAACATACAGTGTTATGAATGTTATTCACCTACTCGAATCCGGAATTCACGACAATAATAAAAAATGTGCTCCATTGGCCGTCGAAATGATTCACTCTTAAACCAAGTCCTGAATGTGTATTCGTTTTTTTTTTTAATGTTTTGGGAGTATTATAATCCAACTTCCATTTGGTTCTAGTCAGTGCCACGAAAATGTTTGCAATAAATCAAGCCTTCTCTCTTATCCTGATTCTTATCCTGTTTTTGTTTGTTTTAAGAAGGATCTTTTAGTAGAAACACTATGCACACGTTTCTTTATTCAATTTTAAGACCACGTTATATAAAGATATTCTAAAAAAATTTTTATAATATAATTTTTTGACAGTTCCATTGGCTGTTTACCACAATGCTTTGGTGCCTGTAGTGTATTGTGCAGTGTGCAGCAAAGTTGCTGCTTATTCACGGCCCGTGTTCATGGAAATATGTAGATTTCATGAACATGTAATGACATTTTAATTATCAAACATTTTATGAAAGAAACTGCATGTTGTGACGATTTCTCGTTGATAACTTATGCATGTAGATTTTTTTTTTCAATTTGCACTGTGTTTGAACCCGAATTTTTAAGTAAATTAGTTATAAAACATAATTTGTGTATGTTACCAGTCCCAGCTATTCCAAATTTGAGACTAAAAAGACAGATAAAACTTTAAGACGTAATATGTTACATTTAAAAACTATTGTATTACTGGTGTTCTAACAAATGATTTCTTTTGCTGCAGAACAGCCGAGTAACTTAAGTACAATTAATTATTTAATCGTGTTATGAAATCATATTTTTTTAAAAAGGCACATATATAAAAAGATTAGCTTAGATAATTTGATAACTAGATGAACAGTCATTCAAATCTAAATTTATTCTATTTCCACAAAAATGTCCTTTATGAATTGCCAGTGTCGACCTTATTCAAAGAAAAAACTTGATGATATCTCGCGCAAGGGCGGAACTAACACTTAGCCCTTTAATATGATACAATGCTTAAAATGTTGAACCATATTTTTGGGTTTTTTTTGTATATAATGTGCTTTCTTAAAATATTCTTTAAATTTGAAATAAACACCTAACTGGATATATATACATATACGTGGCCTTGATTTTTGGGAGTTGATTTTTATCAACTCTCCTATGCAGTTACTCAGACAAACCGAAAGTGAAACAGTGTTTAGACCTCAGCACAAATCATTGCTGCTGACAAGACTTAGTTCTTGAAAATAATTGATAAATTCGAAGTCATGTATGCTAAAGCTTTATTTTTCAAGTAAACTTATTAATAAATACCTTGAAAATAGTCAGATTTTAAATGGTACGAACAATTTAGATATTTTTTGTAGTCGTATGTATCCCTACGCCAAAGTTCAATATAGTCTCGTTCAACTCGACGCTCGGCTGTCTCTGTAAATCCTTGTCGGAGATTTACGGTGTCAGCCGAGCGTTTGGTTGAACGAGACTAGAGTTCAATATTGCTTGGATCCATACAATTTTCGAGAAATATTTCTATTACTGATACATAGTTTGATTGAATTAATTTTATCTTTAAATATTATTTAACATGATTATAAAATGGGGGTTTCTCGATATTCTTGTCGAAAAAGTCCAAAAATTCAAATTATAAAAATGTGCGTAATTCAAATTAGAAACTACATGTACTTGTCATGCAAAATAGCATATCATTGATTTTGAAATAAATAAACATCGACAAAATCAACTCCCGTCAGTTTTTCAGTACTTTGTTTCATGTTGCAACTGACTGGGAAAAAAATTAAACTTTCACCCTCTCCCCAATACGTCCTCGTTTTATGCATACACGGAACATCATTGAATCATTTAGGCGCAAAACACAATCTAATCATTGTTTAAAAGTTAAGGGGAATGTGCAGCCATCTTGTACATTTGAAGATAGCCGTGGGACTGCACATCTGCAGACCTATCTTGAAGATTTAAAAATCTAAAAAAAAAAATATGAAGAGGGTTCATTAGTATCCACTCTACAGCTTTTTTTTTTTTTAGAATAAGTTTGAATTTAACACATTCATCTTGTAACTTTGCCTCAAAATAGGGTACCCTATTTTTCTCAGTACTCATGGGATTTATTTTTGGAACAAGAAATATCCAGGCTATGCTTAGAACTCCTGTGTCTATGGAGACACAAATCTGAATGTCAATTCAAAACAATCTGTGTTGAATGTGACATTTATCAGCCAGTGTTTGTCTTTGGGGGATGGGGGTGGGGTGGTTTGCTTCTGTCAGATTAAATTTAAATAAATTCTTTCTACAAGTGGGGTATGGGATCAAAAAAGGAATTTTCCTAAATAACAAATAACATATTTTCAATGAACATATAACTTCAATGTACCCAATAAACACAGACAATGATATCTTTGGAGAATAAATAGTTTCTGAGACCTGTTTAAAGAATAAGGTACCCTACTTTGAGACAAAGTTGAAACTTAGATAAACATGCTTAGACCCTTTTCTCAACAAATTATTGTAGAGTGGAAAACACCGACCGCCTTTAATATTTTTCAGATTTTTAAAAATCTTTTTTTTATTTTAAATCTGTAGCTGACCGGTTCTATGTGATTAAAAATGTATCGTTCTGTTCTTGTATGCATAATTTTCATAGAAAACAACATGTAAAACCTCATTTTCATTGTTTCTTTTTATCTCTCAGTAACAATTTTGGTCTGTTTCGAACAGAAACAAGACAGCTTAAGAACTTTTTAAACTGATATCCTCAAAAGTACAAGATGGCCGCACATCTCCCTTAATGTTTAAGGTTTACTACTAATCTGTCGTGGTATATATTTTTAAGTGATCAGATCCAAAGTATCTGCCCAATGGTTGGTCATTAGTTAGTCCGTGTTCCTGGGCATCCAGTTCTGGAAAATTCTTCCCTTTAAAACTAAAATCGCATTATTTGTTCCTTTTTATTTACTAACGTTTATGTATTAATCAGGTATGTCCGATCCCAGTTATCTGCCCGCGATGCATGATAAATTCGTCCTACTCTTTTCACGTTAATTAGTCAACCGGCGTTCTTGGTTACACCACCATTCTGGAAATTAGGGTCTTCCGTTTCCAACGGAAGACCCTCTTGTTATTCTACGGTTTCTTTTTCTTTATTATTCTTTTTTTTCTTTTTCTGACTTTTTTGGAACGCTTTTTCTCAAAAACTATCCAACCGATTCGCACAGAATTTTCAGGACGGATAAAGCGTGATCGGCGCTACATATTATAAAATATTCAAATGATGACGTCACTTCCGGTTTCAGATATTGACGATTTTGTAAATTTTTAAGGGTCATTTTGTCCACGCATCTCCTCCGAAACTAATCAAGATAGAAGCTTAAAATTTTCAGGGATTGTAAACGAATGTATGTAGATGTACCCCCATGCGTCCAATGATGAAAATTGCTAAAGGCCTCAAAGCTCGCCTGAACCTGAAAATTGGCACCAAATTTTTTCACGAAATTTTTGCACATTTTCTGTGATATCTTTTGATGTATAAATATTTAGTTAAAACATATCATGCAAAAGTTGTTTCAAATTACACGGGCTTTCGTTTAATATCAAGAAAAAGGGGCTGGCCCCTCAAATTAGGGGCCAAAAGGGCTGTAAAGTCTTCTTACAATAACTCTTTACTGAATAATAATTTGTTATTAATTATAGAAGCAAAAATGTTCATTGTTAGGCTGTTTATTTATACAGTACCATACTTAAGTCATATGTTACGTAATTAGGGGTTTCAAGGGGCCAGAAATTCAAAACTTTGATCATTAATATCTGAAAAAAGAGAAATATTTTGAAAAGCAATGTAGAACAAAAGTTGCTCAAAATAATGTTTTGTACAGTATGCTACCTTAAATGTTTTTGTTTATGACCCCATTTAGGAGTTGAAGGGTCGGCCCCTAAAACATATTTGTACATATATCTCAAGAACGGTTAACATTTCTTGAACACTTGTAGAACAAAATATGTTTGTATTTGCAAGACCTTTCATTTGATATCAAGAAAAATGGGCAGGCCCCTCAAATTAGGGGCCAAGAGGGCTCTAATGTCTTCTTACAATAACTCTTTACTGAACAATAATTTGTTATTAAATATAGAAGCAAAAATGTTGTTTGTACATCTGTTCATCTATACAGTACCATACCTAAGTCATAAATTATGTAAATAGGGGTTTCAAGGGGCCATAATTCAATATTTTGATCGTTAATATCTGAAAAAGGATAAATATTTTGAAAAGCAATGTAGAACAAAAGTGGTTAAAAATAATGTTTTTAACAACATTATACCAAACATTTTGTTGTTACTTGCCCCGGTAAGTGGTTAAAGGGTCGGCCCCTAAAATACAGTTGTTTAGATATCTCGAAAACGGTTGACAATTCATGAACACTTTTAGAACAAAATATGTTTATATTAGCGAGACCTTTTATTTGATATCAAGAAAAAGGGGCTGTCCCTTCAAATTAAGGGCCTGAAGGGCTACTAAGTCTTTTTATAATAACTCTTTTCTGATCAATAATTTGATATAAATCATAAAGCAACAAATGAGCTTTTATTAAGCTTAATTTAAACTGAAATATGTTTTAAAATCGGACGATGCATTACAGAGATATTGGGATTTAAAAATTGAGTTTTCCGGAAATTTTGATTCCACGTTCTTGGTTAAGGAAATAGTGTTGTGTTCAAAGATAAATTAACTCGTACCTAAAATAATTCGGAAATTGTTAATTCGTACTTAAACACAATCGAATTTTTTTTTTGTTAAGTCGTTCTTGAAATCGGAAAGGTTTTTGTTAAGTCGTACTTAAAATAATTCGTATTTTGTTAAGTCGTACCAGGACTAATTCGATTTTTTTCATCTTTGTATTTTAGTTTTTCTTGCAATTGGTATAAGAGCTCTGCTTCTAACAGGAACTTGCAGCTTTACTTCCAACATGTAAGGAAGACCCACTCGTTGCTTTGCAACGAGCTTTGCTCTAGTTTTTTATCCTATTCTCTCATTCGAGATTGTGCTTCGAAAGCGAATGAATTCATTCCGTCAAAACTAAAACTGTGCCATCAAGAAAAGAATTGCCGTATTCTATTTATACAATATTTGTCAAATCTTAACTTTGATGTGTACTCTAATAAGTAAGTTCCCTGTAAATATATTCAGTCTATATTTAATCATTCAATATAATTTCATTGCAAGCATATATTTTGATGCAAACTCCCACTAACTTGGATCTGCAAAAGAGTATCCACCACCTTACTTTCATTTTTGCTATTTTGGACTGGTTATCGAAAATTAAACCAAGTTTTTAATTATTCTCTAAGAAATTACTTACAAGGTAAATTCCGGTTATAGTTTTCGAACATCATAGCACATGTGTTGAAATAACAAAATTAAAAATGTAACCAGTTACTCTGGTACAGGCATTTATTAGTTTACTGGCAAAATGTCTTAATTTATTAGAATAGATATTCAAGAACAAATTATTCAGTCACTGATTCGTTTAGGAAAACTGAAAGATAGTCAGACTGATAAGAAGAGAACTCCTTATTAATGCTGAGAACACGATTCTGTCTCTGTAGTTGTCTGAGGACTTTATGTTTTTTAATGTTTCCCAGGTTTCTGTTATACAGCGTAGTCAGTCCGTGAGAGTCCTCGTGTTGACAGTAAATGACTACTACCTGGGTTCTATCTTAAAGTATAAAAAAAGTATTAAAGGTCATATGAAACAATATTCCGACCATATTGAGTTTTATACGGGAATGAGTTCATAAGTGCCTATTTAATAAGACTGGTATTGTTTTTTGAATATTTTATGCAATATATTAGAGTCACAGTAGATCAAAAGTATTCAATCGGGAAAAGGAACATCGACCTACGCGGCTTACCTCCCTTACTAATGACGCCAGTAAGACCTAATCGCCCTATATTAAGCTCTGTAGTGAATACAAATATCCATATCATTTTGCAGTAGATTTAAAGAAAAATAATACTATTTTATATAAAAACTATAAAATTAAACAAAACTAAACGTATGCGTTTATATTTTTATTCCTTTGACGCATGTACATATTCAGTTTAAATTAGAGACTCGAGAATGAGTGATTTTCGTCATTTATTTTACCGGTACTTTATAAATCCTTATGCCATATTTCCGCAATCTAATTTTATAAAACGTTAAAACACGTGCACACACAGTCTTTTCTAAAGATATTGTTACATATCCATAAGTCTGAAATTTATAGGCCAGATTAATTAGAATTTATCGAGAGATCTAATTCTCAAATTAAATTTAAGAATATTATCGCGGCATTTCACAGCCGCTTTTAGATAAAGACTATACACATAACACAATGCCTCAAACATTTTCATTGGCCCACCTTTTATATCTTACAACATACAAAATAAACTTAATGAATTAAAAGGCTTTAATTCTTTTCTATATAGCTCAGTCATTATATGTATCGAGGAAGAAAAGTTTCTGTTTTAAAAGTTTTAGGATAATTATGATTGGTGGAGCATTTTCTTTTGTTAAATTTTCACTGAAGTACGGGATATTCATCGTGATATTACTCTTGTGAAAACCTGATAGTTTTATTCATTAACGACCAATTAAAACTAAGTCATCTGTACTATGAAATCAGATGATCTCATCTGAATAGAAAGACACATTCATATCTGCAAATATAGCTAAAATTTAATTGGTAAACTACTGTAAAATTACACTTGTGCTAATGCATTGTTTACATAGGTGGGTCTGTGTGACGTCATAAATCCATAAAATCAAAAACGATAAGCGGGGAACAATTTTTTACGGGTGCTGAGTTTTCAAAGTAACGCAAGAACAGAAAAATCTTACTACACGTTCATTTATACTAAGCTTTACGAAAGAAGATCATAGTGTTAAATATCGTTTCATATGACCTTAAAATTGAAATTTCTCCTTAAACGCTTAATTTATCTGAGGTCTAGAACGCCAGAAAGTGAAAAAGTGTTGCGTGTAAGGATGGTAAATCTTAACAGATAACTATTTTCACAATTTATATAGAAATTCTACATCAATTATTGACCACACATACCTTGTTTTACAAGATTTTCGACGAAGTCGGACCTAGTTTTGGAAATATCCACTTCTGTTTCCAGTATGATGTTCCTCTCATTCTTATCCACGAAAACCAGACAGACCTAGTGAAAATTTTGTAATGAAAGTAAGCCTTTTATTGTTGATATGAGTTTTAGTTAATATCAACGTTTAAAATACCGGAGATCCATGTAGTTGAATGTTAAAATTAAAACATAAGAACCCGTGAAGTTAGTTCTATAGAAGACACTTTTTTCACTCCACCAAGAAGTAATTCATGACATTCATAGTTTCCGGCCACGGTGTCAGCAATGGCTTTATGAAGTTGTTTGTTGGCTGTTGAAAAACTGGCTATAACGACAGTTTTCTCCATCTTATCCTCCTGGAATCCAGATTCCAAGAACTGTTGCTATTGCCAGAAAAAAAAATAATTCAATACCAAACTAATGAAACTGACACATAAGAAGATGACGCATAAAAAATGCATGATGAAAGTTTGTTTATCCCCTTAATGCTTTAAAATTTACTCGTACAACACTTACTACTATATTCAGCGATGTGTTTTAACAATATTCTAAATAATGATTTCATATTAGTTATGAATACAACGAAATCATTATTCATTTTTCAATCCTTGCATGATTTTGCATGAAAATATACTTATTTTCTAGGGAATAATTTCAGTGTACATTGTTTCTCGCTATTCCAAATTTACAGAGGTACAGGAGAACCACAATGAGTGTAACCATTACAATGGCAATCAACCACATCCAAAACTCTGTGTAAAATAAAAAGGCATGAAAATAATTAATTTATTTATGGTTTATTTTAGACACACAAACATATTTCATATCTGAAAGGACACGTGTTCTCTGTTTGGTTGACTTACTGTTGTCCTGTAGACGGTAATTGACGCTGTCGATTTCTATGTTGACTTTAGACCTCACTTTCTTCGTCTCCTTCTCAAAGTGTTGATGAGTATTGTTTAATGTTTCCTTTAGATATGTGCCAAGTTTCGCAAAACGTTCGTCTGTGATTTTTTTAAGCTTATTAAATAATTTGGAACTTTCGTTGATAATTCGATTATTTGTCTCGTGTTTACTCTTTTTAATATGAAAATATAGCTTGTTTAGTAGATATCGATCTTTAACTACTTCAGCTTGTTTTTCAAACTTTTCCTTTTCTATCTCATAACACTCATTCCCCCGATTTCTCGCATCCTCTTCTTCTTTCTCAGCGTAAATATGATATGTCTTATTTGGTATGTTCGTTACTAGTTCGTTTAGTTTATCAACAGCCTTTGCGACGCTATCACATAAACATTGATTGTTCATATAAATAGCCCTTGTTCCATTTGACTCAATAAATGTGGTTTCCTCCCAGACTAGACGTTCAGCAATTGGGACAATTATAATCAACATTAACAGGAAGCTAAAAAAAACCCATTAAAGCAGTGAATACCTGTACGTTTATTTATTGTAATGTATGATTAAAAAGTCTATACATATTTTAATATTTTTCATTCTCTTAAACGTTCCTTTAACTCTAATAATTGAAAAATAAAAATAAAGAAATTTTAGGTAATGGTGAGAAATTTTATGGAATGTTTCATTAACATTAAAATCCTAGAAGCATAAACAGAAGATAAGTGAAAATTATAGCACTATTATAGAAAGGTTACAATGAAAAATCTTGGGTTTTCAATCCCTTTTGTAGAAGTTTTGCACCTTCTTAGTAATCTTTAAGGCTATAAATACCTGTTTCCACTCATCTCTAATTATCATGTATCTGCACTCCAGTGGAAGCCTGAAAACTATCAAGTGAATACCTATTATGAAGCTTAATCTACTACAGAACTTTTGAAACGCAAAATGTAAATTAACAAAATATACATGTATAATCATTATTTGAAAACATTAATTATGACGGTAAAGAAACAATTTGTGAGAAAAAAAGTTCTACATGCCCTTGTAAGAATTGATTTATTCATGTATGTATTTTGATTTTTAAACGACGAATGAATTAACTTAAAGACGAACCGATTGAAAACTGTTTTTTTTATAAGATAATTTTTTGTTATCCCCTTGAAAAGAATACAATGCAATTTTATTTTCTCTGTTTATTTTTAAGATAATAACAATAAAGATGATATGAAAAACTGTCATAAAATAAAATAACATCAGCAGCGGAATCATCACACATTCAACTATTGTATTTTATAAACATTCATATTTCAATATAAGTCAAATTAATTTAATATATTATTATTACTATCAGTTATTATTTTTTTTATAGTTGACCGTTCTGATTCTCAATTCATTTTACTATCAGAAGTTATAATTACCTTCCGTTTACTAAAACTATATTGGTACTACATGGATGACAAATCATTAAAATATTAGTATGATAATTTCAAATAAAAAATAATTAACATTTTTTTCCAAGAATATTTGCATATATTAATTCACAAATAAACATATCAGCATTAAGGTCAAGATCTAGTAAATGAAAGGTGCTTACAGGTTTATAAAATTCAAGATATAAATTCTTTGATTGATGCTTCATACCAAAAGCTTTGATTGATAGGGTGTATCGGGACTTTTAGTTTTGGAAACACAATAAAAAATCATGTTTTAGACTGATTTTCTATGTAATACGTAGGAAATAAGTAAAAAAAAATATCAATGAGTTTTGTCCAATTTTAAGTAATGAGATATATCTAGAATACCTACAGTCTCCTAAAATAAACGGCATTAAACAAACACTTGACCGATCATTTAAATGATGTTAAGTTTAATATAGGTTTCAGGATTACATTCCCCATGATTCAATATAGAATGTTAAGAAATTGTTTACTTTTTTACATTAATTCCTTTAAAGCCCCAAAAATCGGGCAAAATATCATCAAATCAATTATGTCGTCATTATGAATCTAGCACCAAAAAGACACTCTGAAGTCATTTACTAGATCTTTACCTTAAACTACAACATCGACATATGGCATTGCAGGTAGCTTAAAACCATGCATTGTATTGTGTTGTTGCAAAATCATATCTGTACAAAACCCGTTCATAATAAAGGGATAACTAATTGCAGCAATAGCAAAGGAACGGAGAATACCAATAATTCGAATTTAAGAAATACCTTTTAAAAATACTAAATAGAATTATCCCTGCGAGTATTTAGCTCCCAGCTTTGAGATAATCCGTTTTCAAATTTGTACTTTGTCAAAATAGAAATAGAAACAATAGGAAATAATAGGTATTGGTTGAAATAAAATTAGCTTTGATAAACAACCAATCCTATTTGGATAGAAGTACATGTATTTCTAAACTGCATGATTTATTGATTCGTACTATTAAGCATTACATGTACATGTGTATATTCTCTTATATTCTATAAAAATTGTCTCTTTCACATGCAACAAGTCGACAAAAGTTAAAAAGGTTTCTGTACAAAATGTTTTCTTTAATGGGTGAAGATTTCTTGAATACCAAAACTTTGGCTAAAAATTCTTAATATATTGTAACAATACTTGTCAGATTTCTCTAACAACAAGTATACAATTGTATAAGTATACGTTTAAGTGAGTAACCTATCCCACTCTCTTTACTTATTAAACAACATTATTATTATTATTGTGAGTTACCCATCCATTTCTCTTTACTTATTAAACAACCTTATTATTCCACATTTATAAAAAGTGAACGTATCTGTCTACTAGTATCCAAATGTATTTTTTCATGAAGATGATTTAACTTGAGTTTGTTGGATTTGGATGTAACATAAAATATTGGAAATAATCATTGATAATCCGAATGTAAATAAATGTACAATTGTGATTTTTATATTGTTAAAAACACTAAAAAAAACCCAATAAAAATGTCAACATTAAATACTAGTCATACAGAAGAAAAATTTAAAAGTTTAAAACCAAATATACAACTAGAAAGTATAAAGTAATTAATTAACATACTAGAATAAAACATCTTATGCCTAAAAGGTATTCAACAAAGGAGCAATAACAACTGATTACTACAGCAATAGTAATAAATTGTGTCTTCTATAGTTGACGCAAACATCAATTTGAAATAACCGGAAAAGAACTATAGGTAAAGACGGAAACGTAAAAAAACCAACAAACTTTTAATCGATTTTATCTTTATCGATTAGCATTCTTTTCCTTTTTTTTTTCTTAATGAATGATAAGATTCTCTGATTTAATAAAGCTTCTAAATTTTGATTTAATCCTAGAAACAAATCGAGCATTAGACCAACACCGTAGTACACAAACGCAAAAAATATAAATAAACAAAACCAAGATGGCGTGGCCATGATTTTAGAATCGGAGTTCAATCTACAAAGGTGATCCAGATTTGATATGTGCAAATCATGCTCCGATCTTGCCTTGCATATTTCGATAAGTTCCAAAGGAGGATGCATTTTGAAAAGCGAATGCAAAAATATCAACAAGAGGCCCATGGGCCACATCGCTCACCTGAGGAACAATAGGTATGATAAAATCAGCTTAACTATCTGGACAATGTACAATAATACATGTAGATCCTGTATAAATAAAATCCATTTTCCCCTGGATATTCTTATGTTTATAATCATTAGTCCCTTTTCTAACAAGATGATTTTATAGTCTTATCATATGTTGAGTATTGCAGTTCTCAAAATGATCCTTAACAATAGTTTATATATTAGATATAAACGTACATCAAACTATGAACCTTCTCGGGAGGCCAAAGAATTGTCCTGGGGCCAAAGTCTTAACAATTATAAAGAAACATCTGGCTGATTAGTTTCTGAGAAGATTTTTAAAGATTTACCCTATATATTCCTTTGTTAAATGTTGACCCCCCCCCCCATTGTGGCCCCACCCTACCCCTGGGGATCATGATTTTCACAACCATGAATCTACACTACCTGAGGATGCTTTCACACACGTTTCAGCTTTCCTGGCTGATTAGTTTCTGAGAAGAAGATTTTTAAAGATTTACTCTGTTTATTCCTATCTAAAACATCGACCTCCCATTGTGGCCCAACCCTACCCCCAGGGTTATGATTTTCACAAATTTGAATCTACACTACCTGAGGATGCTTCCACACAAGTTTCAGCTTTCCTGGCTAATTAGTTTCTGAGAAGAAGACTTTTAAAGATTTACTCTATTTAATCATATGTTAAACTTCGACCCCCCATTGTGGCCCCATTCTACCCCCAGGGGTTATTATTTTCACAACTTTGAATCAACACTACCTGAGGATGCTTCCAAAGAAGTTTCAGCATTGCCGGCTGATTAGTTTCTGAGAAGAAGATTTTTAAAGATTTACTCTATATATTCCTATGTTTAACTTCGATCCCCCATTGTGGCCCCACCCTTCCCCCGGGGGTCATGATTTTCACAACTATGAATTTACACTACCTGAGGATGCATCCACAAAAGTGTCAGCTTTCCTGGCTGATTAATTTCTAAGAAGAAGATTTTTAAAGATTTACTCTATATATTCGTATTTTAAACTTCGATCCCCCATTGTGGCCCCACCCTACCCCCGGGGGCCATGATTTTCACAACTATGAATCTACACTACCTGAGGATGCTTTCACACAAGTTTCAGCTTTCCTGGCTGATTAGTTTCTGAGAAGAAGATTTTTAAAGATTTACTCTATATATTCCTATGTTAAACTTCGATCCCCCATTGTGGCCTCACCGTACCCCGGGGGTCATGATTTTCACAACTTTGAATCTACACTACCTGAGGATCCTTCCAAACAAGTGTCAGCTTTCCTGGCCGATTAGTTTCTGAGAAGAAGATTTTTAAAGATTTATTCTATATATTCCTATGTAAAACTTCGATCCTTCATTGTGGCCCAACCCTACCTCCGGGGATCATGATTTTCACAAATTTGTATCTACATTACCTGATGATGCTTTCACACAAGTTTCAGCTTTCCTGGCTGATTAGTTTCTGAGGAGAAGATTTTTAAAGATTTACTCTATATATTCATTTGTTAAACTTCGACCCCCCATTGTGGCCCCACCCTCAGGTGAGCTAAAAAGGTTAAGTTTACAATACAATAAGTTGTTAAAGTTGGTTTCTGGAAGAACAGACTTTGAAAATTTTCTTAATAAATATTGACAAATATTTTACTTTTTTAAGCTTTAGTTTTTAAGATCTGTGTACAAACATAGAATTGTGAGCAAATCGCTGTATCTTGCTTATAATTCGAAGCTTAACACTCAAATATGGTTAGTAAATAGAAATTGTAAACAATTAAACACAAGAAACATGCACTACATGTATAACAAATAAAGAACACAATTTATTTTTTCGAAATGAATCATATTTATATACATGTATATACCTACATATTTCCGTCAGCGATATCAAACTCTATTTAAACTGAATAAACTCGAAAAAAATGCCGAGCATCTCAACAAAACCTATTGCATTAATCTACATGTACCATTACGCAAAAGATAATGCCGAATTACCGATAGAATGAATTGTATTTCAGTACCCGTCCCCTACATCCGATTTTGCTTAATTTGCGCAGGTAAACAGTTAACTGTTTGATTTACCGAAGTCTCTGTTTGATTTGATACGTAAAAATCACGAAATACAGACGATAGTTTCCAGGTTACAAAGCATAATGAGAACGAAACGAAAATCAGAACAAGCTAACACCAACGTCATGTGTGAAAACTGTCAACGCATTGAAATATTTAGCCTCAATTTACTTCACAAAATCGGCACCAATATATTTTGTATGTTTCAAAATTTCCCTTCATACGCGAACTGTTGCACAACAAGCAAATTCATCATAGTCAGATCGACCCTTTTTCGTATAATGTCATGGCTGCTTTAAACAAAGAACCTCGTTTTAGAAGTATGGAATCATTTTACCGGATGCCGAACCCGAAGCTATTAAACTGATTGAAACACGCATTTCCTTTATTATTATTTTCGTAATAACTCAGATTTGAAA
This sequence comes from Magallana angulata, assembly GCF_025612915.1. NCBI lineage: Eukaryota > Metazoa > Mollusca > Bivalvia > Ostreida > Ostreidae > Magallana > Magallana angulata. The sequence goes on along the minus strand of NC_069113.1, from coordinate 40,868,611 downwards.
CAAAATTTCCACTTAATTTTTGCAATTTATATTTTCCTTCCCATAAGGATAATTTATGCTAAACTATGTTGAATTTGCCTCGGTAGTTCTTGAGAAGAAGATTTTTAAAAATGCACCCCCCTTTTTCTACAGTTTCAAGGTTTTCTCCGCTTTGAATACAGATCAAACTTTTATTTCTGCAATTTATATTCGCCCTCCCATAAGGATGATTTGTGCCAAATTTGGTTGAAATTGGATAAGCGGTTTTAGAGAAGAAGTTCAAAATGTAAAAAGTTTACAGACGGACAGACGGACAGACGGACGGACAGACGGACGACGGACAAAATGTGATCAGAATAGCTCACTTGAGCTTTCAGCTCAGGTGAGCTAAAAATATATGCAACATGCAGACTGCTATAGTTTTAAACCTTATATTCATTAGTCTGTATACAATGTCAGATAAGTTCGTTTTCTCTTCATAAACTTCTCGAGCAGGATCAAGAACCTACCAATAAACATTTCATATGTCATATTATGAAATTACTGTAAAAATATAGGTTATTTCAAAATAATGTAAATACTTATTCCGTTAATATGTGATTCACTTTATAGAGATGCACATATATATATATATATATATATATATATATATATATATATATATATATATATATATATATATATATATATATATATATATATATCATTATGCGGTGTATCTCGAAAATATTTTTAATACAAACATCATATTGCTACAGTTTTTTTTTTTTATCTCCAATTTTAATGAAGAAGTTATCCTTTATTTGTTTCTTTATTCTAACAATTTAGATTTATAAAAGTTTTCAAACGGAGAGACGGATTAATAACAGACTTGACAAGCATTTTGTGCTTCAGCTATATACATGAAAGGGAGGGGGTATTTTGATGATATAATAAATATACATAAAACATATTCATTTCGCTTGCAATTGGTAAACGTTTTCAGATTATATGCATATGTAATTGTGCTAAATATCCCTGTATACAGAATAACCTTAGATTAAATAATTAAAACAGATGGTTAACGAAAGAGCTCACCTGTATAAGGAACTTAATCACAGGTACTTCCACATCGGGATTCCGTTCGTCGTTGTCTACAGGGAAATTACTGCAGTAATTGGTACAACGTAAGTAGCGCATTTGTGATAGTCCTAGGCTATCCATGAACTTTTTCTCGAATTTACAAAATTCTGGATCGCTGATATCTATTTCATCAGCATGGGTTAAAACACCAAATATGGGAATATCTGTAAGAAGAATCACGTTATATATAAGTCGCTATTTACATTTAATTAACATAAGGACAACAATGGTACCAGTATTGTTGAAGACTTACATTAAAACATAACTTTTGAATAATTGAAATGTACAAAATACGTTTTTCAAACAACATAACATTTTTTCTGATTGTGGTTAATGCAATCTAATGTATTACGATATATGCTTATGATGCCTTATCATAAGTTGGTTATTACTACGTTTTTAACATTGAATTACCTCTACTTCCCTCCAAGGCTAGGAATCTCACAGATTTGATCAGTTCCTCTGGTAAGTTCTCAGATTTTGCAGATGCAATAAAGATAATTCTATCAACTTTAGTGTTGGTTTCATTATCATTCCTAGAAAAAAGATGTTTCACAATGCCAGGCAAATTTCTAAAATAAACAAGAGGCCCAGGGGCCACATCGCTCACCTGAGCAACAATTGCCTTAATTCTGATCAAATTAGAATTAGAGTATCAAAATATCTTGACAACTAAGTACAGTAGATCTTGCTAAAAAAATTGAAAATCTGCCAATTTTCCACCTCTTATTTGTTGGTAAATACCAAGCCCCTTTTCTTGTTGTACCTGTAAGAAGATTTTTCTCTATTCCTATATACTCCCCCCCCCCCATTTCGTGACCCCACTTTTCTCAAGGGAATCATGGTTTTATCAAACTTAAATCTGCATAACCTGTGCTTTCACACTAAGTACTGAGTTTTGGGCCGAAAACTTTCCCAGAATATTTTTAAAGATTTTCTCTATGTATTCCTATGTAAAAATTCAAACCGCCATTACGGTCCCACCCTACCACTAGGGACTGTGATTTTGAAAACTTGAATTTACACTACCCGAGGATGCCTTTACACAAGTTTAAGCTTTTCTGGCCAAATAGTCTTTAAAAAGAAGATTTCTAAAGATTTTCTCTTTATATTCCTAAGTAAAAATTCAGCCCCCATTGTGGCCTCATCCTACCACTGGACTATTATTTAAACAAACTTGAATCTATATGATCTGGGGAAGCTTCCACTCAAATTTGGGCTTTCCTGGCCTAATAGTTTTGAGAAGAAGACTTTTAAAGATTTTCTCTATATATAAAAATTTATCCCCCATTGTGGCCCCGCCCTACCACAAGGGACCATGATTTGAGCAAACTTGAATCTACATTATCTGAGGATGGTAACACGCCAATTTGAGCTTTCTTGGCCAAATAGTTTTTATAGAAATTTTTTAACAAATTTTCTCTATATATTCCTATATAAAAATTTATCCCACAATTGTGGCCCCACCCTACTCCCGGGGACCATGATTTGAACAAACTTGAATCTACACTATCTGAGGATGCTTCCACTCAAAGTTGAGCTTTCCTGGCCTAATAGTTTTTGAGAAGAAGATTTTTAAAGATTTTTTCTATATATTCCTATGTAAAACTTGACCCCCCAATTGTGGCCACATCCTACCCCCGGGGACCATGATTTGAACAAACTTGAATCTACACTTCCTGAGGATGCTTCCATTTTAATTTGAGCTTTTCTGACCTAATAGTTTTTAAGAAGAAGATTTTTAAAGATTTTCTCTATATATTCCTAAGTAAAATTTGATCCCCCAATTGTGGCCCCACCCTATTCCCGGGGATCATCATTTGAACAAACTTGAATCTACACTACCTGATGATGCTTCCATCTTAACTTGAGCTTTTCTGGCCTGATAGTTATTGAGAAGAAGATTTTTAAAGATTTTCTCTATATATTCCTATGTAAAACTTGATCCCCCAATTGTGGCCACATCCTACCCCCGGGGACCATGATTTGAACAAACTTGAATCTACACTACCTGAGGATGATCCCATTTTAATTTGAGCTTTTCTGGCCTGATAGTTTTTGAGAAGAAGATTTTTAAAGATTTTCTCTATATATTCCTATGTAAAACTTGATCCCCCTCTTGTGGCCCCTCCCTACCCCCGGGGACCATGATTTGAACAAACTTGAATCTACACTACCTGATGATGCCTCCACACAAGTTTAAGCTTTTCAGGCCGAATAGTTTTTGAGAAGAAGATTTTTGAAAAATACCAACAAATTTTCAATAATTCTCAATTATCTCCCCTTTAAAGAGGGCGTGGCACTTCATTTGAACAAACTTGAATCCGCTTCACCTAGTGGTGCTTTGTGCCAAATTTGGTTGAAATCTGCCCAGTGGTTCTTGAGAAGAAGATGAAAATGTGAAAAGTTTACAACAACGACGACGACAACAACGACGACGACAACGCCAACGACAACGACAGACAACGGACAAATTGTGACCAGAAAAGCTCACTTGAGCCTTTGGCTCAGGTGAGCTAAAAAGGGGCATTTCACACAAATTGAATCTTCTACATTGGAGAGTAGTTTTTGAAATACATATGGACGCATATACACAAAAAATCAATTAAGAAACGGGGGTGGGGCGGGGCTGGGGAGGGATGGGGTTAGATAAGGTAGATAAAAACCCAAAACACTTGTTTTCATTTAAATCTTCTGATATTTAAACCCTAATATTGAAACCCTCCTTCCTCTTTGAAAACCTTTTTTTTTTATTCATAACTCTTTATGAAAAACCATGTTTTATATTGTTAAAGGACATTGTTCAAAATTTAGATGTTATCGTTAGGATTTATATTATTTAATATATATACCTTCGACTTTGACCTTCGACATTCAATTTAGTGCCATCTCTAATACGACCCTCAAATATCATCTTCAAAGTTTTTCTGACAGCCTCGTCATCTGTGTTCTGAAATCCAGTCATGTCTAGAATTGTGGGATAACATTGATTCAATGCATCCTTATTTTTCAAGTATTTTTCTTTTGAATATCTGTAAATATTCATTAGAAAGCAAATGTGAGTTAAATCAATAGTCCCGATATAAAATATTGAATATATTGCTGTTTTCTTTTGTTATACAAAAATACAAATCAAATAAGTTTTTGAATTAAAGTTTGTTGTAGCAGTTTTAATGATCTAATTAGTGCACTGGTCCAAACCACTCCCAGTACGAGTGAATTCATTAAAGAGTTGATTTTAACACGAAGCCCATGGGCCACATCGCTCACCTGAGCAACAATAGGCATGACAATCAGCTTAATGGAGTCAAAATCCCAAACATATCGCCAATGTGGTATAATACATGTAAATCCAATCCATTCCCACCCCTGGGTATTCTTATGTTTATAATTAAGTCCCTTTTCTAACAGGATGATTTTATAGTCATATCACATGTTGAGCATTGTAGTTTTCAAAAAGATCCTAAACTATGAAACTATGAACCCCTTGTGAGGCCCAAGAATCGTCCAGGGGCCAAAGTCTCGAAGGGCCCCATCCTACTCCTCAATATTTTGATTTTGAAGAATTTGAATATACACTATCTGAAGTTGCTTTTACTATAGTTACAGCTTTTCTAGGCAAATGTTTTTGGAATAAGATTTTAAGATTTTTCTCTATATATTCCTATATTAATATGTGCTCCCCCCCCCCCCGGTTGTGACCCTATCCTACCCCCGGGGATCATGATTTGAACAAACTTGAATCTTCACTGCCTGACGATGCTTTCACACAATTTTCAGCTTTCCTGGCTGATTTGTGTCTGAGAAGAAGATTTTTAAAGAATTTTTTCTATAAATTCTTTTCTTATGTAAGATTCGACCCCTTATTGTGGTCCCATCCTACCCCCGAGGGACATTATTTTCATAACTTTGAATCTACATTATGTCAAGATGCTTTCACCCAAGTTTCAGCTTTCCTAGCTGATTGGTTTCTGAGAAGAAGATTTTAAAGATTTACTCTATACATTGTATATTGCTAGTATGTGAAAATTCGACGATTCATTGTGGCTCCATCATACCCCTGAGGATGCGTCAACACAAGTTTCAGCTTTCATGGCCTAATGGTTCTTGAGAATATAATTTGCAGGCATCCTGTTAAAATGTAGATTGAATTATCCAAATTATCCAAACTATCAGCTTTTGACCAACACTGGGTATCTGGGTCCTAAGGTAGGGTTCAAATGTTAATAAAGAAATATCAATTTAAATTATTCAAACTACGACCCAAATCTAATACTAGAACATCTGGAAAGGTTTAAAAAAAACCGCTACATGAATATATGAGAATAAAATCTTACAAAGTATTATGCATCCATGCAACGATAAAGTTTGTATAAATATTACGTATAAATGCATATTGGTATAGTTTATTTGCTGCAATAACTCTGTAACCCCAAAACGTATTAAAACCCTAGCAAATTGATATACATTTTAGAAAAAACTCCGTATTTCCGTAAATGATGAAATCTGCATTTTGTAATAAAAACTTAACATGTAAAGCAGCCCATGTTTAAAATGATATTTCAAATTTCTCAACATACATGTATAAACATCAAGGTCCTTTGTACTTTTGAATTTTGAGAAGAACAATGTGAAGAAAATTTTCTCTTGTTATTCCTTTATAAAAATTGACCACCTTCCTTTGTTAACCAACCTACTCATGGGGATCATGATTTAAAACTTTAATCTACACTAACCGAGGATGTTTTAACAAACTTTCAGCGTTTCTGGCCAAGTGAGAAGAATATATTTAAAGATTTTTCTTCACTTATTTCTATGTAATACCTCCATCCCTCTCAATGTGGCACCAACCTACCACTACAAATCATGATTTAAACAAATATGAAACTATACTACCTAAAGATGCTCAGACATAAGTTTCAGCTATTCTGGCTAAATGGTTTTGGAAAAGATTTTTAAGGATTTTTCTCCATTTCGCCCTAGTAAAATTTTTAACTATCCATAGTGGAACCACTCTACAGCTGTATATCATGACGTGGACACACTTGAAAACTATACTAATGATAAATTCTTCAACACAGTATTAAGCTTTTCAGACCATATGGTTTTTGAGAAGAAGATATTTAAAGAATTTCTGTCAATGTAAAAATTTAACTCACATTGTGACCTCACCCCGAGGATGATAATTTGAACAACCTTAATTTTAAACTGAGGATGCTTCAACAAAACTTTCAGCTTTTCTTGTTTAAAATGGTCTTTGAGAAGATTTTTAGAGATTTTTTTTCTCTCTATTTCAACATTTGTAAACCTTCAACACTCATTGAGGCCCCACCCTAACCTTTCACCTCAGGTGAGCTAAAAACCTATCAAATTGAATGATCATTCCGTTTTTTAAATTCAAGGGATTTCCTGAAACAATCAGAGTCGCCTTAATGTTTTAAGGCACCACATCTTTCAATCATCTTTGATAAAAAAGAGAGTCGGTTTGTCGTGAATTATCTGGTCTGGAGCATTATTGAATTGCAGTATATTTACTCGCAGGGTAAACGTTTGCTTTTTTCACAGAAATAAATAAGTTCCCCAAATTCAACTTCATGTGAAAAAAATCTAACATAATTTAAAAGGTTTAAGAATTTACTGTTTTCTGTACATAAAAACCCTTATGAATATGTATTTCCATTTCGATAAAAGAATGAAGAGAAGTAGGATACCGTCTTTGTCATATTTTTTGTATGTGTGATGTTCTTATAGATTATTACAGGAACGTTAACAACCTTTCCACACATTTAGGACTGTAGAAATTTTAAATGCTTTTCTAAAAACGTATTGTGAAAATTTATCCGTGTATAACATTCAATCATATTATCTAAACTGACCGAACAATACTTGAATAAATACAATCAAGACAATTGAGAGAAAAAGGGCAAAGCAATATATAACTTTGTCACTCTGTTTTTTTATGTTGTCACTTAGAATTGGGATGAGCATTACACCATATCTAATAGAAATTAAAAATGTATACCCACAGTCTTAAAAACGTATAGATATATACATTGATCAGAAATAAGGATTTGTTTTTTTTTTTGGGGGGGGGGGGGCGGGGATGCTTTAGAAATAAATATAAATCTCACATATTGTAGAATTGTAGTTGATAGAAAGATTATTTTTTGAAAACATTTTTACTATATACTTTAATATTGAACTTTGAACTCCTCCTAGAGCCCCAATATTGGTGCGGGTCACGTTTGTTTTAAGAGTCAGAATTCAAACTACCTGAGAATGCTTCACACAACCTTTTTGAGATTTTCAAAAAATGCGAACAAATTTTCAGTGAGTCCTAATGATCTCTCCTAGTTCTAATGAATTCTCCTTGAAAGAGGGTGTGATCTATTATAACAAACTTGAATCCCCTTATACTAGAGATGATTTTCGCGAAGTTTAATTGAAATTGGGCGAACAGACGGACGACAGAAAAAAGTGGTCGGAAAAGCTCACTTGAGGTTTTACTGAGATGAGCTAAACACTAAGCCAATTTTTTAAAGTTCTGTTTTTTAAAAAGTACAATCGTAATTGTGCCATTAAGCTAAAACTAAATTGTATTTTTAATGAATTAATGCAAAAGTTTTTGTATATTTTGCTTTATGTATATTGCATTGAGCTAAACTCATCTTGTTACTCTAGATAGAATGTTTTTCTATGACTTGATTTTTTAAATCTTTTATGTGTAGTTCTTTTCAAAATATTTTGGCTAACCTGAAAACAAGAAATCTCACCTGGTCAGGCGACGAGTCATGTGCTCCCCTTCCTCTTCGAAGTTCCCAACAAGCGCACGTTCATGGTATTCGCCACTGAAAACCGCCATGGCAGTGTTGATAAATGACGATTTGCCACAGCCGCACTGACCAATTACAGCTATTGTAAGGGTCTTATTCTGTTGCTTTTGGACTGTGTCCTGGAGCAGTTTTATATGGAATTGCAAAGTTGATTTTGAGTTCTCCATACTCTTTTTGACCATTTAGAGATCTAGATTGGTAGTCTACCTCACATATAACAAGAAACTATTTCTTGTTAACACAGGATAAAAATGCAAAACACTTAATTCAATTATTTGAACATATTATGGACTTACAATGTCAGCTTTCAATTAACGCCTTCCCCAAGTGTTCTTAATGCACAAATAACATAAATGCTATTCCTTTCGCTTTATCTTTGTAGAAACCCTATGTAACAGAATTGATTTAAAGCTGAACACCGCTCGTAAATGGGCACTGTCACACAGGTACCTGGTATATAAACCCTTCGATTTCGTTATAACTGATTGCAGACCTGAAACTCATGGCCGACGTGTTGTATACCTTTCAAGATCTTTGGGCTTTATGCATTTATTTCACCACTCGTTTATCAATGGTTTAAAAATAGTAGGTCAGACAATATCGATTAATCGACATCAGAGACACGTAGCAAAAGGGGACAAAACAAGGGGGAAGAAGTGTTCAATCATCTTAAAAATTTATGTTAATTGGACATTGTAGAATATATAAATGGATAAACATGTCGATAACATTTTGCAAAGCTTAAAGATATTAGCACCCACACCTTCCACCGAACTAGCAATTTGAGATTTTGTTAAGTTGATACTTTGTGGAGGGTTTTAACTGCGATTTAGGCAGGTAAATAGGCAATGTTTCTAGCTCCTATAATAAATAGCACATGTACAACTGCAAAAGTAAACAAAAAAGGAGAAAGAGCGTTCAAATATAAGCATATCGAAAATAAATAGTCGAACAGTGAGTCAACCTTTTGTCAAATCTATTGGTATTTTAGTTTGCAGATAAAAGCGACGAGTTTTTAGTTTGTTCAATACATGTTTAAAGAACAAGATTGTGCATTTTTTATACCAGAGAGAAAAGTTTTTGTTAGCCGCTAACAAAATTCGATTTGGGCTTTTATGTATGCTTTCTGATTATCCATGATGTGAAATAATGATCATCAAAGGTCAGAGAGCGTAATCAACTTGAATGTCAATGTAAAAAGAACGAACGACTTTCCGCTGGCATATTAACCAACCACCAGCTGTTGCTATTGCTATTTCCTATTGCCCTTGAACTGCAATTCAGAAAATTTAACAGAAATATGAAAAACTAAGATGTTATGTAATTATGTGTTTCTACAGTTTTCCAGTTAGAATTCCGTCTCTGTGTGAGAATGAGGTGTCTTATGTAAAACCAATTTTCACAAACTTCATAATCGAAAACTTTGAAAGGCGGTTGAATTATGATGTCAACAAATATAACAAAAACTGTGTTAAACGTAGACTGATAATAATTTAATATCAATGGGTTTAAAATGATTTAAACTTCTCATTAATCGTCTTGTTTACCCTTTAGTTATGACCATTTCCTCTTCATAAACTTCTCGAGAAGGACCAATTATTTCCCAAAGAATTTCATGTGAATTTTTATTTCTTAAAAGTTTACGTCAGTGCTCAGGGGTTTTTTCCCTGTGGAATACATGTATGCAGGGAATTGTCGTCGAAGGTGAGGTGTAAATAAACACATTTTTCTATGTAATGCCCTTTTACATGACACATTGTTTGAATTTTAATTTTATTTGTCTCAATTCATTTTGTGTGGTAAGGTAAAGGAAGTACCACATGTTGTAATGTTTTAAATCTGATACATTATCTCCTTATAAATTCTGAATTTACACTTTATGATATCTTATAATAATACTATCTAAAGGGAAATTCTTTCTTGATATTTGTTAAAATACTCAATTACAAGAAATATTTCAGTACATGTAAGACAAGAAACTTAATTTCACATGTTCCTAACGAGCACAATCTTTTGAAATCGACCAATGAACACCGCTTTGGCAGTATTTATAAACAACTTTCCACAACCATGCTGATTAATAGTCTCCATTGTAAGGTTCTTATTTTTGTTGCTTTTGAACTGTGTCCTAGAGCATTGTTTTTTAAATTTCTAATTGCAAATCTGATTTTCAGTATTTTATACCATTTTTATTTATGCGAAGATTCTAGATCTAGATCTTATTTATTTGAATTATTTCTTGATAACACGAAATAACTAAGTAAACTTTGACGTCGGTCGCTAAAGTTTATACTAGAACTTACAACAGTAGTTATAACATTTTAATGTACGCCTTTTTCAATTTTTGCCGTGTAGTGAACGGTGTTGCAAAGATAACCTATTGTACAATTTCTTTTGTTTTGTATTCGTATAAATCGTATCAAACTATGATTACATGTATTTTGACATCACAAATCATTATTTCAATATTGATTAGACCAAGGCTTATTGACTTAAAATTCGTCACAAGCGCAAATCGTTATTTTTAAATGAAATTGCTAAAAACCAAAGTAGGATTGTATAGTATTCTGTAATATACTCTCTAAAACGCGAATGGTGTTTAAAATTCCTGCTGAAAATACGCAAATAGCATCTTCAACCGATGTGTGTAAAAATTTCAAGGCATGCGCTAGTATTTGATTTTCATTATGAAATAATGACGTTAACAACATGACAATTAGGTAATTGAAAATACATTCAATAATAAAAACAACATTTTTGACATGGATTGTTATTATCAAGATTTACATAAAACATCATAATATAAATTACTTACATTTATGTTCACATAATTACAAATAGACGACTACCAATGTGAAAACTTAATCCCTAAATTAGCAACTCCTTGTCATAACTCTCTCAATCACATGTTGAATATACTGTGGATGTGGTAATTTTGACAACGTGTTTGACGTGTTTATTTTCACTTCATTGACAATTTTCCTTTTCTTGTCAAAGTTTAGATCATATACCTAACAAATATAAATGACTTAACCCTTCTGTTTATACTGTGAAATTCATCGGCTTTTTATCAACGATGACATCACTGTTACAATATAGAATGTAATGTAAAATAGCAATTACATGTTAATCAAGAGATAAAATAAAATAAAATAAAATTTGCACCACTAGAAACAACCATTATAAAAATCAAACATACTTGGCTTTTATAATTATCACATGCTTGATTTATCACCTCAGGAGTTGATCTCTCTCAATAAAATCAAAACGTTAGGGCGCACATTGTTTAATTGCTAAGATATTTTAACTGGAAGGGAAAAACAAAATATACAACCACAAAAGTTGTAGGCGTATTAGAGATTTTACTTTGATTACTCAAATGTCTCCGTCAAATAAGCATTCCTAAATTGTATACCTACATTTGTGATCAAACTTGCTGCTATGCTTCTGTCATAGCAAAAACTAATCTGTCGCATTCGAAGCAAAGTTTTCCAAATGTAGTTTATTTTTCCTATAAAAAATTTCACCTGTATCGGACCCATGTATAATTCATTTTGTTCTATGTAAATGCAATCACCATTATTATATCTTCATCGTTTTGGAAATTGAAAAGAAACATCAACTGTATGATTTATTGATACAAGGTTTCGTGTAGGAATATTTTTATGTAAGTCATTTGATAAAAAGAGAACTCTTTATCGATGCTCAAAAAACAATTCTGTCTCTGTAATTGTCTCAGTGTTTCATGCTCGTTGATGTTTCCAAGACCTCTGTGAAACAACGTGTCCAAGTCACGAGATTCCTCATGCTGACAATAAATGACAATCACGTGCGTTCTACCTGGATATAATTTATAAATTTAAATTTGCGAAAAAAGAATGTGCTTTAATATCAAATTTATTATTACGCCCAATCTTTTAAGATCCTATAAGTTCTTTCACAATAATTGTGGTACTGCTCTCTTGCAAGGCAAATTAATATACTTTACCGAAGTTTATGTTGAAAGATAATTAAATGACGTAAATGAAACAATTTACGTTGCGTCATATTTGTCATTTTGGCCTACACAAGAGCAGTACCACAGTTACCGTGAATGAAGATGCTACAAAGTATAATTCATAAAACATTAAATGATTCCAAATCAATGGTGTTCATCTCATACACATGTTCTTTAAAAATTATAATTTTTATTACATAAAAATTGTTAGTTACTTTTTACATGAGCTTTTTCAAACGTTCTTAGCTACATGCACCCTGACATACCTTGTCTTACAAGATTCTCAACAAAGTCGGACCTAGTTTTAGAAATATCCACCTTTGTTTCTAATATTATGTTTCTCTCATTCTGGTCCACGAAAACAAAGCAGACCTTGAGTAAAGAATAATGAAGAAAGACAGAGTTAAAATGAATCTATGCTTATATTTTTCGCCATATTTATTATAAATTTGTTTCGTTAGAATCAATGTTTCAAATTATTGTACCTTTGAAGCTAGTTCAACTGAAGAGACATTGCGGACCCCACTAAGGGATATATAATGATGTGTTATTTCTCCTATCACTGTTTCAGCAATGGTTTTATGAAGTTGTGCATTGGCTTTTGAAAAACTCACGACGGCTGTAGATTTTTCCATGTTAAAATCCTGTGAATGATTTCCTTTGTTTTGTTGCTATTAAAAATAATTGTATGGCAACTTTACTAGACGACAATGCATAAGTTACTTGACACAACAAAAATGAAAGATTGAGCAAAATATGTTTAATTTTTACCTGATTATAATAAATATCATTGTACATTTTGAATATTATTCTCAAATACTGCTGAATTATACTGTTTTGAAATTGCATTATTTAAACATGACATACCTCAATTCCTGATCTTACAATGACATATAGGTATAATGGTACTACGAGTAAAACCATAACAAAAATGACTATCCAAATCCAAAACACTGAAAATATAAAAATCATCATTATGATTTATTCAAACACTTCTGCGTATCCATTTTTTTAACCATACTGTTTTTTGTATTATTACTGCAGCAACATAAAATTGTATGACCCAGATTTTTTTCTATGGTAAATGTTCTTGAAAGTTCCATGGTTTTAGGATTGATATTTAATATTCGATTTTGCAGCCTGATATCTTAAAAACTATCATATATATTATTGAATTCCAGTTTTATATTTTTGATAATTACGCCATATGCTGAATATCTACTTGAGGGGGACAACAAAGCAATGGGACCAAATGAGAGAAATACTTATTCCTTTGATGGCATTTATCATCCAAGCATTTTACTGTGTAAGTGAATCTTTTTCCGTTTATCTCTGTAGGTGATGACAACTAAACTTATTCCTCTGTAGTTGTTTGTTCCCTTTATAGCTTAAAGACTGGAATATTCTATATGTGCGTCTTCACTAGGCATAGCATACTTGAAATTTGTAATGCTGTTGTCTTTGATTAAGTTTAATTCCTTGATTTGCTGTTCTCATGCTCATAATGAAGAACATAGGAGTTATCATGTCTTTTGTCCAATGTTTAAATCTGAACCACTAACTGCCAATTTGAATACAGACAGCCTTTATTTCTTCTGGCGTTTTACTAGGTACACGTATTTCTAAGTAAATATCAAATTGGAAACAGCATTTCCCATTGTTGACACATCCTTAGCTCCCTTACCCCCCCCCCCCCCCCACTTTCTCATCCCACTCTGTTTCTTTCTCCCCAGGATATCAAATCGCTTGCAATCATATTGAATTGCATTGCAGGTTTACGTTGATACATGTAGGACAGGTACATTTTTTTTCAAAGAATATGTGCAAATATTGTCTCGTGCGCACAATATAATCAAATGACATCATAGAACCGTTTTAACAAGAGATTGGACTTTCTGTGGGCTGTTACCATCTAGTTTGCTCATCAAAACAAGCTGTCAGATATTGACCTCCTTTTTTCTAATTCGCTAAGAGATGTTCATTAATATTCGTTGACTGTCAAAACCGGAAAGTTGTTTGCCAAGATCTGCACTGCTGTGCACTGCTGTGTGAAATTCACACTGTTTCAGCGATGTTTAAATAAACATCCCTGTATGAAGTCGGGCGAGTGTCATTGCGCTCAACATATTCATATCCATTAGCCAATGACTGGACAGTTACATGTAACCATGAGTAGACCCCGCCTTGATCAAATCGGGGTTTGTCACGTACTGCTCAAAGTCCAAGCTCTAGTTAAAACGGTTCTAAAATAAAAGTTTAATGTATACCGGTAATTCAATTTTTTAGCTCACCTGAGCTGAAAGCTCAAGTGAGCTATTCTGATCATATTGTATGTCGTCCGTCTGTCCGTTTGTCTGTCTGTAAGCAAACTTTTCACATTTTCAACATCTTCTCCAGAACCACTGGGCCAATTTCAACCAAACTTGGTACAAAGCATTTTTAGGTAAAGGGGATTCAAAGTTGTGAAACCTAAGGACAACGCCCTTTATAAGGGGAGATAATTAGTAATTACTGAAAAATTGTGAGAACTTTTCAAGAATCTTCTTTTCAAGAACCATTCGGCCAGAAAAGCTGAAACTTGTGTAGAAGCACCCGCAGATAGTGTAGATTCAAAGTTGTGAAAATCTTGGTCCCCGGAGGTAGGGTACGGCTTTAGTGGGGGTCAAATTTTTACACAGATATATATATATATATATGTATTTTTAACAATGAAAGCGCTTATGTTTTGCAGTTAGTCTTGCTTTTTTTCTTTTATCATATATATATATATATATATATATATATATATATATATATATATATATATATATATATATATATATATATATATATATACTATATAAACTTATGTCAAACATCCTTAGGTAGTGTAGATTCAAAGTTGTGAAAATCATGACCCCCCTGGGTAGGGTGGGAACATAAAAGGGGTCAAATTTTTACATAAGAATATATAGAGTAACTCTTTATAAAAATCTTCTTTTCGGAAACCAATTGACTAGGAAAGTTTAAAGATGTGTCTAAGTATCCTTAAGTAGGGTATATTCAAGTTTTGTTAAATCACGACCCTCGAGGATAGTACGAGGTCACAACGTACGGGGGGGGGGGGGGCAAAAATTTATATAGGAATATTTAGGGGAACAACTTTAAAAATCTTTCTCTAAAAAACCATTTGCAAAGAAAAGCTGTAGCTTTATTGAAAACAACCTCAGACAATGTAGATTCAAATGTGTTGGGCCTTATTGGGGATCCAATTTTACAAAGGAAATATTTTAAATATTCACGAAAGCTAAAATGTTGTAATATATATTTTTACTTATATGCATTCATTTTGCTGATTCGTTAAAATTGTTTAGACAAGGGGTTCAGAGTTTGATGAAGGGTTATATTCCATATATAAACAATTGCTTATTATCTTTTGAGAACTGCAATGCTCAACACGTGATATGACTATAAAATCATCCTGTTAGAAAAGGGACTAATGACAATAATCATAAGATTATCCAGGAGGAAAAATTGATTTTTTATTAATACAAGATCTACACGTATTATACTACATGCACATTGTTAATTGGAATAATGAACAATTAAGCTGATTTTTATCATACATTTTGCTCCTCAGGTCAGCGATGTGGCCCATGGACCTCTTGTTTGATGCCCCCTCGATGAATGGTACTCCCAAGGTTTACCATGTATCAGTTCACCATTAGTTATTAAAGAAAGTAAGTCGGCGCAGTCTACTGATAAAGAATCTATAAAATACTCAAACTAATAATATGGATGACTTAATCAATTGACCTGCATGTTCTCTATTCGGAGAATCTAGCTTTTATTTCCAATATATATTACAAATTTTACACGGAATGAAGCAATTTATACATGTAAGCTGCAAAGTGGTAAACGGAAGATTCAACATAAAACTGTCCCATTTATCAGATGCTTTGAGACCCCTTTTCCGAGATTGCATATACATGTAGATAGTAAGATAGAAGTCTCCTTTAATGGTGTATGAAATGGTATTGTTATATACACTCTTCATTGATATTTGAAAAGGAATAGCTGAAACTTAGACGAAAGTATTCGATATAGGAATTGCAATCAATCGTGCGCAAATCTTTTGGAATTAAAGAAGCCTGCCAAAAACGTTTTTAAAAAGTTAACAGACAATTTGACGGAGCCAGGCATAAAATCAGAAAAAAAGATCACTTATTTAAGGAACATGGAATCATTCTTTGAATATTATTAATCCAATAAAGCCCAAATGGCTTTATGAAAGAGTTGATCACGCCGAACCGTATTTGATCAACATAAAATTCAAAGAATGATTTTTATTATATATTTATAATTTTCAGCAATTGTTCTATTAATATCAGAGAAAAAGACACTGGAACACGTAAATATTAAGGTTTTATTGGATGAGCTAAAGATAAAGAGCAGCCCAATTTAATACAAATGAGATCAAGATACAGAGCACCTCCCTCTCCCGAATTAAATCTCCAGGAAAACTGCACAAGAAGTTCATGCAACACCTTGTAGGACCGTAACAAGAATCTGAAAGTTGGATGTTTGTCAAGGTTCTGCTAACAATCTGTACAAAAAAAGCTTTAAAAATCTTATTGGTAAGAAAAGAATTCTATTATTTTCCTCCCAACAGACAACCAGAAAAATAAGTACGGTGGGGGTTACTCAACAAATTTCTTGTATATTTTAGTTAAAGTGTAATTGATACATACAAGTGTCCTATATATAAGTGGGATTGATAAACACTTGTTATCCGCCAATAGGGGGAATCTGGTAGACTGTTAGACTGTAGTACATTACATATTAGTTCTACATGTATACACAAGCCATCTTTGTAATCAGTAAGGATCAGTGGTATGCTACATCCAGGACAAGATATAGCGGTATTTGTTACTACTCATCCTTCCTTCCTCCTTTATGAAAAAAAATCAGAAAACAGTGAGGGTCTTTCTTCATTTTACCAGAGCATCGATGATTTTAACCAAAGAACATGTCTCGCTGGCACGGAACTTTGCTTCTTGCTGTTGTGTTCACAGGTCAGTTTCACTTTTTTGTGCACAATGCAAGAAAGAGTAAGAATAAAGTAAAGTTACTAGTATGTAAGATATTTTAGTGCAAGGCCGTTTACAATACCTTATAACCAGACGAAACACATAATGTTTTTTAATTTGTTATTCAATGTGGCTTGGAGATTTTACTCAATAGAAAAAAACCCCATAGTATTCAAAGCTAGGTTCTGCACCTAAAAACAACTATATTGCTTCTTTTTTTAAGCTCACAGTTGTGATTGCAACGACTCAAACAGAACTGAAGTTTTAAACATAGGAGATATGTTAATGCCAACGGTGAGTAATGTTTATAGATATATATTTAGACTTGGGAAAATTACATTGCAAAGTAATGCTTAACATTATCATTACTTCATGAATTTGGGCATTAAATTACCATTACTTCATTTTATTGAAGTAATGCATTACATTACCATCACATAAGCAAAGTAATGCATTGCCATTACCATTACTTTGTGAGAAGTCAATTGAATTTAAATCAAGTAAAACTAAATGAAGAGATTATAATAAATGAAACACATTTCAGAGAGTCATGGTCATGATTTTGGTCTTCATTATTAATGTTCACAACGCTTCAGTAAGGCATTCCTAATGGTAAACCAAAATTTGAGCGTCAGTCGTCGGGTTACCGTACAAGTTAGTTACAGGGCTAATGCAAACAAAGGTCATGTCATGTTTTGTTTAGATTTTGAATTTTCACGGTGTAGATTTTAAATGAATGTAAAAAACACTAGGAACCGTTATTTATCTTTAGAACTTATCAGCAGAGAGAAAAATCAGTTTGAAAAAAGAACTTTTTATGGTATATGAAACCTATGTAAACAAAATCATGGCACGAACCTTTTTTACATAACAAATAATTGTGAGCTCTGTATCTTGCTTATAACTCTCAAATTTTTGGTTGGTTATAAGAAATGCCTTACTAATGCATTGTAAACAATAAGAATAGAAAAATTAAATTTGACAAAAATAGTGACCATGTTCCTTTTACAAATCTTCAGGTTCATGTTCACTATCAGGTTTAATTCTAATGATTTATACAAAATAGCTGTTGCACTTTATGATCATCAAAGTTTCAAATGTTTTACCTTTTAACTGCATCCAGCTATACTGAATTAACAGTCTACAGGAGCACAGGAAGCTTGAACTGAAAGATACTGTTTGGGCATCTTTGTTAACGTAGGATAATTTTAAGTGTTCATTTGTTTTCCAAAAAAAGAAGGAGGTCAGCACATGATTCCAGAGTTAGCTCTTCCGGATAAAGTTGCACACGTTGTGTGCTTTTAGATATGTCATGCAGCTCCATGCAAATCATCCTGACTATGCGTTGTTGACACACTCTTCACATTAACAGATTTATTGAATGCACAACTAATTAGAGTAATTTTTGAAAATGATTGGAAACTCTTAATAACAACACAATTTTATACACTTGTGTCGTTTTAACTATTAGTATTTTCAATTTAAAAAATGGATTTTTGAATATATTTTCAATAATACAACTAAAATATTTTCATCCTATTAATAAGAGTTATTTCTCATATTTTGAGGAATGTTCGAAAATTAATGAGACATTTACTTTAACTCCCTTGGTAAATAAGATAAACCATTGCAATTTCACAAAAAAGTAAACTAGGATGCCGTTTAATATTATGAAAAATTTCCAGTTAATGACATCATTAGATCATTCCTTATAAGCCGACAAACATGTTTACGTCCAATAACCCGGAACAACCGCAAACTCACCGCAACGTCATTTTAACGCGTGTCCATATCCCTATGTTTTGAACACCTTGCAAACAAACGGAAACCGTGAACTATTCCTTATTTTATATCTTTTGTTTTCATTTAAAGATACCAGCATTTACGTATTTTTTCCATTCTTGATTTTTTTGTGGAAAAAAATCGAGGTAGTTCTATTACTTTTTGGTGAAACGTCTCTTACAATTATTCTGACAGTGTACATACATGTATTTTAGAACTGTTGACATCAATGTTTGTGTAAAAACTAATAATATTTAGTCCTTAGATAGGTAAGGTAAGGTTAGCTACTAGTAACTGGCAACGAGAAGTAAGAAAAGCTAGCTACTAGTAACTGGCTACGAGATGAAATAAAAGTTGGCTACTAGTAACTGGCTACTATTAACTGACTACGAGAAGTAAGAAAATCTAGCTACTAGTATCTGGTTACGAGATGAAAGAAACTTGGCTGCTAGTTACTAGTTACTGTCCAAGTGATAAAACATACCTAAGATTTCTGTTTGTGTTCTTAATATGTCCTTTGCACTTTATAATCATTTACTCATATTCCTCTCATACTCCAATCAGTAATTGGTGCATTTCGTTTAAAATATCTCTATTTTAGACTATATTGTCCATTGGACTCAAGTAGCTGTACCTAATTGAAAATATCAACAAGTGTTATTATTTATAACAATTTATCATGTCATCCGCATGATATTACAACAAAATTACTCAGATATCTCTCTTAATCTCGCCAGCTACAAGTGCATTTCGTTTCAATTATCTCTATTTTAAAGACAATTTTTTCATGCAACTCAAGTAGCCGTACATAAAGATTGAAGACATCTTCTAGGGTTGTTAATAAAAACATTCTGTTCAGATCATCCACAATATATTACGATAGAACTACACAGATACTGTGGTTTCATTAATATTCAAGAGTATCAATTTTCGTGTATAAAGTGAAAATCGGTTTTAAGGATACGTAAATTCGTGACCATTGACCCTATCAATATAAAATGTCAATAGAAATTACACTTCAATGAACATTTAATTTCGTGGAACAATTTAACAACGAAATCCACGAAAATTGGTATTCAACGAAAATTGATGAAACCACAGTATCTCTCTTTATGTCGTCAGCTACTAATGCATTTTGTTACAAATATCTTTATTTTTTGGCGATTTTGTCAATATATCTCAAGTAGCTGTATATATAGATTGAAGATATATGACAGTCTTTTTAATATCAAAATTTCGGAAAGTCATCCACATAATATTACAACACAATTACTCAGATATCTCTCTTTATGTAGTCAGCTACTCGTGCATTTTGTTACAAATATCTTTATTTTTTGAGAGTTTCATCAATATATCTCAAGTAGCTGTATATAAAAATTGATGATATGTACAAATCATCCTTATTTCAACATTCTGTTTGGTCACACATATGATATTACGAAATAATTACCCAGATATCTCTTTAAATCTCGTCAGCTACTAGTGTATTATTTTTTTTTTTTACAAAAATCTTTATTTTTTAAGGGTTTTGTCAAAATATCTCAAGAAGCTGTATATATAGATTTGTCCTTTTGTTTTAGCTCTGGCTAAACAATAAGTAATAAAACCCACCGTTAAATGAAGCCCTTGACTCCTTTACATTCTATAGTTTTGTTTAAGCAATTGCGTGGCCTGAAAAGGTCTTCTTCCGAAATTTCCACAAATTTGATGTTTATTTGCTGCGCTGCCTTGATGTCAGACTTCAATAAACCCTCGTGTTCAAATTTCTATTGCCTGATGAATACATTTTTTGCACAGATGTAAATCATAAATCTGTACAATACGAGTTCAGCATCGATTTAGACGCGCATTGTGGATGGCTGTTTATCTATTATTAAACTGAATGGACCTAAATGGGCTGAAACATAGCTTTCAAATTCCCTATTGCTATCCGTATTTCAGCTCAAACACTAGTGAAACTTGCACAAAAGTTAGTCTTAACAAATAAGAAAATGAACATATGTAATTTTATTTCCTCTAGTATTGATTGTTGGTCCACCGACACTTAGCAAGTAGTTGTTAAATTTTATTTAATATCCGAGTTATGCCTGCGCCGGGTACCTACCTCCGAACTGTGTATGTACCGTCATAAACAAAACGTTAAATATCTTTTAATATCACTTTGCGCAAATATTTGTTTGGATTATTTTTATGTTTATGTTAAATTTACCAAAATTCGTCTCTTAGAAAGGGACATTTTTGTTTTCGAATACACCTCGTACTTTAAAATAGTTTTTAATCAAGTACAATTTCAGCTTTTTAACTCAATTTAAAAATGATTATGAATACATAACCATCATAGTAATGCAAATGCCACACACACACACACACACACACACACACACACACACACACATATATATATATATAGAGAGATATGAAATGTCTGTTGTTTTTCTAACCCAGGTAAAGAAAAATATTAATGTTTGCCAAAACGTCTATACCGGTGGAAAAACAGTTGCGTTACCATGGACAATAACAAGCACCAGTGACGGTGGATTATACAGATGTTTGGCTATCAAAAATCTGAATGATTCAATCGAGCCTACGGAATATTATGTAATGGTTTTCATACGTCGTAAGTAACTGAGGTGGAGACTAACATATCAACATACATTTGTTTTATAGCTTCTTTAGTGCTATCTACACCTCTTTTGTTGCAAGTATTAAACTTTCAACCTTTTCCATTTGTTATATTGTTTTGGTTTAGTTTTCGGCTGGAGTGTATTGTTGAGAGTCTAGCTAATGCGTTTTAGTCTTGCATTTAAATGATAGTAATTTCAATTCATCTTAGCAAATTATATGAGGCCATTATAGTTTATATTATAATACATTACTTTCACAGAAAAATGAGTGAGGAATGCCAGGTTTTAAAAAATATTTCTAATTTTGAAAAAAAAATTGTGTATGTAAAGGCATACATATCACAAGGCGCTAATTTTCCTTTTCATAAAATTATTTTGGTAACCGACTCGGAAAAGTGATGCTTTGAATTTATTAAAACGATTATTACAAATGCATTGACAGAATAAATACATATATATACTAGGTGATCAAGCAGGTGAGCATCTGTTCCAAGGGCTCACCATTCTTGCTAGTAACTTTGGTGTTCCTAAACAAGGCAGTAATTGATGCCTGGCTCCCTTGTTGTAAGCAGCCGTGGCCTATATTGTCAACAAAATTATTAGGCAATGTTTGTATTGTTATTTTTATTTCTCCTGTGATGGAGGCATCTTAGATAAATAAGATATCAGCATTTAAAGCAAAGGTGCTTTATTTTCGGCATTGCCTTTCACGGTGCATGTTTATTCTGTATTGTGAATTTTTTACGGATATTTGAGCTGATGATTTAAATTGTCAATAATTTTTACCTTCTTTTTAAAGATGAAGTGTCTAGTGTAATTGCATCAGGTGATATATGTGCGGATAACAGGTTTGCATTTCATAAATTGTGCGTAGGAATACAGTTTTTTGAATATTCTTTGAAATGATTATATTGTGTTATTGAATGTCATTTAATCACTTCATTTTAGTCACATAAAAAATATAATTCGAGCATTCTGTCCTTCCTTCTGCAATTGTGGATGATGTGTTATTTTGATATACAATAATTCCACATCAAAAACAAATGTTTTAAATGTTATATATTGCAGGAATCTTGCGAAAATTTTCTTGCTAACCATTTTGTCATATAGGCAGGACAAAAAAAAGCTTTCGAAGACGAATGAAACATTACGCAAAAAAATATTCATTAAGTCAGTTTCGATATCTAAGACCTTTAAACGAGATACTCACTCCTTGTAACCAACTATTCATCATTTTCTTTATAAGCTAACCTAAGCTCAAGCTCAAGTGAGCTTTTCTAGTTACCTTTTGGCGTCCGTCTGTTTGTCTGTCCGTCCGTAAACTGTTTACATTTATGACTTCCTCTCAAAAACCAATGTTCTAATTTCAAACTTGACACAAAGATTTGATGGGTAATGAAATTTTAACTTTGTTAAAATGAAAGGACTATGCCCTCTCTCAAAGAGAGATGATTAGGAATCTGTTGATATTTTCCAAAAATCTTCTTATTAACTAACTGGCCTGAAAATTTGAAATTTGTATGGAAGCATCATCAGGTGGTGTAGATACAAATTCGTTCAAATCAATATGGGTAAGCCTGGGCAACAATTAGAAATTGAAATTTTACATAATAAGATATAGAGAAAATTCTTTACACAGAAAACCAGTTGGTTAGAAAAGCTGTAACTTGTACAGAATCATTTTTAGGTTATATATACTAGTATTCAAGTTTGTTCAAATCATGATCCCCGGGAATATGATTTGACCCTAATGGGTTGGGGGTCAAATATTTTTACGTATCATATTTTGTAATCATTCTCAAAAACCCAAAGTTTATGAAACCTTTCAATACTAATCCTGAAATGATTCCACTGTAGCTGTCAATGTCTGGGTTCATTTTCTGTCCAGAGCTAGATTTAGGTAAATGGGAAGTTACATACGAGACCCCCGCCCCCTATGTTAAATCGACAATATCTTCTTAAGAAACGATAACATTTTGAAAACAATATGATTATAAAGTACATATTTTTATTGTTCTTTGTCCTAATTTCTATTTTGACATAACAAACTGTAATTCTTTTCTATAAAAATGCACTTAATATTCGATGTAACTAGATACTCATTTATATTAACAACAATACCAGTATTTAAGATGTAATAGATTCGTTCTTAGGGAAAAAACTAACTCGTTATAAAGCGATACTAACACATAATTAGATTCTAACTCGTTACTACAGGATAATTTTCTTCTTATTATTTGTTCAATATTTTTAAAACAAATCAGTTGGCCTCCATGAGAATCAATATGACAAAAACACTGATTCTCTACGTACTGGTATTTGTTCCATTCTTACTAATTATGAATTTTCATAAAACGACTCTCAGGGATATTTTATAAATATGACATTGTTTTTAAAATCCTCAAATTATGCCATTCTTTGACTAATTACCGTTAGTAGTAACATAATAGGGCTCCTGGCTCAGACTGCGCAGATTTCAGACTTGGAATGTGTGACGTCACAGGAATGTTGGGTATTTTTAGCACAGACTTGGTCAGTCTGATACGTCACAGATACCCTATGGTATTTTTAGCTCAGGGATGCAAAGTATTTCATAGACTGTTTCTACTAGGTTTTGCAGACATTTAAATTATGAGTATTTGTAGCTCAGACTTTAAGGAATGTACGATATTTTAATAGCCAAGCTAAACCATGTGAGAGAAAGGAATGCGGTAAAGACTATAAGTACTTGCATGCCACGCTTTTTCTATATCATTTTCACTTGAAATTTTAACGATGGAAGACGCTCACCGAGAAATTATTCAACGTTAGTTCGGGACATGTCTCCTGAATTGGTTGTTGAAGAGCTTTATAGGAAAAGACAGTTCTGCGCCACCCATCTCTCTTATAAGAAAATAGAAGGCATCCCTCACCATCCCTCACATTGAATTATATAGAAGATATCCCTCACTATATAACGAGTATTGAGGGATGACTGATAAGTAGGTCACTGGTCATTTAAATCACCTGTGCAATCGATCGGGTGGAATGTTTGGAAAAACCATGGAAAACATGAGAAAGAGAGTAAATGTGGAAATTGGTGCACACTAAACAGTGATTGCGAAGGTGTGTGCCAAACCACACTTTCAGTTCTTTAAGATATTTAATGAAGATGTGGTGGCGGTCAATTTTAGAAAATCAAACATTGTCCTTAATCGACCCATTTATGCCGGCTTCTGTAGACTCGACCTTGATTGCTAAGCTGCTCATGTTTCAATTTCATTATCCACTTATGGAGATAAAGCTAGTCTTCTTTTTACCGACACAGATAGTCTTTGTTATGAAATTCAAACAGAAGATATTTATCAGGACATGTTTAAACATCTCTACCTCTTTGATACCAGTAATTTTAACAAAGACCACTTTCTGCATTCCAAAACGAACTGTAAAGTTCTTGGAAAAATGAAAGATGAATGTGGGGGAACAGAGATACAAGAATTTATTGGACGAAGACCTAAAATGTACAGTTTGTTATACGATGACCAAGAAAAGAAAACTGCAAAGGGAGTGAAAAAGTCGGTGATTGAAAAAGATTTGAAACACGAATCTTATAAGACAGCTCTCTTTGATCATAGTTCTATGAAGCATTCAATGAATGTCAACCACCAATTGCCACTCATCCCTCTTATAAGAAAATAGAAGGCATCCCTCACATTAAATTATATAGAAGATATCCCTCACTATATAACGAGTATTGAGGGATGATTGATAAGTAGGTCACTGGTCATTTAAAGATCTATGAGGCGTTTCATTATAACGTTGCACTTAATCTTGCAAAACGTCTACGTAACGTTTTGTTCTATTTTTCGTTAAGTATCTATATATTCTAGATTTTATAAAAAGTCTGTATAAAACGCTCGGAATAGTTTGCTTTTGTATCCGAATTTTGTGTCGTAAAAAAGTTAATCTTTTGAGATTTCACATACTCTTGTAACATTCGATTTGTAAATTCACTTCCTTTATCAGTTCTAAGTTTTTTACATTTGCGACCCTTTTGTACAATTTGTTTAAATAGCCTTTAAAGATTCACGTACTTTTGAAGGCCCGAAGTAAGAACCAGACGACTTCAGATTGTAATACTCTTTCTGCAAAAATTTATCAATTGCATTCCTCATCCTCATACCTATGATAACGTAAAATAAGACAAATTTCAAAGTGAAAAACAAATCCATTATGATTAAAAAACAGAGCAAACATAACTATCAATACAAATGCAAAGACAGCTCAATATTCACCATTAGTAGTAGATATGTTTAAAGTCCATTCCTCAAGACATGTACAGTCACATCAATTATAAGAGCAAATTTGTTTTCAATGAACATTTATAGAGGCCTACAAATCGTATACTTTGAGTTTCTTTTTTACACTTAACATATCGTGAATTAATCTTCATCATGTTATCACAAATGTTTGTTATTTCTTCTCTCCAAGATTCTGTGTCTGGGATTCGTCTTTCTATCCATTTAGAGAAAATCATCGCATCCTTGTCAACGTTTATCGAATCGGGTATGTCCCAGGCAGCAATTTCCTTAAGCCATTTTTCCATGACGATTTCATTGTTGACCTTTTCTACTGCTAAGTCAAAATACATCCACAAGTGGGTGCGAGGAGTCTCCATGATGCATGAGTGCTGCACTTGACTTGGGTGATCAACAGAACATCCGTAACACTCTTCAGTCACTATTTCACTTATTAAATCGACAATTGTCATTGCAAAAATCATATTGTAACTTTTAATCATCTGTCTGCAACGTTTCTCACTAATACGTTCCATGGTAAATTGGTCTCTGCTAGTACAGCAACTGATTTGATTTTTACAACTGTTCGGGTATACGTGTATACACTCTGAACTATTTCAGTAGTTTACATCTGGAATGTTAAGAAGTCCTTCCAAAGATTGCATATCAATCTGAGATAATGGTAGGCATGGGTACTCTGCAGAACCCTGGGGAATGAAGTCTTGAATGGCTAAAGTTGCATTTTTCAAATTTTCCAGTTTACTCTCCAGTTAGGCTTCCAGTAATGGCGTAGATCAAGAAGGGGATAGTCTTTGGATGCAGTCGCGTAAAAGTAGCTGCCTTAGTACCAAGTCTCGTCTATCTGTCGTGTAGAATAGTTCTTTACAGTCTCGTCTATCTGTCGTGTAGAATAGTTCTTTACAGCTTCTTCAATACCGTTTAGAAAATTCTCTAACATTGACAACTCCATCAAGGACATAACAATACCTTTCATGGTAGGGTAAGGTTTTGAATTGCCTTTTTCATATTGGCGAATGTGGATCTGTACAACGTTTCCGCAAAGGTTTGCAGTAACGTAGACATTGCCTCTCAAATTCAGCATACATAACTGTGTAAACTTCTTCAGCGGTGCTTTGACATTTTGTTTCGAGTGGGGTGCAGGACTCTGACTATCGTTGGTTTGGCGTTAAGTCCCGTCATCTTCTTGTCTAAGTTGCAAGGCTAGATGAGATTGGTTGTTTTTTTCTAACGCTTGACAAAACAGATGGAAAGCCTTACTCCCCCTCTTTGGTAGAAAATCCAATACTTTTCTAGACTTAGCAAATTCTGTCAGTTGCACCAAAACAGTTTCTTTCATCTCTGAAGTGAAAATACAGTCACTGTATAACTGTTCTGCCACTGACTCGGGAAACGTTTCCCGCACCAACATAGAATGGTTTCTTCTAAACATTTCACGATGTACGTCTTCCATTTTCAGTGAGCAAAATGATACAGAAGTTAGTTTCATGCAGCATTTATAGTCTTTCTCGCATTCCATTCTCTCAGATTTTTTTTACTAAATATTTTGAAATTGCATCTAAATAACTGCTAAACCTAGTAGAATAAGTTCATAAAATACACCGCATTCCTAGTCCGAGCTAAAAATACCATGGGGTACCCGGGACGTCATACATTCCACAGACTGGAAAGACCCCTGTGACGTCACACATTCCAAGTCTGAAATCTGCGCAGTCTAAGCCAGGAGCCCTATTATGGTACTACTACCGTTCAATTTAAAGTAAATACATTATTACTTGTGTATGCGATTCATTGATTTCATTTAGCTCTTCAAATTCAATGTGCTTAACAATTGAGGAAGGAGCGAGCACAACTCTTTGGTGCAACGCAACTGATGGCTACCCAACCCCTATAGTGAGATGGTTTATACGTGAAATCGACGAAATCGAATATAAAGGCAACAAATTCAATGTCATAACAGGTAACGATTTACGTTTTTGTGATTTGTTTGAAAAGACAAAATGTAAATGTGACAAATTAGCATTTTGGCTTGTGTACTCGTTAATATTATATTTGGTCATTTTAAAATACACTCCATGGAATAATGCATGTAAATAAAAAAACTAATGTGATAGGTGTTTAATATCTACTGTAGCCGCCGACTAGTGAGATGCAAACTCAAAAGTGGTAATTATGGCGGCGTTATCATTGTTGATTTTGAAGTAAAGTCGACCATTGATATCGTACATTATAACAAATATATAAAATAAACAATCCAAGTCACAAATGCAATATCGCCCTGTTAAAAATAAAACATGTAGACAAATGAAGTAGTATTTTTAATTCACAGACACAGATCTTGGTATCGAAGGACCGTTACTCATTCATAAAATTTCTTATGAATGCACCTCTCTTCTTGTTTGTAAAGTCGGGAATTACGTTAATAAAATAAAGGAATCAGCGGTGGAAAAGTTGATAAAGGTTTACGTTAGGCGTAAGTTGATAACTTTTTATACATACATAGTATATACTTTTACTGATTCATGAAATAGCATGGTTTTTACCACAATTCCCATTTTTCGACAAGCTGAAAAACAACATTGAATGCATGAACAGGTGTTGAGTTTGGAGCTAAGCTTCATTACATCTGTAACTTTAAATTTAACATAAGTTTGTCTGCCCATGTTTTTAAATGATTGGAGGAAACTCCATCTTGAGAAAAAGAATTTAAGTCATGCCATTAAAGACTCAAAAAGGGTTAGAATTTGTGTATGATTTAAAAGTCAAAGGACTATATATGGTTTGAGCCTAAAATGGCCCCCTAAAATGAACATTGTCATTTTACTGTAATTCTTTGTACAAATATACATTTGAAGTTTTTTCATAATTTTCATTTTGAATTTAGTGCCCACAATTTTAAAATATGACATCATAAAGTTTACCTTTTCCCGCCATTTTCTCATTTTTAGCATAAAACGGCTTGTTTTGAGGCAGTTTTTCTTTAAGGAAACATTGAGCGACTGCTTGAAGAAACAAAATATTTTCACCAAAGATGTATCTCTCCAATACTTATAAGTGACAAAAAGTTCGTTCTTGTTCAAAGAGTCGCTCTGTATTTCCCATTCGAAAAAAGATAAAAAAAAATGTCAATTTTTGATTGATTTTGATTGAATTATAAAAAAAGCGTCACTTCTGACGTCAGATACTGCTAGTGAGTGCATATGAATCAAATAAATAGGTGAAAAACATACTTCATGTCAACTCTTTTATAAAATAACACAACAAAGTAATGTACCTGAATAATTTTAAAAATAGCGAATTTTGGTGGCCAAATTTGACTAATATCATATATAGTTCTTTTGGATGATAAATCCCATCAAAGGAATAAGTATTTCTCTCATTTGGTCCCATTGCTTTGTTGTCCCCCTCAAGTATATATTCAGCATATGGCGTAATTATCAAAAATATAAAACTGGAATTCAATAATATATATGATAGTTTTTAAGATATCAGGCTGCAAAATCGAATATTAAATATCAATCCTAAAACCATGGACCTTTCAAGAACATTTACCATAGAAAAAAAATCTGGGTCATACAATTTTATGTTGCTGCAGTAATAATACAAAAAACAGTATGGTTAACATTTAAAGTAAAATATGTAACATTGGATGTCTTTTCAAGATACATGACCGTGCACTGAAATTATTCATGACCTAAATGGAAACATTTAATACTTATCTAATTATTTTAATTATCATTCAATCATTCAGATTTTCCTCCTGAGCACTTACAATTGATTTACATGGACTATGGACAATTTCTTTTTAAGTACATATTTTTAAACAAAATTCCGTATCTTAATATTTTGTATTATATATCTCTAATTATTTTACAAAATAAATATATATTTTTTAAAATAATT
The DNA here is from genome assembly GCF_025612915.1 of Magallana angulata. Classification (NCBI taxonomy): domain Eukaryota; kingdom Metazoa; phylum Mollusca; class Bivalvia; order Ostreida; family Ostreidae; genus Magallana; species Magallana angulata. The sequence continues at coordinate 40,839,007 of NC_069113.1, read as the reverse complement.
GTAGTGATGAAGACTTCTTAATGCTTACAAGAATATAATTTTACTTCCGGTAATGAAAATAACTGTTTTAGTACATGTAACTAGATAAAACAGTTTCCATATTTAAACATTTGACCCTCCAAAAAACCCTGATAAAGAGAAATTGGTTATAATCTATAATGTAGGTATATTCAATTCCAAATTTGTCTCATTCAAGGGTATTTGTGTTTAACGAGATCGTTTCCCTTAACCTCTTTTCACATAGCATGTGCATGACAATTTTTTTTTATCAAGACAGCATGTATTCGTGCAAAAAGAATAAAATTATTTTTTTTTTAAAGATAGAATATATATCAAATAAAATAACCATCGAAAAAAAGATACACGCATAAACAATTGTACCTGTACATCTTTCCGTTCATTTATCAGCCTGGCCCCGAGGTTATAAAACTTTTTTCATACTCGTACTCATACTCATACTCCGTACTCCGAGTATGTGCTCCACTGAGTACGACTTTAAAAACCGAGGTTATAAAAGTTTTTGAGTACGTTCTCCGCTGAGTACAATTTGGAGTATGCTCCAAAAAGGCGATCGATGAAATTTTACGTCTCTGAAGAAAGACAGAGAACGGTAATTCATGTAAATAGTCCTGGCATGTAGGCAAACTGTACATGTATTCAGATTAATTATTTATCAACAAAATATAACACATTATTTACATGTACATATTACCTTCTCCATCTGCAAGCATGGAGATGTGTCTGCATCTATAACTTATGAATTTTTGAGCAACAGAGACGATAAATCCAGTGTAATTGGTAAAATTATCAACAAATTGTGTTCATGTCAAATCTCAATCTCTCTCTCTCTCTCTCTCTCTCTCTCTCTCTCATGAGACTCAGATAGTGATTCATGCATGTGATGATTAAGTATAATTATGTTGTAAGGAACGATATGAATATAAAAGAAAGAAGTAAGAATTTACACGGATATGAAGAGAGTATTTCAACATAGAATTTAGTTCGATATATCTTAAGTGTTCCTGGCTTTTATACGATTTTGAAATTTTACATGCCAGGAAAAGGTCAGAAACGACGCCAATACAAAACTGGAAAGTCACTGCCCCCAAGTGGATATCTCTTAAGATATTTAGTGAGCAGTCCCTGTATTAGGGAAAACAGGGAAGAGTTTAATTCAAAAATAGAAACATATACTTGGGAAAATCACAAAAATACTGAGAAATCCGTATTTTCACACTCATATAATATACACTAAGGAAATTATATGGGTATTCCAATTTAATTGCAACATACTTAGTACTATATTTGCCTTTTAAAATTCTTGTGAGAAAAAAAACATCTAATATCTTGAAGGGGTGGGGTGGGGGTGGGTGTTGGAATTGCATCAATGAACATATGCCAAAAGCCAAGGACACATGTAAAGTTTCTCATTTTAATATTTTTGGGAATGTGCACGAGAGTTTAAGAAAATTCACTAATTGAAATATTTTTGAAATTTCCAATTTGAGGACCACGTTAAACAGAAACAACGTGTTTAAGGAAACTGTGTACTAAAGTTGCTGTACCCCTTTTTGTGGGGTTTTATTGATGGTTCAAGTTTTTCTCACTTAGTCAAGGCTTGAACATGTGTGTTTAGAATTTTTACATACATACTGTGTCATTTTTAGCCGGGCTCTGCTGAAAGCAGAGTCCTGGCTATAGGCAGGCAAATCGCCAATGTTACTATAAATAGCACAAGTAAACAAAAAACCAAACAGCGTCAAGGTAAAGCTTCCGCTATACCAAATAGTTACACAAAGAGCCACGTTTTGTTAAAAGTGTTGGCATTTTGTTTCTTTTTTTTTAAATTTCGAATGAATTGTCTATCTTTTTTAGTTTTCTGATTAATAACGTGTTTTTAAAACATTACTATGCATTTTGGACACATACAATGCGTATGATTTTCCATGAACTACTTTGCTGCGCGATGAAGAAATGGGGATTGAATATATAATGCTTGTTGCAAAATTCAGGCAGCAACTGTTGAACTTTTTAACTTCTACTAGACAGACATATTTTTGTTTATAGCCGCTTACAAAATTTGGTCGCTCTCTGATGCTTTGCCGACATTAAAAGCATGAGAGAGAGAGAGAGAGAGAGAGAGAGAGAGAGAGAGAGAGAGAGGGAGATTTTCAGTCTTTATTACACAATATGCATAAAGACACACCAAAAGAGCCCGGCTTTCAGTACTTCAGTACTTTGATTAATCTTAAGTAACGTCCATTGATATTTTTGAGCAAGCCTTTTCCTATTCATCTTTAAAATTCGAAATACATGTGTTAATTTTGATGCATTTGACATAGATATTTGGTTACTTTAGATAAAAAAGGAATAGCTATATGAATTATCTAAATAGTTACTTGCTAATAAAATTAAACAATTTAAGAGATGAATATTCCCACAGCTAAGCTATATAGAGAAAAATCTCTCACATGAAAATGCGAAGAAGCTATTTTAAGTAGTACATGTATTTTCAATCGATTGCATAGAATAACAATAATCCCCTTCAAATCTCTCTCTCTCTCTCTCTCTCTCTCTCTCTCTCTCTCTCTCTCTCTCTCTCATAAATTCTAGCTTCGATCATGCAGGTTATAATTAATTTAAGTGTTATCTTTTTTTTTTTTTTTTTTTTTTACATAAACAAGCTTTTAATTAACTTTAAATTACCCGAATTCTCAAGCAGAATATATACGTCGATCATACTTAATGTTTTTCCATAACTGTGTATTTAAGAATAAAATTTGATGTCATTACACCAAATTTTATTTGTAGAAAGATACTAATATAATACTTAAGACTATGGGGTCACCGGGACCCACCATCCTTATATTCGAGCGTTTATAATCAAATGTTAAACCAAACAATGCATTTCACCTTACGTATACTTAGACATGTCTATGTTCTCGATGTTTTAATTCGAAATAAATAATAAAGATCGTAAGGTAGGTGATGTTCCATGGAAAAATTTCTTTAATATTTGGAAAATAAAAATCAAATACTGGTAGATGGTTCGGAATGGATACTCTACCTTCCCGCAGTAAAATTAAAAAGAAGTTGCGGCCTACAATGTATATTAGACAAAGAACACATCTAGATCTCTGCAGCTACATGTAGTATGTATGGTCACCTAGGAAGCCAAATATGTACGTCATAATTTTAAAAATATTGCCAATACAAAACTTAAAAATTCGAAATATTATCTTTATGTTTACATCTAACGCCCTTTAACCTGCGTTTTAATTACTTACTGCTGATTCTTGATTACTTTCTATATTTCCAAGTAAGATTGCTTTTTGTTAACTTTCAAAATACAAGTAGGTTTTTATTATCGATATTTCGAGATAAAAAGAAATGAACCTTGTTCAAAATTACTTTAAATTTCACAGCGTTTTTGACACTACAGAGGAAAGGCGATTTATAAGCCAATATTTTCCACATGCAGACAGTAACTGTTTTATGAAAAATTAAAAAAAAACAACAATCGTATAGATAAACCACAGGAAGTAGGATTCCCCCCCCCCCCACTCACACACACCAACACCAACTCCTCTTAAAAATATTTAGTTCCAGGGGTAGATCCAGAATGTGAAGTTAGAGGGGGCGTCAGTATAAGACAGGGAGTATGGAGAGGCCGCTTTGTGGCCTCCAGATGGTCCAGGGCAAAGTCCTGTTGGTGACCCAGGGGGCAAAGCCGGCCCCAGAAGCTCCAGGATTCTAGAGATTTTGTAGGGTAAAAAGGAAGTCTTTAAATAGACGTTTAAGATATTTTTTTTCTCGTGATTACCGGTATACTTAAAGTATTAATATTATTTACAATTTTTAAAGGTTTGTAGATTTAAGACCTACAGTCATCAAATTCCTCTGTCTTGTAGAAATCCAAGAAACATATCCTTTTATTTTTTTTCTTTCGAATGACTGTAAATTAATCAGTTTAAAAATCAAGTTCAATGGGACAATGTAAATTAATGAAGTTTTAATAAAAGATAACTATATATACCAGCTTATATTATAATAACAATGGAAGAGTCGTTAAAACACTAGTTAGTATAACCAATTACTTAAAGGTGGGTATATGGGTGACTGGTCATATTTGAACCCAAGGACAGCGTAACCAAAATGTTTTTTCCTGGGTTTTTTTAGTTACACCATTGAACACACGCGTTTTCTTCATATTGAAACAGTCTAATGTAGAGAAATCCCCCAAGTTAAAAAAAAAGATAATTAAGACTCGCAAGTTGTACATTTTCTTTGCCAGAAGGAGTATGATTTAACTTTATTTGGACAATATTTTTAGGGCTGTGGGGGGGGGGGGGGACGCCGGGTGCGACCTCCTTTACTCCGCCACTGATTTACCGCTTATTCTATAAAATGTTTCCCTTTCCAAGTTTTGTGGCATGCAACATAAATGATAATTGCCTGATAAGTAAGTAATAGAAAGCGTTAGACTTTTATGCATCCCCCATCCTTTGTAATGTTTAGAACTAACCTACATTTTCACTATAATCAAAAAATGGACCCAGCAAGTACATCTGATTGAAATTGATTAATAACGATACATGTACATTGATTTCTTTGTTTTAAATGATGGGGTGTATGGGTCGTATTTGACAAAAAACAGAATTCTTAAAAAGTCGAGCTAGTCAACGGTAGTATTTTGTACGTAGTTATACATGTATATGTACATTAATTAATGAAGCAAACTATCTAAAAGTTATTTTGATAATCTTGGTTGCAGTTCGTCCTTACTCTTAAATTCACCTCCTTTATATCTAGATATGTCATTCATAAAATGGTAAAAACTTTCCATTTTAATTCATATACATGTAAATATGATTAAATTAGAGCGTATAATACAGCAACGTTACAATATGAACAATATTATATGTTTGCACTGCATTTTATTTAGATTAAATGTCTTGAGTACGACTTTGAGAAAGCTTCAAAGCTTACTCAGAAAATCGCATTTTTGTACTCAGCCGGAGTACGAGTAGGAGTATGAAAAAGTTTTATAACCTCGATATCTTGAGTAGGAGTACGATTTGGAGCACGGAGTACGATTTGGAGTACGAGATCGTACTCAAGAAAGTTTTATAACCTCGGGGCCTGTTTGGAACTATCCGTTGTCTACTGAAAATATTAAACACAGACTTTATAATAAATGATATCATACGTTTATATCTAATAAAGTGCTGTTGATATAATGAATCTAATTTTACAATGAGATATCATTATCTTACACAACAAGACAAGATTTTTTTCTAAAGTTTTTCACACCGCAAGCTTACGGTCGTACAAATAGAGCTAGCCAATCAAAATGAACTTGGTCAATTGTAGTTCAATAAATGTAGACACTACTTCATTTATATCTTCTTTTTTGCAACTTATTTTAAGTTTATAGTATTAAATTTTGACTCATTTGCTAGAAAAATTATTACTTAAGTGGAATTGTTACACTAAATCAAATTTGCAACTTCCTATGGTGTTAAGTCTGTTTGTCAACATGTAAAACCCACGTGTTTTGGGGGATAAGTATGTTTCTCTTAGAAGCCGCAAAAAGCTTTATTTTTCTGATCTCAAAATTTTCTCGAAGTACTTAACAATAACTTATCTTTCATCAATACATGTAATATTTTGTTAATATATGTTAATCAATTAACTCCATTAATGCTATCATGAGTAACATATAGTGAAATATATTTCTTGTGTGAGAATTTAAGTGGTGTACTACTACATTAACTGGTGTCTGATATCATTAAAACATAGATCAACATCCTATAATTTCTTATTGAACTGACAATTAGAGGTAAAGTAGTCAGCAAGTTACCTAATTTGTATTTAAATGGTTTTGAAAAAAAATTCATTTCATTTATTAGCAAAATAAATTATATTAGCAAATTTCTTATAAAAAAAAATAAACACAGATAAATTTCTTTTATAATTAACAATCCCATACAATAACAACTTTGATTAACAAAAAAGTAAAATTTTGAACATATATTATAATACATGTAAAAAGATTACATTTAGTCGATATTTGATCTAAGATTTGTTTACTTGGATTTGCGAAGTAAGAAGTTAATAAAGTTAAGGCAAATATCTATTACAGTATTATAGAGTGTCTTTTCAGTGCTAGATACATTAGGACGTCATAATTGATTCAACATATTTTTTTTCGAATTTAAACTGGGAAATGTAGGAACAATAAACAACATTTTCTCGACCTTACATAAGAAATTCTATAAAAAGCAATTAAAATACTGGCATTTTATTGGACTTTTTTCTAAGAAAAAGTGTAACTTCTATTTTATATTGCGTTTTAAGACGGACTGTAGGCATGAAAAAAAGATCTTTATCGAGTTTATCTTTAGATTAGGCTGCGATACAACTTATTAATGCAAGAGCTGTTACAAGTATAATGAAGCATCATTGAAAGAATTCTTATCTCTTTCAGAAACATGTAGATTCCTTTTATTTATAAGACCTTGAACTTGAAAAGGTACTAAAGCTACCATATACATTGTATAACATTCGGTTAAATATTTTATTTAGCCTTTTGGAGGAAAGTCGATTCTGCTTAATCAAGTGTATTGCTAAACGCCTTTCATATATGCATAAGAATGAGAACATTCAAAAATACGAAATTCAAATCAACTCTAACTTGAAAAATCATTTCCCATCAAATATTGTACACGCCAAATGTAAAACGTTTACAGTAGTGTTGAAATCATTAAAAAGATAGGGAGAAAATAAATGCAATAAAAGACACATCTAGTATTATTTAGATTCGGCTTCTCATTGTATCATGTATTAAAATACATAAAATTATTTTCAGCTAAGTAAGCAGATCATAAAATTAGGAACCATTATTACATGTTAGAATCACCGTATCCATGTGTTGCTGCTTAACCCAGACATTAGAAAGGAACATGTCCTTTTCCATTTGTTCGGTCTGCAGAGATATCGCCAACTTTCAACGCGAATGACCGTTCATTATCCACTCTTGGAATCGGAGGACACTCATAAAAAAACCATAGTGTGCAGTATGAACTTAAAATTATAAAAAAAAATGTAATAAGAATTATATCAATAAAGGTTAACAAAAATTTTTTTTGCTTTTTTTTTTCATATCATTAGCGGTTGTGAATGTTGACCTTTAATGAGTGTTTTGGCCCTGTCCTAGATTCAAATCCCTATATTGGGAGATATGAAATTTGAAATTTTGATAGATGGCCTTATATGGAGTCAGTTTTATTCAGTATCAGCAGAAACCTTAAAGGGGCATGGTGACGATTTTGATCAAATTCTGTTTTTCTGTTTTAGTACTTACAATGCTTTAGAAATGCATTTCTAATGATCAAAGGAAGTTTGAGAGTCAGTTGTTAAGTTATAAGCAAGATACAGAGCTCGAATTCATTGTCATGTAAACAAGGCTCGCACCCTGTTTTTGTTTACAAAGGTTCAATATACCAGTAAAAATAATTTCGAGCTGATTTGTCTATCTTTTTATTCATTTTAAGCGTACATAAACAGTCCTAACGTTTAACATATTCATTTTAGGTCTAAAATTGGAATTTTTACTTCAACATTCTAAATATAAACAAAAGCTTTGTTTACGAAGCAAAGAAACTCGTCTATAACTCAACAAATGACACTCAAATTTTGGTTGCCTATTAAAATGCATTACTAAAGCATTGTAAACATTATTATCAGAAAAATAATTTTTGCCCGAAATCGTGACCATGCCCCTTTAAATGCATTACCACTGTTTGGCTATTTAGAGACAAAAACCCTGCCTCCGGGAACATGAAATTTATAATTTTGGTAGGGCTTCCTGGTTTACAAAATTATGAATTCAGGTTTCCTCACTGATGTGTGGGAGAATAGAAGATAATTTTAAACATTATATGAATTTACACTATAGATAAATTTTTGACCCCCGCCCCAAAGACATAACCCATACTCCAGGGGACATGAAATTTACATTTTAAGTAGAGGATTTCGTGGTTAACATAATTATGAAGTCAGTTTTTCTTACAGATATGTGAGAGTAAAGAAGAAGATTTTAAAACATAATATGCTTTAACACTAAATGGCCATATTGCCCCCCCCCCCCCACAGCCTGAACCCCTGATCAAGGGCCATGGATTTCACAATTAAGGTCGAGTAGTTCATGGACATCATACCCATGCATTCAGTTTTTCCCCTCATGTGTAAGAGTAAAGAAAAAGATTTTCTAAGATTTAATGCATTTTCTTTATATGGCTATATTGAACCCGCCCTAGGGCGTAAAACCTGTGCCAGGGGTCATGAATTTTACAATTTAGGTAGCAGACTTAATGAACATCATAGCCATGCATTTAGTTTTTAACAAATATATATAGGAGTAAAGAGGAAGATTGTCTTACATCTAATACATTTTTACTATATGGCCATAATGGTCCCACCCTAGAGCCTGAACCCCTTACCAAGGGACCATAAATTTTACAATTTTGGAAGAAGACTTCATGGGCATCACAGCTATGCATGCAATTTTTCCTCACATGTGTGGGAGTAGAGAAGAAGATTTTCGAAGAATTGGCTTTTTTGCATATTTGGCCCCGCCTGTCGCATCCCTAGGGATGGTAGAGCCATGGATTTTACAATTTAAACAAGTTTTACAAGTCAAAAATTTAAAATTGTTAACGCCCGACGGACGCAGCACAAAGCACGACGACGGACGAAAATAGATAGCAATAGATCACCTGAAAAAGGAATATAAAAAATAATAGTATAATTTTGATATTAAAAAAACCATCATGACTTTTTGTTATACTATTTTTTCTGATTTTAGAAGTTTTATTTCAATTTGATTAAAATTCTATGAAGATAAAATAAACTCATTTAAGCCTGGCTTTCTTCATGCCTTTTTTAAATTAGCTTTTATCAAATTTTTGATGTCGGATTTGATCTGTAAGTTAATTGAGAAAAAATACTTATTTTAGAAGTTTTGATTTCATACAGTTTACGAATGACAACAAAATCGTGTTTTCTTTTCTTTTTTTATTAATGAATATATTTCCTTTTCTTTGATTTTACAAAAACAAATGACTTTAAAACCAAAACGTGCTGTGAAAGTTCTACACAACAATATATAGTTCTGAAGAGATTTATGATTGAAATCAAATACACGTACCTTAAAACAATCTTCAAATTATTCAATTATCAATATACATGTATTATAAAACAATCTACTCTCTTAGCATCAGGTTGATTTTTTTCTGGAAAAATAAATGTTAGGGAGACGACTGCAACTCAGCGCCACTTGTTGCCAACTCATTAATAAAGGCAACAATTAATGCAAGAAAGCATCCAAAAAATCACATACGGTAATCATAGATCAGGTGGATAGACAAAATATACGAAATGCCAAGATACTAATTAAGAATATTTTGTGAATTATTTTATATAAATTAAATATGCACCAAATCTCTTTAATATATAGTCAGGTAACAAACATTTGACAAAAACATTACACTTTTGAAAATAACATAGAGTCGGCTTTTAGCATCTACAAAATTAAGATATACATTTCATTGCAATATTTGTTTCGATACCAAAATTACAAATTCTTCATAATTAAAGTATAAGCTACACATACCAAAAAAAAAAAGATTGTTTGATGAGTTATACGTTTCTTTTTAGAGCAATGAAACACTCGAGTAATGTACAAGGAACATAAATTCATTATATCGACGTCGTCAAGCTTAAGTATATGTGGTAGGGTGATATTTCATATTAATTAAGTCATAATTTCATTATCATGAAATTATTAATTAATAGTTCTATAAATTATAAGTTTATAGTATTTACTATAAAAGTTACTATAAAACTATGTACAACCTAACAGTATGTAAAAAGCTACATAGTTATTTATATAGTATGACATCACAATGGTCATTATGGTCAGTGTAAACCTGTTTTAGTTAATTATATATCACATGGTCAATTCTATTTTTGAATTCTCAATTTCATTGGTCCTTTAAATTCCCTCTCTTTGCTTTGTCCTTTTTGATCTGATCTTCATACTGACCAGATGTATTTATCTTAAGACCAAGAAGAAATCTATAGACTGTAAGTAATTGTTTTATATTTTATGCTATTAAGATTACTGCTTATCAATAAAGTATATTATATTTGCTAGATAAGTAAATGATATATAGTGAAATGTAAATCTATTTAAATGTAAATTATCATGAGTGAAAACTTAGTGTTTGAGCAACACTCATTATAGATATTTTAATTATCTTAAGCAGATAACCTAAATGTAGTTTTAAGAGTATTGCTATATGTACATATAGATTCCATACCTGAAGAATATAGAAGGATCATGCAGATGCAGATCAATTAGGCTTTGTGTCACACATAGGTATGCATATATATATATATATATATATATATATATATATATATAAATATCAGATTTGATACTTATTGCCTAAGTTAAGTTTAATATGTTTTATTCATTAAACATTAATAACTATCTAAATTATTAATTACACAGGATAAATATTATTGAACTCTTTATATATCAGTTAGCACTGTGATAAGGGGAATAACTCTTGCTTGTAAACTGTGCTTGGCAAAATCATGAAATGGATGTTTTGATTCTTATACAATGCAATGATATATTATGTGTGATCTATTTTATTTTTATGATGATGTGATATTGATAAATTACTTATTGTGATACATGTATTGTTAAATATTTCAGAGCTTATGATATAATATAAAGTCATAATAGAGAACCCTACGTTGGAGTTGTTGTCTTTATCTACAATAACACCATCATTACATATACGCGAGTGATTTTTAATTATGAAATAAAATGTCAAAACATTTAAACATTTAGAAAATTATTAATTAAATGGTCCTTAAAAAGATTCAAATTGTGAAATGTTGCAACTTAGAAATGTGACACACCGTATTTTTCATGTAACGATATTGTCATTACAATGCATGAAGGTAACTTTTCATATATGGCCATCATTTACCACGCCTTTCCATTCCAATACATGTTAAAATTCTCTGATTAAAGACAGCTTTTAAATTTGCATTATGTTTCAAGCATAACTTGAATAACGGAGTGACACCATAGTATACAAACGCCAAAAATAAGAATAAGTAAAGCAAGGAAGGTTTTTCCATGATTTTACCATCTGAATTCAGTTTACATAAGTAAACGAGACTGGGCAAATACTGCTCCTGCCCGGTCTTTTTCATACTGCTGCAAAAAGACCGAATTTCTGAGGGAGTAATCATAATGAAAAACAAATACAACATGACCAAAATAACCTGCAAAAAGTAAACCGATATGGTTTTTAGCTTCATATTCATCCGCCTGTACAAATGGTCTGTAATGCTTCTTTCTTTTTCAAGAACGTCTCGTTCAGTATCGATCACCTGAAAATATTTAGCAATGTGCATAGATATCAATTGTGAATGATTCAGATATTTTATATATATTTGCATATTTTATGCTAAACGTCTATCACTCTCTCAAGATTCAATCTTATACTTGTCACACAGAACCTAGAGAATATGAAACACGTCAAATCTTTCAAATGTTAAAAGTGTGAAGAATTAATAAAATATATTGAAATTTCATAAAATTTCTTGTTTCTATCTTTCTCGTCTAACAAAACTTCCGCATGAAAAAATAGCTCCCCAAAAAACATGTTTCTTTCTTTAATCCAAATGAATTTTCTTTATGAATGTTGTGTATTTTTGAAATATTAATCTTTCTGTGATGTTTAAATAAATAAAATCATATTCATTTAAAATATAATGGTCATCTGCGCAATTAAATCAAAACATGAGGACTGAGATACTTTAAATAAAGTAAATTAAATCAACAACACCTGTCGAAGAAACCTCATTACAGGTATTTCGATGTCAGGGTTCCTCTCGTCGTCCTGTGGAAAATTACTGCGGTAATTGGTACATCGTAAGTAGCGCATTGGTGATAACCCTAAACATTCCTTTAAGTCATTCTCCATTTTTTGAAATTGTTCGTCTTCCTCGGTTATTTCATCGCCATGTGTAAGAACCCCAAACAAGGGGATTTCTAATGTAAAAAAAATGACTTTTATGTCAGTTACAACAAGCATTCTGAGAGTATTGCATAAGCAATACACGTCCCCTACCGGTTTGCATTTTTCTATGAAAGCTTCGAAGCATATATCTATTTCAAAACTATTATAAACGAGATGTTATACTTTAATCAGAGATAAAAGAACAGAGGAAATTCAAACTACATAGTTGATATAGAAATTAAATTAAAAAATGGATAAAATAATACTCTTTATTTTATCTCCTGTAATTTCGCCAAGTCCATTAAGTATTTGCTGGTAGAAATTTGTGAAAACAATGCACTGTTATGCAGAATATCATTTCTTACCGTCTTCTGTACCCCGAATCAACAGACCAACCCGATAACGAACTCGATTGTAATAATACAAAAAACCCTGTCGATTAAATTTACAACACAATGCTTGACACTATTTTACAGAACTTATTTGTTTGTTAGAAACAATAAAAGGAATGGAACAAGTAATGCACGGTATTATTACTGAGTAAATACTTTTCTCGTTTATTCAATACACACCGAACCCGATAACGAACCCGAACATTAAGAAATTGGAATATAAAAAATTAATTTTCTCAAAAATATTTCAACCAGAGGCTACAAGAGTGCAAATTTGATCTGTGGTTTGACATTTTAAAGCTGTTCAGCAAATTTCATATTATTCCTCAAACGCATAAAGAAAAAAAAGTGTGGAAAACTGAAGTGGGACAGACAGACCGACAGACGGACAGACAGACAGACGGACGGACTGACGGACGCAAAGGAAAGCTATAGTCCCCTCCGGTGAAACTGGTAGGGGACTTATAAAAGTACTCAGCCAAAAACAAAATAATACAACTGTATTGACCTACACTTGTTTAAAACAATTAAATAGATTATGACTACCTCTTGTTCCCCCTGAAGCTTGCAATTTTACAGCGTTGATCAGTTCTTCAGGAAATTCTTTGGATACGGCAGAGGCAACAAAAATTATTCTGTCCACTCTAGGAACGATTTCATTTCCTAGGAGCAGCGCTAATTGTTGCATACTGACAAGCGGTTTTCTGAAGTGGAAGTTATGCTTATTTTATAATGATTATATGTGTTGCCAAAAAACTTCGAAATCATTACCTTCATCATTGCATCCACCAAAGGATACAAATAGATTTCAAAAATGTCAAACAAAACGATTGTTCATTCAAGTAGTTATTAATACAATAGATGTTGACTCATCTACTGTTCCAACTGAAATTATTTGAACAATTCATATAAACTCTGTACATCGGCAGACATACATGTATTTATAGAAACACAATATTCACATTATGTCATCTAACTAATAGAATTTTCCTATTGTCACGTTCACAGAGAACCTTGTTGATTGCTCATCAACTTAAAAAAATGAGTAATAATCTCAACAATCCATCTAGTAACAGTTTTTGGAAATTAGAATAATGAGTATATTCTTAAACCGACAGCAGGGTTGTGCTTTGGATTCTGTTGATTTCTGTCTAGTCCTGCTTGTATAAATTCCAAGTAATTTCCATTAGTCATAGAGGGAATCATTTTTAGTGGATGTAAATATAGCGTTATAATCATATTTAAAAAGTTAAGCTAGATCTAATGGCTTAATTTTTGACCCCCCAGTCTCAATAAACTAAGACTTTACTTTCCTTTTTAGCACTAAAAACCATACTGAGGATCCCAGCACAGGCACGTGGCATCGTATTTTTAGAGTTGGGAGAGGGATGGTGTGGCAGAACTACCCCTCCATTTCGTCAAAAAGGGGGACACAATATAGGGGGATGATGGAAGGAAACTATAGCATCAACCCAAACAAAGAGTAGCTCATTTTTATACCAACGTTGTTTATTGTCGGTTGGTTAAGCTTCTCGGGAAAACTGAAAATCAAGGCACTCAATACTAAATCTTTAGCATCCCTACACTTTTGAAGATCTGCATTTTCAAACACATTAACACACTTATGAGTACTGAACTCATTCCTAACCAAACCAAGAGGTCCATATGTTCTAAGATGTGACAATGTAGAAAAAACAATACATAAAATGAAGCATACTTGTTGGACATCATATCCTGGGATGTAAGATGCATCAACTGAGCAATCTTTCATTATTATTCTAGATCTCAAGGTATCAAATATGAAAAAGGAAAATGAACAACAAATAATTTTTTTTTAAAAGTAAAAGACAGTGACTGTGACCTTGATATGGGGACAAAAAGATATTAGTGTGATGTCGCTTAGCGTAATTTTTTAATAGAAAAAAAATTCTATGTGGAATTTTTAACCCTTTGTGAACGCCAGAATAGGTTCAGGTTTAAGGTACTAACAATTTAGATAGTACACTATCTGAGGATGGTTGCATGGTAATCTCACAAACTGTAGCATTGTAGTACTAGTGAAAATTAATTGAAACATTACCCCTATATACTTCTATTTTAAACTTTGAACCCCTCTTTGGGCCCCAGTAATGGTCCAGAGGTCAAGAATTTAAATTATCTCCTTTTTAAAATATGTTTGCGCTTTTTTGTAAATAAGAACCCCTTCTCATAAACCTCCTCACATAATCAAAGTACTGAAGTACTCAGGGGAGTTGATTTTATCGATTATCATTTATTTTAAATCAACTTATCTTGCATGGCATTTAGTTTCTAGTCTGTATTTGAATTACACACTTTTTTATTATATGAATTTTTAGACTTTTCCGACAAGAATTTCGAGAAACCCCATATGAATCATGTTGTGAAATATTTAAAGATAGATTTCAAACTATGTATTCGAATCGAAACAATTCTAATCAAAGTACTGAAGTACTGAAAGCCGGGCTCTTTTTTGGTGTGTCTTTATGCATATTGTGTACTGAAAATCTCTCTCTCTCTCTCTCTCTCTCTCTCTCTCATGCTTTTAATGTCGGCAAAGCATCAGAGAGCGACCAAATTTTGTAAGCGGCTATAAACAAAAAATATGTCTGTCTAGTAGAAGTTAAAAAGTTCAACAGTTGCTGCCTTGAATTTTGCAACAAGCATTATATATTCAATCCCCATTTCTTCATCGGGCAGCAAAGTAGTTCATGGAAATTCATGCGCATTGTATGTGTCCAAAATGCATAGTTATGTTTTAAAAACACGTTATTAATAAGAAAACTAAAAAAGATAGACAATTCATTCGAAATTTAAAAAGCAACAACAAAATGCCAACACTTTTGACAAAACGTGGCTCTTTGTGTAACTATTTGGTATAGCGGAAGCCTAACCTTGACGCTGTTTGGTTTTTTGTTTACTTGTGCTATTTATAGTAACATTGGCGATTTGCCTGCCTATAGCCAGGACTCTGCTTTCAGCAGAGCCCGGCTAAAAATCGTATGGATCCAAGCACTATTGATATCGAACACTAGTCTCGTTCAACCAGACGTTCGGCTGTCTCCGTAAATCTCCGACAAGCAGAGAGGCTCTCTTGCTTGTCGGAGATTAACGGAGACAACCGAGCGTCTGGTTTAACGAGACTTTAATTACACTCTGGCGTAGGAACACATGAGACTACAAAAATATCTAAATTGTTCGTATTATATAAAATCTGACTATTTTCAAAGTGTTTATAGATAAGTTTCCTTGAAAAACAATGCTTCAGCATTCGTTACATCGAATTTTTCTATTATTTTCAAGAACTAAGTCTTGTCAGCGGCGATGATTTGTGCTTAGGTCCAAACACTGTTTCACTTTCGGTTTGCCAGAGTAACTGCATAGGAGAGTTGATTAAAATCAACTCCCAAAAACGCTTTGAACGAAGTTTGGTTAAATTTGGCCCAGTGATTTTAGAGAAAATGTAATGAATGTTTAGAGACAGACGGACGGTCGGATAGACAATCGAGTGATGGACCAGAAAAGTTTGCTCGAACATTCGGTTCAGGTGAGCTTATGATGCATTTTTTAAATTTGCTCTAAAATGTTTATTTGTGGGTGAACAAAGTAAAGAGAAAATGAGTACTCCTACAGGTTAATATTAAAAGTTTAAAAGGTACTTTTTGAGATGATGTCTAAATATTTGATATTAATTTACATTTCATTCAGTCATCCTAATTTACTCAATATTTCAATTCCTATGAATTGTGATGAAATAGAATATAATTGTGTTTAACCTATAGTTTAATTTCTGTGTATTGAGAGATGAAGTTCAAGTTTTGTAACAGTTTGTCTTCGAAAATGATTGTGTAATTTCCCGCATCAGTTTTGTAAAGTCACTTCAAAATAACTGAATGTATTTTACACTTGTCCTGTGCATTCGTGAAATACCGCGATTGCTTGCGACATGAAGACTTCCCTGTTTTTAATGGTTTCTAGATGACATTCGTATTTATTCGTAACAATTGCTCATTAGGTCACCTTAGATTTATAATATATGCTGAAATTAATCATATGAAACTTTATGATCAAGTGTAGTATCTTGCTCACTTTAATCAAATGATTAACGACAAACGAATGACAGAGTGTATGAGACAAACTTTTTAAAAATATCCGCATAGATTGTACTGCATAAATATAATAATCATCCGCTTTCCCATTATGATAATATGGAGAAATCTGTGCATATTGGGTTTCTTTTAAATTTCAGCTGAAACAAATATAGTATGGCCAATCAGCGAAATACTTCAATGTTTTTCTTATATCCAGCACTGTTTGCGTCTACAATTATTTCTTAAATATATCTATCCTCAACCAGCACGTTTATGAACATAACCTTGTTAAATATGTGTATTTTATCACATAAAGTACTTGTAAAAATACATATGCTTTATCATCCTTTTGAAGTTTGCAAGAATATGCTTTAATGTTTAATCAAAACAGCAAATTTGTTTTTGATTTATCTATTTGAGGGTATTTAATCCAGTTATGACAAGCAATTTCTTCCGAAATGTCGTATTCCTATCTTAAGTACTCATGTAG
Organism: Magallana angulata; assembly: GCF_025612915.1. Classification (NCBI taxonomy): domain Eukaryota; kingdom Metazoa; phylum Mollusca; class Bivalvia; order Ostreida; family Ostreidae; genus Magallana; species Magallana angulata. Next base: position 40,821,906 of record NC_069113.1, on the reverse strand, counting down.
ATTGTACGTTGATATTTGATCAATAGTCTTTACCTTTGTATCCTTCCGCTACAAATCTGCGCCTTTGGTCTTAAAAAAAACTATTGATCATGATTCAAGTCTGTGTTTATACAATCATAACAATTCAAACTCACATAAAAAAGTTTTATTCTGGGTTTTGATGTTTTGAATTTATATTTGATGCACAAAGTAATGATAGTTGAGAAATATCAGTTAACTGAATTCTCACTTTTTTAAATATAATAAAATTTGGTAAATAGCTTGTCGATTATATGAAAAATTTGTCCTCAACCGGTGAAACTATTGGTTTTATATCCTCGTCTTTGTTGATCACTTAGTAAGTATTTCTCATCGTGGTTTTTCACAATTCATTTTTATGACTTTTAAAAATACAAAAATGGCTTTTTTAAATGCAAAATTAATCTGATTAAAAATTATATCCTTCACGCTCCTGTTATATATTTTTCAAAACTTTGGAGATGAAAGGGGAAGTGTGTTTTGTGACAATATAGATGACAAGAATTCGCCACAGTTAAGCGCTGACTACTACTATTAAAAACAATTGTCGCTACCAAAATGAGCTCCATGGGCTAGGTTCAAGTTGCATAAACATCTTCATTTGCTTTGAATTTATCAGTCATCTAATATCGTCGTTGATTACACATTTCAAGTGATTATAAAAATATTTTTACCACGAGAAATCTACTCAAGCAAACGTTGAAAATCTATTTAAAACTAAAAGTACTGTTCACAATTGTCATATAAATGCGTTAAGTTATTTTTATTAATCTGATAAGAACTTAATACACGTTTATGCTTTCATGCTTGAAATTGTATCTTATAATACATTGAGATTGATACCTTTGCTCTTGGGCTCGATTAAATTAAGTCCCTTCTCTGACATGACCTTCAAATACATTCTCTAAGAATTCATTGACATTTTCGTCATTCTGAAATCCCATCATATCTACAAAAAGTGGATAGCCGTGTCTCATCTCATCTTCGTTACTTTTACCAAGATATCTCTTTTTCGTGTATCTGTAGAAAAAAAAATCAAAAATAAACAATTTGGAAGCAACTTATGAGATACGAAGGATATTCAACACACTTTATACGACAAAATGTACATGTAGTTTAAATGTACATGTCAACTAAGGTTATTCATTTTAGAAAAGGTAGGGAAACTGGTTCTTTTTCAAAGAAGTCATGGACCATTTAAAAGCTGGTTTGAGTGTTAGAGCTGGTAACATATTAATTTAAATGCCTTTATTTCCTATCAAGACTTGTTTGGTTCACATTACAAGATGTGTAGATATCGTCAAATAGGGAGCCTGATCATGATTTTCATGACTGTGAACAAATATAATATCAAAGTACGAGATGTTGTTGTTTTGCATCAATGTGCGTGATATGACATAGAGTCAAGTTACCATCCAATTTCATTCTATACATATTTAATACGATATTGTATCATATGATATACGTTTCTTATCATTTAATGAGTGGTATGAGTTAACCAAGTGAAAGAATGAGATAAATTGATCTCATATGAAATATTTAAATATATTATTTTATCATATGATTTTTAATGTGTATTTTATGCTTTTGAACTACATATATACATGTAGTATACATTAGATTTCTTATTTTCTAAATTGATATGTAATTACATTTTCCACTGTATGATATTATTTTTCATTGTATGATAGTATAAAAATAAAGGATTCCATTATCATATATTGGTAGCAATATCAAGGTCATTCTTCCCAATTTGAGCTTTGTTTTTCATGATATATAATAGTTAAATATTTCTTTTTTCTCATTTTCTGTAAAAAAAAATATACTTTTTTAACTTACAAGGTATTCTTTACTTAAACCGACCGAACATTTTCCTCTATTTTTAACCAATTGCGATTCATAGCTCTATAGACACTGATAGGTGAAATCAACATTGTTCAGTTTTAGGCAGTTTATTGATCGGCAGAAGCCTTCACCAACCTAAGAAAACTACGACTGCACGAAATTTCGTCAGACTCAAGTTTCATTCATAGAGAAAAGGCCATTTCTTCTATCCAAAATTATGTATCTAACAATGATTTAGTAAATTTTACTAAATAATTGCCATGAATTTTTGTAAAGAGAGTTGTAAATATAAACAATGAAATGCTGTCTATGAATAATCCGGCGAGCTATGAAGGTAGCGACCATTGCAGAAAAAATGTACATAACCTGGTAATGCAGGTTATATACTTATCTGATATATCGCTACCTTCATACCCACATAAATCACCATAAAAAAACTAGTTTATTGTTTAAATTACTCCTTTCTGTATTTTAAAGTAGCGGTATTAAATGACATTTTTACACACCCCAAGACGGTGTTCTTTAATCCTACTAAACGAAGCACGTACTGTGTACACAAAAAAGTATGTTTTACCTTATTAGGCAATAAGCAGACGAGTATCAGTATGAAGTTTTCTTGATCGTTGAGCCCACTACCAAGATCAAGAAGTACCGATTGTAGGGGAAGTCAAGACTGACGTCTAATATGTGTTCGGTGTCCCCAGGTGTAAAGGTACATTTTAATAGTTGATAATTGGAAATATATTTATTTTTCCGAAATTAAGATGCAACTTTTAGTTAAAATTAGTTGTTTTTTGGTCGATAATTGAAACTTGCTGTAAAATGTGATGTGATAAGAAACGAGCGTGTTTGCACAAATGAAAATTAAATCCTCCCCCTCCCACTACCACCATTAAAAGCGAGAAAATATTAAAAAGTTTTGACTGACATCAATCTTCTGTAACACATGTCTTATATATATATATATATATATATATATATATATATATATATATATATATATATATATATATATATATATATATATTACTCCTTTACTCTCATTTTTAGATTTAAAAAACCAAATACTATTTAATATACATTATATTTTAAAGGATATAAATTAAACTTAAAGCATAATGTGTTACCTAGTAACTCTACGGGTCCCGTGCCCTCCTCTCTTTCCAAAACTTCCAACGATAGCACGTTCATGATATTCACCGGTTAAAACCGCCAAGGCCGTATTTATAAAAGACGACTTTCCGCAGCCATGTTGACCAACGACAGCTATTGTTAAAGGTTTTCCTTCATGGTTGTGGATTTTTTCCTTAAGCAGATGTATTTGTGATTCTAAACTTGGGCTTTCCATTGTTCACTTGCAAATTGTACCTCACACAACATGAATTTTTTTTTGGACAATAAAAGATTTGACGCCAGTACTAGCAAGCATTACAATCAATATTTTAAAAATATACTTACACGACGGCTTCTTTATTTGCGCTGTCTTATGTAATTTAATGTTATCTTTTACCTTGCGCAGGTAAGATAAGATTACAGACCGATGGTACTTTCGTTTCATATTTGAGAAAACATTTACATATTTAGGGCTTTTCGACTTCCAGTCATAAGTCAGGGATCCTAAGTCAACTGGTTGTTAATCAGCAGAAAAGAACTTCTCTGTTAACCACAACCTTTTTTTTTATTATTTCTTAATGCAATTGCCTTGAACGAGGTCCTACTCTTCACTTCAAAAATCCATGCACTACCCGCTTTATATTGAATGTGCTTGAAATTGGTCAAGTGGGCCTGGAGAAGAAGTCGAAATGTAAATTAAATACATTCACAATCAAACCTCCTGACTTCAATGTGACAAAGATCACCTCAACATTCAAATCAAATGAGCTAAATTAACCTAGTTCATGAAATAGAATATGAAATCGGACCAAGCATGTTTACGCTATTTAGAGTATTCGTGTATGTTGTAATATCGGTGGGTGAATTTGGAGCTCTGCAAATGTTTTTTTTCAGCGGATCCCAAAATTACAACGAAGATGTAAAAAAAAAAACCCACCAAAATATGCTTTTTCAGACAGCATGGAAGAATAAGGAAACAACTTTCGCATGATTTAAAACACAACTTATTGTTAAAAGAACGGACTTTCAACATAAAAAGGGGCATGGTCGCGGTTTTTGTCAAATTCTATTTTTCTGTTTTTATTTCTTACAATGCCTTAGATATGTATTTCTAATGATCAAGTGAAATTTTATAGTCAGTCATTAATTTAAAATCAAGTTACAGAGCTCACAATTCTTTGATATGTAAACAAGACTCGTGCCCTGTTTATGTTTACATGGGTTCAATATACCATTAAAAAAAATTCAAGCTGATTTTTAGCATAAATAAACAGTTCATAACGTTTAACACTTCATTTATGCTCCAAACTAGGACTTTTCAATTCAACATTCAGAATGTAAACAAAGGCATCGTTTACATAGTAAGGAATTGTGAGCTCTGTAACTCGCTTATAACTCAACGAATGACACTTAAATGTTGGTTGCATATTAAAAATGCCTTACTGAAGCATTATAAACATTAAAATCAGAAAAATAATTTTTGACCAAAATCGTGACCATGTCTCTTTAAGAAACTCTAATCAAAGAATGAAAAATTCATTCATGATCCCCGCATACGATAAGAACATAATGCTACTCACTTGCATAAACAAACTGAATGTGTGAAGATTTTTACAAAATTCGTTTGCAAATCACTTTTTATATACACACATCTTTTTTCCTTGATACATAATTACACTCTATATTAAGTTTCAATTTATATGACTTTAAAAAGCATTATAGTGCAAACTAGTCTATCAACATTTCATTCAAGAATATTCTAAGATAGTCGGTTTGGTAGGGAGAGAACTCTTTATCAATGGTCAGAACACGGTTCTGTCTCTGTAGCTGCTTCAGTGTTGCATGCTGTTTGATGTTACCAAGATTTCTGTTGTACAGCGTGGTCAAGTTTCGGGAGCCTTCATGCTGACAATAAACTATCAATACGTGTGTGCTACCTACAAAAACATAAGCTTAAAAGAGTAACTTGAACTTGCAAAACTGTCTTTTCTTTCGATAATACTGTATTTTTGTCGTTCCACATAAATACGACTAAGATGTTAGAAATATGAGTTCTGTGCTTATGAAAATATATCTAATTAATTAAATGATAAGATCATAAGTTTAGAAGGTTATTGGTTCTTCGTACGGTTACCTCTCTTTACTTGGCCTTCTACGAAATTGGAACGTGTTGTTGAAATGTCCACATCGGTTTCCAAAATTATATTCCTTTCATTCTTATCCACAAAAATCAGACAGACCTACCAGTATAAAAACCCAATGCAAAAAAATTAGGACTGAAATAACTTTCTTATTATTTTTCTGTAATTACAAATCTATTAAATGTAACAGCATGTAACTAATACATTTAAGATACAAACTAACCTTTGAATTAAGTTCAATATTTAATATATTGTTCAATCCACCAACATAGGTAGGATGGATTCGAAAGGCTGATGCCACAGTCCGAGCAATAGTTAGATGAAGCTCTCTATTCTCCTCAGTAAAACTAACAACAGCCACCGAATTTTCCATATTCAGTTCAGGTGTTTCTGATTCCAGTTTTTGTTGCTTAAGAAATGAAACATGAAACTTAATCATTTTATAAACCATGATAATTGCGATACATGGTAGTTGCAGTTTAAAAAAAATGGTTTTTATTATACTGATTTTGCCTATCCTTATTAAGATATTTTAAAGGGGAAGGAAAGTCAAATTTATGTTTTATTTATATAAATAAAGTGGTTTAAATTATCGCATGTGGTCATGCTGTATTGAAAATAAACTTCATAATTATGCTTAATGGACGTTTAAGTTAAAGAATTCGTATTTACTGGAGGCTGACATGGTGTAGAACTCATTTAAAATCCAATAAACCTCATTATTTTGACGTCATATCACATATTTTGGTATGGTTTGCGTACACAGTGTTTTGTATAAAACACTGTTTATGCCCTTCTGTTAATCAAGTAATCGACTGAACAAAATTGATAATGTTTCGGTCCACACGTCAATCGAAGGAATAAATACACGTATGCATGATTATATGTATTTTTATTAAGGTGTTAATCTGCTATCATTCAAAGTTGAAATTAAACAAATCAAGTTCTTCGATAACTAAATAAGTATGTTATAAATTGTAGTCCGGATGTTTAAAATACATTCTCTAAATCGGAATTGAATAACGATGGCACACATTTTCTACGATACTTGGATTCTGTTGACAATTTCCAGAACTACGCGGAGATTTTTCCGACAGACCGACATTATTCTCTGCTTTGAGATTTCAACGAACATGCTCCGTTTGACCATGGTTTCAATCAAAGAAAAGTCAAACGTTTAAGAATGGTTTTAAATCGCTATTGTTATAAAATTTTCAGAACTTGTCATCTAGAGTGAATATCAGGATTTGCGGTTGATAAAACAAACCGGAAATGATGGTGTGGCGTCTTAGATTTAAGTTTAATGGCAACTCCCATAGAGACGGAAAATTTAAATTAAGCGTATGATTTTCTTGATTTATTCATTGTTCCGGTATTTTTGATAAAAATAAATACGATTTACAATTATAGTAAATGATCATTAGTTGATTTATTGCACAATATATTTGTAGTATCATTCCCTTTAAATAATACATGTAAATTGAACATTAATTAATGACGCTAATTAATTAAAAGTAATGATATGTTGCAAAAATATTCTTAAAAATTCTTCTAAGATATTTTTTTATAAAAATAAGCAACAACATAAAGAATTACGGAGAGTGAAAGTAAATGTTACAATGCATTTCAAATATCTGTTTTACAGGTCGGGGAAACTACCTTATGGATATCGTTGTCATTATGCAGAGCGATGCGTACCGCGAACAACTGTCCAATCAGTGAATAAAAAGCAACACATGTGATTTACTACATGTTTTCGTTTTTACAATAAACACGTGATTTAGTCTAATTTACGACTTAATTTCAAATGACTGTGGGAACGTCAATTTATAAAAATTTTCAATTTTTTTTTTGTAAAAAATGCAAAGATTAGGTACTAATTAAGATTTTTCATGCTCACATTAACAAACATTGCCGATTTTCCATGTTAAATAATACGTTGAAATACCTCTCATAAAGTCTTCACAAGTCATCATTTTCTAATATTTGATTTTCGTAAATGTTGTGCTTTTCGCTGTTGTAGTGCTATTTGTTGAATTGAATTTAAAACTGAATTCATTTTGATACATGTTTATTGTTGTATGACATTTATATTACACAATAGTAATAATCAATACGCATGCACATTGATCATTGTACATATGTACATGCATTTATAAGTAGTATGTGTCATTTTTGTATATACTCGCTCTAATGGAATGTCGTAAGTCCGAGTAGATGCATACACTAACTGTAAGTACTGTCTAAAAGAATACATGGATCAATATCAAGAGTACGCACCAAACACGCATCTCGTAACCATTTACACTTAAGCTTTAAATGACCACATGAGGTCTTTTGAATGCCTGACAATGTACAAACACCTCCGAGTCGAATGCTTAGGACCATGAAATCACGTGAAATCTGTCTTCACTAGCAGTAAGGCTTTTGTCAACAAATAGACTTCTACAATGCAGTTAATGAACTTAAATTTTTACCATTGTAAAATGAGTGTTTGTAAACGTGAGCATGGAAATAGTAGATGATGATGTAAATATTGTTTTAAGTGTACAAAATGCTTGAAAAAATTAAATATGCCTTTCCAAAAGCAATTAGAAAAAGGAGCAATTTTTAAACGTAGTATTTTTTGTAGTAATCCATGATGCATTTCAACCCAGGAATGTCATTCAGCATATTGGTCAGTTTGTCGATTACGTCTGTGCCTCATTTAGTATGTAAATTTATTCCGACGTCACAGAATATAGCTTCCCCGACATGTTTTATTAAACCTATTATCAATTAAATTTTCTGTTACGTGTGTATTCAAACAATATACTTACCTGATTTGTAGATTTGCTAGACCTTTTCCAACAGCAAAAGGACGTTATTATCACTTGTATTGCACACACAGTCAAAGTCATAGAACCTAAAGACAAGAAATGGTATGTTATACTCATACATAAAAATTTAGACAGTTTGAGAAAAGAAGAATTTCATTTATAAAGCTGTTCTCACCATAATCTGAAATGTAATTTTTTATTTCATAGTTGATGTTAGATCTTGAATTTCTCACTTCGTTTGCAATGTATTTTTGTAGCACGGTTACGTTTTCTTGTATTTCTCGTTTTAGTTCCTTAATAAGACCATTATATTCATTCCTGAACCGATCACTTAAATTTCTAAAGTCGTCAATGATTTTTGTCATATTTGCAATATCTCCTCTTATATCTGTCGTTATCTCTTTGATGTGTTCATTTGATTCGATTTTAGACCGATTTATGAAGCTGATCAACTTGTTTTGAGCTTGGGTCATCTCTTTTAAGAACAAATGTTGAGAAGTGTTGAATTTTTCTCCCATATGTGACTGCAGCTGCTGTATACATCCAATATACTCATGTTTGGACTGATTACTATAGTTCATCATGTCATTTCTCACTTTTTCTATCTCCTTTCTAAATATATCTTCTAAACTATATTCCTGAACTCTTTCATTTTGTTTTATTGATTCGTTTTTAGCCGGATCTGAATAATTCCCAATTCCAGTCGCAATATCTGTAAATTTCTCTTTCATGCAGTGTCGAGAAGTTTTTACATTTTTATGCCTTTCTATCTCAAACTGTTCCGTCCGCTTGTTAAGATTTCTGCTCAACTCGCCCATTTTCATATGACAAATATTTTCTGTCTCTCTTGTTCCTTTTTCTATCTTATTATCGAGATAACACATGTCCGACTGGTTGAATACATTGTCATCTTTAAATACCTCCACGTGAAAAGCTAGTACTAGTGCCGTGAAAATGACACTGCAAGAAAATAAAAAGCTTTACAGTATATTCGTATGTATAATGTATCACCAAAACTGCTGAATTAATCACAATCTAGTTTACCGGTCATCATAATTAACAGCAAAACTATGAAGGCAGATTAGTTTATATCACGAGCAACATGTAAGTGTGATCCCAATAAGCAGGGCTTTATTAAATGTTATAACTAGGAAATAATATTCTGGTTCATCACTGGTTTTGTTTAAATTGAATTATCAAGTGATAAAACAGTACACAATGTATTTTTAATACATTTTATATAGTAATACCTTAAATGTATAAATTTAAGTAACTTTTATTTTAATTCCCGTATTTCGTTTTTTAATATTTTCTTTTATTTCAATAATTTTTCACCTTTTAATCATTCTGGTAACTTTCTCTAGCATTCCAAATTGTAACAAAAATCTGAAAATAAAGCATAATAAAGTTAAGTATAATTATCATTTTCGTTTTCATTAAAACTAATCTGTTGTACGTTTGGGTATTCAAAATATTTTTAACTTTTAATCAAATGTTTGAAATACGATCATTCACTTCGTTTTGTCGCTGTGTCATTCCTAGTTGTTAGTTAAATGAAGTATTAAACACCAAAACATCAAGCATTGGTTCTAAAATCTAAATTATAATCTAATTTTGTTTTGTAAAAAAGTTAAAATTGTAGTTAATGAAAAAAACAACATTTAATAGATAATGTACTTATTGACTAGGAGACGCTCATGATGTTAGTTCAAAATCTATATACTCTATTTTCTGACAAGCCATTTACACCTACAAAAATATTAGTCATTTACATGTATGTTTGAAGAATTAGATAACAATCACTTAATGTTTTAGAGGCTTGGTAGTCAACAAATAAACCATCAGATATACAATATATATTTTTATAATTTAAAGGACTATATATGGTTTGAGCCTAAAATGGCCCCCTAAAATGAACATTGTAAATTTACTGTAATTCTTTGTTTCATTTGTACAAAAATACATTTGAAGTTTTTTCATAAATTTCATTTCGATTTTTAATGCCCACAATTTAAAATATGATATCATAAAGTTTACCTTTTCCCGCCATTTTCTCATTTTTAGCATAAAACGGCTTGTTTTGAGGCAGTTTTTCTTTAAGGAAACATTGAGCGACTGCTTGAACAAACAAAATATTTTCACCAAAGATGTATCTCTCCAATACTTATAAGTGACAAAAAGTTCGTTTTTTTCAAAGAGTCGCTCTATATTTCCCATTCGAAAAAAGATAAGGAAAATGTCAATTTTTGATTGTTTTGATTGAATTATAAAAAAAGCGTCACTTCTGACGTCATATACTGCCAGTGAGTGCATATAAATCAAATAAATTGGTGAAAAACATATTTCATGTCAACTCTTTTATAAAATAACACAACAAAGTAATGTACCTGAATCATTTTAAAAATATCGAATTTTGGGGGCCAAATTTGACTAAAATCATACATAGTTCTTTAATAATATACATTTACATAATTTTTGGAAACTGTAAAATATTACTTCCTAAAGAAATATTCCATATACTTTAACATTTTTTTTAGCATTTTCCTTAATCGTTTTTCAGATATTTGTTCTAAATGATATCAATACAGTCTAGATATGACCCCGACCATCCAGCCCCTTTTGAATTCAAACAAAACATTTACTGTGAATTGATCTATATATATTTTAGGCCACAGAGATGTCTAAGTATTAAATAATTGTTATCAATGATAATGATGCAAACAACCAATTTTGTATTCATCTGAAACTTTTGTTCATTGTAATCTTTCATGCACTGGTTTGTACTTTGAGTAATTTTTCTCGAATAATTTTTGTGTTGAACATATTTTATTGACTAATGTCAAAAGGATTGGACACAAGTTCCAAAAACTTAGAATGTCCTCTCCTTGTACATAATATATTACAGTGCCATACAATGCCAGTTAACATTGATAACAGTTATAGAACATGTAATGAAATACAAATAAATCATTAGTTTTAAATCTAGAATTAGAATTAGGATGGATAAGAAAGTTATGCAAACAAGAGGCCCATGGGCCACATCGCTCACCTGAGGAACAATAGGTATGATAAAGTCAGCTTTGGAACTCGGATAGCCCTGATTGCTGCCAATAATTACAAGAGCAGACTTTAATCACCGCTCCTGCACATATATAAGGACTCAAAGTTACGCAGGCAGGGATGACCGCACACCTACGCAACTCACAGGTACCAACGTTAACGCAAGCAGGGATGACCGCACACTTGCGCTAGAAAGGCCAGAACACCAGAAGGGATGACCATACACTAGTGCTCCGCCGCAACCACCACCAAGACAAGCAGGTATGACCGCACACTTGTATTAATGCGATACAGGGCAGGAAGGACCGCACACTCTGTATTGTAGGTTAGAAAAACACGAAGGTTAGATAGAGCAGGGATGTCCACACCCTCAATCTCTCCATACCTGTTAAGTTAAACCCCAAACAGTCGCTCGTTGCAATGCAATATACACTGTCCCTATATATGTGCCGGACTAAAATAATTCATAGTCTCTAAAAATTGGAAATCAAAAATAAACAAACTAATTCGGCCTAACCCAAAACTACTTATGCAGAACAACTTATATACATTGAATATTTATTATTGTATAAAAATAATCATCACAATAATTGGTTAACAGTGGATGCATTAATTAAAATAATCAAGAATCAATAAATCAAGGGCAATAACTCAAAACAGTAATACAAAAAGATTCTAATGAAAAAATCGCTGCTTGCTTCAATTTTATAGTCATATCACATGTTGAGCATTGCAGTTCTCAAAAAGATCCTTTACAATTGTTTATATATGGGATATTTAGCTACATCAAACTCTGAACCTTCTTGTGAGGCCGAAGAATTGTCCTGGAGCCAAAGTCTTAACAATTATAAAGAATCATCTTGCTGATTAGTTTCTGAGAAGAAGATTTTTAATGATTTACTCTATATATATTCCTATGTAAAACTTTAACACCCTCCCCCCCTATGTGACTTCACCCTACCCCCAAGGGTCATGATTTTCACAACTCTGAATCTACACTACCTGAGGATACTTCCCACAAGTTTCAGCTTTCCTGGCTGATTAGTTTCTGAGAAGAAGATTTTTAAAGATTTACTCTATATATTCCAATGTAAAACTTCGACCCCCCCCCCCCCCCATTGTGCCCCACCCTACCCCCAGGGATCATGATTTTCACAACTTTGAATCTACACTACCTGAGGATGCTTCCACACAAGTTTCAGCTTTCCTGGCTGATTAATTTCTGAGAAGAAGATTTTTAAAGATTTACTCTATATATTCTTATGTAAAATTTTAACACCCCCCCCCTATGTGGCCTCACCCTACCCCCAGGGATCATGATTTTCACAACTATGAATCTACACTACCTGAGGATGCTTCCACACAAGTTTCAGCTTTCCTGGCTGATTAGTTTCTGAAAAGAAGATTTTTAAAGATTTACTCTATATATTCTTATGTAAAACTTCGACCCCCATTGTGGCCCCATCCTACCCCCAGGGGTCATGATTTTCACAACTTTGAATCTACACTACCTGAGGATGCTTCCACACAAGTTTCAGCTTTCCTGGCTGATTAGTTTCTGAGAAGAAGATTTTTAAAGATTTACTCTATATATTCCTATGGTAAACTTCGACCCCCCATTGTGGCCCCACCCTACCCCCGGGGGTCATGATTTTCACAACTTTGAATCTACACTACCTGAGGATGCTTCCACACAAGTTTCAGCTTTCCTGGCTGATTAGTTTCTGAAAAGAAGATTTTTAAAGATTTACTCTATATATTCTTATGTAAAACTTCGACCCCCATTGTGGCCCCACCCTACCCCCAGGGGTCATGATTTTCACAACTTTGAATCTACACTACCTGAGGATGCTTCCACACAAGTTTCAGCTTTCCTGGCTGATTAGTTTCTGAGAAGAAGATTTTTAAAGATTTACTCTATATATTCCTATGGTAAACTTCGACCCCACATTGTGGCCCCACCCTACCCCCGGGGGTCATGATTTTCACAACTTTGAATCTACACTACCTGAGGATGCTTCCACACAAGTTTCAGCTTTCCTGGCTGTTTAGTTTCTGAGAAGAAGACTTTTAAAGATTTACTCTATATATTCCTATGTAAAACTTCGACCCCCCATTGTGGCCCCACCCTACCCCTGGGGGTCATTAATTTCACAACTTTGAATCTACATTACCTGAGGATGCTTCCACACAAGTTTCAGCTTTCCTGGCTTTCTGGTTCTTGAGAAGAACATTTTTGAAAATTTCTCGAAATTTTTCATTAATTTCTAATTATCTCCCCTTGAAAACGGGTGTGGCCCTTAATTTTCACAACTTTGAATCCCCTTTGCCTAAGGATGATTTGTGCCAAGTTTGGTTGAAATTGGCCTAGTAGTTCTTGAGAAGATGTTGAAAATGTGAAAAGTTTACGGACAGACGGACTGACAGACGGACGGACAGACGGACGACAGACAAAATGTGATCAGAATAGCTCACTTGAGCTTTCAGCTCAGGTGAGCTAATAATTTAAAAACTTAGATAAATCTACCACACTTTTGTATAAATGTATGAACTTCTTTAAATATTTTTATGTTTTCATCATAAGATAAAGTGTTGTCACCCCAAAGTAACAAATGTACATCAATTATATTCAAAAAGTTCAGTGATAAAAGATTATACATAAATGATTGTCTTAATGATGAATATTTTTTACAAACGAAGAACTGATGTGCATATTCTAAACTTCCACATGAACACATTGGGTTGGCTATTATGTTACACCGATAAAGATCACAATTGAGAACACAATTATGCCTTAATTTCGTATGAATGATATTCAAGAATCTTTTACCAAAAGAAAAATACTTAGGAGGTTTTGTATAATTGCTCTGTAGTGATTTCTTAAAAATATTTAACGAAGTAGCTTCCTTGGTATTATTATTCAGACTATTCCACTTACGAATAGTGTCAGGAAAAAATGACTTATTAAAAGCTTCTAATCTACATCTAGGCAAAGAATAGTTTGAGGAGTTTCTAGTATTATAGTTGGAAGTGACATTTCTAATTTCAGGAGTTATGTCTTTTAGATAAGAAGGAACAAGATTGTTATGAATTTTGAACATAGTAGATAATTTAAGGCGGTCTCGTCTCGTTATTAATGGTTCCCATCCTGTTTCCAAATATAGAGAATTTCTTGAGGCTATGACTGAAAGACCTGAAACTATTCTTGCTGCATAAAGTTGAACCTTTTCAAGCTTATCCATATCAAATTGGGTACATCCAGACCAAACTTCAACAGCATACTCTAGTTGTGGTCTTATAAATGATACATACATTTGTGCTAAAATATCTCTAGATACAGTAAATTTAAGTTTTTTAAGTAGACCAAGTTTTTTGTAAGCTTTTTTAACAATGATGTCTATGTGATTAGACCAACTTAAATTTGAAGATAACAATACTCCTAGATGCTTGTGTTGTGAAACATATTCCAAGGTACAATCATCAAACAACAAATTAGGAAATTTTTCAACATTTTTAAAACTAAAGAATACAACTTTTGTTTTTTGTGGCTTAAATTCTAGAAGCCATTGCTTTGACCATTCCTTCAGTACATGAAGATCATAATTAAGATTATCTCCTATGACAGAAATATTGTTTGAACACTGTTGTAATGAACTATCATCAGCATAAAGTCTACATATTGATCTCATGTTTTCAGCCACATCATTTACATAGAGTAAAAACAATAATGGGCCAAGAACAGAGCCCTGGGGAACACCTGCATTTATGAATTGGCTGGAAGAGAGTTTGTTTTTATACATAACCTTCTGTGTTCTATTACTTAAATAGCTAATAAACCATTCAAGAATTGGCCCAGAGACTCCATACGATTTAAGTTTATGAATTAGACCCTTATGCCAGACCCTATCGAAAGCTTTTGAAAGATCACAAAAGATCATACAGCGGTAATTACCATCATCAATACTTTTCACAATAGAATGATATGTTTCTAAAAGTTGGTAAACAGTTGAATGTCCAGGCAAAAAACCAGCCTGGTATTTATAAAATAAGTTGTTGGCGTGTAAAAAATTGTATAGATGTTTAAACAAAATTCTCTCAAAAATTTTACTAATACAACTCAGCAATGACACAGGTCTGTAGTTTGATGTGATAGATGGATCATCTTTCTTAAATAAAGGAATTACATGTGCCAATTTCCAGCAGTCAGGAAAAGTCTTAGATGTTAGTGATTTGTTGAATAGAAGACACAAAGGTTTTGAAACAGTTTCTTTGCAGGATTTGAGCATTTTGTGACTTATACTGTCTGGGCCTACTGCTTTATTAACAGGTATTACTGACAAAATGTCAAAAACTTCGTGTTCTTGAATGACAAGGTTTGAAAAATTGTCTGTACACTTGTGTTGCAAAATATAAATATATATATAATTTTTATATATCTATTTATTTGTGTTGTCATTATCAAAGTAATTTATGAATTCCTTTATTACCTATTAAGTCACTATGTCTTACAAAAATTAAAATATCTTTTTAATAAATAATTAAGAAACACATATCAATTATGTAATTTATTGTATTCATACTTAAGATTCATCAAATCTGCAGCACATTGAAAATAATATTTTTATACACAGTATCATAATTGTGCTGAATGACCATTGTTAGTGCTGGCCTAGTGATCGTAAATATGAATAGTTCTTACTAGTATATTGAAATACAATATTTTTATACAACATTGAAACAACAGAATTTTAAATACTATTTTAATATCACACAAAATAAACCCTAAACCCTTAAAGATTTCTCAGTATTAAGATGACAAAAATAGTCTGCACATTTAATGCGTTGTACAACAAGAGAATAAAGATTTCTTAAACAAAAACTTTTAAAAACAAAAGCACTATTAAAGCACTATGTTTCTGAAAAATGTTTTAATTCTCTGATTCAAAATTTCTTCGTGATCTGGACGAAAACGCAGATAAAGATTCATAAATTGATACATCACATTGTAAAAAACAAAAACCCAAACAAGAAATGAAAACACCGCTGTTTTATCTATAATTTTCCCATCCGAGTTCAGTCGACAAAAAAATTCAATTTCTGGGAAATCATGATCAGCCTTGTTTACAATCTTATCGCATTGATTTTGGATGTATGAAGAACGAGGCATCATCAATAAGACAATGGAGACGACGACCATGTACAACAGGAATTCCACAATGGTTCTCAACTTGAAATTCAATCGCTCACGCAGCTGAGCTAACACGTCTCGTTCCCCTTGATATGCTTCTCGAGCAGGATCCAAGACCTTAAATCAAAATATTTTAATCGTTAAAAACATTTAATTCGCATGTATGTTTATTTTCTCGTGTCTAATCAAATATCCTAACCACGTAGCTTAGCTAAAAGACGCAAAGGTTTGTCAGCTGTTCCCCTCGAAATTTTACAAATCGTGTATGTTTAGGATGAAATGAAATCATTCAGGCCGCTAACAAAACCAGCCAGCGATAGTGGCTAAATTGATCTCAAAGTGACAAATTTTATAATTTCTTCATAAAATACATGTATCAATAACAATTTCAGCACCTCGAGGGTATCTATTTTGTGTTAAGCTTGTGTAAATGTAAATGGTAATAGGTCATAGAAACTATTGTATCATTGTATGCAGTTTCTTGAATGTCCCTCTGAATAACATTTGTATTCCTTTTTAGATTAAAATATGATTGAATACACAGGATTTAAAAACGAGAGAGAGAGAGAGAGAGAGAGAGAGAGAGAGTTTGTTTTATCAATATTTTGGGAATATTATGAAATATGCGTTTGAGGTCTATACAAAGTTTTCATTAATCAAACTGTTGTTCACAATGCCTAAATATTAAATAATAAAGGTACTCGAAATACTGGAAAACGGTTAGTAAGTTTGTTTCCATGCTGTTGGGAGTACAGCTTACTCCACTTGTATAAAAATCGCATATTTTGAAATTCCGCATATTTTGAAATGGAATAAATGCCCAGTTTTAACCTCTCAATTTCTTTGCATTAAATTAACGGTTATAATTAAATTGGATATTTTGAAATTTTACTTATAATGAAGCTGATAACTGATCGGTCCCCTGAGGTGATAATGAGTTGTTTTTAAACCGGTTGCTAACCTGGAGGCTGTCGTAACGGTTGGGAACAGTAATTATGTCTGACTGACCGGTTGATATACAAAGGTGTGACATTATCAGATTTCACCTTATGCGTTTTTATTTTATTTTGAAAAATAAAATTTATCTACTGTTCAATTATTTAGTTTTATTTATATGGGCGTATTGAGGCTAAACATAATATATAAACCACACAGAAAAGAAAAACATTATCTTTGGACACTAAATACGAACTAGTTATGGCTATTGATAAAAGGACGAAGACTAAATTCGAAATAGCTCCGGATTTTGAAATTAACCCGAGTGCAGTTACGATGATATACAAGCAGCGTTTAGCAGTTGATTTCATTTAATTTTCTCCAAAACGTCAAAAAATGCAATCAGGGATTATGATGAGGTTTAAGATTGTAACAAAATTAAACCGACATTTTGATTAAATTTCAAGGATTCATATTCCATGTAATTTGTTCACTGTGATAATTAATTTAATAATAATTTGTTTGAGTTTGTTTTTTTTATATTTTTAGATCGGGGTTGAACTTTTAAAAATGGCGGCTTCATGTCAGTCGATTTCTCTGAAATTGAATTACGGATATATTGAAATTATTTACATGGTACCCAAATTTCAATATATCCGGAGTAGGCTGTATTTGGATTAATATTTCATTTTTGTTACTGTAAAGTTCAAGATAAAAAACAACAACAACATATTAGTGTAAGACAAGCCATTATCCTTCCTTTTCTGGAATACAAATGTGTTTCATCTCCAAAATGATTGAAAAATATTAGAAGTTTAATCATAAACTTGTCTAATGTCTACCTATCAATATGTTACTCAGTGCGTATACGCTATCCGCTTAAAAATGATGTTCACCACTATAGCTTTTATTTTTCAAACACATTAAAGATGAGGAGAATAATGTGCAAACATGTTGGTAAAGAAATTTTACCGCAGTAATTTGTGTGTAGGTGAAGAGACCTAGACACGATTTGAGAACAACATTTTAATTTCTAATTTGATGCATGGTTTACATGTGCAATTTGAATAATTGACCAAAATTTGAATGTTAGATACACAAGTGAGATTTCATTGTTATGTAAACAAAGCTTGAGTCTTATATTCCTCTACAAAAAAGGTAAGGAATTGCCATTTCTTGAACAAAATGCCTTATAGCAAACAAGACAAACTGATTCAATGTGTTCAAAAATAACAACAGAAAATCAAATAAATCAACAGAAAAAGCAACATTTGATTAAAAATTATGTCAATTAAACACATACATAAACATTAATAGGACTCGTGTTTTGCTTATAAAACAAAGAATTTTAAATTGTATCTTACATGCAACTCAATATTTGACTTTCAAATTTTGGCGAGGAATTAAAAATACCCACACTAAGGATTTTAAACATAAAAAACACGAAAATAAAATTTTAAATTTGGAGTTCAAATCGTGTTAAGTTGAGTTTGATAAACTATCTCACCTGATTAAGGAAGCGCATTACTGGAACTTCAACGTTTGGATTCCGTCCATTTTCCCTAGGGATTTCATCACAATAACTGGAACATAAACGGTACCGCATAGCGTTTAGACCTAAGCTGCTTTTGAATTTTTTCTCGAACTCTGGGAAATCTGTGTCATCTTCATCTATTTGGTCAGCATGTGTTAGTACTCCAAACACTGGGATGTCTAAAATATTTAACAATGATAATGATGATAGTAAAAACGTTAGGGTGTTTTGGTTTTTTTACATGCAGATCCTCTTCTTTCGTCTTATGACTTTTTTTGCAACGATTTTATTTCGCAATTTATTTACAAGCAGCAAACTGGTTTATAGAGAATAATTTTAGCAATCAATAAAACGAAAATAACCTTTAAGCTGATATAAATTCATATATAAATACACATGATTTTATGACTGCACTATTCATACTTCACCGCATTTATGTATTTCATTCACATGAACACGTTACAATAATATTGGATGAAAGTTTTAGTTACGAATTTTGAAAGAAATACGATAAATACTGCATTACCGAAAAGGAATATCGAATGAAAGACTCATTGAAACAGATTAAAATTCACGCAAACATATATTTTTTTTTAATCCTCGAAAATTGAACAACGTTTTCCTGTGTTTACAGAAGAAACGTCTTCGTACATGAGCAAACCAAACATTGTAGTAGATCGGTTTTTTCTTGAACTTTTTATCGCTTATTTACTATTTTTATTGTATTACGATCGGAGTCTAAAGTATAACGAATACATTTATATGCACTCTGTCTGAACGACACCCGACATATTCGAAAAAAGACACTAGTAGTCTGTGAAAGATAATTCTGTCAACTTGGCAATTATACCTTTTGAATAATACTCTTTATAATTTTTAATTAATTGTAGTTTCTTTTATTTCATTTTATTTTTCAAACATTCAACTAAAAAAGTATAGTTCATGCATTTAGAAGTTTGTACAATCTGAATGCCTCAATTTGAAAGACATCGATCGTAACTTTCTCGGCCGGTTTGCACTTGAGGAAATCACCCCTGCGAATGTTAGTGTCATTTAAATTTTAGACCACGTGATTTTATTTGACCCTCTCAGTTTCGCAGTAAAAATCATGTCTCGCGTTTATAGTCTATTTCATAGAATCTAGGTACTTGTAATCAAATATAAAATCTAGACGTTTATTGATTTTAAACTTTATCTTCATTAATTGGTGGATAAAATGTGTTCTAGAAACAAATGCGATAATACAAAAAACAGTTTTTGTCTGCTATTGCAACAGTCAACATGCTTGTAGAGTTCCCTTTGAGGATTAATTTTCGATCCGCGCCTGACCTAGTAAAAGCATCAATAGTGAAACAGATTATACTATTTTATGCAGAATGTTCCTTGAAAATGGCTCGATAAACTAAGTTTTTATGCAAAACAGACACTCATTATTTTTCTAAAAACATGGTACATGTATTGCACACAACAAGCATCAAATATGGCTATGATTTTTTTAAACAACCGAATGTTTATATTTTCAACCACTCTACGCGTGGTTGAACACGAACGATAACTCTGTTCTGAATATAATCGTTTAATTTAAATAACCGCTAGATGGTGAAAAAAACCATACATCTTAAAAGATTTTCGTGTTTTAACATAAATCAAAGTAGGATATGATACAAAAAACGACCTGAACTTACGTATTTTGAGAATATTATCCGAACACATATACTTCCGCTCGAAATTTCACAGGAACTGAACAAATCTCGGTGAAGTCTCGTGAACCTTCATTCGAGCACCTCTGGATTTATTATATACTTAGCATCGATCACAGAATAAAGCTCTGCCATTCAGTCAACTGAATGATAACTGAATGGTCTGGAAAGGTGACTGAATGGCACAAATATGCCATTCAGTTATTTTTCAGTTACCTTTCAGTCACCTTTCAATTGACTGAATGGCAGAGATTCATCCTGTGGATAAAGAAAACATTCCGAACACATTCGTAGGGGTGGAAATGATATGGCGACGTAATGCTTTAATGAATTAAAATGGTCAGCTTTAAAGGGGCATAGTCACAATTTTAGTCAAAAGTTTTATTTTTTCGTTTTATGTGTTTGCAGGGATTCAATAAGGCATTTCTGATAGTCAAAAAAAATATGAGTGTCAGTCATCGAGTCAAAAGCGAGATACACAGCTCACAATTCTTTGATATGTAGATAAATTCGGGTCAGGTTTTTGTTTACATTTCAAATATTGAAAAGAAAAATCTAGATTTATACCTAAAATGAATGTTACAAACGCCATGAACTGATTATTTAGGTTCAAAACGAATAAACAGATAGGAAAATCAGCTAGAAAAAGAATTTTCACTGGTATATTGAATCAATGTTAACAAAAGCAACGAGCTTTGTTTACACAACAAAGAATTGTGACTTTTTACTAAAACGACCGATACTCATACTTGAATTGGTCGTTAGAAATGCATAACTAAAGCAAAGTTAAATAAAAAGTAAAAAAATTAAACTGACCAAAAGCGTGACCATGCCCCTGTAAACAGGTACAAGAAACATTTAAAGGACTGATATTTATAACAATGAGGTTTTATTTCTAATCTTGCACTATATTTTCAAACATAAATAGACATTGGCTAACATGTTTCAACAATCTTACACTGGTATTTTCTAAAAAGCACTTTCAGGAAATCTGAACCAATGAAAAGATTGTTTGCTGTATATATAAGAACTTTAAAAGGAGATGATTCCACACAACTTCAATCGTTTTAGAATACTGTTCCTTCAGTTTCAAATGAATTAATGGATTAATCAATTGACTTGGTACATATAATACACATGCCTTCCTTTAACACGCACACACAATAAAAAGAACATGAACTGTCCTTACCTCTTCTTCCATCCATTGCTTGTGATCTAACTGCCTTGATGAGCTCAGTCGGGCATTCTCTTGATTTTGCAGAAGCAACAAAAATAATTCTGTCAACCTTTGAGTGGTTCTCGTCATTGTAGGTGAGCTGTTGCAACTCCTCCAGTACGTTTCTATATTTTTAAAAAATAGTCCTGATTTTAGATTTGATAATCTTAACGTCGATTCCATAAAGCCTTTATATTTATACTTTACAGAAAAAATTGAATACTAGTACATGTAAAAGTGAACTTCATTTGGGGTATTTCGAATCATATCGCGTTACATGTGTCTTGGAAATTTGAAGTGTCGCTATGCAAAATACTGAACACCAACAAATAAAACATCCCTTCAGTCATCATCAGCAATACACATTTATACGTTATCTTTATACATAATTTAAAAATAAAATATTAAGGAAATATTTTGTTATTTTGTTGATGTCCTCGCTAACCTCAAATGAGTCAATCTGCATTTCGAAAACGCTGTTCAATATTATTTCACTTATGTTGTAACGTAAATAATCGAAGAAAATTGACAAACTGAATGTTGATAAATCGACAATTTTATTCAATTTATTTTTCACATGCGTGTTATATATTTTGCAAACAAATTATAATTCAAAGTGATTTGGAATACCCCAAATGACTGTTATTCACTCTGTTTTTAGTAACTCTGAAGTATCAGATGAGAACAGTTTTTTACTTTGTGCGGGATAAGGTGTTTTATACCCTAAAATTCAAAGTTATGAATAGAGCTTAAAAGATTTGCTAAAAGATAGGTTAATTAATATCTAATTCAGGTTTTTAAAGATAAATTGTCTAATCGAAATTATAATAGAAATATGATTTGTTGATAATGAGCTAATATCACAAAAAGTACGTATTTTAGCCAAAAATGGGAGATTTTCTATCAGTTTCATGAATAGGGAACATCGAGCGCATGTTTGCTTCAACACCAATTTTTAATATGACATGCAAAACAATATGAACAATTATATATGTAAAAATAGTTTTGGAGCAACATTGCGCTCTATACTTCCTACTCTTGTGTATAAGAAAAAAACTGATGAAGTTTTCATGCTTTTGAGAAAATGCAAGAAATGTCCCTTTTACGTGAGGTCATAGAAACACGAGGAATGATCGATGTTGAAAACCTTTAGATTTAGTAACAAGCATATTAAGTTAATGTTTTATCAAAATATCTTTATGATATGATGATTTAAAAAATAAGGGGGCAGAAATTGGACTATATAGTTCTTTGTGTTTCCTTTTATTGTCTAAATTGACAGGAAGTATCTGAATAAGGTAATGTCATCATATCAATTTTCATTTCTTTAATGGAATCAAACGTTCTAAGCCTTCCATTTATATACTTATTAAGTTTAACTTCGGCCGATATATTTCTAAAATATAAAATACATCTATACCTTTCTTTACTTATACAGAAGAAACATAATGCATGTATATGGAACTTTTGTAAGTGGTCTTAAATTTCAAATCACAAAAATTTCATTAGACATATGTTTTGTATAATCTTTATGTAGTTTATATGCTAAACAAACTGATTTTTTTCCTCTTGATATAAAAATTGATATTTTATAGTGTTTCGTGTCAATACCTACCTTTGGTTCTGGTTTCCTTTACTCAATTTGGTTTGGTCTTTGAGACATCCATTGAAAATCAAGTCCAGTGTCTTTTTGACTACGTCGTCCCCCGCGTTCTGAAACCCCATCATATCCACTAAAGTCGGATATTGGTATATAAGACATTGGTCTTCAGTTACGTATTTCTCTTTGGGGTATCTGTATAATTGAAGGTGTACATGTCATCTCAAAGTTTCAAAATTAGGGCAAGTAATGGCAGTCGCTCAGAATATTATCTATAGAAATGTAAGCATGTTATTTTTTTATTTTTTTGACAATGACTCTGTTATTTATCTCCTGCACGAAAACAACCAAGACTTAGAATGGTTTTATAACTGTTTCCTTTTTTTTTTAAATATTCGAAGGGGATGAGTAACAGTACGTTAAACACCTTAAGGTACTTCACTACACAAAGACTTATACTTTTTAAGACACTACGTCACAAGATGGCGATTTAAATGTTTTGTTAAACTGTTTATATCGTTCGGTTGGGTTATATTTCGTCGTATCTCAGTGGTTAAAGTATTGGGCTTCTGAACCGCAGATCATGAGTTTGAATCCGCCTTGAGCTTTTGTTCATGTTTACTGAATTAAATTTTCACCCAAAGTTGCACATTTTTTACCTATTTGACTTAAATACTTCTTATCCCTTATGATTTCTATTATAATCAAGTAATATTCTGCTGATTTGAGAAAATATTTCAAGGTGTAGCGAGCCACCTTAAAGCTGAACACCGCTCGTAAATAGAAACCATCACACAGATACCTGCAGGCATGTTCACGAAACTTTCCTAAGGTAGCAAGGGACAGTTTCGAATAAAGTACCGTCAATTTTTTTGTAAAATTGAGAGTTGCTGTACTTGAAGGCTTATGAGTGTTGCTAAAATTCATGAAATGATCTTTAATGATTATCATTAGTTAGAGGGGTGTCTCTTGTTGAAATTGATATGCAATATGTAGGCCCCTTATGTTAGGTACATGAGAATCAGAAGTAAAATGCGAAACCTGCGGCTATGACTGTTGTGCTGAGTTTTACACAGTGAAATTGCAAGTTACAGACGGGAGGTAAAATAACACGAAAAGTAGGTGGATGGGACATTGAAAACTATACACCGGTAAGTTTGTGACATGTGATAGTGCAACATGCACGCGGTTCGGAAGGTCAACCCTCTGCAGGGAATTAGCTTGGGGAGGTCTAAAAAGCTGAAAAATCATGGAAAATTAGCAAAATATGAAAGGGTCAAAAACTCATAAAAACCAGTATGTAGAGAATTGTACAGGTTTTGATTAGTAATTTTCTTCAGGAATTGGTGATTGGCCTTATACAGAGTGAATTAAAGGTATTTGTGCTGCATGGGAACTGAGGAAATTCTAGTTACAGAGTTCCGAAGACATGCATCCCTTGGCTACAATGAATTGTATAAAAAAAAACTGTCCCCTGCCACCTTCAAGACTACATGGTATTTTCATATTTCTCCTTTAAGTGTAATTTTGAGTGGATTTTGTACCATAAGTAATACATTTTGTGAAAATGGATGATTTTCTTGGCTATAGATGTCATGACATGATTTATAAGCTAAAATATTCAAGGGGAGTAACTCCCTCTTAAATGTGTAGAATGACCACCACTAGAGTAAATTGGCTTAGAGAGTAGGCATTTCCTATCCTGATGACAATTAATAGGCTTAAGTTAATTACTGAGATAAGAATAAATACTTTAAAACAGTTTTTATCAATTAAATCATTAAATTTATGAATTTGCAGCCATTTTGCTGTCTGATTTTATGAAATAACATTAATCCACCTGATTTAGCCTATATCACCCAATTTTTTTAAAACAGCATATTTTTATTTCAAATGAACTTTACATGTAGACAAATGCAGTTATCAAAGTATACAATATGTCAAAAAACTCAAGATTTTGCTCCTTCCTATCAAAAAATGGTATTTTAGATGTATTTACAGAATTGAAAAAGCCACCCCTTCTTTCCAATGGACTCCAATACCATTACATGAAGGATACATGTATGTAACTGTACATTTGACCTTGAAATAACATCTGCTATGATAATTACTCTTGAAATGAACAAAAAACAACATATTTTTACCCTTTTATTGTATATATGCATAAAAAATGTAGAAAACATGTAAAATTTGAACATTTTTCATGGAATTCTCATCTGTCCCCAGGTACCCTGGTGTGTTTGAATTTCATTTTAATTAAACGCACACATCACACTTGTAGGTCTTACTAATTTAGCAAAGTTAAAAGGAGACTAGAAACCAGACTATATAAGATATCCACTAAATATGATTATAGGCTTAGTTTTTCATGAAAACAAGAAATCACATGTAGGGCGACATGACTTTTTGTGAATAAAAATGCTACAAATCATCCATTTACCAAAAAAGATCAATTTTAAATATCAGTGATGGTTGTTTTCAATTATGTGTAAGAAATGACTCAAGGAAACTGCCAAAAGTTTCATAATATTAGGTTAAAGTGTTCAAACTAATGCTTCATGTGAAAATCAAAAGATAGGGGGAGGGTATACATGTAAAGGGATTTCTAAGTGATGTGATGCTTTTATCATGATAATATTAAGCAGATGTATGAAGTATTGAATAAGGTTTCTTATTTAAGGAGGTTGAACAACAGTTGACCTCTAAAAGATTAGGTAGAGATGCTTTATTTATGGAGAGCCCTGTGAATCTGTGTTAAATAGAGGAAAGTGGAAATGGTGGGTTCACTTAAATGGCCATATTTTTCTTAAACCTCAATGGAATTGGCAAAATGTGGTGTACTTTTTTTCAGAATAGCATAAGCTTTTTCATTTTAAGGCAAGATGACTTTTCAGAGAATGTTAGTGTATGTTAAAGGGACTTGGACACGATTTGACTTAATGTTTTCAAATTTTCTTTTTCCATTTTCAATGTTTATACAGATAGATATAGAAGTTTATAATGCTATGTAAAAATTTGAAACACAAATGTCAAGTTATAAGCAAGATACAGAGTTCATAATTCTTTGTTTTGTAAACAAAGCTCGAATATTCTCATTTTTACATCTTCTTTGTATATTGGTGTAAATTTCAATCAAATGTAACTTTCTTTTGTTGACAATAGTATTTAAGAAGATATTGAATTAGTTTTAATTGTTTTTTACATGTTATTTTGTCTAAGGAATGGTAATTTTCTATATTACATTTTTGTAAACAACTATAAGACTCGAGCTTTGTTTACATAACTATCAATTCTTACCTCTGTATCTCACTTATAACTTGACTTTAACATCTAATATATTGGTCAATCATTTAAAATGCACCAATAAAGTATTTTATACATAAAAAATAAAAATAAAATTTTTGATCTCAAATCGTGTCCAAGTCCCTTTAAAGGTAGCAAGGGACAGTTTCGAATAAAGTACCGTCAATATTTTTGTAAAATTGAGAGTTGCTGTACTTGAAGGCTTATGAGTGTTGCTAAAATTCATGAAATGATCTTTAATGATTATCATTAGTTAGAGGGGTGTCTCTTGTTGAAATTGATATGCAATATGTAGGCCCCTTATGTTAGGTACATGAGAATCAGAAGTAAAATGCGAAACCTGCGGCTATGACTGTTGTGCTGAGTTTTACACAGTGAAATTGCAAGTTACAGACGGGAGGTAAAATAACACGAAAAGTAGGTGGATGGGACATTGAAAACTATACACCGGTAAGTTTGTGACATGTGATAGTGCAACATGCACGCGGTTCGGAAGGTCAACCCTCTGCAGGGAATTAGCTGGGGGAGGTCTAAAAAGCTGAAAAATCATGGAAAATTAGCAAAATATGAAAGGGTCAAAAACTCATAAAACCCAGTATGTAGAGAATTGTACAGGTTTTGATTAGTAATTTTCTTCAGAAATTGGTGATTGGCCTTATAAAGAGTGAATTAAAGGTATTTGTGCTGAATGGGAACTGAGGAAATTCTAGTTACAGAGTTCCGAAGACATGCATCCCTTGGCTACAATGAATTGTATAAAAAAAAACTGTCCCCTGCCACCTAAGATATGACCTAAGTGTGTTCCTAAGATATGATTTAGGAAAAAAGTTAGGAACATCCTAAGATCAACTTAGGACACGTCTTAAGATGTAGCTCGACGGTAACTTAGGAACATCTTAAGTTAGGATATCCTACATAACCTTCTACAACCATTCTTATTTTTCACATTTATTCATTCAGATCGAATTTGAGAGACTTGTGTAGGGATGAATCATTAAAACATTAAACAACAGAAAATTGTACGTCTCGGTAGTTAACACAATAGGCCTAAAACCAGTAATTTTTATGTATACATTGTAAAAATTTACATTTACCTAAATATATATCAGTGACCAATAACAATTTTGTTTGTTTTGGGTTTTTTTTTAATGAAACACCCCCCCCCCCTAAAAAAAAATATTGAAATAAAAAATATCAAACGCCCCAAAAAATTCAAATAACTGTTCTTTTTTTAAAATGAAAATATGTATCAGGACAGAATTGGCTTACAAGCAGATAATTATGTAAACAACACGTGTGTATTGTCATTAGATAATTAACATTTGAGAATCTTGCGTTCAAGTATATGTAATATACATAAACACGCGATTTTCATAGAATTTGAAACGTTACATGAGGAAACACATGTACTCTTACAAACACAGCCAATTTCCCTTTAATCTGCAATATATACATGTAGAATACACGAACATGTTAAATAAGAAATAAGTTGTAATATATCTTGAAAATATATAAATACATTTCATTCAACATTACAAATATATAAATACAGTTCATTCAACATTACAATTTTAAAGATTGTTTTTCAGAATAAAGTGATAAAAATTAGGAATGATCACGCATGGCTTATATAACCCGATGTAAATTTACTTATTAGCAAGAGCATTTAAATAACTGTTATCAAAAATTATTAAAATCAAAACAATGAATGTAACGCATTAAGTGTACAGTGTAGATAAAAAAAAATAAGTGAATAATTTTCATTCGTCAAACAGAGATAGTATTTGCAAAAAAAAATTCTTAAAAATTTGTCAGCTCCCAGGCAGGCATGTAGTAACGGGGAGGTGGTGAGAGTTCGGGGTCCCCCTCCACGTCATTTTGTTAAAATGAACGTTAATTAACATACTTGATATAATAAATGACTACCCCCCCCCCCCCACCCGGATTAGGAATTTGATGTTTGTCGAAAATGCTGGAACTGTGGAAAATATTGCTTTATTATACCGGTCTTAAGAAAAGTCTTTACAACATCCCAATGTCCCCAAAAACGTGCTTTTATAGCTTTAGGATGGTCTTAGGACAAGGTAGGTGTTGTCCTAAAGTAAGGACAAAGTTATGGCGGTTCCTAAATTTAGGAGAGCTTCGAGAAACAGGCTTAAGACTAAGACGTATCCTAAGATGTACTTGGGACGCACCATGGTCCTAAGACAGCTTCGTGAACATGCCTGCTGGTATATAAACCCTTGGATTCCTTTACACCCGACTGCACACATGAAACTCGTGCCTGACGTGTAGTATTCCTTTCTTTCGATTTTATGCAGTTATTTCTTATTCTATGTGCATATTCTTTTTCTAAATAATGCATTGACCAATTTATTTGATGTTTTTATTCTCCTGGCTTGAAAAAAGTACGTAAAACTTGATAATTTCATCGTGACCCAGTAACACGGCGAGTCAAGATGTGCGTCCACACAGGTGAGACCTCTACAGCGAAGTACTTTGAACTGTTTAGATGTCTGTGCCTTATATAAGGGTTGTAGGGACATCAGTGATGAAAGAGAAATACGGCGGACAGTGCATATGTATGAGCAGTGTTCAGCTTTAATATTGATTGAGATGTTACGTAGACGGTAGATCTTCTGACTTTGACGCATTTCTCTATATTTAGTCACGTATTAGCTTTTTGTTTTCAGATCAATATATTGTTGTTATAAAAAGTAATCTAATATATTGATCTGTTATCAACGAAACTCTACAGTAGATGTTTATATTTAGAACAACCTCTTTTTCATTCAATGTAAATGAAACTATAAATTAAAGTTAACGATCTCACCTGGTCAGTCTACGAGTCACGTGCTCCCCTTCCTCTTCGAAGTTCCCAACAAGCGCACGTTCATGGTATTCACCACTGAACACCGCCATGACCGTATTTATAAATGACGACTTTCCGCAGCCATGCTGACCAATAACAGCTATTGTAAGGGTCTTATTCTGTCGCTTTTGGACTGTGTCTTGGAGCAGTTTTATTTGTAATTCTAAATCTGATTCCGAGTATTCCGTATTCATTTTGTCCACGTGGAAATATTAAGTTTGGTACCTCGCATAACAAGAAATTAGCTTTTATTATAATTACAAGTTACAGTGACAGTTAAATACACTTTAACAAACATCAAAATTAAAATCCATAAAATTTACTTACACCGACTGAAACGCCAACTTTAAGTCCTGAATATGTTCTAGTTTGCCCTTAGCTATCGTTATCTACAAATGCATTACTTTCTGGAAAATTGCGCACTTTCGGTTTGTTTCCTTAGAAAAAATGGGAAATGACGTATTTGCCGGGTCAAATCTACATGAAAATTGGAAACCAAATATTAAAAATACTTTATTTGAATTCTATTATCAATATTTCAAAAATACTTATATCACAGAAGCGGATCCCGTAATATGGAAAGGGGGGTCCAATCAATAAAAAACACTGTGTAAAATTCAGTATTCAGTGAAACACCAAAGACTTTTAAACGTAATGCGTAAAGTTTAACAAACACTATCGATTTTAACATCAGATTGCACAGCTTTAACTGTTTAAGGCAAGTCCTGTCATCTTTAATTTATCTACTATTGAGCGTTCATAAATACCGAATATAGTCACAGACCTTTGATGAAAAAATTGGATTGAACTTTCCAGAACGGGGTAACTAAGGACGCGGGATGACAGGACGAGTTCATCATGCTTCGCAGACAGATACCGTCGATCGGCAATTTATGGTTATTTCAAAAAAATAAAAACTTTTAAAAATGGATAAGTTTTATTCAATTTTAGTCTTGATGAAAAAAACCTTTCCAGAACGGGTGCATTATATCTGAAAATTTTGGTTTTAAATTATGCAAATAGATATGCTTATTCTCGCGTATGTTTATCTTATACATCTTTTTTAAAATGAAAGACAACCTTATACATTAAACTGAACATATTGTGTTCTACGTCTATATTAATAAATGATGTATGCATAAAGCGGGGAAGTTGAATTTAAGGAGAGGAGGGGGCTCCCCAATTTTTTTTTCAAAACAGCCTTTTATCTGAAATTCTTATTTGGAACAGTGATAAAAGTGATAGTGAAATTTTACCTAAAGAACAAAAAGAATATAGAAATTTAGAATAACTTAGATGATATCCTACGCAAGCGCGGAAATAATTGCAACTTTATACAATAATATGCGACAATGCTTCATGTGTATACACAAAATCCTTTAAGTTGCAGCTGACTGGAATTTTTTTTACAAACTTTATTTCATTGCAGATTAGGTAGTTGGTGTATAGTGCGTCGTATCTTTTTTCTAAATTTTGTTCTTTAGGTTTAATCTCCATTTAACTTTTATTACTGTCCCAAATAAAAATTTCAAAAAAATACTGTGAGAACACCGTCCCCAATGCAATTTTCGGGGTTTTTTTTTTACATACACCATTTATTCACACAGACGCAGACTGTTCACACATTAATGCATAAGGTTTCCTACAAATCGGTGGATGAAGATGCTTTAGGAGCGGAGTGGATAGTAAACCCTTGGCTAGCGGATAGGCTTAGGTAGAATTCAGTTGTAGTTTACTGACATACCATCACAAGTGTTGAAATAGCAAAGTTGTAAGCAGTTACTCTGGCGCAGACATTTAATAGTTTATTGGCAAAATGTCTTGATTTAAAAGTAAATATATTCAAGAGCAAATTATTCAGTCAATGATTCGTTTAGGAAAACTTTAAGATAGCCAGACTGATAAGAAGAGAACTCCTTATTAATGCTGAGAACACGATTCTGTTTCTGTAGTTGTCTGAGGACTTTATGTTTTTTGATGTTTCCAAGGTTTCTGTTATACAGCGTAGTCAAACCATGAGAGTCCTCGTGTTGACAGTAAATTACTACTACATGTGTTCTACCTAAAAGTATAAAAAAAAGTATCAAAGGTTATCTGAAACAATGTTACGACCATATTGAGTTTTATACGGGAATGAGTTCATAAGTGCCCATTTAATAAGACTGGCTTTTTTTTTTGAATATTTTATGCAATGTATTAGGGTCATAGTCGATCAAAAGTATTCAATCGGGAAAAGGAACATCGACCCACGCGGCTTACCTCCCTTACTTATGACGTCAGTAAGACCTAATCGCCGTATAAAGCTCTGTAGCGAATACAAATATCCATGTCATTTTGCAGTATATTTAAAGATCAAAATACTGAAGTACTGACGGGAGTTGATTTAATCGATTATCATTTATTATCTTGCATGGCAATTAGTTTCTAGTCTGTATTTGAATTACGCACTTTTTTATAATATGGATTCTTAGACTTTTCTTACAAGAATTTCGAGAAACTCCATATAAATCATGTTGTATAATATTTAAAGATGGATTTCAAACTATGTATTAGTAATCGAACAGAAAAAATTCCAAAAATTGTTTAGATCCAAGCACTATTGTTATCGAACTCTAGTCTCGATCAACCAGACGTTCGGCTGTGTTAATCTCCGACAAGCAAGAGAGCCTCTCTGCTTGTTGGAGATTTACGGAGACAGCCGAGCGTTTGGTTGAACGAGACTATATTAAACTCTGGCGTAGAAATACACGAGACTACAAAAATATCTAACTTTTTCGTATTATATAAAATCTGACTATTTTCAAAGTGTTGGTAGATAAGTTTCCTTGAAAAACAATGCTTTAGCATACATTACATCGAATTTTTCTATTATTTTCAAGAACTAAGTCTTGTCAGCGGTGGTGATTTGTGCTTAGGTCCAAACACTGTTTCACTTTCGGTTTGCCAGAGTGACTGCATAGGAGAGTTGATTAAAATCAACTCCCAAAAATTAATACTATTTTGTATAAAAACTATGTAAATAAACAAAACTCAACGTATGCGTTTATATTTTTTCCTTTGACGCATGTACATATTCAGTTTATATTAGAGACCCGAGAATAAGTGATTTTCGTCATTCATTTTACCGGTACTTTTATAAATCCGTATGCCATACTTCCGCGATCTAATTCTATAAAACGTTAAAACACGTACACACACAGTCTTTTCTAAAGATGTTGCTACATATCCATTTGTCTTAAATTTATAGGCCAGATTAATTAGAATTTATTAATAGATCTAATTCTCAAATTAAATTTAAGAATATTATCGCGGCATTTCACAGCCGCTTTTAGATAAAAACTATAGACATAACACAATGCCTCAAACATTTTTATTGGCCTGCTTTTTACATTTTATGTGACAAAATAAATTTAATGAATTAAAAGGCTTTAATTCTCTTCTATATATCATATAGCCCAGTCATTATATGTATTGAGGAAGAAAAGTTTCTGTTTTAAAAGTTTTAGGATAATTATGATTGGTTGAGCATTTGCTTTTGTAAAATTTTCACTAAAGTACGGGATATAGGTTATAGTTTTATTCATAAACGACCAATTAAAACTAAGTCATCATTACTATGAAATCAGATGATCTTATCTGAAAATAAAGACACGTTCATATATGCAAATATAGCTCAAATTAAATTGGTAAACTACTGTAAAATTACAGTTGTGCTAATGCATTTTTTACATAGGTGGGTCTGTGTGACATCATAAATCCATAAAATCAAAAACGATAAGCGGGTAACAATTTGTTTACGGGTGCTGAGTTTTCACTGTAATTTCTCAGTAACAAAAGGACAGAAAAATCTTACTACATGTTCATTTATACTAAGCTTTATGAAAGAAGATCATAGTGTTAAAAATCGTTTCATATGACCTTAGAACTTCGGAAAGTGAAAAAGTTTTGCGTGTATGGATGGTAAATCTTAACTGATTCACTTAAGAATATTACTATTCTTAACATTGTATATAGAAATTCTATATCAATAATTGACCACACATACCTTGTTTTACAAGATTTTCGACAAAGTCGGACCTAGTTTTGGAAATATCCACTTCTGTTTCCAGTATGATGTTCCTCTCATTCTTATCCACAAAAACCAGACAGACCTAATGAAAATTTTGTAATGAAAGTAAGCCTTTTATTGTTGATATGAGTTTTAGTTAATATCAACGTTTAAAATACCGGAGATCCATGTAGTTGAATGTTAAAATTAAAACATAAGAACCTGTGAAGTTAGTTCTATAGAAGATACTTTTTTCACTCCACCAAGAAGTAATTCATGACATTCATAGTTTCCGGACACAGTGTCAGCAATGGCTTTATGGAGTTGTTTGTTGGCTGTTGAAAAACTGACTATAACGACAGATTTCTCTATCTTATCCTCCTGTGACCCAGATTTCAACAACTGTTGCTATTGCCAGAAAAATAATTTGAGACCAAGCTACTGAAACCTTTTCATATAAGTAGGTGACGCAAAAAAATTACTACAACGAATAATGGAAGTTTATCTTGTAAAGTTATTTTGTACTTTCTACTATATTCAGCGATACTTTTTAACAATATTATAGATAAAAATTTGATATCAGTTAGGGGTACAATGAAATCTTAATTAACTATTCAGACCTTGCATGAGTTTGAATGAAACAAAGTTTTTTTTCTAAGGAACAATAAGAGTGTTCATGAGTACCTTGTTTTTCGTCATTCCAAAGATGCAGAGGTACAGGAGAACCACAATGAGTGCAATAACCACAATGACAATCAACCACATCCAAAACTCTGTGTAGAATAAAAAGGCAGTGAAATTATTTATTTATTTATGGTTTATTACAGACACAAACATATTTTATATCTAAAAGGGCACGTGTTCTGTGTTTGATTAACTTACTGTTATCCTGTAGTCGGTAATTTACGCTGTCGATTTCTATGTTGACTTTAGATCTCATTTTCTTCGTCTCCTTCTCAAAATGTTGATGAGTATTGTGTAATGTTTCCTTTAGATTTGTGCCAAGCTTCTCAAAATGTTCATCTGTGATTACTTGAAACTTATGAAATAAATTGGAGATTTCGTTGATAATTCGATTATTTGTATCCTCTTTATTTTTTTCAATATAAGTATATATCTTGCTTGGTAGGTCTGTAACTAGTTTAGCTTGTTTTTCAAACTGTTCATCTGCTATCTCATGAATCTCAAGAATCCAATTTCTCGCCTCCTCCTTTTCTTTTTCAGCATGGGTATGATATATCTCGCTTGGTATGTTGGTAATTAGTTCTGCTAGTTTATTAACAGCCTCTGTGACACTATCACACAGATATTGATTGTTCATATAAATAACCCTTCTTCCATTTGACTCGGACACTGTGCATTTGTCCTTAGCTAGACGTTCAGCAAATGGTGCAATTATCAACGTTAACAGGAAACTTAATGAACTGGTAAAAGAAAATCAATAAATATGTGCATGGCATTTTAAGGAAAACATTAAACCCAAATATTATCTACGTTCATGAGAAGAAAAATAAATAGAAGTAAGTTCCTTGTAAATTATTCCAATTTCGATAGATATCGCAGACAACACGCTTACAAACGAGAGGCGTAGACTAAATAGGTACTTGATCAATAGGCTAAACCGGTCACATGATGACTAAATATAATCTGATTTGGAAGCTTACGATTAATACTTGAAAGGATTGAAATTGCTATTTTTTCTACTCACAGAAAAAATTAGCTGCATTTGAAGAGAGTCATTGCAAATTTTGCCGTTTGCCGGGTAGCTAATTTTTCAATTTTAACTCTTGTTAGTTAAGCTTTTGAGGAGTCCATTACTTAAACAAACCAATAAAATTTAAAAAAGAAAGAAAGAAGGAACCAATCATCCTTTTAATATGATCTCGAAGTGCCGTTTTTCATGTAAGGTTCTTAAGTCCGATGTTCTCGCTAGAACTCGTCAGAACTATTATCTAATCAGTATGCCTTAGCACGGATGCATAAATCTTTCTGATTGTTTATTGAAGGATCTATAATTTTCAAATTTTAGTTTTATTTTTTGAACTAGTGAATTTTTATAATGTAGATAATTTTCTCCATTTTTTATATCGTCTGTAGAGTTGTTCGATGCACATTTAATACTCTTCGATCTGTTTGGAAAATAAAATAGATTATCGCTGCATATTTGATTTTCCATGATTTTCATAAAAACACATGCATTCATATCAAAATTTTATCAAAGACGGGAACACATGTTATTTTAAGGCAAGGTTTATTTATGTCTGGACATTTGCAGATGCTTAAGCTAGTATCTTAATGTTACTCATCCTACTTTGTCGATGCTTAAACTGTGATTTTCAACGTTTGCGTGAACGTTCATTTACTTTTTTTAAAGCGTGTATAGCATGCATTTATTCAGTAAATAAAAATTACCTATGAGCCGAAAAAAGAACTTGCATCACTTTTTTGGAAAAAATGACAGCATTTTTGGAAAAATTGTTTTTTTAAATAAATATAAATCCAAAGAAAAAGATAAAGACATAAAGCACGCATGTGTCATTTGATATCAATATATACATGTGGGCATATGCATTCTTTAAAATCAATAAATTTAACAATCATATTGGCAAACAGACGAAAAGTGATATAACAATCTAAAACAGACATGTGATTTAGGTGAAACACAAGTTCTTTTTTGTAGTGAAGAAATAAAATTAAAGTTGGCATTTGTTTGAGTATTATATTTATATGGTATGGGGATACGTACCATCAATTATAATTAATGTATTAATTATAAGGAATGCTCTAAGTAATGACCTCAGTTTGTTTAGATACCTGTTTCCAATCATCTCCAAGTTATAGTGTATCTTTTTTCGAATGGGAGGCTGAAAAATTATGAAGAAATTTCATACTTAATAAGTTAAACAAATCAAAGTCAAGAACTAATATATGATTCAAGGGGATAAGTCTTTTCCCCATACTTTACGGCTGAAAAGGAATTATGTAGAAAATGAAATTTTGTCTTGACATTCTTATATTAAATCATAGGAAAAGTAATCCCAATACCTACATTCAATCTGACATCATTTTAACGTCATGAGGTTGTTAAATGCCGTTTTTGGAGAGACTTTAGACATTTTAGACATATTTCATTATTCAGAAATGGACAAGACTTGTCGATTTGTTACTTACTTCCTTCATATTAATATTAATTGACAATGAAAAATATGTGTTTTATTGTGCTGCGGCACACTCTTTCAAACAAAGCTTATTGTTATGAAGCATCATTGAAAGAATTTATATCCTAAATTTCAATAACATTTATGTATTTCATTTAGTAGATCTTGACCTTTGATTAAAATTTTATATTTTTTTAAAATTCAAAATATTGTTACCTTGTACATTTTTAATAAGTTACTCAAATTTAAATGTAAGAAATTCAGGTTCAAGCAAGATATAGACATATTAACAAAGCTCGAATCTCATAATTATTATTTAATAATTATATAATAATTAATAATTATAATTACAAAAAAGTAAAGAAAAGAAATTACATTTTTTTGGACAAAATGACAATTGTCAATCAATATAAATTGGTTAAATTAATGAGGTCATATATAATATTATCAACAGAAGATTGCAACTCTTAATTTGTACTAATACAATACAAATTTGAACAAATAACAAGACCTGAACAAATTATTTTAAAAATCTGTATACTTGCTTATTACTCGATATAAGACCAATCATTAAAATTACTTACAATAAATCATTTTAGACAAAAATTAAAGAACTGAAGTACTGAAGAGAGTTGAGGGTGATTTTATTAATTATTATTTATTTCAAAATTAACGATATGAAATTTTGCATGGCAAGTAGTTTTATTAGATATGTTTGAATAATCATGTCCATTTTTTAGGAATATGAATTCTTTGGCTTTTCCGACAAGAATTCCAAGCTATAAACGGAAAACCCTATATATTTAAGGATAGAATTAACGCCATCAAACTCAACGATGTATTATGTATCAGTAATCTATATATTTCTACAAAATTGCATCCGAACAATTTTTCAACAAACAAATAATCATAAATTCTATTCTACTTCAGTAGAATGGTTGTGCTTGGGTTCAAACACTGTTTCTCTTCCGTTTTGCCAGAGTAAATGCATAGGATAGTTGATTAAAATCAACTCCCAAAAATGGAAAAATTAGAGCTGAAATCGTATTTTGTCACTTTAATCTAAGGAAGCACTTTTTAGGTACACAATATAAAATAACAAAATGTACATGTATTATTACTTTCATTAAAACATAAATAATGGAAAAGAAACAATGAAAATATATTCTGCATGTACTTTGCAAAAATCCTATATTCATACAATTGTTTTGACATTGTAACTAAAACAACAAACACTTCTAAGAAAAAAATATTAAAAGTCTCTTAATGTTTCTTATTAAATAGTTTCACTTATTCACAAAGTAGTATGATTATTTCAATTCATAATCAATTTTGAAGGTTTTATATATTCAATTTTTTCCTTAAACTCAATGAATTGCTCTGAATTATCAAACTATAACAGATACATTGCGCATTGCAAGTAGCTTAAGATCATGCACTCATTCATATATTTTGGGCTTGGTCTCTTGTGTAAATAAGCGTCTGTATTTTTTCTTTATTTTCATACCATCCATGTACATGTTACACGCTTTTATGTGCGAAAGGTCTGAAATCACAGACACTTTAAAGCCGTCTCTTGTCATTTATATCTTGTACTTTATATGTATTACCTTACACCTAATGGAGAAGGCTTACATAGGCATTGCCTGCTGCCTAATCCATTTATGTAAATATACATTTGCATAATAAAATATGTTCAAATCAAATCAAGATCACGCACTACAACTGTGTTGTAACAAAAAACCAGACATATACAAAACCTTATTATTTTATAGGGAAACCTTATCACATCAGTAGCAAAATGGCATTTCACAAAAATAACAAATCACCAATAAATAAAAACTACTTAGGTTGCAATTCCAAAAACCTTTAGAATTTTCCAAGGAAAAGAATTATCCACCAATCTTTCCAAACCTGCAAAAACCTCCAAAACGTGCTCCGTTAAGGAAAAGTAAAATATTCAAATCTTGTTCACTTTATAACAAGTAAACGACTAAGATGATTTTAGCTGATGACTATCGGGACAGTACTCGAATACTCGTTGTTGACAAACCTAAATAAACCCTGATAGATTAGGTTTCCTCTATTGATTAGCATAAATTTCCATCAATTTTTGTTTTATAAATGATAAAATTCTTTGATTGAATAATGCCTTTAAATTTTGATCTGTACTTAAAATAAAATTGAGTAACGGACCAACACCATAGTACACAAGTGCCAAATACAAAAATAAATAAAAACAAGATGGTGTGGCCATGATTTTCCAATCGGCATTCAAACTACAAAGGTGATCCAGATTTGATGTGTGCAAATCATGCTCCGTTCTCGCCCTGCATATTTCAAAAACTTCGACAGGAGGTTGCATTATGAAGAGCAAATACAAAAAAACCAAAAGACTCTGTAAAAGGCAGACTGCTATGGTTTTAAACTGCATATTCATTCGTCTGTATATACGTTGCATGCTTCTTTCCTCTTCATAAACTTCTCGAGCAGGATCAATAACCTATTAATGAACGTTTCTTTTAAAATGAAACTATAATGTGCAATTCTTTAATAAAAATAAAATTTTTAATGTTAAAGTTTTTGAAATCTTTTTCTAAAGCGTTAGTAATAATAAAGGTTTTGTATATATATATATATATATATATATATATATATATATATATATATATATATATATATATATATATATACATATATATATATATATGTGTGTGTGTGTGTGTGTGTGTGTGTGTGTGTGTGTGTGTGTGTGTGTGTGTGTGTGTGTGTGTGTGTGTGTGTGTGTGTTAAGAAAATGATAACATTACTAATTATTGGTACTTGAGAAAAAATAAATAACATTTTCGAAAACAAACACAATTTTTATTAGACCTTTTACTATCTCTCCTTTAAAAAAGTTTTGGTCCTTTATTTAAAAAATAGTGGCAGACGGATTTTCTGCGGGTATGACAATCACCTAATAATTTGGCCATATGCATGATGGGGTAAGAAACTAATTTGATGGTATATATTAATACAAGGTTAGCTTTTGAAAACGTTCAGGTAGTCAGCCAGCGGAATATTAATTTTAGAATAAAAATGAATACACTATCTATTGAAATACTAGATATACAGTTTCCAGAACATCACGATGTATATGTGTACATTTAGTTTGCACCTTTATGTTTTAAGATTGTAGGTGAGGAGACAAGCGTGTAGCAGTGTACATACAGTGTATGACTGCACACCTACTAATCTTGCTTACAAAGTCGGGAAGATGTATATATATATATATATATATATATATATATATATATATATATATATATATATATATATATATATATATATATATGCGGACTCGGGTCAACGACTGCGGACGATAGCCATGGACAGTCGATGCGCAGTTTGGCCTAAAAACTGACCTCTTACATTACTTATACGTATTTCTCTTCCATGAACTGTCTAGCTTCTTCCCAGAATTTCAATTTACACAAGCGCAATTGAAGTTTCATCCTAACCTAATTAGTCAGTTTGCAGGCTTACTAAATACACATAAAATATACACACTTCTTTAATTTGATTTTCACATTGTTTTTGGTTGTGCTTAATATCCATGTAAACAGAATACTGTTACATTATTGTTTTTGCAAATAAACTCACCTGTCTAAGAAATCTCATCACAGGAACTTCTACGTCAGGGATCCGTTCATTGTCCACGGGGAAATTACTGCAGTAATTGGTACAACATAAGTAGCGCATTGACGATAATCCAAGGCAATCCTTGAACTTTTTTTCGAATCTACAAAATTTTGGATCGCTGACATCTATTTCATCGGCATGGGTTAAAACACCAAATATGGGAATATCTGTAAAAATAAATGAATTAATCAACAGTCGCTACTTACTTTTAATCAACAGTTGAAAAACAGAAGGTAGTTGCAGTGTTGTTTATATAGACGTAAACATCATCACTCATTAAAAAATACTAAAACTGTGTTATAAAATACTCGTATATTTCACTTTTATAATGAAAATGAAACTAATGGTACAAACTGCATCTTTCA
Organism: Magallana angulata; assembly: GCF_025612915.1. Taxonomy (NCBI): domain Eukaryota; kingdom Metazoa; phylum Mollusca; class Bivalvia; order Ostreida; family Ostreidae; genus Magallana; species Magallana angulata. The sequence goes on along the minus strand of NC_069113.1, from coordinate 40,781,306 downwards.
AACAATGTAATTTTTTTCTATTTTGGTAAATTTTATATAATATAGTGCGTTGTAGGCTTATAATACATTACGACAAAATCTTAAGAAGCATATAAGAACTACGTTACTTCTTTAATGATGTATTACCTCTGCTTCCCTCCAGGGCTAGGAATTTGACAGATTTCATCAGTTCTTCAGCAAATTTTTCAAATTTTGCTGATGCAATAAAGATAATTCTATCAACTTTAGTGTCGGGGAAAAGGGGTTTCACAATACCAAGAACATTTCTAAAATGAAAAAAAAAATGGAATTTTTTTCAAAATTTCAAATTGAAAAAAAAATGTACATTAATGAAAGAAAGGAATTCGGGAAATAAATACCGGAGAGGGGCTTCCGTAGGCGTTACAATGATTAATATGAAAAATTGTTTTGAATTACATGCAAGCATTGGCTTTTGTGATTCGGTCTTTTTTAATTATTTTTTTAATTCTTGTTCTGGCACACATCGACCAATTAAATGACGTATTTTTAGTTTAAAGTATTAAACAAGTATAGGTTGAAGGAATCAGTACAAACTAACTATTTCTTTAAAAAAACGAAGAGGGAAGCCACAAATAAATCCCAAATACTTGAGGGGGAAAGGGTGTACCAGTTAGAAACAATTTTTTTTATTGTTTATTGCTTATTATTTAATTTTCTTAGAGAAAAAAACCCTTTTTATTTTTTAAAAGGCTGGATCGACCTTAAAGACTTTGATGCTACCAAAATAGTACATTAACATTAATATAAAAAAATATGGATATTGTCTTTTAAAAAATCTTACCTTTCATTCATTACTGGTATAGGGTTTTTTTTTATTGTCACAGGATATTTTTTTTTTAAATTTAAGAAATATTTTGGAAGGAATTACATATTCATCAATCCTCAATATGATTAATCACTAAATTATGTATTTTTTTTTCTTATACTTTCGACCTCTGCTATTCAGTTTAGTTCCTTCTCTAATACGACCCTCAAATATCATCTCCAACGTTTCCCTGACAGCTTCGTCATCTGTGTCCTGAAATCCAGTCATGTCTAGAATTGTGGGATAACAGTGATCCAATGAATCCTTATCTTCTAAGTATTTCTCTTTTGAATATCTGTAAATTTTCAAATTGATGTGAATGAAAATGACAGTTTAAAAAATTGCCCTAAATTAAAGTATCCAATGTCAAAGATATAAAACTCTAAATACTGATTTTAAACCAGAAACCGCATAGGTCACCTGACCAACAATACCTAACTGACTTAACTTTTAAAATTTGACCTCCCCTCATTATGGCCCAACCAAACCTCTATGCTGTCTTTTTTTTGGAAAAAATATAAATCAAATCTACTACCTAGAAAAAAAATCTAGTTTATACTTAGAATTCCTGTGTCTATGGGGGCACATTGACGTTTTATTTTCTTTGAAAAAATATATGTCACTAAACAATTTGTGTGCAATGTGACAGATGTCTCTATACCAGCCTCACGTTTGTTGTTTTCAGTTCTATATGTATAAATTAGAGTACATTACTTTTAAAAAATATTTTAAAAAAAATAGAAATAGATATAACTTCAAAGTCCTTCAGAGAAACAAAAACTATTTTTTGCATTATCACCGGTGTGAGATCGGTTTGTCCAGTGTAAGACAGCACTGAGAGATTTTCTGTCTTACACTGTGTATTACTACGCCGCTGTAAAATGTAAATAGCCATGTGAAGCTGTAACGAAATGATAAATGATGATCAATTTGACTACAATTCGTCAAATTTTCATTCAAGAAATTGTCGTATGTATGAGGACAAAAAGAGTAAAAAAGACTTTAATGCAAAACGAACAACCTATATTTAAAAACATCCTCAAAATATGCACAAAACTTTGCAGCATTCCCCCAAAACACCTGGAAAACTCAAATTTCTTATATTTTCACAGTAAAATTGTCGAATGTATGGCTCGGACGCCAGCCATCACCACTGTATCAACGCTGAATTGCCTGATGTCATTACGCCAGGCATATCTTTGGTTTAAAAGTTGCCTTCTCCGAAACAGCGCACACAATGGGAGCAAGCAATTTCAAGATTTTTTACAAAAAAGATTAACCGATGCATGTTTAATGTGTCAGCATTTACATTTACAATTGATAAGAATGTTAAATGGGATGTAATAAAATCAGTGAGCAAGAGTTTTCAAGTAAAAGGGCTGTTCGCCATGCACGTGTGTAATCCTGGTTTAAAAATAGACTAGCCATATTAAAGGGGGGGGGGTCATCGCAACAAGTTGTTACAAATTGTCCGTTGCGGTACATTGTAAGTATTTAATTGGTTTTGGATTGTCATCATTACCAAAGAATCATCAGTTTGGATTAAAACAAATATATTTTCATATAGCTTGAATGTTTACTGGAGGAACTAAATCGCCGAGGTGGGATGTGTCCCGATTTTCGATCAATTGGGAGATTTCATTCGTCTTGAAAAGCGTACAAAACTCGTGTGTCTTACTAAATGTACATTAATAATACATTAAACAATTGCTAGTCAAGTGTGTGTGTTAATTCACTAGATTTCCTCCAAAACATTCGATCCAAAGTATAATATATGTAATTGGAGAGACATAATGTTATTTATGTCTCTGGTAGTCGTTACAAAATAAACGTCAAAAAATTCATTTGACCCCCTCCCCATGATTCAATGCCAATGGATGAGTTCATTTAAATTATCGGATCGAGATCTCACCCGTTGTGTGAATGGTAAAGCAGGACTTCGCGCCAAAATGTCTCATTTACAGTTTTTGCGCGCCGATTAGTGGACGAGTCCCAATTGGGATCTCAGAAGAATATTCCATGCCGCACCCGTGTGTACACATCGCATGCACGTAACAACGGGAGTGGGGAGGGGGGCTGCTTCCCCCTTTTATTTGCAGCAATGGAAATGTAAATATCATGGATTTGCCCCCCTCCACTTTTGTCAAAGCATGTAATAAATGAAAGCGAAAATAAGGAATTTTATTGAATTGGAGTTATTTTTTAAGATTAAGATTTTTTTCATGATTTTGAGAATTCGCCCTTCAAGATGATTTGGATGAAGCTGCCCCACACACACTTTCAAAAACAATACGTGCTTGAATATCCTTTTCTATGGTTGGACATTTAATGAACTAATTCAATTTCAAGAGATAAACATGTACATGCACTAGAATTTATGATCAGCAGCGAAAAATTAAAATTAGTCTATGACGAGGCTATGCTGAGTCCTAGACTGTGAATCTTGTCCCCTCGGCGGAATTTCACTACCCCACACTCGTAATAAGAATGAATCTACTAGTATTAATCTCGTACCATTTGATAGTTTCTGAGACTGGTCGGTGTAAAAGTAGTCTGGGGATATGTCTGAGACCCATTTTAAGAATAGTGTACCATATTTAGAGACAAAGCTACAAATTAAATGGGCAAGCTTCAATCCTTTACTCAATAAATGGTTGTACCGTGAACAGCATTGGCCTTCTTTCATATATTTTTTTTTAGATTTTTAAATGTTTAATTTAAAGCTGAACACCGCTCGTAAAGAGGCACTGTCCGCCATATTTCTTTTTCACCACTGTTGCCCCTACAGCCCCCTACAAGTAATAGCTTTCCAAAAAGCTTGCCTGACTAAACAAAATTATTCAATTGAAGCATGCATGTATCAATTAGGCTATCTTATCAGAAATGAATTTTAATTTTCGCTGCTGATCATAAATTTATAAACGGAACGTGCAAATTTAAGACGAAATGTCAGTCTTTTCTTCGATCTGGAACATGTACATATATATCACTTGAAATTCAATTATTTTATTAATTCAATTTTTTTTAGGAATGTACACATACCATATAAGTGCATGTAAGCTTGAAAGCTGGAGAATAAATAGTAATTTTTTTGAAAAATTGTATTCGTTATGCAAGATGCAAAATCAGCTGAAAGGCATTCTAAAAATTGTTAAACCATATGAAATATAAAAGGGTATACAAACCAAACACGTATTGTTTTTTAATGTGTGTAAGACAGCTTCATCAAAATCATCTTGACAAGCTATTAAAAAAGGGTGAATTCTCAAATTCATGAAGAAAAAAACCCTAGCTGTAACTTCAATTCAATTTGAATTCCATATTTGCAGTTTCATTTATTACATGCTCCTACAAAAGTGGAGGGGGGGGGGCAAATTCATGATATTTCAATTTATTATATAAAGTTAAGAAAAATGCCACCTGCAAAAAAAGTGGGGAGGGGGTAGCAGCCCCCTTTCACCCCAATCCCCGATGGTAAGTGCCTGTGATGTAAACACACGGTGTGCTCTGGGGTATTCGCAAGATCCCAACGGTCTCGTCCACTAATCAGCTAAACGGCGCACATAAACATTATGGGGCGATCTCCTGCTTTACCATTCATGCAACGGCTGAGATCTTGATCCAATTGTTTGAATGGCAGAGATCCATGGGGAGGGGGTCAGATGAATTTTTTGACATTTGTTTTGTAACAGCTACATATACATTTATATCATACTTTGGATCGGATGTTTTGGAAGAAATCTATCGAAGTAACAAACACACTTGATTAGTAATTGTTAAATGTAGTAATGTACTAGTACATTTAGTAGGACTCGCGAGTTATGACCCCTTTGCAAGATTAATGAAATCGCCCAACTGAACGAAAATCGGGTCACATCTCGCTTTGGCGATTTAATTCCTCCAATAAACATTCCAGCTGTATAAATATATATTTGTTTTAATCCAAACTGATGACTCTCTTGTAACAATGATAATCCAACACCAATTATTACTTTCATTGTACCGTAATCTGGTAATAGACAATACATATGTATGTTACAACTTGTTGCAATGACCCCTTCCCCCTTTTCCACAGTTCAAAAACTGTGGAATGCTGATCTATTTTTAAATCAGCATTACACACGTGCACTGCCTGGTGAACGTCCCTTTTACTTGAAAACTCTTGCTCGCTGTTGTTATTACATCCCATATAACATTTTCATCAATTGTGAATGTAAATGCTGACACCTTAAACAAGCATCGGTTGATTGTTTTTGTGAAATATCATGATATTGCTTGCTCCCATTGTGTGCGCTGTTTCGGAGAATGCAACTTTTAAACCTTAGATATGCCTGACGTCATGACGTCAGTCAATAAGACACAGACCTCTAAACAGTTCTAAGTATTTTGCTGTAGAGGTCTCACCTGTGTGGACGTACATTTTGCCTCGTCGTGTTACTCAGTCGCGATGAAATTATCAAATTTAACGGGGTTTTTTCACGCCAGGAGAATGAAAACATTAACTATATTGGTAAAGCATTATTTACAAACAGAATATGCATACATAATAAGAAATAGATGCACGAAATCCTAAGACCACAAAAGGAACGCTACACGTCGGCCTTGAGTTTCAGGTATGGAGTCAGGTATCTGGCCGTATACATACCCATTAAAACAAGAGGCCAATTGGCCTTAACGGTCACCTGAGTAGCATATATCCAATACACAAACTTGTCATGGAGTCTCATATATGCATCTAATTAATTAGGTTTCATACTGGAGTAGAAAAATTATAAATTTGTAATGACAACCACATTTAATTCAAAAAGAACTGTGAAACCTATAATGTTGGTGAAAAACTAAAAGATCTGGTCTACAAAATAATGAATTCAGTTTTCCTTTCAGGTGTGTGGGAGTAAAAAGATAATTTTTTAACGTTATATGCATTAACATCTATACATCCATTTTGGCCCTGCCCTAGAGTCAAAACCCATACCCCAGGGGACATGAAAATTAAAATTTCAGTAGAGGACTTCCTGGTAAACATAATTATTAGTCGGCTTTTTTTTATACAGATGTGTGAGAATAGAGAAGAAGATTTTTAAACATTATATGCATTAACACTTTATTGCCATATTGCCCCCTCATGTCCTGTACCCCTGACCCTGGGGCCATGAATTTCACAATTTAGGTAAAGGAGATTGTGGATATCATAACCATGTATTCAGTTTTTTGCCCACATGTGTGGGAGTAGAGAAGAAGATTTTTTAAGATTTAAATCATTTTTACTATATGGCCATATTGGCCCCACCCTAGAGCATGAACACCTAACAAAAGGGTCATGCATTTCACAATTTTAGTAGAGAGCCTCATGGACATCATAATCATGCTTTTAGTTTTTAACAAATATATATTGGAGTAGAGAAGAAGATTTTCTAAGATTTACACAGGATGAAAGACCATCTTTAAGTCCTCCTTAAAGATAGCTTAAAGGTGTTTAAAGGTAGCTTAAAGACTATCTTTAAGCCACCTTTAAGCCTACTTAAAGCTATAAGTATTGCTGAAAGGTGGCTTAAAGAAAGCGTAAAGATGGCTTAAAGGCAGCTTAAAGACTATCTTTAAGCCACCTTTAAGCCACCTTTAAGGACAACTTATAGGTCCTTAATGTCCAAACTTCTTTAAGCCACCTTTAAGCCACCTTTAAGCTACCTTTAAGCCACCTTTAAGCCATTAAAAAAAAATTAATTCAATATTGTGCTTAATTTCCAACAAAATGTATTAACTTTATGAAAGAAAAGGTATTAAAACGGTTTTTGTTCTAGAAAGAAAGATGAAAAAAAAAACACCAAAAAAAACGGCCACGGCGAGAATTGAACCCGGGACCCTTAGTTTACTAGCATCACCACACATCCTCTGCGCCACGGCAACTTACATATAGATGAGCGTTTTTATATCCTATATATCAGTGGATATTGAATCACTGTATTGAATGTGTTTACTTGAAAAGATTTTGACAAACCATTCAGTTTGTAACAATCAATTATATCTAATTTATAAATTACATGCATGCATGTATTTAGAATGAAATACGGAACTTGGTCTTCAGTGAACAAAAATATATTATACCTAAATGGAAACCGTTAGGTTCACTATAGTAGGCTTTCTTAGTTAATAAATTTAAACCGAGTAGATATACGTTCATCTAATTTATAGCTATAAAAATGTAAGAAAGAAAATGAAATCATTTCTTTTATTAAATGCATTGATACTATTAGGGTATTTGTTCAATTTCCCGGTTTTCATGATCGCGGCGCCGTTCCAATATGTTTAAATATTTACATGTAATTGTATGTACATGTACATGATTTTTAAACTATCAATTCTATAACAAACAAAATTACCAATTACCGGTGACGTATTTACTGCATGTGGCAATTGCAAATGACTTGTACATACAATTGTATGATGTGCCAGGCCGGGTATATTTGACATATTTACCCTTATACATATATTTAAATAATCAACCCCTATTTATGATCACCGGTACATTAATTAATTAGCCTCAAGATTTTACTCTTACATACATGTATCGTTAATTTGTAGACGTAACATCTTTGAAACCCAGAGCTAGGAAATAATACTTTGAAAATGAATTACAAATGTAAATTAACTTTTATTCACTAGACTTATCGTATACTCGTACATACTAAGATTCAACGCCTTTAGAAACCCTGACGTGCACCTGGGCACACGACAAACCTGTTGTGTATATCTTGTATATTCTGTGTTAGTTCCAGGGGTTTTCTTAAGTTGGACAAACAATAGACTTTAATTAGATATACACAAACATGCACCTGGGCACACGACACAACTGCTGTGTATATCTTGTATATTCTGTGTTAGTTCCAGGGGTTTTCTTAAGTTGGACAAACAATAGACTCTAATTAGATATACACAAACGAACAAAACTATGTCTAGACAAACAAAGCAGTAATATCCTGCCCGATATAACAAAGGCAGTTGAGAGTCTTTTCATCTTTAACATGTATCTAGCAGATCTAGAGTTAGAAATAATGAAAATTGAAAAAAAAATATATAAACCTTAAACCGATTTACAAATTAAATCATGCATTTTTGGTTCATTATCCTTATTTTGTTTAATAACCGGATGAACTGAGAGAGAGAGAGAGAGAGAGAGAGAGAGAGAGAGAGAGAGAGAGAGAGAGAATTTTTTTCACCGATTAATTTATAATAGGAAACAAACATACTTTAATTAGTTTTATGCACATATCAAGATACAGAGACTGCGCTCATACCTACAATAATTTTGAAACCCCCCAAAAATTATGAAGAATTTTATAACGGCAATCTGTGTCCATCAGAGCGGTGCTGATGATAGCGATCTGTGTTTAATGGAGCGACGATTAAAACCGCCTGGAACACCCCCCCCCCCCTTCCTTGGAAATTATATTATCACTCGGATGACCCCCTCCCATCTCTATAAAAGAGCTTTTGCATTTAATATATGTTTTTATTGTTCAGCTTGATCAATATTGACTTAAAGGCCACTTAAAGACAGTGTAAAGGCAGTGTAAAGAGAGCGTAAATGCCACTTAAAGATGCTTAAAGGTGGCTTAAAGGTGGCTTAAAGGTTGTATAGCCTTTAAGCTCCTTTAAGTCACCTTTAAGCCACCTTTAAGGACTTGCTTAAAGATGGTTTTTCGCCCTGTGTTAATACATTTTTACTATTTGGCCATATCGGCCTCACCCTAGAGCCTGAACCCCTGACCGAGGGGTCATGAATTTCATCATTAAGGTAGAGGGCTTCATGGACATCATAACCATGCATTTAGTTTTTAACAAATATATATGGGAGTAGAGAAGAAGATTTTCTAAGATTTGAAACATTTTTACTATTTGGCAATATCGGCCCCACCCTAGAGCCTGAACCCCTGACCCAGGGGTCATGAATTTCACAATTTAGTTAGAGGGCTTCATGGACATCATAACCATGCATTTAGTTTTTAACAAATATATATGGGAGTAGAGAAGAAGATTTTCTAAGATTTAATACATTTTTACTATTTGGCCATATCGGCCCCACCCTAGAGCCTGAACCGCTGACCCAGGGGTCATGAATTTCACAATTTAGGAAGAGGGCTTCATGGACATCATTATCATGCATTTAGTTTTTAACAAATATATATGATAGTAGAGAAGAAGATTTTCTAAGATTTAATACATTTTTACTATTTGGCCATATTGACCCCACCCTAGAGCCTGAACCCCTGACCCAGGGGTCATGAATTTCACAATTTAGGAAGAGGGCTTCATGGACATCATTATCATGCATTTAGTCTTTAACAAATATATATGATAGTAGAGAAGAAGATTTTCTAAGATTTAATACATTTTTACTATTTGGCCATATTGACCCCACCCTAGAGCCTGAACACCTGACCCAGGGGTCATGAATTTCACAATTTAGGAAGAGGGCTTCATGGACATCATTATCATGCATTTAGTCTTTAACAAATATATATGATAGTAGAGAAGAAGATTTTCTAAGATTTAATACATTTTTACTATTTGGCCATATTGACCCCACCCTAGAGCCTGAACCCCTGACCCAGGGGTCATGAATTTCACAATTTAGGAAGAGGGCTTCATGGACATCATAATCATGCATTTAGTTTTTAACAAATATATATGGTAGTAGAGAAGAAGATTTTCTAAGATTTAATACATTTTTACTATATGGCCATATTGGCCCCACCCTAGAGCCAGAACCCCTGACCCAGGGGTCATAAATTTCACAATTTTGGTAGAGGGCCTCATGGACATCATAACCATGCATTCAGTTTTTTCCTCACATGTGTGGAAGTAAAGAAGAAGATTTTTGAAAATTTGGCTTTTTTTGCATATTTGGCCCCGCCCGTGGCACCCCAGGGGTGGTAGAGCCATAAATTTCACAATTTAGATTCTTCTTACCATAGAGATGCTTCACACCAAAAATGGTAACGATTGGTCTGGTAGTTTTCAAGAAGAAGTTAAAAATTGTAAAATTGTTAACGCACGACGCACAACGCACGACGACGGACGAAGACCAATTGCAATAGGTCACCTGAGTGACTCAGGTGACCTAAAAAATCTCTTAAGTAGCTATTACTGCTGGATATAAATAAATAAAACAGGTTCATTTACATGTTTTTTTTTTAATCTAAATTTTGATTTAATGATCTTTTTTCATAACTTTTCAAAACTATAACCATGCCAGAAATACTACACATAACATAAAACATAATCTAAATAGTGGAACTACTTTTAAAAGATAGTTGATTTTTGTGGATTTTTTTAAACAATATCTGAACATTGTTGATAGAGTGTTAGTTGTAACGGCGTATCTGTCATCTGAAGAGGAACCACTGGAAGATTAAATGTTATCGGGGTTCAAAGTTTGATAAAGGAATATTTATTGAAACTATTGTCAAGAGCTGTAATGTTACGATATGCGTCAGTGCGATATAACTTTGCAATAATCATAATAAAGATAAGATTCATAACTGTTAAATTGTCAAAACTGTACCATTTAAACCAATACTTTGATCCTAAGGTGAGGTTCAAATCTAATATAGAAATAGTTCAAACTTTGAATTTTCAAAGTTAAACGTAAAAACTGGTACAGGAGACGGAATCAAGTTAAGTCGTACCCAACCCGACTCGCACCCAAACCAACTCGTACCCAAATATTTGAGTACGACTTCACTAGTCAACTCGTACCCACGGGAAAAATATATTTATACTAGGGAGACTGTGGGAAGGTCACAAATAAACAAACAAATGTATGGAAATCGTTTACAGTAATTTTTTGAAGAACAGCAATGATACAATTTGTAATATTATCCTTAATTAAAGCATTATCAATAATTATGGTTTTTAATTTCTAGTTATTGAAAAATAGGGTTAATATATGGTAAACATTCTTTTTCTTTTTAATAGATAGCTGTATGGTCGTAGCCAAATTTATACTTTACTTATCTCATTCAAAAAAGGCTCTGTACAAAAATATAGGAAATATTAAGTTTTTAATTAAACATATTTGGTATTTCCCTTTACACATCAAAAGTTTATGGCTAATGAAATGGTATCCTAACTTAAAAAATATTCCTGATGAACAAAGTATAGATAAAAAAAAGTCAAATGGAATACGCAAAAAATGTTTTTCAAGAACACATGCTAAGTGGTTTAATGAAGCAATCAGCGCTGTCTTGACGTTTCAAGGCCCCGTCCACTCCTACTTAATAAGATGAGTCCCATGACCCTCCTCGGTTTCTTGTGAATACGATACAGTATACATGTACATGTAGCAGATAAAACTCGCTTAGTATATTTTCTTTATAATCAGGAATATAAAAATCACTGCTTTCAACATTTTGTTTAAAAATTCAAATATGATAAAAATGTTAATCTAGAAACAGAACACAACACTATATGCATTTCCATTTCGATAAAAATTTATTTATTAAATAATGATCCCGTTTATCTCATTTTGATTTCAATTTTGATATTTTGTGAGCCTCTCAAGGATAGTAACAATAACTTGAATAGATGAAAAACACATTTAAATGAAAAAGGAAGGACTATATACTTTTTGGAGGTTTTTACCTAAAATAGGGATAAACATTTCGCCAATGCTTTCTTATCGAGATCGGAGTTGGACAAACAAGTATGTCTAAAGACCAAAGACAATGTATTACAGTGATACGAAATTAAAATTTGGTATTTTCAAACGACTGCAATTTGCTGCAAAATGTGCAAATCGCAATCTTTACCAACCAATTATGATGCCCATTTCTTAACCACAATTTTTGAATAAAATATAAAGTAACTCTTTGATACTTCATGCTACTTGGTTTTAGAAGATTTTTAACACCAAACCAAATCTCCATTCTTTTAATCATTTTCATCCTTTGGAACACTCGGGGGGAAATACTTTAATGTTCCATTTTCTTGTATATTATATGCAAAGGTTAAAATTAACCTTTTGGTTCTGATGTAAAAGATGAAAAGTATACAAATTTACAAAAGCAATATACAACGGTTAAATTACAAATGCACACTTGCTTTATTGTAGCCAGATTATCTTGAAAGTATTTTACGAAAACCTTATCAGTTATGGCATGTGATATGTTGTAGCAGTTGCACGAAATATCATCTTGTCTTCTTGTTGTATAATGCCACTCAGCTACACCTAAAGTATTTGTCTAAGCTTTCCCATGTCTATATATATACATTGAGCATGTCTTAATCTAATTAATTGTACTTTGGAGAAAACATGTTTAGTTTTATCAATTTATCTATACATGTGCATATTCCTATCAAAGGAATGGCTAAAAAAGCTATCTCACCTGGTCAGTCGGCGGGTCACGTGCTCCCCTTCCTCATCGAAGTTCCCAACAAGCGCACGTTCATGGTATTCACCACTGAACACCGCCATGGCAGTGTTGATAAATGACGATTTGCCACAGCCACACTGACCAATAACAGCTATTGTAAGGGTCTTATTCTGTCGCTTTTGGACTGTGTCCTGGAGCAGTTTTATTTGTAATTCTAAATCTGATTTTGAATACTCCATACTCGTTTTGTCCATGTGAAGATTCAGAATGGTAGCCTACCTCACATATAACAAGACATTTCTTGATAATACAGTATATTAAACCAAACCTTTGAATTCGGTAGCTAATATAATTAAGTAAACTTGAAACTTACATAAACAAACAGCTGCTAAGATTTCCTTTAATGCAATCTTTCCTCCTTCTTGCCGTACAAGATTCCATGTACAGATAACATATTAAGTAGAAACACGTAGAAACTTTCGGTTTGTATTCGTAGAAAAAGTGTTAAACACCAGTCTGAAGCTAGCAGCCACTAACAGCAGCCACTAAGCCCGTAGAAGCTTGCAGCCGATAAGGAAATTCATCAAAGTACTGAGAGTACTCGAACCGAAAATTATATTTTACTTTATTATCGGTATATTTTAATTAAAATCAAGAGGATTTATGCATGAATAATTTCTCTGAGCATTGGCAACCTTGGAGGTAGTAAAGCTCGCCTGGATAAAATTATCAGTGCGTTTGTGTCAAATGAATTCAATTGAATATTGGTATTTGTCTACTCGTATGCAAAAAATTGATCCCCAAGTCTGTTTACTTTTCTACAAAAATAACATGCATCGATAATCATAAAAATCCTCGTATTAATAAAAAAAATGGGACGATCAGATTTCATATATTGTTATTTTAGTCTCATAAAAAAATACCCTCAATCGAAAACAAGCGTTAGAAATCCAAAGATGAATTGTAAATTATTTTGTGTTAGCCATGTTTTGGCTGAACCTTCGAGAAAAATTACAAGAGACTATTTAGCTCACCCGAACTTTGTATTTTTTTTGCATACTTCAAAGATAGGAAAGATAATGGACCACTTTTAACCCCTATATCATTGTGAAATGCTAAAACATTACAAAGTTCGGGTTAGCTTAATAGTCTTTTGTATATATTTCGAAGGTTTTAAAACATGGCTGACACAAAATAATCCCAAACTCATATTTAATTTTTTTCGTTTTGGTTTGCGAATGAGGCTAGTTAATGAGAATTAAATAAATATTACTGTTAATTGTCTGACTGTCCCACTTTAATAATAATACGAGGATTTTTATGATTTTCGATGCATGTTATTTTCGTAGAAGAGATAAATTTTTAAGCATACGTATATACAAATACCAATATTTAATTGACTTCAGCAGACACAAACCCACTGATAATTTTATCTAGGCGAGCTTTAATGACTCCGAAGTTGTCATTGCTCAGAGAAATTATTCGTGCATAAATCTTCTTGATATTAATTAAAATATGCCGGTAATAAAGTAAAATATAATTTTCTGTTCGAGTACTCTCAGTATTTTGTTTAATTTCCTTACTGGCTGCTAGCTTCTACAGGCTTAGTGGCTGCTGTTAGTGGCTGCTAGCTTCAGCCTGGTTATTTTCTTAAAGGTTCCCCTCAAAACATGACTGAAGCAAAAATTCCAGAATTCCCCATTGAATATGAGGTGTTTACTCCTTGGACAGGAACTGATTGTTTTATATGATGGAAACAATGGGTAAGATGTTTGACTATCTCAGTTTTGTAACAATGCAAAGTCATTTGAATATTTGATGTGTGTTGTGTCCGAAAGGAGGGAGGCGGGGTTGAAAAGGCCCGAGCTTGATTTTTAAGCTCATGTGTTACCTCGACGTTAGCAAAGTATCATGCCTTGCTCGATACACGTAGATTGTAAATTTCTTTGAAAATATGTCAAAAGGATTTTCCCTAAAGGTTCTTGTTTTGCTTTTCAAGCACGAAAGTTACTTCGACGTAAGATTGCGTATCATTTGCAATTTTATTGACATTGCCTCCATTCAATATTAGGCAATGGTACAATGTCACATGGTACGCAATCTTGGGTATTCAGCGAAAATAATAAATAAACCTCCGTCATAATCATAATTCTAAATGAAGTAAATGATCCGAAATGAACTCAGCTCTCACGAATTATAAAAGTTTGGAAGGGGGTTGGGGGGCGGGCCATAAATCATCAACTATTTGATAGGGATCGAAAGAACACAATTAAAGTTTATGCCAAATATACAAAATGTCTCAACGGTATAGCTTCCGTATTTACTTTGCTTTATATTAATAAAAAGTAACTTTTGGACGATAAAAAGCTCTTCGTTAGTGTTTCAATCTCTTACTAGATGGCGTATTAGACTTCGCCTCTGCTATCGTCTAAATTACAAGAATTTATATTTTTGCTAATTTAGTGAATTTTAAAAAATGAAACTAAAAATTTCAATCCGTTGAACATTTGTTTCGTTTTCAAATGCTTCAGATATATTAAAATAGCTCTACTATATACAGAACTATTTTATTTTGATTTTTAACGCTTTCACTTTCATTTTGAAATCATGGATACAAAGTTAGCAGCTATTGTTGCAGCATACGATGCCAATCTTCGATTACATGATGAAAAATAACATGCTCTTTTGTATTTGATGGAAGTAAGGGATGAGTTGTAAGTTAATTTACCAGTAGGTTTTGGAAAACAGTTTTCATCTTCTCTTACCGCAGGCTTAGGAACAAATAAATCTTTCCTAGTTGTGATTGTAATTTCTTCGATAAACATCAATCATAAAGACCAATAAGAGCAGTTAAAAAGACATGGTATTTTAGCATGTAGGCTGAACGTTTGCTCCAAAGTGGAGAGACAACAAATAAAATGGCTCCATTTGATCTCGACACAAACCTTGACCTCAAACAAGTAACCTATTGTCAATTTCTGTGGCGTTGTCTCGAACCGAAGCTCAACTCAGCCAAAAATTACTTAATTATGATAGATAGCGTGATGCATAAGAAGTATATAAATAAAATATGCTAAAAATTGTGCAATTTGAATTTAAAAATTTGATTTTCAAAAATGTAATTAAGTAAATATTAACAAAAGCCTCACAAGACCGATACTTTAACCATGATCTATAATGATGTAAAACCAAATCAATTGATTTAAATAATATTTAATCGTTATCTTCTGACGTAGTGTCTAACTATATGTAATTAATGAAAACTAAAACTATTCGCCGCCCTAAAACACAATTTGATATACTTATACAATCATATTATTTTCTTTAACATAAAATACTAAAGTTTATATAGTACATGTAACATTGTTTTCAATGTTATAAGTTCTGAAAATAAAGAATATTATTTACATTACATTTTTTAAAAACGTACTTCTTGTTTTTCATAGGGTTAGGCTTTTTGAACATTTAAAAAAAAATAATTCTAGAAATCATCTTTCAGTACCGGTCTATTAAACAAGAGGCCCATGGGCCACATCGCTCACCTGAGGAACAATAGGTATGATAAAATCAGCTTAATGGAGTCATAATACATACAATCTGGACAATGTACAATAATACATGTAGATCTTGTATAAATAAAATCCATTTTTCCCCCTGGATATTCTTATGTTTATAATCATTAGTCCCTTTTCTAACAGGATGATTTTATAGTCATATCACATGTTGAGTATTGCAGTCCTCAAAAAGATCCCTTACAATTGTTTATATAAGGGATATTAAGCTACATCAAACTCTGAACCTTCTTGTGAGGCCAAAGAATTGTCCTGGAGCCAAAGTCTTAATAATTATAAAGAATCATCTGATTTTAAAAGATTTACTCTATATATTCCTATGTAAAACTTTAACACCCCCCATCCGCAATGTGGGCCCACCCTACCCCCAGGGATCATGATTTTCACAACTTTGAATCTACACTACCTGAGGATACTTCCACACAAGTTTCATCTTTCCTGGCTGATGAGTTTCTGATAAGAGGATTTTTAAATATTTACGCTATATATTCCTATGTAAAACTTTGACCCCCCATTGTGCCCCACCCTATGCCCCAGGGATCATGATTTTCACAACTTTGAACCTACACTGCCTGAGGATGCTTCCACACGAGTTTCAGCTTTCCTGACTGATTAGTTTCTGAGAAGAAGATTTTCAAAGATTTACTCTATATATTCCTATGTAAAACTTCAACCCCCAATTGTGCCCCACCCTACCCCCAGGGATCATGATTTTCACAACTTTGAATCTACACTACCTGAGGATGCTTCCACACAAGTTTCAGCTTTCCTGGCTGATTACTTTCTGAGAAGAAGATTTTCAAAGATTTACTCTATATATTCCTATGTAAAACTTTGACCCCCATTGTGTCCCCACCCTACCCCCAGGGATCATGATTTTCACAACTTTGAATCTGCATTACCTGAGGATGCTTCCACATAAGTTTCATCTTTCCTGGCTCCTTAGTTTCTGAGAAGAAGATTTTAAAGATTTACTCTATATATATATATTCCTATGTAAAACTTTGACCCCCTATTGTGGCCCCACCCTACCTCTGGGGGTCATGATTTTCACAACTTTGAATCTACACTACCTGAGGATGCTTCCACACAAGTTTCAGCTTTCCTGGCTGATTAGTTTCTGAGAAGAAAATTTTCAAAGATTTACTCTATATATTCCTATGTAAAACTTCGACCCCCCATTGTGCCCCACCCTACCCCCAGGGATCATGATTTTCACAACATTGAATCTACACTACCTGAGGATGCTTCCACACAAGTTTCAGCTTTCCTGGCTTATAAGTTTTTGAGAAGAAGATTTTTAAAGATTTACTCTATATATTTATATGTAAAACTTCGACCCCCCATTGTGGCCCCACCCTACCCCTGGGGGTCATGAATTTCACAACTTTGAATCTACACTACCTGAGGATGCTTCCACACAAGTTTCAGCTTTCCTGGCTGATTACTTTCTGAGAAGAAGATTTTCAAAGATTTACTCTATATATTCCTATGTAAAACTTTGACCCCCCATTGTGCCCCACCCTACCCCCAGGGATCATGATTTTCACAACTTTGCATCTGCATTACCTGAGGATGCTTCCACATAAGTTTCAGCTTTTCTGGCTCATTAGTTTCTGAGAAGAAGATTTTAAAGATTTACTCTATATATATAAATTCCTTTGTAAAACTTCGACCCCCCATTGTGGCCCCACCCTACCCCTGGGGGTCATGATTTTCACAACTTTAAATCTACACTACCTGAGGATACTTCCACACAAGTTTCAGCTTTCCTGACTGATTAGTTTCTGAGAAGACGATTTTTAAAGATGTACTCTATATATTCCTATGTAAAACTTCGACCCCCTATTGTGTCCCCACCCTACCCCTGGGGGTCATGATTTTCACAACTTTGAATCTACACTACCTGAGAATGTTTCCACACAAGTTTCAGCTTTCCTGGCTTATTAGTTTCTGAGAAGAAGATTTTTAAAGATTTACTCTATATATTCCTATGTAAAACTTCGACCCCCCATTGTGGCCCCACCCTACCCCTGGGGGTCATGATTTTCACAACTTTGAATCTACACTACCTGAGGATACTTCCACACAAGTTTCAGCTTTCCTGGCTGATTAGTTTCTGATAAGAAGATTTTTAAAGATTTACTCTATATATTCCTATGTAAAACTTCGACCCCCCATTGTGGCCCCATCCTACCCCCAGAGATCATGAATTTCACAACTTTGAATCTACACTACCTGAGGATGCTTCCACACAAGTTTCAGCTTTCCTGGCTGATTAGTTTCTGAGAAGAAGATTTTTAAAGATTTACTCTATATATTCCTTTGTAAAACTTCGACCCCCCATTGTGGCCCCACCCTACCCCCAGGGATCATGAATTTCACAACTTTGAATCTACACTACCCGAGAATGCTTGCACATAAGTTTCAGCTTTCCTGGCTGATTAGTTTCTGATAAGAAGATTTTTAAAGATTTACTCTATATATTCCTATGTAAAACTTCGACCCCCCATTGTGTCCCCACCTTACCCCCGGGGGTCATGAATTTCACAACTTTGAATCTACACTACCTGAGGATGCTTCCACACAAGTTTCAGCTTTCCTGGCTTTCTGGTTCTTGAGAAGAAGATTTTTGAAAATTTCTCGAAATTTTTCATTAATTTCTAATTATCTCCTTTGAAAACGAGTGTGGCCCTTAATTTTCACAACTTTGAATCCCCTTTGCCTAAGGATGATTTGTGCCAAGTTTGGTTGAAATTGGCCCAGTAGTTCTTGAGAAGATGTTGAAAATGTGAAAAGTTTACGGACAGACGGACAGACGGACGGACAGACAGACAAAATGTGATCAGAATAGCTCACTTGAGCTTTCAGCTCAGGTGAGCTAAAAAATCAATTATACTGTTTATTTTGACAAACTCGAGCTATTGTAAGCATCCAAAACTAAAGGTGTATGTTTGACATACCGAGTTGTTGTTTGTTTAACATAGAAAAGTTACGTTGAAATTGTTGGTAACACAAAGAGGCCTTGATCCCTGTAGAGCATGACCGATATTAGAAAAAAACTGCATTTTCCTCCCTTCCTTCATCTACTTACATCTGGAAATATTTCAGTTTATGCTATTGCTATGACAGTTGTAAAAATGACAAGTTATTCCACCAAGGTTTCGTTCAACAACATTCTAAGATAGTCGGTTTGGTAGGGAGAGAACTCTTTATCAATGGTCAGAACACGGTTTTGTCTCTGTAACTGCCTCAGTGTTGCATGCTGTTTGATGTTACCAAGATTTCTATTATACAGCGTAGTCAAGTCTCGAGAGCCTTCATGCTGACAATAAACTACTATTACGTGTGTCCTTCCTGCAAAAATGTAAGTAAAATATAACATCAATGAGGTGTATTTTTAAGGATTTTTTAATGTTTTTTTTTTTCGATATTACTGTATTTTTGTCGTTTCTTATAAAAACTTTAAGAAAATAACTTTCATTAGAAATATGAGTTTTGCACTTCTGAAAGATCTACTGTATTTCATAAATAAAATATATGATCATAAGTTTATAAGATTATTGGTTCTTCGTTTACCTCTCTTTACTTGCCCTTCTACGAAATTGGAACGTGTATTCGAAATGTCCACATCGGTTTCCAAAATTATATTCCTTTCATTCTTATCCACAAAAACAAGACAGACCTATAAAAACCAAATGTAATAAAATTAAAACTGAAATAACCACATTATTATTTTTCTCTTATTACAAATCTAAAAAATGTAACCACATGTAACTAATACATTTTAGATAGAAACTAACCTTTGAATTAAGTTCAATACTTGATATATTGTTCAATCCACCAACATAGGTAGGATGGATTGGAAAGGCTGATGCCACAGTCCGAGCAATAGTTAGATGAAGCTCTTTATTCTCCTCAGTAAAACTAACAACAGCCACCGAATTTTCCATATTCAGTTCAGGTGTTTCAGACTCCAGTTCTTTTTGCTTAAAAATGAAAAAAAAAATCTACATTTGCAAATATGTTTCCTTATAAGAACTTATAGAATAATGAACATTTTAATGACGTTACAATGATTACCGAACGCGCTTATCGCTTGCTTTATTGTAAACGATTATTTTAATAATTCTTAAGGGTTTGCCTTTTTCAAACGTTAAAATAAGTAATAAAAAGCAATGATAAAAAGTTCACCGGGATATGAACCTAGTTTGTACGTGATTAAATCTTTCGTGCTTCACAGGATTTGATCATGTGACAAACCAAGTTCATATCCCGGTGAACATTTTAATTGGCTATTAACCTATTTATTTCTTCACTATATCGGCTGATAAATTGTGATGCAAGATATAGTTTGTCCCAAGTTATTGTTTTCATCAGTTTTGATGATTCTTTATAAAAATACACATAGCTGTGAAAGAAATACAGTTGATATCGAGAGGAGGGAAAATATCCAAGATATCTTCATTGACACATTATCATTTTTCACTCATAAAAGTTCACAGGAATGAAAAAAGATTTTTTAAGGAGATTTGAAATGGGAAATGTTAACACCTACCATTCGGAACTACAAGGAATACTTTGCACAATTTTCAACGTTATCGTCCGAGCTATTTCATGGCTGATGCAATGCATAATCCCCGTAGACTTTCTATTTTAGGTTGTGTATTGAAACCTTAACAGCTTAAGCGGTAGAGGAAACGTTTAAAAACAGAGAATTTGGATATTTAAGCAAAAAGGTATTTATGATTATCGATATATAAAGCGAAAACAGGTGGAAGCAAAAACTCGGGACAGAGTATAGTTGCAGAGAGGAAAATGTGGTTTTCAGCAAATTGTGTTTCCCTACGGACAATCCTTATTCAGATATTATATATAATAAATGTTAGCATTAATCAAAAGCAACCTGTTTTGTTGCAAAAAATTATTTACGGACCGTGAAAATTAAGGTTACAATGTCTAAATTCTGTCTTATTAAACCTATCACCATTGAACATTTCTGTTACATGTGTATCCGAACAATATACTTACCCGATTTGTAGATTTGCTAGATCTTTTCCAACAGCAAAAGAATACTAATATCACTTGTATTGCACACACAGTCCAAATCATAAAACCTACAGACAAAAAATGATATGTTATACTCATCAATATTAATTTCGACATTTTAAGAAAAAAGAATTTGATTCAGCATAAAACTGTTCTAACCGTATTCTGAAATGTGATTTTTAATTTCATAGTTGATGTTAGATCTTGAATTTCTCACTTCGTTTGCAATGTATTTTTGTAGCATGGCTACGTTTTCTTGCACGTCTCTTTTTAGTTCCTGAATAAGACCATTTAAATTATTCCTGGTCTGATCACTCAAGTCTCTCAAGCTATCAATGATTCCTTTTATCTTTGTAATATCTCCTCTTATGTCTGTCTTTGTCGCGTTGATCAGTTCATCTGATTCAAATTTAGACTGATTCATGAAGCTGGTCAACTTGTTTTGAGCTTGTAACATTTTCTGTGCGAACAAATTTTGAGTGTTGAGGTTTTCTTTCATCTGTGATTCCAGCTGATGTACAAGTTTACTGTACTCATGTTTAGACTTTATCATTTCATTTTGAACTTTTTCTATCTCCATTACAAATATTTTCTGTAACTTGTCAATGTTTTTCTGAACTGTTTCACTTTGTTTGATTGATTCATATTTAGTCTCATCTATATAATTCTTTAATTCAGACGCAATATGTGTCAATTCCTTTTTCAGATGTTGTCGAGAAGTTTTTACATTTGCATGCATTTTCATCTCAAAATGTGCCATAAAGTCATGAAGACATTGTCTGTTTAACTCGTCAATTTTCACATAACACATCTTGTCAGACTTTCTAGTTCCATTTTCCATCTTGTTGTCGCCGGGATAACACACGTCTAACTGATTGGATTCTAATCCACCTTTAATTACCTCCACATGAATAGTGAGTACTAGTGCCGTAAAAATGACACTGAAAGAAAATCAAAAGCTACACAGTATATCATGCCATGCACTACCAAAATTTCTTTACCACAATCCTATCCTAATAATCATCGTAATTAAAAGCATTAAAATAAAGGATACGAGCAATTTGCAAGTATGATTTCAATAAGCAGAGTTTAATCACATGTTGAAAAAAAATATTGTTGGTTAAACACTGATATTGTTTGAATTGAACTATCAAGAGAAAAAATGTAGACAATTTATCTTTATTTTAGGGTATTTTTTTTTTACATATAGTAACACTTTAAATGTTTACTTGTTGCCTATTTTTCTTCGTTTTTAGCTCACCTGAAGCAAAGGCTAAAGTGAGCTTTTCTGATCACCTGTTGTTCTTCGTTCGTCGGTCTGTCCGTAAAATGTTCACATTTTTTTTACCTCTTTTCTAAAACAAGTGCGTCAAATTGAACTAAACAACAAAGCTTCCTGGTGTGAAGGGAATTCTGAATTGTTAAAATAAAGGACAAAGTCCTTTTTAAAAGGGAGATAAGTTCAAAATCGAAAAACAGGGTTTGTGTCTAAAAAAATTTTTTTCTCAAAAACTGCTGCACCAGAAATGCCAATATTTACATCAAGCTTGTGTGTGTGTATATATATATATATATATATATATATATATATATATATATATATATATAGTGAAGATTCTAAATTGTTATAATTCTGAGCCCCGGAATAATACTGGGGTCAAAAGAGGGATACACAGTTAAGCATAGAAATAATTATATTGGGAAAATGTTTAAAAATCTTCTTCTCGAGAACTACAATGCTATAATTTGTGAGATTACTATGCAAGCCACCCGATATAGTGTAGATTCTAAATTATTAAGAAATGTGATTCCTGGACTAACACTGGGGCTCCAAGAGAAGTTCAAAGATTAATTAAGAAACATTCAGGGAAAATGTTTAGAAATCTTCTTTTCAAGAATTACAATGCTTACTATGCAAGCATATGCTACGAAATACAATGATATTGTAGTTCAAGTGAGCGATGTGGTCCATGGCTCCCCTGGGTTTTTTTTTAAATTCATATTTTCTTCCATTTCATACCTTTGAATCATTCTGGTAATTTCCTTAAGCATTCAAAATTTCAATCAAAATCTGAAAATAAAGCATAACAAAGTTAAATAATGCCTATATTTTATCACATTTGGAATGACAATTATGGAATTGATCTACAGTAAGGAGTTTTATAAAAATACTCATGAAATAAATCATTTGAACTATTTTTTTAAAATGTACAAAATAATGGCCTATATTTTGTAAAAGTTCCATCTATTATCTCAATAAAAAACAAATCAATTATACTCATCGTTTACTCGAATTGGGGAAAAAATCGAGGCATAACAAATTAATGATTTCGAAACCGACATTTGAATGGTTTTTATTTTAAACTTTGTATTATATTGTGTAACTCGTGTTTCTTGAATAGAAAAGACCTGAAATTTGGACTCAGTCATCAGAAGTGTTTAGGCTTTATGCACATCAAAATATCAAGGTCAAATATGATGACGTTATTAGGATTTTTTAACCACTGTCAAATATTTTTTTAAAATTCGTAACAAATCTAAAAATATCACTATTTTGATATAAGTTAAAAATGGGATCATGACAATCACACTTAAATTTTGTTTAAATTTCGAATTATACAAATTTCTTTATAACGTTAGAGATCTTTGAGTGTTGCAAATGTTTGTCTTTAAGGATCATTCATAGGCGCTATCCTTACATTATATTACATCAGAATTTACTGTAAGTAACCATTATTTTAGAATACATTTCAGTGTCTAAGTAAACGGAAGGTCTCTATGAATACCAGCACAAATGTTTGTAATATCTTCAAATGTAACTTATTGGCATTTATGCTAATAAATAAAGACATTTTGCCAATAGACTCAAGCATGCCTGCACAAAGGTAGCTGCTTACACTTCTGGTATTCCAACACGAAACACGTGATGTCTGTAAGCTATAATTGAATTTTACCTAACCCGAAATACCAAAAATGAGAGTAAGGTGGTGGATCCAAGTCAGTCGAAATTTGTATCAAAATATATGATTACAATGAAATGAAATTGAATGGTTTTGCAAAAGTGAACATATTTACTGGGATCTTACTTAGAGTATACACTGAAGTTAAGATTTGAAAAATGTTGAATAAATAAAATAAAGCAATTCGTTTCTTGAATGCACGATTTTAGTTTTGATGGATAGAACGCTTGCGAAGCACGACCTCTGGTGAGATAATCGAATAGAACTTTCCAGAACGGGGTTACAAAGAACGAGGGTTGACTAATTAACGTCATAGCGAATACTCAGTATTACAGTATAGGACGATTCATGAAGCATTATTGGCAGACATATATACTTTGGATTGGACATCTTTGGTTAATACAAAAAGTTAATAAATATAGAACGGTATGCGATTTTTATTTTGATGGAATGAACTTTCTAGAACACAGTGACTAGGAACGCGGGTCGAATTATTAACGTCATGGCGGAAAGTGTAGGGCGAGTTTACCATTGGATAGATACTTTGGATCTGACAACTTTGGTTTAAAATATAGAAATAAATATTCATAGGCTAGAAATTTTAAAAATTTCATATGTTAAAGAATGACAGACTGGTAGTGTAGTAAACCTTAGTAAATGATGAACAGTCCATATGAACAAATGATTATGCATAAAACGGGGAAGTTGAATGGGGGGAGTGGCCCTCTCCCCAGTTGTTGTTGTTTTTTTTTTCAAAACAGTTTTTTTAAATCTGAAATTCTGTTTAAGGACAGTGGTAAAATTAATGGTGAAAGTTGACGTAAAGAACAAAATTAAGATACACGGCGCACTAAATACCCACTCACGTGTTTGAAATAAAAAAAATTCTTTTCCCAGTTTTCCTCTTAATATTAAGCCATGCAGTTGTGTTTTTATTTTATTTTAAAGGAATAGGCTGAGAAAGAATTAAGATCAAAGTACTGAAAGTACTGAAAAGCGCTAAGTCGGGAAGAAAGTGTTAAAAATATATCAATTGATATGAAAATACATGTAAAGAATCATATTGCTCGTTATTGAGAAAAATGCACTTACTCAGAATTCAGAAATGATGTAGAATTTGGATGTGTCTCAGTTATAGAATGCATAATTCTTTTTAATGATTGATGCATGTTGTCGTGTTACATGAAAACAAAATACTGATGATAGACTTTTTAAAAAATCATAATAAAAGCATTTCGCAATAAATGTAAGCATAAATGGTTATCCATTTGCCTGTAAAGTCAAAATTTACAATTTACAGTATAACAATCTGCCTTAAGTCATGTTGAAAAAATGCTTGATTTTAAAATTTTAGCAATTTCTAGAAATCGATATCATTTGTAGTAATTTTATAATGATATTGCTTGTTAGTTTTAAACAGATTTTGCAACTGTTTAGCAGAGCTGCAGAGTGCGTGCTTCTTGTGAAGAAAATAAAGACAGATCTGCCTTGCAGGGAATGCTACTTATTCTTCAAAATATAAGATTTGGTATTTGAACAATATTTCCAGCCTTTTTTTTACAATACACCATGCAAAGACCCCTAATGTATTCACATTACCTGATGTTAGAATATCAAAATGGAGTCGCTTCTTTTCATTTAAGCATCAACTAGACGGTCTCTTCTGAGGTATATTTTAGGGTATATCATTGAATTTGATGAAGTCTAGCTCACATCTCATCAGACGTAAAAAGTATCGTGTTTTAACAAGTTTTATTAAAAGGATGTTGTCATGGACGCCTATGCAGATGTCACAACAGTATTTCACCGTACTAGGTTCACGTCTAAACCTAGCTGAGGCAAAACCATTCCCGAATTCTCCTTCGAATTTGGGCCGTTTCCGCCTGCAACAAGGGCTACCTTTTTATGGATGAAAAAAAATAATGTGTAAGATGTCTGACTATTCACGTTTTGTAACAATGCGAGCTAGGTCATTTTTTGTGATGTGTGTTGTTTTTTATGGGAAGAGGGGTGATAAGTTCTTGGCTTGTTGTCTTGTGCTTTTCAAGCACACGTGTAACTTCGACGTAAAAAAAACTCTCGTGTCTTGCTTGTGTTTTTGATACTAAATTGGAGAAGAAGTGTTGTTTTAAAAAATATCAAAAAGATTTTCGCAGAAGTTTGTTTTGAATTTTTAACTTGTATCTAAAGATGCGCATTTATGGTAGGGATATATAGTAAACTTTAATACTGTAGTGACACCTGCAATACATACAAGGTCTGCCGGAAAGGCCCGAGAAGTTGCCATTGGATGGAGGAACTGTTTTCACCAGCGTAACAAAGGTCGTATTAAAGAAAACCCGTAGCCATGTAATAGGGTACGGGTTCTTTTAGAAAAATTGAACTCAGATAGAAAACTTTTAGTATATTTTCGACGTTATCCAGCAATATTAAATTGGCAAGAAGTTTTATTTCATATATACCAATATAATGGGCATCACATAATAAGCGAATTCATTTAAATATCTAAAAGTTATATTTAATTCATAGCAATGTTGAATCTTACACATTTTTACTGTTACTAAGTGTTTTTATTAATGCGTAATTTGTCCATACTGCACATAAATTAAATCATTAATAAAATCATATTTGCAAATTAAACGAGGTAAGCTGGTATCATTTTATAAAGATTATTACATATATTTACTGTAGTATATCAAGTAACTCGACAGTTTTATTTTTTTCATAAATAATAATCAAATCATTGGTTTTGGATAATTATAAAATTACATATCAATGCAAATTGAAAGAAAAATATTTCTGAAATATTGCATACAGGAAACAAAGCCTAAAATAATGTTTATAAAAAGCAGCACAAATTATCGTGAAAAGGGCCCGGTGTTAATTGAAAAATTTTATATATATAAATTCTACATTTTTATATAAAACATGCTGTTCATAACTGTAACACATTACATTTAAAAACACTCAAAACCTTGATATTGTACAATTATTCCAATTATTACTAAACACATAAAACACAATTTAATGCATATAACGTCCATTTTTTCTCGAAATAAATCATTATGACATGGCTTTTGGAGCACCCGTATCCGATATAATTATAATAATTACATTTAAATGAAACTTATTGTTAATTTAATACTGGAGGAACAAATGCATCTGCATGCAGGATAACTTGAAGATAATTAAGTTCCCCCTACTGCATAGTTATGATTTTTACAGAGTACGACTTCTCCATGATACGACTTCTCCAGCATCCGCCAGTAGGTGGCGGTATATAGGAAACGCGAAAACGAAAGTGGAAGTAGGTTTAGAAATCTGGCGACAAAAAAGCGCTGCAGCTATGCTTAGCGCTTTAAAAAACTTCGGACAAAGTATGTACAAAATTCAACACAAAAAACAGGGTTCATCATTTTAAGCATTGTATCATATTATGTGTAAAGTGTTAGTTCCCGCGCTTGCGCGGGAAATCATCTTGTAGCATATTGTAACAATGATTATAATATTGTTATGCGTCACTGAAAGGAAGTTGAAAGGGTAGATTTGGGGTGATGTGGGAAAAAAATGTAAGGTCAGATTTCTTTAAAACCTTAACATTTACTGGTTTGATTTCAACAAACAGAATATTAAATTTTCAGAAAAGTTCAATATTAGGAAAATTTGGGCTTATCTGTTTTGTATTACCTTAAAATCACTTTCTCCTACAATTCAAACTGGACACTTCTTGCTGTCGAAATTTTTCCGACAAATAAAATTCAACTTATAATCAATATTACAAGTCAAATAATCTATTTAAGGCACATATTAGTTTTATCAAATTTTGCAAGAAGTTTACCTTTTAGGTGGAATAACACATCAACACAAAATGGCTGACCGCTGATCGAAACGACATTTCGTTTTATTTAAAGGATTTTATGGACTAAAACATTTAGCTTAATCCATAGCCGAGTGGATAAAGTTTCGGACTTGTGATCCGTACATACCATGTTCGAATCCCGCAGGGGCTTTTGTTATTACTTATTGGAATAATTACATGTATTTTAGATATTCATTTTTTATACCCAAACTGCAAATTTTTTCGCTTATTTGACATTTTTACAGTTTATTTATCATTATATCTTTCATTATCATAACATTTCCTGTTAATTTGAGTGACTTTTTCCAGGTGTGTTATTCCACCTTAATCTAAAATTTGACATCACTGACATCCACGTTATATTATACCAAAATGATACGGAATACAAATCTTGGCAAACTGGAATCTTTAAAGATTCTTGATATTTAAAGTTTTTCGTTGCAAATCAGTTTGTTACGAAAATTAATCCAGCTTCGTACAATTTTTTTTTCGTAATCCCTCTATTCAGTGTGACAAATCCTAAGAAATTCTTGATACAACGTACAGCATTGAGGAGTAGGATACCTTAAAAATACTTTTAGCACTTTTTAATATTTTTTAATAAAGAATTAAAAACATATCAGTTTTCTTATTTATTGAAGTAATACTTAGAAAAGGTTTTATCAAATCTGCAACACATGGAAAATTCACAAATTAATACACAATGAGGTCATTTTCATAATTGTGTTGAGTCGACATACTTAGCGCTGACCCAATTATCGTAAATTGTAGTAAATATGAATAGTGTTTACAACTATAGTTAAATACAACATTTTTCATACAACAATAAAATAAAAATAAAACATGCATTAAGTACAATTCTGATATCATATAAACATAAGCCATAAACCCTTAAAGATTTCTCAGTATTATGTGACAATCGACAAAAAGCAGTTTGTGCATTACATAGTTTCAAACCAAAAGGATAAAAAATTCAAAATTAAAGATAGTTAAAGAAGTTTCTGAGAAATGTTTTAATTCTCTGATTTAAAATTTCTTCGCGATCTGGACGAAACCGCAGATAAAGATCCATAATTAGATCCATCACATTGTAAACAAGAAAAAGCCCCAAAATAAGGAAGACCACTGCTGTTTTATCTACGATTTTCCCATCCAAGTTCAGTCGACAAATCATTTCAATTTCTACGAAATCATGATCAACCTTATTTACTGTCTTATCGCATTGATTTTGAATGTATGAAGAAGGAGGCATCATCCATAAGACAATGAAGACAACAACAAAATACAAAATTAATTCCACAATCGTTTTCAGTTTGAAATTCAAACGTCCACGCAGCAGATCTACCATGTCCAGTTTTTCTTGATATGCTTCTCGGGCAGGATCAATGACCTATAATCAAAATATCTTTATAGTTAAAAACATTTGATTTGCATGTATGCGATTTCTACAATTTTAATCAAATATCCTAGCCACGTAGCTTAGCTAAATCTCGCAAAGGTTTGTCATCTGTTTCCCTCAAAATTTCCCCAGTAAAGCATGTCTTTGATCAAATAAAGTAATTCAGGCCGCTAACAAAACAAACCAGCGAGATGTTAACTAAAGCGATCTTTCAAATTCTAAATTTTTTTAAATGAAAATATATGTGCATATCTATAGCAATTTCAGCTTCATTGGGTTATCTTTTAGGTGTTAAACTTATGCAAATGCAAATTATAATGCAAGTAGGTCATTTGGGTTATAAGAGTACGTAGTTTGGTAAATGCCCGTCTGAATACCGATTGGATATTACTTTAAATTAAATAAAATTGAATATACAGAATTTGATGTTTCTTTTTTTAAGAGAGAGAGAGAGAGAGAGAGAGAGAGAGCAATGTTCTTGAAATATCATAAAATATTTGAAGTTTAACTTATGAATTTATCGTGAATCGAAATATTGTTAACAATGCCTTCGTTTAAAGGAGCATGGTCACGATTTGGGTCAAAAATTATTTTTCCGATTTTAATGTTTACAATGCTTTACTACGGCAATTTAAATAGGCAACTAAAATTTGAGTGTCATTCGTTGAGTTATAAGCAGATTACGGAGTTTACAATTCTTTGCTTTGTAAACTGAACTTTTGTTTACATTTTGAATGTTGAAGTAAAAATTCCAGTTTAAGACCTAATATGACTGTGTTATACATTAAAAACTGTTTATTTGTGCTTAAAATGAATAAGAAGATAGACAATTCAGCTTGAAAAGATTTTTGCTATGTAAACAAATGCAGGGCACCGCCTTGTTTAAAAGACAAAGAATTGTGAACCCTTTATCTTGCTTATTTAAACAATAAAATGCTTTCTTTGATGATTCATTCGGGATATGAAGGTAGCGACATTGCACAAAAAATACATAACCCGTTAATATTAGCGGGTTATGTAAATTTTTTCTGCAATGAGCGCAAACTTCATAACCCGATTGAATCATCAAAGAAAGCATTTTATTGTTTATATTAACATTTTTCTTTTTACTAATTATTAAATTGATTATGAAAAGTTAGTAAAATACACTAAATTACTGTTAATGTACATAAGTACGTTAGCTAAAAGAAACAGCCAAATTGTCTCCTGTGAGACTTCGAGTCTGACATCATCATGATCATTTCGTCCGTAATTTTTCTTAGGTAGCTGTTGGTTTCAACCAATTAATAAATAGAGCGTGTCAATTTCAGTCCTGTCATTTTCTTATCAGTTTCAGCCGCTGTAGATTTCGACCAATCGATAAATGGGGCGTGTAGATTTCAGTCTGGCTATTTCTATAAAGCTTTGGATTAACTATAAATATCCGTAAGAAATAGAGGAATTAATACTTGGTAAATATAAACATAACTTTATGATTGTCTCTCAAATTTGATTTGATTACTGGAAATGCATTCATGAGGCATTTTAACAAAACAGATTTTTCCAAAATCGTGACCATTCCCGTTTAATTTTAAAATAAAAATGGCATTAAACACTCAGTCTATATGTTTTAGAGTTTCAGACACATCAGAGAGGATGGAAATAATGTGCAAACATTCGGGTAAAGAATTATAAATTACATGTACATAGATTGAAAATGATAAACTGTCTTACTTGTCTTAAGAAACGCATCACTGGAACTTCTATTTTCGGAATGCGTCTATTTTCACTGGAGATTTCATCACAATAGCTTGAACATAACAGGTACCGCATGCCTGTTAGACCTAGGCTGGTTTTGAATTTTTTCTCGAACTCTGGAAAATCCGTGTCGTCTTTGTCTATTTTGTCAGCATGTGTCAGTACTCCAAACACAGGGATGTCTGAATAATTTTACAATGAAAATGATGATAGTGAACAAGTTAGACTGCTACTTTAGTACTTTACATCAGTAAATTTATTTTGTCTCGTGAATTTTTCTCGCAATTTATTTACATAGTTAACTAGTTAACCCGGTATAGAGAATAATTTTTGGCAATCAATGCAATGACAATAATCATGAATCATAATTATATTGCTCTCCACTTCGCATCGGGCAATATTTCACCCCTCATGGGCCAATATAATCAATGTAGCCCTAAACCCCAGTCAATATTTGTATATTATTATGTATTTTGATGTCAGCTTTATAATAAGGAGCAAGAAACATTTTAGGATTGATATTCCAGACAGTAAGGTTTGAGATCTAATCTTCCATCAGTTTCTCAAACATAAATTTTTTTTACAGTTTTGAACTACTAGTATAATATATCGGTTTTTTCAAAAACCACTTCAACAAGCATTCTGAGAGTATTGCATAAGCAATACACGTCCCCTACCGGTTTGTAGAAATTTGTGAAAACAATGCACTGTTATGCAGAATATCATTTCTTACCGTCTCAACAGACCAACCCGATAATGAACCCGATTGTAATAACCCTGATTGTAAAAACCCTGTCGATTAAATTTACAACACAATGCTTGACACTATTTTACAGAACTTATTTGTATGTTAGAAACAATAAAAGGAATGGTCCAAGAAATGCACGATATTATTACTGACAACATACTTTCCTCGTTTATTCGATACACACCGAGCCCGATAACGAACCCGAACATTAAACAAGAGGCCAATTGGCCTTAACGGTCACCTGAGTAGCATATATCCAATACACAAACTTGTCATGGAGTCTCATATATGCATCTAATTAATTAGGTTTCATACTGGAGTAGAAAAATCATAAATTTGTAATGACAACCACATTTAATTCAAAAAGAACTGTGAAACCTATAATTTTGGTGAAAAACTAAAAGATCTGGTCTACAAAATAATGAATTTAGTTTTCCTTTCAGGTGTGTGGGAGTAAAGAAGATAATTTTTTAACGTTATATGCATTAGCATCTATAAATCCATTTTGGCCCTGCCCTAGAGTCAAAACCCATACCCCAGGGGACATGAAAATTAAAATTTCAGTAGAGGACTTCCTGGTAAACATAATTATTAGTCGGGTTTTTTATACAGATGTGTGAGAATAGAGAAGAAGATTTTTAAACATTATATGCATTAACACTTTATTGCCATATTGCCCCCCCCCCTCATGTCCTGAACCCCTGACCCAGGGGCCATGAATTTCACAATTTAGGTAAAGGAGATTGTGGATATCATAACCATGTATTCAGTTTTTTGCCCACATTTGGTCGAGTAGAGAAGAAGATTTTTTAAGATTTAAATCATTTTTACTAAATGGCCATATTGGCCCTACCCTAGAGCATGAACACCTAACAAAGGGGTCATGAATTTCACAATTTTAGTAGAGAGCCTCATGGACATCATAATTATGCATTTAGTTTTTAACAAATATATATGGGAGTAGAGAAGAAGATTTTCTAAGATTTAATACATTTTGACTATTTGGCCATATCGGCCCCACCCTAGAGCCTGAACCCCTGACCGAGGGGTCATGAATTTCACAATTAAAGTAGAGGGCTTCATGGACATCATAACCATGCATTTAGTTTTTAACAAATATATATGGGAGTAGAGAAGAAGATTTTCTAAGATTTAATACATTTTTACTATTTGGCCATATTGGCCCCACCCTAGAGCCTGAACCCCTGACCCAGGGGTCATGAATTTCACAATTTAGGTAGAGGGCTTCATGGACATCATAATCATGCATTTAGTATTTAACAAATATATATGAGAGTAGAGAAGAAGATTTTCTAAGATTTAATACATTTTTACTATTTGGCCATATTGGCCCCACCCTAGAGCCTGAACCCCTGACCCAGGGGTCATGAATTTCACAATTAAGGTAGAGGGCTTCATGGACATCATAACCATGCATTTAGTTTATAACAAATATATATGGGAGTAGAGAAGAAGATTTTCTAAGATTTAATACATTTTTACTATATGGCCATATTGGCCCCACCCTAGAGCCAGAACCCCTGACCCAGGGGCCATAAATTTCACAATTTTGGTAGAGGGCCTCATGGACATCATAACCATGCACTCAGTTTTTTCCTCACTTGTGAGGAAGAAGAGAAGAAGATTTTTGAAAATTTGGCTTTTTTTGCATATTTGGCCCCGCCCGTGGCACCCCAGGGGTGGTAGAGCCATAAATTTCACAATTTAGATTCTTCTTACCATAGAGATGCTTCACACCAAAAATGGTAACGATTGGCCTGGTAGTTTTCAAGAAGAAGTTAAAAATGTAAAATTGTTAACGCACGACGCACGACGCACAACGCACGACGACGGACGAAGACCAATTGCAATAGGTCACCTGAGTGACTCAGGTGACCTAAAAATTGGAATATAAAAAATCAATTTTCTCGAAAATATGTCAACCAGACGCTACAAAAGTGTAAACTTGATCAGTAGTTTAACATTTTGAAGCTATTCAGCAAATTTCATATTATTCCTCAAACTCATAAAGAAAAAAGTGTGGAATACTGAAGTGGGACAGACAAACGGACGGACGGACAGACAGACAGACAGACGGACTGACGGACGCAGAGGAAAGCTATAGTCCCCTCCGGTGAAAACAGATAGGGGACTAATAAAATCTGAACCAATTTAAAGATTGTGTATATATCGTATACTTATAGAAAATATACCCTTTTCCGCCCTGTGCGACATAAAACAGAAATTTCGCCTACCCGTGTGATATAAACCCTAGGGGTGTGATGTAAGATTTATATCGTATACTTATAGAAAATATACCCTTTTCCGCCCTATGCGATATAAACCGAAAATTCGCCTTGTTATACATTGAGCTGGCGCAAAATTCCAGGAAAGTTTATCAGAGATGGAATATATAGACACGGAGCGATTTGTTAACAATAATCATTCATCACATGATGTTATTTATTGTTTCTTTGATATTTTCTATAAGTATATGATATAACAATTATAACATGGCAATTTTTATATCGCATCCTATATTAGCCCTCGGTCGTTGTATATCAGCCGTCGAGCCTGACGGCTCTTGGGCTGATATACAGCGACTTTGGGCTAATATAGGATGCGATATAAAAATTGCAATGTAATAATCTATACATGTTTATAAGAGCGATACTTTTGATCAGAGGCAGGGGGTTTGATACAACTTTGATCGTCTTACAAAATATCCCTTCAGTTTCAAATGATATGATGGATTAATCAATTTACTTGGAGCATTGGTATATCCTTCTAACTATATTTAGAATCGGTTGGACAACAAAGCAGTGCCTTTAAGCAAAATAGTTCCTATACTAATTGTCTTGCAGATGTATATACATTTATTGGGACATTTTAAATCAGAATGATGGACACATATCAGGAAAGATGATTTGTAATTTTAAAAGCAAGTGTCAAAATTGAATTATCATTGAAGCATAGGGGCCAAGCCCGTTTTAACATTAATTTCAATGTAATCATAAATAAAGAAAGGGGTCGAACTCTGACCCAGATAAAAAACTACCAGCTTGCTTCAAAAGCATAATAAATCAATTATTTTTACAACACTTGCAATATGCGTGTATTTTTCAAAAAAAGATAATGTCTAAGATACACTCATGCCGAATTTCAAGTTGATTGGTCTTAATATAGCGGAGATATATACGTCATTATTCTCTTGAATTCGACAGTTTATTTTTAATTGACTTCTGACAGGGCCAGCCACTTTGACGTCTTCGAAAAATACTGATTCTGATTGGACCATCAGGAATATTAACCAATGAAATTGAGTTTAACATTTTCTATCACAATGGCCGGTCTGGTCAGAAGTTGATGTGGCTGCAGAATAAAAGTTAAGTTTGGAGAGTATTTACGGAATTTTATCGGAATTTAAGGATGTAAGTAGCATGCACTTGATGTAAGATTTTAAAAGATTAGTGCGAATGTTTCTCGATTTGTTGCAATACTGCTGTTGTCAGAGGCAAAATTCCATCGTGAGCCCTGGACCGGTAAATGTCCGAGTAAAAATAAACTGGCGAATTCGAGAGATTAATGACGTATATCTCCGCTATTTTAAGACCCATCAACTTGAAATTCGGCATGAGTGTATCTTAAACATTATTTTTCTGAAAAATACAAGCATATTGAAAAGTTTTGTAAAAAATAATTGATTTATTAGGCTTTTGAAGCGAGCTGGTAGTTTTTTATCTGGGTCAGAGTTCGACCCCTTTCTTTATTTATGGTTACATTGAAATTAATGTTAAAACGGAATGTTAAAACGGGCTTGGCCCCTGTGATTTGAAGAAAAGAATTGAAATTGTTTGATCTACACCCTTTCCCAAATTATGAAATATCCTACTATTACTTTCATTTTCAAAGTTTGAAAACGAATCTGACTTCACGGAAAAAAAATTTACGCGACAGTTTAATGAGCTTTTATCAAAGAGGTCCCTCGTTGCTGAACGAAAATTAGGGCCAGAGCTACAGTACAGGCAACGCGGATCCCGTGTTTCCCGCGCCCCGTCACGGTATAAACACATCGAGGTGATCGGCCAGGTGAGACAGGTATACCGCGTTCCCATCACGGTAAACTCATCATCTACCTGTCCCCGCCACGGTAAAATTATCGATGGAAAAGTATCGTATACAAGCGGGAGTTATCTCCCCGAATGACAAATAAATTGAATGTTTCTTTATATTTAATGACGATATTTAACCCGATTTTGACAGAGATTATAATCGAAATACTTGGAGTCTTTTTTACTATTTTTTTTATTTCATAGCTATTAAATAAATTATAAAAGTATTTAATTTAATACTTGTGCAGCAATTGCAAATAAAATATTTTCGAATCCATTATCATATTTTAAGAAGGTCATTAAATTAAAAATTATCATGAAATGATTTTAATTGCCAATAAAGTTATAAATGTGTACGCAGTGTGATTGTGTTTTCTTAACAATTAATTGGTCCGCCTACATTTGTATTGTTTGTTTTGAAGTCCATGCGTGTCAACTAATGATGAGCAAGTGATTAAAAATTAGGGCTTCCTATAAAATTACCAACCCGGTATTTTTAGCATGTTCCGTTCATTTCTTACAAGGTCTTTTACGTGTAAAGAACATTTTTTGTGAATTCACGTTTTATTGAATTTGTGTTGCGTTACTTTAGGTACATGTATGGCTCGTCGTTTGTCACTGCGCGAGGATTCCCACTTTCAAGTGCGTTACGTTTGCGACGACAATCTTTAAGTGCGAAGCCGTGTGTTCTTATAGAGTCAGTCTGACTGAGAGAGTAAGGAGCCTTAGAGATACCCAGAGTTGAATAAAATTATGTAATCGAAAGATATTGTGGGTATCCCATGTCATGGTGTCGTGATGGTGTACCAGCTACCCGCCGTGACGGAGGTTAGCGTTCGCTCGCGACCGAGCCCCCCCCCCCCCCCTCTCTCTCTCTCTCTTAACAGAATAACTAGATAAAAAATTTTGAGAAGGAAATGTTGTTAAACTGTTCTTATGTTCTTACACATTTCAAAGAAATTAAGAACATGTTTTGAAAGTTTTGCATTTCATGCCGATAAAAAAACATTTAAACATTTCAGTAAATGTATTGATGTCATTTTATGTGGGCATGAACATGTAATCTTATTGAATATAAAGCTACTGCAAATATGTAAACCCGTATCCCGTTATCGTAACCTTATCCCCCCCCCCCCCCCAACCGCTTTAAGACTGTCGAAGTTAACATTATTTGACTTCAGTCCCAATTGTTTTACAGAAAGGTGTGAAACCGTCGCACTGACAGGAAATCACTCTACGCTTGAACGCACAGAATACACAGGAATGAGGCAGGTAGATAATCTGTGTAACGATTGACCAAGAAGAATTCTACATGCATATCAAACAATTTTACTAATAGTTATATCAATTAATTGATTTATTTTACTGCGTTCTTTAACCGCTAAACGTGTTGAAGATGTTCCTTCCCGCAAAAAACCTCCATTATAAATTAAACGAGAGATAGAGAAAAAACAGAACGAATTAAACTTTCCAAACACAGTTTATCATGCATCATGAACATTGTAAAAAAAACTTAACTGTTAAACATACTTCTTTTTTTTTTCTTTATTAAAAATAAAACTAATAGAACGAAACTTTATCATGGAGCAAACACGTGGTAGAGCTAGCGGGTTGATTTGATTGACAGGTGCAGCACGTGGACTCAAATCTGAAATTGCATGATGGATTCAATCACAGTGTACCATATTCTTTTATGAATACTAATTTTATGAATATTTAGTATTGGATATTAGTATATTTCACATAAGTGTACGTTAAATTACGCCTAAACGTCTCTCTCTCTCTCTCTATCTCTCTCTCTCTCTCTCTCTTGTAAGGTGTTGTGCGATTAGACGAAGCCGTACGCGATATAGACTTTTTCTTTTGTCGTGAATAGGTGTGAAAACCCTTAAGGGCATGTCGTTTTCTACCCTGAGTTTGTTAATCACTACATGTTTACACAGAAAATTATCGTGACTTAAACTTTGATATGTATACACAGGAAACGCACACTGATACACGTTATGATTCAATGTGCTTTAACGCAGCACCAACTTTATATATGAATGATAATTTTATTATTGAATGGAAAAATAGATCTCTTAGTTGATTCCCAACATTTGTTCATTTCTTAATTTAAAACATACACAAGTCATGTATTGACAGTTTACGGCGCTATGCGTGTAAACTTATAAAATGAGAAGATGAAATTGCTCTGCATTGATAGGAGTTCATATCTTATGAAAATATTTAATTTTAAGATTGTTATAAAAACAGGATTATCAACTAATAGAAATAATAACTGAAATAAGCACGTCAAATACAAAGATATGTGTTCTTATTTACACATCACAAAATTAAACAGCATAATAATCATTTTATGTTGTAATTCGAATGTAGTTTCCGATGTCATGAAATTCTATTTCATAAATATAATTTATTAATTTTATAATAATATGGACCACAATTAATTTACAATGCAGCTGTTATGCTTAAATCTGAAGTCGCATATTTGACGTGGATTTACGCGACCTGCATTGCCTGTAATGGTAAAGCAACAACAACAAGCAGCAGCAGGAATAACGGTAAATCACACCGTCGCGGTGTCATCACGGTCGCAATCCATACCGCGATCAAAAACCGCGATGGTGTATCGCGGGAACGATAAAAATACCGTGACGGTAACGCGGGCCAATACGGGATCCGCGTTGCCTGTACTGTATGAACCATAACGTTAACATTACTGCCTATGGAGAATGCATTAGTGGACTATACCCACAAGTAAAACACGTCTTCCTTTAAAGGGGCGTGGTCACGATTTTGGTAAAAAATTATTTTAATGTTTACAATGCTTTACTAAGGCATTTTGAATTTGAATGTCATTCGCTGAGTTTGGGAATGTTTATTTATGTTTAAAATAAATAAGAAAGACAAATTCAGCTTGAAAAAGACATTTTGCTGTTAAATTGAACTTATGTAAACAAAAACAGGACACGGGCCTTGTTAAAATGGCAAAGAAGTGTGAGTCATGCATCTTGCTTATAACTCCTCGATTGACTCTCAAAATTCATTTGATCATTAGAAATGCATTCATAAAGCATTGTAAATAACAAAAATTGAAAAATGGAATTTGTCCAAAATCGTGACCATGCCCCTTTAACACATGCACACATCTATACTACTATATTAAAATAATAGACTCGAAGTTTTGGTCTTTAATACCGAGAAATCGAAAGAATACTGTCTTTTGTTTTATATATTTTAAACATCATTGATACTTGGAGATTACCAGTTGGTTTTTATTTTTTCTCAGTTAAGCTTCGCTAATTAATAATCAACGAATATTCCTCAAAAAATCCCGGAAATCACCTGGATTTTTTGGATTTTACAATCTTGCGCTTGCGCAATACATTTACGCTAACGGGATCTTTAGTTTATGTATCCAAAATATCACATCTCCATGAATAAACTCAGAAATGATAATACAGATACGGGTAAATTTTCGTTAGACATTTGTTATATATTCTGTTCATATATATTAATGATTTCTTCTGAGAGAAAGTATAAACTACACATGCACCTGCCGTTAATTTTTTTTTTCATCTATACTACTATATTAAAATAATAGACTCGAAGTTTTGGTCTTTAATAACGAGAAATTGGAAGAATACTGTCTTTTGTTTTATATATTTTAAACATCATTGATACTTGGAGATTACCAGTTGGTTTTTATTTTTTCTCAGTTAAGCTTCGCTAATTAATAATCAACGAAAATTCCTCAAAAAATCCCGGAAATCACCTGGATTTTTTGGATTTTACAATCTTGCGCTTGCGCAATACATTCACCCTAACGGGATTTTTACTTTATGTTTCCAAAATATCACATCTCCATGAATAAACTCAGAAATGATAATACAGATACGGGTAAATTTTCATTGGACTTTTGTTATATATTCTGTTCATATATATTAATGATTTCTTCTGAGGGAAAGTAAAAAATAACAAATATACATTTCAACTAAGTACTTACTTTTGTCTTCGTGATGACAAAAAATATTTGATAACATGCAAAAAAGTTACATTATATTCGTTAGGAGAGTGAAGATAGAATATGTTTTATCGTAAAAATGAATAATGTACTACGGACCCAGTTTTACAAAGAAAATACGTGTACGTTGGTGAAAAGGTGTTGATTTCTTCCATTCTATGGATTAACATTTTTAGTTGAAAGGTATTTACAGTCTCAAAAAGGTTTGTTGTGATGAATTTGACTGTTATTTTCAATGCAACTTCATTAACTTTCTCCAAAATTGTTCCGGAGCGATTCTGCAATTTTCTGCTACATTACGGGTATAAGGGAGGCATTCTAACTGTGGTGAGGGCCTTTCCCGAGACACAGATTATTCAAACTTTGGAAAGTGTAGTGAAATTAATAGCATTATTGAAGGCTTATAGCTTTGTTATGTAAATGTCAATAATAAGGTGTGTCGATGTACCTATTTCGTAAATGTCCGATATGCAATGTCAACCCGTGCACGCACGGGTCAAAGTCTAGTACATATAAAAAGAGAACATGAACTGTCCTTACCTCTTCTTCCATCCATTGCTTGTGATCTAACTGCCTTGATGAGCTCAGTCGGACATTCTCTTGATTTTGCAGAAGCAACAAAAATGATTTTGTCAACTTTTAAGTTGTTGCTGACATTGTGCATGAGCTCTTGCAACTTGTCCAGTATTGTTCTATAATGATAGAGACTTTATATCGGATTTGAATGCATTTTATGTTATGATTTTAGATAGGAAAATCTTGACATCGAATGCATAAAGGTTTTATATTTACAAGTCTACTAAAGAGAAAATAAAAACATAGGTAATCACAGATTACAAAGCTCACCGAGACGAGGCATTACCTTCATGAGGCATCACCTTTATGAAACCACATTTATTGTATTATATGAAAATCTTTTTAAATGGCCTTGGATATACCCGTTGCTAATAAATAGTGCCTGTTTGGAAGGATAACAGTTAAAATTCACACCCTTCGCGTCGGTTGACAATGGTTTCCTCGGGGTGTCAATTTCAACTGTTACCCTCCCAAACAGGCACTATTTATATAATATTTTATTGTACAATATTGTATCATAAATGATACATAATATGACAGTGTATCATACCATATAATTTGATACAACATTTTATCATATCATATTCAATTCAATGTCATGTCATACATTGATTATTACATAATGCAATACCATATTATACGATATCGTATCAAATGATACAATATTATATATTACAAAATCATCTGATACAGAGAGGATATCTATTTTGTGTGATTTTATATTTGCTTTATCCATTGCAACAAGTTGAAATGGTGTACATATATTCGCGAAGCTTGCCGAGCAATTTGATATATATTATTAAATAAAATTGAAATAAAAGATACCACCGAGTCTGCGTCATCTATGTCATATTTGGATATTTACTTGAAATGGACATTGATGGTAACCTAACAACAAAACTTTATGATAAACGCGATGAATTCAATTTTTCTATAGTCAACTTTCCTTACTTATGTAGCAATATACCTTCATCACCTGCATATGGTGTTTTTGTCTCTCAGTTGATATGCAAGGGCATGTTCTTCGTATGAACAGTTTCTAAGGCGAGGCAAGCTACTGACAAACAAGTTGATAAAACAGGACTATCAACAGTCTCGTTTGAAGTCATCTTTTCGTAAGTTCTATGGTCGACACAACGACCTTGTCAGCAAATACAATCTTCCACTGGGTCGCATTCTGACTGACGTTTTTCATACTAATTGTTAGACCATAATTAATCATCTAATTGTCTACGGACTTTTCCGGGTTTTTTCCCCGATTAAGACAAAAAAGCACACGGCAGGTGTGACCGATCAGCGGAGGATGCCCACTCCTCCAAGGCACCTGATCCTGCCTCTATCTATTTGGAGGTCCGTGTTGTTCTGCTTTGTTTATTTGTTATTTCGTTTTATGGATTTTCGAGATGGTTTGTGGTTTGTTATTGTCATGTTTTCATAAAGCTTTTGAGACAGTCCCTTAATTGGCCCAAATTGATATTTTTTGAAAGATTAAAAACGATGATGCAACGTTATGT
This sequence comes from Magallana angulata, assembly GCF_025612915.1. Classification (NCBI taxonomy): domain Eukaryota; kingdom Metazoa; phylum Mollusca; class Bivalvia; order Ostreida; family Ostreidae; genus Magallana; species Magallana angulata. Next base: position 40,739,552 of record NC_069113.1, on the reverse strand, counting down.
TATGCGGTTATTGTGACCTTGCGCAATACAATTTAGTATGTCATTTCGGAAAAAAATCTGTTTAAATGCAAAGTTTCACTAAAATAATTTTTAAGCTCCAAATAATTTTTCTTCGAGCTTAATTACTCGATTAAATGGAAATACTGTTTAGAAGAATCGAATAATCAAGTTTGTTGACATACTCAAAGTTGCGAATGCTTGTTAGTTTGAATTGACTCAAACGAGGAATAGTTGTTGATGTTTTATAAAACAAACACTTTTATAGCCCAATGATTCGAAATTGAAAATATTGAATGTGGATGCTTACTGGTGGTGGAATAAAAGTCTTACGATACATTAATACGGTAAGTTCTTGTATATAAACACAACAAAAGCGTTCTGCTTTCATCGCGACGCGTCATCAGGATGAACTCCTTGATGGCTAACGTGATTAGCAGTTTTATAAACTACACAGAGGCGTCGGAAGCAAATTGAAAATGGAGTGGGGTGGTTTGCAAACCTTACCAAAAATCCTGACAAGCAAAAAAAAGTATTAAATCTTTGACAAAAGCCATGTTATATCAATTTTTGGGAGTAGATATAGTTATGTTGAAATTAAAGTACTAGCAAATCTTCGAAAATTGGTCACTGGAGTGTTGAAGCGAAAGACTATGTAAAAAAAGTTCGGACCGGAAATATTTGATAAAACATCACCCGTTGGTTCATCACACGAGCCGTACACACCACACGTCTGAGATAAAATTTCATCTAATATGATATATTTACATCCACCAATCATAATTTCCTCTATTTCTTACGGAAACTTATAGTTAATTCATAGCTCTATAGAAACAGCCTGACTGAAATCTACACGCCCTATTTATCGATTGGTCGAAATCTACAGCGGCTGAAATTGACAGGACTGAAACTGACACGCCCTGTTTATCGATTGGTCTGAACCTACGGCGACCTTAGTAAAATCCCGGACTGCACGAAATAATCATGACGATGCCAGACTCAAAGTCTCACAGGAGACGATTTGGCTGTTTCTTTTAGCTAACGTACTTTTGTACACTAACAGTAATTTAATGAATTATACTAACTTTTCATAATCAGTTTATTAATTAGTTAAAGAATGATTTTAATATAAACAAAAAAATGCTTTCTTTGATGATTCATGCGGGTTATGAAGGTCGCGATCATTGCAGGAAAAATTTACATAACCTGCGTTAGGTTATGTATTTTTCCTGCAATGTCGCTACCTTCATATCCCGAATGAATCACCAAAGAAAACATTTTATTGTTTAAATATATTATATAATAAAATATCAAATCATACAATATCGTATCAGGATATTAGGGTTGATCTTTCTTTAGTGTTTCATGTATAAACCCACCTTTGGTTCTGGTTTTCCTTACTCAATTTGGTTCCGTCTTTGAGACATCCATTGAAAATCAAGTCCAGTGTCTTTTTGACTACGTCGTCCCCCGCGTTCTGAAACCCCGTCATATCCACTAAAGTCGGATATTTGTACTTCAGACATTTACCCTCAGTTACGTATTTCTCTTTGGACAATCTGTATAATTGATGGTGTCATTTCACAGCTCCAAAATTACAGCAAGTTCAGAATATCATCTTATAGAAAACGTCAATGTTTATTAAAACTTAGTCTCACAAAGTCTTTCATTAAACAATGAATGCTACGACCATTGCAAAAATAATTAAATTAATTGTAATCTGCGTCAGCATACAGTGTTATTAATATTTTTGGCAATAATCCAATTTCTTTCAACTTCAATATTGTTAAAATACTTACTATTACATGCTCTCCTGTAATAGCCCCCCCCCCCCCCAACCTTGATGCTAAGTGCCTTCATGTACATTATTTAAGAGCGAGCGCAGCTTGCCGGCGCGCAGCGCCGGCGCGAAGCGAGCTCTACCGGCAAGGCGTGTGTGAATAGAAAATTGGGACTAGTTGCACATTCATTAAATGTATTTTTTTGGCGTCAGTAAATCGGACCAGTAATGCATTGTTTTAATCGTCCCAGTAGTTCCCTGTAATCATGGCAATTTTCACCACTTCACACTCTCACGAGAAATAGCAAGACAATAAAAACAATAACGATGTTTTCGTCAATGGTACCTCTAAAGTTCACCTCAGTACACAAAGTCACAAAGGTTTACACATTGATCCGATAGATTTTTTCGGCGTCAGTAAATTTTGACCCACAATATTCATAGTACCAATGGTTTCCAACCTCACGTTCTCGCGAGAATCAAAGTACATATAAATGTGTAATTTTAAGAACATCATGCTTTTTAAGTAAATAAAACAGTATACTTCGCGTACTTTTATTTCTCAGGGGAGTTTTAAGAAGATGGGGGAATAAGATGGCGCAACTGTCCATTTGGTTTAGTAGTAAAATACAATTTCAAATTTAACATTTTTTTCAATTAAATATATTTGATATGTTATAAAACAAGTTTACAAAAGGTTAATTTCTAACTATATTCAGTTTGAAATCTTTAAAAAAAGATAAGAAATTAAAAAACCCCAAAAACCTAAGTTTTGGTGGTATCGAACCCACAACCTAAAAACCCAAGTTTTATAAAGTCAACTAATGTCTGTTGCTCTAACCACTGAGCCATTTCATTCACAACAAAGTGCGGTGTTTAAATGCTATATGAGACGTTGGCCACGAATTTACGGACTTGTATTATTTTTCTAAAACGTTCAATTGTTGGGCTACAAAATGACATTTTTAAAGTATAGTAGGTCATCTCTCCACATTTTTGTTGATTAAAATCGGTTTTAATTCCATTAAACTGCATTTAGACTATGACAAAAATATGGAGCTCAGACCCATTCTATGAAAGAAAATGCGTTGAAGTTAAAAAATTGACACTATTTGGAGGTTTTGACCCGCATACGCACGTTTGAATCAACCTATTGCAGGTATCTAAAATATTTAAGGGTTACAATTTACAAACCGATGTTACGTTAAATATACATTGTTTTTTATTTATTTTTTTAAAAGTATCAGATTTAATGATATTTTAATTTTGCAGTATCTAATTATTCCTCGTATGGGCATTTTACACGCCTTATTCACCCATCTTCTTTACAAAGTCAGACGACACTTAACCAACGTGAACACTGGCGCCACAATAAGGGGAAATAACTCAAACTAAAGTTATTGTAAATCTGCTGAAATTCCTCTCAAAATCTTGCAAAGCTAAAGAATGAGGACATTTCTTCAGATGTAGGAAACAGTTTCTAACTTGCACTCATTTGGATGAATGCTAACATTTATTTTATTCACTATAATTACGGAAACGTTAATTTCCAGGAACGTACACATAGCATCCCTTTTTTAAAAGGGGGTTAGGTGGGTGGATGGCAGCCTCGTCCAAAAAATCTTTACGAGCAAAAAAGAAAAAAAAATGATAATTCTCAAATTCATGAAAGAAAATTATAATACTTCAGCTCTTTAGCAGTTCAGTGGTTTCTTTATTTTCACTTCCATTTATCATATGCTCCCGATCCCAATGTGTGGGGGAGGGGGGTTCCATTTTCTTTTTATAATACGATAACCCAAATTTTTTAAAGCGTAAATAAAAAAATATTAAAATTATTTTTTTTTTAAAAGTGGAGAGGGCAACTCCATGATAAGTCGATTTTCTATGTGCAAATTGAAAAAAAAATTAACATTGCGGGGGGGGGGGGGCTCTATGATAAGTTAATTTTTGTATGTAAGTTTAAGACAAAATGTCTACAGCAAAAAAAAGGGGTTGAACTGACGTACGTTACAATCACTTTAAAAGAGGAGATAGAGTGCAATGAACATTTACATTAAAATCTTTATTATTCAAAAACATTGTATCTGAGATTGAACTATTGTTCTACTTATAACAAATCTTATATACTATGAATAATGTAAATTTCCTGAAAAATAGATATGTTTTATTTTATTTTGCAATCAAATTAATTTACGTTGTTAATTTTATTTTTATTGAATATCATAAAACATTGTTTGAGCACATGCTGTGCTCGCCCCAACGGTCGCACCGTAAAACATATTATAACTCATTTTACAAGTCTAATTTTAATTATAGATTGGTTTTTCAAATCCAAACATTGACATTTACTGTTCAAGATATTAATTGAAATGGAGAGCTTACCTTTTCAGTCTACGGGTCATGTGCTCCCCTTCCTCTTCGAAGTTCCCAACAAGCGCGTGTTCACTATATTCACCACTGAACACTGCCATGACTGTATTTATAAACGACGACTTTCCGCAGCCATGCTGACCAATAACAGCTATTGTTTGGGATTTTTTCTGTCGCTTTTGGACTGTGTCTTGGAGCAGTTTTATTTCTAATTCTAAATCTGATTCCGAGTATTCCGTATTCATTTTGTCCACGTGGTAATATTAAGTTTGGTACCTCGCATAACAAGAAATTAGCTCTTAGTATAATGCTAGATACAATGACAGTTAAATAAATTACACTTAAAACACATTAAAAAATAGTATAAAATAAATTGATTTACTTACATTGATAGAAACGTTATGGTTAATTTCTCACCGTTAAGTCCCATATGTATAGTTTCTTTCTAGTATTTTTTTTTTTTGCCGACGTTACTTTCAGGAAACCAGCGCACTTTCGGTTTGTTTCCTCGGAAACAAGGGGTGGGGGTTATGTCAATATGAGCCTACATAAAATTAAATATGACTCCAAATAATCTAAAATGCTGTTAATTATACATTAAAATTCTACAATCAATATTTCAACAACAAAAATATCAAAATAGTTACCAGAATATACTCACAGTCACACGTTGACAACAGTAATTGTTGAAGCTTTCGGATATTGCTAAAACGCAGCACGCAAAACGGAGTGGATTCGAGTGGAAAAGCAGAATGTTTACTTATCTCTATAAAGAAATAAATTTCAATGAAATTATTAATATGTATTTATCAAAGGTCCAAATAACAATCTATTGGTATTTGAACGTTGTTGGTCACCTTTTAAGGTGACATTTCAATACTTATTGCACGGGTTTTAACTGACCGATGTAAGCGCTGAAAGTCACATGGCATAATTAATATATATATATATATATATATATATATATATATATATATATATATATATATATATATATATATATATATATATATATATATAATACATTCGAAGGCTTTTTTCAGTGCAGGTAACTTTTCCCCCCACCAACCCGCCCTTTTTTTTTTATGTATATTGGAATATTATTATAAAAGTATTGTTTTATTTTGTAGAAATGAAGATAAAGAAGAAAAATTGATGGCCCTAGATTGCACTTCAGAGGGTTTCTTTTCCTAATAGGTATTTGTGTTTTATTTTATAAATTAATTATATTCGTTTTAGTGGAACGAATAAGAACACAAACTCTTTATGAGTGTCAAAACATTATTTGATTTTGTTAGACTCATAATTCTTTGCAAAGGCATAATTAATGCATATTCATATATCAATAACATAGGTAGGGATCTTTTCAGGTAAGCATTTTCCGGATGACCCCCCAATTCTGATATTTCACTGACATTCACGCTGATTTTCATTATAATTGTGAATTTTCAATCGCAGAAAGACAGCCTTAAAGTATACATTAAGTAGGCTTCCTTGACAACCCCTCCTCTTTTTCTTAAACTTATAATTTACCTTTTTTTTGCCTTTTTTTTCGGGGGGGGGGGGGGGTCTTTTTTTTAATTTTTTTTTTTGGGGGGGGGGGGGGAGAGTGTCTGCTTTTATGATAACAGTACAAATCATTTGTTACGTACATATACTCCAATACATTTTATTAACGACGCAAATAACGTACTGTTGATTTTGCAATTTAATTGATTTAACCTTTAATCGTAAAATGAACATTATATATACATGTATAATATAAGTAATAAGGAATCATTCTTTGAATATCATGAGGGGGTCGCTATGGTCGAAGCGTGATCAAACTTAAAATAAAGCCTCTCTCTCTCTCTCTCTCTCTCTCTCTCTCTCTCTCTCTCTCTCTCTCTCTCTCTCTCTCTCTCTCTCTCTCTCTTCAATTCAGGGGGCCACAATGAGCATTGCCCATTGATTTCCAAATTTTGATTTTTTTTCTATCGACTACTTCAATTTTGTATCATAAAGTGATTGTCAAGTAAAGGTCATGTGTACTATGGGTAGTTAAGGTGGTATGGGGCACCTGTCGATATTGATGTAGATAAAGGTATATTATAAACAAACCAGCGCAAAATTTTCAAGTTTTGAAAATATATGACCCCAAAAAATGGAATAATAAAAGTTATAAAAGGTCCTTTGTGCTATATGTGACGATTATGGGAGAAAAAATATATAAAAATATTCTTTATTTTATTGTTTATTTCGGTAGGAAGTACAAGTACGTAACAATAAGAAGATGTCCCATACAACCTTAAAATTTACCTAAGGCATTCTTTTTCTTCCCCTTTCCAGTCCGCATTTTCACAACAGCCGTATAGTGTTCACATTTTTAAAAATCTACTTTCGTTTTATTTTCGGAGTATTCAAGAAATCTATTTATTCTTCACTAAATCCATTATGATAACAATTGGATAAGGTCTAGTGAAGAGAATTTTGCAATAAACGAGTGTCAATTTAAAGCCCATGAAAAAACTCAAGTTATAGGAAACATATACAGTTGGATGCAAATAAAAAGAGAGAAACAAATAAGTGATTGTGTTTTAGTAGTCTTTAAGAATGTTGATCTTATGTTATTTTATGTTATTTTACATGTATGTTTAAATAGTGAAATACATACTATTTTAAATATTACTGTTAAATTCATTAATGACTGCTTTGAACACAGATGTCAATTAGTCTAAGGAAATGTTAAACTGATCTATATAGATCAGTAAAAATATATATACTGTACATGCAACTATTGTAAACATACAATGATGTTCTTATATATTCATTGGGCCTTTGCCAATTATTGTAATTGTGTCTGTGCCAATAAAATATTTGTATTTGTATATTTGTTAATCTGATTAAATTGCATTAACAAGCGTTCTATATAATACTAACTTTTTTCCGACATAAATCGTTTCTCAAAAATACAGATACACCGGCATCATCTTTTTATGCGAAATTATTATTATTAAGAAATTAAAGAAAATACCAACCATTTATGGAATCGAACCTAAACGAAAATGTTAGTCTAGGTCTGTATTGGACGAATCTGCGCAACCACTCGACCAAACTGAATTGACACGTTGAAAAGTAGGGAAATTTTACACACCATTCTTAAATTTCGAAGGTATTCATATTCTTTCCAAAAAGTAAGATTTTTTTTTATAAAATATGACTTTTTGAAACAAAAATCGTTTTCAAGAAATTGTCTGACTTATCTTGGTTGTTTCAAAGATTTTAGCAACAATTTCTCTGCAACATCCGGCTTTACGGAAAATAGCATAGGAACTGCAACGCCTTCTTTTGTTTAGCAATTTCGTCCACGGTGCTTGCACGGGTTTTAAATGCATCATCTGGACACTTAATAACAGCAGTTATCTCTGATTCCATTTGGAAAGCCTGTGTGGATTTTCAAAGCTTCGAAGTGCGCTTCGTTAAGATGGTATCTTCTTGACTGGTTGAAATCACAAGGGCCAAGCCCGTTTTAACATTTATTTCATTGTAACCATAAATAAAGATTAGCTATGGTTACATTGAAATAAATGTAAAATAGGCTTGAGCCCTATGGTTGTAATACATGTATATCACTGTATATCACAGCCCTGCATAAAGCCACATGACAAGGCAATCATTACGTCGACTAGTTTCAACAGGCATGTAGCATCGTTTTCGAGAGGTAATGGGGAGGGGGGGGGGGTGCGCTCACCCATATCCGGTATATGTGGGTGAAAGTGTGTGTGTGTGTGTTGTTGGGGGGGGGGGTGACGAAGAACCTAAAAATTATATTACAATGTTTATTTTATTCATTTGAACATGTATGATTTGCTCTTAAGAATTTTTTTGGAGTGGGGAGGAGGGGGGGGGGGGAGGGGCTCCTTCAAAATTTGATTTTACCAATGTCAAAAAAGTAGAACGGTGTTAGAACTCCTTCAATTTACATAAAATTACGTTAATTAAAAAAAAAGTGTTTGCTGGGCAGAAAAGGATAGGGGGTGCCCCCCTCCCATGGTACATTATGTATATACATGTACGTGCCTGTTTAGGACGTCGTCTGAATATTGCATTCAACAAGACAACGTGCGATTCGGGCATGCTGGCTTCCTCCCACATGAATGACCCCATTACAAGTGGGGGACATATTTACTAGTATGTAAGTTGTAGAACTTATTTGTCAATCGTTGAAAAATAAATAAAGTTCAGTTTTTTTAAAAAATTAAAACGCATTTTAGAGCCTTGTCCGTGGCAGCTTAGAATTTTACATCTTGCTAAAAAATCATAGTCACATGAATGAATTCAACTAAAAGGAGTAATAAATGACATATTTTTTCTGAATTAGGGGGTTCCTGCGAAACTTTATGTATGGCATAAAAGTAGCAGGAAAATGTTTTAGATTGGCTTGGGGTTTTTTTTATTGTATGTGTCTTGTGTTGTGTTCGTTATAATTATATTGTACTAGGATTTCGCTCAATACGATATTTCAGTTATTTTGATCCTCGGGACCTTATTCGTCCTTGACCAGACACCTGGCGTTGCCTGTGCCACGTTATATAACCCGGATTTATCTCCTCCTCGACCTGGGGAGTAGCCCTTTCCCTGTACAAAAAAGGAGGCAAAAGACAGCTTCCAGTTGACTACTTCTTTTATTCAATTTTAATAATAAAACATTCCGATCAAATTCCACAATATAATATAATGTATAATTACTAACAATAAGCATTGATTACAAAAACTCTGAAAATAAGATATTATATTTACTTGAACCCTCTGAATCATTTTTGTTAACTTTTATTAAAACCGCGCAAGTATCTTAATAAATGTGTATGATCTTACCTGTACAAAAAGAGGAGGCAAAAGATAGCTTCCAGTTGACTACTGGAGAGCTGCTTTCCCCGCACCTCCTTTTTATACGCACAGACACAGTACCTCCAATCTCCGGACCTTATAAGTAAATGAGCTCAAGTCCATACCAATGTTCTGACTCACCGTGGTCAGCCGTAGCATTTTATTTATAATTTCTGACCCGGCGCATACAGGTTCATCACTGGACTTGATTACCCCCTTTTTAAACAATCATTCGTTATCTATATAGCCAATGTATTTTAACCAATTTCTGTAGTATTTTGTTATGATAATTAGATTGTTTGAGGGGGTTGGGGCTAATTAAATGTAGAGTAAGTATTGTATGTTTTATCAAAAGATTTTTTTCCAAACGTTTGCTTTCAATTGACAACGTTTATATGTGTTTCGGTTAGAATATACCGCGAATGTCATTGTATGCCTTTTACTTTGGATTAATTTATCATGTTTTATACATCGTTTGCATATCACTTTATACGATGCAAATACTTTTTGGGGGTTGATTTTAATCAACTCTCCTATGCAGTTACTCTGGCAAAGCGAAAGTGAAACAGTGTTTGGACCTAAGCACAAATCATCACCGCTGACAAGACTTAGTTCTTGAAAATAATAGAAAGATTCAAAGTAATGCATGCTGAAACATTGTTATTTAAGAAAACTTATCAATAAACACTTTGAAAATAGCCAGATATTGTATAATACGAACAACTAAGATATTTGTATAGTCTCATGTATTCCTACGCCAGAGTTTAATATAGCGTTGTTCAACCAAACGCTCGGCTGTCTCCGTAAATCTCCGACAAGCAGAAAGGCTCTCTTGCTTGTCGGAGATTTACGGAGACAGCCGAGCGTCTGGTTGAACGAGACTAGAGTTCGATATCAATAGTGCTTGGATCCATAAAATTCATAGAATTGCTTCGATTACTTATACATAGTTTGAAATCTATCTAATATTACACAACATGATTCCTATGGGGTTTCTCGAAATTCTTATCAGAAAAGTATAAAATTCATATAATAAAAACGAGCGTAATTCAAATACAGACTAGAAACTAATTGCCATGAAAGATAAGATGATTTTGAAATAAATGATAATCGATAAAATCAACTCCCGTCAGTACTTCAGTTCTTTGATTCTATTTGTATCAATAAGACTACACTTAGGATAACATTATTTTCATAACTTATGAACCGTATAGACGTATTTCATTTCTATCCAACAAAGACGCATTTATAACTCTTAACAGTGCGAGCTTTACTGCTTCCGAAGTGCCAATGCTCGTACAAATTATTGACCATTAATCAGTTTGATATTAATTAAATATGTCGATAATAAAGTAAAATATAATTTTTTGTATGAGTACCCCCAGTACTTTGATGAATTTTCTTATTGGCTGCTAGCTTCTACGGGCCTAGTGGCTGCTGTTAGTGGCTGCTAGCTTCAGCCTGGTAGCAATTAATTCAAAGATGGCCACGAAAGCTTCATAGATGTTTTAGAAAAAAAATAAAAACTTAAAGGTACATTTACATGTGTTTTTGGCTTAACTGGGTTTCTTTAAGAGAAAATACATAATGATCAGATCAACGGCATTTTTGTTGACTAAGAAAATTAATTTCTAAAAGTTTGGTCTTTACTAATGTGCTTTTTTCTATGATCAGGATAATCGAATACATGTACATACTGGTAGATTTGTGCTTCAAAGGCAAAATTATTTCGTTTGAGTTTTTATTTCATTTTTAGGTTTTATGTTAAATAGCGTGCACGATCCGATGCTCGTAATTTGATTTTTCTGGTAAACACGCCACGGTGATTTTGTACCAGGTACATTTTCTTGAACAAAAATTTGATTATTTCAAATAGTTTTGGAAAGAAGAGACAAGTGAATAAGAATGTCGATGACGTCGACGTTTATTTCAAATACCAGCCTGCTGAATGATTGATACAGTGTTATGATCGACGCGAGATGAGGCGAGCTTAATTGCAGACGAATATTGCTCTACCTTTATTTAATTCTTCCATTTATTATTTAGCATTGATGAAAAAGTAAAATCGTAATATGATAATTGTATTAAATTTATAATAAAGTTGTATATAAGAAGTTTGGTTTTGAAATGAAGAATAAAAAAACCCCGAAGAATTAAACGATTCAAATAAAGTTAATTTTTTTTATTTAAAACCTACATGTATATTCAAGTTATGAGCATGGTCTCATAAATTTTTAGTGATAAAAGCTTTATCTGTTTCTGTGAAAATTGCTCCATAAATGTAATATATCAATCTAGTTTTTAAATCGCGGGTTTTTTTTTTTAAATGTTTGTGTGTGGGGTTTTTGTTTTATTTTTTTAACAAAATCGCAAGTGCGCTGTGGGTAATTAGATAAAGATATACAACTGCAATGAAGTTAAAATTCACAACATCGTTAAAGAACAAAAGGTTATTTTAAAATACATGAATGACCCTATGTACTTAAACATGTATCCTTTTTTACTCAAAGAGTAACATGCGCGGATCCAGAAAATTTTTCCAGGGGGGGTCCGAAGGATAATTGTGTTTGCCAGGGGGGGTCCGAGGCATATTTTCGCGATAATTTTACTATGTAAATTTAATAAATTTTCATTTTCCAGGGGGGGTCGGGACCCCCCCGACCCCCCCTCTAGATCCGCGCATGAGTAAAAACTATGTTAGTCCGAATTTAATTATTTAATAAACATTCTATGTAATCTGATTTGTTTGCAAGAATATTCTATACAAAATTTTGACTGTTTTAAAAATCAAATTTTAGAATTATTTATAAATAATTTAATTCTGGTTGTAACGCGCTTTCTGAATTGCTAAAAAATAATTTTTTATCGTATAAAAAATGTTGCCTACATCATAGTAAGACTAACGTCAAAAACATATCAATCCGCCTGACTTTACGCTTGAATTTTGTACAATTTAATGTCATTTTAAAGATCAAACGACTGTTTTTATCAACAATTAATAGACACAATTAAATTATAAGGAATGAATTCAATATTTATTAGTTTTATACGATATAAAATGGTTTGGAACAGTTTACGCTTTTTTATAAACCTCAAATATCGTATAAAACTAATATATATTGACTTCATTCCTTAATCAAATTACAAGTTGTCGTTTTCGTCATATTTTGACGATTTTGAACGAAAAAAGCAAACCATAACTTTCAAAGAAGTACGATTGAAATGGATTTAAGTGGGAAAAAGAAATGCCCATACCGACACATCAGATTTTTTTTTTTACTTCCGGAGAAAAATAAACCCGACAGACTGAAGGGGTGGCGGGGTTGGAGTGGTGGCGTTTAAATACATGTGAGAAATCCATACCGTAGAGTGATCATCGTCTTTGGAAACCCTGGGATCAATTAGCGAGTAATTACGCAAAAGCCGATGATAACTTTGGGATAAAGTCTGAATATTTTGTTAAGTTTTTGCCCAAAAGGGCAAATATTCATATTCACGTACATGTTATTATGATGGGAAAATAATCAAAATTTTTAAACTTTGATATTATGACGTTACCATTGTTTGACGTAGTTCATTGTGTGACGTCACAATAGCTTTGTTTATAGTATAGGTAGTTAGTTAACGAAAATGGTAAGAACAGACCTTTTTCCTATAAACTGTTCTAATATTGAATACCTTGCATCGATTTATGAGGTGTAATTTTCCAGTTATTGATTTGTTTTAGCGAATAACATCTGAATTTCAATTTTTATAAATCAATAATGTTCTTCACGTAAGACAAGCTTTATAAAGAGGACCGTTATCCAGCTGTTTATGTAAAATTAATTTTACATTGCATTTAATACACTGAGTCTGAACTTGATACGATTTTAATTGTTAGGATGAAGCAGCAAGCAAGGAGACGATTGACAGCCTCCAAGAGTCAGTAAAGGGCAGTGACACAAAGAATGTTGTATCTCACTTAGACTCTCCACAGAATGATGGTAAATATTATTTTGTGCCTCTGTATTGTTACCTAATTGGTATTTTAAATTGGTTATTATTTCATATCCAAATGAGTGTTGAGTGGTGTAACCTTAATATTCAAAATGAAGAGATGACATCAAATATATCAATTAACTGCTTTCATCTTCCCACTAAAATTGGTATCACCAGTTCAAATAGGTGATTACCTTTTCAAGTAGGTGATATCATCTATAGCAATAGGTGATGTGTATCACCAACATTCAAACAAATGGTATCACCAATTCAAAAAGAATTGGTGATATAACTGATTTGGATAAACTGATTTACAACACTACTGATTAATATTACGTGTTTAATATGGTTTTATCAGCAGCAAGCACGGAGGTAACTGATGAGGTTAAAGGAGGCGAAGACATACTCAAGGAGGAACAAAACAACAGTGTCACAGAGGAAGCTGGATATAACTCTCCACTGAGTGACGGTATACGAGGGTCAATCAAAAAATACGAAGACTTTTGTCTTAGCTATGTTACTTAACGTCATATCATTACTAAATTTGGTAGACATAATTAAACAATAGTTTCAAACAATTTGCAAGAAAAAAAGTAAATAAATTCCTTTATTTCTAAGAATTGTTTAGAATCTAATCCTGCAAAAATGAGGTCAAGGCGCACGGTCAAAATTTGTGTTATGTCAACAATAAACCATAAAATGTTGAATATCCCTATAAATTGGGCATAAAACCATATAATATTAAAACCTCAAATTAAGTATATTCATGGTATTCTATGTACCAAATAATGACGGGATATATTTTTTTTGAACAGATATTAGTAACTAAAGACAGATAGTTCTCTTTAGAATTGACTAAAAATATCGACGTCGCCGGACGTCACGGCGCAACGAGAAGTACAAACAGAATGGATTTAACTCAGGAAAAAGCCGATACAAGTTGTGATAATGCTCAATGGTGCAAAAAATTAAACAACAATTATTTGCAAGTTTGTGTTTAACCGTAATTAATTTTGTGGGGGTGGTGGTAATTGTATTTTGAATATAAAACAGTCAGAAAGAGAGTGGATATCTGTAAATATTCGGTCAAAAAATATGTAACGTCAACCGACGTTCAGGGTTATCCTTACTGTAAACTAAGAAATACGCGGTTAGAAAATGAAAACTTTGAGGAACTAACATATGATTCTCGAACAAATGTATGCAAATAAGATGTTAAGTGGTTCAGTGCCATTTTAAAGGTAAGGAGAAAGGTACGAGAGACTAAGCGTGATAGAAGATGGGGTACATCTTTAAAATGTGCGTGTTTAATCTTGACGTCATGTTTTGAACGTTACCGTGTGCCGTGGTGACAAAACATGTTGTTTTTAAAAAGGGGTAACAAAAATACCGTTTCATCAAATGGACTAAAACTTCGCATATCAATAACATAAGTGTTGGTGCACAGATTAATCTGTTAAGTAAGACTTTCATGAAAAATATATGATAGACAGCACATTGTCTTCGTATTTTTTTATTGACCCTCGTATATTATCTGCACCTTATGGTGTAACAATACAAATAGGTGATAATGTTTCACCAATTCATACTTTAAGGTGCATTTCTTGATTCACAAATATTAAATAAATGCATGTAAACTGATTCTCTTGATCCTATATTTCATATTATGCAACAGAAGATGACCATACATCAGGAGATGAGAGTTTCATCACATGCGATGAAGGAGAATTGTTAAGCTTTGATGAAAACACAAGTATGCATTCATTTCAAAAAGTTTTCTCTTCAATATATTCTCTTTTTTATAACAAAAAATTTATAGATGTTTAAAAACTATTTTGTATACATGTGTATTTAGCAATAGACTATGAAATCAGAGCGGAGGGAAGTGAGAGCTTCACCACAAGACATGAATGTGATGAAACAAGCTGTGGTGAATGTGGAACAGGTGATGAAATGGGGGCTGTGGGCGGAGCAAGACAGAGGGAGATACCGACAAAGGGAATCCTGGCGGTAAAAATCATGACCAAAAAAAAGAAAATACTAAGTGCCATTCCCGAAATCTGCCCTGATAATATCAGTTTGCCACCAAAGAAGAAAAACATCATCTTCAATTTCAGTGAGGAGGTAAGAATTTAGGAGTCATTATGACAACAAGAGCTAGGCCTTGATTGTGGTTACTTGGTACAAGACTGTGTGACATCAAATACTTATGGTGACCATAATTAATATCTTAAATTTTAAAAGTTTTAAGCTGGTTGAAAGCCAAGTCAGGAGGAGCATTTCTCTTCAAAACAGTACATTCATGTACATAGATATAATTAGTTTTAGTCAAGTCTCAAAAAGGCTTTCTTCATTCACTTGTCTCCATTTTTTTTATATACACACTTGTTAAATATTTAATGTACTCAAAGACAGAAGATCAAAGTAATGAAATTCCCCCAAAAAACCATATTGACTTTGATCCGGTGACAACCGTACGATACTATGACTCGAAAGAGGGAGACAATATCAGTATTACTAAGGAGCCTGAAAGTACCATCTCTCCTGGGGAAGAGCTCTTACAGGACATTGAAGGCAGACTTCAAAAAGACATTGTAAGTATAACAACAGTTATAATTCATTCATTTTAACTGCCTAGATAAACTGATATTTAAATCAAGTAAATTCTTTTTATACCAGTAATGTAGTGGTCTTTCTTTGTTGCAGAAGTTCACTCCTAAAAGAGGAGACCAACACCGATCCTATTTAAGGCACCACCAGACTGTTAGCAGCATTGCGGTACGTTTCTCTGGGTTATTTTATACTGACTGCATGGTTTTGTCTTTATTTGTTGATCTCAATATTTTATCGATTTTGATCAACACTGAATAAATCCCAAAACTGGGTGTTATTTCAATTTAGGTAACTGACAACATTTAAGTGTTGCATCCATGAATTCATGAGTATCTTTGAAATTATCACATCAACATTTTATAATACCGTATATCGGGTAATTTTCACGATGATCTAATTTTCGCTTTTTTCGCGATGTCTTTTAAATCGCAAATTATTAAATAAGAAGAAATTATATTCTGTATCATTTTCAATAAGAAACAATTTAAATCGGTAAAAAAATGACTGACGCAAATTTAAAATGCTACACATTTTCCCCATTTTCGCAAATTTTGTGACCCGTGAAAAAAACCTGGATGTACGGTAGTTTCTAATTCCATGAATTGACGCCTGGATGTTTATGAAACAGCAACCAATCAATAAATACATGAAATATTGGCTAAATGAAACAAAAATGGCAAATTTCTGGAAAAGGAATTAACACTTAACATATGTCACATTTATCCAATATTTTTTTCAATAGGAAACCAAGGAGTGGTATTTGAGTTCAGATGACCCCAGATATGGTGTACACCAAAGTTATTCGGATCCACCGCCAACAGCTACAGAGGTATAAGTTTAACAAGTAATCAGAATTTAAAAAAAAAAAAAATACATGCACCCCCCCTACCCACCCCCTCCCCCACAATCCCCATGTGGCAATTTTGAAAAGTGTTAAGTTTTTTAATAAGGTACCAGTACTTGTTAAAGCAGACAAGCAAACAGTTACTGTTTCAAGATAATAAGCTGACATATAATTTATATCTGTCCAACAAAATGTTTTCAAGATATTTATATTGGTCAAGACTTGGTCTACCAACTATCCATGCAACCACCTACTGATGATCAGCTGATGCAAAAAGATACATGTATATATGCACCCTTTTTACAAAGGAAAAAAATTATGGAAAAAAACCCCATTATAAGTGTAGAAATGGTCAGAATTTCATATGTTGAACGCCAAACCCTCTGCTGTTAACTCTGCATGCATGCAGTCATTATTTTGTGTTTTGTATTTAGAGCTGCTGGACTATATTTAAGACTTATAACTCTGCATTCATGCAGTCATTATTTTGTGTTTGTATTTAGAGCTGCTGGACTATATTTAAGACTAACCTGATTGACTGCTTCTGCTGCTGCTGTACCCCATCTACATGTACATGTTACAGAGAGGTATTGGTTTTGTCTTGCTGTATATATGCAAGAAGATTATTCTTTATCTTAAAATTGATTATAAAATTAAAGTAAATCCACCCTCCTGTGACGTCATACATTTTACATAAACCATGAATTCATTAAAATTCTTGCAAGTAGAATTGTAATTTCTATGTTATCATAGGTGCACATCAAAAACTCAAATCATTGTTTACTTGGAGATATTTAATAAGCGTTTTTCATCCTTATATTCGACATAATTCAATAATGACAAAGGGAAATAACTCTTTTCTACTTTTCTCTAAGTGATATATCTAAATGCTATAATTTTTCTAATGTAAACAATTTTTTCTTTTTTTAAAATTAATTTTAGTTTTCTGGCATAGTAAGCAATAAAATTTAAATAGACAAACAAGTATCCACCCACTTATATTTAATTTTTAAACAAAAAAAGTGTGATTTTCAGATGATAATTTCAGCCTTTGGTTTTTATTACCTTACATCTTAAATAGTATGGAAACATATATATTTTATTTATTTATTGATGAAATTCAAGTCCAATAAGTTAAAAAAAAGATAAGTTTTTAACTTTGAACCCATGATTTTATAGCTACGGAGTTACCTTAAACACTAAATATGGGGTACTAGCCTGCATTTTTTTCTTTTTCAGGTGATAGAGGATGACAAACAGGCAACTCAGCAGGAAGAACAGAGAGAAAATGGAGGAATCAAACCAGTGGGCCAAACGATGGAGGATGTTTTAATAAATTACAGTGATAATATGGAGGAAGAGGCAAATACACCAATACGCAATGGGGTAAATCATAATAACAGCTTTAAGAGCATTTTACAATTATGATAATATACACTGTATAGTTGAGGGAAACAATTTTAAAATTCAAATTTAACACTAAAATTTTTGTTTCAGAAGATGAAGAGAATCCGGCGCTTTTTTAAACGCCTTTTCTGCTGTACAGCAAGGTAAGTAAATGTTATGGAGCAATGAAATAAACCTTCGATAAAAGTTAGATTTATGATCATCTTTTTCCAATGACAATTTAATCCATTTATTAAAAATTTTTTTCTTAATGTAGTTTGCTTGGGTTGCTACATGTAGTGGGAGACATTATTACACCTACTTAATTCTCATGGCGAGTTGAGGTCATAGTTATTAGATTGTGACTCCCTTAGTATGTATGCAACGCATATCCTGGTGATACAATGCCTGCAGGGCCTGCAATGCCCACCTTTGTTGTATATGCACCAGTCCTCAAGCAGCTTAAACTTATGAGGTCACTCTGACACAGGCTCACCACTTACACATACTCCAAGGTCAACACACTCGTCTACCTGTCCTTTACCTGTTACCACATGTTCCTTCCATGAAAGTTATTTTGAAAAAGATGTGGCGAGAATATATATGTGATTAGAGGTGCAACTACGGTACATCCATGTAACAACCCCCACCCCCCCCCCCCCCCCCCCCATTCCTCCTAGTTAACAAGGCAGGACAGCTTCAACTATAGTACACTACAGTTCACTTCGATTTGTGATCTAGAGAGCATAATTTTACAAAAATTCATTAGACATTCACTTAAGCAGCAGCGACATAGACTTAACAACTGACCAGTTCTGCCCTTGCAAGTTCTTAAATTCTAGATCTGAAACTTTACCCTGGAGCAGTCATCCTGTGCACATGGGGTACATCTTTTTGTGATCCTCCTGAAGCACACCAGTTACATATCCCAGCACTCATTCTAAAGCAAGTACAGGTTTATTTTTTGCCCTGTGTTATTTTTGTCCTTCTACACTTGCAAACAGTTTCGCTCCATTTTGAATTCACTCGGATACATTTGTGTTTAAAGATTGATAATTTTAGACATTGGAATTCGCCCAGTTCTACATGTTTATTTGCCTGCAGACAAGGAGGGCAAAAGGGCGATAATAAAATGAGGGTGAATATTTCCCTGTATACAGATTTTCCTTGTACTCATCTTATAGCATGTAGGGTACATCTCTGTGTGCTTATCTTGGAACACAAGGGTGCATCTTGTGCACATCCTAAAGCACATAGGGTATATACCCTGTGCTCA
Organism: Magallana angulata; assembly: GCF_025612915.1. NCBI lineage: Eukaryota > Metazoa > Mollusca > Bivalvia > Ostreida > Ostreidae > Magallana > Magallana angulata. The sequence goes on along the minus strand of NC_069113.1, from coordinate 40,720,436 downwards.
TCTTGTAGCACATTGGGTCTAATCCCTGTGCTCATCTTGAACATACAGGGAACATCTCCTTGTCCATAGCCTGGAGCACACATCCCTGAAACTTTTTTATGCTAACCTTGGTAATGTGCAGAAGTGGTAGGAGCTCCTGTATGAATAGACCAGCACAAATAGGTTTAAATCAGAGTCATCCTTGGATTTTGCCTTATTCAGCGGTGGCTCTGTCATTTGAACTGGCCCCTAGCCCAGTTTTCTTTATCCAAACTGGCCTTCATAGGATAAATTCATTTGGTAGTTCTGTTAGCCCCAGATGTTTTAACCTACCGTTCATTCAATCAGAAATGCTACCTTTCGTGTCTAGTTTCCTTATTTATCATGCTTTAAGATAAAGGTGCACATGGGGTTTTGTTTAAAATGGATTGGGCAACAAATAAATATAATCCTTATAAATGTTGTTAAAAGTTCAATATTTGTTGAGAATCATGCATTTTAGATTCAGCTGAAGAGAACGTGAAAATATATGCATGTTCATGTGTACAAAGTGTATTTGCTTCTTTTTTTTAATTTGTTCATGGCTCTGTTTTGCCTAAATGGCAGCTCAGATGTACCGTAGGCTACTATGTTAAAATGCTTTATGAAATTTTCTATGTAAAATTATTTGAATAACAATTCTTAAAATGTTTTTTGTAATTTTTTTATTTCAGATGTCGGGAGGATTAATAGGAAAAGGTCATAGGGTCATTGTGATATTTTATCTGACAATAATGATTTATTTTGCTGCATCAATTATGTTTATGAATAAACTGATCAATTTGATCAATAGTGATTTCTTTTACAAAACCAGTAATTTTGTTGGACCCCAAAAAATTATATTCAACCTGCCATGCAGAATTTAGTCCCGATGACAAGCTAGGCAAATCACTGTTTCATTTTTACAAGAATGGTAATTTCACAACAAAAAAGAATTTTTTTTTCAGCTCATGTCCTCCCTAGCATAATTCCATCAGATATATAAATGAAATATATACAAAAATTAAGTCTGAACAAAAAAAAATTATGCGGTTTTGAAAATACCCCCCCCCCCCACCCAAAAAAAAACCCCGAAGCCTTTAATTTAGCCTCAAAAAGATTGATTTTTTCAAACGACCAATGTCCTCAGTATAACTTCGGTGTCTTCAATTAATTAAAATGTATTACCGCGCTCAAAACTTGCGCTCTTTTTGCACTGATCAATCTTGTATCTGATTTATACAAATATAATAATTTTACTACAGATGTATGTATGCCCGTATGGTCATTTTACTTGCCCCTGAATAAACACCGCTACCATGCACTGCACCTTGCATCCTGTGTAGTTTTTGAAAATAAAACCCCCCAGAAACCATTGCCTTTACTTTAGCCTCAAAATGATTGATTTTTTCAAACGACCAATGTCCTCAGTATTGCTTCCAAACCGACACTGGTGTCTTCAATTAAGGCTTCAAACTCCTGATTTCCTCACGCGCAGTATGCCATGCCTCCAAAACACTAGTACTGTTTTTTCAGTAATGCCTCCAAACCTCTGATGTCTTCAGTATTGTTCAAAACCACCGAAATGTTCATTATTTCCACCACACCAATGATGTCTTAAGAAAGGAGTCTTCTCGTTTTCAAATATACTTCTTATAATTAAAAATTCAAGAAATTTTGACACAGTCAAATGGATCATATTACCAAATGATTCTATCAGTTTAATCAAATTTGACCTTCTTGTTTTTGCATAAAGGTCAGGTCAATGTCACTACCTCTTTCCTCAACGTAAAGGATGATAAAAATAAGTGTAGCCCTTTGTAGTTCTGGAGACATTTGTTTAAGATTTGAAGATTCTTTTCTTCAATAAAATGATAGAATATCAGAATGTTTATCAGCTTATACTACTAAATTGGAATAAATATATCTACTAAAATTGATATTGCTTATCCCGCATTTCCTCTAATTTTCTTTAATTTTGAAGAAATTTTGATTATTTTGTTATGCTTCCAATAATGATTTGATTTGAACATATTTTATTATGCAAAATAATATTTACATAATAGGATTGGGCAGCAGGCAAAGCCTATTTAAGCCTTCTCCACTAGGTACAAGGTAGTCATATGTATAAAATACAAGAATTGTGGAGTTAAATGATACAATTAAGAATACATGATTTTTTTGTGTAGCAAAGTGAACAAAAGAAAAAAAAGAGGGAAAAAAAAGATAAAATTGACAAAACCGGTTATATAACAAAAGTAGAACAGAATTATCAAGTTTTGTCAATAAGGTTACAGCATATATATATAAATATAGGTATATGCATAATTTTGTTTACATTTTCAGTATATGTGTTAATTACATTATTTTCTTTACACAAATCTTCTGGATTTTTTAATGTATTCATGTACAAGCTTGAACAATTTAACATTTTCATCATATGAAACATCATTATCTCCATACAGTAATAGATCTAAGGTAATTGGTTTTTGGAGATTTAACATAGATATTTGATGAAAGAGACAATTTCTTTCATCATTATATTTTGGGCACTCAAAGAAAAAATGATTTGCATTTTCAGTATGAAAACCACAATAATCACAAACAGAATTTTCTCAAATAAAATCACAAAATAAGTCAGCATTTAAACTGCTAGCATTATTTCTTAGTTGACAATGTATAATGTTTTCCCTCCAATTCCCTAAATTAAAAAGTTTTGTTGGAGTCTTAAAAAAAATGTTTCTTAATAGCATTTGAAAAGCAAGCCAACTTTGGAAGACTTCTAATAGCTAGTGGAAGATCATTCCATAGCTTAACTGTAGATGGTATGAAACTTTTTAAATAAGATGTTGTTCTGGCTTGAGGGATAGTGTAAGTAGATTCATCATGATTTCTTAAAGGATATGGGGTTATAGGTGGAATACATGGTTCTAAAAGATTTTCAAGGTAAGTAGGTACCATGTGGTTTACCATCTTATAAAACAAAATTAACTCTAATTCTAGCTGCTGTGATTTGAACATCTTCTAAAAGATCTGATTCCCTGTCATTGCAGTTGTCCCAAATAACATCGCCATATTCTAAAACAGGTCGGATAAAGGACAGATATATTTTTATTAATGCATCGCTTCCAATAATGAAATATTTCTGATTTTTATGTATTATGAAGACTTTATATAAAGATATAAATTGACAAAAAAGCTAATATATTGACCATTTAATAAGAGAGATCTAGAAAAACTGATTTTAGTGATATTTTCACAAATATCAATGTCTAGAATGGGCCATTAAAAAAACTTATAAAAATGTAATTTGATAGGCAAATCATATTTTAAAAACATATTCTGAAACCCAAGTATCATATCATTAGTGCACATTAGTAAAAAAAAAAACCAATATTAATGTTGTTGTTTTTAAAATGCTATAACAGACTCATTAATCTGCAGCAATTCTGAATTGCGAAACATGTGATATTTTCCTACGCCAATATTATGACAAAAATATAGTCCTTGTTAGATTCTAAACATTGAATACTTTTTCTATGCCAGGTTGTATGATAATAAAAAAGAAGGAAAAATATCCTATTTTAATTTCCTTTCATCTTGATTCAATGAGCAATTAATCAAATTTACGCTTGACAAGTCGAAAACCAGAAAAGACTCCTTCCTTAAGTATCGTTTTTAACCACTGAGCGCTTCATAATTGCCTCCAAACCACTGATATGTTCAGTATTGCCTCCAAACCACAGCTGTCTTCAGTATTGCCTTCAAGCCACTAGGTGGCCTTTCAAGTGGATACAAGGGGGAATGTAACAGATGAAACAGTTGACGTTATGTTCTTTTCACCAAACTATGTCAATTTGCCATGCAAAAGAGGGGTACTGCAAGGGGTCTAGATTATTTTTAAAGTTCCATAATCCGTATTCTCTCTCTCTCTCTCTCTCTCTCTCTCTCTCAATAAAACTTAAAAAAACACAAAAACGTTAACTGTGTTCTTGTATGAAGGAGGAAGTAAATGTACCGCACTGGCGTCGGAAGCAAATTGAAAGTGGAGGGGGGGGGGGGGGCTAGACTAATCCTCAGAAATATTGAGAAAAAAAGTAATTCCCCCCCCCAAAATTACCCAAATCCCCCCCCCCCAAATCATGAAATTCCTAATCGGGGGGGGGGGGGGGGGGGGGGGTTAGTATGCTTCTGAATCCAACTTCATTAATCTTTCAGGGTAAATTTAGGAACAATAATCTTTCCTGCGAGAAAAAGTGTGTGTGTGTGGGGGGGGGGGGGGGGGGCTGAACCCACTATCATGCTATGTTTCTAATGGTTAGATATAACTTTGCAAAAAAAGTGGGGGGGGGGGGGCTTAGAGTGGGCTTAGGACCTGTGGGACCTTCCTAAACCACAGTTACTCACTCCTTAAATTTTCGTATTGTTGGCTCTAACCTTTTTAACTGTTTGTATAACTTGCAATGTTGCGATTGTCATTAGTTTTGTATATTTGCATCGCTGTCATTATCATTGGAGAGGTTTAGAATGTTTCTGTATTGTGACATTCTCTGGTAAGAGAATGGTATTGTGAGTAAAACGAAAAAATAAAAATTAAAAAGAGTGGAAAAACTCATTGTGATAGACATTTACAACCATTTTAACAAGAGCTTGGTGTTAAACAGCAATGTGACGTAGGCCTGTCTATTTCATTGCTGGCCTTTGAATTCAACAAGGTTTGTCTGGAATATGCAATTTATGCTACGGAAGCGTATTAGGGCCGCAGCAGTTTTTTTTTTAAATTAATTTGTTATAACAAATTGTCAATTTGTTTTAACAAATAATTAATTACAGATTGTTAATTTTTTTTTAAAAATTGGTAATTTGTTAAAACAGATTAATTTGTTAAAACAAAGTAGTAATTTGTTATAACATTATCAATTTGTTATAACATCAATTTGTTAAAACAAAGAGGTAATTTGGTAAAACATATGAATTTGTTACAATTAGAGTAACTACAGTTAGAATTACATATATCACATAATCGATAACAAATACGTAGAAGGGAAGGGACGTAGCATCAGGGGGGGGGGGGGGTGGCTCCCCCCACTTTTTCTTGCAGCAAAGATTTTTTTAAAAATTTCAAATTAAAAAAAAATGAATTATCGTGGAGCCCCCCCCCCCTCACTTTTTGGGAGCATGTAATTATTGACTCTAAAATGAATAACGAAAAATAAGATACAGAAAATGAAGTTGAAGGTAGACTTCAAAAACGATGTTACGTGCCTGCGTAGTATTCCTTTACCTTCAATTTCGCTAATGATTTCCTTATTTTCTCTTCCATATCTTATGTTCTTCCCAAACGGTGGGCCTTTGCCAATTTGTACAAATCGGCAAATTTATATTCTCTCTCTCTCTCTCTGAATAAAATAGATTAAGTGGCATTTAAACTAAATTAAATATTTTTTAAAAAACAAAAAAAAAAACAACTTTAACTTATTTACTTTTTAACACCCCCATCCCGCGAAACTAAACACCAGAGTATCAGATTGGCATCGTAAAATGATGAAAAAAAAATCTCAAAAAAGAAGGAAAAGTTATTTCCCTTGTGACGGTAGGCTGTGTCTGTCGAGCCACGAGGAGCACGTGCAGTCAGTGAGTTAGAGAGTTGTTGCCTGCAGAGACGAGATCGCAGATATGAATGAATTTCTGAGTGTGATTACTGAAAAGCACAAGCCAGATGGTTCAGAATTGAAGAAGGTAAAGTATAGAAAGAAAATTCAGAGAATTAAGCGTTCCTGGCAACGTTACTGTGCATTGGCAGCCTCGCTGCAGGGTTTGAAAAAAATCGGATAGACTTCGGAGCAACAGTTTCTTTCGTGTTTAAAATGTTTTACCGCGCTCAAAACTTGCGATCTTTTTGCAATGATTAATCTTGTATTTGATTTATACAAATATTCGACTCCCAAAAAATGTTCCTCGAAGATTTTACTCAGCTTTTACTACATTTTACAACAGATACGTGAATAGTTATGTGACTTTCCCCCGAATAAACACTGCTACCATGCACCGCACCTTGCATCATGTGTAGTTTGTATACATGTAAAATCTGAATAACATACTTCATTTTGCAAGTGTAAGAGAAAGTCTCTGGCGAGTAAATAAAGTGACGACATCATGTACTTGTAAGTAACAGGGTGATAAATTATGAAAATTTTGAAAACAGTTCTTAATTTCTGTGAAAAAGAAGGTTATCAGGGCCAAAAGGCATAACTGTAGTATAGCACAATCTTTTGTGTGTCGTAAATCTCATTTCTTTTTCAAGAAAAGAAGTGTAGCTCTCAAGTCGTATATATATATATATATATATATTATATATATATATATATAAATATTTATAGACTGGGGGCTTAAGGTAGCAAGGGACAGTTTCGAATAAAGTACCCGTCAATATTTTTGTAAAATTGAGAGTTGCTGTACTTGAAGGCTTATGAGTGTTGCTAAAATTCATGAAATGATTTTTAATGATTAGCATTAGTTAGAAGGGTGTCTGTTGTTGAAATTGATATGCAATATGTAGGCCCCTTATGTTAGGTACATGAGAATCAGAAGTAAAATGCGAAACCTGCGGCTATGACTGTTGTGCTGACTTTACACAGTGAAATTGCAAGTTACAGACGGGAGGTAAAATAACACGAAAAGTAGGTGGATGGGACATTGTAAACTATACACCGGTAAGTTTCTGACATGTGATAGTGCAACATGCACGCTGTAAGGAAGGTCAACCCTCTGCAGGGAATTAGCTGGGGGAGGTCTAAAAAGCTGAAAAATCATGAAAAATTAGCAAAATAGGAAAGGGTCAAAATCTCATAAAAACCAATATGTAAAGAATTTTACGGGTTTTGATTAGTAATTTTCTTCAGAAATTGGTGATTGGCCTTATATAGAGTGAATTAAAGGTATTTGTGCTGAATGGGAACTGAGGAAATTCTAGTTACAGAGTTCCGAAGACATGCATCCCTTGGCTACAATGAATTGTATAAAAAAAACTGTCCCCTGCCACCTAAGACCAGCATCTAAAGGCAGCCAGTATACATTGTAATTAAAGTTACAGTAGCATTACCAGACAACAAATTTGAAAGAATTCCTAAACTGTAGGGTGAAAAACATTACATAAAATTTATTCTAGGGGAATGATGCTTAACATTATTGATAGCAGGAGAAGAAAAAGCATTTTCAGCTGTTGATAAAAAGGTTCCAACTTTGAAACGTGCATAATGTTTGCTCTATTGCAATTTTTCCATTTAATTTAAAACAATTAAATAGTGAAACAAAAAATGTGCATTTTATTTTCAAAGCATGAACTCAATTTCTGCACAATGCTTTCTTTCACTATGGTGTGTCCCAAGATATTTATGTAACACATTTGGACAATTTTTAATAAAAATACACATACTGTGAAAGTGAAATAGATATTAAAGGGGAATACATCCAAGATAATTTCATTCACACATCATCATTTTTTAATTGGAAAAATTCACAGGAACAAAAGCAAATTTCTTATGGAGTTATACAATTGGAAATGTTAACGTCTTTTCTCCATTTGGAAGTCATCTAAATACCTTGCAGAATTTTTTAACATTATCATCCAGGCCTTTCGCAATCTGATTAAAATCAGATCTTTGATCCGCTCCGACAAATTCTGATGTCGACACACTTTGTTCAGCAGCTATCAGAATTTCGGATTGTACAAAGATCTGATTTTAATCAGATTGGGTCTTTCGCAATTCAAAATCCCCAAGAGATCACATTTTTTAGTTGTGTATTGAAACCTGATGAGTAAGAGGGGGCGTTTTAAGGGAGAAATTTTGGAAAGAACTATATATGAAAAGAGTTTAATTTGGCCCCCATAATTCACCATTTTTTAAAGTCTTTCGGGTACAATAAAATGTTATGTTATAATTTAGAAGAGTTGATATAAAATATATCTTTTACATATTTGTTTGATTTATTTGCACTCACTTGCAGTATATGACGTCAGAAGTGACGCTTTTTCTATAATTCAATCAAAATTAGTCGAAAATTGACATTTTTCTTATCTTTTTACGAATGGGAAATATATAGCGCATGCTTGAACCAGGACAAACTTTTTGTCACTTAATAGACTTTGCTAGATACATCTCTGATTAAAATATTTTGTTGGTTCAAGCATGCGTTGAAAACAAGCTTTTTTATGCCAAAATGCAAAAAAGCGGGAAAAGGTTGTAATTTGTCTTTACAATGCCGTATTTCTAAATTGTGGGCACTTGATCAAAATGAACATGAAGTTTAAACATCACATATATATATATATTTGTACAAAGACCCATACCATATATACCGGTAGTCCTTTACCATACTTTTGAATGAACATTTTTGTTAACTCTGAGCTACATGTGTATTTATAAGTATCAAGTAATATAGCAAAATGTGAAACAAGGATATCTTAGGACAGAGTATGATGTACTATTGCAGTGGCTTAGTCGTATGCATGACAGTTGTTTGGGTGGGTTGGTGGTGGGGGAGCACACTGAAATGTGAATAGACACATGAATTAATGCTTGACAATTTGGAGGGGAAAAAATATTTTGTTTGAGAAGAAAGATATTAATTAAACCATAGCTAAAAGATTTTAGAAAAATAAGAAATATTCTACATGAAACGCACAAAGATTAACTGTTTTAAATCATGCAATCATTAAGTCAATTAAATCAGTCACCAACTTTTTAATACCATATTTCAAAAATATTTGCGTTGTAGTAATTGAAAAACATGCAACTTTTCGTAGAAGAATTATTGTAAGTGTAGTTTTGCAAAGTGGCCGACGTTCAAATGAAAGGAACGGTTTGTGTTATTATCTACTCAATTTTAGCTCTAATTGGGATGGGCTCTGATGATTTATGCTGCAATTTACTTTTGGATTTCGGGTGTCGATTCCTCCATGATCTTAGCAGAACAGTTTACATAAATAGTCTACCATATTTTTATGGATTATTCAGGCATGGAGAGGTCCAATTAGTTGTGACCATGGGGGGAGTTGTCTTTTACAATTACATGTACCAAGGAGTCCTTTGTAGATTTCATTAATCTTGTCTGTAGCATATGGCAATTTCAGACTTTTTTTTTTTTACATTGTTTTGTGCAGACTAAAGAAGCTGTTGTTATTGATAATTTAAAGATTTATTATTTAGCTGACAGTGGTGTTCTATTTCAAGCTGAATTTTTAATGCCTGCCTTGTCTTTTTGTCATCTTTAGTCTTGGCTGCATCGAATCATAATAGCTAGTGTATAATACTTTGTTTTCAATGAAATATGGTCAATAAAATCGAAGCCATGTTTAGATATTTCATTCTATATAATTTAACCCACAGCATTTAGACTCAGAGAGCCACTGCGAATTTGTAGTTTCTGTGGTGCTAAGCAGATTAACTGAGAATTAGACACCTCCACTGGATAGCACTGGCTGACTCCCTGTGTAAGCTGATACCAATCATTGTACTGAGACAAGTTAATACAGATACTGTTTCTTGTCCAACAAACAATATGACTTAATGATTAATGAAACATGAATAAACATCCTTTTTGTTACTTGCCAAACACAATACATGCACTGGGCCACTCTGTTTACACTACGAGCATCATAAGGACATGCAACTTGAGCTACAACCATTATACACTTTTGAATTGCAATGAATCACTGCCTTTAGTTCTACTGCTTTGTATTTGTCATACAGGACATATATTTGACATGAAAGGTTTAGGATCAAAGTATCATAAGTAATTCTGGATTCCTCCATATAAATTCAACCAGCCTGGCTGTTTGAATAATGTGATAATTTTATAGTAATATACTAGTCTTGCTTTAAAAAAAATAAAAACATTAGATTTATAGAGAGCTTTTGAGAAATGTACTTGCATGAATATCAATGCTATTATAAACTTATGAGGAGATTTCAAGGATATGAAACGTTTGACCTCTAAAAGGTCAAAGAAAAAAATAATCCCGAGCCTCGCAGCACAAGTTACTTAGTTACTGTTATTTTATTGAGAATATAATGGTTACTTAAAAATTGCTGGAATTTTCCAGAGTCACCATTATCTAGGATGTAAATTTAGACTGAAAAGGATTGTAAGAAGAGTTTGTTTCACATGATAATGCATGTAATGGTGAAATAAGTGTCTACAGTCACATCAGTGCTAATTAGGGAGTAATTGTACTTTGGAAGCATTCTTTGTCAAGGCTGTCAAATGAATGCTTCAAGAAGAAAATCGTGATACAGTATTTTTACCTCTTTTGCCATTATATCTTAGCTTGCAAATTTTGACAGCATATTTTTCAGGTTAGCTTTACAGCCCGTATACTTCACCTCTTTTGCCATTAAATCTTAACTTGCAAATTTTGACTGCATATTTTTAGGTTAGTTTTACAGCTCTCATACTTCCTTTTTTTGCCATTAAATCTTAGCTTGCAAATCTTGATAGCGTATTTTATAGGCTAGCTTTACAGCCCATGTATTTCTCCAGATGTTGCACCACATTGCCATTCTTTATAAAAAAAGTATTAATGATACATTGATGAAATCTAATCATTCTTATATTGATATCGAGATGAATGCTTCCATTCTGATATGTTTAGAGAAAAAAATTGATTATTTCTGAAACAATTATGGTATTGGATGATTGTAATTAGCACCTGTGGTATCAATTATTGCATGCAGAACAGGAAACTTTAAAAGATTAACTATGCCGAATGCATGTTTTTCCGTCTCTGTAAATATGTTCAGTAGTATAAATTGTCTTTCTAAATGTCAGCATGTGGTATGAACGTCAATATTTAGTTGTTTGAACACCATCATTATGTCTGTTTTATCAGATAGGTAGGGTTTTATGTTGCTAAGCTATCGGGATTTTGCGAAAACAATTTTAACAGTATATATTGTCCAATTTGGTCACAATCATAACAGTGTACCTTGTTAAAGGATTTCTGTTAATTGATCTATGCATTTCAGTATGAAATTAAGGATGTGAACGGTATGCACTGGAAGTATTTGGGATAAAATGATATGGAACTCTGTCAATTTTAAGTTGTTTTAAATGGTGTTTGGGATTACTTTGCAGTATACATGTTCATTTTATATTTTCTGATTTTTGATTATAGGGAAATATGAGTACATGTAGTATGCTTCAAAATCATTATTCCGATTCAATTTCATTTTGATGTTGGCTTCATTATGAGAATGCATTACAGATGGCCGCATGGCCTGTGATTGATCACACACATAATGCTATATGGACTGTAGTCCACTGCAGCACGTTCAAGCCTATATCTTAAGATCATCCTTCTCAGCAATTTGCTTATACATTATGTAGTACACTGCAGCATGCTCAAGCCTATATCTTATGATTATCCTTCTCAGCAGTTTACTTAATCATTAGAATGAACATTACTGCTTCCTTCTTTATAAATCCAATATATGACACATCATATCCATTTTACCAATTCATGATAATATAAAGTCGCACCTGTTTTAAGAGGCCACTTGTGGGACAATGATAAACTGGCTGCTTAAGACAGGTGGCCACTAATTCAAGGTTTCAAATTCATGAAGAAAAAGCACCAAGTATATTTATTTTGACTCTATTGCACACATCTGTTAATAACAACAGTTACTGTAATGGCGGAGTACACAGAGATAGTGAATGCACAGCTCAGGTTGCTGAATAAACAGTTTATATTATTTTTAAATAGCAGTTTTAATTCAATTTATCTGTCAACGGATTTAGAGTAAAAACCTTTCTGCTAATTACGCCCAAACAATAATTTTCAGTTGTTCAAATGCGGTAAACAAACAGAAGTAGCATTTCCGTACAAAGGATATGTACTGAACTATGATAGCCAATGTTTTACCTGTTAAAAAAATGTGCCAAATTTTTCTAGGAAAAAAGTGCGTATATATTCTGCAAATTGCGGTACAGGTTAAGCTGTTAAGCGCAAGACTAACCATTTAATAACTTTGTAATGAATTGAGAATATAAATAGATATATAAAAAACACAAAACAGGTGGGACCTAAAAACACTGGCTGCTGGCCGCGTTAGACAGGTGGCCGCTTAAATGAGTTAAAATATACTAAAAAACTTAATGGGAGGGGGGGTTGAACATGGCGAGTGGCTGCTGATTAAAAATGGCCGTAACAGCAGGTGGGACTGTACATGTAAGTTTAGAGAGAATTCATTTATAGTTATGGATGATATCCTCCCCATGACTACTTGATGTGCTCATGCATCGTTTTTGAAAGGGGGGGGGGGGGCAAACTCATCCCAAAAAAATCTTAACAAGCAAGAAAAGAAATCATGAATATCCTAATTAATGGATTGGGGGAGGGAGGGGGGGGGGGGGAGCATTGTGTATCACATCAATATCACAGTTAATTTCCCTTCTTTCAATTCAGTTTTTTACATGCTCCCCAAAAAGTGTAGGGGAGGGGGAGCAACTCCATCTTAATTTACTTTTTTAGCTCACCGAGACGAAGTCAGGGGGAGCTTATGCTATACACTTGGCGTCAGCGTCTGGACCTGGTTAATGTTTTTGTTGCAGGTCCTGTTTCTAATTTATTACTTGTCCTATCTTCACCAAACTTGCATGGATGATGTATCTGGACCTACTTATGGACTTGAAAGACTCGGATGCTGAATCTGGGCCACGAATTTCAGATTTGGAGCAGGTTAAAGTTTTTGGTAGAGGTGCCCTTTGATAGCAATTTCTATGTTACTGCTGGTCCTAACTCCACCAAACATTGTATCTTATAATTTTTCTACTCCAGAATGAAACCCAATTAAATGCATATATGAGACTCCTCGACAAGTTTGTGTATGGGTTATTTGCTACTCAGGTGACTGTTAAGGCCTATTGGCCTGTTGTATATTATTGTATTGATAAACATTGTATCTTATAATTTTGTATGAAATGAACATTATCATACAATTTTTTAACATAATTATGATATACGATATTGTGTCAAACCTGTATTCATGAATATCCAAAATCATTAACTTTTGATTTTCATATAATATGATAAAGGTGGTCTCATAAAGGTGATGTCTCATAAAGGTGATGCCTCATCTCGGTGAGCTTTGTAATCTGTGATTACTTATGTTTATATACAAATTTTAAAAATTGTTTGCTGCGAGAAAAAGTTTGGGGCAAAGCCCTCCCTGGTCCCCCCTGATGCCACATGCTTGCATTGAAGTACATGAATTAAATAATGCCTGGAATTAAAGCGATTAATTGTCACAATGGTTTTCTTGAAATTTCTAAGCAATTATTGTTTTGATATTGTATAAATTGTGGTATGAAGAAATAGTTTTAAAAGTAACTTTAGGGACATTTTGTCCTATAAATACTATCAATACATTGATTAAGATTTCTTGCATCATTGAACATTTGATTTCATGGATCAAACTAAATGAAATTAGTATACAGCTATATCATGATAATATCTAGGTCAAGATTAATATTGGGTACGATCGAGCAATTTTCGACATAGTTATGCCCCTTGGACATAGAAAAATTCCAATTATTTGCAGTTTCTGCTCATTTTCTTCGCAGAGGATGAACATATTGAAATGAAATTTGATATACAGCTTAATCATGATAATATGAAGGTCCAGTTCGATATTGGGTATGATCGAGCAATAGAAAAATTCCAGTTATTTGCTGTTTTCATTCATTTTATTTGCAGATGTTTCAATTATTTGCAGTTTACATTCATTTTCTTCTCTGATGTTTCAAAAAGAGAGGGGCATAAGTGTTTAACAAACATCTCTTGTTAGCTCACCTGAGCTGAAAGATCAAGTGAGCTATTCTGATCACATTTTGTCCGTTGTTGTCTGTCTGTCCATCCATCCGTCCGTCTGTAAACTTTTTACATTTTGAACTTCTCCTCTAAAAGCGCTTGACCAATTTCAACCAAATTTGGCCTAAAGCATCCTTCTGGGAAGGCAAATATAAATTGCAGAAATGAAAGACCGATCTTTATTCAAAGCAGAGAAAACCTTGAAACTGTAGAAAAAGGGGGGTGCATTTTGAAAAATCTTCTTCTCAAGAACTACTAAGTCAAATTCAATGTAGTTTAGCATAAATAATCCTTATGGGAAGGAAAATATAAATTGCAAAAATTAAGGGCTAATTCTGTTTCAAATTTGAGTTATTCACGAAAATGATTATAAGACAGAGAGAATAGGGGTCAATCAGTTTAACTTCAGGCTTGATATTTCATATATCGAAAACCAGTTTATGTTAGAAGCAGCCATCTTGAAGTTGAACGGAGATGAATTTGGTTTCTGTGCAACAGTTTACGTGCGAAGCGAATATTTGAAACTTCCAAAATATATTTGTGCCATTTATGTGAAGTAAATTGAGGTTGAATATTCCAATGTGTTGACATTTTCATTTGTGACGGTGGTTTTAGCTTGCTTTGATTTTCGTATAGCATGTTTAGTTTAACTTGAGAGGAACCGTCTTTATTTTCGAATTTAAAATTTTTACATGTAGACAGGTTAATCAGAAAGCTGATTGTTTACATGTACCTGCGCAAAATCTGATGCACTAACAACATATTATAGAATACTATTCATTGTGTCGGTACATGTAATTCGGTATGATCTCTATGTAATGGTTGATTAATGCACCATGTTTTATTAAGATACTCAACAATTTCAATCTAAACGGAGATTATTCTTGCGGCTAGAAATATATAAGTATATATATGATGAAAAATAAATTGTGTTTTATCTTTGTTTTAGTGCATTTTTCTCTTTGTTTTAATTGCTTATAAATTTCTATTTACTAACCTGAGAGTCAAGCTTCGAGTTATAAGCAAGATACAGAGCTTTGTGCACAATGCTGCTCTATGTTTGTACACAAAGCTGAGGTTATGCTTTAGTTCGTTTATATTTTAAATGCAGCTATGCTGAATAGGAAATACCAAGTTTAATTTTAAAGTTGAATGTAATAAACTCGTGAACAAAAACATGACTCGAACCAAGCTACGTATCTTTCTTCTAATTCTACGATTGACTCTGAAATTTTGGTTGATCAATAGAAATGTCTTGCTAAAGAAAAGATATGCTGTAACTAATTTCTGGTGCCCCTTCTTCAACGATGAATTGCATAAAATCTTCACAAATATTTGATAGTTTTTCGAACACAAGTAAATAAAAATGACGTCTTTTAAACAGTGTCCATAGTCCTAACACATTATTATTATGAGGATAAAAGCTTAATCGGTGTTCTTAAAAAATTATTGCAACGAAAAATCATCTTTGTTTGTAGACATTTGTTGTTTTTTCAGCAAAAAAATGAAAATAATGGGTGGGCCTTGGTACAATAGAGCGACATGCCTGCCAATACATAAATTTGAATTATAACTCTTTAACATAAGTGACAACATTTTTCAGTTAAGTTTATTCATCAGTCAAGTGAGTAAGGATATGAAACATCATACGAAATGAATTCATGCCTGGTAAACAACAATCATTTATAATGGAGAAGGCCTATTAAATTTTTCAATGTTTTTGATTTGAGGAATTGAGCGCATTCGTTCTGGTGCATTGAGGTACACTTCTCTTCTTTCACATATAGGATTTTTTAAAATAAAATACAATAACAATTATAGTCTGTCCCAAGTTATTGCTTCCATCACTTGTTGATGATATTTAATAAAAATACACATACCTGATGATGAAATGGAAAATATTGAGGATATTGTCATTGACAAATTATCCCTTTTCTCTCGTAAAAGTTTACAGGGACGTGAACAAATTTTTTACAGAGATTTATAATGGGGAATGTTTACATCTTTCTCCATTCGGAAGTACTCGGGACACCTAGCGCAATTTTTCAAAGTTATCATCCAGGCTTATTAATGGCTGATGCAATGCAAAACCCCCGTAGACTTTTTATTTTGGGATGTGTATTGAAACCTAAAGCGGTAGAGGGGGCGTTTCAAAACAGATAATCTGGACATTTTTCATATAAGTGGATGAAAATAGTTTGAGCACAAAGGTATAATTTAATATTATTGAAATATCAAGCGAAAAGTGATGGAAGAAAAACCTCAGGACAGAGAATAGTGAGAAGTGGAGGGAGAAAATGTACCTTTATGCTCTCATGTATTTTAATCGTTTTATAAAGTGATGGGGGGGGGGGGGGGGGGGTAGCTGCAATAATGTAGCCCTCTCCGATTTTTTATATCTGATGTTTACTGGAGAGGGCTACAATTCCACAGGATCTCCGTAATGGTGCAAAATTAATTTTTTAATGTGGCTGACTTCGGTCTGAAAAGATCGATTTTATATTTGACTTCCTTTAGATAAAATGATTTTTATACCCCCCGCAAACAAAGTTTGGGGGGGTATATAGGAATCACCTTGTCCGTCCGTCCGTCTGTCCGTCTGTCTGTCTGTCTGTCTGTCTGTCTGTCCGTCTGTCTGTGCAATCGTGTCCGGTCCATATCTTTCTTATGGGGAAATATTGGAAGTTCTTACTTCACACAAAGATTGCTTATGACCTAAGGGTGTGTCATGACCTTGACCCAAGGTCATTCAGGCAAGGTCAAGGTCACTGGCAGAAAAAGTGCAAAATTCGTGTCCGGTCCATATCTTTCTTATGGGGAAACATTGGAAGTTCTTACTTCACACACAGATTGCTTATGACCTAAGGGTGTGTCATGACCTTGACCCAAGGTCATTCGGGCAAGGTCAAGGTCACTGGCAGAAAAAGTGCAAAATTCATGTCCGGTCCATACCTTTCTTATGGGGAAACATTGGAAGTTCTTACTTCACACAAAGATTGCTTATGACCTAAGGGTGTGTCATGACCTTGACCCAAGGTCATTCGGGCAAGGTCAAGGTCACTGGCAGAAAAAAAGCAAAATTCGTGTCCGGTCCATATCTTTCTAATGGGGAAACATTGGAACTTCTTACTTCACACAAAGATTGCTTATGACCTAAGAGTGTGTCATGACCTTGACCCAAGGTCATTTGGGCAAGGTTAAGGTCACTGGCAGAAAAAAAGCAAAATTCGTGTCCGGTCCATATCTTTCTTATGGAGAAACATTGGAAGTTCTTACTTCACACAAATATTGCTTATGACCTAAGGGTGTGTCATGACCTTGACCCAAGGTCAATTGAGAAAGTTCAAGGTCATTGTTTCAAAAAAGCTAAATTCTGTCTGTGTCATGTTTTGTATTAATGGAAATATTAGAAGCTAAAAATTAACAGTTTTCAAAAATAAAGCAGTTGTTATTTATAGAAAATGGACAGTGAAATAGATTCATCCAATATTTTCTATAATAGCAAAAATACACGCGTTATGATTTTTATCTTAGCGGGGGGTATCAATTGTGAGCTTGCTCACAGTACCTCTAGTTTAATTCAGGTTGAACAATTTAACCGTATATAAACCAAAACCAGATAAAACACATCAGCATGTTTACCAGTCGTCTTTTTCAGCAGCCATGACAGTTCTCGCGTGATTTTATGGGATGTACGCTTGGAGTTTTGATGGGCTTGATAACGTGAATGTCAGTGTAAATAATCGATCTTACCTGTTATATCACTAAAACATCATTTAAGGAAATGGTATATAATGGAAAATTCATATTTACCGCGTTAATTATGTTTAAAATAGGGGAATTCCTATATTCAGTTCAAGATCCGCTCCTGAATTCTCATTGGCTGTCCAAAAATAAAACTGGTCAAGGTCGGTAAACATGGCGGACAAATTCAACTTTCGTTGTTGACATACACGAAAAATAACCGATATATGGACTATACTTGATATTTTTGGATTAATTTATGCCATAGACATCTACAACGTTTGAGTTCAGGTAAGAAATGCAAATGTTATTGTCATTTATAAACGATTTGACACGAAATCGTTGCGGGAGTGAATGACTCCCGCACTTGCACCATTACGGAGATCCTATGGAGTTGTAGCCCTCTCCCATAAAAAAAAAAAAAAAAAAAAAAATTCGGGAGAGGGCTACATTATTGCAGCTAGGGGGGGGGGGGGGGGGCTATAATAAAGGGAACTTGAAGTTAACCGTGAACAACTGAAAATTTAGTTATTTATATTGCATATGATCTTATTTTCGGTAAAAATAGTATTCCATAAAGGTAAATATGTCAAAGATTAAGTATGTGCAAAAATAAGTATAAGATTCTGATATTCATTTTTGGTTAGTCTACCTATGGGCCACATTTCACAATATCCTATATTTACAATTGCAAATATTTTTCCTTATATGAACCTTTAGAAAAGCGAAAACATTCAATTCTGTATATTTACATTTGTAAATAAGTTTCCTTATATGAACCTATAGAATAGCGAAAACGTTCAATTCTGTATGAACTTTTTCATGACGTCGCAATGATCATAGCACGCGCTTTTCGCTTGGATTATTGTAAACTTAAAATTTCGGTAATTTTAACAGTTCTGAACGATTTGTCTTTTTTCAAACGCAAATGTAAGTAATAAACAGTAATGTTAAAAAGTTCACTGGGATATGAAGTTGGTTGGTACGTGATCAAATCTTCCGAGAAACCCTACGGGCTTCACAGGATTTGATCACGTGACCAACCTACTTCATATCCCGGTGAACTTTTTAAATTGCTTTTTAGCTCACCTGAGCCAAAGGCTCAAGTGAGCTTTTCTGATCACAATTTGTCCGTTGTCTGTCGTTGTCGTCGTTGTCGTTGTTGTCGTTAACTTTTCACATTTTCATCTTCTTCTCAAGAACCACTGGACAGATTTCAACCAAATTTGGCACAAAGCACCACTAGGTGAAGGGGATTCAAGTTTGTTCAAATGAAGTGCCACGCCCTTTTTAAAGGGGAGATAATTGAGAATTATTAAAAATTTGTGGTATTTTTAAAAAATCTTCTTCTCAAAAACTTTTCAGCGGGAAAAGCTTAAACTTGTGTGGAGGCATCCTCAGGTAGTGTAGATTCATGTTTGTTCAAATCATGGTCCCCGGGGGTAGGGAGGGGCCACAAGAGGGGGATCAAGTTTTACATAGGAATATATAGAGAAAATCTTTAAAAATCTTCTTCTCAAAAACTATCAGGCCAGAAAAGCTCAAATTAAAATGGGAGCATCCTCAGGTAGTGTAGATTTAAGTTTGTTCAAATCATGGTTCCTGGGGGTAGGGTGGGGCCACAATTGGGGGATCAAGTTGTATATAGGAATATATGGAGAAAATCTTTAAAAATCTTCTTCTAAAAAACTATTAGGCCAAAAAAGGTCAAATTTAAATGGAAGCATCCTCAGGAAGTGTAGATTCAAAATTGTTCAAATCATTGTCCCCGGGGGTAGGGTTGGGCCACAATTGGGGGATCAAGTTTTACATAGGAATATATAGAGAAAATCTTTAAGAATCTTCTTCTCAAAAACTATTTGACCAGAAAAGCTCAAATCAAATTAGAAGCATGCTCAGGAAATGTAGATTTAAGGTTGTTCAAATCATGGTCCCAGGGGGTAGGATGGGGCCACAATTGGGGGATCAAGTTTTATATAGGAATATATAGAGAAAATATTTAAAAATCTTCTTCTCAAAAACTACTAGGCCAGGAAAGCTCAACTTTGAGTGGAAGCATCCGCAGGTAGTGTAGATTCAAGTTTGTTAAAATCATGGTCCTCGGGGGTAGGGTGGGGCCACAATAGGGGGATCATGTTTTAAATAGGAATATATAGAGAAAATCTTTAAAAATCCTCTTCTCAAAAACTATTTGGCCAGATAAGCTCAAATTAAAATGGAAGCATCCTCAGGTAGTGTAGATTTAAGTCTGTTCAAATCATGATCCCCGGGGGTAGGGTGGGGCCACAATTGGGGGATCAGGTTTTACATAGGAATATATATAGAGAAAATCTTTAAAAATCTTATTCTCAAAATCTATTAGGCCAGATAAGCTCAAATTAAAATGGAAGCATCCTCAGGTAGTGTAGATTCACGTTTCTTCAAATCATAGTCCCCGGGGGTAGGATGGGGCCACAATTGGGGGATCAATTTTTACATAAGAGTATATAGAAAAAATCTTTTAAAAAATTTCTTTTAATAACTATTTGGCCAAGAAATCTCAAATTGGCATGTAACCATCCTCAGATAATGTAGATTCAAGTTTGTTCAAATCATGGTCCCTGGGGGTAGGGCGGGGCCACAATGGGGGATACCTTTTTATATATAGAGAAAATCTTTAAAAGTCTTCTTCTCAAAAGTATTCGGCCAGGAAAGCCCAAATTTGAGTGGAGGCATCCCAGATCATATAGATTCAAGTTTGTTTAAATAATAGTCCAGGGGTAGGGTGAGGCCACAATGGGGGATGAAATTTTACTTAGTAATATATAGAGAAATTCTTTCAAAATCTTCTTTTTAAAGACTATTTGGCCAGAAAAGCTTAAACTTGTGTAGAGGCATCCTCGGGTAGTGTAAATTCAAGTTTGCAAAATCACTAGTGGTAGGGCGGGACCGTGATGGCGGTTTGAATTTTTACATAGGAATATATAGAGAAAATCTTTAAAAATATTCTGAGAAAGTTTTTGGTCCAAAACTCAGTACTTAGTGTGAAAGCACAGGTTATGAGATTAAAGGTAGATTTAAGTTTGATGAAACCATGATTCCCTAGAGAATAGTGGGGCCACGAAATGGGGGGGGGGGGGGTATATAGGAATAGAGAAAAATATTAGAGGTACAACAACAATTGGTATTTACCAAAAAATAAGAGGTGGATAAAAATTGGCAGATTTTCAATTTTTTTATAGCAAGATCTACTGTACTCAGTTGTCAAGATATTTTGATACTGTAATGCTAATTTGATCAGAATTAAGGCAATTGTTGCTCAGGTGAGCGATGTGGCCCCTGGGCCTCTTGTTATTTCTTAAATGAACGTTTTGATGACATCACAATGATCAAATCACACGCTTATCGCTTGTCGCTTGGATTATTGTAAACTTAAAATATTTTTAACACAACTGAATGATTTGTCTTTTTCAAATGTAAATATAAGTAATAAACAGCAATGTTAAAAAGTTCACCGGGATATGAAGTTGGTTGGTACGTGATCAAATCCACTGAGAAGCCCTTTGGATTTCACAGGTTTCGATCACGTGATCATCCAACTTCATATCCTGGTGAACTTTTTAATTTGCTGTTTATTTCTTTATTGAACGCCCATATAAAGCCAGTGTTGCTCAGGTGAGCGATGTGGCCCATTTGGCCTCTTGTTTTTCTTTATTCTAAGATTCACACACCTAGCTGGCATTGAAGTGAGGTTTTGAGAAGTAGGTGACTTTCTTACCAATAACAATTTATCATGATTAATAATGCATGTTCCTTTGCTCTGACTTCTCACATGAACAAGTGTCTTTTTGATGAGCAAATGCTTTAAAGGTATTAATTCTAATTGTCTAGTACTCTAGAGCAATTCCTTTATCTGAAATTGGAGTGAAAAATGTTATCACCTAGCTAGCTTCTTTTTTAAAGGTATATTGTACAAAATCTTATGTGACAAGATAACTTTTTGGTGTTTTAGTAAACTATTCAACTTATTTGGATTGCGTTTGGATTTACTCTTTGTATGATAAAGATACAGTTGAGCAGTTAAGCTGGGCTAAATCTATGTATGAGGAAACATCATCAGGGATCATATTGCTTTTGAGTTTATTTTTTTTTAAGTACATATTATACAGTTTAATTTCAATTTGATTTATAAAAGAAGACTGACCATTGTGTTAATTGACATAAGCAATACCATTTTAATTTTAATGGCTGAAAACCATTATTTCTACCAGTATTTATTAGAGATGATTCATGAAAGACCAACAAAATCCCAAAGCACATGCAGAACAAAAGAGATTTTAAAGTCATTTATTTGTAACATTAACACCATCATACCCATGTTCTTTTCAATTTAGAACAATTATTTATTTGATGGATACTTCAGCAGGTCATAAAAAGATTTGATTTGACTTGCATTATCCAAGTTATTTCTCATTTTATGTTTCTCTTCTTTATACTGAAATTAATTGCTTAAGGTACTGGTGTAGCCAAGACTTTATTACAAAAGTTATTGCTAATATAGACTCTTTAACTATATATGTATATGTCCTTAGGAACTTAATGGTCTAAATTTAAAGAAGTCTTTGGGGTTTTTTTTTTTTTTATCAAAGTTTACTTCTTTATTAAACACCATTTATTGATACAAAGTTTTATTGTTCATTTTCTGACTATGTAAACGTCAATTCTTTAAATTATTATGTTATCGCAAATCTCGCTTGAAAGTATAACTTCCACTGATATTGCTATGCATATAGTAATGACACTATTTGATGCAAAGGGAAGAGAGTATACCATTAATTCATTTCCCATAGAACTCATATTTATTCTGATCTAATACATTTACATGTATTTTCCTAAATAATGCATTCCCTTCTACAATAATTCATGTCACGAGGGAATGCTCCGCATAGCGGTGCCCTTGTTAATTTTCATTCGGAACTCCAAAGTGAAAGGATTGGTCTTTGAGAGTTACAACAAAATGAGGAAAGAACATATGCGTAAAAGTAGAAGTAAAAATACATTTCACATCAGAGACATCACTTATATCAGAATTTGATTTGTAGAATTTAAAGTACTCTTGATTGAGCAAGTCCGTTAATACAACAAAACTGTTTTTTTTTCCCTCTGTTTATTTTCTGACTTCAACAAATCCGCTGTATTTTTAAATTTTTAACAGACTCGGTGTAAATTAACAGTAAATAACTAGACGCTGTACTTCTCGATTAATGTAAATTTATTATCAACATATACACATCTCCATGATTTATTTTTTTCTCATAATGCCCAGTTGTTGAAGCAAGAAATTAATAAAATGTTGCTGTAAAGTATAATTCGACATATTAAAAGCACATCACTGGTACTATTCATTAATTTGTACACTAAAATTCTATGGGAGGTCAGTCAGTATAGTTTGTGTCAAATTTTGAAGGTTATTACAAAGATAATGTTTAATTTAAACTAATAACTATACAGAAATGTATGATATGTAGTTTATTGTTATTTTTTCTTGATTACTGACAAAATACAATGTAAGGATAACTTCCGAGGCACTCTGAATAAATCGTTCATCTTGAGTTCACATATTGATCACTGTGCTTTCACTTCACTTTGCGCTCGCATTTGTGATCTGTTTGGACATTGCATTTGCTCACCATTCACCTTTCATAAGCGCTCATTGTTTGCTAAGAGTGCACTCTACGTTCACTCACTGTTCAGGTGGGAAAGCATAACGTTTTAGGGACTGTACATAATGATGAATATTTATTTGTATATTTTCACTGACAATGGTCTGATCTAAGTAAACATGTATGTATTATGCATGGTGAACTCTCTTTATGCATGACTTGTTTTCCGCCCATCTTCTGATATTCATGGCCAGTTTTGCATTTGCTACAGATCTGTTCGTGAACAAACTAGATGAATTTTTCTTGTTTATTTCATAGATTTTTCATGCTTTATTCCAAATTGGCTCCCTTAAACTTTCGTGATATTATCTGATCAATCATGTACAGTGATACTCATATAGTATGAGCTTGGATTTAACGAAATATTGCATGGATATAATGAAGTTTTGTAGAGACCTTGACCAAATTCTTTTACAAATCCTGGTAAAGTTTTACAGTCTTTACGAATTCAGTTGTTATGAGTTTACAGATACATATTTGTATATAGTGAACTAAATTTCAACTGTTAATTGCAGATGCTTGAAGTTTTAACACACTCTTTGTTTAGGTATGTAGTTTTCATTTTATGAAGACATGCTTGAACATTCAGCATTTTTTGGGTCTCTGGAGTCACTCAGGTGAGTGATTGGGAACTGTATGTGTCATCCATTGTCCTTATTTTGTAAATTTGATGATTAATAAACTCTTTTCTAGATGGCCAGTTTCATTCAGTTTATAACTTTGGTTTCTGGTTATTTACCAGTACTCTATTTTGAAAAATTGAGTTTAATAAGAGTTTCATATATTCTGACCAAAGTATATGTACAGTACAGGTCACGAGTATCCCGACACCCACCGTGTAAAAAACACGGTGGAAAACGGTCTGTGTCACAGCGTGTACACGGTGTGACACAGTGTATGTGCATTGGAAAATTCAAGAAAAAGCACCGTGTTGCACCGTGGCCGCCCGTGTAACTCCGTGGGCACTGTGTCACTCCGTGGATATCGTTACCTGAGACGTTGATAGAAATAGCGTATGTTTAGAAATAGATAAATTATGGCTAAACAATGGTTGAAACAATCTCAAATTAAAAAAAAGAAAGAATCTCCACTTAAGTTATGCGGACCCAGAAAATTGTCTGGGCTTTCAACGTGAAGTTGATTTTTTGTGATCTGAAAACTCGACGTAAATGGGTACCTTTAATTCATTTGTTCTTATATAAATTGAAATGAATTCACCAAAAATATTTTCTTTATCAATTGATATATAATCAAAACTCAAATCAATTAAATTCATCGGGTTTATTTTTCTAAACACAAGTGATGTTGTATCTGACGATCCAATTAAAATGTCGGGAACATAAACGACTGCAAGTTATTTTCTGTTATCTGAAAACTCTGTTATATTAATTAATTGACAGCCTTACTTTAAACCAAATAAAAAATGAGAAATGAAAACATTTCAGATCATGTTTTTTTTTAAATACATGTGGACGTGCTGTAGTAAATGACAACCCCTATTACCGGTGACTCGAATGATTAGTATTTCAGCTATTTATGAAGCAATAAATAAACAACAAAAAATCACCTTTATATGATAGAATATAGATAAATACATGAACAAACTCTTGTTAAATTATATTAAAGCACTGTACATGTACATGTACTAAAAATGTACCTGCATTTCATCAAATAACTTTCAACTTTATTTCCCGTATAGCTGGTAATGGCATCGTGATTTCACACTCGTGCGATACCTGTACGGAAGCTGATCAGATACACATCATTGTCTTTCATCTTGGGTTCTATACACAACAGGTGTTATTGTCTGTCTTGTTAGGTGTCATTGTAATTTACAACCAACTCTGTGTATATTTGGACGTCTGAACAGGTGTACTCAAGATGCCGTTATTCACACCTTTCCGCGGACACCTGTTTGGTAACTCATCACAACCTGTCGTGTGTATGGTCTGAATATATCTTACTTCTACTTTGTTAGTTTCATGGTTTTTCTTAATCTCTAACAAATGAAAAAATTGTCTGCAGTCTGTAGATATGTACACAAACAACTAAACGTAAGACAACTCTATAGATGCGGGAATTTCACAAAGTATTAATTTGCGATAAGAAATTATTTACCGAGTACATATGTATGAAAAAAAAACATAAAATAGATGAATGAGATAATACTGGTAACTTTTTGCAAGCATTTAGAACAAACACAACTTTATTTACTTTATAGCCAATCTAATATGTGTGATGTGAAATCTGATTATGTACATCGTCTGCTGTACAAACTTTTCGTCATTTTGTTGAAATCGTTATTAAAACCATGGGTCTAAAATAAATGAATTAAATTCATACTAATAGAACACTAATAATTCAAAAATGATTGCACACAATTATATGCTCTGAGAGAGAGAGAGAGTTTTAACAACGCATTATTCCAACACTCATACATGTACATGCAGTTTAAAAATGAAGAAACTAAACATTGCAAACAATTAATACTTCATTGTTTAACATTTATCTATTTTGCGGATTTAAAAAACAATAAAACGACATTTTTTTCCTTATCATGGAAGGAGCACGTGGTGTATCTCGCGGGCTGATTTGATTGACAGGGGTAGCACGTGGACTCTGACTGCATGAATTCTATCGCATTTTTTGGGAAAAGGGTCAATATAATGGAAAATAATATAAAAGTAACTTATTACACTGAATTACAAGCAAAATGTACTGAAAGTTAAGTCTAACATATACCGGTATTCTCTCTCTCTCTCTCTATATCTCTCTCTCTCTTTTACGATGATCATAAAACAATCAAACAATTATAATTTTTGCAATACTGAATAGTTTCTTAGAACACAAATAATTTCTAAACTATAGTTGAGTGAAGATGAAATAAAAATTATCTATAGTACCGATTCACGGATCCTACGTGCTATGAATATGTACCGTGCGGTACTACATTGACAAGTACATCACACATATGTATCACAATAGAAAGAAAACTTACAAACTAAATGTAAAGCAGTATAATTATATTATTTATAGAAAATGCGGTTGTTTTCAACAACCCGTTAGATTTGTTATCGTTGAATAGAGTATAAGTGTAAAAAGATTCTATGCACTATTGAAACTGGGGAACTACTACGATTACTACTACGTTTAAAAACGGACTCAAACAAAAACTTATTAAACTGTATATTTCAATTTTAAAAAGGAAAAGAAAGTGTTAGTGTTTTATTTGATCAAACCTTTATGTGGGCGATATTGATTTTTTTTGTTCTCAATATCAACAAAAAATCAACCGTAACAATTGCATATGTCTAAAAATTGCGTGCCTTCAAATTTTCGTTATTTTAGTTTTCTATTTCTTTAATTCTTTTACGTACATCAATAAATATTTTATTCTTTACAAGTTTTATTCCTAAATCGTCCTTTTTTCACAGGTAAATACCGCGTGTTACACCGTGTAACTGTCCGTGTTGCATCGCGTTGCACCGTGTCGCACCGTGTTTTTCCTCGTTTCGAGGCCGTAACAGAGAACAATAGATCAAAGGTACCGACACTTCCATGCTCAGCGTGGACTTTTGAACATGGTGGCCAGTGTTTTTGTCGGGATACTCGTGAGCTGTATTGTATGTTTAAAAACATACATGAATGGGTAACATTTGATATTTCTGATGAAACGAATCGCCAAAAAAATTTTCTTTTCAAAATGAACCGCCAAAAAAAATTTCTTTTCCAATGAGTCGCCAAAAAAAATTTTCTTTTCAAAATTATTCTTTAATTGGATTTGTTTTAAAATCAATTTTTAATTTTATGTTGAAAACAAGAGTATTATTTAAATTTGGAATTATTTTAACTCTTGGAATTTAGAGAAACAGTGAAAAGTAGCCTTAGTCACTACTAATTCATCAACTAACTCTGATTTTCACACATAGTCAATGTAAAACGGGGCATGACTAAATGCCCTTAGTTTATTGATATGGAAACTGAAATTTCTTAGTATCACCTATATTACAAAAGTATTCAATAAAAAAAATTTAATTTTTGTAGATGTTGATTTTTTTTTAAAACATTTTGTCATGTATTTCTTACACAGTGGATTTATTCATTCAGAAATATATTATATAAACGTAGATTTGTAGATGGTGTGATCTAGGTTCTTTTGTTATGTGCTTGAGTAAAAATTCTTCAGGATTCACTAAGGGGGTTAGCAAATCCAAGATTTGCTAACCCCTATTGGGCGCAGGGTTAGTTGATGAATTAATTAGCAGTGACTAACTAAAGGCTACTTTTCACTGTTTCTCTAAATTCCAAGAAATAAAATAATTCCAAATTCAAATAATATACTCTGTTTGAATGACTTTTACATGATATACATAAATGATAAACCATTGGAGTATTTTATGGGATATTTTTGAAGATTTTATGAAAACTTTTCTTTTGTACTTTTGTAGGTAAATATCGTAAACATGAAATGCCAGCTGAACTTGAAAAAACTGGGTCAGTCCTGACATCACTGTGTAGTAAAAAGGTAGCTAGAACTCTATGTAAATGATCAGTGAAATTCTGACATGCATTTCCTCATGTTAGATATACATTTCCTGAAAATGTTTTGAGGAAAAAGTGAACTAAAAAATCCATTGTAGATTTGTTGTAATCAGTTTTGACAGATACACATTGCAATATTTAAATGAAGTAAAGTAAGTTATATGCTCATTAACAAATAATGAAGAGTTTCTCTTCCTGAAAATTGACACAGTTTGGACAATAGTTAAAGCATAAATAATTTAAAGCGACAGATGATCATTGGTAGATTTTCTGGTGAAGTACACTACTACTGTCAATTGTTAAGACCAACAGATAGCGGGACCGACAGATAAACGCTTCTATTGTCAATCTGGCTCTATACTATTGATCATGTAACAGATTAGCAACTTCAGTAGCTTTAAGAAGTTTTGTATTTGACATGTTTCATCCAATCTGAGGTTTAGCTGAAGTTTCGTAATGATTTGACATCTGACAGGGACAGATATGGTCATCTGACTGTTCCATCTGATGGACATATAATTCAGTTATTGATTATTTCAAGAAAACAAAATTTGAGAGGAAATATAAATGGGACATTGGTTACATGGAGTTATTGTGCAGCAGTTTTCACTAGTGACTGCTCTCTATGAAATGTTGCAATGATGCAATGACTTTTTCATCTCCAAGGGACTTCTTGTTTTACTTTGTGTTAACAGTGTGGATTTATAGATCGAGCAGACTCTCACAGTGACAACCAGATGAAACTGTTGCTTCATTAACAATCGACAAAGAAAATTGGCTTCTGACACTTTTTTTAGTATAATTCCATATCTTTCTTTTGAATTCAGGATGATAGTCTCGTATCTTTTATTCAAGAGAGCATGTTTTTAACTTTGTTTTAGAGCTTGAAAAAAAAACCAGTTTGTAAAGTCATTTGAAATTCTCCTGGAGTTTGTTGCAGCAACATGAGTATTTGGAAGTTAATTGTCTTTACTTTACATGTGACAATTAGTTTAATGGCTAAAACAATGTGTCAATTTCCAGAGGACCTAGAAGTTGGCATTGTTAACAGTAAGGAAATAAAAAGAGTGTCGGGAAAAACTGATGCATCAAAAGGAAATTCACCAGTCCTACCTACAGGTACGAAGTTGATTAATTTCGAAGTTAGTTATGATTGTACATGATTAGATTTAATAGTGATTAGAATCTATATATGTGAAGTATTTAAATATCTTTATATGTGTCGTATTAAGATATCTTGTGGTAATGTCAAGGTTTGCGATAGAAAAATACATGTAGTAAATAATTTGAGAGTTAAAATCTGTGTTTTTCCTGTATTTGATATAGTCATTTGATCAAACTATTTGATGCTACCACAATTTCAAATTCTTGAAACTGCTTTAATGATCCTTACATTAAATGTATAGAAAAAAGGCTGTATATTAGATATATAGTAAAAAAGGTTGTGCTATATGTGGTATAACATTTTCACGATCTTCTTATTGGTGTCTGCATGCCTTTCCTTTGAGAGATTGTGTAAAGCTTTTGTCCTTCAAAATTCAATTGTCTTTATATGAACAGCTCAATGGACTTATTAAAGCATCATGATTCAAATTTTAGATCACGCTTTTAATCTCAGGGTAATACTGTATGAAAATTTACTTCTTTTTTTTAAATTGAAAGTTTTTCTCCAATATTGGTAATTGCTCTCTAAATTGCTCAGCACATGTTTAATAAATAGAAATTGATGAGGGTTCAAAAAGAGGTAAAAAATGGGCATTGCTGGAAAAAAGTAAATCTTAGAAAATATTTTTCTTCACTTCCACTGTAGTGGGAAAAAAGAAAATATTTTTCTCCACTTCCACTGTAGTGGGAAAAAAACTAAATACATGATTATAGTGTTCATGAAGCCCTCTACCAAAATTGTGAAATTCAAGACCCCTAGGTCAGTGGTTAAGGCCCTTGGGCAGGGCCAATATGCATAAAAAATGTATTTAATCTTAGAAATAAAAATCTCCTCAACTAGCTTTCATCAGGGGAAGATGAACTGTATGCGTGATTTTGATGTTCTTGAAGCCTTCTACCTAAATTGTGAAATTCATGACCAAAGGGTCAGTGGTTTAGACCCTTAGGTAGGACTAATGTGACCATATATATTTAAAATGTATAAAATTTTGTTTATATTTTCTTCTGTACTTCACAGTCGGGGGGGGGGGGGGGGGGGGGGTAATTAAACTAAATCTTATTATACCCATTATGTTTTCTTCTTAAATTGTGAAATTCAATGATCATGGGGCAGGGGTTCAGGCTTTTTATTTGAGGAGGAGGGGACAAATATGGCCATATAGGGAACATTCCTTTTTAAGGTCACTTTCGCATTGCTGTTGATCTATGGTACTCGGGTGACCACAAGGTCAGCTTTGACTCTCTTGTTTCTTTTCAGCTGAGTGGATTTAACTTTTTTTTTTAAAACTGATTGTTGCTCATTCAGCAATTGTCAAAACCAAGTGAAAAATGTTCATTTTCAAATTGAATTTCAAATTGGATTGAAAAATTATTCAAACAAATTACATATTATCAAATAATATTAATATTCCAGAAAAAACTAATATTAATTCAGTGAGCTAGTAGTTCTTCTTTTGAATTAAGAAACAGAAATTTCCAATTTCATTTATTTGGTAATGACCAGAGGCATGTGTTATGATTTTGACCAAAGGTCAATTGTTCAAAATTCAGTGTTTTTTCCAATTACTTTCCAGAAAAGGATAAAAAGATTTGTCCATTGTGCCTTTATAATGCAGGCATACTTTACCTATATAGGGTATATTCATATTTTCTGTTTGCTCCCTCACACCTGCTTTAATAGTTTTATATAAAAAAAATTAAAAAGGCATACTAGAACTGACCAAGAACTGATGTTCAGGTAAGTGATTTAGTCCATGGGTCTCATGTTCCTCTCAAAAGGATTCAAAGTGTATTTTAAAGGAAAATGAAGCCTGCCGTGCTGTTGCAGGCATTTGCCAACTAATGAATTGCAATCTTTAAATAATTTAAATTAATGATAGCCAGTTTCGAACTATGATTGTTCACTTGTTGACCAGACTAAATACAGTAAGTGTACAAGATTGTTATTATACCTCCGCTCCGAAGGAGAGGGGGTATACTGTTTTACCCATGTGTGTCTGTCTGTCTGTCCATCCATCTGTCTGTCCGTCTGTCTGTCTCTGTCTGTCTGTCCGTCCGTAACAAAAATTTCTGTCGCATTTATCTCGGCAACTATTTATCGCAGATATATATCGTGGGATATATTTTTGTACCAATCAGACGTCAACTTCCTGTTAAATGAGTACTTTTGTTTATTTTTAGCAAAACTTTTCAAACAAATTTCTGTCAAAGAATTTTCAGCAACTGTTTATCGCAGATGCTTGAAATTTTTACACAGTATTTGTATAGGCATGCTATATCGTGGGATGTATTTTTGTACCAATCAGGCGTCAACTTCCTGTAAAATGACGACTTTGTTTATTTTTTGCCAAAATTTTCAAACAAATTTCTGTCAAAGATTTCTCAGCAACTATTTATCGCAGATGCTTGAAATTTTAACACACTATTTGTTTAGGCATGCCATATTGTAGGACATATTTTTGTATCAATTGGAAGTCAACTTCCTGTTAAATGACGACTTTGTTTATTTTTTAACAGAAATTTTCAAAGAAATTTTCGTTAAAGATTTCTCAGCAACTATTTATCGCAGATGCTTGAAATTTTTACACAGTATTTGTTAAGGCATGCCATATTGTTGGATATATTTTTGTACCAATCGGATGTCATCTTCCTGTTAAATGAGTACTTTGTTTATTTTAGCCAAAATTTTCAAACAAATTTTCCTCAAAGATTTCTCAGCAGCTATTTATCGGAGATGCTTGAAATTTTTACACAGTGTTTGTTAAGGCATGCCATATCGTGGGATATATTTTTGTACCAATCGGACGTCATCTTCCTGTTAAATGAGTACTTTGTTTATTTTAGCCAAAATTTTCAAACAAATTTTCCTCAAAGATTTCTCAGCAGCTATTTATCGCAGATGCTTGAAATTTTAACACACTATTTGTTTAGGCATGCCATATTGTGGGATATATTTCTGTACCAATCGGATGCCAGCTTTCTGTTAAATGTCGACTTTGCTTATTTTGCATATTCACATCAGAACGGGGGTATCACTAGTGAGCATTGGCTCACAGATATCTTGTTTTTTTTTTCAGCATTAATTTTAATTACTTAATATGCATATATTATAGTTTGGAAAAATTATTCCATGAATGCATGAAAAGGAATGAGGAACCATAAGTTATGAAAACTGACTTTTCCTTTGAAACTTGAATATACCCCCACACAACAAAGTTGCTAGGGATATGTTTTTGACTGGTTCGTGTCAGTCAGTCGGTCCGTCACCCAGACCATCAGTCCTGTTTTTTTTGTAAGTGCAACTCCACTCAAACCGCTGCACAGAATTTCTTAAAACTTTGTAGGTATTAGGACACAATGTTCAGATGTGCACATTACCAGGATATGCCTATTCGTGCGCATTACCAGGATATGCCGATTCCATTATTTTTCTGGGAATTTTGGCCCTATTGAACTTAGAATTTTTGCCCTGTGTTAAATATGGTAATGAACAGTTTGTAAGTGCAAGTCCAAAAAGTGCAACTCCTCATTCCGCTGCATGGAATTTAGTGAAACTCCTCTTAAGCCGCTGCATGGAATTTAGTAAAATTTTGTAGGCATTTAGGACAAAATGGGTAGATGTGCATATTACCAGGAATTTCCGATTTCAATATTTTTCTGGGAGTTTTGGCCCTTTTGAACTTATTGTGGTTTAAGTTGTTAGAGCCAAAAGAATAGATGTGCATATTTGCAGGAAGGTTTTTTTCTAGTTATGCCCTTTATCAAATTATATTGTGTATTTAATGCATACATTGCCACTCATTATGTGTATCATTGTCGAGTAATAGGGTAGCATGGGACATGTGAGCTTCCTCACATTCTCTTTCATTTTAAAATATTTTGTTTAATGGGAATTAGATTTTTGATCTATTAATCTATACATGAACAAATGAAGAAATACGACAAAATGATGAAGACAGGCCTGTGAAGTGAAGTAGTTGCACCAGCTCTTGGAATTATTCCATTAATCTCTCTAGAATTGGTTAAGGTTCGCTGAGGGTAATGAGGAGTGACATGTTTCTATAAGCTGATTTTAAATCCTAATTTTTTCTTAGCATTCCTGTGCAATCCCAGAATTGCATACGTCATCCACTCTTGATCCTAATTGTGCAGTGTTTCACCAAAGTTCTATTTAACCATGAAAATTCCTGAAATAGTTTTGATGGAAAGCACAATTTATGTGTACTAAAATTGAAGGTGAAAATAGGAACAGGGTTGATCATTTATGTCGGTGTGATGTTTTGAGTGTGTGGAATGTTTTAGAATAATCCAGAATATAAATTAAAGATACATGTATTTCTAAGTCTTAAGGCCATTTAGAACATATAGTGCAGGAATATTTCATTTGTTCATTCTATGGGACATACTGTAGAAATTCAGATGGAAATTTTGCAATTAAAGAAATTTTTACATATAAACAAACTGCACCACTTCACTTTACAGGGCTGGTGATGGTGTTTAAATGAATATCAGAGATAAGTGAAGTGAGGATATCTGTAATAAAATGTTTTAGAGATTTTTTTGGAATCAAATAGTTGTACAGAATTTGTATGAAAATAAGATTAATTAGCCTAAAACTAGCGCATTTTTTTGTGGGCCATAAATTGCAGTCTTTACTTATGGGAGGCACTGAAGCTCTCAGGTCGTCCATCTGAATTTTTTCAGATCGGAAGCTACAGACCTGCAGCTGCAATCTTTTTACATTGAGATATTTTGGACTATCAATTTATGTGATAAAGGATTTCTGTTGAGGTCATCCATATGTAATGCAGTCCAAGGCTATGTCTCCCTCATTTTGAAATCACTTTAAAAACTGTTGCTTTGACCACCAAGACCATCCATACCCATACCAAAACATTCTCACAATTTGCTCATGAGCAGCTCACGTGAGGACTAACAAGATTTCCTCACGTGAGTTGCTCATGTGAGTCTTATGTGCAATTTAACATGCAAATTAGGTAAAATGCTGGCATGTTGAAACTTGTATTGCAGTTTGATCACACAAAGTGCACAGACGGACTTGGAAAAAAAATCAGAGTTCACAGTAGGCAAAGTTCAATTTAACCATACCATTCATGAGTGCTGCATGAGCACTGGCTGCATGACAATCGATCGAGGCATTTGTCTCCAACATTCCAAATGTCCTTTTTTTGACAGTCTCGTGTCTCACATACTCTCTGATTTCACACATAAACAACCACACAAATAGCTGACTACCGGTACATCACAATAACATCCAAATTGACATAACCAGACTTTAGCATGTATACTTCTCCATTACTTAAATTACGTCTTCACTTTTTTTTGTTGCATCATTCATAAAATCAGTGAGTTTTTCTTGGTTTTCTTTAGGGTCTGTGCAACTCAGGGCAGGCCTTTTGGGAAGATAAATAAATTTGATATCAGTGAAATTGTTAAAAGTTTTCATATTTCAAGCAGTTTTTAAGAAAATTATTATATAATACTGCAACTATTAATATTATCAGATTCTACACAAGAAGAACATGAACTGTTTTCTTCGTGTCATAAAATCAGTGTTAATAATAAAAAAAAAATGTAGTTAGAATTATTTGTTCAGAAATTATTGTCAAGTAAAATGTCAAAGAAAAAAATAAATAACGGGTGTTTTACATTCGATACACCGGTATTTGCCCGATGGTCAGTTGTAATTGTTCAACCCCGTTTTAAAGGTAGATGCTAAGATCACAGTATTTCGTTTCATATTCATTCTAATTACAAACACGTTTAACTGCCATTCAAGTGATTCAAAGAATATATTTTAACAAGTTAATGATCAACTTTCTTGAAGTGCTCATACAGAAGATGCAGGGGGTGTCGACACTCGATTCATTCATTCAGATTCTTCCTCTGTTCAGCCGTGGATTTTTCACACTAAAACACTCCGTTGACAAATACCCCATTGACAACGTATTTTTTAACCTTATCAACCGGTAGTACCGTACAGAATCAGATAATTCCCTTTTTAATTCATTTCACTGTCATCTGTGATGGTAGACAACATGGCGGAATCGAATATGAAAATTGGCGGCTGGCATTTAATTGACCAATGAGCGCGCTCGTAGCTTAGACTGGTTCCCCTGCCACTGCGTTTTTACTTCGTTTTGGGCGGGAGCGAGAACCAGACTAGCGGGTAACTTTACATTAAAACAAAAGTAAAAGTAGAAACAAACAGCTTACGAAAAATCACAATATCAAGCGGTTTTGTCAGATTCTCATATCTAAATAGTAAGTTGAGTGATAATTGAATTTTGGAAAACAAAGTATGTATTAACGTTACCAAAAAAAAAAAAACCTGACAGCTATCATGTGACCTGGTATCTCTTACTTGTCAGAGATTAACGGAGACAGCCGAGCATCTGGTTGAACGAGACTAGAGTGCATTATTGGTTGGATCCATACACTTTTTGAAATATTTTGAATTCCGATACATAGTTTGATAAAATCAATTCAATTTTTTAATATAACACAACATGATTCATAAGAGGTTTTCTCGAAATTCTTGTCGGAAAAGTTCAAGAATCCATATTAAAAAAATGTGCGTAATTCAAATAGAGATTATAAGCTACTTGCCAAGCAAAATAAGATATCGTTGATTTTAGATGAATAATAATCGATTAAATCAACTCCCATCAGTACTTCAGTACTTTGATTTCATATTTAAACCTCACTACTCACCATTCACCTTTTAGCAAAACCACACCATTCTCAATTCTGCACATGTCATTCATGACATCCTTTGTAAACGTGTCACTAACTTTGATTGCCCTGCTGTTTCTCCAACCTATCAGCAAGTTAATCTTTATTGAATAAAATGGAGTAATGCTTATGCAAAAATTTTAAGTATCTTTTAGCTTTAGTATAGAACCTGCAAGGTGATTATACCACTGAAATCAAAGATCTGGCGAAATATTGTTTTTATCCTCTCTGTCATAAATTTAAAGATTCCTTTACAAGCTAAAATTTTTTTCTTAGAATTCAAACTTTTACTCTTCTTTGCGGAAAAATTGTTCAAGTCCCACTCTGCATGTGTCTTATGGTGATCAGTCTGTCCCTCTGTCTGCCTAACCACTTCGCCAGAGCATATTTGTCAGAGCATGAACTTTAGGTTGGAGATTAAGGTCCTTTTAAAAGTTTTTCAGCCTGATGTTCTTTGTTACTGTTTGGATGTATATTGTGATTATGATACACAAAATAAAATTTTTATTGAATTTTAAAAAATGTTTGCAACTTTTAAAATAACAAATACATTTGTTGGTTCATTCTACTTTCTGACTATCATGATTTGCAGCATGACTGAGGTCCCAGTCTTAATCATAGAGTAATCGTAGTAATCGCAACAAATCTCACCAGATCTTGATGTCTCAATCATGTTAATCGTAGAACATATTTTGACTGTCAAAACAATTTCCTTTTAATTTCTACAATTAATTTTCAATCATAATTATTCATTATCATTATATCATAGCATCGCAGTGTTACTAAGCGCATCATGTTGCATTTAATCGTACCTCTATAACATTGATGTTCTGGATCAATCTTTGAAGAGACAAACACCAAGCTGCGCTGCGTTCAGTTGCGATATACAGATGTACAGCATACATAGAATGTCAGCTAGATGTTCAACATAGTACATGTACATAGAATGTCAGCAAGTTTTACTGCATACATAGAATTTCAGTTATAGCATACATTGAATATCAGGTAGATGGATGTATAACATACATAAAATGTCAGCTTATTATACAACATGCAGAGAATGTACAGGCTGAAGTAACCTTTAGCCCTTTCAGACATTTTTACTTATAGACTTAATAATTCCTCAACTGATAATGGTCTAATTTTTTTCCTACACTTAGACCAAATTAATGCAAGTGTTTTGCTTGAAGGAGACTGGGATGAGAAGCAAATTAGGATTTACAGAAGGTGATGATCCAAATTTGCATAAAAATCTTTTCTATTCCCGAAGGGTATTTAAGGACTGAAGTCACTTGGTGATACATACTCATTAAGCAATAAAAAAAAAACAACTTTACACGTCAAGAAACAAAAGTTCTGGAAGTATAATGACCGTACTTTATAGTGCTAGATACATGTTAGACTTAATCAGACATGAATTGCACTTGTGAAATATTGCCTTGTAATATCCATCTTATTCGAAACAACTTTGACCAAGTTACATTCATTGTCTTTTATTTTGAATGGGATAATAATGCCAGCTTCAAGTACTCAGACAGGTATAATAATTCCAGATGTATATAAACTGTTTTAAGAAATAGCTCCAGAGGGTTATATCTGACATGAGGAAAAGATAGGCTAATCGATATTTGTTCTTTTACAAAAGTTTTTTACATACCACCGGTAGTACATAGTTTTTATTTAGTTAAGTTTTATATGTATTGCATTTTAATTTTGAAAATTTGATTTGGCATGTTATATACTGTAGTATGTAAGGATATCAAATTTGAAAATTAACACTCTACCATAAATAACTCACAATTTTTACTTATTAATAAGCATACAAGTTTCAAAGAATTATTAGCCAAAATGTTAATGACATAATTAATGGAAAGGAACAGACGTACATCAAATAGTGAGTGAAGGAATTGTTTTAAAAATAGAAGGAATTGTCTTTTTAAATTATTGATGATTGGAATGCAAGCTGGTTATTTCTTGGAAAGTTGAAATTGATAGCATGGTCTGGTAGCTGTTAATTTGAGGTTGATTACATGTTTGCAATAATTTAACCAGCAAGAGAAAAAAAAAAACCTGTTTACCATGTTCCACAATTGTTCAGTTCATTTGTTTGATTTGATTTGCGGGGATGTGATGTGTCACTAGATTACATTGAATTAAAGATTGTCCTTTTTGTAGTGTTAAGTGTTGCAGTGATGTGAGACCTTAAACAAGACATCACACTATTCTAGAAGGTTGCCATCCTAATGTAATGGGACTATCAGAGGTGAATATCTCACCAAATAAACGATGGTTGTTGAAACAATTCTACAGTTGCTGGGTCGCATGCTTTTAGTTTATACGGGCCGTTAAAAGCCTGAATTTCCATTTGTTAAGGGATATGATGCCAATATTGTTACCATTACTCGTGAATCTACTTAGTTTGTAGCATTTAAGTGTCATTTATAATCAGTTTTCTATGAATAATGAGCAGAACAATAAAACTTTCTGTCTGGGACTGAATGTATTGAAAAACAAAATTGAATGGAGCAAGGGTTTTGGTGCGTTTATGACATCTATTCCTTTCAGCAATGTAATTATTGTTTTTCTTTCCTCTTGAGACAAAATAACGACTCTTTGCTCCCTGAAAATGAAGACATCTCCTATATCTATGATAACCATTCAGCTGGACAAATGCAAGGGGCATATACACTTGTTTTGATCATTAGCAATGTCTTCCTTTAATGTGGGAGGATATGATGAAAGTGTTGTGTAAAAAAACCCATCAAATCTGCAGGGACGAAAAAGTCTAACATTAGAAAATGCATTTTCACGTTGGTCAAGCAAATGAGCTAACAATATTAGAAATGGCACTTAATGGAAGTATTAGGGGAAGTTGTTATTTTTAGTCAGACTTATTCAGAAAAGATCAAGTAATACTCCATAGATTTGGAAAATTACTGAGCATTTATTTTTTTTGTTTAAGCCCAAGTTAATCTTTATTAAGAAGTAACAACTAGCAAGCCTTTGAGAGTGGAATTGTATAACCCAGGGCAATTGGAAAATATGGAGTTTTGTCTTTGTATTATGAAGGAAAAGTGAATGTTGCAAAATTGTCCTTAATATTTGTTTTGGTAAGGGATGGGAATGATGATAGATATGGTACCTGACGAACATGACCAATTATTGCATTGTATTGAAACTGACATAAAAGCAAGGCCCATCTGGGCCAATTACAGAAGAATTGAATTTAAGATGTAAATATAAAGGCCTATGGTCTGTTGTTAAAGCTAAGAATATCTTGAAAACACATAAGCTACTTTGACAGGAAATGTAGCTAAATGTGAATTTTATACACCCAGCAAGTTATTGCATGTCTTTGAGGATGCGTTGTGTAAAGTAATTAATCTTAAATAAAAGGTTTATCTTCAAGGGTTTTCTCGAATGGGTTGATTTTTTAAAATGAATTATATATGAAGAGAAAGATCTCAAATATACCAAATGTGCACTTTGTGTATCAATCAATTTCTGTTGTAAATAAATGAAATGCTAATTTTGTTAGTATTATTATTATACCCATGGAGCAAATTGCATTGGGTAAAATGTTTTTGTCTCATCCATCAGTCAGTCAGTCCTGTTTTTTGCCAGCACAACTTCTTTTAAAATTTCATCACTTTTTATGTAGGAAATATTAAGGCCACAAAGTGTTTATAGATGTGCATTAATTACAAGAAAATTTCTATTCCAGGATATTCCTAAGAACTTTGCCACTTTTATTCGTTCTGAACTTTATTTAATTGTGTATTTAAATTTAATGCAAAATTTCCTTTGAAACATCGAAAAAAATATTAAACCAAAAAACCCACAGAAAATATCTCATACATATTAATATTGTACTAAAAAAGATCAAATGATAAAATAACAATAGTGAAGTTACGAAAAAACAGTTTGGTGTTTTGATCAAAGTTGATGATGGGTGCAGGGTCTTATTTTGAAATACCCGAGGGAGAGGACTTCTATTAAATACAGGAAAAAGAGAGTGCTAAAGCAATGAACAATTATAGGATTATTGGACAGAAGTAAAGTGATTTGGCCATCTAAATAGTTTGACGAGAATTTGTCTGTAAATAAAGCTTCACTTGAGTACTTGACTTAACAAAATATTGTCTGCAATTGGCAGAAAAATCAATCTCACTCTTCGTGAACACATTGAATAAACTAATATTTAGACTGTTTTTCTGTCCTTTCTTGTGTTATTGAATTACCTCCACAAAGTGAAAAAATCATTGTAGATAACATGGGGTGCAGGATTTACTCCAAAAAATATCAAAATACAAATTGTATACCATTTGCGTGCAGTTGCATTTGCTTCATTTGCAAAATTAAGAAAATGGGTATAACATGCATGCTGAAAATGTTTAGCTGCATAAATTTTTGTCCTGTTTATAGCATTTGCATGCAGTTGCTATTGCTTCATTTGCAAAATTAAGAAAATGGGTATAACATGCATGCTGAAAATGTTTAGCTGCATAAATTTTTGTCTTATTTTTAGCAGAAAACTAGAATAAAAGCTCTAGGCATCAACTTATTTCATCCATTAGGCTGTCCAAAGTTAATTCTATGTTGAAGATAACCTGCGCGTGTAGGTTTGGGAGAAATTGTGTTGAAGAAAAAAAAACCAAGCATCTATTTTAATTTGATCTTTTCCAGTTTGATATTACGAAAATTCTGCAATGTGTAGAAATTCGAAATGTTTAGAGCACATTACGGACTACATATATCAGATGCTCAATGGGATCGATTGTCATGAAAGATAATTATTAAAAAGGTAACCTACATGTAGCTTTAATACTCTGCAGTGTATTTGTATATAGTAAATGGATAAGAATCATTTCTTTAGATATGTTGTTTGTTTTAATTTCATTGCTGTCCCTTGTAAGTTTAATAATTTGAAGTGAATTTAAATGTAGAATTAAGTTTGGGTGGCCCGACTTATTCAAAAATTTATAAACACAGCAATGGACTATGTATGATATGGGCCCAAATATATTTGCCCCCCATAATGAATATCATCAATTTACTGTAATTCTCTGCTTCCTTTGTACGGATATACATGTATATGTGAAGTTTTTTTAATATTAAGTAATTTTTATTTTGATCCAAATGCATACTTGCCAACCTCCAACATGTGAAAATCTGGTCATGACCAGATTTGGAAACTAAAAAATCTGGTCATAGTGCGTAACGACATTCACGACATATTTATCATGCATTTCATAGGTATATACAATAGAAATATGTGTTAAAACTTATGTGTAATACTTTATTGCAAAGAAGCATTTTAACTAACAGTTGCTGATTTTGAATTTTGTAAAGTGATCTGACACAGAAAATAGTAGGTTGTGTTCAGCTGAAAAAAAAATGCAAAAAGAGTTTCTGCAACATTTACGTTGCTTTTGAACTCTGTAAATGATGGCATGAAAGTTGTAAGTGACTTGGAAGACTATTGTGTATTAAAAAGCATTCTATACATGACTTGGCGTTTTTGAATGTTTAGTCAGATCATTTTGGGCACAAAATCCAACACTCAAATGTGCGTTACATAGAACGCAAAAGCCCCGTTTTGAACTCGATTACTTTGTTTTAGCTATGGGAATTCATTTTCCCAGATATGTTGATAGGTACAAAATATCGTTTTCTTTTTGTTGGTTTTGATTCTGCTGGCCCCGATGAAGACCTTTTCTTATTGGAAGCCATCACACTTAATGATTTAAACCTTCGTTTAGTCAAAACAACTCACGATAATAATTACACTTAATGTGTCTGTTA
Organism: Magallana angulata; assembly: GCF_025612915.1. Lineage (NCBI taxonomy): Eukaryota > Metazoa > Mollusca > Bivalvia > Ostreida > Ostreidae > Magallana > Magallana angulata. The sequence continues at coordinate 40,678,853 of NC_069113.1, read as the reverse complement.
AAGCCAGCGGCATTGTTTACGCGTTACGTAAATCCAAGCTCAGCTTGGGTTCATAACTGGAAGTCAAACGCGCAACGTAATTTACGAACCAAATCCGGAAATCGGGAGATTTTCGGGTTGTTCGACAAAAATCGGGTGAAAAGCATGACCCGCCGGGTCATAAAAAATAATCGGGTGAAGGGTTGAAAAATCGGGTGTGACCCGACGAAATCGGGTCAGTTGGCAAGTATGTCCAAATGCCCACAGTTTTGAAAAATGACATTAAAAAGATAACCTTTTCCCACCATTTTTGCATTTTTAGCATAAAACAGTTTGTTTTCATGTAGTTTTCCTTAAAAAAATATTGATTGATTGCTGAAACAAACAAAATACTTTCATCAAAGATGTATCTATCCAAGACTAATACATGTACAAGTTTGTTCTTGTTCAAAGTGCCACTCTATATTTTCCATTAAAAAAGAAATCAGGAAAAATGGCAGTTTTTAACTTGGTTTTAAAGGAAAAATACGAAATTGTGAAAATGTAGGTCAGGCCAGCAGGTGACTGCCAAACTGGGACCGTGCCAGCTGTTGAACTTCGGAATTTTTTGGCAAAATATTGCATATAGGGTACCCCAATTGTAAGGATAAATCCTCCAATGGTTTTCAAGATACATGTAGTAAGTTGTTCTTTTGCAGATCAATTATACATATATCAGAAGTATGCATATATTGCCAGAATTTTGATTTTTTTATAATTTATGAAAAAAATACTAGCCTTTAATCTTGTCATTTTTTGGCAAATTATTGCATTTAGGGTACCCCTATTGTACAGATAACTCCTCCTACAGTTTTCAAGACAGGAAGTTGTTCTTTTTCAGATCAATTAAACATATATATCATAGGTGAGAATATTGCTAGGATTTTGATTTCTGGTTATTTATGAAAAAATAACCATGCAGCTGATGAACTTAGTCAATTTTTGGTTAAAGCAATATGAGCTGCAATTTTCATGCTGAAATATTTTTTTTACAAAAACGTTATTATCTTCTAAAATGACAAAAAATATCATGGTTTTTTAAATTTCTGTTAGCCTTATTTTTGTGGGAAAAACCGATAAGAAACCTTAATTGAAGCAAGATTGAATTATTGTCCTCCTCTACAAAAATTGAATTGCTCTATATTCCTTAGAAGAGAAATCTTTTTTCTGACAAAAATTAATGATTTTTTCAATTTTTTTTTTATAATAAAAGTCGTTACATGCAGACTTAGCATACTAGCATGTTTTTGCAGCAAAATAAAATTCTAACACAGCTAGGATGGATCTCTGCCATTCAGTCAACTGAATGTTAACTGAATGGTCTAGAAATATGGCTGAATGGCACAGCTATGCCATTCAGTCACATTTCAGTTACCTTTCAGTCACCTTTCAGTTGACTGAATGGCAGAGATTCATCCTGTGTAAAAGTACAGCTCATATTGCTTTAAAAAATGCATTTAGAGTATCCCATTTCTCTGGAAAGGTAGTGTTCATCAATTCAAGGTGGACAATTGGATTATGGACACTGTTCACACAGAAGGAAACCCAATTTGCTGTCACATTGACAGCTTTTCTCTTGTTGACTGATTTTGATTGAATTACAAAAATAAAGTAAGTTTTAGCTGACATCATATTTTGCCAATGAGTGCAATGAAATAAAAAAAAAATACGTACATCAACTATTCTAAAAAATAACATAACAATTTAGTAAAGTACGCAACTGACATTTAAAAATTGTGAATTTTTAGTTCTTTCAACTTTATACATTATAAGATTGCCATAAAATAAAAATATTTATACTGGCTGCATTTGTTTGATTACTGTTGACGTATTACTCCACATTGATTAAAGAAGCAAACTCCTTATTAAAAACTTAAAATTAAAATTTCATGTTTTCTTAGACAAAAATGATAAGTAAATAATAATCTTTTTTGTGTCTGATTTCCAGTATATATTTATACATTACTAAAGTTTATCTGGTAAATGTGTTTTGCTAGCATATATTATAATAGTTTTGTTAAATGTTTAAAATTATCAAAATTTTTTAACTTGTTCAGTGATTCAATTATACCTGACCTTGTATATTAATTATCTTCAAGTATGTTACAGTAGCATCTTTTATAGCTACCAATAGCTACGGTTTAGTCATTTTTTTTCATGTTTCCTAGACGGCTTGATCTCAGAATCTGTGTATTTGATAATATTTATGCTTAAGGTAAACCAATTGCATTGCATTTTGGTTTCAATTTGAATATATAAATGTGAGGGCAAGAAGTTGAATATGTATCATACTTTACACTGCTGGATGTACATACAAGTCATAAAACTTTTCAAGTTGGCTTTTATTTTATAAGAATATTTAATTTTTAGCTCACCTGAGCTGAAAGCTCAAGTGAGCTTTTCTGATCACTTTCTGTCCGGCATCCGTCCATCTGCTTTAAACTTTTTACAATTTTTACTTATTCTCCAGAACTACAGAACCAATTTCAACCAAACTTGACAAAAAGCATAATTGGGTGAAGAGGATTCAAGTTTGTAAAAGTGAAGTGCCATGCCTTATTTTTAGGGAAATAATTAAAAGTTACTGAAAATGTTGGTATTTTTTCAAAAATCTCCTCAAAAAGCATTAACCCAGAAAAGTTGAAACTTATGTGGAAGCATCCTCAGGTAATGTAGATTCAAGTTTGTTCAAATCATGACCCCCAGGGGTAGGGTGGGGCTACCATGGGGGGGGGGGGCAAATTTTACATAGGAATATATAGAGAAAAATCTTTAAAAATCTTCTTCTCAAAAAACGTTTGACCAGAAAGCATCCTCAGGTATGGTAGATTCAAGTTTGTTCAAATCATGATCCCCAGGGGTAGGTTGGGGCCATGAATGGGAGGGGGGCTGTTTTTTTTACATTGGAATGCAGCTTTTGCTTAATCAAGTACATTATGAATTGTCAAACAGTTACATAGATAAATAGGTGCATTCCGAAATGCACTAATTCAATTCCATGATAACCTGTTGCAAAATCATTTTCTGCCAAATATCATACATGCTAAATATAGTACGTTTACAGTCTTGTTTTGATATATTAACAGGACAGGCATCAATTGATTAGAGACAGTACAGCTGAAAGTCATGTGTGTTTTACTTCAGATTTATCCTTTGTATCTTTAGAAAGTAAGATATAACATTGTGATAGTTAAAGTACATAAAACTCCCTTCCATTCACATACCAAATTAATAATATTATGAGCTTCCAGAAATTGAAGTGTCAAACAAACTGGATTAATCTTGTATCGTTTATTTGTACCACATGGGTTTTGATTGACAGTAATTGACATGTGCTGAAAACTACAAGATCTTCGCCCGACTATGGTCATCGGGGTCTATGATGTAAAAGGTACTTTTTAAATGGAGCACATCATCCCTTCATTGATGAATTATAAATGATTTACCAATTTCAGTTTATTTTAACATGAACAGACATAAATATGTCAAATAACCCCTCAAGGGGCCTCACCTACAGAATAAATTTAGTTTAAAGCAACTTCTATAATAACATTTTTTTAAAATCAGCAAAATATACATACTTACAATATTCTGGTTATTTTAATAACTTTGAACAATTACTGCATAGGAGAAGTAGAAAAGACATATTTCTATTAACAAACATATCCAGGAGAATCTTGGCGAGCCCTGCATGTGTTTTGTTAACAGTAAATATGCATGTTTAATAGTAAAGAAGGGATCCCGTACGTACGTAACATGTTGTGAAGTATATATTTTTGGCATACACGTTAACCTCTAGTGATGAAAATTAGATAAATCTTGAAGCGAAAAACGTTAGCATTGCAAGTAGCCTTTTTCGCGTATATTTTAAAACATAGATTTTTATGTACTACGTATGTAGGAAGGGATTCTGATCAGCAATTAAAGATATCAACTAAAATAAAGACTTTTGAAAATTAAATTTTGTAATTCTAACACTTGAAATAAAAATGTTCGCATGCATTTACCAATTGTTCAAGTCTCTGTACTCAAACATTCAATATTTGTAATCAGTATGATATCATACTGATTACAAATATTGAATATTTGAGTGCAGTTACTTGAACAATAGCCTTTGTTTAAAAAAAGGTTAAGTTGCTAAAATTTAACATATAAGAGAATTAAGAACTATTAGGAAATCATATATTCTTTTTCAATATCGAAATGATGTAGATATGCTAATCACATAGCATGCAGTATTGCAATTAATGTACTGCAAGTCAAGTTTACTGTTATGGCCAAGTGAAAAATATATTTAGTCATTGTTAAATTAAAGCCACATGTGGAATTGCAAAGCTCTTCTTCTTTTGCGATGATACTATTGAAATGTCTTGTAACTAATGGGATCACGGGACGTGGCTTCCTTCATCGTTCAATGTAAAACACATGCTTGAAAATTTGTCATTAAGAAAACTGAGGGTGACTTAAAAAAGTCATGCACTTATTTCAAACCCAACGAGATTATTTGACAACAATGGCTTCCAAAATGGCTATCTATTGAAACAAGGAACATGTTTTGAAGAAAAGTGGTAGATTTTTCGATAGAGTTAACAAGTATTTTTGGGGGGCATAAATAATTATTAATTTTAATGAAATTGATTAAATGGAGAAAATTTTATGAAAGTTTATACATTTTTGCAAGTCGGGTTTTTAACAAGATGCACCATACTGTCTCTCTAAAGAAAGGAATAAGGTGTGAAATCTTTATTGGCAAATTGTCTTTTACTCCATGGCAGGAATTCTCTCTGTTCTGAAACATCAATATATCTTATTGTATAATCAGAAAAAAATCATTCAGTAAAATATGTATATCAGGAATGGTTTGTAACAGCTACCTGATTAAGTGGAAATCTTTGCATGATTATAACACATTACATCTAAACATTTGTCATCTGATGGGTATGTTGGGCTCTTGAAAGAGGGATGATCCTGAAGATTATCCCAGAAATGAAAAAAAAATAACTCAAGGTTTGACACTAATTTAAGGCACGTCCGACTGACTTTTTCTAGTAAACGATAAGTCCGGTCGGGGTAAAATGTCTGTGTACTTACAATATGTTGTAAATGTACATGTTCTCATACACATGACTGTAAGCTGTTATTATGTTGCATTGGCTGTGCATTCTTTATAGTGTTTTTGATGGAATGGCTGCTTGCGCTAAATCAAGTACATCACTTAATGTCATGTATATAGATAAATAAGTACATTCAGAAATTTGCGAAATGAAATCCACATTACTTGTTGAAAAAAATAATTTTTTGCTAATATATTACCTAGATATAATATGTTTACAGAATTTTTTTTTAGTCATAAATGTTAATTTGGGTAGGTTTCTGGTGGTCTTCAATAAATTATAATGTGACAAAAATGTTTAATTCCTGTCAAAGCCAATGTTATCCTTGGAGAAAAAGCCAGAGTGCACCCTAAGTCATATTGGAAGAACTACATCGTAAGTGTATTGGTAATGCTACGGAAATTGTGATGTTTTCTACCAAATCACTACAGGATTAATTCTTCATTGCTTCTATTCTTCAAGGCGGCTGCAGGTCAAACATATTTGGGGTTCCAACATTGGTTCTTTTAGACAGGATGCTCCAATTGAAAGATTATTGATTGCCCAAAGGAACCTATTTCTATTTCCAGTTATACAGGCTTCTTAATATGATTTAATAAGGGTTAAAAACCTGGGGGTTTTGCATTCTAAATTGTTATTGTCCAAAGTCCTTGGACTTTCAAGGTTCATATAAATTGTTTTCAGGAAAAAATAAATCATTAACAACAAAATTTCCCACAGCTAAATTTTTCTTTTGTACATCAAATAGGTATACTAGTTCAGCATCATGTTTAAAAAAAATTAAGAAAGTATGTACTTCTGCAAGACTTTTGAAAGATATATTTTTGGCTCACCGAGATGAAGTCAAGGGGAGCTTATGCTATACCCCCCATGTCGGCGCCTGGACCTGGTTAAAGTTTTTGTTTCAGGTCCTGTATCTAAGCTATTACTTGTCCTATCTTCACCAAACTTGCATGGATGATGCATCTGAACCTACTTATGGACTTGAAAGACTTGGATGCTGAATCTGGGTTGTAAATTTCAGATGCTGGAGGAGGTTAAGGTTTTTGGAGCAGGTTAAAGTTTTAGTTGCAGGTGCACTTTGATAGCAATATCTAAGTTATTGTTGGTCCTTACTTCACCAAACTTGCGTGGATGGTGTGTCTTATTATACTGAATTACTGATGCCCCAGACAGGCTTAAATGCTGAATCTGAGCCATAGGTTTCGGATGCTGGAGGAGGTTAAGGTTTTTAGTGCTGGTTAAAGTATTTGTTGCAGGTGCCCTCTGATGATTATATCTTAGTTACTACTGGTCCTAACTTCACCAAACTTGTATGGATGATGCGTCTTATGATACTGATGCACCTAACAGGCTTGAATGTAGAATATGAGCCAAAGGTTTTGGATGCTGGAGGAGGTTAATGTTTTTAGAGCTGGTTAAAGTTTTGTCAGCAGGTGCCCTCTGATGATTATATCTTAGTAACTGCTGGTCCATACTTCACCAAACTTGCATGGATGGTGTGTCTTATGATACTAATGCCCCAGACAGGCTTAAAAGCTGAATCTGAGCCAAAGGTTTTGGATGTTTGAGGAAGTTAAGGTTTTTAGTGCTGGTTAAAGTGAGCAGGTGCCCTCTGATGATTAAATCTTAGTTTCTACTGGTTCTAACTTCATCAAACTTGCCCGGATGGTGTGTCTTATAATACTGATGCACCTGACAGGCATGGATGCTAAATCTGAGCCATATATTTTGGATGCTGGAGGAGGTTAAGGTTTAAATTGCTGGTTAAAGTTTTTGAAACAGGTGCCCTCTCTTGATGATATCTTGCGTATTACTGGTCCTAACTTCACCAAACTTGCATGGATGATGCGTCTTATGATCCTGATGCACCCGACAGCTGAATCTGAGCCATAGATTTCGGATGCTGAATGAGGTTTATTTTTTTGGAACAGGTCACATGTTTTATAGATGATAGCTTGCATAGTTGATTTAACTATATTATAAATGAAACGCAAAGGTAGCTTCAGATGCAGAGCTTGATCTCCATTTTCAAGAATGCTACCTCACTCAGACCTGCTTGATAGATAGTTGTGTTTGTTGTTAAATGATATAACATGATTTCTATGATATAGTATTGTATGATATGATACACTATTGTTTAACAAGATACGATATAATATCAAATGTTATATTGTTAAAAGTTATATGATATGATATTGGATCAATTTTTTTTATATTTTATATTTTATATTTTATGATATGATATTCTATCATGATATTGTTTAACTTATGTGTAGTATTGTATATTATGATACAATATTGTATAATATGATATTGTATTATTTTATTTATTATTATTTTATCACATAATACTGTTACATATGATATTGCAATATATAATATTGCATCATATGATACAATATGTATAATATACTATTGTATTATATAAAATTTTACTTTATTATACCCCCGTTCCGAAGGAGAGGGGGTATACTGTTTTACCCTTGTGTGTCTGTCCATCTGTCCGTCCGTCCGTCCGTCCGTCCGTCTGTCTGTCTGTCCGTCCGTCCGTAACAAAAATTTCTGTCGCATTTATCTCAGCAACTATTTATCGCAGATGCTTGAAATTTTAACACAGTGTTTGTATAGGCATGCCATATTGTGGGATATATTTTTGTACCAATCGTACGCCAACTTCCTGTTAAATGATGACTTTGTTTTTTTTTAACCATTATTTTCAAACAAATTTTCATCAAAGATTTCTCAGCAACTGTTTATCGCAGATGCTTGAAATTTTTACACAGTGTTTGTATAGGCATGCCATATTGTGGGATATACAGTACAGCTCACGAGTATCCCGACAAAAACACCGATCACCGTGTTTGAAAGTCCACGCTGAGCGTGGAAGTGTCGGTACCTTTGATCTATTGTTCTCCGTTACGGCCTCGAAACGAGAAAAAACACGGTGCGACACGGTGCAACGCGATGCAACACGGACAGTTACACGGTGTAACACGCGGTATTTACCTGTGAAAAAAGGAGGATTTAGGAATAAAATTTATGAAGAATAAAATATTTATTGATGTAGGTAAGAGAATTAAAGAAAAAGATAAAGAAATAAAAATAAATAAACAAAATTTTTAGGCACGCAATTTTCAGACGTATGCGATTGTTACGGTTGATTTTTGTTGATATTAAGAACAAAAAAAGTCGATATCGCCCACATAAAGGTTTGATCAATTTTATACACTAACACTTTCTTTTCCTTTTTAAAATTCAAATACACGGTTCCATACGTTTTTTGTTTCAGTCCGTTTTTAAACGTAGTAGTAATCGTAGTTATTGTAGTTTGGCAGATTCAATAGTGCATAGAATCATAACTGTGATCTTTTCTCACTTATACTCTATTCAACGATAACAAATCTAACGGGTTGTTGAAAACAAATGTACTTTCTCTAAATAATATACATGTAATTATATAGCTTTTTATTTAATATATTTTCAAATTTTCTTTCTTTTATACATATCTGTGATGTACTTGTCCATGTAGTACCGCACGGTACATATTCATTGCGCTTAGAATCCGCGGATCAGTACTTGATAATTTTTTTATTTCGTCTTTATAAGCAACTTGAGATTAGAAATTATTTGTGTTCCAAGAAACTATTCAGTATTGCAATAATTACTGTTTGATTGTTCAATGATCGTCATATGAGTGAGAGAGAGAGAGAGAGAGTACCAGTATGAGTTTAATTTTAAGTACATTTTACTTGTAATTCAGTGTAATTAGTTAGATTTATAGTTTTCATTATATTGAACCCTTTTCCCCTAAAATTGCGATAGAATCTATGCAGTCAGAGTCTTCGTGCTATCCCTGTCAATCAAATCAGCCCGCGAGATACACCACGTGCTCCTTCCATGATAAGGAAAAAATGTCGTTCTATTGGGGTTTTTTTCAAGACCGCAAAATAGAAAAAATGTTTAACAATGAATTATTAAGTGTTTGAAATGTTTAGTTTCTTCATTCTTACACTGCATGTATGAGGGTTGGAATCTCTCTCTCTCTCTCTCTCTCTCTCTCTCTCTCTCTCTCTCTCTGTGCTTTTGTGCAATCATTTTAGAATTATAAGAGTTCTATTTGTATGAATTTAATTCATTTATTTTAGATCCATGGCTTTAATAACGATTTCAACACAATGACTAAAAGTTTGTAAAGTACACGATTGTTCGTCAAAATTTCGACGCTATTCACATCACACATATTAGATTGGTTATAAAGTAAATAAAGTTGTGTTTGTTCTAAATGCTTGCAAAAAGTTACCGGTATGTATGTGTACCCGGTAAATAATTTCTTATTGCAAGTTAATACTTTGTGAAATTCCCGCATTTATAGAGTTGCTGAATTGTTCTTTGGATCCACGCGCCGAGAGTCTTACGTAGTTGTTTGTGTACATATCTACAGACATTTTTGTTTGTTTGTTAGAGATTAGGAAAAATCATGCAACTAACAAAGTAGAAGTAAGATATATTCAGACCATACACACGACGGGTTGTGATGAGTTACCAAACAGGTGTCCGTGGAAAGGTGTGAATAACGGCATCTCGAGTACACCTGTTCAGACGTCCAAATATACACACAGTTAGTTGTAAATTACAGTGACACCTAACAAGACAGACAATAACACCTGTTGTGTATAGAACCCAAGATGAAAGACAATGTTGTGTATCTGATCAGCTTCCGTACATCGCGCGAGTGATTTTTTCATGTGAAATCAAGAGGCCATTACCAGCTATACGGAAATAAAGTTGAAAGTATGAAATGCGGGTATATTTTTAGTACATGCACAATGCTTGAATATAATTCAACAGAAGTTTGTACATGTATTTATCTATAATCTATAATATAAAAGTGATTTTTTGTTTATTTATTGCTACATAAATAGCTGAAGTCCAAATTATTCGAGTCACCGGTAATATGGGGTTGTTATTTAATAGAGCACATCAACATGTTTTTAAAAAAAAAGCATGATCTGAAATGTTTTCATTTCTCATTTTTAATTGGTTTAAAGTAAGGCTGTAAATTAATTAATAAATCAGAAGGTGTTTTCAAATAACAGAAAATAAGACGTTTCAGCTCCCGACATTTTAATCGGATCGTCAGTTACAACATCACGTGTGTTTAGAAAAAAAAACACGATGAATTAAATTGATTTGAATTTTAGATTATATATCAATTGATTATTAAATATATTTGGTGAATTTATTTCAATTTATTTAAGAACAAATGAATTAAAAGGTACCCATTACGTCGAGTTTTCAGATCACAAAAAAATGAATTTCACGTTGTCAGCCCCGACATTTTGCTGAGTCCGTGCAACTTAAGTCGACATTCTATTTTTTAATTATGAAAAGGATATATATGTTTCAACCCTTGTTTAGCCATAATTTATTTATTTCTAAACATACGCTATTTCTATCAACGTCTCAGGTAACAATATCCACGGAGTAACACAGTGGCCACGGAGTTACACGGGCGGCCACGGTGCGACACGGTGCTTTTTCTTGAATTTTCCAATACACATACACGGTGTCACACCGTGTACACGGTGCGACACAGACCGTTTTCCACCGTGTTTTTTACACGGTGGGTGTCGGGATACTCGTGAGCTGTACTGTATTTTTGTACCAATCAGACTTCAACTTCCTGTTAAATGATGACTTTGTTTTTTTTTAGTAAAACTTTTCAAACAAATTTTTGTCAAAGATTTCTCAGCAACTATTTATCGCAGATGCTTGAAATTTTTACACAATATTTGTTTAGGCATGCCATATCGTGGGATATATTTCTGTACCAATCGGGTGTCAACGACCTGTTAAATGACGACTTTGCTTATTTTTTAACCAAAATTTTCAAACAAATTTTGGTCAAAGATTTCTCAGCAGCTATTTATCGCAGATGCTTGAAATCTTTACACAGTGTTTGTTTAGGCATGCCATATCGTGGGATATATTTTTATACCAATCGAACGTCAACTTCCTGTTAAATGAGTACTTTGTTTATTTTAGCCAAAATTTTCAAACAAATTTTTGTCAAAGATTTCTCAGCAACTATTTATCGCAGATGCTTGAAATTTTTACACAATATTTTTTAGGCATGCCATATCGTGGGATTATTTCTGTACCAATCGGGTGTCAACGACCTGTTAAATGACGACTTTGCTTAATTTTTAACCAAAATTTTCAAACAAATTTTGGTCAAAGATTTCTCAGTAGCTATTTATCGCAGATGCTTGAAATTTTAACACACTATTTGTTTAGGCATGCCATATCGTGGGATATATTTTTGTACCAATCGGATGCCAGCTTTCTGTTAAATGTCGACTTTGCTTATTTTGCATATTCACATCAGAGCAGGGGTATTGCTAGTGAGCATTGGCTCACAGATATCTTGTTATAATTTCATGTTAAATACTGAAATCTGATTGGTTTAGATGCAGTTCATAATCCGATCTATTACCCTCAGCGTTAGCAACACACTTAGCAACGGGTAACACAACGAATTGTAACATGCACGTAAATTATGCGCGTTCAGTTCACCATAGAATTCACGTCATTTCTATATAAGAGCAGTAAAAATATTCTCTAAAATTAATACACTCAGTATAATAAAATTAATAGTGCCTGTTTGGGAGGATAACAGTTGAAATTGACACCCCTCGAAAACCATTGTCAACCTCCGCTTGACGGTTGACAATGGTTTCCTCGGGGTGTCAATTTCAACTGTTACCCTCCCAAACAGGCACTATTTTTATATTGTTATACTTTCATGTTAAATACTGAAATCTGATTTGTTAAGACGCAGTTAATAATATTTACTATTACCCTCAGCGTTAGCAACGCACTTGGCAACGGGTAACATTAAAAAATGTTACATGCGCGAAAATTATGCGCGTACGGTTCGCTGTAGAATTCACGTTATTCCTATATAAAAGCAGTAAAAAAATTTTACAAATTTTTAAAAAGACATTCAGTATAACAAAATAAATAGTGCCTGTTTGGGAAGATAACAGTTGAAATTGACACCCCTCAAAAACCATTGTCAACCTCCGCTTCGCGTCGGTTGACAATGGTTTTCTCGGGGTGTCAATTTCAACTGTTACCCTCCCAAACAGGCACTATTTATATATTATCACATGATATTGTATCATTTGATATGATACAATGTTGTATCAAATTATATTGTATCATGATATAATATTATTTATGTATCAAGTATGATACAGTATCATACAATACAATATCATACTATAATTATCCGTATAGAATATCACACTGTTGTTTTGATCTCGGCCCTGGTATCAGCCCGAGCGGTTGGTATCAGCCCAAGCCCGAAGGGTTTATATCATATATCTAAAATAAAAGACTATTATTCAAATTCAAATTCCGAATAAGGAATATAATTTATCATGAAGAAGCTAAAGATTTTTGTTCGGATTTACAAAACTTGTTTTTATTCCTTTTTATATGTGTTAAGAACTGTAAGAGTTGTCGGACTTGGTTGACAAACCATCGTCGTTTGAAATACAGTAGAAGTTAGTCTGTCGTCTGAGATGAAGCACTATCTTCTAGAATTCAAAATTGTCGAGAGAGAAACTTCCATCCTACACAACTTCGTAATGAGTCAAATTCTTTCACTGAGATTTCGTAAGTTTCTTGCATGTCAGATTCCATTCATAAAAATCCATACTGTTAAAGCAAGTTGTTTAAGAACGTTCTTAAGAGCATCCTTACTTTAAGTTAATTAACCACTTAATTTTTACAATCTCAACTCTGGTTTTCTAAGATTAAGCCTCGTTCCATCCTTCCCTATACCCTCTATATTTTAAAAATGTTGGGTGATATTACCATATTTTTCGGAAATTAGGTCGATATTTTTTTTTCCTGACACGTGGACCTTGCCCTATTCAGCGCTTCACCCATTTTATTTTATTTTTTTTGGTTGGAAAATTTGATATGAAATTTTGCAAAAATTTATGCAACCCTCCAATGAAATCATGAGTGTTTACTATAATACTGCTTGAGTTTCTGTGTAAAAATCGTATGGATTTTAATCATGTACTGTAGTAATTTATCATTTAAACAAAATTAATTGTAAATAGATTTATTTCTTCTTACATTTCTTACTTACTATAGATCACTGACTGAATCATCTTTCGATCATTATTATATGCTGTGATGCATTTTGATCGTGTGCTTACGATAAACAGGAAGTCAATTTCGCGCGGTAAAAGTAAAATGAGAACCGTACAAAGGGTAATTACGGGGGAAAAATATCATCGGGTAGAAATGAAAAAAAAAAACAATTTGTTTTCATAATAGAATACATGAATAAGTTTTTTTTCTGTATATTCAACATAAAACTTTCGATGAAATTTTAGCCAGGTGTCTCTGAAATCAGTCTGGGTAGCACTTACTTTGTTTATACACAGTTGAACTCTCGGCACGTGCTACTCATGCCCACAGGCTTCAATAAGATCAGAGGTTGACTCGTGTGTATATACACAGTAAAAAGTCACACAGAGACACAGGGTGGAATGTGCTACTGTAGTCATGCCTCCAGGGTAGGTTACTTATCCCCCGGTTAACACCAGTTTGCACACATGGCAGGGAAGTAATAAAAAACGATCTTAAATTAAAACCAGCGGTACTGGATTCATTGGTTTGAAAATTTTGATGCAATTTCAGACATTTTCTTACGATGTTTTCAAGAAATACATTTTATTTCCCTTTTGTTTAAAACTGTGAAATAAGATTAAAGGCTACTATATGATAACGTTATTGGTTTAAACCATTTATTCATTAGAACTAGCGCTAGCGGTAATTATTCGACCAATTTTTCGAAGTCAACCTATTTATACTTTTCTTAGCTCACCTGAGCTGAAAGCTCAAGTGAGCTTTTCTGATCACATTTTGACTGTCGTCCGTCTGTCCGTCTGTCCGTCCGTCTGTCTGTCTGTCCGTAAACTTTTCACATTTTCAACATCTTCTCGAGAACTACTGGGCCAATTTCAACCAAACTTGGCACAAATCATCTTTAGGCAAAGATGATTCAAAGTTGTGAAAATTAAGGGGCACACCCTTTTTCAAGGGGAGATAATTAGAAATTAATGAAAAAAATTGAGAAATTTTCAAAAATCTTCTTCTCAAGAACCATTAAGCCAGGAAAGCTGAAACTTGTGTGGTAGCATCCTCAGGTAGTGTAGATTCAAAGTTGTGAAAATCATAACCCCTGGGGGTAGGGTGAGGCCACCAGTGGGGGGGTCGAAGTTTTACATAGGAATATATAGAGTAAATATTTAAAAATCTTCTTATCAGAAACTAATCAGCAAGGAAAGCTGAAACTTGTGTGGAAGCATTCTCAGGTAGTGTAGATTTAAAGTTGTGAAAATCATGACCCCTGGGGGTAGGGTGGGGCCACAATGGGGGGTCGAAGTTTTACATAGGAATATATAGAGTAAATCTTTAAAAATCTTCTTCTCAGAAACTAATCAGCCAGGAAAGCTGAAACTTGTGTGGAAGCATCCTCATGTAGTGTAGATTCAAAGTTGTGAAAATCATGATCCCTGGGGGTAGGATGAGGCCACATTGGGGGGGGGTGTTCAAATTTTACATAGGAATATTTAAAAATCTTCTTCTCAGAAACTAATCAGCCAGGAAAGCTGAAACTTGTGTGGAAGCATCCTCAGGTAGTGTAGATTCAAAGTTGTGAAAATCATGATCCCTGGGGGAAGGGTGGGGCACAATGGGGGGAGGGGGGTCGAAGTTTTACATAGGAATATATAGAGTAGATCTTTAAAAATCTTCTTCTCAGAAACTAATCAGCCAGGAAAGCTGAAACTTGTGGGAAGTATCCTCAGGTAGTGTAGATTCAAAGTTGTGAAAATCATGACCCCTGGGGGTAGGATGAGGCCACAGGGGGGGGGGGGGTGTTAAAGTTTTACAAAGGAATATATATAGAGTAAATCTTTAAAAATCTTCTTCTCAGAAACTAATCAGCAAGATGATTCTTTATAATTGTTAAGACTTTGGCTGCAGGACAATTCTTCGGCCTCACAAGAAGGTTCAGAGTTTGATGTAGCTAAATATCCCATATATAAACAATTGTAAAGGATCTTTTTGAGAACTGCAATACTCAACATGTGATATGACTATAAAATTGTAGCAGGCAGCTATTTTTTCATTAGAATCTTTTTGTATTACTGTATTGAGTTATTGCCCTTGATTTATTGATTCTTGATTATTTTAATTAATGCATCCACTGTTAACCAATTATTGTGATGATTATTTTTATACAATAATAAATATTCAATGTATATAAGTTGTTCTGCATAAGTAGTTTTTGGGTTAGGCCAGATTAGTTTGTTTATTTTTGATTTCCAATTTTTAGATACTATGAATTATTTTAGGCCGGCACATACATAGGCCCAGTGTCTATTGCATTGCGACGAGCGACTGTTTGGGGTTAAACTTGAACAGGTACGGAGAGATTGAGGGTGTGGACATCCCTGCTCTATCTAATCTTCGTGTTTTTCTAACCTATGATACAGAGTGTGCAGTCATTCCTGCGCTGTATCGCATTAATACAAGTGTGCGGTCATACCTGCTTGTATTGGTGGTG
The DNA here is from genome assembly GCF_025612915.1 of Magallana angulata. Taxonomy (NCBI): domain Eukaryota; kingdom Metazoa; phylum Mollusca; class Bivalvia; order Ostreida; family Ostreidae; genus Magallana; species Magallana angulata. Next base: position 40,663,061 of record NC_069113.1, on the reverse strand, counting down.
GTTGCGGCGGAGCCCTAGTATATGGGCATCCCTGCTGGTGTTCTGGCCTTTCTAGCGCAAGTGTGCGGCACTTCCTGCGTTAGGTTGAGCTGTTGGCGCATGTGTGCGGTCATCCCTGCTTGCGTTATCTCTGCTTGCATTAATGTTGGTACCTGTTGAGTTGCGTAGGTGTGCGGTCATCCCTGCCTGCGTAACGTTGAGTCCCTTTATATGTGCAGGAGCGGTGATTAAAGTCTGCTCTTGTAAATATTGGCAGCAATCAGGGCTATCCGAGTTCCAAGGGGGAAAAATGGATTTTATTTATACAGGATCTACATGTATTTTTGTACATTGTCCAGATTGTTTGTATTATGACTCCATTAAGCTGACTTAATCATACCTATTGTTCCTCAGGTGAGCGATGTGGCCCATGGGCCTCTTGTTTTATTTTTTGGCTAAAAACGGCCTCCTTCGCCCAATAAACCGTATCGACCTAATTTTCGAAAAAATACGGTAAATAAAGCGTGCTATTGTTCTAAATACACAACCGTTGTGTTGGTTACCTCCCTTTAAATAGATACATATCGCTCTTTGGCGCTATTTTTGAAATATTATTTTTCAATTTTTAGCAATGAGTACAAAAATTCGGACGTGTAAGGTGATGCTTTGTATTATTTATTTGTTATTTTATCGTTATTTCACAAACTAGTCTTAAATTAAAGCAGAGATATTTGGGATTAGCTGTTTTAAATTTGAGGGCAATACACCCTCTTGACGACGGGCTGAGACAGAGAAATATCAGCCCCGAGGGCGATACAGCCCTTGCTATTGATTGCTGTCTCACCTAGTCCAAAACACCTGTATTAGGGCTGATACACTACTAGGTATATGATATAATATAATATCATATTTTACAATATTATGATGTATTATGTAATATAATGTTGTACCATACAATACTATATTGTATTATATATTGTGATATTGTTTTATGTGATCAAATACAATAATGTATAACACAATACAATGTCATTTCATATGTTACAATATCATTTCTCATCATTGTTTATTACGTTATTTTATTGTATTATATGATATATATTGTTAGTTTGATAGGATGCAATATTGTATTTTATATTATTGTATTGAAAAAAATTGGATCTTTTAATACTGTATGAAATGAACATATGACTATCATACAAATTTAACAGCTGATATATGATATTGTGTCAAAACAGTATCCATTAATATCCAAGATCATAAAGTATGATTTTCATATAATATGATAAAGGTTGTCTCATAAAGGTGATGCCTCGTCTCGGTGAGCTTTGTAATCTGTGATTACCTATGTTTTAACTTTCCACCACATCTGAAAAAAGAGCAAACTTCAAGAGTTCCTTTATGTCTCAAAGAGTTTATATCTATTTTTTGTAGATGCTGGAGATGTATGATTTTGACTTCATACATATATTACAAAGCTCATTTCAATTTTTTTTTATAAAAAGATATTATTCATTGCATGAGTTTGAAAAAAGGATAAAAATGTGGTTGTCAATTGAAACTTCATATTCATTTAATTTAATTTGATTGACACACCTTGACAGTCTGCATGGACTTGTGCCTGTTCTGAAAAGTTATCATACATTTGATAAGTTGAAGACCAACTGTACAGGAGCATTGAAATAAGGGGAATTTGGTTAACAAAAAAACTGTACGCTTCCCATCAAAAAATGGTGCAAAAAACAGTACAATTCTCTTAAATTCTGCTGACATTAATGTACCTTTTTTTAAGCCAACAGATATATTTTACATGCTTTAGAATTTTATATTATGTTTCATTATCATATTTTTTTTTCATGAATTGCATAAATTTAGTTAAGATGATAGCTTGTTTACCAACTTAGGTATAATGTGAGAGTCAATATCTCCAATTTACTTCTTGTTCATAATTAATACTTGTATATACATCAGAAATGCTAAATAAATGACTGCAAATGCACCCTAACAGATTTTTGCACATAGAATTTAAAACTGTGTACCCTTAATATCAGCGAAAAACATATTTAATCATCATATATATTTTGTACGGGAAGCTGGGTCAGATACATGTATATTTCTTTAGTTGTCTAAGTATATTCTACCATATTAAGGAGTATCTCGATACATGTATATTTTTATGGCAAGATAATTTTCTCAATTAAATAACACTTCGTACCTTTACACACGACAGTTTGTGTACACCACACAAGTATCTGAAGGTCCCTTGTCAAACACAGGTGATGTTTTCCAGTACATGTCTCACGAGGGAGAACTTTATTAAATATGTCAGCATTAAGTAAAAAATTTATAATAAAGTACAAATTTTCATTTTCATGAATTTTGGTGTCTAGCCATAACTCTGTAAACAGGGTAAAATATAATGGTAAATTTTGCGTAAGGCTGGTTATTATTCATATCACATGAATTATTCACTTAAAATTAGTAGGTCCAGTCACTTTGAATTTTTGTGGTCGTAAAAAGGTTAATTAACTATTTTACAATATTTTAAAAGTATATTCATCTGTATTTCACATAGATCACACATAGTGGTTACAGATATGGTATGACTAGGTATATAAATTAAGACACAAAGTTCCAAAATTATAAGATATGGTCTATTTGTTGCTCACATTCTCAGATTTTTTCCTAGAAATCTGAATTCCTATTTTATCATGGGGTGTCTTGATTGTTGAAAAGTTAAGCATTTGACAGAATGTATTATTTTGTTCTTTTCCATAGAAGAGCTTCCAGAAGGAGCAAATTGTGACTTTGAAGTTGACCTGTGTGGATGGCATAATGTACAACATGGGGATGAGCTTGAATGGATTCGGCACAAAAACTCTACATCAACATTAAACACTGGACCAAGCTTTGATCACACTAAAGGAAATGGCTCAGGTAAAACATAGAACTTTTCATTGAGAACTGAAAGAGTTAAAGTGCCTTTTCCTATTACTGCATTAAATCAACTTCAAGCATGAAAATATCATTCTAGGTGTATAAGAACTTCTTTTTCTTCCAAATAATCTGGGGGAATAAGCCGAGGCAAAAAACTACATAGGTTCAAAAAAAAAAAATTTTATCTCTAGCAAATTTCACTTTCATTACATTTATTAAACAAATGTGATCATATACATTCAGTGCTGACATAACCCACGAAAAGTAACTTCAAATTTAATTGATATTAAGACAACAAAATACAGACCCTGAAACGTGCTACTACACCAGTTGCACGGTTCGGTTCGTTACGCTTTATGAACGGTACGGTTCGCTTTGTGAACGGTACGGTTCGTTTTGTGAACGGTACGGTTCGCTTTGTGAACGGTACGGTACGCTTTGTGAACGGAACGGTTCGCTTCTTGCACGGTACGCTTTGCTAAAAATAGCTGCATGCTTTGTGAACGGTTTGCGCGCTTTATTAATGAGGTAGGCGTGGCCTGAACGCTTTGATTTTTCTCCATATAATTTTGTTTAGTTTTTGCCCGATCTACCTCAGCAAGGTGGTAATTATGACAAGAATTTTTCTTTTTTTATATGATATATTATAAAAGAATTTCAATCGATCTATTTAAAATCAGAACGTCCATCCGTTCCCCCGTTTTTGATACGTTGCGTGAACCGTGTACCCAGTGACAACTGGGAAGCGGGGGTAATTTTGATTTTGAACAGTCTGTTATTATTAGTATTTAATTTAGATTAATGTAATCATTCAGATAGATTAAAAGAACTGTTTGACTTTAATCCGATATATTTTTGTTAATTCAGCGAGCTGTCGATAATTTTACAAAGCATCTTGAGTTTTTATTGCTATACATGTACTTGAGTTGAAGTCATTAAATACTTATAATCCATTTAAAATTGCTATAACAAATTGCCCCGACTTTATTCCGATATTTTTTTAGTTTAGTTTCCTTTATCGTTGTCTTGATTCTCGGCTAGTTTTTATTATTCATAATTCGTATGATCATTCTTTTTTGCGTACTACTGTAGTACTATTGCCGATCGCCGATTGCCTTAGTGAATAGACGATGTAAAATTAATGGATAGATAAGAAATCTTGAAATCAACTGTTATATAGTTTTTTGACACGAATTTTTATTCATTTAAATATCAATTCTATGATGTTCTGCTCATGTTTGTATACATAGATCATACCTACATCTAACCCGTCATCGCCTCTCTTATCTGAACTAAGATCGCGTGTATAGTCAAAATATGACTATTAGTTTTTGTTTTTCCGTTAAACTATACATGTTCATGTAACATATTTCATACGATATGTACACAACTGGATATACACAACAAGTCAATAACTTTTATTTATATAATGGCGATATTTATCATTTTGTTTAACAAGTGTCCGATCTTCACTGTATGCATGCGATTTAGCTGACGTTTTACAAATGCTGACTAACCTGTTTATATTTTATTTACCTTTTTACACACATACTTGTTGTAAACAGGACACGAAAAAATACCCGGTAATCAACAAATGAATGTTAAAAGTTATAAATATATAAGAATTTATCTAGTAACAAAAATAATACGACAGCGAGGGAAAACGACTCTGATCGCCAGTACATGAATTATAATCATGAAATCGGAGAGAAATTATTGTTGAATAATTTAAAATAGGAACACTCTTTTCAATAGTGATATAAGAAAACATAAAACAAAAACGTTTATTTCATTCGATAATTTTCTTCTAGCCATATCGGAGGAGCCAAGTAGCACGCGGCGCGTGGCATGATCTGTACTGTTATACTTAAACTGATTGACAGGCAAAGCACGTGGAGTCCTGAGATAAAATACCGCTCAAATGACCAACTATAGGAACCTAAAGCGACATTTTAAATAATAAAGTTCAGTGATAAAATTTTAATTTAAGTATTATAATCAACACACAAGTGCTCTCTCTCTCTCTCTCTCTCTCTCTCTCTCTCTCTCTCTCTCTCTCTCTCTGAGGGTGTATGTGATTGTGTGCAAACCATTTGGAATTATTAGTTTTTTATTTGTATGCATTAAATTCATTTATTTTAGACTCATGGTTTTCACAATGATTTCAACACAATGACTAAAAGTTTGTACAGCGGACGATGTACATATATAGATTGATCTCGACGGTTAAAATTTCGACGCTATTTCACATCACATATAAGATTGAAAATAAATTTTAAAAGAGCTGTGTTTGTGCTTACATGTACTTGTTATTTCATTGAACTATTTATGATTTAATTAATCATTTTTTTGTACATTAATGTACCCGGTAAATGATATTTTTATCGCAAGTTAATATGTGAAAATCCCGCATGTATAGAGTCGCTGAATTGTTACACGGATCCACGCGCCGATAGTCTTACGTGTAGTTGTTTGTGTCCATTTCTACAGACGGTTCTTTTGTTTTTTAGAGATTAAGAAAAGCCATGAAACTAACAAAGTAGAAGTAAGATATATTCAGACTATACACACGACAGATTGTGATGAGTAACCTAACAGGTGCCCGTGGAAAGGTGTGAATACCGGCATCTCGTGTACACCTATTTAAGCGTCCAAATATACAGAGTTAGTTGTAAAGTATAATAACTGCTAAAAAACCAAAGAAAGACAATTACACCTGTTGTGTATAGAACCAAAGATCAGCTTCTTTACACGTGTTTCGCACGAGTGATTTTTGTTCATGTGAAATCACGACGCCATTACCAGCTATGCGGGAAATAAAGTTGAAAGTAATTTTATGGAATGCGTGTACTTTTTCTCCGTTCAATGCCTGCATTTAATGCATTTAGATTTTGTACATGTAATTTACAATTCATCATACATGTATGAATGATTTTTTGTTTATTTATTGGTACATAAATAGCTCAAGAACAAATCACTCGAGTCACCGGTAATATGTGGTTGTCATTTACATTTTCTGGGTCTGCGTAACTTAAGTCGACATTTTTTTTTTAATTTAAAAAGGATATAAAATTATATACAGATATATTTCAACCTTGTTTAGCCATAGTGTATTTATATATTTCTAAACAAACGCTACTTTTCTAACGTTTCGGGTAACAAGATCTCTCTCTCTCTCTCTTTCTTTCTCTCTCTCTCTCTCTCTCCCGAGAATCACTTAAACCTATGTAAAGTCCAGTATGTACCCAATGTTTCAAACATTTCATAAAAATAATCAAAATAGTATAACCACGGATTGTGTGAACGTTAATAGTTTACAATGTTTAAGAAATCGGCGATGCAAGATTTGTCGAAAAACAAAGAAATGGTTACGGTCTAAAAAAGGAAATATTTTTGTGACTGTTTTAATAAGAATAACAGTTTTAAATCTTAGTATGTGTTATCTAATCCCGTATAAAAAATCTAGCTAAATATTGAACTTATCTGGTCAACGATAATCTCCGTCCGTATTCATCGAAAGACATTAGGTCAATAAGCCATATATGGAAGTGCACGCTTATTGCACGGTACGGTACGCTTTTTTGTCCGTCTGGAGGCGGGTCTTGCATAAATTATCTTGCACGCTTTTTGCACGGTACGGTTCGCTTTGTGAACGGTACGGTTCGCTTTGTGAACGGTACGGTTCGTTTTGTGAACGGTACGGTACGCTTTGTGAACGGTACGTTTCGTTTTGTGAACGGTACGGTTCGTTTCTTGCACGGAACGGTACGGTTCGTTTTAGAGGTGTAGTAGCACGTTTCAGGGTCTGTAGTAAATGCTAATTTGGCAACAAAATGATATAGAAATCGGATGTTCAAATTATAATGCTTATAATAACTTGGGTTAAGGGGGACTTAGCCCCTCCCCCCACTTTTTTTGCAGTTTATTCATAGCAAAGACCTTTTTTTTGCTTGTCAAGATTTTTTATATAAGTCTAGCGCCCCCCCCCCCCCCCCCCCCACTTTCAATTTGCTTCCGACGCCCCTGTATATTTTTTTTTGAAAATACTTGTTTAAGATACCTACAAAAAGAGTTAACTAAATTCTTTCTGTCTCTGAAGCAGAAAAATTGACTCCCCCATACTCTTTGTCGACTCCCCTGCGTTAGGGGTTGTATACGATGACTGAGGTAAATTAGTAAATTAAATATTGTTAGAAAGTAATCAACATTTTTGTATTTTAACTCTTTAAGTGAGTATGTGATTGTCATTTTAAATTTGCCAGTTTAAAGTATATGTAAATACTACAAAATTTAAGCGCAGTTACGCCTTTCAAATGTTGATTGCCCCTTTCTCACGTTAACAGAACAAAAAATGTAATCTCTCTAGCCCATAAATTGCATTTTTAACTTGAAAACCAACTTTCAAATTTTGTTACCTCCGAGAAGGAAATGGAATAAAGAGATTTGAATTCAAATTATAAAAATGCCACTTTCAGTTTACAACAAGAAAACTGCACAATTTCATTGCGATTTAAATCAAAGTACTGAAAGTACTAAAAAGCGCTAAGCCGGGAAGAAAGTGTTAAAAATATATCGATTGATATGAAAATACATGTAAAGAATCATATCGTTCGTTATTGAGAAAAATGCACTTAATATGTAAAATTGAAATTTCAAATTTACAATTATAGAACAATCTGCCTTTGTCCATACTGCACATAAATTAGATCATTAAAAAGAAATCATATTTGAAAATTAAACGAGGTTAGCTGGTATCACTTTATACAGATTATTACATATGTTTATTGTAGTATTTCAAGTAACTCGACAAAAATTCTGCATTTTTATATAAAACATGGTGTTCATAACTGTAAGATATTACGATTAAAAACACTCAAAACCTATTGATGCTGTAGAATTATTTCAATTATTAGTAAACACCTAAAACACAACTTAATGCATATACCATCTTTTTTTTTTTTCGAAATAAATCATCATGATATGGGTTTTGGAGCACCCGTATCTGATATAAGATAATGACATTTAAATGAAACTTATTGTTAATTTAATACTGGTAGAACAAATGCATCTGCATGCAGGATAACTTCAATTTAAATAAGTTCTCCCTATTGCAAAGTTATGATATTTCAAGAGTACGTCATCTCCAGGGTACGACCTCTCAGCATCCGCCAGTAGGTGGCGGTATATAGGAAACGCGAAAACGAAAGTGGAAGTAGGTTTAGAAATCTGGCGACAAAAAAGCGCTAAAGCTATGCTTAGCGCTTTAAAAAGGACTCTTTTAACACATAAGGATCAGATTCAGATAGGAATTTCTCAGACATTATCTTTACTTTCATCAAGATTTGAATGCAGTTTCTTGAATATCACCAATAAACTGCTTTTAGCATCATGAGATTGCTGTGTTTATTTTACACATTACAAGGAGCAAAGGTAACAAGATTTAGATAAGGATGTGTTGTACTATATGGGCTTTGAAGTTGATCCATAATTTGTGTGATTAATTTTGACATTTACTAGGTCTTCTCTGACTTTATGGATGCAATACATGTTTATCCAAAATATCCAAAAATGATACATTTATCTCTTAAGATAATCTTTGCTACTCCCAAACATCTATTTGTGTATATAGGTATATGTAGCTCTTGGCTATACTTGTAAATCTGCCATATTTTGGAAATAAAGAGGGGATTCGGATTCAATGCACAAGATTTATCTAGTATTCATGTTATGAGACAAACAATTCATATTTATATATATAAGGTAAAGATCAAAGATTACAGAGCTCACCAAGACAAGATAGACTTTGTGAAATGTTCTAAATATCCATCAGCAAATGTGTCCTAATTTCAAAAGTTGCCAGACATCTTGAAAATTCTTCAGACAAGTAAATAAAATGACAAAAATACACATTTGACATGTGAAGACACTTTTTATTGCTCATATTTAAGCCCACACAGTTTGAAGTCTGTTATTTGTTTCTTAAGTTATGTTTATGGTAAGTTCTCAAGTTGTTTTCCAGTGTTTAGAAAAACCTGCAACTACGCATTCTCATGTTGTGTAGAATGAAGTCTAGACACTTCATAATTGTTATATGCATATATTTTAAAAAGTTAAAACAACTTTAAATACTACACGCAGCAAGGCTCAGTGGTAACATTTATGCATACAAGAAACTTAAAGGGCATGGTCACGATTTGGATCAAAAATTATTTTTCCGATTTTATTGTTTACAATTCTTCAGTAAGGCATATTTAATAGGCAACTAAAACTTGAGTGTTATTCGTTAAGTTATAAGCGAGTTGCAGAGCTTATATTCTTTGCTATTTAAACAAAGCTTTTGTTTACATTTTGAATGTTGTAGTGAAAATTTTGTTGCAGACCTAAAATGAATGAGCTAAACGATGGGAACTGTTCTTTTATGCATAAAATGAATAAGAACATTGACAAATCAGCTTGAAAATGATGTTTACTGGTATATTGAACCTATGTAGACACAAGCAGGGCACGAGCTTTGTTTACATGGCAAAGAATTGTGAGCCTTGTATCTTGCTATTATCACTACGACTGACTCTTAGATTTTATTTGATCGTTAGAAATGCATTCCTAAAACACTGTAAATAATTAAAAAAGAAAAATAGAATTTGACCAAAATTGTGACCATGCCCCTTTAAATTTAACATGTACATATGTAACTAACTTGCATCAAAGGGTTCCTGCTTTATAAACCTTACCTCCTCATGCATTCAAAATTATTGGCTCAGTTTCAGTGCTTAGTCTGTCACACCTGTATATATATATATATTTTGTAAGAAGTTTGGCAAAGATAGAACAGAACCAGTATTTACTTGGATATGGTCAGCAAAGAGCACCTACTCCAAAAACCTTAACTTCCTCCAACATCCGAAACCTTTTGTTCAGATTCAGCACCCAAGCCTGTAAAGTGCATAGGTATGCACCATCCATGCAAGTTTGTTTAAGATGTAATAACTTAGATATAGGACTTGCTCCTAACCTTGGATTCCCACCCTGAGGGTATATATAAATCTCCCCATGACTTTATCTAGGTGAGCTAAAAAAGCTTTGAAAAAGTAAAGGGTGAAATCCCATAGCTTTGATTGTCTAGCAGCAGTAAAATTAGTAAATTAAATATTGAATTCCTCTGCACTTTGCAATTTTCCTGTTTTATTCATATTTGCATAGTTTGAATAATAAATCTGATTTTCAAGATAATAAAACAGTTCGTGCTAAAAAATTAATAAATAATAAAAAAAATTTTGACTAATATATTTGAAATAAAGTTACCAGGTATCAGATATTTGACAAGGTTCTAAGAGTTATTCTTCATAAAATGCATAGAGAAACTGATAGGAAACAATAGAGGGGAACCAACAAACTAAAAAAAAAAAAATCCAAAAGAAAACCTGTAATGGTTGTGAGGTGTATCAATGTTTCATTAAGTATCCCAGTTGAGCTTTGTAAAGTTTTCTGCAATTCTAGTCTATTTTTATTTCACTGAGTGAGTGCATTCATTAACATTGACAATACAAATAGAACTTTATAAAGATGTTTGAATGTCAAAGAATCTGCCTTTTTCGAGCCGATTTTATCAACTAATGTGGTTTCATCGTTGTTCATTGAGCACAGATTTTTGTGAATTTTGTTGTGAAGTGGATCCATGAAATTAATAATACATTGAAGTTTGGAACCTACGACAATGATTTGTATTGGTAAAGAGCCATTATTTCAAAGCATTTATATGTCCTCAAAGCATTGATCCCCATGAATATTTATAAAACCGCAGTCTCCTATGCATTAACTCAGACAAAATTGGTTTGAACTTTTATAGACACTGCTTTAACATAATTTCAGTAAAAGAAAGATGGTAGAATGAAGTTCTTTAAAAGGAACTTCTTTTTTAAAATGATTAAAAACTTTAGATTACAAGGAAATGGGTTCTTTAAATGTTAATCTTGTAAATGAGAAAATAAAAAAACACCTTACATTTATAACATTTAACCATAGCTCTGTTAAATTTTATGTAAAAGTGATATCTAGATGACATGTTTGTTTTCATCTTGAAATATCAAAAACTTGTTATATTCTTGAAAGTGATTTTGTTTTAAAATTAGCAAAGTTCTAGGTTGTTGTACAATTTAAACTTTTTCTCAAACCCATATGACATTAAACAAAAAAGGCAATGATTACAACAGTTTCTATATAAACCTCCAGGAGTAACTTCTCTTTGATCATGCTTGTTTTCTGCAAGCTCTCAAAAGAATACTTCCTTAAATAAATTTTCAAACCTTATATTCTTTTATGTCATGAAATATAAAACATCAGATGGCTCCTGAAACAAAGTGTTTGTCTTGCATATGTCACTAACATTATAACAATGTTTGTAGTCATCAATGCAGTTATGAGACTAGCTTTAAAAAAAAAAAAAACAATAGTTTAATGTTTATTTTAGCTCACCTGAACCAAAGGTTCAAGTGAGCTTTTCTGATCACCTGCTGTCCATAATCTGCCTGTCTGCCAATCTGTCTGCCGTAATGTCTGTTCACATTTTTGACTTCCTCTCTAAAACCACTCGGCCAAATTTAACCAAACTTGGTACAAAGCATCCTTATGGGAAGGAGGATTCTATATTGTTATAATAAAGGGTGAACTCTTTTTTAAAAGGAAATAATTATTAAACAGTGAAAATGGGGTTTGTATAGATCTTTAAAAATCTTCTCAAGAACCACTGCACCAGAAATGCCAATATTTACAATAAACTCAGTCTAGTATATATGATGAAAATTCTAAATTGTTAAATCATAACCTCTGGACCAATACTGGGGCCAAAAGGTGGATTCTAGTTTTAACATAGAAATATAGAAATCTTTCTTTAATTAAGAAATACAATGTTAATTTTAGTTATTTCACTTTAGAAGCATCTTCACATCTTCAAATCCTCATATCAAAGTCACTGTGACCTTCTTTCACTTTTTAACTCACCTGAGACGAACACTACACATCTATACAGTATTTTATTGTTTGAAAATTTGTTCATCACCTACTAGTTGATTTTTCATTTTGTTAGGTCATTATTTGTATGTGGAGATGGACCATGGGAAACATCTGGATGCAGGCATCCTTGAGAGTCCAATATTTCCAGCTCCAGATGCAAGCCTGTGGAACTCTTCATCACTGATCTATGGAAAATGTCAGGTAAGCCCTCAAAACTGGACATTTTTATACCCCCGCTCCGAAGGAGAGGGGGTATACTGTTTTACCCTTGTGTGTCTGTCTGTCCGTCCGTCTGTCTGTCTGTCTGTCCGTCTGTCTGTCCGTCCTTAACAAAAATTTCTGTCGCATTTATCTCAGCAACTATTTATCGCAGATGCTTGAAATTTTAACACAGTGTTTGTTAAGGCATGCCATATCGTGGGATATATTTTTGTACCAATCGGACGTCAACTTCCTGTTAAATGACGACTTTGCTTATTTTTTAACCAAAATTTTCAAACAAATTTTCGTCAAAGATTTCTCAGCAACTGTTTATCGCAGATGCTTGAAATTTTTACACAGTATTTGTATAGGCATGCTATATCGTTGGATGTATTTTTGTACCAATCAAACGTCAACTTCCTGTTAAATGACGACTTCGTTTATTTTTTGCCAAAATTTTCAAACAAATTTCCATCAAAGAATTCTCAGCAGCTATTTATCGCAGATGCTTGAAATTTTAATACACTGTTTGTTTAGGCATGCCATATTGTGGGATATATTTTTGTTTGAATCGGACGTCAACTTCCTGTTAAATGACGAATTTGCTTATTTTTTAATCAAAATTTTCAAACAAATTTTCGTCAAAGATTTCTCAGCAACTGTTTATTGCAGATGCTTGAAATTTTTACAGAGTGTTTGTTAAGGCATGCCATATCGTGGGATATATTTTTGTACCAATCGGACGTCAACTTCCTGTTAAATGACGACTTTGCTTATTTTTTAACCAAAATTTTCAAACAAATTTTCGTCAAAGATTTCTCAGCAACTGTTTATCGCAGATGCTTGAAATTTTTACACAGTATTTGTATAGGCATGCTATATCGTGGGATGTATTTTTGTACCAATCAAACGTCAACTTCCTGTTAAATGACGACTTCGTTTATTTTTAGCCAAAATTTTCAAACAAATTTTCGTCAAAGGTTTCTCAGCAGCTAGTTTTCGCAGATGCTTGAAATTTTAACACACTATTTGTTTTGGCATGCCATATCGTGGGATATATTTTTGTATCTATCAGACGTCAACATCCTGTTAAATAATGACTTTGTTTATTTTTTGCCAAAATTTTCAAACAAATTTTCGTCAAAGATTTCTCAGCAGCTATTTATCGGAGATGCTTGAAATTTTTACACAGTGTTTGTTAAGGCATGCCATATTGTTGGATATATTTTTGTACCAATCGGACGTCATCTTCCTGTTAAATGAGTACTTTGTTTATTTTAGCCAAAATTTTCAAACAAATTTTCGTCAAAGATTTCTCAGCAGCTGTTTATCGCAGATGCTTGAAATTTTAACACACTATTTGTTTAGGCATGCCATTTTGTTGGATATATTTCTGTACCAATCGGATGCCAGCTTTCTGTTAAATGTCGACTTTGCTTATTTTGCATATTCACATCAGAGCGGGGGTATCACTAGTGAGCATTGGCTCACAGATATCTTGTTCAGCCAAAGTTATAAAAGATGAAGGACTGTAGTTTTGCTCACACCTAATAAACTTCCTGTAAGTCAGGGTTGTGCAGAGACCTTCATTCAAGTTTTATCTAATATAGTTCATAAATTATTTACCATTTGGTTAACTCTTTCCCCCTCACTGTATCTCAGATAAGCTCGTTATCTACACTCGCAGTGCTGACCACTGCAGCAGTGTTATCTCCTCACTCAGCATGCGCTCCTGATAGCACCATCTCCGCAGGCATTTTCAGAAATAAACAAGACTCTCTGACTGTGTTTACATTTACTCTGATATTTTCACTATTATTTGGCAGAGGCCAATAAAAGTATATATTTTCTTTTTCAGCAATGATTTATCTATAACATGGTGAAATAAAAAAATACCTTTATTTACATATTTACAACAAATAGGTCAAAAGAAATACAAATTTCCTGATTGTCATTCTGAAAAAGTTTCTTTTTTCTTTGATTGTTGGTCTGTTTTTTTCATATTACTGTGCAGAATGGTATGCAAAGTGGCATCCATCTTTGCACAAATGTGCATTGCACACTTTGCATCCATAAACAGTCTCTTTTCTTTCCTTTCTGTTCATGTGTACTCTGCATCTTCTTTTTGTTCCCATATGGGTAGATTCATGACCGGCAAAGTTTTGGGGCTCATGTACAACTTCACGGTTCTCCATAGACTTTCTTTTTCTGCCAGAAAAACCAGCGATTAGGTGTTGAGCCAATTCTAGTCTGAAGTCCACATGAGTGAACCTTTTCTTTGAATTCCTCCTCTGAGATTCATTATTGAATATTATGAAAGCATTCACCATTGCACAGTTCAAAATAAAATGGAAAATGTATTTCCATGCCTTCTTGCTATCACGGCCAACAGAATACTTCATTCGGAGCTGGTCATGCCTGTCCACACCGTTCATATATTTATTGTATTCATTGGCAGCATGAGGTTGGGTCAGATTGAGTACGTTGCGGCCATGTTGTCTGGTGACGGGAACCTGCAGACGAGGATCACTAAGAGTGCTCAGGAAAGCCACTGGTTTTTTGTCCTGCCAAACTGAAGCAGTTAAGTTTCCCTTCTGTCTTGTCCGACTTTCTCCTCTCTGTAATCTAAGTTTTCCCTTGAGATCATCTGGAAATCCGCGTCTATTTATTCTCACTGTTCCACAGGCATAAATGTTTTGAGTCAACAAGTCCTCCATCAATTTGACACCGGTAAAGTAGTTATCAAAATATACATGATGATTTTTTCCTTGAATGTCTCTAGTCAATTTGGTGACAACATCATGTCCAAGGCCATTCTCTGAAGCAGCCTCTCCTCGTCCAAGGTAGATGCTGAAGTCAGTCAAGAATGCCGTTTCCGAATCACATCGCATCCAGACTTTTATGCCCCTCTTGATTGGTTTGGCAGGGAGGTATTGTTTGTAAGACAATCTGCCTGTCCACTTTATCATTGCTTCATCGATGGCAATGTTTTTTGATGGCCTGTAATTTGATCTAAACTTTTCTCTTGCCATGGTTATCACTTCACGTACCTTGTACAGTTTGTCATAGTTTCTTGTTCCTCTTGCAGGTTCATTTTCTCGATCACTCACATGAAAATACTCTGTCAACTTTTCATACCTCTTGACGGTCATAACTGATTTTATCCCTTCATTTCCAAGGAAAAGGTTTTTAGACCAATAATCCTTGTAAGAGGGCATTTCGTTGATTCCCATCACGATATTTATGCCCAAATAGGCCCGCATTTCAGCCTCGGTGACTTCATACCAAACAGGATCTGCCTCACCCCTCTGAGCGATTTTCCATCGAGCATAATTGTTTGTATGCCGCACAAATGCTGAAATTTGTTCCTCACTGAACATCAAGAAAAAATAATCCTTCGCTGATGCAGTGGCGACATCGAAATCATCTGGAAAAACAGGGCCAGTGTCTTCTGTGAAGGGTTCAACACGAACTCCTCGAAGGTTTTCCGTCCAATTGTCGTCATTTTCTCGCTCAGATTCACTTGAACTGTCCTCATTTTCACTACTACTTGACTCTTCTGGAATGTATATATCAGATTCGTTATCTGAAAACCCTTCAAATTCACTTATATCGTCGTCAGAATCAAAATAATCTCGCAATATATCTTCGTTTGTTGGTAGTGCCGCCATCTTGGATATCAATTTTCGCTTCGGTGTACACATGCGTTGGAAAACCCCTTATCTATTAGGTAATCACGTGATTTTATGACATGTGTGCACTTTATTTTTATTAACCAATGGTATAACTTCAATTCTATGTATACCCTGTGTAAATAATCGTCATAGTCTCGTTTTCATATGGTCTTAAAATAACCGGTCGTCTAGAAGCGCTTCCGCGGAAAACAAGGCAAGGCGTCCATAGACGCTTCTGCGGAAATTCAAACATGGCGTCGAGAGACGCTACCGCGGAAAAAATGACGGGGCGTCGAGAAGCGCTAGTGCGGGGGAAAGAGTTAATCTTGCTTTTGGTCATATTAAACAAAAAATGCCTGTAGGTAAGGGGTTGCAATGAGCTTGAATTAAGGTGGTATTGGGCATTTCCATATTGTGATGTACTTCCTATTAAAATAAACAATAAAATTAAGTATAATTTTGAAGAAAAAAAAAATTCCCAAAATTGTTACCCAACAGCAGAGCCCAATGTATAAAGTAAACAAAGTATAAAGTTAACTATGAATGAATCTAGATGACATGAATTTGAATTCCGCTGGGGTTTTATAAATTTTTTCTTAACAAAAAATTTTACAACTTTTTTTTGGTCCAGTATTATAGAATTAAAAGAATTCTAAACAGATGAAGCATTTTGATTATAATGTACTTTTATGCACATTAAAATCGACTGACATCTCACATAACCTTAAACTTTTACACCAACTGGAAATTTCTAAGTCATAGCTTAAGGTCAAAGCAAATTTCTCTAAAATGCTTTTCATTCCATTGTCCATTACTTGAGTGGGGCCCTTTGAAATGGTCATCGTCTCGGTGATGTCTAGCTTTAATATACTGACATTTTTCTATGTAAACATTGCAGCTTGCGTTCTACTACCATATGTTTGGATATCGAGTAAGCAGCCTCAGCGTATCTTTAGTGAGTGTGTGTGGATTGGGGTTCAACACAACAAGAGAAATTTTGAGACTTCGTGTCAACGAAAACAAATGGAAAAGTGCCTCTGTGTCCCTCACCCAAGACATTCCTAGAGAATTTGGACCGTAAGTCAGAAATATAACATTTTTTTTCCAGATAATAATTGTAATTTAACTTTTATTTTGGTGTTGAGAAAATTTTGTGAGGTTTGTATGGGCAACAGCATGACCAAAATTTCTAGCAGCTCACCCGAGTACTTGAACTCATGTTTGTTATAGATTTTCTACATTGGCTCAGTCATTGTTAATCAATTAATCACTAGTAAATCATGAAGTGTTGCCAATAGAATTTGATTAACAGTGTTCTCAAATTAAGTCTTAAGATAGCTCACTACAGCAAATCAAATACATGTACTTTTTTGGACACAACATCATAAGATGGTGATTTCATATCTTGTATTTTTATCGATTGATTTTACTAAATATCATCAAATCTCAGTGGTTAAAGATTCGAGCTTGTTCACTGCAGATCCTGATTTCAAATCTGCCTGAGGCTTTTAGTTCATTTTTACCGAATTTAATTTTGGAAAATCATGTTTCCCCTCTTTATTTAGCTTACTTTCTTGCCTATTAGACTAATATACTTATGCATCATGATACCATATTTTTCGGAAATTTGGTCAATACTTTTTTTTCCTGACATGTGGACCTTGCCCTATGCATCGCTTCGCCCAATTTATGTTTTTTTGGGGGGGTTGGAAAATTTGATATGAAATTTTGCAAAAATTTATGCAACACTCCAATAAAACCATGAGTGTTTACTATTAATACTGCTTGAATTTCTGTGTAAAAATCGTATGGATTTTAATCGTTATACTGTAGTAATTTATCATTTAAACAAAATTAAATGTAAATAGATTTATTTCTTCTTACATTTCTTACTTAGATCACTGGCTGAATTATCTTTCGATCATTATTATATGCTGTCATGCATTTTGACGTGTGCTTACGATAAACAGGAAATCGATTTCGCGCGGTAAAAGTAAAATGAGAACCGTACAAAGGGTAATTATGGGGGGAAAAATATTGTCTGGGAGAAATTAAAAAAAGCCCAATTTGTTTTCATGATAATAGAATACATGAACAAGTTTTTTTCTGTATATTCAACATAAAACTTTCAATGAAATTTTAGCCAGGTGTCTCTGAAATCAGTCTGGGTAGCGCTTACTTTGTTTATACACAGTTGAACTCTCGGCACGTGCTACTCATGCCCGCAGGCTTCAATAAGATCAGAGGTTGACTCGTGTGTATATACACAGTAAAAAGTCACACAGAGACACAGGGTGGCATGTGCTACCGTAGTCATGCCTCCAGGGTAGGTTACTATCCCCCGGTTAACACCAGTTTGTACACATGGCAGGGAAGTAATGAAAAACGATCTTAAATTAAAACCGGCCGTACTGAATTAATTGGTTTGAAAATTTTGATGCAATTTCAGACATTTTCTTACGATGTTTTCAAGAAATACATTTTATTTCCCTTTTGTTTAAAACTGTGAAATAAGATTAAAGGCTACTATATGATAACGTTATTGGTTTAAACCATTCATTCATTAGAACTAGCGGTAATTTTTCGACCAATTCTTCGAAGTCAACCTATATATACTTCTTTAAATTTTATTGCTAAAAACGGCCTCCTTTGCCCAGTAAACCATATCGACCTAATTTTCGAAAAATACGGTAATTACTTTCTTGGTAAGTCATTTTCTGCTAATTTAATTCATAAATACGCATTATTTCCTTCTTATCTGCAACTGCTGCCATATTATTTGTCGATTTCTATTGTTCTGCTCATCGCTACACATAGCTGCAGATCTGTAGCTCTCTGGTTGAAAAAATTCGGATAGACAAACCAGAGAGCTACAGTTCCAAGCGTTGTAAAAACCTCCGATTTACGCCGCCGTTTTGTGTCGCTCGCTTCGGGAATTATATCCGACTTTAAAAGCATTCAACCGCCTAAAAAATTGGATTTATTAATTAAACATATAGTTTACCCTAACTCTGCTAACTTTGTTTTCCTTTCAATGGTTCACAACGGCCATCCTTCGCCTTGAAATGTCATCGTTTTAAAAAAACTCGCCTTATGACAACCATGTTTACCTAGTAGCGAGATCTCGAGTGCGTCGATTTACCCAAATGGACCCAAATGAACCCAAATGGACCCAAATGGCGATTAAAGTGGAAAACAATTATAATAAAATCCTTATTACTAATATTATCACTTGTTTTAGTCATTTCATGGGGTTGTTAGACGTTATTAAGAAAAATAAAGACCCAAATGGCGACCCAAATGGCGATTCAAGCGGAAAACAATTATAATAAAATCCTCATAATAATTAAAATTATTTTAAAAAGTTGTTTTATTTCTATATAATATATAAATTTATATTATTTGAATATAATTACATACATTATATACTTTTACAAATCGAGATAAAATGCTCATCTTTATTTTTCAAAAACAATTTTTAAATATATACCGTATTTTCCCGACGACTCGTCGATGCGGACGACTTGTCGAATTGTCCATTTTTAGCCAAAATTTTAACAAAATCCTACAATACGTCGATCTCAGACCATACGTCGATCTTATCACTTCAAAATGGCCTATAAAACTGCAGTAACATTATCAGTGTATGATGCCACGATGTCACCGATATTGCTATCAATTATTATTAATGATTAACATTTTAACAATTACGCTTTATACTTATGCATCAAATTTTCAAATACCGGCAACTTCTACAAAATTGCATTTTAAACAATTCCCGATATCGCGTGTTATGCAAAACTAAACTTACTTTGTCAGAAATATTTTATTCCCAAGCATTAAAATAAGTATCCACTCTGACTATCGCCAGTGTATTCGCCATTACGTAACCAGCCACCTGTTGACTCGGCGCGTGGTCAATGTTTGTTTAACAATTTCCGGTATCATAGGCATGCACCTGTCTTGTGTCTTGTGTCGGACTTCAAAGGGGGATCTCAAGTGCAGAAAGCTTAGCAATTACTATTATTTGATGAAACTTGTTTACTTTGTACCCAGTAATGCAGTTACACGCTATTGTTTTACATAGACACTGTTAGAAATAAATCGATCATTTGTACGACTTGATAAATACGATATACGACATACATACGTTTCCTAAAAAAATTATCTAACAATAATCAAAGAATTGGACAATAATTAATCAATGAACTATAATCACTCTTATAACGGTACTCTTTATATACACAGGGAGTGAAATTGCCGTAAAGATCTCAGCCTTAGGGCAAGATTATTAACACAACCGGTGTCAGCCTATTGTATAAACAGTAGTATTGATAATTGCTGATTACGTATTTAAGATTGAATTTGACCATTAAATATTTCTGATTTAAACTTTCCACTAACAACTCTTTACAAATAAAATAATTAAATTTTAAAAAAAATCCCCCGGACCTACTGCAATATTTTCTTCCATTCAAATTTGGTTTCAATTTTACTGCGCAATGTTATCTTCCTACTAGTGATATATAGAACCATGTGACGATGTGTTTATAAAAACGGAACGGTAAAACTTTTAATTGATTAACGACAATGTAACATTTTTTAATAACTGTTGTTATTATTATGTATTAAAGTGTTGACAGATGAGTGAAAATGATAATTATTAAAGATGAACAGTGAATTCAACAACGTAATTTTCAATCACACAGCCAACTCAAGATGATTAAAACCAAGATTTTTAATGCTATTTTTAAAAAATTTCTGACTACGAGCCTACGACAAGTCGAACAAGACGATAAGTCGGGTGTTCTGCTTCAGAGGAAAAAAATACCGACTAATCGTCGGAAAAATACGGTACTGAAATAATTTTAATTATTGTTTTGGACCTTCGGCTTTTATTTTTCCAAATTTCCCTAAATTATGAGGATTTTATTATAATTGTTTTCCGCTTGAATCGCCATTTGGGTCGCCATTTGGATCTTTATTTTTCTTAATAACGGCTAACAACCCCATGAAATGACTAGAACAAGTGATAATATTAGTAATAAGGATTTTATTATAATTGTTTTCCACTTTAATCGCCATTTGGGTCCATTTGGGTTCATTTGGGTCCATTTGGGTAAATCGACGCACCCGAGATCTCGCCACTAGGTAAACATGGTTGTCATAAGGCGAGTTTTTTTAAAACGATGACATTCCAAGGCGAAGGATGGCCGTTGTGAACCATTGAAAGGAAAACAAAGTTAGCAGAGTTAGGGTAAACTATATGTTTAATTAATAAATCCAATTTTTTAGGCGGTTGAATGCTTTTAAAGTCGGATATAATTCCCGAAGCGAGCGACACAAAAACGGCGGCGTAAATCGGAGGTTTTTACAACGCTTGGAACTGTAGCTCTCTGGTTTGTCTATCCGAATTTTTTCAACAAGAGAGCTACAGATCTGCAGCTACGCTACACACTCCCTATATAAGGCAGTGAGCACTATTCATGCTTCACTGCATTCAGGTATTTCATACATTACTATCATTTAGCTAAAGTGTTGAATATTATTCTGCCAGGGTTTTCAAAAAGATGCAGAAATTATGCACTCAGCTGTATGAACGACACATGCGTTTGATGTACATACGAAATAAGGCAATTATTTCAAAGAATAAATATATTTTGTATTTCATGGAATGTTCTTTCCTTTATTCTTCATTACAAACATTTTACTACAATGTGTAGTTCATGCATTTAGAGGTTTGGCTACCTGAATGCCTCGATCATAAAGCAATCAAACGTTACTTTCTCAACTGGTATATATACCCTAGTGGCAGTAGAAGAGCGTTTGAAACCAATATGGTGACCAAATGCTTTTATGAATTCATGTCAACTTTAAGAAATACTTTGAATAGTGAGCCACCTTAAAATGTTATTTATTCAAATGTTGTGCAGTCCTCAAAGATGTAAAAATTTGTATGTTCAGTCAGATCATATCAGAAAATATAAGTATCTGGAAAGGGATGGGGGCAATTTAAAAAGGTTATTTTCTTTTTGCCAAGTTATGGCAATTTCCTGTCTTAGGTCAGTGTGGTTTACTGTAAATGTACTACATTTAGCTGTGTATTCTTTTTAGTGCTTTTGGCGGATGGTGTCTTCCGCTAAATCAAGTAAATTGCTAAATGCCATCCAGATATGCATAATAAAAGTCAAATTTAGGACTGCGCTAATTCAAGTCGAGGCCAACTTGTTCAAAAATTAATTTCCGTCAAATATCATACACGCCAAATATAATACGTTTACAGTATTCAACTTGAGAAAACACGAACAATGTCTGAACCACATGTTCGTGTTTTCTCGAGTTGATTTAGAATTGCTTATTCAGTTTCAAGCTAATTTGTCTATTTTTCCTGTCCAAACCTAAAATTAAGAAGTTTTAATTTTATATGATTGCGCCCATGAGAAAAAGGTGCTTACGGGATTTTTTAAGCATTTTGAGATTTGATTATATTTTGATTGCAGACATGAATATAATTTTTTTTATCCCATTTCTAAGTTACTTTTTTGATGCAACTGAACAATGTGTCCGTATCCTGCAGCACGCCGTCAGTGTATTGTTATTGATGTCAAAATAGTAAGTGGTGAAACAAAACAATTAAAATAAATATCTTTTGGAAATGTATACATTCTAGATATATTTAATCAATAGCAAACCACATGAATGCAATTTATGAATTGGCGACCCTCCCCACTGGCGATCTCTTGATAGTCCCAGCGGGTGATCACACTTGGTCTTGCTTGCAGATCCATGATGGTATTCTTCAGAATAGAGACTTTTGTTTCAACTGAATCCACACTTTCTTTCAGAAACACGTATCCAGGATTTTCACGTAAAAACCTGAAATGGTGATATTTTTGAATGTTATGAACTGCCTTGAAATTGCTCAAAAGAAATCGTTTCCAATTTCGCCACTCCCAGGCCTTAATTTCTACAATCCTGTTGGTATGGGATAGCAACATTGCTTGATGCCGATTTCTGCACATCAACAAGTTGACTGAATGCGTCAACATCGCTTTGGCAAAATGGGTTTCTGATATGCCCAAAACCACTGTCCACCAGACATCTACTTATCAATAAGAATATGCACAACTTACATGAATATGGACAATTTACGTATGTACGTAAATGTACATAAACCAAATGAATAAATAAATAAAATAAAAGTGGGGAAGGGGATTTCATTTCAGAAACAAAGTCATCACCGAGTGTGCCCTGGGATTTGGATTTTCAGTGAGATTGTTTCATAGAATCCCATAAAAACTCTCCCCTAGAGGTACACTAAAATGTACTGGTTTTTGTTTTGACCTGTAGACAAAAGATGGAAAACTGCAAGTTACGTTGTAATTTTGAATGTACGTTCACAAATCAAACAAACTTTTTATTATTTTATAATCTGTTTAGAAAATAGTTATTAATAACTACTGCAGTTATCTGCGGGCAAAGTGCATGCCTTTTCTCCAAAAATGTATTCATTAAGAGAGTAATCAAGCATGCTTATGACGGCATTTGAATTAACAGTTGGTCAAACTTCCATCTTGTCCTAAAAAAATAATCATGAGAATACATTATAAAAAATTAAAATTTATATATATGTATTACTGATAGTTTGATTTTCGTCAATCAAAAAAGTTCAGCTGCAGTGATGCACTATCAAAACGGACCCCAAAAGGCTGGACTTGACGAATCTGGATAAAGTAGGTTGGTCCCATCTGCCATTCTTCTGGTAATGGTTTCATCGTGAATTGACACTTTCATATTCATTGCCACTCTTGTCAGAATGTTGGTCATCACATTGGGATACATTAAATCGACCGAATTTTCTTCAATTAGTCTGTCCAACTCCTTGGAAAATAATTTTAAAAAAATGTGTTCGATAAAGACCAAAAACGACATAAAAATCTGTTAAGTAAGTTTGATCTAATTATTTGATAATTTATAGATCATTTAATGTTTTCATCTATATTTATTTAGCTCTTTTGTATGAAGAAACCTTGATTCTTATATATAAACATATTGATTAACAGTGTTTTAAACTTGTTGAAAAACTATCTAGACACTCAGGGCTGACAGCTAGTATAATTTTTCAGCCCTTAAAATTCAACCAGCCCAGAGAAAATAGTTGACATTTGTTTATTTTTTTTTAATTTGCATGTAAAACATTCAAAAATTTGTTCTTCAATTTTGTTTTGTCATAAACTTGTTGTTTTTTATTGTAAAGTTATCGTCCACTTATCTCAGGGAGATTCGTCAAGACCGAAAAATTTTGACGGACGTCTTTACCGAATCTCTGTTGAAATAAGTTAAATATGAACAAGTTCATATTTTGTGGGATTTAAATCATTTAATGGTAGGAAACGAACATTTTATGTTGATAGGGAATTAAAATGAAGTTAAAAGTTGATTTAAGTCAGCCTAATATTATCGTAACAACCGGCCAAAGTTTGGGCAAATTTTACTGAATCCCTTAGTGTCACACTGGTCTGAGATTCAGAAGAGATGTGTGTCAAAAATTTTCAGTCTTGAGGAATCTCACTGAGATTACCCTGCATTATTCCGTTGCATGACTGGGGACTTTACATCGCCATGCTCACATGTAAAGCATTGTGTACGTGAATTAAACGCTTGTTTTGACTTTTTAAATGACCATACAAGGAAAGTGATAGTGTGACAAGAATGAGTTAAAAATTCTCAAAACTTCAATTCCATTATTATATAAAAAAAAATATCCATGTCCAGGCGGGCGTTTGTACAAACAAATTTGTGCCAAAAGTAATGCATCTCGGGTGGTCGGGCGGACGGTTGTTTCAAACACTGTGATTAAGATTAATTAGAATTGGGTATTATTTATCGTAGCATACTTATTAGAAATTGTTCTTTACTCATTATAGTAGAATTTTTATGATATCATTATTTTATTTTTAAAATATTTTTTTGATTTATGATGTTAGAATTAATTGAATGCACGTCAGAATCAACTACAATTAGGAGAAATCGGCAATGACTTCATTAAACATTATTATCATTGATACTTGATAATACCTTATTTCTTAAACTACATTTCACCCTTCTTGGGCCTCACCCACAGTGCTAGACTGGGTTATCTCTCTTATATTACTCAAAAAAAGGCAGCAATGCGAATATGGCAAGATTTGTTTGTAAATCTCTGAATGTGTGAAGAAAACGAAGTTTTACAGAGTGATGTTACTTTTTTCTGTTTAACAAACATTATTTCAGGTTGTTACATGTGCGCGTATGAGATATTCATTTTCCCTTGCAATCACACTATTGTCTATTGATCATCTACAATAACTGTGTTCGCCGGCGGATCACTTTTTCCTGTTTGTTTCATTTGATTTCGTCTCAAATTCATCGAGATATTAAAGCTGAACACCGCTCGTAAATAGGCACTGTCTGCCATATTTCTCTCACATCACCGTTATCCTTACAACCCCTATATAAGCTGGAGACCTCTTAGCAGTTTAAAGTATTTTGCTGTAGAGGTCTCACCTGTGTGGACGTACATCATGCTTCACCGTGTTACTCGGTCGCGATGAAATTATCAAGTTTTAAGCACTTTTTTCAAGCCAGGAGAATACTAACATCCATTAAACTGGTCAAAATATAATTACAGACAGAATATGCACATAAAATAAGAATAGAATGCATAAATTCCAAAGACCACGAAAGGGATACTACACGTTGGCCACGAGTTACGGGTGTGCAATCGGGTGTAATGAAATCGAAGGGTTTATATACCAGGTACCTGTGTGACGGTGCCTATTTATGAGCGGTGTTCAGCTTTAAAGTGTATTTTATTTTACCTCAAATTCTTTTCTTACAGTTTTATTAAAATTTATTTACACACACACAAACACATATTTTGAAATAACATGATAAATAAACAAATACATTTTATTTTGTTTATTGATTAATTTTTTTCGTATTAACCGGGGAATTGGACAACGGTATCTGCACTTAAGTGGATTATGATGCATCTGTAAGTTAAAAATCACGTTTGGGCTCATAACAGTCAGGTATTTTACTTTCAGGGTATAAATCTCTAAGTTTGTGAAATTTGGACGCCATTAAAGATCACGTGTTTAATATATGGACTACGATCCCGACTTCAAAGTTCGATTTAATCAGATGATTTAATATTAAGTATATGCAAATAAAAATGCATTACAGTATTTTATTTTTGAATGTTATTGTATGTCGTTTTTACAAGGTATCTAACAATAGTCAATTGTCTCCAGCTCAATGGTAAATGGTATACGCGTCTGCTAAAACAACACACGCATCGGCAGATATATTTAAATATGCCCCAGGCACTAGTTCATTCATTGGAAAGGGGTTAATTCAAAGGCATTGCGATCTTGTTAGCAACAAGAGTATTTTAAGATATAATGAGGGGCTATATGATTATGTAATATAACGGTACACTGCATCAACTACCGACACATAATTATTATTTATAGAGCTTGGACATTGAGTACCTCCTAATTAGTTTTGTAATTAGCGTTGACAACGAGTACCTCCCAATTATTTTTATAGCAAGCGTGGACAATGAGCATCTCATAATTATTAATTTTAACATAAATTCACGAGAAAAATTAGTTCGTTATCAAACAGTCATCATGCCCAAGAGACAAAGAAACGCTTACGATTCCAACTTTAAGCTTACAGTTGTGTCGTATGCAGAACAACATAGCAACGCTGCTGCAGAACGAGAGTATGGGGTCAACGAGAAGCTGGTCAGAGATTAGTGAAAGAAGAAGACGGAACTCCTCTCCTTAGATCGTCCCCTGAAGAAGATGAGACGGAACCCATCCCCTCTAGAGGCGCTTGAGAAAGACCTGTTGAACTGGGTGACAGAATTGCCTCAGCAGGGATACATTGTGACACGCGGTGCCATCAGAGTGCAAGCCCTGCAGAGAGTGAAAGAAGACAAGACCATCGCCCACAAGGACTTCAAGGCATCGGCTGGATGGTGTACCCGCTTTATGAATCGACATGGCCTCGCCATTCGTCAGAGGACCCACATTGCACAGAAACTTCCAACCGATGTCGAGAAGAAAGTGGAGAATTTCCATCGTTTCGTGTTGAATCACCGCAGACTCCATAACTTCCCCCTTGCAGCCATTGGAAACATGGACGAGACGCCGATTTCATTTGACTTACCATCAAACCGGACTGTTCATTTTAAAGGTGAAAAAACAGTGTCAGTGAAAACAACAGGAGCAGAGAAATCATATATGACTGTGGTGTTAAGTTGTATGGCCGACGGAACGAAACTAAAGCCGATGGTGGTGTTTAAACGGAAGACTATACCAAAGGAGAAACTTCCAGCCAGAGTGTTAGTGTATGTGAATGAAAAAGGGTGGATGAACGAAGATCTGTGTAACGTGTGGCTGGAGAAAGTGTGGTCAACCCGTCCCGGCGCCCTGATTAACAGAAAGAGTCTGCTTGTGTGGGACATGTTCCGAGGACACCTAGGGGATAAAGTGAAAAGAACTCTGAAATCCATGAAGGTGACTCAAGCTGTGATTCCCGGGGGTTGCACTTCAGTTTTACAGCCACTGGATGTGTCCCTGAACAAGCCGTTCAAGACAAAGATGCGCGAGCTGTGGACTAACTGGATGTTAAACAGAGAGAAGGAATTTACAGCAGGAGGAAATCTGAAGAGGCCGAGTTACAGTGTGATCGCCGGTTGGATAAAAGAAGCCTGGGACTCAGTGTCTACGGATATTGTATGCCATTCTTTTAAGAAGTGTGGAATAAGCAACAACATGGACGGATCTGAGGACGATGCCCTTTACAGTGATTTAGTGTCAGGACCTGATTCTGCCGATAGTGAATCCGAAACCATGGTGCCCGAGGAACCAGCGAATATGGATAGTGATGACGATTTCTGCGATGACATTCCCTTATCTGAGTTGCAGATGAAGCTTCTCTTCGAAGACAACGGCGATGAAGAATTCCTAGGATTCACTCCAGAGGATATCCGCGAGTGAGCTAGTGAACATTTAAAATGTGAATGTGACTGTGAACTCTTTAATACAAATGTAGAATTATTTGTTCGTATTGATTACGCTATGCATATGAAATAATATTTGTTGTTATTTATGTTTATGTTATGTTATTATGGCGCTAAAAATTGAACATCAAATGTTTGTGACATCGTTTCTCTGTTTTGTGAAAATTGTCATATACCGGTAAGCACCCTTTTCTCATGAGCGCAATCATATATTTTTTTTTCTATGAGGGTTCATTTGTAGAGACACCAAAAACTAGAAGTCTATGTTAAAGTTGAACAATGCGCGACAGATGATGTGACTGATTTCTTTGTGCCTACTTGATTCTTACATTTTTGCTCTGATAGCAATGTGAAATGAACTGGTACCAGGGCATTTCTTAAAAGGAGAAAAAATGATGTATATTGTGTATCTATACCATTCCGTAATTGACAGATAAGACTAATGGATTTTAAGCCATTTTAAAGGGTGCCCAAAGCCGTTTAACAAAGAGGATTTTTTTTATGCTAAACAGTGCTGAGACATAGAACCTTGTTAAGTCTTATACACGAGATCCACAGTTGATTATTATTGGTTGCTGCTTTAATACGTATTATTCCAATTTTCTCACTCATTTGAACGTGTCTTTAGATGTCATCAAAGAGATCTAGATTTAATATAGTGTTAAGCAGGGGAGTAAAGAAAGAATGTAAGCAATTTATTGTCTCATCCAGACATATTGCAAATGAATTGTTTTTAAAATTCTTATTCAGACCAAAAATTTGAACGTGAATCCACTTTTTGAAATTTCTATGCAAGGAAGTTGCAAGTAGCATATTACTTTCATGTTGTATTATCCCATGATGACTATATGCCATTGGATAGATTGCAAATATTCTTTTATTAAAAAGAATAACTCTACTATAGGATCTACACAAAGCAATAAATTGTAACGGGATTGGGGAAATAATGAGGAACAAGACCGGGTTTCGAATCCTGGCCCCCTGAATCTCTAGTCAGATGCTCTACCAACTGGCGCCGGTATTCAAATCATTCTAACCATCACAAAACATTTAATTACCTAGAAGCAAGACATCTTGGTTTTTATAAAAACCCTGTTCTTTTGGACGAAAGGGTTATATTAGCCAGTTCTCAGAAATCACCAAGACTCAACACTCAATGCTTGTCTACTTGTCTATTACCAAGAAAAAAATTACAGAAAAGTGAATATTGCTGAGCACTTGTCCAATTTGACAGCGTATAGTATGTCTCAAAATAATAATTTAGTTTAAGATACAGCTGATAATTTTACATCTGAGGGCAAACCTGATGCAATTTAAAAATGTTTAATGAGATTTGCTGAAGTAACAAAGTTATTAGCTAGATTAATTTATTTGTTAATTCTTTGAACAAATGCACTGGGGGAAGACACATTAGTTATTAAGTTTTTGTTGGAAAAATCAAGAGCAAAGGCAGCATATGGACAGTGGTCTTTATTTTAAGTTATACAGCACAGTACAATGTTATTTTAATTTATAAAGCACAGTACAATGTTATTTTAAGTGATACAGTACAGTTCAAAGTTATTTTAAGTTATACAGTACAGTACCATATTATTTTAAGTCATACAGCACAGTACAATGTTATTTTAAGTGATAAAGCACAGTACAATGTTATTTTAAATGATACAGTACAGTTCAAAGTTATTTTAAGTTATACAGTACAGTACCATATTATTTTAAGTGATACGTACAGCACAGTACCATATTATTTTAAGTGATACAGCACAGTACAATGTTATTTTAAGTGATAAAGTATAGAACAAAGTTATTTTAAGTGATACAGTACAGTACCATGTTATTTTAAGTCATATAGCGCAGTACAATGTTATTTTAGGTGATACAGCACAGTACAATGTAGTTTTCAAGTTGAAAGTATTTAATAGATCTTAATTGAAATATTTTGGACAAGTGAAGTCAAAGTTTGGAAAAAGAAAATGTCTTAAACACTTGGCTAAATTGACAAGCAGGGGAAAAATTAAGGTAGATCCTTGCAAACTTTCATGCATTTTGCATGAAAATGGTATGTTGCTCATTTTGCATTCAGAACGAAATATTCTAGCAGCACTTTTCAAGTTGAGCAATTATAAAACTATTGATATGTGTTCGATTTTTTGATTATTATCAAAATATACAGAATATAGTGTTGTTCCAATAAGTCATGCAAAATTGGCAGAATGTTTATTGAATATTTAAATAAACGGTGTTTGATTATATGAAAGCAAGCAATTATACCTGGGTTTTTTTTTATTGTAGCTACTTTATACAATTCAAAGCATTTCGAGGACTGACTCAGCAAGGAGACATTGCCATAGATGATATATCACTAAATCCTGAGTGCTTCAGTCAATTCTCCAATAAAGGTACTCTCAGACTCTATAAAACTTGTTTTCATTTTATTAGGATTAATGATATTCAGATAGTGTAATTTTCTTGTCATCAGGAAATGAATGTTAAAAAAAGCCAAACCATGTCACTTACTTTATTAGTCAGTTAAAACCTTTAATATAAAAGGTTGTGGTTTAATTAATTGTGTGATTTTTGTGATTAATGTATCACTGATGTATTCACAAGAAGTTCCAATGCCTTTATTATTTTTTTTGTACATATATGCACGTTCGAAGTTAATAGATTAGCTGATTTTGAATTATACTACTGAAATACTTTGTCAGCATAACTCAAAAAATTAGCAGAATGGAATCAACTTTAATTGCTGAAAGGGTGAATTAATTACATGAGTATTTATCATACTTGTAATAACTGGGGTGTTTTTTACGGTGTAGTTTTCAAAAATACAACACCAAACAAAGAATTTTGATCCATAGATGTTGCATTGGTATAAAATTTTTATTTGGAACACATTGTCAATCAATTTCATATAGACGGTGTTGTTGTTTTGTTAGTATATTATGTTTAAAGATATCATGAAAGCCTTTGCCTCATGAGGCAAGAGTTAAGTTTTTTTGTGTGTGGGGGTTTTTTAAGGGGGGGGGGGGGGATTAGATATGCTGACAATGGCTGAATTCTGTTCTTTAGATATGCTGAATTAAGAATGAATGTAAATAAAGTGAGAAAATAAGGCAGTCAATCTACCAATTAATTTTCATTTAAATGTCCTGAGGAAGAAATTTTGTCTGGCCTCTGGGGATTTTGGAGGGGGGAGGAGTGGGGGCTGGGGTTGGAGGTCAAACATGTATGTTAACCATCTTTAGTTTAATAATGAAAACAAATACATGTAAAGGCATTCTTGACAGTGAACAAATTTTCCGAAAATTATTTCCTATTATTTGAGTCTTGCACATTTTAAAAATCTGTGATGCACACTTATTTCCAAAATAATAAATTTCATAGTCCTTGTTACAAGATTTCAGGTAGGGGAAATGGGGGGGGGGGGGGGGGGTCATTACCATGTTTTTGATTTTTTATTCCAGAATGAAGCATAATTAAATGCATATATGAGACTTCTCTACAGATAGGTCTATGAATGGGTTATGTTATTCAGGTGACCATTAAGGCCTGTGGGCCTCATGTAAATTATTTTCATTCTGTTGTGTTGCATGTGTTTGAATTTATCTTGGTTATTGCACACAGGTCAAAGCAAAGAATACATGGTCTCAACTTTCCAGTTAACCTTTTGATAAAAATTCAAAACTTTTTAATGAAAATTGTGATCATGTGCATATTGTTACAGTAGCCTGTTTTTCTTTGAGGCATTAGGAGAGTGTATAAAAAAAAATAATAAAATTAAAGACACATGCGGTTACCATTTTGAAATACAAATACAGTGCAACATGTTAATATTTTAGGCTTGTCTTGTGTTAATTGAAAAATTTCTTGCTTCAAACTGATGCATTTATTTTTTTGAATTTAAAGACAAATCTGGCAACAGGAGAATTTGCAAAGAAAATTCAAAGACGACTGCTTTGAATGAGGAGACTACCATTTCCATTCTGTCGTCAAGCACCCAGTCTGTAAAACATAAGAATGGAACAAGTAAGTGGTCCTGGAGATCAATCACTCTATTATTACATGTTTTAAAGCTTTAACAACTTATTATTGTAACTTGTATTGGTTCAGGGCTACATTTTACAAAAGAACTTACAACCAAATTAAAGAATGCTTATTAATCGCAACTAATCAATGTTTCAATTTATTGGCTGTAAATTATAATTTTGATAGTTGATTAATGGTTTAATTTATATTAATTCTTTTCACTAAAGAGCATTCCATGAGACTAAAAATAGTGGCAATTTCTTTTGTAAAACGCAGTCCTGGACTAGTTATCAGCTAAATTGAGAGAGTTTTGGTATTTAGAACATAATTATGACAGATTTAGAACCTTGGTAATCAGTCCTTTGCTATGAATGATAAATTTGAATGTTCTCAATAATGCATTATGCTGAATATCTAAGTGGTCAACTTGGTGTAAAAAATGCACCAAAGAGAGCTTTGTCACATAACAGATTTACTGCCTTGGTAATCAGTCCTCTGCTTTAAATTCACAAAATCATAAATTTGAATGTTCCGAATATGTATTTTGCTGAATATTAAAGTGTTGGTGTAAAAAAGGCAATCCTCTACCCTTTTTCTGGGCCCAAACATTAATAGAAAAATGTGTACAGATTAGTTTTGTTATATATGCAACAACGAAAAAGGAAAAGCATGATTTTTACTTATCATAAAATTTTGAAATAATGGATGGAACAACTATCATTTTATCATTGAATACCTGTGACATATTTAAAGAACAACACGGACATTAAAAACCCAAGAGTCGAACTGTTTCACTTGATTATTTATTCTTATGAAAAGACTGTTTTGCACAATTTCCTGTAAATCAGGGGTCTATTGCCATTGATATTTTGGATTTTGAGAAACAATTTACACATCTATCAAACATCTACAAGATTTTATTGCATGTTTGATGCTGCAATGCCACACTTCAACAAAGATGAATGCAACGGGGCTGTAACGATGCATCTTGCTGGAGCTATGCAACAGGAAGTTGCAACTGTGTAGGGGTATATCAATTGACTGCAGCAATTAAATGTATGTCTCCACCAGCAAGGAAGCACGGATGACAGACCAAGAACTGGCCGTCTGCGGGTTATCATTTGCAGGCAGGACTTTCAGATCCACCTTCAGTAGATGCTCAGTCAATTCAGAACTTCTGCAGAAATTGCTGCTGCAATATCTGGACAAGGAAATCAGTGAATAAGTGCCCAAACTGTTCATAACAGACTGCAAGGAGCTTAAATTTGTGCGCAAATTAGCAACTTCATCATGGATATCTTCCATCACAATTTTAAAGGGCAAAATAAAAATTAAATTTTAAACACTATTGAAATTGATTATGAAAATTAATCATCTAGTAATTAAAATTGCACAATTTATATTTGAATTTTCATAACTTCATAAATTCCACAAAGATGAGCAGCTCCAAAACATATTTTGATAATTCAGGCAAGTGGAACTTGGTGCCCGAGTTGGGAAACAAACTCCATCGTCATCTTACATGGCTGCCTGAACATGAACATTCCACTTTCCTACTGATCGCATCGTTTTGTTTTACAATTTTTTGCTGAAATTAACTACATTCAACAATATCAAGTGCTAAACACAATTTATGAGCATGTTTTGAGAAAAAAATTAATCTACTGCAATAATTCACTTGGGCTTTATACACACATGTTTAAAGAAAATTTGGAAGACACAGACTTCGATGTAGAACAGTTCAGTGGTTAGATTGGAGTCATTTATGTATAAAATTGAGAACAGTTTAACGGTTCGATTGGATTCATTTCTGCATAAAATCGTAGAACACTTTAATGGTTAGATTGGATTCATTTCTGTATAAAATCGCTTCAGATAGACATTAAGAACAATAAGACACCCGGTATTCCAACTAAGATCAATTCTGACTTATTGTTTATTTCCTGTGTATGAATATGCTTCCTGTGTTTAGATATTAGCAGTGTTCATGACTGCAGGTAGACTGCAAGCCCAGGACACCCTGATATTTACCACCTGGTAAAAATGTCTGGCCTTTAACTTTTCATTACAGCAACATGATTGATGTTTAATTTTTTTCACAAGACACTTTGCTACACTTAAGATTTAAGAAATAAAAATACGATGGAAACTGGATAATTGAATAATAATGTATTTTTATGTGTATGTGTGTAATTAAACCATCACTATGAAAAAGTAATGATTTCTTATTTTGTACTGTACTTTGTCTTTACCCAGTAACAGTATTAAGATTAAAGATAATTGCTAATCAGAAAGCTACCAACAGGGATTTTGGTGACTTCAATTACTTAAACAATAAAATGCTTTCTTTGGTGGTTGATGCGGGATATGAAAGTGGCAACATTGCATAAAAAATTCTGTCTGGATGTTTCTTTAGAGCTATCAATTAACTAAAAGTTTCTATAAGAAAATAGAGGGAAGATGTAAATAATGTATGCAATAAACCCAATTGTTTTTAGTCAGTGCAAAAAAAAATGTCATGCACCAGGATAGATTATAAAAACAAGTCTGATGTGTCATTTATGATTGAATGGATAAGGAAATATATTCTTTTTTATCAAAAGCCCAAGATGTTGAGAGCATTTTTAAGCTCATACAGTACAGGCAACGCAGATCCCGTATTGGCCCGCGTTACCGTCACGGTATTTTTATCGTTCCCGCGATACACCATCGCGGTTTTTGATCGCGGTATGGATTGCGACCGTGATGACACCGCGACGGTGTGATTTACCGTTATTCCTGCTGCTGCTTGTTGTTGTTACTTTACCTGTACTGTACAATACAGGCAATGCAGGTCGCGTAAATCCACGTCAAAAATGCGACTTCAGATTTAAGCATAACAGCTGCATTGTAAATAAATTGTGGTCCATATTATTATAAAATTAATAAATTATATTTATGAAATAGAATTTCATGAAATCGGAAACTACATTCGAATTACAACATAACATGATTATTACGCTGTTAAATTTTGTTATGTGTAAATAAGAACACATATCTTTGTATTTGACGTGCTTATTTCAGTTATTATTTCTATTAGTTGATAATCCTGTTTTTATAACAATCTTAAAATTAAATATTTTCATAAGATGAACTCGTATCAATGCAGAGCAATTTTATCTTCTCATTTTTAAGTTGACACGCATAGCGCCGTAAACTGTCAATACATGACTTGTGTATGTTTTAAATTGAGAAATGAACAAATGTCGGGAATCAACTAAGAAATCTATTTTTCCATTCAATAATAAAATTATCATTCATATATAAAGTTGGTGCTGCGTTAAAGCACATGGAATCATAACGTGTATCAGTATGCGTTTCCTGTATACATATAAAGTTTAAGTTACGATCATTTTCTGTGTATACATGTAGTGATTAAGAAACTCAGGGTAGAAAACGACATGCCCTTGAGGGTTTTCACACCTATTCACGACAAATGAAAAAGTCTATATCGCGTACGGCTTCGTCTAATCGCACAACACCTTACGAGAGAGAGAGAGAGAGAGAGAGAGAGAGAGAGAGAGAGAGAGAGAGAGAGACGTTTAGGCGTAATTTAACGTACACTTATGTGAAATATACTAATATCCAATACTAAATATTCATAAAATTAGTATTCATAAAAGAATATGGTACACTGTGATTGAATCCATCATGCATTTTCAGATTTGAGTCCACGTGCTGCACCTGTCAATCAAATCAACCCGCTAGCTCTACCACGTGTTTCCTCCATGATAAAGTTTCGTTCTATAAGTTTTATTCTTAATAAAGAAAATAAGAAGTATGTTTAACAAATAAGTTTTTTTTACAATGTTCGTTATGCATGATATACTGTGTTTGGAAAGTTTAATTCGTTGTGTTTTTTCCCTATCTCTTTTAGTTTATAATGGAGGTTTTTAGCGGGAAGGAACATCTTCAACACGTTTAGCTGTTAAAGAATGCAGTAAAATGAAACAATTATTTGATATTACTACTAGTAAAATTGTTTGATATGCATGTAGAATTCTTCTTGGTCAATTGTTACACAGATTATCTACCTGCCTCATTCCTGTGTATTCTGTGCGTTCAAGCGTAGAGTGATTTCCTGTCAGTGCGACGGTTTCACACCTTTGTGTAAAACAATTGGGACTAAAGTCAGATAAAGTTAACTTCGACAGTCATAAAGCGGTGGGGGGGGGGGGGGGGGGGGGGGGTTAGGTTACGATAACGGGAAACGGGTTTACATACACTGTATTTGTAGTCGCTTTATATTCAATAAGATTACATGTACATGCCCATATAAAATGATATCAATACATTTAATGAAATGTTTAAATGTTTTTTTATCGGCATGAAATGCAAAACTTTCAAAACATGTTCTTAATTTCTTTGAAATGTGTAAGAACATAAGAACGGTTTAACAACATTTCCTTCTCAAAATTTTTTATCTAGTTATTCTGTTAAGAGAGAGAGAGAGAGAGAGAGAGGGGGGGGCTCGGTCGCGAGTGAACGCTAACCTCCGTCACGGCGGGTAGCTGGTACACCATCACGACACCATGACATGGGATACCCACAATATCTTTCGATTACATAATTTTATGCAACTCTGGGTATCTCTAAGGCTCCTTACTCTCTCAGTCAGACTGAGTCTTGAAGAACACACCGCTTCGCACTTAAAGATTGTCGTTGCAAACGTAACGCACTAGAAAGTGGGAATCCTCGCGCTATGACAAACGACGAGCCATATATGTATCTAGAGTAACGCAACACAAATTCACTTAAACGTGAATTCACAAAAAATGTTCTTTACACGTAGAAGACCTTGTAAGAAATGAACGGAACATACTAAAAATACCGGGTTGATAATTTTATAGGAAGCCCTCATTTTTAATCACTTTCTCATCATTAGTTGACACGCATGGACTTCAAAACAAACAATACAAATTTAGGCGGACCAATTAATTTTTAAGAAAACACAATCACACTGCGTACATATTTATAATTTTATTGGCAATTAAAATCATTTCATGATAATTTTTACTTTAACGACCTTCTTAAAATATGATAATGGATTCGAAAATATTTTATTTGCAATTGCTGCACGAGTATTAAATTAAATACTTTTATAATTTATTTAATAGCTATGAAATAAAAAAAAATAGTAAAACAGACTCCAAGTATTTTGATATAATCTCTGTCAAAATCTGGTTAAATATCGTCATTAAATATTAAGAAACATTCAATTTATTTGTCATTCGGGGAGATAACTCCCGCTTGTATACGATACTTTTCCATCGATAATTTTACCGTGGCGGGGACAGGTAGATGATGAGTTTACCGTGATGGGAACGCGGTATACCTGTCCCACCTGGCCGATCACCTCGATGTGTTTATACCGTGACGGGGCGCGGGAAACACGGGATCCGCGTTGCCTGTACTGTACAAGTTGCATTACATAACCAGTAATTTACCCATGGTAAAAGATGCTCTAAAAAAGGGACTTTATGTAAAAAAGTCGAAAACTTTGAAGCTACATATGATGCATCTCCTTCCCTAATTTTTAGAAGAAAATTTATCCACTGAAAAAACTACATACTAGGATAGGAAACAATGGTACTCTTACCATTTTGGGATATGATATTTCTGATGATTGATTTATTTTGATAAGAGTAATAACTATGAATTATACTGCAAATATCTGAAGGCACATCATTTTTTATGTAAATCAAGTTATGCAAGAAAAGTAATCATTATATGCTTATGTGGAAATTATAGAAAAATATTAAACCTCGCAGCCAAGATTGAGTCAGTGTAGGACTTAACAAATTAAGCCATGTCCTAGACTGGGAATCTTGTCCTCTTAATGGAATTCTACTATGCCACACTATCAAAATGTCTGATCCTTTTAAGCTAAACAAGTTAAAAAGAATGAAAGACGGCAAAGCCAGTTTGGTCTACAGTCAAGAGTTCAGGCTAGATTTGTTCAATGGTTTCTAATTTGAGTTTTATTATCGAGGAGACTTATTTATTTCTTCATTAGATAATATCAGGGCTGTTTTTTATTTGTGTATGCATGATCACATCTCTTGGAAATTCAAACGCCTAACACATGAACACTCCATGACAGAAGAGTAATATTATGCAACACTTTATAATAACCTTCTGAAATTCACAAAGTTGTTGTTTGATCAAGAAAAATATTTTGAATTCTTAATAACATTCAATTTGTAATCTCAATGGTTGAATTGGGTTTGTTTGATTTAAGCTCCAATATGAAATTGGTTTTTCAGTGCATTGTTCATTTTAAGTGCCATAATTTTGGAATTTATCTTCTAGAGCTCTGTGAAGTTATTAATCATGCTACAGGGATTTAGAATTCTGCGACATTATATTCAGATTCAGTGAATAGACAGCAATGCTTATAGGTAGATGGATAGATGCTGATTAAAATAGTGTCCCTGATGTCTCGTTCTACTCACCTGTATCATCTAATAATGACATTGATCATTGTATGCATGTCCATAATTAAGACATGATTGCCTTCTAGATCTAGATGTGTAATTTATATAATGAGGCAAGTTTATACAGATATTACATTGCAGTTTCATTTAGGATGATACCACATGGATTAATTTGCAAAATATATTGCTCCTCAACTGCTACTGGGGTATACAGTGCTGCTATACTGAAAGTTGACAAGGATAGGATAGGATAGGATGCAGGATGCACGATACATGATAGAAATATAAAAGTTAAGTTCAATCCCACCCTATCCTATCCTATCCTATCCTGCATCCTGTAGCCAATCAGATTCGAGTATAAATTTCAGAGTTGTTTTGCGAAACGAAAATTGGCGTAACAATGTATTTTCAATGTCAATTTAATAAGTTTTACAAGTTAAACCATTTTAGAATAATTATGATATCAAGAACGCGGTGCATTAAATTGATGCGCGCTAAAATGTCGGCGCTACGTCTTTGTCAATTCGTACGCAAGTATGGAGTTACTGCGAGAATTCGATGCAACATTTGACAACGTCAGAAATAGGTTTCTGTATTTACTTCATTTAAGGTCTGCAAAGCAATAAAATCTTGAATTTATAAACGACCAATTCTGCACTTTAAAGATAAACATGTATACAAGAAACAGACATTGCTTCACGTTTCATATAATTTCTTCGATGCCAAATAACAGGGACGCATATTTCAGTCCGATATTAACCTGAAATTGTCGAATTAATAAATGTTAGCTAGCTATAAATGCTTAAGAATTTATGCATTAAAAATAATTCAGAGAGATTTAACTATAAATGATATAAACTTCCTAAAGGAATTTTTCATTTCCAGATAGTGTTTACATTTATTGCCAAAAGAATCGCTCGAATAATGATAATTACGCTCAGTTATATGTGATAAGAAAATAATTTGATAAAAATTAATATATGACTAAACAGTTCCTCAATAAGTGCATAGAAGTTATTTATCTGTTTTTTATGCATAAATATGATAAAATCAAAAATCGAATCGCTTACCTGTTTGTTTACGTTATTTTGTTTTCCCTCGGACTGAAATGTCACATTTTTATTGGTTTAAACATAGCACGTGATTGCCTCATATATCTCTATATTTGTTCCGTGAGAAATAATATTAGGCAATATGGCCGTAATTGGTCGACTCCTCGCTTACTCATTTCAACATTTCATAGTATTTTATACATAAACTGCATGCCGTAAGTTCTTAAAGTATTTGGAGTTGTTGCCCTTTGAAATTCTTTAAAATTAGAGTAGTTGCCCTTAGAATATTGATGTCACATTGTTTTGTCTGGAGCAGAACAAAATGGCAGCGTCGAAATTTGCTCAAATCCCTGCAGAAGAAAGGGAGAAAACATTTGAAATTGAATAGCAACAAAACATTGTAAGTAAACATGGGTGAAGTAAAGATTTTGAAAGAGTATTTGGAAGGTGAGATTGAAAATTTTGAAGAGTTTAAATGAGTTAAATTGGACGAGATGTAAGGCATCTTGTACATGGCTTTGCGTAGATCATCGCTATTTGTGAATAAATATGTCGCTTGATAGTCATTGAGAAAACAAAACACTTATTAGGTTAGTTACTGACTCACTACGGAAATATATTGGGTTTATCAATCTCATAGATGGCGAGGCGAAGCCGAGCCTTCTATGAGATTGATCAACCCAATATATTTTCGTAGTGAGTCAGTAACTAACCTAATAAGTAATAGTGTCCATCCCGCATACGATTTAATTTTACCGTAGCACAGGTAAGTAAGTTATCCCGCTCGAAGAATATTCGGTTTTAAGATTTAATTATTCATTTTGAGTACTACATTAATTGATAAAATCATTTAATTCTTAAATTTCGTTTCATTTAATTTGTATTCCTATATTTTGAAGGTATGGGATAGGATAGGATAGGATAGAGCTTATTTGCAGGATAGGATACAGGATATAGGATAGGATAGTTTTGTCAACTTTCACGATAGCAGCTTTGTAATACCGGTCAATGAAGTTATGGTTGGTTGCTTTCAGGTCAAAACATCTCAACAGACTTCTTAATGCGTAATATTGTAGTACATTTTGCAGTAATATGTTTAAAAAAAAAAGCAAATGAAACAAACTACAATCAATAAGAAATAAAGGAGAATATATTCTTTGAAAGACTTGCCAAGTATTTGCACTTTCTTGCACAAGTATAGTGCTGCCTTACTTTGCATGCTTATTGAACACACATCATTCATGTGCAAAATGTCTACATCATATTGTAGACCCCGGCAACACTACATTCATAAAGACAGAGAAAATAAGCACTGCTTCCGAATTTATTTGGTCAGTGTACCCCTGTCAATGAACTGAATTGAGGCCCTAGATTGGATGTTGGAAAATGATTGACATTCTTATACTCGTTCTATGTATACCATGTCTAGCGCTTGCTAAATTGTTCAGTTAAATTTTGTCTTTGATGATAATAGAGAGCAGGGTTGTCTCTAAGACCCGGGGAGCGGGGAATTTCCCCGCCAATAATGCCTTAATTACCCAGTTATTATTGCTTTTCAAACACAATGTAGATAGAAGTAATACGCCCAGACTCCCCTTCTACATTTTTATTTCTTCCTTCTACTTCAATTTTTAGAGACAACCCTGAGAGAGCATAAAAAGCCATATATATATTAAAGCTGTAATAAAAAAAACTATTGCCAACTGAGATTATATTTTCTACTTTTGAAAATTAAAAGGTACAAATTAAAAATTCCCATGTACTTCTTTTATGTACCATACTAAATGCGCTGATCACATAGTCTATCAAAATCCCATGGCGTCAATCATCCATGAAAACGGTTTTTATTAGGACCCCAGTCTGCAGGCGCCCTATGGTGATCAGTCTGTCCATCCATCTGTCCATCCATTTGTTCGTATGTCCTTCTGAGATTGATTGTCTTGAGCATATTTTCTCTCCCCTTGGCCAAATCTACTTCATACTTCACCCACAGAGTGACTTTGGGTAAAGGGTGTGCAGTGACTTTGATTCTGGGTTAAAGGTTAAGGTCATAGCAGAATTATATGAAAAATCCATGTTTAGAGCATTTTTGCCCTCTCTTTGCTACAATCTGGCTCGATCATACTTCACCCTTATGGTGCCTTTGATCAAAGGGTATGCAGTAATCAAAATAATGTATGTGGGTCAAGGTCATATAGGATAACACAAAAATCCTTTTTTTAAGATCATATGTATACTCTGTACTTAGCCCTGTTTGGCTAGTGCTGTACTTAAAGCTGACATGAATTCATAAATACACATTATTTCCCTTTTATCTCCGACTACCGCCATATTAGTTGTCGATTTCTATTGTTCTGCTCATCGCTACTCACCCCCTATATAAAGCCGAGACCACTATTCATGCTTCATCTCATTCAGGAATTTCATACACTGAACACGTTACCTTGGACGAAAAGACGTAAAAACGCGTTTTGAACAAAAATAATATTACAACCACTGCACTGGCAAGATATAACCAATAAACGATGAAACAAGACAGACTGAAATCCAGGTGCAGATACTTTAAAAATTCCTCGATAATTGTAGACCGTTTTCCTGTGTTTGTAATAACATTGCATATGCGCAAACCACACACTGTGGAAGATCGAGCAATGTCAATTATCGCATGGATTTTAAAAACGGTGGGTTTTTGTAGGAACAGATGGAAACGTTGTTACTTTCTTGGATTTACTATCATTTATTAGCTACTGTGTTGGATGTAGTGTCGCCGGGTTTCCAAGAAGATGCAGACATTATGCACTCTGTTTGAATGAAACGCGCGTTCGATGTGCATGCATATGCGAAGTAAGGCAGCACTGTCTGTGCAAAATAATACGGATACCTTGGACATCCTTTCAAAGAATAAATATATTTTGTATTTCATTGATAGTTGTTTTCTTTATTCTTTATTACTACATTTTACTACAATGTGTAGTTCATGCATTTAGAAGTCTGGCAACATGAATGCCTCAATTGGAAAGCAACCGACCGTAACTTTCTCAACCGGTATATATACCCCAGTGGCAGTAGAGGAGCAATCGAAACTAATATGGCGACCAAATGCTTTTATAAATTCATGTCAGCTTTAAACAGAGCTTTTTGGTTAATGGACTTCAGTGACCTTGAAGCAAGTCAATGTGAAGGTCAGAGTAGATCTCTATAGTCAGTTTTAGACCGTAGATTATTTTCCATTTGCTTAATCTTGTACGGATTGAACAAAATATGCCTGTATGTAAGAGGTAATTAGATTAAATTAGAAGTTCTATGCCAGCTGGAAAAATTCTAAGTAATAGGTCAAGGTCAAAGCAAAGTTCTTCAAAAATGTTTTTATTCTATTGTCCATTATTTCAGCGAGTACTTTTGAGATAT
Organism: Magallana angulata; assembly: GCF_025612915.1. NCBI lineage: Eukaryota > Metazoa > Mollusca > Bivalvia > Ostreida > Ostreidae > Magallana > Magallana angulata. Next base: position 40,620,220 of record NC_069113.1, on the reverse strand, counting down.
TCACCATATCTCAGTGTTGTCTAGTTATTTGTGAATAATTGAAAATAAATTATCAAATTACATCAAATCTTATGGCTACAATTTCATGTACATTTACAACTGATCATTACAAATGATCTTATCGGATATTCCTTACCAGCACTAACATAGCAGTATAGCAAGAGAGTAACGGAATGTTATGTTTATTACGAATCATTTCGGCTTTAAAATATATAATATGTGAGATACTTTGGTCCATGGGCCTCTTTCTAATTAATTCATTAACAATATTTGTCTTTTATACATGTAAGATCAAAAATACATTCACCATACGCTAGATTGTAACCTTTAATTGAAATATTCTGACCCCAGGTACTTGTTCATTGATTTTTATCATGGGATTTTTAGCTAGAGTATTCCCTCTTTAATGCAGGCTTGTCAGCTTGTTAATATAAAGAATTTCACACAAAAATCTCTGTAAACTTGTACACAAACACTTAAGATGTAATTGCATAGTAGATAGATAGTTTGTGCAGTAATTCATTAGTTATTTGACTTGTTAAATTTGTATTAAGACTCTTTGGGTATTTTAATCATTATTAATTAAGTCACTATACTGTGGAATCATTAGATTTTTGTGGAATTTGTGGGTTCCTCTCATCCACAAATTATCATCCTCCACGAATCAATAAATCAGGGCGATAAAGTCATATTTCTTTTTGTAGGTATAAGAGCTAGAATACACGAATTTACGTCCCCACAAACTTGTAAATTTAAAGGGGAATGGTCATGATTTTGGTCAAATTCTGTTTTTCTGTTTTTGGGTCACCTGAGTAAACTCAGGTGACCTATTGCTATCCATTTTCATTCGTCCTGGTGAGTTGTGCGAAATGCTTTGTCTGTCATTGTGCACCATCTGTCATCAGTTAACAGTTTTACATTTTTAACTTCTTAAAAACTACAAGGCTAATTGTTACCATTTTTAGGTCACCTGAGTAAACTCAGGTGACCTATTGCTATCCGATTTTGTCAGTCGTCGTGCGACGTGCGTCTTGCGTTAACAATTTTACATTTTTAAATTCCTCTTAAAAACTACAAGGCTGATTGTTACCATTTTTGGTGTGAGGCATCTCTATGGTAAGAGGAATGTAAATTGTGAAATTCATGGCTCTACCACCCCCCGGGCACCCCAAGTGGGGCCAAATATGCAAAAAAAAAGCAAAATTTGCAAAAATCTTCTCTTCTCCCACACATGTAAGGAAAAAACTGGTTGCATGGTTATGATGTCCATGAAGCCCTCTACCAAAATTGTGATATTCATGGCCCCTTGGTCAGGGGTTCTGGCTCTAGGGTGGGGCCAATATGGCCATAAAGTAAAAATGTATTAAATCTTAGAAAATATTCTTCTCTACACCCATAAATATTTGCATGATTATGATGTCCATGAAGCCCTCTACCAAATCTGTAAAATTCATGACCCCTGTGTCAGGGGTTCAGGCTCTAGGGTGGGGCCAATATGGCCATATAGTAAAGTGTATTAAAATTTTAGAAAATCTTCTTCTCGGTCTACTCCCATATATATTTGTTAAAAACTAAATGCATGGTTATGATGTCCATGAGGCCCTCTACCCTGTGTCAGGGGTTCAGGCTCTAAGGTGGGGCCAATATGGCCATATAGTAAAAGTGTATTAAATCTTAGACAAGCCAAATTTTCAAAAGTCTTCTCTACGCCCACACATGACGGCAAAAAACTGAATACATGGTTTTGATGTCCACTAACTCCTCTACCTAAATTGTGAAATTTATGGCCCTGGTGTCAGGGGTTCAGGACATATGGGGGGGGGGGGCAATATGGTAACATAGTTTTAATGCATATAATGTTTTAAAATCTTCTTCTCTATTCTCGCACATCTCACAATTATGTTTACCAGGAAGTCCTCAACTAGAATGTTAAATTTCATGTCCCCTGGAGTATGGGTTTTGACTCTAGGGCAGGGCCAAAATGGATGTATAGGTGTTAATGCATGTATTGTTTAAAAATTATCTTCTTTACTCCCACACACCTCAAAGAAAAATGGAATTCATGATTTTGTAGACCAGATCTTTAAGTTTTTCACCAAAATTATAGGTTTCATGGTTCTTTTTAAAAGATTTCAGGCAGGGAGGTGGTTGTCATTAGAAATTTATAATTCCTCTATTCCAGTATGAAACCCAATTAAATGGATATATGAGACTCCTCAACAAGTTTGTGTATGGGTTATATACTACTCAGGTGACTGTTAAGGCCTATTGGCCTCTTGTTATTATTTACAAAGGTTTAGAATAGCATTTCTGATGATCAAACAAAATTTGAGAGTCATCCATAGAGTTATAAGCAAGATACAGGGCTCACAATTCTTTTCCAGCTTATTTGCCTGTATTTTGGTTAATTTTAAGCACAGATAAACAGTTCCTAACATTTAACCGATTCAGTTTAGGTCTTAAAGCTGACATGAATTCATAAATACGCATTACTTCCCTTTTATCTCCGACTACCGCCATATTAGTTGTCGATTTCTATTGTTCTGTTCATCGCTTCACACCCCCTATATAAGTCCAAGAGCCCTCGTCATGCTTCACTGCATTCAGGAATTTCATACACCCGAACACGTTACCTTGGACGAAAAGACTTGTAAAAACGCGTTTTGAACAAAAATAATATGACAACCACTTCACTGGCAAGATATATCCAATAAACGACGAAACAAGACAGACTGAAATACAGGCGCAGAAACTTCCGAAATTCCTCGATAATTGTAGACCGTTTTCCTGTGTATGTTATAACATCGCACATGCGCAAACTACACACTGTGGCAGATCGAGCAATGTCAATTATCGCATGGATTTTATAAACGGGGAGTTTTTGTATGAATGGATAGAAACGTTGTTACTTTCTTGGATTTACTATCATTTAGCTACTGTGTTGGATGTAGTGTCGCCAGGGTTTTCAAGAAGATGCAGATGTTATGCACTCTGTATGAACGACACACGTGTTCGATGTGCATGCGAAGTAAAGCAGCACTGTCTGTGCAAAATAATACAGATACCTTGGACATCCTTTCAAAGAATAAATATATTTTGTATTTCATTGATTATTGTTTTCTTTATTCTTTATTACATGTACAATGTGTAGTTCATGCATTTAGAAGTCCGTGCAACGTGAATGCCTCGATTGGAAAGCAACCGACCGTAACTTTCTCAACCGGTATATATACCCCAGTGGCAGTAGAGGAGCGATTGAAACTAGTATGGCGACCAAATGTTTTTATGAATTCATGTCAGCTTTAACCTGGAATTTTCACTTCATCATGCAAAATGTAAACATGCAAACATTTTGTTTACATAGCAAAGAATTTTCAAGCTATGTTACTTCGCTTATAACTCAACAAATGACACTCAAATTTCAGTTGCCTATTAAAAATGCCTTACTGAACCATTGTAATTATTAAAATCAGAAAAATAATTTTTGACCAAAATCTTGACCATGCCCTTTTAAGCAATCCACAAAAATTGGCCCCCACGAATTTAATGATTCCACAGTACTTTAAAATATCAGTAATGAATTAATATCAATTGAAAGTTTTATAAATCCTTTTGATGATTTATCAAAATAATACAATTTACAACATTAATTTTCACCCAGATTGAAATCTTTGCAACAGGATAATGCTTAATTCTCACGTGTTTATAGATATTGATAGTGAACAATTTTTGTGCTGCTTACAATTAGACATCTTTCAGACTAACAAATTAACCTGATCTGACAGCAAAAGTATACTTCAATAAGGTTTAACTCCATCTTTAATTAGAAAAAATTTTAATTAAAAAGATTGGAATACTGTAAACCAGTTTTTATTCGCTGCGACTTTATTTCACGATTCACTGCCGATAAACTGGTTTGCAACAACTAATGTTCACGACAAAGCCTTATCCAGACCAGTATTGTTATAAAAACTATAGAGAAAGGATTGATTCGCGGCAAGAAATTTTCGCGACGACAAGGCTCTCGCTAACCTCGCGAAAATTTCTAGCACGCGAGTTAAATTTAGTTTACAGTTTATTGAAAAAGAAATTCAATCTCTGAATTCTTTGTACAGGAAGATTGAAATTAATTTAGCTGGGATCTATATGGATAATGTTTAGATTGTATTTAACGAGTGCAAATTTAAATTATCTAAGCAAAATCACATGTATTTTGCAGCCAGTCTGTGGTACATTTTCAAGTTGTTAATTGGCTCGTCGGAAGTATTTGTGCAATTACTGTATTTGATGGTTAATTCATCAAGCCATAATTTAATCTGACTTTTGAGCTCTTCTCCATCAGACTAGGTGTATGAAAAATAAATGAAAATCTTCAGATGTTCAATTGTTAGAAGAGATTGGTGTTATTTTGTTGTCTCTTTGTGAAGATCGTAAGAGATCAAACATATTACATTTTATTGTTATGGATTAATTCCTGTGTTGAATAAATCCGTTTTTTAATAATTAAAACCTTTAATCTGCAGCAATGATATATTTCCCTAGATATTGAAATTGAGGATGGCAAATTTATATATACTGGCTGAACTAACAACCATGCTGTCCTCATAATTAAGTCATTTCTTCTGCCAATTTTGAAATTTGACACTTGAGTAAATTAAGAAAGCTACAGTATATAAACCCTTAGATCTTGTTTTAATCATTGTGAGATGCACTTAACTTCATCTCTAGATCGTACCTGGAATTATTTCTCTCCATAAACTCTAAAATGTATGTGCTCCAGAAAACTTTTTGATGTCAGAGGACATTCCACAAAATTATTGATTTTGACTGCGAGTTTTCCTGGCCATATATTTTTTTTGGTCCGATTGAGTTGTAAACTGTTAGATGGAGGATGCAGATGGCCTGTTCGTCATTGCTGTGGTTTATTTTGAGCTCCATCACTGTAGTAGGTTCTGGGAATACTAAACAGCAGGATTTTTCTACCTTTGAAATCAACAATGATGTAAATAAAACTAGCAGTAAGTTAATCTTTATTTCTTTTTCTTTTTTTACTCTTTAAAAAAATCCTATTTGATTTTTCTGAATTGATATTAATTGATGTTATGTTACATTTTTATGAATGTATTTATTTACATTTTAGAGGTTTTTTTTCAATTTATTTAGGTAAGGAAAATGAAAATAATTTGTTTTTAACAAACTCTAAATTCAATACCAGGAGCTTATCTGATTCATATCATCGCTAAAAAGGCTGTTTGGATCAAGTGTTAAAATAACAGTTTATATACTGCTTCTGCCTGAATCAAGGAACTTAGATTGACATTGTCATATTGATTGCACTTTTTCTTTAGTTGATTTGGGATTTTGAAGTTTGAAAAAAGTCAATAATAACACAATTAGAAAGAAATGTGATTGCACGAGGGCCCTATTTTTGCTAATGACCCTATTCTTGTTCTATCTAGGAGGTACATTAGCACAAGAAGTTGTGTGAAATCATACTTAAGAAAGTCTCTCAGCTATCAGATGGGTGTCTGCAGGGACCAAAATATTAAATTTTAAAGGAAATAAAGTGGGAAATGTGTTACAAACCTACACTTAACTCCTTATTTTACAACTTAGGCATGTTTATTTGTGCAACTGTTTCAAAATAATGGTCATTATATAGCGAAGATTTATATCAATATTTTATGTATGTCGTGACTGCATGAGAAAAGATTTTTATCTACCATATAAGATTTATTAAAAAATTCACTATTTAGAACCACTGTGCAGCTCATACAGCTAAAAAATGACAATAAGAGGGTTGTTAGAAAAGTTCGCGGACACAGTGATTTACAGGAAAAACACTGTGTGCTTTGGAATGACGTGTTTTATTAAATGACTATTTGGAATGACATATGTTTTATTAAATGACTATCAATTAAAAAAATAAGATGCAAAAAATTAAAATGATTTTAATATTTTTTTTCAAAATATACAGAGATTTTTTTTTTTTTGGCATGAGTTAATTATATTTATGGAGCACTGTTTCATATTTCCACTACATCAGGTGATGTCAAACAACTGAAAACCAAACCTATCATTCTCTTTCAAAGTAAACACCTTACAGTTACACACACTTTTTATGTCTTTAAATCCCTTTATTAAAATGGTTCTTAATTATTTCTAAGATTTGTCATGTTTTTTGAATAATGTGTTATGTGGTGTATCGTAGATCATTAAGGTCTAAAAATCTCTGTCCAAGCAGTTTCAACTTTAGATAGGGAAATTAAGTAAAATCCATATGTGAATGATCCAGGATGTATTGGAGTACGTTCATGATCAAAAATATCAATTTTTCCATCTTCAAACCGTAGACTTACTTGCCCTAAACACAAAAAGAACCTCTTGGTCTCCATCAGAGATTTTCCTGCTTGCACACAGGATTTAATAATGTCCCGGTGCTCCAAGATGTACTTTAATGATAACATTTTTTACTCAATTTTCAAGCGTTGGTCGTCCATATTCGGCAATAAAACGGTCAAAAATTGTTCAATTTAAACTTTTTCAAATTGACGTTTGTAAGTTCTTGTAAAGTCTTAATTATAAAATATTAATTGTGCATATTTATGTGCTTAACCGGTATAAGAACTTGAGAAGGAAAAATGTGTACAAAATAGGGTTGTCAGTTTTACTCAGTTGGCTTAGTCGATTAATCGGAGCCTATAGTCGAGCGATATTTGAGTACTCGTTCATTTATATAACTTGAAACTGTGTGTCCTTATTCTACTGTCACATACACCGATCTTGAACATAAAAAAACATTTTAAAAAACCCATTTAAAAACTCGTGCTAATAGGCACTATAGCTGTATTTGATTTCGAACAAATTAAAAAGCATTTAATCTAGATATTCGTTAGCTTTTCCCTTTTCTTGTGAGGCTGACACATAATTGAGCTCCATAATTGAGCTCCATATCATCTTAGGCAAATCAAATGTGACCTGTTTCATGTTAATTCATTGTTCCGTGCTGTGCCAAATCAACAATGAAAATGCATTGGGTTGATATGATTAAATTTTTTATTAATACAAACATCTAATTAAAAAAAAAAGAACCACTGATTGATCTCTTTCAGTACGTGTTTGCATAAGTACTTCTATTCAAAACAATAATTTGACCTACAAATTCAACAGAAATCAATTTGTAGCTGCATAAAAATATACTGGGGACACTAATGTACTGTGATTAAAAATACTGAGAAAAGAAAACTTTTTTTTTTATTCGAAGCTCCAAAACTGTCGCGTTTGCAACAAAAAAAATGTTTTAAATTTCTTTTTAAAATTAATTCTACGTTTAACGTCACATGAAAATCTAAAACCTACGAGGGAGGGAGGAAAAAAAAACGAAAAAAAAATTTCTAACAAATGTGTATTTGATGATTGAAAGTCATCCATTCAGTTACCAATACATCAACACTTTCATATAATACATATGGTAGGATTCAGTCCATGTCAATTCTTGCATTTTTCAGGCAAATAATACTTTTGTGTAATTTTGGTGTTAGATGTCAGGTTACAAGCGAGAGCTTAAAGAAGTCTATGTAAACAAAGCTTGAGTCTAATATTTGTTTACAAATAATGTAAAGGAAAGGAAGTACAATTTCTTTGACAAAATCACTTGTGGCAAACAAGATAAACAAATTCAGTGTGCTCATAAACTATTTTATCAACAACAAAAAGCAACATTAGATTGAAACTTATACCAATTTAGCACATATGTAAACAAGAGCAGGACTCGAGCTTTGTTTACAAAACAATGAATTCTAACCTCTATAAATTGCTTGTAACCCGATATTTGGCTATTAAGTTTTGACAAAACATTAAAAGCATCCATATTGACCATTCTAGATGTTAAAAATGGAGAAATAAATTTCAGAAAATTTGAGCTGAAATTGTGTTCAAGTCTCTTTAAAAATTCAACTAAAACCAAGATTTTAAAGTGTGACCACACAAAATAAAAAGTCAAACCTAAAGTTAATTATTAATAATCAGAGACAAATCTAAATTTATTTTTAACTGAGAATTCTGTTATCTCGATTTAATTCCTGGGATAAAAAAAAAATTTGAAGGAGATCTAGTCAAAACTCAACTTATTTGCATGCATGACATTAGTTTAAAATTAATATTCTAACTTAAATTGAAATTGTTTCTTCAATCATTGCAACCGATTGGGGGATATACAATGCCTTGTACGCCCCTGTTCTTTGGTCATTCATATTGGACCTAATAATTGGCTTTATCCAATCACCTCTCTAAATCTAAAATTTATATTTTACAATTACCTTAGGAGCTATTAAAAAATTGAATCGTATATTTAAAGGGGCATGGTCTCGATTTTGGTCAAATTTTATTTTTCTGTTTTTATTATTTACAGTGCTTTATGAATGCATTTCTATTATGATCGAATGAAATTTGGGTGCCCGTTGATGAGTTTTAAGCAAGATACAGGGCTCACAATTCTTCGTCAAGTAAACGAGGCTAGTGCCCTGTTTTTGTTTACATAGGTTCAATTTACCAGTAAAAAATCTTTTTCAAAATGATTTGTCTATATTCTTATTCATTTAAAGCCTAAATGAACAGTTCCTAACGATTAACACATTCATTTAAGGTATAAAACTGAAATTTTCACTTCAACATTCAAAATGTAAACAAAAGCTTTCCCATGGCAAAGTGAAAGGCAGTTATTAAGCAGTTTCTTATCCTTAACATTTAATACACCTTAACAATTAATAAACAGTTTTTCAACCCTCTCAGCACTGCTTATAGGGGCACACTGGAACCACAATAAACCCTTTAATAAAATAAGCAGTTTTATAAGCCTTAACAGTTGATAGGCAGTTTCTGATAGTTCTTTAGCAGTTCATAAGCAGTTATTTTGGAAAGATTTTTTCATTTCTGAAATGCTCATTTACTGCTTTATAAACTGTTAAGCTACTGCTAATTTATTGCTTCATTAACTCCTAGTCAACTGTTTATGAACTGCTTACAAAACTGTCAAGCTGTCCCACATTTTCTGAATTAGTTGCCCAAAATCATTGATGGAAATTTTTCACAAAAATACATTACAATGTATTATACACAAAGATACACATGATACATGTACATTGTACCAATTATTTCCCAATGAAACTAGGTAAATGCATTAACTTAAAGCCAACTTGAATCTACACTGCATGTTGATAGTACTGCATGCATGCATGTAACTTGCTTTTAATTAGCATATAGTTGACATTAATATATCAATTATATTAATTATCAGACTAATCATGACCTACTTTGCTAGCTGTTCTTGAGATTTAAAATGTTTTCATGTATTTACTCTGATATTACATTTGATTGACCATAGTGGTCCCACATTCCCTGCACTTATAGGGCCTACTCACTTTCAAAGCTCCATTGGCTTATATATAATGTATATCACCCTACTAGGGCAATCATATAAAACTGTTCACTGAAATATTTTACCTTAAGAGTAATATGTGTATAAATATCCATAGAACATATTAAATTCCATATTGAGTTTGCTGTGAGACACATTTTCTATCTGAATATCACATGCACTTCAAACTGCCCCTCATCATAGGCGCTGATGCATTCAAAATTTGCAACCCAACTTCCCGTTATCTCTGATCTTGATTCTGAGTGGTCAGTTTATCTGGCAGTGGCCAGTGACCCAAATTGGTAACTCGGTTGGAAATGAATTCTAGAGTCATGCAAGTCCCCTGTGAGGTGTGTATTAATTAAGCTTTAAATGCTTATATATTGCAAAGACTGCTAAGAAAACTGCTTACAATTACTGCTTATACTTTTACCTAAGCAGTTTTGACCTGCAACCAAAATCCTTACTGCTTGGTACTGCTTAAAAACTGCCTAATAATTTGAAAACTGCTTAAGAACTGCCTATCTACTGCTAAAATAGGCAGTTCACTTTTCCATGGGTTTGTTTACATAGCGAAGAATTGTAAGCTCTGTAACTCGCTTATAGCTCAACAAATGACACTCAAATTTTGGTTACTAATTAAAAATGCCTTACTGAAGCATTACAAACATTAAAATCGAAAAAATAATTTTTGACCAAAATCGTGACCATGCCCCTTTAAGAAGCAAGTATCAGTCGCACATATTAAGGAATGTGATAGTGTAGAGTAGCTATATAGCTGCCCTGTGAATGAGATGATCAGAGGGTACTTAGTGATATCTCATGCCATTTAAATCAATGAGTGACTACATGGCATCTAGCTTGTTTGTTTTCATATTGGTACTTGACGTGAGAGACACTAGCCGTCTAAAAATAGGCAAGGCTAGATATTCTCACGGGACCTGGTGATATTTAGATAATGAAGTAATGAAAGGCCAGGATTTATGTATATTTTTAGGATATATTAGTTTGCCTAGGAGTGTTACATGCTTGCCATCGGATTGATCAGCAGTGCAGGGAGATGCAATGCAGCATATATTCAAAGTCATTAGCAGAAATGCTTGATAAAAGTCTAGAGTATTTAATGATAGCCATAGTTTAATTATATTGTGTTTACACTGTTGGGTATTGCCATGATCATGTTACTCTGTTAAGATATCTTGACATCTAAAAGAAATGAAATTAAACTAGCAGAATAATGTTAGTGTTTTTAGTTTTGTTTGTCAATTGAAGTATACTCTTTATTGCTGTCTGTCAGTCATTCTGTCCCTACATCGTTTTTCCAGCAATTATTTTGTTATGGTTCAGAAAATTGATTTGAAACTTGCTGTGTATAGCTCTATATTGAGACAAAACAGATCTAGTTTAAGGTATTATTTTATTAGCTCACCTGAGCTGAAAGCTCAAGTGAGCTTTTCTAATCACATTTTGTCTGTTGTCCATCTGTTTGTCTATACGTAAACTTTTCATATTTTCAACTTCTCCAGAACTACTGGGCCAATTTCAACCAAACATGGCACAAAGCACCCTCAGGCAAAGGGGATTTAAATTGTGAAAGTTATAGACCACACTGTTTTTCAAGGGAAGATAATTAGGAATTATTAAAAAGATTAGAGAAATTTTCAAAAATCTTTTTCTTAAAGCTGAACACTGCTCGTAAATAGGCACTGGTACCAGGTATATAAACCCCTTGATTTCGTTACACTCGACTGCATACCTGAAACTCATGGCCGACGTGTAGTGTTTCTTTTGTGGTCATAAGATTTTATACATCTATTTCTTATTATATATGCATATCCTGTTTGTAAATAATGCATTTACCACTTTATTTGATGTTAGCATTCTCTTGGCGTGAAAAAGTATGTTAAATTTGATAATTTCATTGTGACCGAGCAACACGGCAAGGCAAAATGTACGTCCACACAGGTGAGACCTCTACAGCAAAATATTAAGAACTGTTTAGAGGTCAGTGTCTTATAAAAGGAGTTGTAGGGGCAGCAGTGGTGAAGGAGAAATATGGCAGACAGTACCTATTTGTGAGCGGTGTTTAGCTTTAAAAACCAGCTGGCAATGAAAAGCTGAAACATACGTGAAAGCTTGTGCAGGTAGTGTTGATTCAAGGTTGTGAAAATCATGAATCCTGGGGAGTACTAGTAAGGCGGGGCCACAATGGGGGGTCAAATTTTTACAAAGGAATATAAAGAGTAAATCTTTCAAAATCTTCTCAGAAACTAATTAACCAGGAAAGCTGAAACTTGTGTAGTAGCATCCTCAGACATTGTGAAAATCATGACCCCCCAGGGGTTAGGGTGGGGCCAAAATGGAGGATCAAATTTCTACATAGGAATATCTAGAGTAAATCTTGAAAAATCTTCTTCTCAAAAACTAATCAGCCAGGAAAGCTGAAACTTGTATGGAAGCATCCTCAGGTAGTGTAGATTCAAAGTTGTGAAAATCATAGCCCCAAAGGTAGGGGGGGGGGGGGTTAATCTTTAAATATCTTCTCAGAAACTAATCAGCCAGGTGATTCTTTAAATTGTTTAGACTTTGGCCACTGGATGATTCTTGGGCCTCACAAGAAGTTCAGACTTAGATGTAGGTTTATATCCCATACATCCCATTGAGAACTGCAATGCTAAACATGTGTTACGACTATAAAATCATCCTGTTAAAAAAGGGACTTATGATAATATAAATGATATAATATATAAATATCCAGGAGGGAAATGGATTTTTATTTATACAGGATCTACATGTGTTATACTACATTGTCCAGATAGTTTGTATTATGATCTACATGTATTATACTACATTGTCCAGATAGTTTGTATTATGACTCCATTAAGCTGATTTTATCATGCGTATTGTTGCTCAGGTGAGCTATGTGGCCAATGAGCCTCTTGTTCTCTAAATCAGGTTTGACCTGTTAAGTACAACTTTCACAAAATTTCCTATGGAAAAGTGAAAGGCAGTTATTAAACCTTAGTTTCTAAACCTTAACAGTTAAACCACCTTCAGAGTATTTAAGCAGTTCTAAACCAGCTTCTCTGTACTCCTTGTGGGCATGCTTGAACAGCAATAAACCCTTTTAATATTATAAGCAACTTAACAAGCCTTAACAGTTGATATGCAGTTTTAAATAGGCAGTTATTTTGGAAAGATTTTTCCATTATTGAACTGATCATGTGCTGCTTTATTAACTGTTAACTACTGTTTATGTAGAGCTTAATTAAGGTCTTTCATTTCCAACGGAAGACTTTCTTGTTTTCATTCTGTTTCTTTTTCTTCGCTATTTTTCTTTTTTTCCAACAAATTTTGAGCATGTGATTTCTCAAAAATGACTCAACTGATTTTCATTAAACTTTCAGATACGATAGATACTGATCTAAACTTTATACGTAATTTTTTTATTTTGATGAAGTCATTTCCGTATCTGAGATATTGACGTTTTAGCTTGTCCTGGAATCTTCTCATTAACGATTGAAGATATTGATTTCAAACTTTCAGGGATTGTAGTAGAAAGATTGTAAATGTGTCTTTAGGCATTCATTTTTGTCTGACTCAAAAGGCGCTGAAGCTCGCCTGGACCCGAAAATTAAGATTTTAAAAAAAAGTCGTTATTTTTTCTGGTTTTCTTTGTTTATCTCTTTTCTGAAAAATATTTTGTTATGACATGTTGTGTAAAATGTGTTTAGAATTAAATGACCTTTCATTTGATATCAAGAAAAAGGGGCTGACCCCTCAAATTAGGGAACCAAAGGACTCTAAAGATTTTTATCTGTAGCTATTTTTTGAAAGGATATAGAAGCAAATATGTTTATTTTTCAATTATGTTTCCAAGCAATGGAGTCTAAATGTTTTCAACCAAAGCTTTTACAACTGAAACAAAATAGTAGCTGGCCCATAAAATGTAGACCCTGTTCTTCTATTCTAAATCATGTTTAGCTGTTAAATAGCAAAATCAAGATCGAACATATACACCTCATATTCTCTAATCAGACGGAAGACCTCCTCGTTGCTTGCAACAAGATCATGTCTAGTTAACTGTTATAGTCTGTCCCAAGATATTTATGCAGCACATTTGGTCGATTTTAATAAAAATATACATAACTGTGAAAGAAGTGCAATTAAGATCAATGGAAAGGAAAATTTCCAATATATCTTCATGGACACAGTATCATTTTTCACATTATTAGGAATAACTTGGGCAATTTCCTAACGTTTTTATCCGGACTTACTGTAAAACAAAATCCCCGTAGACATCACATTTTTTAGCCTTGTATTGAAACCTGATAAGCTAATGGGCGTTTCAACTGAGAAATTTGGGAAATTTTTCTACTTTTGAATGAACATTGTTTGAACTCCGAGGTATTTATAAATATTAGGGATGGCAATTGCTAGTTGGTTAACTCATTAATCGGTCAGAACGATGGTAACTGGTTACAAATTTTGTAATCAGTTATTCGGATTTAAAAAATCGGACACAATTTTATAGAAATTCAACACCAAAAACTTTGAACGTTCATGATTTTAATATTTTCATACAACGCTAAAGGCTTTAATTTGGGGGTAAATGGATTCCTCCTAGCTTAATAAAAGAGATGTGTACTGGATTTAAAGGTACTATATAATTACTGTTTAAACACCTCAAAATTGTCTTTACTGTCCACCGACTTTGTAATCATGAGTGAATGATTATGAAATCTCTATTTGGTACTATACCTATTCTTTCTGTCACCATTTTGATGGGAAAGTTGTTGCTTTTGTAAATGATAATGCTAGAGATGTGGGTGCTTTATTCTCAAAAATTCAAAATCTTACAAGTCTTCATTGTATAGACATCACAATACAACTACGTGTAAAAGGGGCATTAAACGGATGGTTTCAAAATTACATTCCCGTTTCTACTGGATGATTTACCATTGATTAAACGTGCCTGACAAAGAACGAAGCACAACAATGTCGAAATATTTGAATAAAATGAAATACAATATGTTGATCCTCTCAAATGGTTGTCTTCAAATTACCGTATTTTTCGGGGCATAGGCCGGTATTTTTTTCCTCCGATGAGCGAGCCCCGGCCTATCCCCCGGGATCGGCTATTCTTAGACTCAAAGTTAAAAAAATTTAACAGTAAAATATAAAATCCACTGTTTTTATCCATTGTACTGTTGTAGCAAATTATTATGAGGGTTGGTTTTTTTTCATCCGTTTGAACTATTGTTCGATAGTTGTCCCGTTGATAATTTTTGTAATGACATCGTGAGTAATAAATTGTACAGTACTGTACAAGGTATTTCTTTACAATCCCAATCAAAAGAATTTTTTCCCACGTTCTTGTATGAACCCTGGAAACTATTATTGCGTAGTAAAAAAGAAAATGAAACCGGGTAGAATGTAATATGACGGAATTTTGGTGAATTCTTCATGTCTGCGTTCGTAGGAATCACTGGTCTTGGGTGTAGAATAAATCAAATGCTATGTGTTTTTACAATTAATTTTCTGTTGGATGAAATAACGGTATTCTGGAGTTGTGTGTATATACAAAGGTGTGAAACCCGTGACTTAAACACAGCCTGGGGGCACGTAGCCTAGTGAACACCGTTACACTTCATTGCATTAACTGTGTTTTTAACATTACAACTTCTCTGCATAACGACAAGTCACTATTTAATTAATTAATGGAAAGAACACAAATGTTTGGTATTTCGTTTTCTCATTCATAGCGATTACGGGGGATAACACTATTTGAATATGAAACCACGTGTTGAGCTAATGGACGCCGTACCCTGAATTTACAAGTAGCTTTCAAAGTATAACTTGATTAAATGAGATTTAGCAATAAGGTATTAATAAAATATAAAAGGTTTGGTAAAATATTATACTTAGTTCTACCAGACAGAACCACGGAGGTTGGTGTTGCAATTAAATTTACACTATGTAAAATTACGATACACAACGATACACCGACGAATACGGAAGAGACCAAACAGCCACAAAACACAGAATAATTTTTAAAAATTGCTTGAAATATATATGTTAAGCAAATTAAATAACTTTAATTACTCTTTTGACTTTCTACATCGATATTCTGAAAGTATATACTTAATACGGTGACTTTCTTCTTCAGCGGTCATACTTTCACTATAATAATCATCGATTGAAAATTGGCTTATCCCCCAATTAGGCTAGTCTAAGGATTTTTCTTGAATTTTGTCTTAAAATAAGCAATTCGGCCTATGCCTCACATCGACATATGCCCCGAAAAATACGGTAAGTACTGTTTCCAAATTTTGCTGGTCTAGCAAGAAAATATTTATCAATACCACGTACATCCGAAAAGATAATTTCTATGACAAGCATCGTTATATAGCATCGATATTTCATGCATGTTCATTCATTATGTGTACCGTATTTTTCAGAAATAAGGTCAATACTTTTTTTCCCTGACACGTGGACCTCGCCCTATTCATCGCCTCGCCCTGTTTATGTTCTTTGTTTTTGAATATTTGATATGAAGTTTTGCAAAAATTTATGCAAACCTCCAATAAAATTATGAGTATTTAATATAATGCTGCTTCAATTTCTTTGCAAAAATCGTATGGATTAAACTGTGTTGGGGTTGTATATGCCAGCATTAAAATGTTGGCAATTGACGTTTTTTCATCAGGATTAATTTCTTGTTCTTAAAAGAATATTTTCAAATTTTTAAAATTATATTCCAGCATTGTGTTATGCATGTTTTAACAATAATTAAAGCTATACACGTTCTAATTTGCGTCAATACTGAATAATGGGGAAAATGTATGTGTTTGATTACTTATAAAAGTTACCTTTATGCTGTTAATTATCCAAGATACCTGATGAATAAACTAAGAGAGATTGATTAGGACCAAATACTTTATTATGGTTTGGCGTTACTGGCCGCAGTGACTTTAGGCTACCAATGGGCTGCCTCACAACAATTCAAACAATACAACAATACGTGACGGCCCATCAATAGGCTCATTGCGCAGTGGGTGAGCGCAAATGCACAAACGTCACAAAATATAATATTCTGTACAGTAGGTAAGTGCAAATGCACAGACATACAAATGACAAAGTTATACACAAGGTTTGTGCGAATGGGTAAACGCAAATGCACAAGTTTCAAAGTTCAAAACACATTAAAATTGTCAAAGTTCTTGTGCAGCAAGTATGTCCACGAATGCACAAGCATGAATACACAGCATTTTAAACACATTAACAGCATAATAAACACATTATATTGACAGTAAAAAACTGTATCCAATGATAATTTGAATGATTGCACTCTTCCATTGGAGTTGGGGTGCGACGATAGCGCCACTTGCGAGGGTCATGAACGTTTGTTTATGACACTGCAACCGCCACCAATGGAGTGCGCCACTTTCCAAAAGTAACATTGGTGACGGCGGCAGGACCGCAACTCCAATGGTCACCACGAGCCAGTAGTAGTTAATTGTGATGTGGTTAGTCCGGAAGGCCAACACCGCCACAATTTAATAAATCTTGCAACGCACCTTTAATGGTATTTAAAAGGATATCATTACCCAGCTGGGACAGGTGAACTCCATCAGGGTCAAACAACGTAGGTGGTTTGGGGGAAAACTGAGGGTATTTGATGTAATGACCGCCCCTGGATGTTACAAATTTTATCGCTTCTCTATTCATTCGACCCCTTATTTCATTCATTGCTTTAACATTGTCTGAAAAGCGCCAAGCTAATCTAGGCAGGGCAGAGGACCAAACTATCGTTGTGGTAGGGAACATGTCACAAATTCGTGGCAAGGTTGTGGAAAGGAGCACCAGCAGCTCTTCAGTGGTTTTCTGGCCAACATTGTTTGCTCCGCAATGAATGATGAGAAACTCAGGACGATCTTCTAACCTTAGCAACGTTGATAGCCTAGTATTAAGGTCTTGTAGCTTCATGCCACTATATCCCTGCCATAAGACTGAAGTATTCTCGAGATTAAGATTAAGCCCCCCCTGTCTTGATACTGCACTCATAGCTGCTCGTTTGATGATAGAAGATCCGACAATCCAAACTCTGACAGGACCTAGAATTATCTTGTTTATTGTTAGTAAGATAGGTACTGTTGGAATGATAAGGTTACCGAATGTATGTACGAAATGCATTAGAGCGCCATCGTCCTGACCCTTGGATGACGTCACTGTGAACGCCTTGAATAGCAAGGGTTGTAGCTGCACCTATTCTAAATGAGTGGGAATTATAATTGGAGCTATCAACCCCTATTGCATTAAGACAACGCTTCAATATGGTGATAAATTGATAACGGGTCAATGGTTGACCTTCAAAATGAATAAACAATGGGCCAGTTTGAGATGTGCGCATGTGTAAGTAGGCATGCATGGCGGCAAAAGGACAAGCAACACCATTTGAAGCAGGAATCTGCAAGTTTGCCCCCACACCTAATTGGTCTGTTTTTGAATGACAAATTGTCAATTGAATGTTGGTCTGCTGCATTGTTATGTCATGAAATTGGATGATAGTAATAGTTGCTGGTGTGTTGCCTTTAGACACTGTGAATTCCCCTATGCGCAAGAGGGCGTGAAATGTTAAAGTGAAAGCTGCAGTGAATAGTTTGGTTTCGTATATAGTGTTGCATACGGTTTGCAATGTTGGTATAATTTTTTTTAAGAGCTGTAATGTAATAGGCAAACGAGTGTCCTTGTGTAGTGTTGTTCTTTGCATGCCCTGAAGTAGCTTTCTTATAATAAAATGATTAGTAGGATCTACATTGTAAATTGCTTTGCTGTAAAAACTGATGGCTGCAATGTATGACTGAGCTGTGGAGTATTTGTAACCTGAAAGTGACAGGTAAGCGATAAACCTTGTAATGTGAGTGTCGAGAGGTGGCCACAGACTGGGTAGGTTATGAGACCGGCGAAATGTTTCAAATGAATTGATGCCTGCTGTGTGTGTTTGCCTAGTGTTTACAGCAACTGAAGCGTTGAACAATGATTGGATGTGACTTGTGAGAGTAATGTCTGGAATAGGGCTGGAATGGCCTGCGGATGAAGGTCTGCATAAGGTGCTGCCTCTCGAAAGACTTCCCACTGTTTGCGAGATATAGAATCAGCAATAATGTTTGATTTTCCCGGAATATGTTGTGCTTTAAATTGTATGTTGTGTTTTAAAGCCATTAAGACTAACGATCTGACAAGTACCATTACTCTTGGGGACTTGGCTGACTGTTTGTTGAGAATATGTACAAGGGAAATATTATCTACATGGAGGATGACTTTTTTGTTTTGCAAACGCAATCCCCATATCATGAAGGCTAATACAATAGGTACTAATTCGAGAAAAGTTATGTCCCACAAAATTGGCTTGTTTAACCATGAAGATGGCCAGGTAAAATGAACCCACTGACCCTGAAAGAAACTGCCGCAACCAAGGTGGCCAGAACCTGCACTATCCGTGTAAAGTTGCAAAGTATCTAGTGTAACCCATTCAGTGTCTGGGAAGTATACAACGCCGTTAAAGTTGTCTAAAAATTGTAGCCATGTGAACATGTCTTCACGGATAGGGTTCGTAATTCTGATGTGATGATAGGGAGAGGGCACCCCGGACATAACATTGTAAAATCTCCTATTGAATGCACGGCTACCTGGGATGGCTTTACTAACGAAACTGAGCTTGCCCACTAAAGATTCTAACTGGGAAAGAAGAATTTTTTTCTGTGTGACCCAATGCTGCAACAAAAGTTTAAGTTCTTGAACCTTACTAACAGGAATTTGGACCAGCATATTCACAGTGTCGATTTCTAAACCGAGAAATGTAAGCTTAGTGGTTGGCTCAATAGTTTTGTCTTGGTTCAGGGGGACCCCTATTTCTGAACAAATGTCCTGAAAAGTGTGCATGAGAGCTGAACAATTGTCTGAATTGGACTTGCCAATAAAAATAAAGTCATCCAAGTAGTGGTGAACTGTATCGAGTTGTGTTTTAAATTTGACAGCCCATTCTAAGAAAGTGGAAAAAGTTTCAAATATTTTGCATGATATTGAACACCCAAAGGGGAGGCATTTGTTGATGTAATAAGCCCCATTAATGTAAATTCCTAGAAGTTCAAAGTCCCCTGGGTAAATTGGCAGAAGACGAAAAGCATTTTTAATGTCCACCTTAGCTAATAGAGCCATAGAACCTAGTGTGCTTATGGTTTGGACCACTGTGTCAAAAGATGTATAGGTCACTGTAGTGAACTGTGGGTCTATGTGTTCATTAATACTGAAAGAGGGTGGGTAGGATAAGTGTGTTATCATACGCCATCCACCATCAGCTTTGGGTACAACACCTATGGGAGATACATGTAAATTAGGCATGGGTGGGAATAAGTATGGGCCAGACATTCGACCTGCCGTAACTTCACTATGTATTTTTTCCAAGAGAACCTTCTCGCTGTCGGAAGCTGAACTCAAGTTTTTTGAGAAAACTGAAATGCGTGGTCCAGAGTATTGCAATTTAAAGCCATGTTTTAGACCATCCTCTAAATACCTTGCAGAGACCCTATCTGGGTATTGACTCAAATAATTGCTAATTGCGCTAATGATTATGGGAGAATACCCTAGGACCCAAATGTCTCTGGGGTTGACGAGGGTTTCCTGCCCAATGTTGGTTGGTGCGTGTTTGGTGTGCTGGTGTCTGATACCTGAATGTGGCATAAGAGTTGTTGCGGACTGGAGTGGATGCCCGAAAGGAATTATTTGCATGACCCGGGGGTGGGTTAGCACTGTTGCACAACATAGATGGATGGGTGCCATTGCATTTAAGGCATCGGTGTATGTACGGACAATGGGGCTTGTAACAGTTTGCTTTGAGATTGTAATCAAAGCACTTGTGGTGTTGGGTACTAGAAGATTTATTTGAATTGGCAGTCATGTATAATAACCAAAGCTCATTATCTATGATTCCCCAGTTCTGTGACGGGTTGTGTGCGATCCTTAGCCTAAATTGTTCATCATACGAAACCCACCCATTAAAATTCTGTGCCCCTAAGCGAACGTCGTGCATATATTTAATAAGCTGTTGTGATCTAAGTGGGTGCACTGCAGTGTAAATGCTAAAATAATTGAGAAATGCATCTGTCCATTTTTCGATAGATGTTATTCTGGTTGTGGGTTTTGGTTGTGATATGATGTTACCCTGCGCATCAATTGTGAGAGTAGATGTTGCATGGGCATTAGTGGGGTCCCTTACCAATAATGTTCCCAGATTGACAAATTCGCCCTCGATGATTTTTTGCTTAATTGGTTGGTTTACATGATACCCAATGGGAACTGTAATAGAGTTGATTTGTTCAGGAGTAGGCTGATGGGTTGAGGTGATAATGGAAGTTATTCCTGTATGTGAGACTATAATTGACAGGCGAAATGAGGCCGGGCATTAGAGTGGTGGATTGTTGTAATGTTGCTACAGGGGGGTTAAAAATCACATTACCCGCCTGATCCTGGGCTTGCTGTGGTGGGGCTGCCTGTTGTAACAGTGCCACCTGATGCTGTGGGGCTGCCTGGGGTAGTTGGACTGCCTGGGGCTTAGGGGGTGCAAGTTGAGCCTGGACATCTTGTTCGTTATTGTTGGTCTGTTGGCGTTGAGCCCTGCGCCGGCCTGGCCTGCGTGCTTGTCCTGGGTCTTGAGTATCACGGGCAGCCGCCCGTTTAAGTTGTCTCTTCGGCCTTGGCATTGACCCCGTTGATCTCGTGGTATTTTAAAACAAAAGCGAAAAATGTTACCTAATTAATTTGTAAATAAATTAATGTTAATCAATTTCATAAAATTCTATTGGTATATTGGTAGCTAAGCCGAAAAAAGCAGTAAATTTAAGATCAAGCTAAAATAATGTGCGCCATGGAAGATTGCACTCGAGAGATTGTTGCATCTAAATCCATACAATCAAAGGACCTCAGTGGCCATCGAGCGGAAATCGGTGGCAGATATGCCTTTTCTCGACTGAATAAAATTGATAAAAGTATTTGAACGATTAAATTAATCTAAAGAGTATACTTTATTACAGAGAATTAAAACATGTCTTACCATTTTCAAGAAGAATCCAGAAATGATGCAAAAAGAGGCCTGATTTTAAAGCGAGTATATTCAACCGGAAAAATTCCGGAAAAACTTAAACACTATTTATAGGTCCTTGGATAAATTTGCATATCTTTGACAAGCCAAGATATGCCGTATTATAACGCTCAATTCAATCATGTAACAAAAATATCAAATATTAAACAATAAAAAAATATTTATTTTCCTGCCAGTAAAGTAATGCCTCCTCATGAATATCAATCTGTCACGTGATATTGACAGCTGAATTTAGTCTATCATACAAAAATTTGTGAAGGGTCAACATCTTCATAATTGTAAAAGTTTCACAAAGGAAAGGATATTTTCAGTAAAGCATAATTTGTCCAATATATGAGTTCAAGCAAAAGAAAAAAATACAAGCCTGTGAGTATATATGAATACTTCCTTTAAAAAAATGACGTAGACCTATGTGTTTCTCTATTTACTATTTTTAGATCCTGTAAGTGTTAATGCAAAAGTATCCTGAATGACAAACATATTTTACTCATTATACATATTGTATGCATTTCAAATTAACAACTGTTAAGAATATTAAAAATCAAGATGGATATTTAATCAGGCAAACAATAACGGCCACCTGATTTCCCGCGGACATGCGCAATAAGGTCGGTTTCGCTCTTTCTTCATCAATATTCATGAAAAAATAATACTTTCCTTGCAGGAAAATAAACAATTAAATATCTATATCTTTGTAACAAGATGGAATTCATCATAATTGTAATTTATAGAATAAAGGTAACTTTTATCAGTAGACAAACACATGCGTTTTCACTGTCATTTAAAATTGATGCAAATTATAGCGTGTATATAGCTTTAAATGAAATTAACAAATTGATTTAAATTGATTTGACTCCATTGTCAGAACCCACAGGTATTCTATCAAGTTTACTGCTTTTAACAGGCCTGGGATAGAAAACCTGTGTGTGTTCCAACAATGCTTTGTCTTTGAAAATAGGCTTCAAACACTAGAAGCGGAAAAATCTTCAATATTCATGGATTAAGATTTAACTACATCTCAAGATTTTTTTTTCAATATGCTGAACAAGGATTCAATTACAATATGCTGACATAAACTAAGTTAAAAAGAATAATGCAATCTACCACTTTTTGTCCTGGGAAAAGAATTTCTGGCTGGTTCATTGGAAAGAGGGGGGGGGGGGGGGTAAAACAATTGTGTACTAGCGATTTTTAGTTCATGAATGAATTAAAACATATAAAAGCAATCATGACAATGAACAATTTATGGAAAATTATTTCTTATCAATACTGCCTTTCACCTTTTCAATATTCATTCATGCACTCTTATTTTCTCTAAGTTATTCAACAAAATTATATATTTCATAATCCTTCTTGCACAATTTCAGGTAGGGGAGGGTCATTACCATATTTTATTTTATTTTTACCCAAGAATGAAGCTTATGAGAGTCTGACAGGTCTTTGTATGGGGTATTGTACTCGGGTGACTGATAAGGCCTGTGGGTCTATTATTCTGCATTATTGTGTCTTTTCAATAGATGTTGATGATTAATGAATTAAGTCTCATGAGTCTTCAGTGCTAAAAAGCAATGTAATAATACTAATCTATGAGAAAAGTCAGCAAATTAGTTTTTCTTTCCTATCCTAATGTGTTATGAAAGGAAAATACCTAATTTAATGTATGCAGTCAACAACTAAAACAATTTAACTTTCTGATTCACACTGCGCAGCCAATATATTTTATCATGTTTTACACTATAGATAAAAAACATTCTGCCATAGCATTTTGTAAGTCATATTTGAAATGTTTAAAATAAAACAAAAAAGACTTTTTTTAACATTTACAAGAAAATGTTTACATTTACTGTATATTTTCTCTACAATATTTCTTAACAGCTATAGAAACTGATGAGGCTTAAATCATAAAATGTGAAACTTTTACGAATATGATCGAGCCATTTAACTTTCATGAATTATTAAACATGTAACATTTTATGTTGATTATTAACACAAAACTTTTGCAAATAAACATTAATATTAATTTTTTAGGTCACTCAGGTGACCTATTGCAATTGGTCTTCGTCCGTCGTGCGTTAACAATTTTACATTTTTAACTTCTTCTTGAAAACTACCAGGCCAATCGTTACCATTTTTGGTGTGAAGCATCTCTATGGTAAGAAGAATCTAAATTGTGAAAGTCATGGCTCTACCACCCCTGGGGTGCCACGGGCGGGGCCAAATATGCCAAAAAAGCCAAATTTTCAAAAATCTTCTTCTCTACTTCCACACATGTGAGGAAAAAACTGAATGCATGGTTATGATGTCCATGAAGCCTTCTACCAAAATAGGGAAATTCATTGCCTCTGGTTCAGAGGTTCAGGCTCTAGGGTGGGGCCAACATGTCCATATAGTAAAAATGTATTAAATCTTAGAAAATCTTCTTCTCTACTCCCATTTATATTTGTTAAAAACTAAATGCATGATAATGATGTCCATGAGGCCCTCTACCAATTGTGAAATTCATGACCGCTGGGTCAGGGGTTCAGGCTCTAGGGTGGGGCCACTATGGCCATATAGTTAAAATGTATTAAATCTTAAAAAATGTTCTTCTCTACTCCCATTTATATTTGTTAAAAACTAAATGCATGATAATGATGTCCATGAGGCTCTCTACTAAAATTGTGAAATTCATAACCCCTGGGTCATGGGTTCAGGCTCTAGGGTGGGGCCAATATGGCCATATAGTTAAGATGTATTAAATCTTAGAAAATCTTCTTCTCTTCTCCCATAGATATTTGTTAAAAACTATATGCATGATTATGATGTCCATGAGGCCCTCTACCAAAATTGTGAAATTCATGACGCCTGGGTCATGGGTTCCGGCTCTAGGATGGGGCCAATATGGCCATATAGTTAAAATGTATTAAATCTTAGAAAATCTTCTTCTCTACTCCCATATATATTTGTTAAAAACTAAATGCATGATTATGATGTCCATGAGGCCCTCTACCAATATTGGGAAATTCATGACCCCTGGGTCTTGGGTTCAGGCTCTAAGGTGGGGCCAATATGGCCATATAGTTAAAATGTATTAAATCTTAAAAAATGTTCTTCTCTACTCCCACACATGTGAGCAAAACACTGAATAAATGGTTATAATGTCCACTAACTCCTCTACCTAAATTGTGAAATTCATGGCCTCTGGGTCAGGGGTTCAGGACATGAAGGGGGGGGGGGGGAATATGGCAATATAGTGTTAATGCATATAATGTTTAAAAATTTTCTTCTCTATTCTCACACATCTGTATTAAAAACTGACTTATGATTATGTTTACCAGGAAATCCTCTCCTGAAATTTTCATTTTCATTTTCCCTGGAGTATGAGTTTTGACTCTAGGGCAGGGCCAAAATGGATGTATAGGTGTTAATGCATAGAATGTTAAAAAATTATTTTTACTCCCAGACACCTGAAAGGAAAATGGAATTCATGATTTTGTAGACCAGATCTTTAAGTTTTTTGCTAAAATTATAGGTTTCACAGTTCTTTTTGAAAGATTTCATGCAGGGAGGTGGTCGTCATTACAAATTTATAATTTTTCTACTCCAGAATGAAACCTAATTAATTAAATGCATATATGAGACTCCTCGACAAGTTTGCGTATGGGTTATATGCTACTCAGGTGACCGTTAAGGCCAGTTGGCCTCTTGTTTGTATATAGTACAGGTTACATTAAGTGCAATTCAAATTACTACCAATTAAACGTGTTGTGGTATTAAAATTAGCTTAATTGAAATAAACACAATTTATAAGGCCACTGGCTTGTATAATTAACTGTGTGTTTCATCTAACAGCTAGTATATTTAAAATTTATTGCAGGATGTCAGGAATATCTAACCTAGGTTTGAAAGTTGCATACTCTAAAACAGCTAGCTATACTCTGTCCCAAGATATCCTGGATTCACATTTTGCTTAATTGTATGATATTTATAAATACCTCAGGGTTCAAACGTTGTTCATCCAAAAGTATGAAAAATTTTCCAAGATTTCTCAGTCGAAACACCCCTGTTAGGTTATCAGGTTTCAATACAATGCTAAAAAATGCGATGTCTACAGGGATTTTGTATTGAAGCAAGCCCAGATGATAACGTTGTAAAATTGCATGATATATTCCGAGTGTATTCCAAATGAAGAAAAGATGTAAACATTCCCCATTATAAATCTCCGAAAGGAATCTTTTTTCGTTCTTGTGAATTTTTCCGAGTGAAAGATGATAATGTGTCAATGAAATTATCTTGGAAATTATCCCTTTTAACTATGTCAATTGCACTTCTTTCACATGTATTGTATATTATGGTAGAATGTAAGTAAAAATTGATGTTGGATTATCATGATAAAAAAAATGATCAGTTTGGATTAAAAATGAATGTAGCTGGAATATTTATTTGAGGAACTAATTTGCCAAAGTGGGGCATTTCCCAATTTTCGATCAATTGGGTGATTTCATTCATCTTAAAAAGGATATAATTTGTGTGTCTTTCTATATGTTCATTTAACAATTACTAGTAGTGTGCATGTCATTGGTACATGAAGATTACCAATTTGTTTTTATTTTTTCTCAATCAAGCTTTGTTAATTAATAATCAATGAAAATTCCTCAAAAAATTCCGGATATCATCTGAATTTTTTGGATTTTACAATCTTGTGCATGCGCATTACATTCACGCTAAATCACGAGAGGCTCTTTATTTTATGTTTCCACAATATCACATTTGCATGGATAAATTTGGAAACTATAAAACAAATGCGTGTTAATTTACATTGGATATTTTTTCTGTTCATCAAAGATAATACAGGAGATAAAAAAAATTAACTCTAACACAGTGCATTTACTATAAAAAATCCTTTAAGTTTTGAATGTCAAATGGTGTGTAAAAAACGTTGTTGAAATATGTTGA
Organism: Magallana angulata; assembly: GCF_025612915.1. NCBI lineage: Eukaryota > Metazoa > Mollusca > Bivalvia > Ostreida > Ostreidae > Magallana > Magallana angulata. The sequence goes on along the minus strand of NC_069113.1, from coordinate 40,593,710 downwards.
ATTCAGCAATTATAGAATTAAACTTTTCGAAGAAAGGTATTTACAGCTTCAAAATGGTTTGTTGTGAACAATTTGACTGTTATTTTCAATGCAACTTTATTAATTTTCTCCAAAATCATTTTGGAGCGATTCTGCAATATACGGTTTTTCGATGTATCTATTTTGTAAATGCCTGATATCATATGCAAGGTCAACCCGTGCACGCACGGGTCAATGTATAGTAACATATATTGTTGTTACAAAACATTGAATGTCAAAATTTAGATTTGACCCTCTCTCCATAAATCCTTGGATGAGTTCATTCAAAGCATCAAAGATTTGATACTTTGGGTGAAAGGTAAAGCAGGACTTTGCACCATAATATCACATTTATTTATAATTCTTATGCACCTATTAGGTGACGAGTCCATATTGGGATCATGGGTATATACCCCAGAACACACTGTGTACACATGCAGCTTTATTTGAAATCAAAAACTTTTCCTTTTTCTTTCCATATGGTTGGAAATGAAAAAAAGACCATTGATTTTGCATCTTAATATAACATATAATTTAAAATTTGACTTTTTTCTTCTGCTTTCAAGCATGTAACAATTATTTGATACATGTACATACATTCCTAAAATAATTTGAAATTAGAAATAATTTGATTGCATTTGATATACATGTTTATGCAATGGACTAGAAAACTACTTAAATTTCTTCTTGAATTTGTACATTCTGTTTATGAATTTATGAACAGCAGCAAAAATTAAAAATTATTTCTTATAAGATAGCCTGATTGATGCATGCTTCCTATGGAGTACGTAATTTGTTTTGTCAGGCTGGTTTTTTGGAAAGCTATTACTTGTCATCATAACAGTTACTTAATCCAAAGAGCCAGACTATGTGTCGTCGTGCAGATGCAGTGCAGAGCATCACTTTTGCGTTTCATTGGATTTGATGTTTTTCGCCTGGCCACTATAGACACTTAGAGCTCCTTCTTGGTATCAAATTCCATCTTTATATATTTACATTCAGTGTACATTTCTCCTTATGTTAGCATTGGAAATCTGCGACTTCAATTTTCCATGAATACACTTTGCTAGCTAGTTCTTGCGCCATGAGTGCAAATATAAATGTCATCACATGTTTTGATTATATATATTTTTGTTAGATTAAATGAAACGTTCTACCTTACATAACCAATCTGATAATTATACCCCCCGCAAACAAAGTTTGGGGGGGTATATAGGAATCACCTTGTCCGTCCGTCCGTCTGTCTGTCTGTCTGTCTGTCTGTCTGTCTGTCTGTCTGTCTGTCTGTCTGTCTGTCTGTCCGTCTGTCTGTGCAATCGTGTCCGGTCCATATCTTTCTTATGGAGAAACGTTGGAAGTTCTTACTTCACACAAAGATTGCTTATGACCTAAGGGTGTGTCATGACCTTGATCCAAGGTCATTCGGGCAAGATCAAGGTCACTGGCAGAAAAAGTGCAAAATTCGTGTCCGGTCCATATCTTTCTTATGGAGAAACATTGGAAGTTCTTACTTCACACAAAGATTGCTTATGACCTAAGGGTGTGTCATGACCTTGACCCAAGGTCATTCGGGCAAGGTCAAGGTCACTGGCAGAAAAAGTGCAAAATTCGTGTCCGGTTCATATCTTTCTTATGGAGAAACATTGGAAGTTCTTACTTCACACAAAGATTGCTTATGACTTAAGGGTGTGTCATGACCTTGACCCAAGGCCATTTGGGCAAGGTCATGGTCACTGACAGAAAAAATGCAAAATTCGTGTCCGGTCCATATCTTTCTTATGGGGAAACATTGGAAGTTCTTACTTCACACAAAGATTGCTTATGATTAAAGGGTGTGTCATGACCTTGACCCAAGGTCAATTGAGAAAGTTCAAGGTCATTGTTTCAAAAAAGCTAAATTCTGTCTGTGTCATGTCTTGTATTAATGGAAATATTAGAAGCTAAAAATTAACAGTTTTCAAAAATAAAGCAGTTGTTATTTATAGAAAATGGACAGTGAAATAGATTCATCCAATATTTTCTATAATAGCAAAAATACACGCGTTATGATTTTTTTCTTAGCGGGGGGTATCAATTGTGAGCTTGCTCACAGTACCTCTAGTTACTTTTGAAAATAATCATTAAGTTATATCTATACTTCTTAATAAAAAAGATTTTTCTCTACAAAGTTTCTGTCACTATATTTTTAGTCGCAGAAGCGCTTTAAATAGATGTTTATGGCTGTTCCGTGTATGTTTCATATCCCTGACTGAAAGCTTATATAATGGTTTTACAGCAACGATACACATATATTCATACAAATAGACATCAGTATGAATATTAATATAAGTATTGAGCCAATGCGCAGTATTCAATTTGTCTGCACCGCTCGGTGTGTCATAGGACTAACGACATCTAAAAATAAGCATTCAATGCTTTAATAATGGCAGATAAAATGGCCAGTTTATAGAGGTTCAATAAAAACTACCATATTTTTCCAACGATTAGTTGGTATTTATTTTCTCTGAAGCAGAGCACTCGACTTATCGTCATGTTCGACTTGTCGTAGGCTCGAGGTCAGAAAATTGTTAAAAATAGCATTAAAAATATTGGTTTTAATCATCTTGAGTTGGCTATGTGATTGAAAATTACGTTGTTGAATTCACTGTTCATCTTTAATAATTATCATTTTCACTCATCTGTTAACACTTAAATACTATATAAATAGTGCCTGTTTGGGAGGGTAACAGTTAAAATTGACACCCCGAGAAAACCATTGTCAACTGACGCGAAGCAGAGGTTGACAATGGTTTTTGAGGGGTGTCAATTTCAACTGTTATCCTCCCAAACAGGCACTATTTATTTTGTTATACTGAATGTCTTTTTTAAAATTTTAAGAAAATTTTACTGCTTTTATATAGGAAAAACGTGAATTCTACAGCGAACCGTACGCGCATAATTTTCGCGCATGTAACATTTTTTAATGTTACCCGTTGCCAAGTGCGTTGCTAACGCTGAGGGTAATAGTAAATATTATTAACTGCGTCTTAACCAATCAGATTTCAGTATTTAACATGAAAGTATAACAAATAATAATAACAACAGTTATTAAAAAATGTTACATTGTCATTAATCAATTAAAAGTTTTACCATTCCGTTTTTATAAACACATCGTCACATGGTTCTATGTATCACTAGTAGGAAGATAACATTGCGCAGTAAAATTGAAACCAAATTTGAATGGAAGAAAATATTGCAGTAGGTCCAATTCTTTGATTATTGTTAGATAAATTTTTTAGGAAACGCATGTGTGTCGTATATCGTCATTATCAAGTCGTATAAATGATCGATCTATTTCTAACAGTGTCTATGTAAAACAATAGCGTGTAACTGCATTACTGGATACAAAGTAAACAAGTTTCATCAAATCATAGTAATTGCTAAGCTTTCTGCACTTGAGATCCCCCTTTGAAGTCCGACACGAGACAGGTGCATGCCTATGACACCGGAAATTGTTAAACAAACATTGACCACGCGCTGAGTCAACAGGTGGCTGGTTACGTAATGGCGAATACACTGGCAATAGTCAGAGTGGATAATTATTTTAATGCTTGGGAATAAAATATTTCTGACAAAGTAAGTTTAGTTTTGCATAACACGCGATATCGGGAATTGTTTAAAATGCAAGCGACTTTGTAGATGTTGCCGGTATTTGAAAATATGATGCATAAGTATAAAGCGTAATTGTTTTAATGTTAATCATTAATAATAATTGGTAGCAATATCAGGGACATCGTGGCATCATACACTGATAATGTTACTGCAGTTTTATACGCCATTTGAAGTGATAAGATCGACGTATGGTCTGAATCGACGAATCGTAGGATTTTGTTAAAATTTTGGCTAAAAATGAGCAATTCGACGAGTCGTCGGGAAAATACGGTAGTCATTGACAAAGATTTTAATATTTATAGTGTGTATTTAATTTTTACCTAATTTGAGGCAAAAATGAAGTCTTCTATTTTTCATGAAGGTAATTGAGCATCCCTTTAATTATCTTATTGTTAAAGGTACAAAAAAATAATAACTGATAACACATACTTAATTTTATTTCAAAATCATAAATTTCAATCACATAGGCATATGCAAGGAAGGCCATGTTCGTTGAACTTCCATTGAAAAGCCGCTTATATCAACCAACGTTTCCTTTGAATCTTTGATAAAATATCTTGGGTTTTAAAAAATTGATCAATAAACAAAGACAATAGTTAAGACATTTTGAAAGGTATAATCAAGAATTTGATTTCTTTCTTTTTGCATAGCATTTTCTCGAATCTTAATTCAGTCTAAACAGACATTTTTTTGCTGAGGGAAATATGGAGGTATATGTATGATTTGAAAAACATTATGTGTTCATTCTTTGTTTTTGTGCAATTTTCCTGTTTTTATTATCCCCTCATGCAACTTGTTGCAAGGAGGATATAGCATCACTGCTAAGCGTGTGAGTGTATGAATGTGTGCGTGTGTCCATTGTCAGCTTTTTAGCAAAATTCCAAGAAAACCCTCTAATGAATATTTCTTAAAACTTTGTACACTTTTTTCGCATGATGAAAGGACAAACCCTATTGATTTCCAGGTCAATTGATTAAATATTTTTTAAATTATTCTAAAAAAATGAAGTTAAAACAAGAATTTTATGTACGACTTGACATGGTTATTTTATGTTTGAATTGAAGTAAATCGCTACCGTAGGAAGTTCAAATTAACAACTTGATATTTTTGGGGCTTTAGATCTAGTAAAGGTAAAAAAAACAAACGTTTTGTAGCATTGGAGGGTTAGAAGATTGCCCATAGTTAAAACTTGAAGCAGGCAAGAGATTAAAGTAATCTGATTTACATTGAAACAAGAAGTTGACTTTCGAACAAATTCTTGTATTAACTTACAATAAAACTAGTTCAAAATTCAGAAGAGACTTTGACAGATATCGCTCATTTATCATGCAAAAATTGTTTCATATTAATAATAGCTGCATATCAACTACTATTGGTTGACATACAACAAGCAACTAGAGTTGTCCATCAGAGCAGACTACAGATGGCTAGATCTTTAGCTACGTTTCATAATGTATATGGATCAGTTATTTATGCTTATATAAAAATGAATGTCACTAAGTGAATTTAAATTATTAAACTTTAAAGTATGTTTGTTGAGTTTCTGCTAGGAATAGGAAACCCGTACAACCACATTTATGTAACCCCCCTCCTCCAATTTATACACCACAAAGCTTGGGGATTGTAATAAAAAAATATTATGAATTCAAAGTGGTTTTAAGAAATACTTGTGTCATATTTATTTTGATCATGTATTTTCCTTAATAATACATTTTCCCCTACAATAAGTCATGTTGCAATGGGATGCTCCACTTAGCGGTGCCATTGTTGTTCACAATTTTATATTTGCTAACCAAAATTAAGTGTCAAGCTTCGAGTTAAACGCAAGATACAGAATTTTGCTCACATTTCTCTGTTTGTACACAGAGCTAAGGCTATGTTTGTTGGGAAAATCCTCTCAAGAACTACATTGGTACAATTTTTTTGATTACTTTGCAAGCATCCTCATGTAATGTAGAATATAAATTGTTAAAATAGTGACCCCCAGACTAATACTGGGGCCCCGAGAAGGGTGTAAATTTAACATAGAAATATATAGGGAAAATATTTAGAAATCTTGAGCAAGCATCCTCAATAAATATAGATTACAAATTGTTCAAATCGTTGACTAATAAAGCATGCAAAGTCGTGGCCTGTTGCCTTTATGCCAAAAAAAAATCTTCACTACTTTACTTACGGAGAGTCTGTACAGTGTGTATGATGAATAATTATTTTTTGATTTAAAAAACAAAAAACCTCATTAAAAACATTAATTGGTAATACTCCAGACCACAAATACATGCAGCCAACATGCTTGCATCTCGTTTTGATGATAAAGAACTTGAAGAAAAGCAGCTGCCATTAAGATTTATGATTGTGTCTTTGTTTCAGAGCGCAAATGATGGTTTCGTCATTATTGCTTTCCAAACCTGCATTTAAGTTGATGCTGTGTTAAACCAATGCATTTACTAAAAGCATTTTCCCAAGAGTTCTAAAACTTCTCAGAATTAGATGTGCAAGAGCTTTTTATGGTTCCAAGACACCCAGTTATGCATCTTAATTCAACAAAGGATTTCATCACATTGTGTAAAATACCATAAATAAAACACTTGGTGTCAATTAAGCATCGATCTTTATAGGTCTCGGAGACCTAATAGAAATGTTTAAAACATAGCATTAAAGATTTTAATTTTTCTTGTAGAATACAAGTTTAACAGTTGTAATGCCTTTGGATCAGAGGGTCCTATACAGTCAAAGTGCAACTCTGTATATAAATCCAGCAAGACTGTGGTCCAAGTCTTAAGCAGTGGCTATTTAAAAGGTGTACAGCAGTGGACAGTTCCTGAAAATGGCACATATGAGTGAGTGGTTACAACTTTCTGTCACTTAACAACCTAGTGGTTAACATATTTTCGAAGATTTAATATCAGTAAACTATAGTTACAACAATATATTTAGCCTAATCACTATGATAAACTATGGTATGATTACATTTTAATGCTTTATGATATTCTATTGGGTTATTTAAACAATAAAATGATTTCTATGCTTACGTGGGTTATGTAAATTTTTTCTATAATGATCGCTACCTTCATAATCGGCATGAATCATCAAAGTAAGCATTTTATTGTTTATATTTACATCTTTATTTTAATAAATTGATTGTAAAAAGTAAGTAAAATTCACCAAATTAGTATGAATGTACATCAGTACATTAGCTTAAAGAAATAGCCAAATCGTCTCCTATCTGAATTTAAGTCCGACATCATCATGATTATTTTGTGCAGTCTGTTTTTTTTCTTAGGTCAGTGTAGGTTTCGACCGATCAATGAATGGGGCATTTTGATTTCAGTCCTGTTAGTTTCAGTCACTGTAGGTTTCGACCAATTAATAAACTGGGCATGTCGATATAAGTCCTCTTACAATAAATTTACAATGCTTTAGGAATGCAATTTTAATGATCAAACAGTTCCTAATGTTTAACACATTCATTTTAGGTCTAAAACTGGAATTTTTACCTCAAAATGTAAACAAAAGCATTTTCATAGCAAAGAATTGTAAGCTCTGTAACTCGCTTATAACTCAACAGATGACTCTCAAATTTTGGTTTCCAGCATTAAAAATGCCTAACTGAAGCACTGTAAACATTAAAATTGGAAAATTAATTTTTGACCAAAAATGTGACCATGCCCCTCTAATGTTCTGTGGTATTCCTGGTTAGGAATAGATTTGAATGTTGTGTGGTATTCTATGGTGTGATTACATTTTAGAATCCATGCCTCTGGGGCAGCGGGTGGTAATGGAGTATGGACAATGGACGGGTCCGTGGGTACTCTTGTGGGTGGATTATTCCATCTGTCTGCAGGGGAACACCTGTACATACTGGTTGGCCAGAAAGGGTCTGACGCCTGCACTCTAAAGGTATGTCATCCGTTAATGATATTAACCCAGGAAGCTTCAATGATTAAACCCAGTGAACAATTCACATTCAGGTATTATTTAAATTAAACTTGGATCCTTTTTTTTTTTAATCAAATGTATAGTCCAAAAAAGAGTCATTCCTTTTAAAGAAAATTTGCTTTTTTAAAATTGTAATTTGATAAAATAGCAATCCATTTTTGGGGTAGATTTGAGAAGTAAAGTCAAAAATCTGAATAAAAGTGTTTATGAAACAGTAGTTTGAGCACTGTGATATAAAGACCCTTGGCAAGAATTGAATGCATTAAGAGAAAGAAATAAGTAAGTCTCTGAATTTAATGCATTCCAAGAGACAGGAGAATGTATTATCCTTCATCTGTTAAACCTCTGTCTTGCCCTCCCTGATTCATCTGTTAAAGCAGTCATTGTAGACTTTGTATTGTCCTCATTCGTCTGTTAAAGCAGTCATTGTAGACTCTGTATTGTCCTCATTCGTCTGTTAAAGCAGTCATTGTACACTCTATTGTCCTCCTTCTTCTGTTAAAGCAGTCATTGTACACTCTGTATTGTCTTCCTTCATCTGTTAAAGCAGTTATTGTAGACTTTGTATTGCACTTCAATCATTTTAAACTCTGAAATGCCCTTCAATCATTGTAAACTTTGAATTGCCCTTCAATCATTGCCCTCCTTCAATTGTTGAAGCATTCATTGTAGAATCTGTATTGTCCTCCTTCGTCTGTTTAAGCAGTTATTGTAGACTCTGTATTGCCCTTCAGTCATTGTAGACTCTGTATTGTCCTCCTTCATCTGTTAAAGCAGTCTTTGTACACTCTGTATTGTCCTCCTTCAGCTGTTAAAGCAGTCATTTTACACTCTGAATTGCCCTCCTACGTCTGTAAAAGCAGTCATTGTACACTATACTGTCCTCCTTCATATGTTAAAGCAGCTTTATAGACTTAATATTGCCCTTCAGTCATTGTAAACTCTGTATTGTCCTTCTTCACCTTTAACTGTAGAAGCATTCATTGTGCAACCTGTATTGTCCTCTTTCATCTGTTAAAAAAGACATTGTAGACCTCCTTTATATGTTAAAGCAGTCATTGTAGACTCTTTATTGCCCTCCTTCATCTGTTAAAGCAGTCATTGTAGACTCTGTATTGTCCTCCTTTAATTATACCCCCGCTCCGAAGGAGAGGGGGTATACTGTTTTACCCTTGTGTGTCTGTCTGTCTGTCCGTCCTTCTGTCTGTCCGTCCGTAACAAAAATTTCTGTCGCATTTATCTCAGCAACTACTTATCGCAGATGCTTGAAATTTCAACACAGCGTTTGTTAAGGCATGCCATATCGTGGGATATATTTTTGTACCAATCGGACGTCAACTTCCTGTTAAATGACGACGTTGCTTATTTTTTAACCAAAATTTTCAAACAAATTTTCGTCAAAGATTTCTCAGCAACCGTTTATCGCAGATGCTTGAAATTTTTACACAGTATTTGTATAGGCATGCCATATCGTGGGATATATTTTTGTACCAATCGGACGTCAACTTCCTGTTAAATGACGACTTTGCTTATTTTTTAAATAAAATTTTCAAACAAATTTTCGTCAAAGATTTCTCAGCAACTGTTTATTGCAGATGCTTGAAATTTTTACACAGTATTTGTGTAGGCATGCTATATGGTGGGATATATTTTTGTACCAATCGGACGTCAACTTCCTGTTAAATGACGACGTTGCTTATTTTTTAACCAAAATTTTCAAACAAATTTTCGTCAAAGATTTCTCAGCAACTGTTTATCGCAGATGCTTGAAATTTTTACACAGTATTTGTATAGGCATGCCATATCGTGGGATATATTTTTGTACCAATCGGACGTCAACTTCCTGTTAAATGACGACTTTGCTTATTTTTTAAATAAAATTTTCAAACAAATTTTCGTCAAAGATTTCTCAGCAACTGTTTATTGCAGATGCTTGAAATTTTTACACAGTATTTGTGTAGGCATGCTATATGGTGGGATATATTTTTGTACCAATCGGACGTCAACTTCCTGTTAAATGACGACGTTGCTTATTTTTTAACCAAAATTTTCAAACAAATTTTCGTCAAAGATTTCTCAGCAACTGTTTATCGCAGATGCTTGAAATTTTTACACAGTATTTGTATAGGCATGCCATATCGTGGGATATATTTTTGTACCAATCGGACGTCAACTTCCTGTTAAATGACGACTTTGCTTATTTTTTAAATAAAATTTTCAAACAAATTTTCGTCAAAGATTTCTCAGCAACTGTTTATTGCAGATGCTTGAAATTTTTACACAGTATTTGTGTAGGCATGCTATATGGTGGGATATATTTTTGTACCAATCGGACGTCAACTTCCTGTTAAATGACGATTTGTTTATTTTTTGCCAAAATTTTCAAACAAAGAACTCTATATGATATTAGTCAAATTTGGCCCCCAAAATTCGTTATTTTTAAAATGATTCAGGTACATTAACTTGTTGTGTTATTTTATATAAGAGTTGACATGAAATATGTTTTTCACCTATTTATTTGATTTATATGCACTCACTGGCAGTATGTGACGTCAGAAGTGACGCTATTTTTATAATTTAATCAAAATCAATCAAAAAGTGACATTTTTTTTTTATCTTTTTCCGATAGGGAAATATAGAGCGACTCTTTGAACAAGAACAAACTTTTTGTCACTTATAAGTTTTGGATAGATACATCTTTGGTGAAAATATTTTGTTTGTTCAAGCAGTCGCTCAATGTTTCCTTAAAGAAAAACTACCTAAAAACAAGCCGTTTTATGCTAAAAATGAGAAAATGGCGGGAAAAGGTAAACTTTATGATGTCATATTTTTAAATTGTGGGTACTAAAATCAAAATGAAAATGATGAAAAAACTTCAATTGTATATTTGTACAAATAAAACGAAGAATTTCAGTAAAATGACAATGTTCATTTTAGGGGGCCATTTTGGGGTCAAACCATATATAGTCCTTTTCGTCAAAGAATTCTCAGCAACTATTTATCGCAGATGCTTAAAATTTTAACACACTATTTGTTTAGGCATGCCATATTGTGGGATATATTTCTGTACCAATCGAGTGTCAACTTCCTGTTAAATGACGACTTTGTTTATTTTTTGCCAAAATTTTCAAACAAATTTTCGTCAAAGATTTCTCAGCAGCTATTTATCGCAGATGCTTGAAATTTTTACACAGTGTTTGTTAAGGCATGCCATATTGTTGGATATATTTTTGTACCAATCAGACGTCATCTTCCTGTTAAATGAGTACTTTGTTTATTTTAGCCAAAATTTTCAAACAAATTTTCGTCAAAAATTTCTCAGCAGCTATTTATCGCAGATGCTTGAAATTTTAACACACTATTTGTTTAGGCATGCCATATTGTGGGATATATTTCTGTACCAATCGGATGCCAGCTTTCTGTTAAATGTCGACTTTGCTTATTTTGCATATTCACATCAGAGCGGGGGTATCACTAGTGAGCATTGGCTCACAGATTTCTTGTTTTTTAGCATTCATTGTAGACTCTGTATTGTCCTCCTTCATCTGTTTAAGCAGTTTTTGTAGACTTTGTATTGCCCTTCAGTCAATGTAAACTCTGTATTATCCTCCTTTATATGTTATAGCAGTCATTGTACACTCTGTATTGTCCTCCGTGTGTTAAAGCAGTCATTGTACACTCTGACTTGCCCTCCTCCATCTGTTAAAGCAGTCATTGTAGACTCTGTATTGTCCTCTTTCTTCTGTTAAAGCAGTTATTGTAGACTTTGTATTGCACTTCAATCATTTTGACTCTGAATTGCCCTTCAATCATTGTAAACTTTGAATTGCTCTTCAGTCATTGTAAACTCTGAATTGCCCTCCTTCAATTATTGAAGCATTCATTGTAGACTCTGTATTGTCCTCCTCCATCTGTTTAAGCAGTCATTGTAGACTCTGTGTCGTCCTCCATCTGTCAAAGCAGTCATTGTAGACTCTTTATTGTTCTCCTTCATCTGTTAAGCAGTCATTGTAGACTCTTTATTGCCCTCCTTCATCTGTTAAAGCAATCATTGTAGACTCTGTTTTGTCCTCCTTCAATTTTCAAAGCATTCATTGTAGACTCAGTATTGTCCTCCTTCAATTTTTGAAGCATTCATTGTAAACTCTATATGCCCTCCTTCATCTGTTAAAGCAGTCATTGTAGACTCTGAATTTCCTTCCTTCATTTGTTAAAGCAGTCATTGTAGACGCTGCATTGTCCTCTTTATCTTTTTATGCAGTAAATGTAAAGTCTGTTACATCTTCATTGACTGTTAATGCAGGGCTCTACATGAACGCTTGTCTGGTACCAGTTAAAAAAATATATGGACAAGTGAATTTATGTAAAGAAGTCTCAAAAATTTAGAATTAAAAGAAAGTTGGATGATATGTCGATTCGTAGTCTCATAAAAAGTTTATTGATTGATAAGTTATTTACAATATTGATCCCGACAACAAATTGCAATGCAATTGAGTTACTCTTGATCGGGGTTGAAGTGCACTTTTTTCAAACAACTTGCAATATTGAACTGTAAAGGTGTGGATCTTAGTTCTTACAAAGTTTTGATTTACCAGACCAAACCAACGTTAAGAAAGACAAAGGAACAATAAGTAGTAAAGATAAAGGATTATGGAAAGAAATGTAATTTTTTTTAGGGATCATTTATAGACCATAAAGACGTTATATGTTTTTATAAATAGCTGAGAATGCAATATCGGATGACAAACAGTTAAACCTGACAAAATTAAACCTGATGCTAAAATGTCTTGTAAAATTTGTCATGACAGCTACAGCTAACAAATCATGTTTAATATTGCATGGAACAAATACATTTAGGAAAGACACTAAGTTTCCATTTGAAAAGTCAGATTATTAATTATAGCAAGAATAATTAATAATAAAGGACTCTATTTAAGTAATTCAGAACTGTAGTTTTTAAGATAACAATATTTGATCTTAAATATTAAAAATTTTTCGGTCAAGTGAAGTTGAAGTTCGAACAAGTAAATGTCTTAATCACTTGTCCTATTGGACAAGTAGGAAAAAAGTTAATGTATAGCCCTGTAAAGCAGTCATTAATCAGCAAAATGGTACACATCATGGACAAGATTGACAGTCTCTAACCGGTTAACTTATTACTTGGTCAGAATGATGGTAACTCGTTACAAAATCAGTAACCTGTAAGTTGCAATATATATAAATAGTGTATACTTTAACGCGCCAATTTGAAAGTAAATTTAATTTTTCATCTTTCAAAACTGTTATTTAATCAAGTTAAATTGGACCTGTTAACCTTAGACCCCAAGGCTAAACTTTAGGAGGGAAATTGGTCATTAGGTGTTAATTATAATGATTATCAAAACAGTATGTCATGTTTGTACCTACTATCATTGTGGTTTTTTTACTTTTTCTCCCTTTTACACGACATCAATTTATTACATAAAAAATGCAATTAGTCAAAATCGAGCACATACATTGCTACTACGATTTGAAAGGATAATCACTTCAAATGGAAATCTCTAACTTGTCATGGGCAGACTTTGTTTTGAGAAGTCAAACTGACTGTACTGCGAATTAACAAATGAGCAGTGAAACAATTTCATGACTATTTGCTCGTTATCCTTGTTAAAGGTATCTCTTTGAATAATTATCATGAGTTACAATTTTTATGAAATATATTAATTTACTCATTAACAGAATATTCCTGTTGACATTCTTTCTGTGATAATTAGAACAATTATTAAAAATGTCAAAGATATAAAAAAAATCTGCATATTTTGATACAAGAACTCACAAAGTAACCGGTTAAAGCTGAACACTGCTCGCAAAAAGCCACCGTCGCACAGGTATATAAACCATTCGATTTTGTTACATCCAATTGCACACTTGAACCTTGTGGCTGACATGTAGTATTCCTTTCGTGTTTTTGGATTTTATGCATTAATTTGTTATTTTGTGTGTATGCTCTTTTTTAAAATAATGCTTTGACCCATTTATTTGATGTTAGTATTCTCCAGGCTTGAAAAAATGCATAAAATTTGATAATTTCATTGCAGCTGAGTAACACGACAACACAATATGTATGCATGTCCACACAAGTGAGACCTCTACAGCGAAATACTATAAAGTGTTAATAAGTCTGCGGCTTGTATAGGAGTTGTAGGGGTAGCGGTGATGACAGAGAAATGTTGTGGACAGTGCCTATTTATGAGTGGTGTTCAGCTTTAATCTTTTGGAACGAATCATTATTAACCAATTAGCAATTCTGCTGCAAATAGGTTGCCATTCCTAGTACTTTACATGCATTTTTGATTTGCATTGTTTCCATGTTTTGTCTTTCTGATCGACAATGAAATTAACATGTTTGCTGCAAGATTTGATTTAATGTTGATGAATATTCCCCATCATGTAATTTCACTATAGATGTGGCTATAAAAGTGGCTGATGCTAAATCTAGTCTGTCTGGATTTGGAATGCAATGAATGTATCTTCACATGATTACCATGAGAACCTTTATGAACTATACATGAGTTGTTGTTTTTTTTAACAGATGCCCCAGTCCGTGTTGAAGATATGTGAAGCAAGAGACTCCCTGAACAGTTCTGTATCCCCCTCTTTGGGAGCTGGGGGAGGGGGTGGAGGAGGTGGGGCATCCTTTGTGTTCAGAGTAAGTTGCTTTAGCCCATGCAAGTGTTTGATTATAGTAAAGGAAGTTTAGTGAATTTGAATTAAGTTTTTGAGTCATAGATGGAGGTCAGAACAGATCTCTTTTAAATCTATTTTGGAACCATATTTTCACTCCCATTTGTCCAACCTGTCTCATAAGAAGTGTTTGTGGATTTAGAGTGTGAAATTACTTAAATGAATTAAAAAAATTTCTAGATCAAAGATCAGGGTCATAGCAGACATCTGTGGCAAAATTCTTGTTCTGATCTTATGTTCTCTCTCTTTGGCACAATCTGAACTTTACCAAAGATGGCCTGTAGGTAAATGGTGTGAAGTGACCTAATGTGTCTAATTCAAAAATTCAAGGTCATTCCTTATTTAAGAGATATGGTACAGGTTTATTTTAAATTCTTTTTATGTAACAATTATACAATGCAATGTTAAATATCACATGGAACAGAACACCTTTCCCTTCTAAACCCCAATCCATCATATCTTAAATGATGTGAACATTGTGAAGAGAACTCTTCGTGTTAATCATTTTTCGCTCACCTTCGCTAAAAGTGCGTTAGCTTTTCTGATCACTGTTCTGTCTGTCTGTGAACTTTTTACATTTCAACTGTTTCTCCAGAACAGGGCCAATTTCAACCAAACTTCGCACGAAGCATTATTAGGTGAAGGTGATTCAACTTTGTTAAAATGAAGGACCATGCCCTCTTTCAAGTGGAGATAATTAGAAATTACTTAATTTATTTTTGATATTTTTCATAATCTTCTTCTCAAAAACCAATTGACCAGAAAAGCTGAAACTTGTGTGGAAGCATCCTCAGGTAGTTTAGTTTCAAGTTTGTTCAAACCATAATCCCCGGGGGTAAGGTGGGGCCACAATAGGGGGGGTCAAAATTTTACCTAGGAATATATAAAGAAAAAGTTTAAAAAGTCTTCTCAAAAACCAATTGGCCAGAAAAGCTGTAATTTGTGTGAAAGCACCCTCAGGTAGTGTTGATTTTAGTTTGTTCAAACCATGATCTCGTGGGGTAGGGTTGGGCCACCATGGGGTCAAATTTTTACATAGGAATGTAAAGAGTGATATCTTCTTTTCGAAAGTCATTTAAGCAGAAAATCTGTTTCTTGAGTGGAAGCATCCTAAGGTTGTGTAATATATATATATAGAGAGAGAGAGAGAGAGAGAGAGAGAGAGAGAGAGAGAGAGAGAGAGAGAGAGAGAGAGAGAGAGAGAAATATTTAAAAATTAAATAAAAAAGGATGAGACTGTAAGGGGGGGGGGGTCAAATGTTTACATATGAAATAAATTTGATTATTCTCAAAAGTATATAGTATTATTAATAAGCAAGCATATTGATATTTGTTGATTTTCAGTTGTTTAGACAGTGGCCCAGGATTATTCTTGGGCCACACAAGGGTTCAAAGTTTGATGTTGGTTTATATTTATAAGAACAGTTGTTTAAGATCTTTTTGAGAGTGGCAATGCTCAATATGTGATATAACTATGAAATCATCTAGGTACAAAAGGGGCTCAACATAAGAACATCTGTAGAAAATTTTGAAAATCTTTTAATACAGGATCTCTTTTACTCATTAATTATCCCAATATTTTGGATATGACTTAATGTAGCTGATTTAATTATGTCTTATGTTGCTCATGTGAGCAATGTTGCCCATGGCCCTCTTGTTTAAACTGCAATGCACAATATGAGATATGGCAATAAAATCATCCTGTTATAAAAAGGGACTCAATGATAAACATATTAAGAATATCTAGGGGAAAAAATTGAAAATCTTTTAATACTGGACTTATTATGCTACATTGTCCAGATATTTTGTATAAGACTCCATAAAGCTGACTTTTTTATTTTTCTGTTGTTGCTCAGGTGAGCGATGTGGTCCATGGGCCTATTGTTTTGAAAGGGGCATGATCACAATTGTAGTCAAGATTTATTTTTCCATTTTTAATGTTTACAGTGCTTCAATTGGGCATTTTTAATGGTCAACAAAATTTGAGTTTCAGTTACTGAGTTATAAGCGAGATCTAGAGCTCACAGTATTTTGTCATGCTAACCAAGCTCAGGTCATGCTTTTGTTTACATTTTGAAAATTCCAGGTTTTTACCTAAGATGAATGAGACAAACACTAGGAACTGTAGATTTGTGTTCAAATAAGTAGATTGAAAAAAAAAACAGCTTTAGATAAAACTCAAATTTTGGTTGATTATAAGAAATGCATTACTATAAAGTGTTTTAAACAGTAAAAATACAAAAATAAAATTTGACCAAAAACATGACCATGCATGCTTTTTAAACAAATTCTCTATTACCTTTCCATGGATTATTCTCAGAGATGTGATATTGAATGTAATCTGGTTAACGTTATCATGGTAAGGCCCATAGACTTCTTTTAATTTTTTATCATTTTCTAATATTCCGCCATTAAATTGATTCGATTTACAATTTGCCATCATCAATTTTGGAGATATCCTGCAATAAAAAGGGTTAACCATGTATAATCTAAAGCAATCTTATTGAGACCTTTTTTAGTTTGTTCATTGTTTATTGAGTCAAATTATCTTTACTGATTGACATTTTCATTTTCTTTTCAATAAAAATTCTGTAAATTTGTTTTATCAAATGATTTTCTAAAGTGACCTTAACATTATGAATATCCTGGAAGGTTATCAGAAAACTTTCTAGATAAAGACTTAATTTCTACATTGTATTGAATTATTTCATTTGAAGATTGGAAACTTTCTGTTCAAAAAATATTGTGAGATTAGTAAGATTTTCCATAATTTGTATTAACAAATAGAAGAGTTTTCTCTGTATAAAAGTTGACACTATTTTTTGGGCACTTTTAGATATGAATGCAACTATTTTTGCTGCTTGTATTGCAATATTGATGCAGAAAGAAAAACAAAAGATTTCTTTGGAATATTTGACTTAGTATCAACCAAGTGGAATGAAGACATGTTTCCATATGTATCAAATAGTGAAAAATGAAATGTTTTGATTCTTGTTTTTTATACATTAATAGACCTTGTTAATCAGCATTTTGGCACATAGCAGTAAAAAAAAAAAAAGTAATGAAAAGGGACAGCACATGTTATACAAGATGCACTGTTACTTTCATCTTTAAAGCTTGTGTATTATAAACTCTGATCAAAAATTTCTTCAGAATAGTGCAGATTTTATAAAATTGTTAAAATTATCTTAATTTCTTTAAACATTTTTCAGGTTAAAGAAGGAAGTGATGAGATAGATCTGCTGATGGTAGCAGGTGGGGGAGGAGGGCTGGCCCACAGGAATACCTACACTGATCCCCTGCAACTGGACCCTGCAGGACACAAGTTCAAGAATCCGGGTCAAGGTTACAGTGGTTATACAAATCCCAATGGTGCAGGTTAGTCAATCGATGACATTTGATCAATCTTGGAGAAGCTCATATCAAAATTCAAGTAATTAATAATCAAAGTACTGAAGGTACTGGAAAGGGTTATCAAGCTTATCTAGAATAACGAGAAAATTTGGCGCATACGTATTTTAGCGCAAACGCATGTGCTAGTACAGTGGCGCAATTAAATTTTAGCGCACGTCACCTTTCTTTAAAAAAGAATACAAAAAATGTTCTTGTTTGATAAACGATCACGCCCAAATTTAGTTCTGTGTTCACTCAAGCACGTGAACACAACGACTTTGATTTCTATCTTGCATGCACGGTAAACTGTCGTTGAGAAAAATACACTTACTTTTGTGTAAATCGTCAGTAGATAGATATGAAAACTTCATTTATTGGCGATAATGTGTAATTTTTGTTGGTAAACAAATTTGAGTTATCGGACTTTGAACTTAACGTGTCGACTTGGATAACACTAGAAGAGTCCCGAAAGTAAAAGTGAAATGGAATGCTACATTTACCATGAGTTTTGATCACCATGAGCAAATCTTTTTTACAGTAATTTTACATTAAAAAAACACAAAAAGAGGTATTGTCTTGTTATCTGTATATCCACTTATCAGAGATCAAGGAAATTGTCAGCGTTAACGATCGCCACGCTTAATCACATTTTCACCTCGATGCGCTAAATGGAAGTGGCATGGGGAGAAGCCCAATTTTCAAGATGCTAATGAGAGATATTAAAAAGCAATTAAATTTGAATTAATTAATCCATGTTTAGGCACTTATACCCGATAACCCATACCGTTTACCTGTGTAATTGTTTAAACAAACAGAATCGACAGCATTTTATATTACGTATACAAACACTTCTACATAGCATTAAAAATGGACTGACGTTATGGTTTTGCAACTTTAAGTTTACTGCATATGGATAATCGTTGGCGCACTATTAATTTTAGCGCTCAGAGGCAGTTGCGCCAAAGGCGCTAAAATTTGTAGTGCGCCATATTTTCTCGTTTTACAGTATGCATTAAGGTGGTATTGGGACACCTCCATAATGTGTCATACTTTCTATTAAAATAAACAATTAGTTCAAGTTTATGTACTGTAAATTCCTTATACTTAGTGAGTACTTAATTTTGTGATCACGCTGTTTCGCGAGAATATAAAATCGGGAATGCGGAACTTTTATCCTTTTTTCCTATAGTTCCCAACTCGAAGAAAAATAATGCCAAGATTTTTAAATTCGCGAAGGGTATCTCCCGCGATTTTACGCGGAGATTAATTCCTCGCATTTAATTAGGAATCTACAGTAATTGTTTACCTTCAAAATTTTACCAAACCCAAAGGGTTTAAGCGCTAAATATGATCTGTTAATCATGAGTTCGAATCCCACTGGGGCTTTTATAATAATTTTTACCTTTCTAAAAAAATTTTAAAACATTTCTTTTTGGTCAAATATTGTAGAATTTAATATTCTAAACTGATGAATGTATTTTGATTACAATGTGCTTTTATCCACATTAATATTGACAGGTGTCCCATACCACCATAAGATTTCATATTGAGGTACTGTAGAACTCATGTTCAATATCAGAAAAAAGCAAACTTTACTGTATCACTAGCCAGTATCTTTTTATTTCTGTAATACCCAGTACTCAATGAAATTGGTAAATGAAGAGGTCAAGTGTGAAAAATACACCAATCAAAGGAATCGCTCAATATTTGAATTCTCAGAATACACAGCTAATTGCAAGATTTGGAAATGTAGTCTTGATGAATTACCTTCAAAGAAGGGAGAGCATGTTGCTTTGCTGCTGTCCTTCTGTCTCTCTGTCTGTCCGTCGGTCGGCTAGTCCACCAGATTTATCTTAATAATAGGTCAAATTTAATTAAGGGTAGGATCGAGCAATTTTCTCCTTGGACTTTGAAAAATTCCAGTTTTTAGCTCACCTGAACCGAAGGTTCAAGTGAGCTTTTCTGATCACCCGTTGTCCGTCGTCCGTCCGTCCGTCCGTCCGTCCGTCTGTCTGTCTGTCCATCCGTCTGTAAACTTTTCACATTTTCAACTTCTTCTCAAAAACCACTCGGCCAAATTTAACCAAATTTAGTACAAAGCATCCTTATGGAAAGGGGGTTATAAATTGTTAAAATAAAGGGCACAGCCCTTTTCAAAAGGGAGATAATTGCGAAACAGTAAGTTTAGGGTGCATGTCTTTAAAAATCTTCTTCTCAAGAACCACAGCACCAGAAATGCCAATATTTACACAAAAGCTTGTATATATAGTGAAGATTCTAAATTGTAAAAATCGTGACCCTCGGACCAAAACTGGGGCACCAGGCGGGGTTCAAAGTTTGACATAGAAATACATAGGAAAATGTTTAAAAAATCTTCTTCTCAAGAACCACTGCACCAGAAATGCCAATATTTACACAAAAGCTTTCATATATAGTGAAGATTCTAAATTGTAAAAATCGTGACCCTCGGACCAAAACTGGGGCCCCAGGCGGGGTTCAAAGTTTAACAAAGAACAACATATGGAAAATTTTTTAAAAATCTTCTTCTCAAGAACCACTGCACCAGAAATGCCAATATTTACACAAAAGCTTGTATACATAGTGAAGATTCTAAATTGTAAAAATCGTGACCCTCGGACCAAAACTGGGGCCCAAGGCGGGGTTCAAAGTTTAACATAGAAATACATAGGAAAATGTTTAAAAATCTTCTTCTCAAGAACCACTGCACCAGAAATGCCAATATTTACACAAAAGCTTGTATATATAGTGAAGATTTTAAATTGTAAAAATCGTGCCCCTCGGACCAAAACTGGGGCCCCAGGCGGGGTTCAAAGTTTAACATAGAAATACCTTAGGAAAATGTTTAAAAAATGTTGTTCTCAAGAACCACTGCTCCAGAAATGCCAATATTTACACAAAAGCTTGTATGTATAATGAAGATTCTAAATTGTAGAAATCGTGACCCTCGGACCAAGACTGGGGCCCCAGGCGGGGTTCAAAGTTTAACATAGAACTACATATGAAAAATGTTTAAAAATTTTCTTCTCAAGAACCACTTCACCAAAAATGCCAATACATACACAAAAGGTTGTATACATAGTGAAGATTGTAAAAATCGTGACCCCCGAACAAAAAGTGGGGCCCCAGTAGGGGTTTAGATTTTAACATATGTAGGAAAATGTTTTAAAATCTTCTCAAGAACTATAGTGCAACTGTTTGGGATATTACTATGCATACATGTACATCTAAAATAATGTAGATTCAAAAAATTGTAACTCCCGGACAATTGATGGGCACCAAGAGGGGTTCAAAATTTAAACATTTTAAAAAACATAAAGGAAAAGTTTAAAAATTTTCTTCTCAAGAACTACAATATTTTAGTTTGTGGAATTTCTATGCATGCATCCTTTGCTTATGTAGATTCCTAATTGGTAAAATTGTGACCCTCGGACCAATACTGGGGCCCGAAGATGGGGTCAAAATTTATTAAAGAAATATAAAGGTAACATGTTAAAAAATCTTCTTCTCGAGAACTACAATGCTTCAATTTGTGAGATTACTATCATGCATACAACCTTGTATAATGAAGGTTCGACAGTTTTAAAATAGTGACCCCTGGACTAATACTAGAGACCCAAGATGGGTTTAAAGTTAAATGTAGAAGTACCGGTATATATGGAAAATGTTTAAAAATCTTCTTTTCGAGAACTACAATGCATCAATTTGTCAGATAACTACGTCAGCACCCTCAAATAGTGTAGATTCGAAATTATAAAAGCCGTGATCTCAATCTAATACTGGGGCCCCAAGAGGTGTTCAAAGTTTAGCATAGAAATATAGAGGGAAAATGTTGAAAAATCTTTTTCTAGGGAACTATAATGCTTCAGCTTGTGAGATAACTAGGCAAGCATCCTTAAATAATGTAGATTCCAAATAATTAAAACTTTAGCACTGGACTAATACTGTGGCCCCAAGAGGGGTTCAAAGTTTAACATAGAAGGATATATTGAAAATGTTTTTAAAAAGTTTTTCTCGAGAACTATAATGCTACAGTTTGTGAGATTACTATGCAAGGATCCTCAAATTGTGTAAACTCTAATGTAGTGGAACCAAGAGTTATCTTTCTTGTGTTCTGTACAGTCTGAGAGTTATTCCTCTTGAAGTGGAACTCTGCTATGTTCAGTTTTTCAGGTTGTGTACGTGCGGTCCCACCGCAGTGCTTCACATTTTCATTCCTATGTTACTATTTATGTTGTTCAAGCCAACCATAAACCTTGGACCATAACTGGGTCCCCAGAAAGGGGTTCAATGTTTAAAATAGAAAAAGCGTATGCTACAAAATGTAATGTTACAAGGAACTGCTGTTCAGGTGAGCGATGTGGCCCATGGGCCTCTTGTTTGCAGGTTCTGTTCATTTTCTTCACAGAGGTTGCACATAGTGAAATGAAATTTGATAAACAGATTGATCATTATAGTATCTAGGTCAAGTTTGATTTTGGGTATTGATTTTGAGGAATTTTTAACAGAGTTATGCCCCTTGGACTTAAAAAATTCCAATATATGCAGTTTCAGTTCATTTTCTTCACAGAGGTCTCCAAGGGAGGGGGCATAAGTGTTTCACAAACATCTCTTGCTTTTATTACAAAAATGAATCTTGCCATGAAATATATGTATGTATCCTTGGGAATGAATATCAGAAATTTTCACTGCAAACAGATGATGTCCATGTATGACACATTACCACGACAGTCCTTTTTCTCAAAAATGATTTTTCTTTTTCTTATTAGTACAATAATGATATTAATTGAAAGGTATTCAACTGTGATTTAATGACCCTTAAGGGATGAATTTAATTGATACCTATGTTATACAGTGTAACATATAACTGGGTAGTTTACGCTTAATAAACTGTGATTCATTTTATAAAAAAGGATCCTATAAAGTGGCCATGACTTTGAGATTTGCAATAGGGTGTTGGGAAGTTGACTGGTTTATATATACCCTTCAGCTTTAAGCTTATTTCTTCAATGTTAAAATTCAATTAAAAACTTTGTTCACCTTGCGTCTAATTTGACTTTAATTCTATAAAAAATTTGCAAGTGCTGTTTAGTGATTCCTCTGTATGTCTGTTCGAGATCACTTGTTTGGAGCATATCTAATCTCTCCCCTTGGCCAAATCTGGCTCATACTTCACCCACAAAGTGGTAAAGGGTGTAGTGACCTTGAACCAAGTTTATAGGTTTAATGTTAATGTCCTAGCAGGATTTTATATAAAATCCTTGTCTGGGGCATATTTCATCTCCCCTTGATCCAATTTGGCTCATACTTCACTCACAAAATGTCAAGGGTCATGGTCATATCAGATCATACAGAATTTCTTTTTCCAATGCATATATACTTTCCACTTAACCCTTTTTTTCAGGGCATATGTACTTTTCACTTAGCCCTATTTGGCTCATACTTCACATAAACAGACCTTTTGAGTAAGTTTTCAAGGTCAAATGTGAAAGTCATTCAAGCATTGTATGAATAATTCTTGTCCAAAGAACATCTTCTCTCCATTTGCTTCAATCTAGCTCATACTTCAACCACATGGTGTCTTTGGTCAAAGGGTATGCAGTGTTCTTGAATTATGTTTGAGGTCAAGTGTCAAGGTCATATTGGATCACACATAAAACATTTTTTTAAAAGCATATATATACTCTTCATTTAGCCCTATTTGGTTAATACTTTACTTAAACAGAGTTTTTTGGTTAATGGCTTGCATTGACCTTAAAACCAAGTCAGTGTGAAGGTCACAGGTGATCCTTTATAATCAGTTTTAGATCAAAGATTATTTCCCATTTGCTTAATCTTGCTCAGATTGAACAAAAATGCCTGTGTTTAGAGTTAATGAGATTGAATTAGTAGTTCTATGCCAGCTGAAAAATTTCGAAGTTATAGGTTAAGGTCAAAGCAAAATTCTCTGATATTCTTTTTTATCCTATTGTCCATTATTTAACTGGGGCCCTTTGAGATTGTCTCCATCTCATTATTGTCTAGTTTGAAATTAGTAATTCAAATACCTTTAGTAGAGATGAGAAGAATATTATCAATTCATTTCAGTTACAATATGTAAAGCCATGTCCAAGACAATTCATTTATAACCTGTAGACCAGGAGTCCCTAAGAGGTCTTCATTTCCTCATTAATGAATTTACCAAAACCTGTTTCTTTTATGCTTTGAATTGAAAACTTATACCATGGTAGCAGATTTACACTTTTTGTTACTTCATATTAAAGCATTAACTTAGGTTAATGCAATTTAATTCAGTCCTCAGGGCTTGACATTAACGCTTGTCCGCTTGTCGGGTACCAGTTAAAAAAATATACGGACAAGTGAATATTGCTTGCCACTTGTCTGACTGGACAAGTGCATTTTTATGTAAAGAAGTCTCCAACATTTTAAAAAGTAAAGAAAGTTTTGTGATAAGTTTATCCGTAGTCCCTAATAAGTTTATCGATTAGTTATTTTGAATTTCGATCCCAACAACAAATTGCAATGCAATTGAGTTACTCTTGATCGGGATTGAAGTTCACTAATTACAAACAACTTTCAATATTGAACTGTAAAGGTGTGGATCTTAGTTCTTACATAGTACCAAACACACGTTATCAAAAAGAAAGGAAGAACAGGTAGCAAATATAAACTTAAAGGACTATGGAAAGAAATGTAATTTATATTAGGTTTCATTCATCATTGATAGACTTGTCTAGTTTAAAAAACAGATGAGAAATCAATTTAAGAGTTACATGTATTTTAAAACCTGATGCTAAATTTAAAATGTCTTGTAATTTGCCATGACAAAGCTACAGCTGACAAATCATGTTTAATGTTATATGGAACCGATACATTTAGGAAAGACACTTTAAGTTTCCATTTAAGAAGTCAGGTTATTAATTATGGCAAGAATAATCAATAAATGACTTTATTTTAGTAATACAGAACTGTAGTTTTCAAGTTGACAATATTTGATCTTTAATACTGAAAAATTTTTGGACAAGTGAAGTTGAAGTTCGGACAAGTAAATATCTTGGTCACTTGTCCGAATGGACAAGTAGGAAAAAAAGTTAATGTAGAGCCCTGGTCCTCCAGTTGTCCTTGAAAAGTATGTGATACGCATTATATGGATGGCTCAAGGATAAAATTTTGCTAGAAAATACATGTATGGCTTTTGTGTACTTCTTTGAAATTCTGGAGTCTTAATTACAACACAGAAAACTTGTCATCAAGGCCTATATAAAGAATTTTTAATTCACGTAATTGTTCCAATGTAATAATGATATGGCAAACTTGAGCAAAATAATAGGAGCTCTCAGAAAAATTCAGATATGAAGTTGATAAAAACAAGAAGCTTTGAATGAGTAGAATCTTGCACATTGTAAATTCCCAAAAGATTGGGCTGTGATATCCAATATTTGGAGCAGCTGACAGATTAATTATCTGTTGGTGACTTCTTTAAGAAACAAGGAAGCATTCTTTGAGTATTATAAGGGGATCAAATACGGTCAGGGGTGATCAAATCCAAAAAATTCCTATTTGTTTATCCATTGATAAAACAATAATTATTTCAGATTTTGCAGGGCTCAAAGTAGACTTTAGGACAAAGTCGCCAAATGGCAACCTACTTTGAAATTAACTCGCCATTTTTAAATTCAGGTTGCCAGTAGTAAAACTTAATGTCTTATTAAGATATATACAATTTTTTTCTCATTAAATATATTGTAGAAAATAATACAAAGTGTTTTGTTGAAAAGGTTTTATTTATTGCGCATTTCATATCTAGCAAAATATAAATAATTTCCATCCATCTAATCATATCGGTCAAAAAGGACACATCATACTCTTTATTATAATATTTTCTGGCAGTAAAAGTTTTCTTTTGCGCCGATTCTTGAGAGATATGTCAACTAAATCTCAGAAATTGTATATTGTTTTGATTGGAATAAGGATACGTAAAAAGATAATCTCAGGGTAACAAAATAAGTTTACCTTTGTGTTATGTTCGAGTCTCGATGACATTACTAAACACATTTGTCTCATGGCACTTTTGCATATAAAACTTTAATTGGACAAAGTTTCTTCTTTGTATATATTAACGGTAATATAGGACTGAGAAAAACCATGTTATTTATATAGTCATCCATTTTGTTTATTTCAGAACTGGGTGTAAAATTTTAAAAAAATGGAACGGGCGGATGAATTTAAGTCACATATGCGACCTATTCAGTCGCAACTTTGAGCCCTGTTTTGTATACCCTATGCATCAATTTGCAACTTCTCTTAAACCAATCCGTACTACTATATTAAAATAATAGACTCGAATATTTGGGCTTTAATACCAAGAAATCGGAGGAGTACTGTCTTTTGTTTTATATATTTTAAACATCATTGGTACTTGAAGATTACCAATTTGTTTTTATTTTTTCTCAGTCTTGCTTCGCTAATTAATAATCAACGAAAATTTCTTTGAAAAATCCAGAAATCATTTGGATTTTTTTTATTTTACAATCCTGCGCATGCGCATTACATTCACGCTAAATCACTGGAGGCTCTTTAGTTTATGTTTCCACAATTTCACACTTGCATGGATAAACTCAGAAATTATATTACAAATACGTGTAAATTTTCAGTGAAAATTTGTCATATATTCTGTTCACCAAAGCAAATATGGGAGATAACTCTTACTCAGTGCATTTAATATGAAAATCCTGAGAGTTCATAATGTCAACATGGTGTGTAAAGAGAGTAAAAAAATTGGTGAAAAAGTGTTGAATTTTTCATTAATTTAGATGAAAGGTATTTACAGCCTCAAAATGGGTTGACTGTTATTTTCAAAAATTTACATAGGAGTATAAATAGAAAAAATTAAAATATCTTTTTCTAAAAACCATTTGCCCTAAAAAGCTGTAAATTTACTGAAAGCAACCTATAATCAACCTATATATAATTTAAATTCTTTCAAATCAAAATCTTGAGGAGTAGGGTGGGGATAAGGATTCCAATTTTACAAAGGAAAATATTTTAATTATTCACAAAAATTGAAATGTTATGATATATGGTTTTACTTATATATTGCTGATTCAATTGTTTAGACTTAATTTGGCCCCTGGACGATTCTTGGGCCTCACAAAGGGTTCAGAGTTTGATGTAGGTTTATATCCCATACATAAACAATTGTTAAGGATCCTTTTGAGGACTGCAATGCTCATCATGTGATATGACTATAAAATCATCCTTTTAGAAAAGGGACTTGATCATAAACATAAGAACATCCAGGGTAAAAAAAATTGGACTCTTACTTATACAGGATCTACATAATTATATTATACTACAGTGAAACTTCTCTAAACCGGCAGGCTACTGGATCGGACAATAGGGACGATTTACAGGGGGTGCTGGTTTACTGAGGTTCAGTTAAAACTAGCCATTGTCAAGGAAATTATGTATCTGTTTAAGCCATATATATAAATACAATACATGCATAGATATACATGTATAATGCTTTTTGTAGCTTATAGTCAGTAATAAGATTTGATTTTTTTAGAAAATTTATTGTGAAAATGAACTAAACATGATAATAATGATTGTATTATATTTTTAAGTGATCACAAAGATAGAACACCAACGTTGTACATTTACGTGTTTACAAAGTCATATGTCAAATTTTCACTGAAAGGCCGCTTATTATCCCCTCGCGCAACTTGTTGCGAAGGGGATATAGCATCGCTATCGTGCGTGTGTGTGTTCGTATGTGTGTATGTGTGTGTATGTATATATGTATGTGTGTGTGTGCTCTCCATTTCAATTTTCTAGTAAATTAATAAAAAACCTTCCAATAGTACCTACAGTTTTCAAGATAGGAAGTTGTTCTTTTGCAGATCAATTGTACATATATCAGAGGAGTGCATATTGCTAGGATTTTGTTTTCAGATAATTTATCAAAAAAATACCAGCTTTTGAACTTAGTCATTTTTTGGCAAAATATTGCATATAGGGTACCCTCATTGTACGGATAACTCCTCCTACAGTTCTCAAGATAGGAAGTTGTTCTTTTGCAGATCAATTGTACATATATCAGAGGTGTGCATATTGCTAGGATTTTGATTTCCGTAAATTTTTCGAAAAAATGCGAGCTTTTAAACTTAGTCATTTTTTGGCAAAATATTGCATATAGGGTACCCTCATTGTACGGATAACTCCTCCTACAGTTCTCAAGATAGGAAGTTGTTCTTTTCCAGATCAATTGTACTTATATCAGAGGTGTGCATATTGCTAGGATTTTGATTTCCAATAATTTATCGAAACAATACCAGCTTTTGAACTTAGTCATTTTTTGGCAAAATATTGCATATAGGGTACCCTCATTATATGGATAACTCCTCCTACAGTTCTCAAGATAGGAAGTTGTTCTTTTGCAGATCAATTGGACATATATCAGAGGTGTGCATATTGCTAGGATTTTGATTTCCGATAATTTATCGAAAAAATACCAGCTTTTGAACTTACCGTATTTCATGGAATTTAGGTCGATACTTTTTCCCCCTGACTTGTGGACCTCGCCCTATTCATCGCTTCGCCCAATTTATGTTTTTTTTTTTTGGTTGGAATTTTTGCAAAAATTTATGCAACCCTCCAATAAAATCATGAGTGTTTACTGTAATACTGCTTGAATTTCTGTGTAAAAATCGTATGGATTTTAATCAATATACTGTAGTAATTTATCATTTAAACAAAATTAAATGTAAATAGATTTATTTCTTCTTACATTTCTTACTTAGATCACTGACTGAATCATTAGATGCTGTCATGCATTTTGATCGTGTGCTTACGATAAACAGGAAATCGATTTCGCGCGGTAAAAGTAAAATGAGAACCGTACAAAGGGTAATTACGGGGGGAAATATCGTCGGGTAGAAATAAAAAAAAAACAATTTGTTTTCATAATAGAATACATGAACAAGTTTTTTTCAGTATTTTCAACATAAAACTTTCGATGAAATTTTAGCCAGGTGTCTCTGAAATCAGTCTGGGTAGCGCTGACTTTATTTATACACAGTTGAACTCTCGACACGTGCTACTCATGCCTGCAGGCTTCAATAAGATCAGAGGTTGACTCGTGTGTATATACACAGTAAAAAGTCACATAGAGACACAGGGTGGCATGTGCTACCGTAGTCATGCCTCCAGGCTAGGTAACTATCCCCCGGTTAACACCAGTTTGTACACATGGCAGGGAAGTAATAAAAAACGATCTTAAATTAAAACCGGCCGTACTGAATTATTTGGTTTGAAAATTTTGACGCAATTTCAGACATTTTCTTACGATGTTTTCAAGAAATACATTTTATTTCCCTTTTGTTTAAAACTGTGAAATAAGATTAAAGGCTACTATATGATAACGTTATTGGTTTAAACCATTTATTCATTAGAACTAGCGGTAATTTTTCGACCAATTCTTTGAAGTCGACCTATTTATACTTTTTTTTATTTTATGGCTAAAAACGGCCTCCTTCGCCCAATAAACCGTATCGACCTAAATTCCGTGAAATACGGTAGTCATTTTTTGGCAAAATATTGCATATAGGGTATCCTCATTGTACGGATAACTCCTCCTACAGTTCTCAAGATAGGAAGTTGTTCTTTTGCAGATCAATTGTACTTATATTAGAGGTGTGCATTGCTAGGATTTTGATTTCCGATAATTTATCGAAAAAATACCAGCTTTTGAACTTAGTCATTTTTTGGCAAAATGTTGCATAGAGGGTACTCCATTTCACTGGATAAGGGTTGACATGGATTATGGATACAGTTTACATAAAAGAAAACCCGGTTTGCTGTCACATTGACAGCTTCTCACTTGTTTGATTTAGATCTAGTACAGGTAAATAGAATGTAGTTTTTGCAGTAATGGAGGGTTAGTAGTATGTGGTTTTCTCATTAACATAACTATATATTGCTAATTAATGCATCCCTACACACAATAACTCATGTTGCGAGGGGATGCTCCGCTTAGCGGTGCCCTTGTATCAAATTGCGCTTACATTGAAACTCTGGTAAAATATTTTAGTTTTGGAAACATCTGAAATTTGTGTGTGTGTCTGTGTGAATGTGAAATAAAATCAAATAGATTAAACATTTAATAAAGTCAAATCAAGAATTTCTTATCTAAACAGAACTTTATGTCGCTTGTATCATTGACGTTCTATTTATTGCCGAGCTCTAATCTTTACTCAGTGTAGTATGAAATAAAATACAATAACTAAATACGAATCAAATTGATGAATTAGAAATAAAACAATAATAAACACAAAATAAACACACACAAAAAACGGCTATATGCTGGTTTTGTGAGGGTATATTTCACACGTTTGTTAAAGACCGGCCGATAAAAAACGGCCGGTGTCCGGTATTCAGGGGGTGCCGGTTTTCTAAGGGTTTATATATAAGAAATAAAGAGAGAGCTGGCCGGGACTTTTTAAATCGGCCGATATTGAGGGGGTGCTGGTTTTCAGTGGTGCCGGTTTTAAGAAGTTTCACTGTACATTGTTAAGATAGTTTGAATTATGACTCTGTTAAACTGATTTTATCACCTTGTTGCTCAGGTGATCAATGTGGCCCATGGGCCTCTTGTTTAAGCACAACTCATCTTTAACTGCTGCATGGAATTAAGAGAGACTTCGTAGGCATTAGGGCACATTGTCTAGATGTTCATATAACCAGGAAGTTCTAAATCTTGAAATTTCTTTCCTTTTGAACTTACAATTTTTTTAGTTGTTAAAGACCAAGGAATAGATGTGCATATTTGCAGGAAGTTTTAGTTGATGATTTTTTTCTAGTTATGCTCTATATCAGTTATTTTGTGTTATTTAATGAGCAGTCACTCTTTCATATGCGGTCATTTTATTTCCTCCTGATTAAAAATCCTATATATTTGCCCTCTAAAGAGCGGTCACCTGTCTAACATGATCACCAGTCATCGTATTTTGATCCAAAACTGTACGTCGACATGCTTTAGGTGGCCATTTTGGCCGGTCATATGATTTACACCCGGGGATTTTAAACATGGCTTACGAATGTCGGGTAATTAATGTAAACAATAAGTATACACTTGAGGCAAGAGAAACCAAATTAATTGATGTATTTATAATACATAATTGGCAGATCAGATACGAATTGGAATCAAGTGAATTGTTTAAACATGTATTAACAATGTTTGTTTAATAAACATGAATGAAATGGTGTCAAAAATGTCCGCGGCGAGGCAAGAGAAAATTGCTTGATTTAATAATGTGATTTTGAGATCAGATACAGTTGGTTAAAATCTTAATTGTTGATTTGTATTAAAAGTGTCTGTTTTCTATATATATACGTTACTCATGAAAATAGTGTTATAATTGTGAAAATGCCAGCCACAAGGTTTTACCACGTAATGACTTTTTTCAAAAATTTAAAAAAATATAAAATTGCATGCACAGTGCATTGTTATGTATTTGTACTTATTTGTAAATATAATAGATACTATAAAAAACATTTAATCAATTACTCTATCTATTATTTTGATACATTATTGTTTTATTGTGATATTTTTTTTAATAAGTTATTTGATATTGGCAAATTCACAAGTCTCTATTCTAAGGTCACCTCTGTTAAGAGGTCACTTTGGGTGCCTCCTGCAGGTGACTGCTTAATTCAAGTTTCACTGTACATACATTGCCACTCTTTATGTGCATCATTGGCAAGTAATAGGGAGCATGGGGTATGAGCATGGGGTATCTGATCTTGCTTTTCTTTTCTTTCATCTACAATGTTTTTAAAAATTTTTATATTATGCAAGAATATCAGCTTTTCCTAATAGCATCTTTATTTTTGAAATTTGAGATGAATTGCGAAAATAAGCATCCCACCCTATAGACTGCCTACAGTTTCAGGTGTCTCAAAGACTGTTTAAGTATTTTCCAGTAAAAATTTGACAAGAAACACAGAGATAACTGATCAGCAAGGACATGATACAATGCTTAAAGCACTGTATTTCAATGATATGTTTGTTATAATTGCAACAAAATACAGGAGTGGTAGTGAAAATCCCCATTAAGGTTTACATTTTACAGCTGGATAATCCAACTTAATGGCACATAATGTCAGACCCCATCTAAAAGTCCTGTGAACTGTTGATTGACACGTAGTAAAATGGATTTTCTATTTCTCCACTGATACCTTAAGGTCAGACTACATGTTCCTCAATTTTATATAACCTTTTCCAGGAATTTGTTGATGGTTTACTACTATTTTGACAGGCTTTCTTGCAAAAAATTAGGGTACCTTACCAGGCATTTCTGCAAAATACTAGAGTATGCAATTTCCTATACAATCTTCTTGAAAATACGCTTAAATTGCTGATATAAAAATAAACACATATACAGCACAGCAAAATTCACTACTCTATTTCGGTCGGGGCGGGGATTCGAACTCATGACCTCCAGAACCCAAGGCAGAGAGCGGCCACGGTTCTAGCCACTCGGCCATGTAGACACATTACCACATTGACTTAAATTTTAATCATTTTTAAAATAATTGTAAAATTAATATTTTTTCATTGGAACTCTTTATTACGAGGAGATACAAAAAAGATTTTCGAGGAACATGTCGTCTGACCTTAATCCTACAAACAAGACTCACTTTTCATTCAATTCTCTTTTAATTGATGTAAGTTTGCAGAAATTCTTCAATTCTTCAGTCATTATATGTTTTAATTGGGATAACATATGCAATTGTTTATAGTACTTAAATAAACAGATTTTGTTTTATGGCTGATGTTTTCTCTCTATAATGATCCATATAAACATGGTATGTCTGTCTCATTAGCATTTGAGTTTGTTGTTATGTATATTTTAAAAGAATCAATGCTGTATTAATGATCTACCACAAAACTACAAGAGATAGGTTTATGCATGATTATACCATATCTTATAGTCCTCTAAGGGCAAACCTGGAGGGATTATAGTCTTATTGCAAATCTCGTTTGAAAGTATACACAATGACCAAAATAGTAATTAGTTCAATGATGACACTCTCAAATTGGTGTGTATTACAATTGCAATTGACAACTAAGATTCTGTTTAGTGCATTTTTAGGTCACCTGAGTAAACTCAGGTGACCTATTGTTATCCGTTTACGCCCTTCGTCGTGCGTTAACAATTTTACATTTTTAA
The DNA here is from genome assembly GCF_025612915.1 of Magallana angulata. Classification (NCBI taxonomy): domain Eukaryota; kingdom Metazoa; phylum Mollusca; class Bivalvia; order Ostreida; family Ostreidae; genus Magallana; species Magallana angulata. The sequence continues at coordinate 40,560,735 of NC_069113.1, read as the reverse complement.
CTTATTCTTAAAAGCTACAAGTCCAATTGTTACCTTTTTTGATGTGAGGCATCTCTATGGTAAGAGGACTCTAAATTGTGAAATTCATGGCTCTACCGTCCCCGGGCAACACAGGGATGGCCAAATATGCCAAAAAAAACAATTTTCAAAAATCTTCATGTGAGGAAAAAACTGGTTGCATGGTTAAGATGTCCATGAAGCCCTCTACCAAAATTGTGAAATTCATGGCCCCTGGGTCAGGGGTTCTGGCTCTAGGGTGGGGCCAATATGGCCTTATAGTTAAGTGTATTGAATCTTAGGAAATCTTCTTCTCTACATATATATTTATTAAAAACTAAATGCCTAATTATATGTCCATGAAGCCCTCTACCAAAATTGTTAAATTCATAACCCCTTTGTTGGGGGTTCAGAAATGCATAGGGGACATAGAAATGCCAGGCGTCCATCTGTGTGTCCGTGCGTCCGTGTTTCTGTCCGTCAGACTTTTTCGTAAGTGCTCGTATGCCTACAAATTTTGACGGATTTTCATTAAATTTATACCAAATGTTTATACCACTATTACCTTGGTCAAGTTTGAAAATCAGCATTATCGATACTTTTTGTTGGAGTTACGGGACTTTGACCACAATAATGACTCCGTTTTATCGAAAGATTGACCTTGTAAGCGCTCTCACGCCTACAAATTTTAACGGATTTTCATTGAATTTATACCAAATGTTTATACCACTAATACTTTGGTTAAGTTCGAAAATCAGCATTACCGATACTTTTTGTTGGAGTTATGGGACTTTGACTACAATAATGACTCCGTTTTTTCCAAAAATTGACCTTGTAAGCGCTCTAATGCCTACAAATTTTGACGGATTTAGATGAAATTTATACCAAATGTTTATACCACTAATACCTTGGTCAAGTTCCTAAATCAACCTTGGTCGATACAAGTATACTGCTTGACCGGTGAGGGACCTAGGAATTCTATTCTTGTCTTTATTATTTATTTCATAAATTACTTAAATTTGAAACAGATTTTGCCCATGATTTTTGCAAATTATATTTTCCTTTCCATAAGGATTATTTATGCTAAATTACTTTGAATTTGACTCAGTAGTTCTTGAGAAAAAGATTTTTAAAAATGCACCCCCCTTTTTCTTCACTTTCAAGGTTTTCTCCGCTTTGAATAAAGATCAGTCTTTCATTTCTGCAATTTATATTTGCCTTCCCATAAGAATTCTTTGTGCCAAATTTGGTTGAAATTGGCCAAACAGTTTTAGAGAAGAAGTTAAAAATGTAAAAAGTTTACAGGCGGGCAGACAGACGGACGACGGACAAAATGTGATCAGAATAGCTCACTTGAGCTTTCAGTTCAGGTAAGCTAAAAACAAAAAAAAAACCTGTGATTTTTCTTTTGATGAGGCTGCATGGTCAATCAATTACCCATCAGATCTACCTTAAATATTTTTTTTTTTAGATATAATGATTTTTTTATCCATAAACTATTACTAAGTATATAAAAATTGTAAATAATTATATTATCTTTTAAATTTGAATTAATATAGTCTAAAAATGGCCACAACCATTAAGCCCTCTTAATATGCATCTTTAGTTTTTGAGTTATTATAAGTATGAATGTTTTTGATTGAAAGGTAAAATGGACTCGTAACTGCTTTGTAGGTGGAGGAGGGGGGTGGAGGATGAAGAAACCGGTTCCTTATCAACAGGCAGGCAAATCTCTGCTAGAGGGAGCCACTGGAGGACAGTCCTGTGAGGCTGCACACAACTTCAGTGGCTGGGACACCCCAGGAGGATTTGGTGGAGGGGGTGGGGCTTGTTCATCAGGGGGTGGAGGTGGAGGATATTCAGGTGAGATGATAATAGGCTGTCCAAAGTAAATTCATCAATTTCAATCGATGTTTGATTCTTTGGGAATTTCTGTTGCATTGGTTACAAAGGGAGATGAATAATGCTGTTGTTAATATGTGTGTGATTGTTAAAGCATGTTTTATGTTGGGTTGGTTTGTTTTGTGACCGCTGTCCTGCCAATTTGTTTCTACAACAGATTAGACTGATAAAGTATAAAATATAAGTGAACTGCATATAGGTCTTGTAAAATAATATGCAGGTAACTCTTGATGGCTCAAAATTTGATTGCTCGAAGTTCTTATTCGCTAGAAGTGAGTCTAGGGTCCCGATTTTTTTTCCAGATATAACTAAGCAAATTTTCTTTTGATTTCTCGAACTATTGATCTCTCGAAAGCCTTGATCCCTCGAAGTCATACTACAGTTTTGTTATTCATAATCTATAGGTACCTCAAAGTGGCTGTGTATATCCAAGCGTTACCAAATTAACACCTACTTGATCATTTAAATGGCATCTGGCGTTAGACGCAGGACCCGTGTCACGGGTTGATAATTCAGGGGATACTTGTTCTGCAAGATGATAATTATTTGATGAATGTCCATACTGATACATAATTTATTATGTACACTGACCGTTTTACGATAATTTGGTGAAGCAGTGAAAATGAGAAATTGAGATGAAATGAAAATTTTGAGCCATGGTCAAAATTTAAGAATTTTGAAAGTGTATATATTATGCTTATCTGCATCATTATCATTATAATGATTATTGCTGAACAAGTTCTTACAGCTAGTGAAGGACTCGTACAGTGGGAACAATGGGTGATACCATACATGCCAACTTTTGAAAATCTCTATGGGGGATTTTACGCCCGACGACATTTTCCTAGAAGGAAATTTAGCGGCATTTTGTCATGTAATTGCTTTGTATAAACAATTGAACTCTTAGAAATTCATCTGTTTCTTTATCTATTTATCATTATCCTAATATGTTTATCAAACAATCTCCTCTTTCAAATGAAATCATAAGTAAAGTACATAACTTTATTTTCATATATTAAATCAATCTTTATTTAATCAATCTTTAAAATCTCAATAAACAATAAATAGTATGGTATAGCAGTTCAAAAAGCACTAAATTTTGCAATACAGTTGGCAAACAGGACCTCTGCTCTTGTGTCATCTACAAAATAAAATGAATAATTAATTAAATTAAATATTTGAAAAGCATTTATGGGTCAAGTTGCTTTAAAAAGTGAAAGAAAGTATTTATAATTGTTTCCTGGCTAAAAATTCTTTAGAGATATTATGTACTAGCTAATAAAAAAAAATAAGTTACCTTCATCTTGCATCAATTTTGATTTCACAAAGAAGTTGGTAGCAGCAGGTGGCTTGATGGACGGCTGTTTTCGTGTTCGTTGTAACATCATTCATTCCACCATGGTCTACTCTAAAATCCCTCAAAAAAAATTGTTACTCATAAAGTTTAACATATCTATTCTTCTTGTAAATAATCTATTAGCTGTCAATCTCTCCTTGTGTCATGTGTACACAATAGAATGCACCCTGTCAATAAATATATTCAGTTGTACTATATATAACTTAAACATACCTATTGCACGGCAATATACATGGTTGTCATCCAATTACGATCCCGATAGTCATCCCGAAAATTAGGAATCTGCCTCCCGATATCGGGATGAAAGTTTTGTTTTCTTTGGTGGTGTAACCCCATTCTTGTCGAAGTTTGTGTAAAAAGTGTGGCGTTTTGCTATCCATCCCGATACTTCCTGATTAATTACTATCAAAACATACTCCTCATTACGTTTGCAAACACCTAGACACAGGTAGCGTACATGTAATTACACCAATTCACACATCTCGATATACACACGCAATACAGGTAAACAGCAATGGCGGTCATAATCCCGCTTTTTGATTGGTTAGCGTAGACAAGCAGCGCGGGATTTCAAATTTTAGATGGAAATCGGGACTTATTGTCGTAAAACGGGTTGGATTTTTTTAGAATCGGGATTTCGGGCTATTTTCACAATCCCGATGGGGATATCAGGATTTGTATTTTTGACGACGTGAAATTGGGAGAATCCCGCAAAAATCGGGATAGTTGGCATTGTGATACTCACTTATCTAATTTACGACGTCGTCTCGCAGTCCAGTATTGCTAAGCAATCTGATCATAATATGATGCATTAAATAAGTAATTACTGTGTATAATGAATTTATTCAATATTTGTTATGCCCCCCTTTGAGGAAGGGATGAAATTTGGTAAACAGGTTAATCATGATAATATCTAGGTCAAGTTAGATTTTGGGTATGATAAAGCAATTTTTGACAGTGTTATGTCCCTTGGACTTAAAAAAATTCCAAATATTTGCAGTGTACATTCATTTTCTTTGTGGATGTTTCCAAGGGACGGGGGATTAGTGTTTCACAAACATCTTTTGTTTTTATTTAGTTTCTAAAACATCCAGGTCTGTATTTTTGAATTGGAAAGAAAATGTTGTTTAAGCGCATAGTAATGTTAGCACTTAATAAATTATAGCTTAATCATAACATATTGTAAGACTAATTTTAAAACCCGTCGGTCAACCCAGATAATTCCAAACTCTTGAAATCTCGAACTCTTGATACTTTGAAATTTTTCCTTGGTCCCATAAACTTTGAGCTATCTAGAGTAACCTGTATTATGTATTTTTTTTTCATTTATAATAGCTGCCCTAAATATACTTGATATTATAGTTAAATGGATAATTTAAAACTATGCAAAGGAATGACACTGCTTGCAGTGTTGCTATCTATCTATATTATGAACATAATTAACCCAAAAATCTCAAAGCAGACATTTCCGTCATGTGAAAACTTTTTAAAATGCATTTTAAATCTCATTAAAGAATCAATCTCTAGGCAGGAAGGTTTTGTGTCAAAAGACTGGAGGATATAATTTTGAGTGAATTACATACTTCATGCATCAATATGACATTTGTTATTGTGTTATTGTGAACTCTGCAAACTTTCATTACTTCTAGACTCCTAGTAGTAACCTTGATTCTGAAAGCACTTATTTGATGTGAAATATTTCCTGTAGCCCAGAATAGCTAGCTCAACAGGTTTGAAGTTTTAGAGGATGAAATTCAATCTAATCATTAATGTAAATGATGTCTCATATTTCTTTGATTTAATCTCTTACTTAGTATTACCCAAAGGAAACATGGATGCTTCTTTGTTGATATGAATGTGTAAAGGATTTAATTTTCCAAGTTCAAATAAAGGACAAAGTGTAACTATTGATTTGATAAGCTCTCTCAAATCCGTATAGAAATATTAGCCTCACTGCTCAGTGGTCTTAGGAAACATAAATATACACTAATCACCCAGTATATGTTGATGCCATAACTAATGAGATTGAAAGAAACTTGATGGGACGTAAACATCAAACAATCAAGCAATCATTCGGTATAGTCTATTACCGTAATGTATCGTGTATAATACGCACCCCCCAAAATTGACCAAAATATGGCGAAAAAACAGCAGGTCCTATGTATAACACGCACCCAAAAAATGGTGAAATCAACGGTCGCCATTTCCCCTAAAACTATCAATGTTTCATAATAATTTTATAATCCATGCGCAATTTCTTTAATTTTGTGATCAGAACATAGCACAGCGATGAAAATCAACGGCCGCCATTTTTCCAGATAGCTATTGATGTTCAATGATAATTTTATAACCCAAGCGCAATTACTTTAATTTCGTGATCGGAACATGGCCCAAGCAATAGTAGAGTCAAAGTTCTTACAATTTTACTTAAAAGGGACGGCATGATTTACGTGGGCGTTATCAATTTGATTCTTTGTAAAGAGTTTCTTATACAACAGCGGAGACGTTGAAGATCATCATATGTAGAGAAGAACGGCAACCGAGCTTAGTGCTTAAAAGTAATAATGTTTGCAGATGTAAACCAAAAAAACATCAAAAGAAATGAATTAATTGATAAATTATTGTCACACTCTTTGATTGTTATTAAATAAACATTTTGAAGAAACGTATGTATGTTGTATATCGTCATTATCAAGTCATACAAATGATCGATGTATTTTTTGCAGTGTCTATGTAAAGCAATAACATTTAACTGCATAACTGGACATGAAGTAATCAAGTTTAATAAAATCAGAATAATCGCTTATCTTCATGCACTTGAAAACACTCTGTGAAGTCCGACGCAAGACAGGTGCATGCCTCTGACACGGAAATTGTTAAACAAACACTGACCACGCGCCGAGTCAACAGGTGGCTGCTTACGTAATGGCGAATACACCGGCGATATTTAAACTTGTTTGATGCAAGAAATAGTGTTGAGAGAGGATAACTATTTCAATACATGGAAATAAAACTAAGAATAAGGTATTTCTGATGCTCTTAATTTAGTATACACTCACACAACTTGCATAACAGGCTGTATCGGCAGTCACTACTCCCGTGGTATCAAGAACCACGGCTTGAAAAAATGGGTTAAATTCTTTGTCCTATGTACAACAAGCACCCCCACTTTTAATCAAATTTTGGCTGAAAAAAAGTGTGTTATACACGACATTACGGTATGTCTTACTGGAGTAGATAATTTCAATATTTGTATAAATCACTAGTCGGTGTAATGTAAATATTTGTATTGTAGGGGGAAATGCATCCAGTGATGACAGCAGAGACATGAGTGGACAGGGAGGATCTTCATATGTATTCCCACTAGCTCTGAAAACATACAACATGTATCCAGGTGCACAGTTTTTGGAGAATAGATACCTGCTGCAAATAACAATCCTTTGTATATATATACATTTGCAAAGATATTTCTATTTAAAGATTTAAAATTACGAATTAATAAAACAGTCTTAATTTTAGAATGTTTATTCACATACCTTTTTAAAAAAAAACTTATCAAGTGCATCTCATTAACTTTCCTGTGTGGAGGTGAATTCTTTTAATCTGCAGTTCGGAAGTAGCTAGATAAGGCATCATTGTGTGGTATTGGAATACTAATGGATGAAATTGTGAATTTAAGGCAGCATGCATGCGTTTCCTATTGGGGATCTAATAAAATGCCGTGATCAGTTAATTACATCCCTCCTCTCTGTGTCATGTTCTCGTTTCATTACAATGAAGATAATACAATTTTTCAAATTGCGCCTCATTGTGCAGTTCACACAGCAATATGAATGTCTGTCATTCTTATTTCATGCTTTCTATATTACAACTTTAGGCAACTTTGCAGATATAAATTCCGTATATAACATGACAACCTTTAAATGACTTCATATAAAATCTCATTCTTATTTATTGTCATGAAGAACATTTATAAATGATACACTATAGCTATAGGTTTTGTATTACATACATGCTTGTACTACCTTCAATGAGAAAATCCAGTATAGTCATGTATACAGTGCAAGTTTAATTGCTCTCTTTATTATTACAAATTTATAACAAATAGAAATACACAGGTCAACACAATCTTTTATTGTATGTATCAGTAAATATTTGTTCTTGTGACTCGGCAAATTAATACAAATTGCTTTAAAATGAAAAGAGAAATAAGACACCAGTGCATATATTTTTTTTTATCACAGATGCAGACAATATATCATCAATGCTGAATTGTTTGTTTTAGGAAGTAAATCTGATGGTTATGTGGAGATCCAGCTGATGTTCATGAAATGCCAGTGCACAGATGTCTGTCACATCAAACAGTGGGACGAGGGGTTGTTCCAGTGTAGCTGCATGGCGGACAGGACGCTCAATGCAGACGGCTACACCTGCTCAGGTGAGCCATGGGTCATAGGTAATTATCTACCTCATGTGAGGGGATATTTGTTCATTCAAGTTCTTTGATCATCAGATACTTTTTATTATTGTTTAGAGCTATCTTTGATATATTATCTTTCCATGTTTCCTTAATATTATACTAATGTGTAAGGAAAATGCTCTGTGAAGATATAATACCTATGGATGGCCCCATGGGGTGCTATTTTCTGTGAGGTTTTTCCCAATATCCAATCACAAAATGTGATTTGTTTCTTTGTCTTTTGAATAAACAGCTCAGATATCACAAAATATGAATTACTTATTTTAGAGTGCTTCATTGTAGACATTTGATCTTGCTGGTCCATCTTTGTATATTAGGGCAAAAATATTAAATTCCTTAACTTGTCTTAATTAAGGTTGTTTATTACATGCTGTGACCATGGTATGTTTTATTTTGGCATTTTTAGAAGATAGTTGTTTGAAATTTGTTATTAGTCTGAATATTAATAACTAATAAAAAAGCTCAATTTGGCTTTACAGGTATACAGAAATTGAATCTAGAATAGCTAGTAAACAGAAATAAGTCTTAACAACCAATTTCTGAATTTTTTCACAACAGAGTTCATTGGTCTCATCTATCAAATGAGAAAATTACAACTTGTTAACTGAATCATACAGATCTGCTATCTTTTTTTTAATTTCGCAATTTTTTACATTGGAAAACATTTCTTAAATCAAGTAAATGAAAACTCAATGAAAAGCTCCTGGACCATAACTTTTCTTGCAAGCTGGGTCCTTTAGAAATTATTCACGTCTAAGAATATCTAGCCATCATCATATTGTCTTCTCACTTTTCAATAAGAAACTTTCTGAGCACCTATTGTCACCAAAGTTGCTTAGTTAATGGGCCTATGAAATCAAGTGTACAAATTAATGGCAGTCTTGTAGATGCTTAATCAGATAATGGTCTCTTATCTGGTAGTGAGTTCCCAATATGTGATTCCAAATTCCAAACTTTTTGTAAGGATTACAATGTTTTGTGGACTAAATTAATCCTATGAAACCAAGTCAGTCTATTTGGAAGACTGAGAAATGGTTAACTCAGCTAGCTATCAATGTGGCTCAGCAAGATTAGACTTATTGTAGTGGTTCTTGACATTTTCTGAAAACATGCGAGTTTGAATTTATTTAATTAATTTAGTAAATCAATGTTTTTATGTCATTTTGAATTACCTGTCCAGTTGATGAATAAAAATCAATTATTTTATTAAGGTGAACATTTTTTAATTACGTGTTTTTGACAGCAAATTTGACAGAAGCAGAAGGATTTGAAATGAGATACGTGATATACATAGCAGTGGCTAGCACTATATTCATCACCATTATGACATGTATTGGACTCTGTTTGAGTAAGTACCTTGTGCGGCATCATGTGTAATAAAATGAAATCAAAACTTTAAAGAAACACAGGTAGAATAAATCCATGAAAGGTGCAAAGGATTCAAACTCCTGCAAGAAGGATTCATTCTCTAACAAGTTTGAATAGATATTTAATAATATGGCTGCCAGATCATTTATTCAATACCGAGTATTTTTTTACTATCAATAGACTATCTTTTGGTACAGTTAAGCATCATAGAAAACGTTTACAACTTGATGCAGTTCGCATTGAGCTCCAGACAGCCAGCCAAAATTTTGCTCTTCATTCCTCATCAAGTTTTGTAAGAAATGGAATACATCAACACAGGCAAATGGTGACAGAATACAATCCAAACTATGACTTTGTGGCTGCTAAGTACCCTGAACAGCAGCTGAATGAATTGAACCGAAACAGACTGGAATTAGTCAGGTACGTTGTCAGGAAGAAATTCTTTCTTGTCTGTTAACAAATCTTAATCTGCATCTTTGGGGTCTAATTTTGTAGCCCAGGTGAGGGATTCAACCCATGGGCCTCCTGCTTGAAAATTAAAGATTATTACAAGAGAGAGTTATGTATTGTCTTTCATCTGTTTTATGATGGTGTGTTACAGTTTCATTGATAAATGTGCATTGAATCCATAGGACTGGCAACACAGACACATTTTGTTTTCTGCCATGCACATAGCCATGATATCCTACATACTAATTAATAAGGACTAAGGAACCATTCTTTGAGTATTATGAGATGATTAAATAGACTTGGGTGACCAAATCCGTTAATCCCTTCTATGAGTGATTTGATCACCTCGACCATATTTGATCACTTCATAATGTTCAGAGAATGATCCCTTACATTATTACAAAAGTCATTCATGAATTTCATTGGTCCATATACATTACAAATTTCTCACAGACAAAGACACTGGAAAATGTAAATATTTTCAGATAAATTAAACTAGAATTTTAAATACAAAAATAAACTTGATATTTTCTGTTGCCAACCATGATGGAGGTTAACTAGCCTATTATGTACAAGTGACTGTCCTATATAAACATCACACTATATTGTTTTGGTATTGATCATAAAAAGTGATTGACACTATCACTTGCACAGGGAAGGATTGATATTATTTTACAGTTAAGTAGGCTATCAGAAACATGTGTCTTCATATTTAATCACAATGGTTGGTTTTTAGCTCACCTGAGCTGAAAGCTCAAATGAGCTTTTCTGATCACATTTTGTCCGTCGTCCTTCTGTAAACTTTTACATTTTGAACTTCTTCTTTAAAACCACCTGGCCAATTTCAACCAAATTTGGCACAAAGCATCCTTTTGTAAGACGAATATAAATTGCATAAATGAAAACCGATCTTTATGTATTCAAAGCAGAGAAAACATGGAAACTGTAGAAAAAGGGGGGTGCATTTTAAAAAATTTTCTTTTCAAGAACTACCGAGTCAAATTCAATGTAATTTAGCCTAAATAATCCTTATGGAAAGGAAAAATCATGGGCTAATTCTGTTTCAAATTTGAGTAATTTACAAAAATAATAATAAAGAAAGATCAGTTTATAACTTTTGGTTTGGTATTTTGTATATCGAAAATCAAGTATTGTTTGAAGCAGCCATGTTTGATGCACAAAAACGGGTCAAACTGACAAAGATGAAGGTTTGTTCAAATAAAGGGCCAGGTCACCTCTAAGGGGAGATAATTTACTCAATAAAATGTTTTTAAAATTGTTGGTATTTTTTGAAAATCTTCTAAAAAATTATTAGGCCAGAAAAGCTGAACATTGTGTTGAAACATCCTCAGGTACTGAAGATTCAGATTTGTCCAAATCATAATCCCAGGGGTAGATTGAGGCCACATTGGGGTGTCAATTTTTTACATAGGAATATATAAAAAAAAAATTCTAAAAATCTTCATTTCAAAAATCATATGACCAGAAAATCTGTATTGCGTGTAGAAGCATCCTCATGTAGTGTAGATTCAAGATTGTTCTAATCATGATCCTCAGGGGTAGGGTGGGGCCACAATCAGAGGGTGAATTTTTACATAAGAATATATAAAGAAAAATCTTTAAAAATTTTCTTCTCAAAAACTATTTGGCCAGAAAATCCGTAACTTGTGTATTTGTGTAGAAGCATGCTTAGGTACCGGTATGTAGATTCAAGTTTGTTCACATCATGATCCCAGGAGGTATTTGGTTTTGTATTTGACTGTACTCTAAATATGGTCTAAGCTTTTCTGATCAGTTATTATACCCCCGCTCCGAAGATGTTACCCCTGGGCCTCTTGTTACATCAAGTTTTACCCTTGTGTGTCTGTCTGTCTGTCCGTCTGTCCGTCTGTCTGTCTGTCCGTCCGTAACAAAAATTTCTGTCACATTTATCTCAGCAACCGTTTATCGCAGATGCTTGAAATTTTTACACAGTATTTGTATAGGCATGCTATATCTGGGGATGTATTTTTGTACCAATCGGACATCAACTTCCTGTTTAATGAGTACTTTGTTTATTTTTAGCCAAAATTTTCAAACAAATTTCCGTCAAAGATTTCTCAGCAACTATATATCGCAGATGCTTGAAATTTTAACACACTATTTGTTTTGGCATGTCATATTGTGGGATATATTTTTGTACCAATCGGACGTCAACTTCCTGTTAAATGATGACTTTGTTTAATTTTAGCAAAAATTTTCAAACAAGTTTTTGTTAAAGAATTCTCAGCAACTGTTTAGCAGATGCTTGAAATTTTTACACAGTATTTGTAAAGGCATGCCATATCGTGGAATATATTTTTGTACCAGTTAAATGTCAACTTCCTGTTAAATGACGACTTTGCTTATTTTTAGCCAAAATTTTCAAACAAATTTTTGTCAAAGAATTCGCAGCAACTGTTTATCGCAGATGCTTGAAATTTTTACACACTATTTGTATAGGCATGCTATATCTTTGTATCAATCAGACGTCAACTTCCTGTTAAATAATGACTTTGTTTATTTTTAGCCAAAATTTTCAAACAAATTTTCGTCAAAGATTTCTCAGCAGCTCTTTATCGCAGATGCTTGAAATTTTTACACAGTGTTTGTTAAGGCATGCCATATCGTGGGATATATTTTTGTACCAATATGACGTCAACTTCCTATTGAATGAGTGCTTTGTTTATTTTAGCCAAAATTTTCAAACATATTTTCCTCAAAGATTTCTCAGCAGCTATTTATCGCAGATGCTTGAAATTTTAACACACTATTTGTTTAGGCATATTGTGGGGTATATTTCAGTACCAATCGGATGCCAGCTTCTGTTAAATGTCGACTTTGCTTATTTTGCATATTCACATCAGAGTGGGGGTATTACTAGTGAGCATTGGCTCATAGATATCTTGTTGTTATTGCTGCTCAGGTGAGTCATGTTACCCCTGGGCCTCTTGTTACATCCTGCTCAGTTTAAGAGTTAGCAATACTGATTTTCATTTCCTATACAAGGGTTTTTGAATGGTCAGTACAATTGATACAATTTGTTTCAATGTCATTTACTTGGACAAGAGTCTTGTTACTGGTACAAAAAAAACAGATCAGGTCCAACCATAATGTATGTCCATTCAAGTTTATAAGAATATATGACCCTGTAGGAATACATCAGTTTCAGCAGACTTACATACTTGCAGAAAGTAATGTCAGGTTGTAGTGAATTCAGCTCTACATTGTACATTTAATGTGTACAGTTTCAAAACTTGCACAACACCAATTATTGTATGTTGCATGCTTGTTTACAATTTCAAATAGATTAATAATTTTGTAATTATTTTTTATTAATATTTTGTTTCAGGGCATTAGGTCAGGGTGCCTTTGGTGAAGTATACAAAGGATACATTTTGGGTTTCCCAAACATGGAAAGAGAGATGGCTGTTGCTGTAAAGGTTCATGTCCCTTTTAATAGATGTATCCATTTTTAATTATTTGCTGTTATATAAATGTAAATTAGTGATAATGTAAATGAAAGATGTTGTATGTGTTAGAGATGAACATGTGATTGTAGAAATTTTCATTCACTGCAAAAAAAGTTTAAGAATTGGGGGGGAGGGGGGTTAAAGTTAATTGCATTGTTGTATTTTGTGAAGATTTAATTGCTATACACAACCACAGACTGTTCCAATTTTGCATTTTTCTGGCTTTATGTCCAAAAATGAATCCTGGCCATATTTTATACATAATGAATACTTGTAGGCAAAGTGGTATGAAGTGATATTAAATTAAGTTTGTAGGTTAACGGTGAAGGTTTTATCTCATTTTTTTGGTCAAATCTTGCTCAGACGTTACTAAAAATATTCTTTTAGGTAAGGGATGTGAAGCACATGACTTTAAAATAAGTTTAAAAATCAAATGTCAATGCAAATCTCTGTGAAAAATTGTTGTACTCATGAATGCATGTGTGCTAGCTGGTAAAGAAATACAATAGCGATCAGACCCAACCTAACAGAAAGTAAACCCCAACTAAACCCTGGGTTTACTCCAGGTTTACTAGAGTGGACCCAGAGTAAACCCAAAGTAAACCCAGAGTGGACACAGAGAGTAAACTCGGTCAGAAATATGCCTCTGAAAGCAGATGCTAACTGTGTATTCGGAATATGAAATGGTCAGGAATTACAGGCAGTAGGATGGTAAGATGAAAGATAGATCTATTTCACACTTCACTGCACACAGTTGACCTCCAATGCAATTTCCTAGTAAACCCAAAGTAAACCCCGAGTGGACCCAAATTTTTAAAAAGTAAACCCAGATTAAACCCCAAGTAAACCCCAAAAGTAAACCCGCGGTTAAGTTGGGGTTTACTCTGGTGTTAGGTTGGGTCTGATCAGTACTGTAGCAGTGACTTAAAACCAAATATTCTCTCCCCCTCACACTTCACATTATTAAGGAAGGGGTCTTCTCTGATCAAACATAATTCTTATTATAAGAAATTCATGAAATTTTGACACAGTAAAACAGATCATATAACCAAATGATTCTATCAGTTTAATTAAATTTGACCTTGTTTTATAAAGGTCAGGTCAAGGTCACTACCTTTTAGGATGATAAAAATAAATGTAGTTCTTTGCAGTTATGCAGACATCTCTTTAAGATATGAAGATTATATTATTCAATGAAAATAGAATATAGGAATGTCAATCTGCTTATACTACTAAATTGGAATAAATATTTAAACTAAAATTGATATTGCTTAGCCCACATTTCCTCTAATTTTCTTAAATTTTGAAGATATTATGATTATTATGCCCTCCTTGGAAGAAGGGAGGGCATATTGCTTTGCTGCTGTCTGTCGGCCGTTTGGTCCACCAACAGTTTCCATTCATTTTCTTTGCAGAGGATGAACATATAGAAATGAAATTTGGTATATAGGTTTATCATGATAATATCAAGTTGGATATTGAGTACGATCCAGCAATTTCCGACAGAGTTATTGCCCTTGGAGTTAGAAACATTCAAGTTATTTGCAGTTTCCTCTCATTTTCTTTGCAGAGGATGAATATATTAAAATATACATATATAAAAATTACATATAATATGTAAAAAATAATATATAAAAATATACATTTAAAAATTGTTAGTATTTTTCAAAAATCTTCTTCCCTAAAACCATTCAGTCAGAAAAGCTGAAATTTGTGTGGAAACATCTTCAGGTAGTGTAGAATCAAGCTTGTAATCAAATCAGGGTTAGGGAAGGACCTTAATGAAAGGGGAGGTCAAATTTTTACATAAGAATATATATATAGAGAGAGAGAAAAATCTTTAAAAATTCTCTTCTCAAAAACGAATTGTTCAGAAAGCTGAACTTTGTGTGGAAGCATCCTCAAGTATTGTAGATTTACATTTGTTCAAATCATGATCCCCATTGGTAAGGTGGGGCCATGATGGGGATGAATTAATAGAAAAAAAATTTAAAGATCTTATTTTCAAAAACTGAAACATCAAAGGGAGCTCATTGTTTAACTTAGAAATATGTTGAAAAAAAATTGGAAGTTCAAGATATATTCCCTACTAAGTTGTCTAGATATTTTGTATTTGAAACTCTAAAGCCTCTGTTGGCTATTGTTGCTCAGGTGAACAGTGTTGCCCCTGGGCCTCTTGTTCTTCTTGATTTAAATCCTTATACCTATAAACAAACCTGTCGTGGTATCTTACATTATCATGGTAAAATTCATAAAAACACCAACACAGGGTTACAGAAAATAAGGGATCTGTATTTGCTGTAGTGCATTATACTCGGGTGACTCTCAAGGCCCTTAGGCCTCTTGCTGTTGCTAACTGTGATTTCATTATTCACCCACTTGCTTTAGAAACAGATCCAATCTTCATTCTTTTTTATTATTAATTCATTGATTTTTCTTTTTGTAAAATGTGCTTAATGAAGTGAATTAAGTTGCTAATTACTTTTTAGTATCACTGGTTTTCAGGGTTGTTGTGCCACAACAATTACTTTGTATCAGTAGTAGAATCGATAGACTTCACGTCTAGAGCTTAACTTGTTCATAAACACTGTTGTGTGCACTACTTCTTATAACACTGAGGGTCAAATCTGGTTGTTTTCAGAAACTGCTGCAGGGGAAAAAATTGTAGTCTTGGGGTCTAGTGTATTATTGAGGTCCACATGATTCATTCTTTCTGGTAAAATGTCAGTAGTTGTTGTCGTATTTGTGATAAGATCAATGGGTCTTTGTTCACAATTCCTGGAAACTTGAAATGTTTTTTTGGGAGAACTAGGATAACATTTCACTTTCTGCGAGTAAAAAGCAAATAAGGCGATAATTCTGAAGTGAGTAGAAAAGATGGACTTGAAAATTTGTAAATTTAACACCACAGTAGGAAAAAGTGTACTTCAAATTTCCAGAGCTGATTTCACTTATAAACTCTAAAAATTTGCAAGAATCAAGAAATTTTTCAAATAACTTCTATATATCCTTGAAAAAAAGAAATGGTTTTTTGTTTGTTTTGTTTTGTTTTGTTTTTTTTGTTGTTTTTTTTTTTTGCTTACCGAGACAAAGTCGAGAGAAGCTTATGCTATACCCCCAGCGTCGGCGTCCAGACCTGGTTAAGGTTTTTGGTGCAGGTCCTGTATCTAAGTTATTACTTATAGGCCTTTCTTTACCAAACTTGCATGGATGATGCATCTGGACCTACTTATGGACTTGAAGGATTTTGATGCTGAATCAGGGCCATGAATTTCAGATGCTGAAGAAGTTAAGGTTTTTTGAGCAGGTTAAAGTTTTTGAAGCAGGTGCCCTTTGATAGCCATTTCTAAGTTACTACCGGTCCTAACTTCACCAAACTTGCATGAATGGTGTGTCTAATGATACTGATGCACTTGACAGCATAGGTTCAGATGCTGAATGAGGTTAAGGTTTTTTGAAGCATCTGTTGAAGAAATTAAATCAGTGCATACAAGTTAATCCAAGTCAAAAAAAAATTATTCTGTAAGCACATAAATGTGACTAGTAATGTCAAACTGAGTATTGGGAATAACAAATTTTTTGGAGCAGGTGCCCTCTGATGATTATATCTTAGTTATTACTGGTCTTAACATAGATGATTCATCTTATGATACTGATGCACCTGACAGGCTTGAATGCTAAATCTGAGCCATAGGTTTCGGATGCTGGATGGGGTTGAGGTTTCTGAGCTGGTTAAAGGTTTTAGAGCAGGTGCCATTTTATCAAATGTAAATAGATGATGGATCTTGTGATTGTAATGCACTTCACAGGCGTGGATGCTGAATCAGAGCCAAAGCTTTCAGATGCTGGAGGAGGTTAAAGTTTTTGGAACAGGTCACATGTTTAATAGAAAATAGTACTATTGTTTGATTGAACAATTTAATGAATCGTAGAGGTAACTACAGATACAGAGCCTTTTCCCTATTATCAAGGATGCTAAAAAAAACTTCCTACCTCACTCAAACCTGCTTAATAGATGTGTTTGTTGTTAAATGATATAACATGATTTTTATGTTATAGTATTATATATGATACATTATTATATTATATGATACAATATGATATTATACGAGGGTTGTACAAAAAGTTCGTGGACACATGTAATTTTATTCAAAATAACGGTGCCATTATCAGGAAAGTGTTATAATATTTTAATAAAGACTATAATAATGCATATGTATAAAAATCAGAGCAATGTACATTTTTGTATTAGAGTTATCATTATATATACATTGCCTATACAGGCTGCACAGCCCAGTCTGACATTGAATTATATAGACATTTCTATAACATCGTAGTCCTGGGTTTATCTGAGAGTAATATGCCGCATTCACCGTTTGGTCATAGGGAAAAATTGCATACTCTCTCAAAATATCGCTTGTGCCACATGTGGATAAGTTAACTCGAACTATTTTGATGTTTTTCCTGTTTCCTCCATCAGTTGTTTTGTTTCTATCGGTGTTTTACCTCAGTCAACACAATTTTATGATGGTGCGCTGTTCCGTGCGGTCAAATGACGTCTGTATTTTAAAAGTCCTCTCCTTGTTTAAAAATAGCTTCAAACTACATATGAAAATGACGTACACCATACATACTATAACATAATATGAAGGTTAGAAATGTTTTATAAAAACTGTAAATATTCATATTCAAAAACTTAATTACAAAATTTGGACAGTTTTTATGCTGGGTCATGCGTACTTTCCGCAACCCTTTGATACATTGATAATTCATTTCTATGAAAAATCATTCAAAAACACTTTGATTTGTAATTTTATGACAAAGTTCTAAGTATACAATATGTATATATAAACCCATTAAATTGGACAAAAAGCGATTGTCCGCAAATTTTTTGGACAACCCTCGTATTGCAACAAATTATATGATACCATATGATATTGAATCAAATTTTAATGCATTTTATAATATGATTTTGTATCATTTGATATTGCTATATAAAATATTGTATACTACAATATGATATTGTATAATATGATATTGCATTATGTATTATATGTTATTGTATCTGTTTCATATGATATTGTATCATATGATACTATATTGTATTATGTATTTTGTTTTGATATTGTATTATATGATTAAATACAATAATGTATAACATAATACATGTACAGCATATTATATGTTACAATATCATATAATATATTACATTAGTATATATTGTTTCATATGATATATCAATATTGTGTCAAACCACACTTCAGTATCCATTAGTATCCAAGATCATAACTATGATTTTCATATAATATGATAAAGGTGTTTTTTTAAATGTCACACATGATGGTGCAGTGAGTCACATTTTTTTCCTCTAAATTCACATATAGATAAATCTTAACAAAATACATTGACCAGCTGAAGGAGAAAAATATACCTAATAGTGTTGATGTATTTAAAAGACTAGGCTGTAAGTCTCGGGGAATTGAATGTAAACATTGTACCCCTTCTGCAAATAATGATGTACATGTATGCATCTCCCATGTGATTGTTTTATCTAAAATGGGTGACAAAGGGATTTTATGAGGGTATGTATATCAAAGAGAAAGTACCTTAAAAAAAATTCCAATTTTCCAGGGGCCTAATTATACATCATCCTTTTTTAGCAAAATCATTTAAATAAAAACTAATCTTGAATTGTCCCATTACAATATTGTTTTTCTGACACATTTTTGCATCAGCTTTAAACCAGGTTGTACTATTGCAAAGATAATTTTTGGTAATCAGGAAAAATTGCAATGCAATTATGTATGTATAAATCTTTTTGAATAACCTTACTATTACAATCATTTAATCAGACAAGTTGTTATCAAAAGTAAACCACTGTGTCTGGTTGCTTTGAGCATTTGACATTTTTAGAAAATAAAAAATTTAACAGTTAATATCCATGAAAGTAGATTTGACTGTCACTGAACAAGAGATATAAATGTCAACTTACTTATCATTTTTCAAATTCTTAAATTTGGAAATATCAAATAATTGAATGACAGAAAAACCCAAAAATAAAGCAATAGCTGAACCTCTATCAGCTGTCTTGACATGATAGTTGAACAATAAAAGTAAATTACGCAATTTTTCCTTCTGCTATTTTAATGTTTGGTAAATTATAGTCTTTTTAGCTCACCTGAGCTGAAAGCTCAAGTGAGCTATTCTGATCACATTTTGTCCGTCGTCCGTCTGTCCATCTGTCCGTCTGTAAACTTTTTACATTTTGAACTTCTTCTCTAAAACTGCTATCCAATTTCAACCAAATTTGGCACAAAGCATCCTTATGGGAGGGCGAATATAAATTGCAAAAATAAAAGTCCGATCTGTATTCAAAGCGGAGAAAACCTTGAAACTGTAGAAAAAGGGGGGTGCATTTTTAAAAATCTTCTTCTCAAGAACTACCGAAGCAAATTCAACGTAGTTTAGCATAAATTATCCTTATGGGAAGGAAAATATAAATTGCAAAAATTAAGGGGTAATTTTGTTTCAAATCGAAGTTATTACGAAAATAATAATAAAGGAAAGGCGTATTTCAATCGGGCTCGGCATCCGGTAAAATGGGTAGGCAAGACTTGGCCTGGGCAAAACAAAAGATTGGCAGTTATTAATCTGCCAATCTCATTAAAATTTCAGGATATTTGATGGACTAGTATATTTGTATTCGCAGTAGATATTGCTGCAAAATAATGCGTATTTGGAATTGACGATTGCCGATCTGCCCTGGCATTTATTTTGCCACGGCCCGGGTTTGCATACCCATTTTACCAAGACTCGTATTCCATACTTCTAAAACGAGGTTCTTTGTTTAAAGCAGCCATGACATTATACGAAAAAGGGTCGATCTGACTATGATGAATTTGCTTGTTGTGCAACAGTTCGTGTATGAAGGGAAGTTTTGAAACATGAAAAATATATTGGTGCCGATTTTGTGAAGTAAATTGAGGCTAAATATTTCAATGCGTTGACAGTTTTCACACATGATGTTGGTGTTAGCTTGTTCTGATTTTTGTTTCATTTTCATTATTTATGCTTTGTAACCTGGAAACTATCGTCTGTATTTCGTGATTTTTCGTATCAAATCAATCAGAGACTTCGGTAAATCAAACAGTTACGTTAACTGTTTACCTGCACATATTAAGCAAAGTCTGATGTAGGGGTACTGAAATACAATTCATTCTAACGGTAATTCGGCATTATCTTTTGCGTAATGGTAGATTAATGCAATAGGTTTTGTTGAGATGCTCGGCATTTTCTCTAGTTTATTCAGTTTAAATAGAGTTTGATATCGCTTACGGAAATATGTAGGTATATCCATGTATATATATATGATTCATTTCGAAAAAATAAATTGTTTTTCTTTATTTGTTATACATGTAGTGCATGTTGTTTACAATTTCTATTTACTAACCATATTTGAGTGTTAAGCTTCGAATTATAAGCAAGATACAGAGATTTGCTCACAATTCTATGTTTGTACACAGATCTTAAAAGCTAAAGATTAAAAAGGTATAAAAAATTGTCAATATTTATTACGAAAATTTTCAAAATGTGTTCTTCCAGAAACCCACTTATTGAATTGTAAACTTAACCTTTTTAGCTCACCTGAGGATGGGACCACAATGGGGGGTCGAAGTTTAACATGAATATATAGAGTAACTCTTAAGAAATCTTCTTCTCAGAAACTAATCGGCCAGGAAAGCTGAAACTTGTGTGGAAGCATCTTCAGGTAGTGTAGATTCAAAGATGTGAAAATCATGACCCCTGGGGGTAGGGTGGGGCCACAATGGAGGGCCGAAGTTTAACATATGAATATAAAAAGTAAATCTTTAAAAATCTTCTTCTCAGAAACTAATCGGCCAGGAAAGCTGACACTTGTGTGGATGCATCCTTAGGTAGTGAAGATTCAAATTTGTGAAAATCATGACCCCCGAGGGTAGGGAGGGGCCACAATAGGGGATCGACGTTTTACATAGGAATATATACAGTAAATCTTTAAAAATCTTCTTCTCAGAAAATAATCAGACAGGAAAGCTGACACTTGTGTGGATGCATCCACAGGTAGTGTAAATTTTAAAGTTGTGAAAATCATTACCCCCGGGAGTAGGGTGGGGCCACAATGGGGGATCGAAGTTTAACATAGGAATATATACAGTAAATCTTTAAAAATCTTCTTCTCAGAAACTAATTCGCCGGCAAAGCTGGAACTTGTGTGCAAGCATCCTCAGGTAGTGTAGATTCAAAGTTGTGAAAATCATGACCCCTGGGGGTAGGTAGGGGCAACAATGGGGGATCGAAGTTTAACATATGATTATATACAGTAAATCTTCTTCTCAGAAACTAATTAGCCAGGAAAGCTAAAACTTGTGTGGAAGCATACTCAGGTAGTGTAGATTCAAATTTGTGAAAATCATGAACCCTGGGGGTAGGTTTGGGCCACAATGGGAGGTCGATGTTTTACATAGGAATAAACAGAGTTATTCTTTAAAAATCTTCTTCTCAGAAACTAATCAGCCAGGAAAGCTGAAACTTGTGTGAAAGCATCCTCAGGTAGTGTAGATTCAAAGTTGTGAAAATAATGATCCCCAGGGGTAGGGTGGGGCCACAATGGGGGGGGGGGTGTCAAAGTTTAACAAAGGAATATATAGGGTAAATCTTTAAAAATCTTCTCAGAAACTAATCAGCCAGATGATTCTTTATAATTGTTAAGACTTTGGCCCCAGGACAATTCTTTGGCCTCACGAGAAGGTTCAGAGTTTGATGTACGTTTATATCCCATATATAAACTATTGTTATGGATCTTTTTTTAGATCTGCAATACTCAACATATGATATGACTATAAAATCATCCTGTGAGAAAAGGGACTAATGATTATAAATATAAGAATATCCAGGGGAAAATGGATTTTATTTATACAGGATTTACATGATTTATTGTACATTGTCCAGATAGTTTGTATTATGACTCAATTGAGCTGATTTTATCATACCTCTTGTTCCCCAGGTGAGCGATGTGGCCCATGGGCCTCTTGTTTATAATGCCATTTGTCACTACTATTTTTCTATTTTATGATGCCATCATTTGTCACTATTATATCCAGACATTGCATTATTGCATTATAAATAGTTCAAGTAGTTAAATGGCTGTATTGTTTTCTTACTGACATTCAAATACTGTAAATTCCTAATTAAACGCGTGGTTTTAATATCCGCGTAAAATCGCGAGAATCCCGTCTCGCGAATTCTAAAATCTCGCTTTTAATTTTGGGACACATGTAAACTTCTTGAAACTAAGATAAAATTCTGGCATTCGTGATTTTATGTTCTCGCCATTTGATGGTTAATCGTTGAATCGCGGAATTAAGTACTCGCGTAAAATAAGGAATCTACAGTACCGCTTATATTTCAAGATTTTTCACACAATATTATAGTAGTATTTTAGAGTTCAATGTATCTCTAATTTGAAAATGTTTTCTTCACATTATAAGAACCAAATAAATATGTAAAGCTTAATGAAACTTGAGGGAATTAAGTGAATTGAAAAAAGAGGGAATTGTATGAATTAATTCAATTCATATTAAAGAAGCTCTATTTTTTCAATGTTTATGCACTAATGATAATATATGAAGACTGTCAGTCATTTGGAGTTTAATGATTTCCTGTTGATTGTGTTTTATGTATTGATGCATATTTGAACTCGAAACTCTGAAAACGTCCATCTAATTACAAAAATTTGGAGTACAATTCTTGTATGTAAATTTTGTTGCCTAAGGAAACACATTATTTTTAATTTTGCATGTGATAAAGAGGGAAAAATATAAATGAATTTTAATCTTAAGAAGATAAAAAAAGAAATAGCTTCACAGCTAACTTGATCAAGGTTTTACATCAAAGAAATCCATAATCCAGAGGAATAAATGTAAAATGAAATGCAGAATGTTATGATAAAAACCCACACAAGGCCAATTAAATTGATTAAAGTGATGACATCAAAAGGTTTGTTTTATACTGAATAGGATAGCAGCTGAAATAAATCAGGCTAAAACAACATCATGACATTCAGACTTTCTAAACACAAAAGTTTCTAAAAAAAAAAAGCTTTTAAAACAAAATAGTTTTTCTAGAAAAGCTGTTGGTTTTTCAAGTAAAAGCAGTAGGCAGGGGACAATTCAATAGAGTAGTAGTCTTCCGCGGAAACAGCTAGTAGAGTCAACATGTAGGATATCAATCAGTGACTATCTTAATACCATCATGCATTGATGTCAATTTGCTGTGTCAATGGATGGAAAATTGCAATCTAATCAAATTATGTTTTTTATCTGTGAATTCTTTACAGTACTGTGTAATCCAAAACAAACTAATGCAAAAACAGATTAACGAAGATTGCCCAATTTAAGGCTCAAACTTTATATAAAAACTTGCATTTTATAGTCTGTGAACTAGTTAATGTGACAATACCTTTTTAAGTATACCGGTAGATCTTTTTTTATTGTCACTGTTCTTTTTTATTTTTGAGGAAATTAAGATTACAATATTTTTCTTCCTTTGGTCTTATTAAGCTCAAACTTCAACTATATAGTCCGTATTCCAAAATAGTAAGTGCAGTGACCTTGAACTAATTTTTCAGATCAAGTAACCACTCTTGTGTAAAATCCTTATATAGACTGTTCCTTCTCTCCTATGGTCCAGTGAAGCTTAAAGATCACCCCCCCCCCGATAGACCATTAAAAGAGGCTGTGCTCAGCTATGACCTTTCAACAAAATACTTTGTAATTTTTACAACAAAATACATTTGTTTCCTTTGTTATGACCTTATATACAAAACTTGCCTTGATATAGAATGGTCCAGTTTTCATACAAATATCTTTAGAACTACTCTTCATCTTAATGTCCTTGACAAAATCAATACACTTTCCACAGACAGCAGGAAATGAAATTTACTTCATAAACCACCATAAACTGTAAGATAAGAAATAGAAAAAAAATAAAAATGGCGAAACTAGTCTGGTAAACTAGAATTATTTTTTTTTAAGGTTAAAGAGTTTGATCATCCCAGATCAAAAATTAGTAATCAAGCTTTTATTGATAAAACCAACCAGTGAATTAGAATTTTACAACTTCTTTACAGACATTACCAGCATATAGCACAGAGGCATCGGAGCTGGATTTCCTCATGGAGGCGGTTATAATGAGGTAGTTGACATTTGATACACAAAAGTTGACTTGCCAATTAAGTAGGAAATCAAGAATTTAGGTCAATAATGCAGTTTTCAGTGTGTTTTTAATGACACTGAAAAGATAATTGTAAAGTGAATATTGAATCATACAAAGCAAAGAAAGTTTTTTGTGTTTAAAGGACTACATATGATATGGTCAAATTTCTGTTCCCCCCCCCCCCCCCCCCTCCATTTAACCAATTTTTTTAATAGTGTCGTATCAAAATCAAACATTTATTAAACATATACAGAGGATGTCTACTATCACATTAATCTTGATATTAGTCATCATTGTCCAGTAGCTGTTAATCTATGGAATCGCTAAAATGGTCAAATTCCTGCAATTTTGCAAACTAAAATATTTTCACTCTTCCTTCAAATTTTGCCTTTGAAATAATAGAGTGCAGGTCTGCTCACATACGATTTATTCATGTTTTTGTTCATATAATTATACATTTCATGTAGTTAAAAATTTTGCTTGAGCAAGCATTTGCTCAATGTTTCCCAGTCGAAAAACTATAGGAAAACACCCATATTTTGCTCCAAAACATTAATTTATCAAAATAAACAATTTTCATGACATCATTTTAACAATATGACATCACTGGGGTAATTACTTTTTACATACTTGTTTTCAATTAAGAAATGAACAGCAGGTTAAAATTTCACCATAATAGAACTTGGAAAATGGTCACGTGATCAAATCCTGTGAATCCTGCGAAGGTCTTTTCAGAAGATTTGATCACGTACCAACCAAGTTCATATCCTTGCAAAATTTTTAAGATTGCTCTTCATTACTTATATTTATTTTTGAAAAAGGCAAACCATTCAGAATAATTAGAATAACCGTAATTTTAATAATAATCACAATGATGCAAGCAATATGCGCATGCATTAATCATTGTGACATCATTAAGAAGTTCACAAGAATTGAACATTTTAGCTATTCTATAGGTTCATACAAGGAAGCTTATTTGCAAATGTAAATTTTATAATTTCAACCATCTTCAATCTTTTTTTTCAATGTTTTTAAAAAACTTTAATTTTTAGAGCGAGAAATGCATAATACAGCATGTAGTCCTATTAAATGGTTTTGTACAACTTATTTTTTATTCAATAAGTTGGCAAAAAAGATTGTTTCTGAAATTTTAGATTTGAATTTCATTAAAAACTAAGGACAATGAGAATCCATAAATGAGTCTTGTTATTTAACCTCAGAATTACCTCATTAATTCTGAAATGCTACCCCAGGAACTTTTGTATTGTTTTCAATGTTTCTACCTGTTTTGCTGGAATAGAATTGGTGTTTTCTGTTGCAGTAAGTTTAACCATCCTAACATAGTGAAGTTGGTGGGTGTGTGTTTTGAGAGTCATCCTCGTTATATAGTCCTGGAGCTGTTGGAGGGAGGGGATCTAAAGACATTCCTCAGGGAAATGAGACCTAAAACAGTAAGTTAACAGCTGCCCTGCTTGTATTAGTACCCTTGAAAATTAAAAGATTGAATTAGAAGAATTAAAATAAAATTATTTTCTTTCTGTGGAAACAACAATAATAATAAAAGACTGTGCTTAAAAGTTTTGAAATGGTATTTATCATTCTGATGTTCAAAAGCATATTTTTACAGTTATTAATAATTGATATGTGTAAAATCAGTTATTCAGAAAACATTGCAGAAGTTCATACTTTCCCTCCCCTCCTCAACTTTAGCAAAAAATGCAGGGAATAGGCTATTTTATTTTAATGGTATACAAAATGTAATTAAATGCTTATAAATAAAGTCACAATACAGTCAAAACTGTCTTAGCGGCCACCGCTGATCAGCGGCCACTTTTTGTTCCCCCCCAACATGTTTCCTTATATATTTGCCCTGGAATAATTGCCACTTGCGTAACGCGGCCACCCAATTTACTAACTGACGACGTAATTTCTCTGTATTTAGCGACCATATTGTCCACTATTTTGTCACGTTATATTTCACGCCCATTAGTTGATTACAGATCCCGATCATTTTGATCGTTATGAAAACTTGGAGTCGCTTGGGTGATTAAATAATTATTGTATACTTTATATGTGTTTAAATCAAATACGATGAAATATGTTTAATATCTTTTTTGTGTTTTATTTATTTGAAAACATGGCTTCTAGTACTCCGAACATAAAGGGGAAAGTATTAAATCTAAATGAAAAGTACTTGTCGTGAGTTAGATAAAAAAAAGATATGTCATATCGAAAGACAGCGGAAGCGTTTTAAGTTTGAAAAACTCAATTTAACAACATTTTAAAAATAAGTACACGTGTCGAAAAAATTATGAAATCAATTAGACCCTGAAGCACCGTCTAATGTAATGGCCCGGGAACGAGGATATAAACGAATTTTGTTGGATGGTTCAACAGTTCAATGATGCGGTATCTCGTAGAATAAATGTCACAGGACCATCATTACAAGATAGCCCTAAAACATTTTATTGATACAAAGATGTAAGATAAAAAATGTACATTTAAACAGGTGAAATTACATGCGCAAATAAATCTGTAATTATAATAAAACATGTCTTTTGATGCATTTGTATTTATACATTGATTTACATGATTTTGTGTGCAAACTGGAATTAAAGGCCACCTGACTTATGCGCCCACTTTTAAAATTTCCCTATGGTGGCCTTTTAAAACAGGTTTGACTGTAAATATTTGCAGTATAATAAATGTATCAAAATAGAAAAATATCATTTAACATAAAATATAATTTTGGTAATGCTATCGCCTTTGCCTCCACATACTGACAGCTCCCCCCCCCCCCCCCCCCCCCCAGGCTGACACCTCAACCACTAGCATATATAATGAGGCTTCACTGTATCATGGAAACTTTTCAAATCAGGGCCTGGTGCCATAAGTTTTATGGCACTAGGAACGATTCGACTTAGACGAGTTTACTTTTGATCTCAGTCTCACTTTTCCACTATATGTTCCTTTTGTAAAAGTGAGACTTAGATCAAAAGTAAGCTCGTCTAAGTTTTATGGTCCCGGGGCCTGCTGCTGAAACCATTATATAACATACATTACAGATGATATAAGTTTAATATTTGTGTATCTGGGGCACTATTTCCAAACTTTAATCTAGACAGTCATATCTAAGGTTTAAAGCAGTTTTGAAAAATTGAGGAAGAGGGTATTGTTGTTGAAAATTCAAAATTGGATTTTAGGTCAATTTATTCAGAGCATTTGCTTTTTGGGTTGGAAATAAAAGAATGGGGACACATTGTCCTGTGATTGTTTTGTAAAGTATTCTAAAAATTTTGATCATGAAAAAACAATTTTGTCAGACAAAAATATACCTCTATATATAATAATGATTAGATGAAAGTTTGGATGACATTCATGAAATGTAAATGGGTCATGGTCATTGCAAATGTGGCAATACTGCATGTTTTCTTTAGGAAAACCGATTGTAATTCATACTTGCATGATTAGCCAGAAATCTCCGCAATCCAAGTATGACATAGTTATTGGTGTAAGATTACTTATTTTCTTCTAATTATTTTCAGATACTGTTACAAATGCATTGTCTAGCTTTTAAAATGTCAACTTTAATTCAAGTTAAGCTAGACAATGTAGTTCAGTTTTTCACATTATTGATGGTGTCTTGAATTCTATATACATTTGCATGGATTATTTTTTGATCAATTGAAAATAAAGCTACAGTGAGAGCATGTCTTCGACAGTCTTGCACAGACTGACCTCAGACTTACGAATAGACTGTAGCAACTTTAACATTTCTCAACTTCTTCAATTTCTACTTCCTTGTGATTATCCATTGGCAGGTCATGGGAGATCCTCTTGTTCGTGTTTCTGATCTTCTCAGCCTTGCTGATGATATTGCAAAAGGCTGTCAACACCTAGAGGAAAGACATTTCATTCACAGGTAAAAAGAACAGGGAACAAAAGCTTTATAACTCAATGGTTGAAAGAACTAGGTACAGTTTCAGTCATATTTTACCCTGTTTAAGAGTAATTTTTAAAAAATCACAAAAATGGAAATGTAACATTTATCTACACAAGAATATTCATAAACTAAGAATCTATAAATAGTTACCTGATTAGACTCTCACAAGGGTAATTGTGACATCACAAACAGATTATTTTCCCATAATTTTCATAAAACTGAGCAGAAGACACAAATTCCTCAGTAGTTTTTTTTAATAGAAAACTATATCCGCAGCCGTCGCCCACGATGAAACTCACATTACAACTTTATCCTGTTATGACACATAAAATATATTTTTCATCATTTTTGACTAAATCATAGAAATTTGCCAAAATGTTGAAGTCATAATTATTTTTTGAAACAAGATAAAAGTGTATAAGTCGGTATTTTATATACACACATGTTCAAGATAGTATGTGTGTATTTTCATGAGATTTAAACCACTTTTGAATATTAGGGCAAATAGTAAAAGAAACTGTACCTTCTTTGTTTTAATGTCTAAGATGGTAAACTGCCATAAAGAATGTATGGAATCAGGCAAACATTATTAAGAGCGTAGAATGTGACGAACTGTATTAAGTCAAATATTATTTGCGTCATCTTTATTTCGTGATTTACTGTAATAAATTAGTTCGCATCGACTAATTTTTACAATCAAGATGTAGATTATCTAGAAATTAATATACCAGAGAAATTTTAAGACTAAAAATATTTGCAAAAATAATAAAAAATATTATGACCCTTGGTTTTTTTCATGCACACAGTATTTTGCTTTATCTTTCTAGTCATTCAAATCACTTTCTTTTCTTCAAAGGTTGTTGAATGAGCATACTGAGTATCTTTCTTCTACATGTACAGATGCATTGTATTCACTCAAAAATGATTCACTCTCTATTCTACATGAATTTCCATTTTTCTCTTTTATTCCAGAGACATTGCTGCCAGGAATTGTTTGTTGACCTGTAAAGGAAAAGACAGAGTAGCTAAAATAGCTGACTTTGGTATGGCCAGGGATATCTACAGGTAGGAGGCTACTAAACCTTCCTGTTGTTACATTTGTGATTACGGAATGATGTATGCGACTTGCCAGAATATGAAGTCTTAGATAATGAATTGTTGCAGTAAAAAAGAAAAAGTGTATATACAGTACAGCTCACGAGTATCCCGACAAAAATACCGACCACCGTGTTTGAAAGTCCACGCTGCGCGTGGAAGTGTCGGTACCTTTGATCTATTGTTCTCTGTTACGGCCACGGAACGAGAAAAAACACGGTGCGACACGGTGCAACGCGATGCAACACGGACAATAACACAGTGTAACACGCGGTATTTACCTGTGAAAAAAGGAGGATTTAGAAATAAAACTTATAAAGAATAAAATATTTATTGATGTACGTAAAAGAATGAAAGAAAAAGACAAAGAAATAGAAATAAAAAAAAATTTTAGGCACGCAATTTTCAGACGTATGTGATTGTTACGGTTGATTTTTGTTGATATTAAAAATCGATATCGCCCACATAAATGTTTGATCAATTAAAACACTTACACTTTCTTTTCCTTTTTAACATTCAAATAAACGGTTCCATAAGTTTTTGTTTCAGTCCGTTTTTAAACGTAGTAGTAATCGTAGTTACTGTAGTTTGGCAGTTTCAATAGTGCATAAAACCATAACTGTGATCTTTTCTCACTTATACTCTATTCAACGATAACAAATGTAACGGGTTGTCGAAAACAAATGTACTTTCTCTAAGTAATATAATTATACAGCTTTATATCTAATATATTTTCAAATTTTCTTTCTTTTATACATATGTGTGATGTACTTGTCCATGTAGACTAAGTACCGCACGGTACATATTCATAGCGCTAAGAATCCGTGGATCGGTACTTGATATTTTTTTATATCATCTTTATAGCAACTTGAGTTTAGAAATTATTTGTGTTCCAAGAAACTACAGTTTACTCGGTATTGCAATAATTACTGTTTGATTGTTTAATGATTGTCATATAAGAGAGAGAGAGAGAGAGAGAGAGAGAGAGAGAGAGAATGCGAATACCAGTATGAGTTTAATTTAAGTACATTTTACTTGTAATTCAGTGTAATAATAAGATTTATAGTTTCCATTATATTGAACCCTTTTCCCTAAAATTGCGATAGAATATATGCAGTCACGGTCCACGTGCTATCCCTGCCAATCAAATCAGCCCGCGAGATAGACCACGTGCTCCTTCCATGATATGGAAAAATGCCGTTCTATTGTTTTTTTGTAAGTCCGTAAATAGAAAAAAATGTTTAACAATGAAGTATTCAGTGTTTGAAATATTTAGTTTCTTTATTCTTATACTGCATGTATGAGGGTTGGAATATTACGTTGTAAAATATCTCTCTCTCTCTCTCTCTCTCCCTCTCTCTCTCTGTACTTTTGTGCAATCATTTTAGAATTATCAGAGTTCTATTTGTATGAATTTAATTCATTCATTTTAGATCCATGGTTTTAATAACAATTTCAACACAATGACTAAAAGTTTGTGAAGTTCACGATGTAATAAGATTTTTCGTTAAAATTTCGACGCTATTTCACATCAATAAAGTTGTGTGTTCTAAATGCTTGCAAAAAGTGACCGGTATTATCTCATTCATCTTTTTAATCAATCAGGTACCCGGTAAATAATTTCTTATCGCAAGTTTATTCTTTGAAATTCCCGCATTTATAGAGTTGCTGAATTGTTCCCCGGATCCACGCGCCGATAGTCTTACGTGTAGTTGTTTGTGTACATATCTACAGACAATTTTTTTTGTTTGTTAGAGATTAGGAAAAATCATTGAACTAACAAAGTAGAAGTAAGATATATTCAGACCATACACACGACGGGTTGTGATGAGTTACCAAACAGGTGTTCGCGGAAAGGTGTGAATAACGGCATCTCGAGTACACCTGTTTAGACGTCCAAATATACACAAAGTTGGTTGTAAATTCCAATGACACCTAACAAGACAGACAATAACACCTGTTGTGTATAGAACCCAAGATGAAAGACAATGCTGGGTATCTGATCAGCTTCCGTATATCGCACGAGTGATTTTTTTCATGTGAAATCACGAGGCCATTACCAGCTATACAGAAGTAAAGTTGAAAAATATTTTATGAAATGCGGGTATATTTTTAATACATGTACAATGCTTGAATATAATTTAACAAGAGTTTGTTCATGTATTTATTTATAATCTATAATATAAAAGTGATTTTTTGTTTACTTATTGCTACATAAATAGCTGAAGTCCAAATTATTCGAGTCTCCGGTAATATGGGGTTGTTATTTACCACAGCACATCAACAGCACATGTTTTTAGAAAAACATGATCTGAAATGTTTTCATTTCTCATTTTTAATTGTTTTAAAGTAAGGCTGTAAATTAATTGATAAATCAGAAAGTGTTTACAGATAACAGAAATAAGACGTTTAAGCTCCCGACATTTTAATAGGATCGTTAGTTACAACATCACGTGTGTTTAGAAAAAAAAACAAGATGAATTAAATTGATTTGAATTTTGATTATATATTAATTGATTATTAAATATTTTTGGTGAATTTATTTTCATTAATTTAAGAACAAATGAATTAAAAGGTACCCATTTACATCGAGTTTTCAGATCACAAAAAATTAACTTCACGTTGACAGCCTCGACAATTTTCTAGGTCCGTGCAACTTAAGTTGACATTCTTTTTTTTTTAAATGTGAAAAGGATATATATGTTTCAACCCTTGTTTAGCCATAATTTCTTTATTTCTAAACATACGCTATTTCTATCAACGTCTCAGGTAACGATATCCACGGAGTAACACAGTGGCCACGGAGTTACACAGGCGGCCACGGTGCGACACGGTGCTTTTTCTTGAATTTTCCAATACACATACACGGTGTCACACTGTGTGCATGGTGCGACACAGACCGTTTTCAACCGTGTTTTTTACACGGTGGGTGTCGGGATACTCGTGAGCTGTACTGTATTACATCTATATATTTATTTTTATGATACAGTTAGAATCACTTTGAGCAAATGTCATAAGAAGTTGGGCAATTATAAGTCAGTGGCTGTATGAGTTTGTTGGTCATAGAAAAAATTACTTATTTTCAGAATAATTTCAACTTTATGTATATAATTTGTTATTACAGATACATATATTCATATTTAAGTTTAGTATCTTTGCTGCTGTACGTACTATATTGCTTTACCTCTTTCGGCAACAGTTTGCATGGTTATATATTTTGCCAATCATTAATGATCGCAAAATTAGCAAAAGTATCCCCTTATTAACAACCAATTCCATGCATACAGTATGTATTATATCTATTGTTTTAACATTTCCTTTTTATGTCTCCCTTTGAAGAAGGGAGGGCATATTGCTTTGCTGCTGTCAGTCACAAGGTCGATCGGTCGGTCCATCAACAGTTTCCGTTTATGTTCTTCACAGAGGATGAACATATTGTAATGAAATTTGATATACAGGTTTATCATGATAATATCCAGGTCAAGATTGATGTTGGGTACAATCGAGCAGTTTTCAACAGAGTTATGCCCCTTGGACATAGACAAATTCCAATTATTTGCAGTTTCAATTCATTTTCTTTGCAGAGGATGAACATATTGTAATGAAATTTGGTATACAGGTTAATCATAATAATATCTAAGTCAAGTGTGATTTTGGGTGTAGTCAAAGAATTTTCGGCAGAGTTATGCCTCTTGGACGTAGAAAAATTCTAATTATTTGCAGTTTCAATTCATTTTCTTTGCAGAGGTTCAACATATTGTAATGAAATTTGGTATACAGGTTAATCATTATAATATCTAAGTCAAGTGTGATTTTGGGTACAGTCAAGGTATTTTTGGCAGAGTTATGCCTTTTGGACGTAGAAAAATTCTAATTATTTGCAGTTTCCGTTTTGTTTTGGGGTTTTTTCAGAGGTTGTACTTACTAAAATGAATTTTGCTTTGCAGATTTATCAAAAATTTCAAGGTCAAGATCGATTGTAGGTATGATCGAGAAATTTTTGACAGAGTTATGCTCCATGGACTTTGAAAAATTCCAATTAATTGCTAGCGACCAATGGATTAACTTCGTTATATCATCCATATAACAAATTCATGATATTAACTATAGCGAATTCACTATATACATATTTTATTTATCCACTGGCAGACTACAATTTTTTGCTAATTTGAGGCTTAGAATGAAAAAACATTCTTTTGATACCTTTAAAAATCGGATTGTAAATTAAAAATTTATGCGAAAATAAATTCATTCAAACTATTTTGTTCAGTGGTAGTGCAAACTTTTTTAACTGCAAACAAATTCATGATAAAAGTGTTAAATTTTGTTGTTATTCACCTCTATGGGATTCAAAATCAGTTCGCTATATCCGTAAATTTGTTATGTCCGAATTCGTTATAACCATAAAATTTTGCGAAGATTTCGTAAGAATTTATACAGGACTCAAAAAAACTTTGCTATATCCAAGAATTTGCTATATCCATGTTCGTACTAAACGAGTTTCACTGTACAAACATTTTTGATGATCGTGATAATTTTCATGATTGCATGAGAACAATGAAATATAAATCTTCTTTATCATGAACATATTTACACAAAATTTATTGGAAAGAAGAGAAATCAAATAGGCAAAGGGTGTAAGAAGAGGGAAGGGTACACTTGGAGTGATCAAAAGAACAGTGTTATACTTGGTATAGAACTAACTAAAGCCAGATTTGTATATAGTGACATGTAAAAGAAGTTAATTCGAGAATATGAAAAGCTGTGAATAAGATGTAAAGCAACTGCTGTAAATAGATTATGAATGCTATTATTGGAAATCTAGCATGAAAGTATAGGTTAATTACGGCCAGTGTAGCATTGCGTTGAGTGATGACATAGAAAAATGTAACAGGCAACCTGTTTAAAGAGTGTGCTTTTGACAAATGTTTAAACGTCTATAAAAAAACAAGAAGCAATTATTGTGAGAACTCTTGGTCAATTATTGTTCTGATTCTCATAGAGAGTTAAACGCCACAGCTGGCAGTTGGTGCATAAATTATCAATACTGCATAAGCAGGTAAGAGTGGGTGGGTACTAAATCGGCCATTTAAAATGCCATTTAATTATAAACTGCAACCGTTGATTTGACCTGTTTAACTGTTTGATCAAATAGTATCGTCACTCAACGCATCACTATATCGGCCAAAGTGTATACTCTCAAGCCAGATTTGCTTTAAACATTGATTTTTGTACAGCACAGTCTTTTTAATGATAGGTTGTAAACTTAATTGCATCTAGTGTTATTACAACACAGTGTGAGTGGCATTGACAGATCTACAATTAGTGTTGTTTATCTGAGTAAAACAGAAGTGGGGGAGATGCATTTAGAGAGAACCAAAACAAAGTTAATGGTTGTTGCTGCAAGCATTCATTGATTATTTGCATAATTGTATAACCTTTGCGAACGCAATTTCTCTTTATCTGGTCAATTATGCAGCTATTTTTTCTTATTATAAGTTCATCTCAGCAACGTGTATATGCACTGGCAAGTTCTTTATTTTGAACGACTTTTGCACTTTTTCATCTTCTCCTAAACTACTAGGCTATTTTGATCAATGAAACATAATTAACTTTGAAGTAGAAATTACAAGTTTTTTCATATAAATGTCATGCCAAATAATGCAGAAATAATCGTAATAAGGTGGCTAGGTTTAATATTTCTTTAGAAAAATTTGGTCAGTATTTTCAGAATATTAGTTTTCTTTAATATTGTTCATGTCCCTTGAGGTAAAACAGAAGCCAAAATTGTGGTGCAAAAGGTGCCCATAGAAATACTGGTTAGCACAGAGGAAATAGTTTGGATGAAAAACAATTTCTGAAATTGATATTGATGAAGTGTAGAGCAGAATTCATTGTCAAATACAGTGATGATGAAGTGGCTTATTTTTTATGCTGCTAGCTGATTATTTGTTCTTTACTGTTAAATGGTTGCATTATTTAAACAATAAAATGATTTATACAGTGTTTCATGTGGGTATGTAAATATTTGCTGCAATGATTCATTCTCTCTCTCTCTCTCTCTCTCTCTCTCTCTCTCTCTCTCACACACACACACACACACACACACACACAATTGTTATTATTGATCAGCATGTTACTTATAAGGAGCAGCAAATTCTTCAATATGTGAAGATTACCATAGTAGAATTACTTGAAAGTCTAAGGTCAGACCATGCAAAACCATGGAGTTTATGCTCTCAGTGTAGCTAAAGTGTTGATCAATCATGAAATAATTCAAACATAAACGTCAAAAGAATAAAACAAGATACAGAACCAATGAATGTTGGTAACATTTTCAATTACTGGTACATGCATATTTGAATAAACATTTTAAGGATTAAATTTAATCAGTGCTAAAGTGTACATATACTTGAATGTATGTATATGTGTATGCATGTTTATATGCGACTAAATTGATTTAAAGACTAAGTTAGTTGTGTGGTAATGTTTTTAATGGGTTTTCTAAAGGAAAAATCTGGATATTGAAATAGTGACAATGACAGACGTTCGGGCAGCTGCCAAATGAATACCTTTTATTGTACGGATAAATCCCTCTACAGTTTTCAAGATAGGAAGTTATTCTTTTGCAGATAACGAAATTGTACATATATCAGAGGTGTGCACATTGCTAGGATTTTGATTTCAGATAATTTATGAAAAAAATACCAGCTGTTGAACTTTGTCATTTATTTTTTTTTTTGCAAAATATTGCATATAGGGTACCCCTACTGTATGGATAACTCTTTCTACAGTGTTCAAGATAGGAAGTTGTTCTTCTCTGGATAGGTAGTGTTCATCGATTCAGGGTTGACAAATGGATTATGGATACTGTTCATACAAAAAAAAAACCTTGTTTGCTGTCACAATGACAGATTTTCTTTTGTTTCATATCAAAATACAAGTATACTTCTTCAAAAATAGTGGAGAATATATTCAAAGAAAGTAAATATTTTCAGGCAACTGTTGCAGTCCATGGTCCTCTTGTTAAATTATAGGTGATTGGGGATGCAAGCTACAAACGCTAATAACAAACTGTGTTGATCCTGGGGTTTTTAGCTCACCTGAATGGAAGGATTCATAAAAACGTTTAAAAATCTTATTCTCAAGAATTACAATGCTACAATTAGTATGCAAACATTCTTAGAAAAGATAGATTTTGAATTGTGATTGTAGACTAATACTGGGGCCCCTAGACGGGTTCAATGTTTAGCTTTAAAATATATTGGGAAAATATTTAAAAACTAAAATAAAATGATAGAATGAACTGTTGTTTAGGTGAAGAATGTAGCCAATGGGCCTCTTGTTATTAAGGTAGTATTGGACACTTCCATGTTGTGACGTATTGTTTATCGAAATAAACAATAAAATAAATCGTAATTTCATGAATAGTTTCTTTCCCAAAACTGTCACTTAACAGCATAGCCCAGTGGGTTAGAGGATTCTCTACAAATCTG
Organism: Magallana angulata; assembly: GCF_025612915.1. Taxonomy (NCBI): domain Eukaryota; kingdom Metazoa; phylum Mollusca; class Bivalvia; order Ostreida; family Ostreidae; genus Magallana; species Magallana angulata. The sequence continues at coordinate 40,523,903 of NC_069113.1, read as the reverse complement.
TAAGTCATTAGTTCGAATCCCACAGGGGATTTTAAGATTTTTAGCTTTTCAAAAATTTTTAAAAGGTATATTTTGGTTAAATATTATAAATTTGAAAATTCTAAACCGATATAATGTACTTTTATTCACAATAATATCACCTGATGTCCCATACCACCTTAAGTACATTGTTCAATTGATAGAACACCAGTATTTAATAGATATACCCAAGAATTTACATATAAACTGAGTATCCTTATTTTTTCAGGTCAGACTACTATAGGAAGGGAGGTAAAGCTCTGCTACCCATAAAGTGGATGCCACCAGAGGCTTTCTTAGACGGCATTTTTACCTCAAAAACAGACGTGTGGTAAATGCATACAATTTCACTCCAGTGAACAATTAATATATAATATGCTATTATAATACTAAATAACAAACTGAGTTGGACTATATTTCTGTAGGAAAATGCTGTCATCTTTCCTGCGAGACCCTTAATATTTCCAAATGATTGGAGCTTTTTAGGGCAATGAATAGATTTCAATTTACTCCTTATCCCATAAGTTGGGAGTTTTCTGTGATATCACTTGTTTTTCGATCAAATAGGCAATATGAAAATAGTCAAAATCAGCGCACTGTAACGTTTTGTGTATAGTATGCCACTGACTTCAGTACTCCAACCCCCTAATGTTGAACAAAGGTGTGTGTTAAATATAAAGTAGAGCATAGATTAAAATAGGGAAAGTGTCTATTTAAGAAAATTTTCAGATTTATATGAAGAAAATATAAACACAAGATGATGAGAACCATCACTTTTATCTAAATCATCATCCATACTTGTACCATACTTTGGCTTAAACAAAGATATGGTATTAATAAAAAAAAAACAACAAGCATCTATTGTTGCTGACAAATTAAAATACAGTCAAACTTCATTATCTCGAACTAGATGGGAATGTTTAAAAACTTTGAGATATCTTAGTATACGAGATATTGAGAGTAAAATGCTGAAAAAATAAGTAGTTGGGACTTTCAAATCACTTCGACATATCCATTGTATTTGAGATATCAGTGTACGAGATATCGAAGTTCAACTGTAGTATCAAATGTCAGTGGATCTACTGTTTGTACCAGTACTGACTTTTGCTGTTTTGAAGGTCTTTTGGGGTACTTCTGTGGGAGATCTTTTCCATTGGTTACATGCCCTACCCAGGCAGGACGAACCATGATGTCATGCAGTATGTCACTAACGGGGGGAGACTGGAACCCCCAGAAAAATGTCCAAAGCCACTGTAAGTCTGTTGATTGCTGTCTTCAGTTTGTCAACATCATGCTGCAATGTTTCTTCATTTAATTTTATTTTTTCTCTATGCTAATGGATAAAGCTGAATATAAGATAAAGTACATTTGAACAGGACTAGATAGATTTGACAATGAATTATTTTGAATTTTTTAGGATCTTTTGCATCCTCGGTTTATAGCACAATCATATAAAAAAAAAATCATTGGATCAGATTTTGTTTTTGGCTGATGTTTGTTCATAATCAAATTGAAATATAAAATGTTTTGAAAGAAATTGATTAATGAAGTGAAGAAATCTCTGAACAGTATTTACTCGATGTCTCATTTTTTGTGCAATGCAAATTATACTCCTATTGCATTTTGACTCAATCCATCTCAGAGCAAGATGTATGATTTGTTACAGCTGATACTTTCAGTAGTTTTACTAGATTTTGTATTGACTTTATCAAATGACCCTTAATTCAATTTTGTGACCCGTACATTTAGCTTTATTACTGTTTTGCATGTTGGTGTCAATCTTGATCAGTTTTCAGGTGAAGAAGAATAACTCTTGATGAAAATGTTTAGTTATTCAATTAAAGTAATGGAGATGAAATAGTTTATTGACCCAATCGGTTTAGATATTGCGTGTTAGCGTTAGCTCTAGTTATTATTCTGTCATTTCATATCACAAGGTCGGACATTCCAATCAGACATTAATACATCACCAAGATGCTCAGAACAAGCCTGTTAGGACTTCATGGCTATGTAATCTTTGTAACACTGACTTTCAAATATTGACTGAATCAAATTAAGCTTGGTGCAACATATCTGCTACAATTAATGTAAACAGCACTGTTGCTTGTAACTCCTCACCTAGACGAGTTAAGTGATATTCGCGGTTATCCCCACATTATATATTGATTTGTGTGTCTGTTTTGGAGACCAAAAGTCTTTCTTAGCATAGATGATTTATGTAACAATTCTGAGATCAATAGATGTCGGTTAAGATGTCATTATAACTCATTCAATTCATCCAATCAGAGTTGAGTAAGACTTAAGAAAGCAAGGTTAAGTGCATTCTATACCCATATACAGACAAAAAAGCACTTAAATTTGTTATTGTAGTCAAAAACTTAGATCAGGTTTTGTCACTTGACCTCTTATCTATTTCCTTCATAAACAGAAAATACTCGTTGGATGTCTGTAATGTCCTATAATGGACAAATGATGTCAGCTGGCTTAATCCCCCTCTATAGGGTACTGGGTTTGTGGGAGTTTATTAACGGGAGGGATCCTCCATACACCATGACTTTTACTTTTATGAAAGTACGTCACAACATGGCAATTTGAATGCATTGTGAAATAGTTTATATCATAATTTGTTGACTATCTCCTTAGTGCAATGGGTGTAGCTCCAATCTACTGATCTGCTGGTCCCAAGTTCAAATATAGCAGGGACTTTTATTTTCATGAATAGAAGTACAATTTAAAATATTGATTTTTTTCCCCAAAAATTTCGATTTTTTTTCTGTCATTTTCAAGTCTTAAACATGCTAGAAATCCATATCTTTAAGTAATTTAGAAGTTCAGGTATGTATGCAGAACTTTTCCCAGGTGTGTGGAGGACCCTTAAGTATAGTTAATGACAGCCTCATAGATTATGTCAAAGGTCATCAGATTCTGTTTAGAACACTGCTATACCATATTTCAACAAACAATAATGTTTACTCACTTTATTTTAACTTTTGAAGTCAAAAGATTAATTTGTCTTGTGCATTAATTGATATTTGTTGTTTGATTTCAAAGTCTTTTTTAAAATTTTTTTAGTCAATACCAATTACATATGTATCAGTACTAGTACTGGTTTTTGGTCTCAAAACAGACAACCAATTTTAAGCTATTGACACAAAAATGACACGTCACTGTGCAATGTCAGAACTCTTGCTACCCACTACGCAATCTTAAAAGTTTGTATTGAATGATACTTACATTGAAGCACAGTTAATTTAGCTACACTGCAATAAATTAGCCTAAACATATATGTACCAGTACCATTGATGTAGATCATTATGCAAAGATTTGAGAAGTATCCACAATAATTACCTGGTATACAAGTTTGCATCAAGGTGGAAATGAAATGAGTTGTTACTGTATACAGGGTTATTTTTGCTCCAATTATTTTTCACCCTTGTACAATTGCAAATAGTTTCGCCCCGTCTTGAATTTGCCCAGAAGGAGTTATGTTTAAAGAGAAATAATTAAAAACTTTTGAATTTGCCCAGTCTTAAATTTGCCCGCTGTCAACGAGGGTGGAAGGCGTAAAAATTAAAGGGGGAGGCGAATATTTCCCTGTATACAGTATGTACTTCATTTGTTGTTTAGTGGAAGAAAGTTGACATAAATCATTTAAAAAATTTTGGTGATCTGAATTACAGGTATGACTTGATGTGTGAATTACAGGTATGACTTGATGTGTGAATGCTGGGCAACCAATCCAGATAGCAGGCCGACCTTCACAGAAATCTTAAAGGAGCTCAAGAAATTCTCTCAAGTGAGACGCTTTAAAGTCTTTAAATTGTGTCATTAGAATAGTTATAAATTTTTATTGCATGGGTTCCACAGGTATGAATTAAAGTAGTATGTTTATATGTAACATTGTGTCTGAAACTGAAAGAAAGACAACTCTTCATAATCTTTCCAGTGCCCCCAGATTCTCACTGCAGAACTACCAAAGTTCTTCATGGTGCCATTCCAAAGCTTCAGCCCTACATCTCGGGCTCACTCTGTGAGTGAGGACGAAAGTGAACTTACTCCAGACTCGGACACAACGGAACCACTGCTGACCCCCCGTTATCAGGGAAGCCTGAGGTCCTCGAAGAAATCGGCTTCTCCCAAAGACAGCTTAAAGTGTCCATCGCTGCGTGTCAACCTCCAGACAGACAGCTCATCTTGTGATAAAAAGACAGCATCTCGCGATCCATTCCCTTCACTTTGTGACATCACATCTTTGTGTGAAAATGAGTATGAAACTCACACCTCTGACTCAAGGTCCCAGGCTACTGCTGCTCAAGCTACCGAGAATAGTCCTCTTGTTAACTTGCCACAATTCAATGGCTCAAATTGATACAATTTAGTCTTTACCAGTAGTTGTTTTGCTTTTTTTAATACAATGTACAACAAATCAAGCAAATCCTCGGAGGAAAATATGAGAAAAATACACCACAATGTCATGATTTAGTTGTATAGTGAATAATTTTGCTTGTATTATGGTGAATGTCCCAATTTGTACTAGTTTAATACAATTCAGACTTTAAAATCTGAGTCAAACAAACTAGTCTGGTTTGGAGGGAGGATAAGCTTGGTCTGTTATGATGCCTGCCTGTCTATATCTTTATTCTTAGATTTAAACATCATCTCATATATTAACTTCAATCGATCATCCTTAAAATTGAGAACATAAATGGAGGAAAAGGGGGCAGTTAACTTGAGTTATTATAAGTATCATAACATTTCATGCAATACTGAGATTACCAGGAAAATCTTCATTAGAATGGAAGTTGGGTATATTAGAGGGGGCCCCTAATTCTAGTATGAGGGGTTGCCTTATAGATACTTTTAAATGTTAGCATAGTCCCTTTGCTGGAGACACTTGTGTTAAGACTATTTGTCCTGATCATATTGAGACGTACGTTGTAAAAATAAAAATTGTTAAGCGGGAAACTAAAATTTTCATCAAAAATCAAACAGATGAGACAACCATCTGTACCATTTCTATTTTAAAGTTTTGTTAAAAGTCTGATTTATTTAATAAATTTATATTCATCAAAATTCATCTTGTAACAAATTTTGCATAGGTTAAAAAGATCTAACTTGGTAATGTGTTAATTATACTATGATACTGGCTATCTCACTTACCTTACGGATTAACTTTAAAAACTACTTTGTTGGTTTATCAGTGTGTAATGGCTGCAAGCACAGCATGTATTTATGTTCTTCAATAATTTTAACAGTTCTGTATCTTGTGCTCCAATTAAGTAAGCATTTTAACAATAATTTTTATCTTTCTTTTAATTATTCATATATAAGTATTGATATTGTTAGTATGTAAAGTAAGGTATTTTGGTTGTCACATTAACAACATAGAAGAGTCAGACTGGTAATGTCATACAGTTGGATAATTGATATTATTTAAACAATAAAATGCTTTCTCTGGTGATTCATTCGGGATATGAAGGTAGCCACATTGCAGAAAAATACATAACCCGCATTATGGGGTTTAATGCGGGTTATGTAAATTTTTCCTGCAATGATCGCTACCTTCATTACCCGCATGAATCATCAAAGAAAACATCTTATTATTTATATTAACATCTTTCTTTTAACTTATTAATAAATTGATTATGAAAAGTTAGTAAAATTCACTAAAATACTATTAACGTACATAAGTATGTTAGCTAATAGAAACAGCCAAATCGTCTCCTGTGAGACTTTGAGTCTGGCGTTGTCATGAATATTTCGTGCAGTTCGTGATTTTACTTACGTCACTATAGGTTCAGACCAATCGATGAACAGGGGTGTCAATTTCAGTCCTGTTATATTCAGCCGCTGTAGATTTCGACCAATTGGTAAATGGGGCGTGTAGATTTCAGTCTGGCTGTTTCTATAGAGCTATGAATTAACTATAATTTTCTGTAAGAAATAGAGGAAATTATACTTGGTAGATGTAAATATTCAGTTTTAAATTTACAGATAGGGTATAAATAGTTTGTGCCATCCTTATATTAATAACCATAGGATTTTTGAGGAGTGCAAGAGAAAATGCTCATGGACATTTTTATTGTTTACATACACTTTAAAGGTGATGAATTAGGCCTTCAAAAGAATATTGTAGTTTTGATAGTATTTTTTGGCTTTATTTTTTAGAAAAATAATTTTTTACACACACACACCCATTGCAAAATTTTCTGGATCTGGGCATGAGTACATATGTACTGAATAAACAAAAACTACAGAGGATGAAAGTTCTGTGTTGTTTATGCTCTGTGATCATTGTCTTGCTCACAAATCCTTATTCATAAGGTAGTGTCTGTTTTTAGCTCGTCTTATCAGAAGTTTTATGTGAGCTCTTCCGATCTTTTGTCTGTCGTCACCATTGCAGATGTCATCAAAAACTTTTCACATTTTCATCGTCTTTTTCATAACCACTTGGCCAATTTCGATGAACTTGACACAAATCATTACTGGGTGAAGTTTAAATGATGATTCATGTTTTCTTTAAAGGGGAATGCTTAGAATTATTGAAAATTATTTTGTATTTTTCAAAAATCTTAAAAGCCATTTGGCCAGAAAAGCTGAACTTGTGCATGTTTATGCATCCTCAGGAAGTGTAGATTGAAGTTTGTTGAAATCATGATCCCTGGGGGTAGAGTGGGACCACAGGGAAGGGGTTTGGAATTTTTCATTGAAATTAGAGAGAGAGAGAAATCTTTTTCCAAAAAAGTTGTAACTTGTGTGGTGTGTGGAAGTATTCTAAGGTATTGTAGATTAAAGTTTATTCAAATTATGATCCTCTTGGTTAGGTCTAGCCTATAGGGGGGGGGGTCGAATTTTCACATACATCTTCAATAAAACAATTCAGCCATAAAAGCTGTAACTTTTGTTTAAATTTGTTGCGCAGACTATAGAGGATTGATATTTAACATTTTTATTTTACTTTATTAAGATCTACTGAACAAAATTTTTAAGATATTTTGAATTTGATATTACAGTGCTGATTTTATCAAGTTGTGGCTATTGTTGCAGAGGTGAGCATTGTGGCCCCTTGGATTCTTTTTTTTGGGGGGGGGGTTCAAGAAAAAAAGTCTTGACAGCCATGATTTTGATTTCCATGTGACTTTATACCCCCCGCAAATGAAGTTAAGGGAGGTATATTGGTTTCACCCTGTCTGTCAGTCCATCTGTCTGTAGATGCAATTTTGTCCCTCTATAGAATTCTTTACTAGTGCATGGAACAGTGAAAACACTAAAACTGAGGAAATTTGAAACAACTAATTGCATCTGCCAAGGCTCCAATTAGAAACGCTATTAAAGTAGCATTGCTTGGCTATTTTCATTTACTGAAAAGGGAGAGGTTATTGTCACTCTTTTGTTTATTTTCTTTAAAACAAATGAAAAAAATATCATCTAATACAGAAGTTTGTGAACGTATCACATAAGTTTTTACAGTGGAGTTCTGACAATTTTGATTTTTTTTCTTTAACTAAATTTTTTTTTACAATTCTAGAGTTTTTTTTATGTCCCAAACCTTTATTATTCAATTTAATTATTTGTCCATTTTAAATAAGCCTTGCGGGGGCATTAGTCCCACTAGGACAGTTCTAGTTTACATTATCATATTTTATGTTAGTAAATATCATGGATATTGTTTAATATGTGATTATACATGTATTACAAAAACTTACTGGAGATATCCAAATGAGCCAGGGCTATGTCAATGTTGGATGTCCATTGCATTGAACTGTTATTGTTATTAAGTTAGAGCTCACCCTAATTGTTATATAATTTAATCATTAGTAAAGGGTGAAATAAGCTATTTTGATCACCAGTCATCTGTGGTCTGTTCGTCCACCTGGTAACTTTTTACCATAAACTGTCCAATTACTTATCAAAAAATGATTTTTGAGAATATGCCCTTTTGTACAATAACCCTTGAATTGAATTTAATTAGATCTTGAAAGCTTTTGTTTTTTATTTAATGTAAGAATGCTAGTCAGCAGGTGAGCGATGTGGCCCATGGGTCTCTTGTTTGTTATTCCTATATTGGTAACTTTTTTGTATGTAGTGTGTCTTTTATAACAAAAAGGTTACAAATGTTCCATTAACAATGTTAAAAATAGTTATATTATATTTAATAGATCATAAACATTTGTTTTGAAAATATTTGTATTTTTATGTATTAATGTAAAGTGCCCCATTTAGCTTTCCTTGAGGAAATGGGGAAGCATTGCCTCAGCAAATGTATTTCATTGCTTTTGTCATTGCAACTCTTGTCCCTTTAAGATTTAATTTTTACTGGTTGTCTACAGAATAATATGTTGGGTTGCTTAAGTCCACAGAAGGTAAGGCGAAGCAGACCGTTCCGTTCTATGTACTTTAACATCTATGTACTTTAACATCCCAACATATTTCAGCAGTCAGTCAGTAGCAAACCTAATAAGTGTGTTGTCAAGGATACAGTTTTTTGTTTATTGATGAATTGGTGAAAGAAACATAATGGAAATGATGTAACAGCCGTTATGTTGCCATCTTTTGATTGCTACTTGCCGATTATGGATATATAGTCGGCAATCACGTGATGCGTTTTATCCAGTTACGTTGCAAGATTTTAGTCTGAGGCAAAACAAAGATTAGAGACAAAATATAGACGGCAACATGTTTGGCGCAACCTCATTTTTTTTTTTAATTATAGGCAAGACCTAGTTATAAAGATGTTTGAATGGACCTATACTTCTAAGAACCATTTTAACATGAGCTTGGATTTGTGTACGTGTCTCAAAAAGCTTGTATCAAAAAGGCCTGTCTTTCATTGCTGACCACTTAGATGGTTCTTTTAAATCAACAAGATATGCCTGGTTGTTGAGTTAAGACTACGCAATCTGTGCATATTTCACGTGAAACCAGCGTCATTTTGTACTTGCTTAGATGCAACAAAGAGATAGTTACACCCTACCGAAAGTCCAATGTCTTGTTAATTTGGTTCAAAGTTGTTGTTGGTTTTGGGGGTTTTTTTTGGGGGGGGGGGTGCGTTAGGTAAACTTTCAGGGTTGGTGCAGCTCAATTCAGGCTTCGAATTTTGTACTTTATCCGTATTTCATGTTAGAGAACAAGCTATATAAAAGATTAATAATGACAGATTTCAAGTAACTTGGGCTATTCTTTGATCAACAGCCGATACCAGATGTCGACCAAAAGGCACAGCAGTGTTGCATAGACGCACTGTCCTTTGACCAAAAGGAGCTTCTCTCCCAGTAAGAGCGACTGTTTGACATTTTGAGGGTTTGTAAATATGTGTCTAGCTGCATGTAAGTGTACACAAGTCAAAAATTATATTTTGGTATATTTACTTGAGCCACAAATTTTACACGATCACCTTTTGATGGGAAATTCAAGTTGACCCATTCCTTGGTTTTACATTTTGATTTCAATCGATTTTTATTGGAAGTGGAACCAACTATTTGAAAAAGTTTCAATTCAAATTGATAGGTGATGTTTTTCTTGTCTTTCGCATTGGATAAAAATTTCTATTATAATAGTACAAAATATTTTGAAGCATTTCCTTGTGAGAAATGTTATCATATTTTGAACATTTAACAAACCAACTGTATTGATGGATACAAATTATTGAATGGGAAGTATATATTGATGATGCTGAATAGTGAGTAAACAAATGAAGTGTTATAATGTTTCTAACGGCTGAAAAATAATAGTTGTTTTAAGGTGGTATGGGACATCTGTCGATAAGTACATCATAATTGAAATGCTTTCAACGGTTTTGAATTTTCAAATTTTACAATATCTAACAAAAAAAATAGCTTTTAAAATTATTTTGAAAGGTAAAAATTGTAAAACCCACAGTGGGATTCGAACTCATGACTTACAGATTCGTAGTAAACCCTTTAACTCACTGCGCTACGCTGTTAGATGACAATATTGGGAAAGAAACTACTTTTATAACTGCACTTAATTTTATTGTTTATTTCGATAAACAATACGTCACAACATGGAAGTGCCCCATACCACATTAAAATACATAACAAGAACTTTCTTTCTTATTTCATCATGTAGACCTATATGTTCTGTATCTTTTGCCAATTTTACTGGATAAATCGATAAGTATAATAAATTGCCACAAAAAAGTATTTCACTGAATAATTTTATCCAGTTCTGACACGCAAACAACGATTTTCAACATGCATTCAGATGGACAACCAAACATTTTGTGTTTATATGGGGCATCATTGTGAAACATGATTCTGTGTATAATTAATACTTTTGAACAGTTTTAGATATAATGCATGTATACTATTTTATGAATGTTTCATAATTTCTTTTCATTAGTACTTCTTTTTAAAAAAAAATTAAAAATAGCACGGATCCCATGTTTAAAAAGTCGATTAAATATATACTGTTGATTTACGGTCTTCTTTTATCAAATATTTCACGTCAAAAGGCAGGTAACTCTTATTTGTCATATAGGCAGAGTTGCGTGCTGTGCGTGCGTGCCTGTGTGTTGGAAAATGTTCTACAATCGCCAATTTCTTGACTCTTTTAAACTCCGTTTATTTAGTACGTATTGTCCTTCCATTAGTACATTACATACACCATAGACCCAAGAAAGAAACTTGACATTTGACAAAAACACTTCTTGTCTTTATGTACTCTGACATCAATGTATGAAATACATTGATAATCTCACTTTTTGTTTCAAAACTATTTTTAAATGGCTTTATAATTATCAATTTCTTTTTAAATTCTGGACCAGGTTGCAGGTACAAAAAACATGAGTTTGTTGAATGTAAAATACTGTAATTTTGATAAGTGAATGTTTGCCGTTGTTTCGACAACACAATCAGATTTATTCAGAGTTAGTGTAGAGAAAAAACATTAAATGGATGTAAATTATTCTTCTGAATTGTTCATCATGTAGTCTCATTATCGGCTTGGGGTCGTTGATGAAGAGTGAGTCATAATTCGTGGAAAAATGTTGCTTAGAATTGTTGCATAGTATTTCTGGAATTTTATTTATATAGTTTTATATTAAAATAGCACGTTGTGGCAACGCACTAGGAAATAAAACGCATTTATAATAGGTTCTTTTATTTTCAAATCGACATCAACAACTTTAGCTCACCAGAGTCGGATGCTAGGAATGCTTTAACTTGGGTGGAAGCATCCTCAGGTAGTGTAGATTCAAGTTCGTTCAAATCATGGGGGGGGGTCAAATTCTTACATAAGAATTTATGGAGAGAAAAATTTTGTCCTCAAAAACCAGTCGGCCAGACAAGCTGTAACTTGTGTGGAAGCATCCTCAGGTACTGTAGATGCAAGTTTGTTCAAATCATTATCCCGAAGGTAGTGCGAGTCACAATAGGGGTCAAATTTTTACATAGGAATATTTATTTAGAGTTATATCTTTAATGAAGATTCAAGTTTGTTCAAATCATGAGTCCGGGAGCTAGGGTAGGGGCCAAAAAGGGGTCGAATTTTTACGTAGGAATATTCAGAGAAAAATCTTAAATACAAATTGGGATGACAAGCTGTAACTTGAGTGGAAGCTTCCTTAATTGGTAGTGTAAATTCAAGTTTGTTCAAATCGTGATCCCTGGGGGTAGGTTGAGGCCACAATGGGGCGGTGGGGTCGCTGGGTGGGTGAATTTGTACATATTAGGTTATGAATGTGATTATTTTTAAGAAAGCAACTTGACATTTGTTTACTCTCGTTGTTAGACTGTGGCACCTGGGCAATTTTCGGGCCACACAAGAGGTTCAAAGTTTGATGTAGGTTTATGTTTATATAAATAGTTCATCTTCTTGAGAGCTGCAATGCTCAATATGTAAAATGAATATGAAATCATCCAGTTTCAAAAGACGCTTAATTTTTATCATTAGAATATGTGGAGAAAATTTTTATCTTTTTATACAAGATCTATTTTACTACATTGTTCAGATATTTTGTATAAGACACCGTAAAGCTGAGTTTTTCATGGCTGTTATTGCTTTTGTTAGCAATATGGCCCATGAGCCTCTATCTAACATACTTTGGAAATATGACTGAGAGTATGATTGATGAATATTATCTATCGTCATTCGGAACGACCAAAGACACCAGTAATACCAGTAGGCCTACACCATTTAAATTAATTTCAAGAAGAAATAAGGTCCTTCATGAAAGCGAAAGTGCGAAGATGCGGTACGGTGAATGGCGAGTTAAAGTGTGAAGGAGTTGCAAAAGTTATAGAACTAAGTACCACTTCTTCGCAACGTAGCAGTTTAGCCTTCGCACCTCCGCTCCTTTCCCTTCGCATTTTTATTTATTCGCACTACAGGCCAAGGTGCATTTGGCCCCATCAGATTATTATTTAAAAAACAACAAATGTCCATTATATAAACTTACATAATGTACCGGGGTATGTACAATTAATCCTATGCTAACATCAATTTATGCGCTGTCACGCTAAATCTATATAGCAGATGCGTATACCCATTCCATCTTTACCTTCGCACAAGGGCGTAAGTGCGTGGATGCTAGTAGCTCCATCAGAACACCAGAAGACATTGATATTCATTTTAGCTCACCCACGCTGAAAGCTCAAGTGAGCTTTTCTGATCACATTTTGTTCGCCGTTAGTCTGTCCGTCTGTCTGTAAACTTTTAACATTTTCGACTCCTTCTCCACAGCCAATGGGCCAATTTCAATTAAACTTGGTACATGTATAAAGCATCATTAGGGTGAGGGGAATCAAGTTTGTTAAAATAAAGGCCGCACCTTCTTTCAAGGGGAGATAGTTAGGAATTATTACTAATTTTTAAATCTTTAATCTTTAAAAATCAGTGTGGCTAGAAAAGCTGAAACTTTTGTAGAAGCATCTTCAGGTAGTGTAGATTCAAGTTTGTTTAAGTCATGATCCCCGGGGGTAGGGTGAGGCTACAATGAGGGGGTCGATTTTTTACAGTGAAAGATATTTTTAAAATCATCTTCTTCATGACCAATGGGCGAGAAAAGCTGTTACCTGTGTGGAAGCTTTCAAATTTGTTTAAATCATGATCCGAGGTCCTTGGGGTAGAGTATGGCCACAGTTAGGGGTCGAATTTTTACATGGGGATGCATAGAGAAAAATCTTTAACAGTTGTCTTCTTAAACAACCAATTGGCCAGGAATGCTTTTACTTAACTGTGTAGAAGCATCCCTTGGTATTGTACATTCAGGTTCGTTCAAATGATGATCCACGAGGGTAGGGTGGGGTTCACAGTAGGGGGTCTTATATTTACATATAGGAATGAATAATAAATTCTTCTTAAAAACCAACAGGCCAGGAATGCTGTAACTTGTGTTATTATACTTTGTTAATGAAAATCATTTTGAATCGGGTATTCCAAAGGAAAAATTCATTGAAATGATGAAAATGGCGGACGGGGGGCTGCCAAAAGGGTACCCTTATTGTACGGATAATTCACTTAAGTTTTCAATTGTACATACATCAGAGGTGTGCATATCGCTAGGATTTTGATTTCTGATAATTCATGAACAAGAGGCCCATGATGCTCACCGGAGCAACCACTAGACATAATAAAATCAGCTTCAAGAAGCCATGTCCTAAATATCGGGACAATGAATGAGTAAAATAGATCCTTTATTTAAATATTTTCAAAATTGTCTTCAAATGTTCTTATGTTGAGCTCGATGTTTTCATATAAAGCATTGCCATTCTCAAAAAGATCTTTAACAACTGTTCATATAAATATTAACCTACATCCAAATTTGAACCCCGTGTGTCGCCTAAGAATTATCAAGGGCCACATTCTAAATAACTTATAATCAACAAATTGTAACATGATTGCATGATAGTATATGCTATATATTTTTTTTAAATGATCAATGGAAACATTAGAGATCCTTCCCCCACCTATTATAGTCTCATCTTTTTTTATTTGATTTTTTTTAAAGATTTTTCTCTATATAAATTACACCTGTCCACCTGAGGAGGCTTTCTCTGAAGGAAGGAGTCTTCTCGTTATCATACATACTTCTTATAATAAGAAACTTATGAAATTTTGACACAGTGAAACAGATCATATAACCAAGTAATTCTATCAGTTTAATTAAATTTGACCTCTTTGATTTTGCATAAAGGTCAGGTCAAGGTCACTTCCTTTTTCCTCAACTTAGAGTATGATAAATCTTTGCAGTTATGTAGACATCTTTTTAATATATGAAGATTCTTTTCTTCAGTGAAATGATAGAATATGAGAATGCCTTTCAGCTCATACTACTTTTAAAATAAATATTCAAACTAAATTTGATATTGCTTAGCCCGCATTTTCTCTGATTCTCTTAAATTTGGAAGAAATTTTGATTATTTTTTTATGCTTCCAATATCAAGATATTTCTAATTTTTACGTATATTGAAGACTTTATATAAATATATAAGATATAAATTTACAGAAAAGCTAATTTATTGACCATTTAATAAGAGAGAAAAACTGAATTGAATGATTTTTCACACAAATCAATGTATAGAATGGGCGCTTTAAAAAGCTTATAAAAATGTAATTTGATAGGCAAATAATATTTTAAAAACATGTTCTGAACCCCAAGTAGCCTATCATTAGTTCACATTAGTTTTTAAAAAATCCAAAATTAATGTTATTGTTTTTAAAATGCTAACACAGACTCATTAATCTACAGCAATTCTGAATTACAAAACGTGGTATTTACCTACGCCAATATTCCACCAAAAATACATAGTCCTTAATAGATTCTAAACATTGATTACTATTTCTATGCCAAATTGTATGATAGTGAAAAAGAAAGAAAATATACTTTATTAAATACAATATTTTAATTTCCTTTCATCTTGATTTAATGAACAATTAATCAATTTACGTTTGACAAGTCGAAAACCAGAAAAGACTCGCCATGTGTAATTTTTGCCCTTCTTCACTTGGAAACCGTTTCGCATTGTCGTAAATTCGCCCAGACACAGTTGTGTTAAAAGAGAGTACACTTGAGGTATTGAAATTCGCCCAGTCTAAAATTCGCCCGTGGACGACAGAGGTGAAAGGGCGAAAATAAAACAGGGGCGAAATTTTTCCTGTATACAATAACAGCTTTTCTGCGGAATTGATTTTAAAAAAGAAGATATTTCTCATCATGAATTGAACAAATTTGAATATACATGTGCATACACTACATGAGGATGCTTCTACACAAGTTACAGCTTTTCTGGACAATTGGTTTTTTAGAAGTTTTTTGATGATTTTTCTCCATATATTTCTTTATAAAAATTCGACCTCCTATTATGCCCACATTCTACCCCCGGGGATCATGGTTTGAATAAACTTGAATCTACAAAACCTGAGGATGTTTCCACACAAGTTGCAGCTTTTCTGGCCGATTGATTTTTGAGAAAAATCTTTAAAGATACCAGCAAATCTTTAATAATTCTTAATCATCTCTTTTTGAAAGAAGGTGTGATCTTTCATTTTAACAAACTTAAATTCCCTTCACCTAAGGATGCTTTGTGCCAAATTTGGTTGAAATCCTGGAAAAGAAGTCGAAAATGTAAAGTTTACAGACGGACGGACAAACAAAACGCCACACAGACGCCAGACAAAAAGTGATCAGAAAAGCTCACTTGAGCTTTCAGCTCAGGTTAGCTAAAAAAAAAAACAGCTGTTGAACTTTTTGGCTGGGTACCTATATTGTACAGATAACTTCTCCTACAGTTTTCAAGATAGGTTTTTTCTTTTGCAGATCAATTGCAAAATTATCTGACGTGTGCATATGGCTAGGATTTTTATTTCTGACAATTTATGAAAAGAAAAATTCCAGCTGTTGAACTTTTCTGGCAAACTATTGCATATAGAGTACCCCATTTCACTTGACCAATGGATTGTGGACACTGTTCATGCACACAGAAGAAAACCCTGTTTGCTGTCACATTGACAGCTTTTCTCTCGTTGTGTCTGGCGTAACCCAATATTTTTAACCAAATAAAATATCCACTTTATATGAGTAATGGTACTATATTTTCTGCATACATCATACATATATTTGAAAAAGATTAGAAGTTATATTGAAACAGTGGCATTTCTAGTGCAGCTTGACCAAGAAATCTTTAAAACATCAATCTTCATAGCAACTATCCCCTTGAATTTATTGGATTCCTATACTTCCCACAATAATAATGGGTGCCAAATAAGGTTAGATTTCAAACTATAAAAAAAAAAAACAGAATGACATACAGAGTAACAAACTGTCATTTAAACATCTAAAAAAAAAAAATTAAGCAAACAAAAAAAAACAAATTCCATTTTTCAATGCATGTTTTATTTATTTCAAATAATAAAATACAGAATGTATTTTACTATAACTTTTCAAATTGAAATCTTTTACACGAATGCAAAACTTGACAAGTGCAATATAAGTTACAGAACAATTTCTCATTACAAGCTTTCTTCATTTAGACAACACAAAAAAGGTCAGCCCATTGCTGACAGACAGATACAAAAATTCACAAAGTACAAAAAGATGGGTGTAATTATCCACATTCCTCCATTATATTGACAGCTGCCTGTTGATAAAGAAACAGAACAAATAGTCTTGTACAAAGTGTTCCTCCTTGTCTCATACCAGTCATATCAGTAACTGAAGTTAGAATAACATGGAACCAAGGAACAAACAGAAAAACTTGGAGAAACACTTGGACAAGCAGACGTGTTCGGACATTGTTGGTACAGGCCACATGTACTGGGTCTTTCGCTTCATTCAATGCTCCATAAAAAGCCATCACTAACCAAAAGCTCTGACAATTCACAATGTCGCAGACAACTCATTGAATGTTTGCAAAGTAACTTTCAATCATAATATTGAGGGGGTTATGTTGTGCACAATACAATCTTCAGTTATTTTTTCAAATTGACAATTCTCTACCTTAAAGTATTTATGGTTTATACAGGTGTAACAGTCTAATATGTAACTTTTGGGGGACACTGAAATGACTTATTTACAGAACTGTATTTACTGGTAATGGCACTTAAAGTGGGGGATATGACATTTCATTATAAGAAATTACTTTTAATGATTATCTTACAGCTAATGCAGTTATTTGTGCATAAATCTTCAACATAAATACCACCCTTATTTCCCTGAAAATCTGATTTACATACACATATTTCTTCATTATCAATCACTTTCTTGAAGGAAAAAAAAATTGATTCTTTGTGACATTTCACTCCTTGCATTGCAATAGAGCAACTGGCACTACTTAGGCATGGTTTTGAACATGATATACAGAAATGAATTCCAAAAACAACAACAAAAAATCACATGAGAATAAACAAGCCATGTAAACACAAAAAAGGAAAGAAAAATTGCACATTTATCGGTATAAAATCACAACGGCTGATTTTGTAGCATTGGATGACAAACAACTCATTTACATCACACGAGCTTATAATGAAAAATGGACCTGCAGACTGAAAGAATCATGGGAAATATTTAAGAAGGACCATTCACAACATTTACTGCAATGCTGTTCAAATAAGGAACCATGTTTGCACAATAGAAAAAGAATTTAACAATATTCTTATTCAGTATATGCCATACTGGAATCGACAACATTATTCATTAAACTATGAAAAAAAAAACAATTGACAAATGAATTTTAAAGGTTTAATTTTTTGGTTTCAAATATAACCTAAGTTAGCTAGTGCTTTGAACCATTTTTTTTCTGAAGGGCCTCATTTAATTGCCATCCAAACCAGTTGATATGTGCAGTATTTAACCTGTCCTGCTGGGTCAAAGAAAAAATGTCATGGGTGTTCCATACAACCTTCTGGATATATATCTTAATCCAATAATAATAATAAAAAAAAAAAGGAGTGCTATTTCATCTCAAATTCACAATATGATTGTATCATACAGGGAAAAAAATATATATACAACAAAACCAATATATATATAATTAACAATTGAGAAGAACAGTAATACTTGTAATAACAAATTGTTACTTGTAAAATGAAAACACTAATGCTTCTCTCACTCTCTTCATTCACAGATAAAAAAAAAAAATTAAAAATCTGTATCACACCTAGGCGAGCATGAAGACATCAGACACTCGGTATCAATTCTTGCAGACAGCTCAACGTACCCATTTCATAATAGAGTTATTTTTCCTGCATTGTGAAATTCTGATGCTACCAATTTTTTCCTAGAGTTATCTTTTCATACATGTAATTTTCATTGAAATTGCAGGAGACTGCAACATACACATTTAGAAAGAGTGTTTTCAATCAAACTTAAAAAAAGGACAAGAAATGCTTATTACAAAAGCTTACTAGTGTAAAGTATGACTTAGTCATTGTGCACTTATTACTGACAAGGTTCTAGAAAATCAAACAATACAGTAGCCCTCGAGGATCACAGATCACTCATACTAAAATATTCCAATCTGTTCATTGCAGTAATACACGAAAGAAAGAAAAAAAAAACCTAAGTTAATATCTGTCAACATGGAGTAAGTAATTGTTGAAAAATTAGCATGAATTACTTTCAGATTACCAAAACTGCCCCCCATAAGGGTTATCATTAAATTGGGTGAATGATCAATTATTCAGTGTAAGCTACGTATGTTAAAACTAATGGCAAATATTATGTATGTTCTACAGAATAAATATTCATAATATCTCAAAAGATCCAACAAATTTTCCATTTTATCGAAAGTACTCAACATATCCAAGTATAATTTTTTTTTCTTGTTGAAAAGCGATTTCATAAACCAAATTTAATACTGTTTGCTGGATTCCAATTTCTACCCTTTTCAATTTCTAAAAGAATATCACTCTTCCCCAATTTGCATATTTAAAATATAAGTGATAAAATAATGAATTACAAGAGTTGTAAAACAATGACTAGAAATAGCAGTGGCAGTTCAAACATACAATAGTTTACTTGAACATAAAATAAAAAAGAAATTTACACATTAACATGAGAATTCTTTCTTTTAAAACATAATAAAAATCAATAGGCATCAAAATATAAGTAGATATAAGGCATAGGGGAAATGAGCTCTCCAAAAAAGTAGCTTCTGTCTTCTGATAAGAAACCAGCATAAATGGATGCTAGGCCATTGTTTCTGTGGTCAACAGGGAGCTCTGATTGAGGGGTGAGCTTACACAGGGGGTAAACATCACCCAGAGATTGGAGGGTGGGTGTAGGCACGCCTGCATCCCCTTGAAGCCTGACAGAGAAAGTTAAGGCAGAGGCTAGTCCACTCAAGCACAAAGCCTCACACATCAACTGATCTCCTCAAGATGGGGAATGGGAGGCTGTGTGTTGTTCTTGTTGGGTTTTTATGGTTTCCTGAGGAATTGGCGGACTGCTGTGAGGAGCTTGTAGGTACACAACATTGAGATAAAGTACGGTTTGTTTCTCAGTCTACTCCTCAGTCCTTTAGCCTTCCTCATCTGTCCTCCGCCTCGATGTCTGCTTTCATCAAGCCAAGGAGTGTCTGGCACTATACAACTGCCTTGTGTCGCCCCCCACAGCATCCACACTTCACCCCACACTTATGACAGGCCGTTAGTGGCCAGTAGCACCATAAACATGGAACAAATAAAGACAAAATTGTTAAAGCAGTCCACTTTTTACAATTATTAGCATCACTGGGATCACAGTAGCAAGGGTGCCCATAGTCCCCATCAGGGTCACTCATACAGTGATAAATTAGTCCTTTTGCACACCAAACACAAGTGACACATTCTATACACTTTTCAACCCCATCTGGGGCCTCTTCACAACTACCACGGCCATTTTCTTCTTGAGTGAAATTGTCATGGCAATGTTTACAGCGAAATTTAGAAGATCCTAGGAGAGGATGATTAGTTCGTTTTTTGTCCTTTTTCTTGGGTAGAGGTGGATGCTCCTGTATGGAAGGCTGATGCTTGATGTTGCTGGTCGTTTCCCTTTTTGAGGGAGGTTTGTGAACAGATTCTAGAGTGGGGTAACTGTATTCATGTGGTTTTTGTGTCTTTGCTATTATAACATAAGAATATTCCTTCATTTCATGTTCTGATTGACTGTCTAATAGTCCCTGATCTGATTTGGAACTGAAGGAGTTCGGGTCGTCGCCATGGACCCAGACATCCTGATGGTAACAGTCCGACTTACTGGAGCCGTCACTCTGTGGTGTGGTAGGCGGCTTTTTATTGGCTTTATGAGGTGAGGATGACACGTAAACGACGCGGTGAACATGGTGGTGGTTGTGACTGTGGTACGGGTCCAGCGCTGACACATTTGAGGTCGGGGACTGGGGGGTGGGGCTACTGGTCGTGGTGGAGGTGGTGCTGGCCGACTGGGACGATGAACGAGAGATCGGAAGATCTAAAATCTGAAAGAACAATGTAAGAGAACAATGTAAGAGAAATTGGAAAATCAAAAATCTGAAAGAACTATGAATAAGAGTTTTGAAGAGTAGTTGTCTGGCAAAAAAAAAAAAAATCCTACATGATAACTGCATTTCTTTCATTTTGTAGGATAAAGTGAAAGTTTGGTTAACTGATGTTGCCTTTATTGTTCAATATGTCACATCATTATCTAACCCATTTAACTTGGTTGAAATATATGAATTTACACTATGAAAGAGCACCATTGCAGTTAGAGGGTAAACAGGTGTCCATATTGACTTGAGAAACAACAGAAAAAACACTGAAATAACCTAAAGTCAACTAACAGACCAAGTCCTTTTGAAAACGGTAACTACAAGCCACAATTTTACACTTAAAAAATATGTAGCAGGATTATCAAGTTTGCAGTTTAGTGTAAGAAGAGGCATTATACAAGTGCCACCTACACAAAAATGTCCTTCTGTGATATAGAATTTTCTCTGAAGTACTGATGTTACAGAAACAAGTAGGTTTAATAAGAAACACAAGGAGACATAAAAAACTATCATACTTGAAAAATAAAATAGATTTCATATTTAATGTAATACTTGAACTCTTCCCCTGGATTATTCTGATGACGATATTCCGATGTCAGCAACTATTTGTTACATTCAAAAACAATCTGCTCATCCCCGTGGCTTGTCAAATACTTCAAAACGTTTCAGAGCAATATAGTACTTTAGAACTTAGATGTTTGGAATTCTTCATTCATAAATTTCATACTTCAATCCAAGTTCCACTTCCTATTTAGGTGACAAGTTGTTTACTTTCTTTGCATGTTGATCCGCGTTGACTACCAGATAACCCCACCAATATCTATACTCCCCATCATAAATCTGAATTAATTGATATAACGACCTACATGAAGGTATTTTGTTTTCTTTTGATACACAATTCTCCTGCCTCTCTCCCTATAGTTACACACACAACTATACATCAGATCTGTCAGGAGTGGCTACAGACCTCCGGAAGTGGATGTAACGCTTTATCTTTACGGGAGATTCTTACTATCTGTGAAATCACTTGCTATCAAAACCTATTTAGCAGCAGCCCAGCCTCTGGCTGACTGGGGGAGGAGAACCCTGTCTATACTTACTGCAAAGACTTCATCATCACCATCTGTAGGCCCATTGGTTCCACCTACAAAATAGGAAAAGAAAATATTGCTCTTAATTATCGGCAGTGTGAATGAACTTGGTGGCCTCATTCTTACAGAAAAGTTGAGGCTTACAATGCCTCAATGATTTCAAAGTTATCTCTTAGGCATTAGTCTAGGAGCTACCACTTAAAATATCACAAATATGTACTCATACCAAAGTTGGCAACCTATTCAACATGTAGTTTATATCTCTTGTCATACAATGTAATTAGCTATCACATAAATGCAATGATATAGTCATTTCTAAATTTGTTCCCCTACAAATGTATGTATTTAACAAAATATCAACTTCGGCACCTTTTTTCAGCAAAGTACAAACTGGTACCAGTATATTTTTTCTATATACAAAACATTTAGAAGTCTTTTTAATCAATGAGGGCTTGCCATCTCTCAGCATTCAATTTCTGAATGGTCCAAATGCTACACATTAAATATCCATATGTCATTAAGCTAGTCTTCATGCTCTCAGAGACCTGATCCACTTAATTCATATGTCTGACATATACCTGGTATACTATAAATGTATCAAGTATACAAATATAAAGAATCTTATGACAGGTTCATAGATTTGAGGCATCAATTGTTACTTTTAATTGTAGATGATGCAATAGTCTTGGTATGACTTTCTTAGACCAGTAAGGTTGAATCATCTCACCCACCCCCTTCTCCCATATTCTGATTTGGATAACATTTCCTTAATTAATTTGGTACTGTACTCCCATGCAGGTGTGAATAATCAACAAGTTCAATTTCCGCCATTAATTAATCTGTGGTTTAACCCCCTCCCACCATATACCATTACAAGAACCTGCAGGATAAAAGTTTAACTAGTGTCAATGTTAGATAGAAGACACTGCCTTAAGCCTTCACCAATAGATGACACACAGAGGGGCAGCGACAACTGATGTATGGGCACAGGGTAACCTGTTTGTTCACTCAACCAGAACTAGTAAATCTGCTGAGGTTTCTATTCTGAACACCTGACACACGTGTAGTCACCATACAGAAACACTATAAACAAATGGGAAAAGAGAGGCAACAACTCTTGAGGAGATTGCTGCTGGTTGTCATCTTTTTCCTTTCCAGAATCTGCTCACAATCTATACTATGAAATTGACTTAGCTTTTTATACATGATTCACTTTTGAACTTCTTTTTAAGAGTAAGTATACAACTTATCCTAATTAAGAGCTGCCTTTTTGTGTATCCTGCACTTCTTTCTAAGAACATGCATTCCTTGCCTGAACTTGTTATTCATTATGACCATAAAACGATTCATGATACATGTAATACTTTGCACAGCGAATTTGTAATATACATATACATGAAAACTGAATGTCATTGTGATCTTTGAATTATTAGATCCATGTACATTCATAATGTCTTAATTCATTTTAACTGCAAAATTTTAAAAGGAATTGATAAGAGTGTTGCTGGGGACTAAAAAAAACTTTGCTATACATGTATCTGAGATTTTGCTATACCCATATTCAAATTAAACACTATTAAAATTAAAACTTAAAATCAAGGTAAAATTGTCATGACCATGTGGCTCTTAAACCAGATCTCCTTATTTCTATAAGCCTTAACTACATCTTACTTATCAGCTAACAATAATCTGCACTTCTTTATAATCATCATAAATGGGATCTGAGTATCCCTGGATCCACTCCTTATACTTCAATGATCTTAATGGATGTCTACACAACTTAACCCTGACCATAATGCAGACACAGATGGACAAGTAGACAATGCCACTCAATCCACAGGGACTACAAATAGGGGTTTCTTTCTATGATTTTTATTCTATATCTCATTATTATATGCATAAATTCTATATCTAATTATTTTATGCATAAATTGATTAAATTGATATTGATTAAAAATGCAGTTACAAAGAGAGAAATAATCAAATTTGCATTTAACTTTTCAAAGAAAATAATTCAACCTGCTTATTATAGACTACCTACAAAGGTGTGTTAATTAATGAAACACATACATAAAGCACAGAAGCCATCAGCTGACTTGCTAATGGCACACGTGAAGATGAGCGTCTTCCAGTGATTGGCTGACAGAGATGACAAAGACCTAGACATATGACAGATACAATCTGTTCATGTTTCCTTTCTCTCATATCAAGGTCATGTGACTGTCTGACAAACCCCACCCATCTCGCATCATAACAAGGGTTCATTCACGTAAAATCATGAATGATCTGGGGATTTAAATGTTATCAATTAGCAGATCATCTTTAGAGATCCAAACAAGAGGAGGCTCAGTCATTACGGGAAGCAGGTTATTAGCAGGAAGCTGTAATGGTTTTCTGAATGAACCTGTAGTAGCTTACTGGCACTGGGGCTGCCTCATTACCTACACACAGAATAATTAAAATTCTATCACAGAGGAGGGGGCAAAACATGGCAAGAATGAGCAGAGGGGAAAAAAACCAAGTTTGTGTGAATTACAATGAGCTTTCAGTCTGTGACCTATTCACCCTTGAGCTTCCACAAACCCACTTCACATCAGCAGATACATTAGCAGACGAAGGGCTGCTCCATAGTCAGGTTAACTAACGAGTCAGTCTCCTGAACACATCATACAGAGATAGATACAAGTACATAGCTTTTTTCTCTTTTCTTTTAAAACTTTCCTTTTTGTTGTACTTACCAAAAAATATTCATCCATAAGAAAGCAATGGAAAAAAACAAGCAGAAAAAATATTGAGTCCATGATAACAATGAGACAAGTACAACAACCAGTGTACTACATGTACATCAAGCATTATTATTTATCAATGCACATGTAGCTGGATGTATGTGTGAATTAACTTGCCATTCATACAAAATAATCAATTACTATGGAGGTGTAGGAATACATGCAGAATACATATTTAATTCATGTCTTACAAACATGTATATCAGATATATAGAAGGGGAAGAGAAAATTTAGGGCAGTATAAAATATTGGACATTGTCTAGTTGATAAATACATTTCTACATATATAAGAGCATATGAATTTTACACACTTTTACATTCCACCCCCACACAGACACAAACACATTTTTCCTTTCAAATACCTGGTAAACTTTGATTTTTTTTTTGATTTTTTTTTTTACTTTTTCACTGATTTTTCAATTTGGAAGCTGTCCGACAGCTGTTTCTTTTTTACCTTTGGTAACAATTTTACAACAAACCTACAGTACAATCAATGGTTTAATAAAACTTATACGTACAAAAGATTCAAAGCATGTAACAAAGAGAATGTGATCTTTTTAATCCTCTTACTAGCTGATCATCACATGGGCATGAGTCTTTGCCTAAAGCAAGATGTGCTACCCTGTCTAACTCTTAGCGTGGTGATTGAAATCTGTTTACAATGGATTCATAGTATACGACTTTTGAACAGCAAATTGTGGTTACATTTCCTGTAATGTTCTTCAAGTCATTCAAAATTCACTGATAGCATAGAGAAATACTAATTTATGGTGCTCAAATAATCAGACATTTCTCTTAGTCTTTGAGGTTAGCACACAACTCAGCTTGTAAATATACACTATCAAAATCAATACGAAGGGCTCATAAACCAGAAGCATGTATCAGAAAGACTGGCCTATCCAATTGTCAACCTGTGAAAATTTTCCATTAGAGCATCTTGTGTAATAATCCTAGCATCGATGTATGGAGAAACCCAGAGCTAATCTCACTGTTGGCCACACCTTGCTTTGTAAATGTACACCAGATGTTGGCTTAAGAGTAGGACAGCTAAGTCCAAATGAAATTTCAGTTCCCAAAATAAAACCTTTTTTTTTTTTTAAATGCAAAAAGCCAACATATCGACTGGAAAGCAGTTGTGAGTACAATGTGAACTTATTGTTTTGCATGATTCACAAGCTGTTCGTTGAAGCATGTTCTAATCTTCTGCCAATCCTGAAATTAGCTGTGCTGGTTAGTATTATTACAGAGTCTGTAAGCAGGCAATATTGATCCCATCATTTTGATCAATGACACACCAGCCAGGACACACTACTGTTCAAATACCACCAATTCTCATTAATGTTTTCAATTAGTCTTTCACTAAATTTGCTACACATATGACAGTTTCAATATTTTTATTGCTAATTAATGATACACAGACATGTGTGTAATGGGCTGGGTTTTGGGTTTTTTTAACAATGAAATTCAGGTCGGTAAATTTTTTACCCACTCGTTTCCGATCTCTCCCAAACACTCCCGGCTTCATATGTTCATGGGGTAAATCCTCGATTAGATTACTTTATACATGCTAGGGCTATAAGCATATTAAACACCGCAGCTCATGCTAAGCAAATAAATGAGCCATTGTTGTGTCTGGAACAAACAATGCAAGAGACTTGCTAATTAATTTAGCACATTGGGGTGGGAGGAGGAAATTCTGATTAAAAGACAGCTTGTACGTCAAATCTGAAACTAACATGTCACAAGTCAACAGCATGTCTTGACATCACAATTGGGTCACTGATCTGAAGTGTTGGCCAATCCTCTTTCATAATACCCACATCTGCATCATGAATGGCAATCTGACTGGAATCTTCATCTCCTGACATTCTGTACTAAAATGACTGTACTCTGCATCCTCTGTTCTCTGTATAATCCCAACCAACTTCATATTTTTTGCCATTGTTTTTCTGACTGCTGACAAGATCCTTTATAACAAGTTCACAGATATTCTAAACAACCTGTACTATGTATATTTATTTAAATAAAAATTGAACTGAATTATATGCTGCTATGCCTTCCCCCATATAATTTTTTTTCTCCTTTCAAGCCTTTGCCTACATTTAAACATCATAAGAGCCCAGACCTTATGTTGTAAATCCTGATGGAAACTGTGGGTCTTAATGAAGCCATTTACAATCTTGAACAACAATCTGTCAACTTTTAACCCAGGGGTAATTGAGCACTTCCAGGTACAACTACAGTACAATAAAACCTCACAGCGGCCTCAAAACCAGGAATGCAAACAAAGTGCACAGGATCAAACACTTCAACCTTTGACTTTGCAAACAGAGAGGGGGTGGAAAGATGAGTCATTTATTGTCTCTTGCTAAAGTCCTTCTTGGTCTAACTGGGGCACTAGTCCATTTGGGTCAGCTTTTTCTTCTTCCACAACGTAGATGGTCCTAGTTTTAAGACCCGATTACCCAGCCAAAGGATTCATTGATCTGGGAAAGCTAAATACACAAACTGGCACAGGCTGATATCAATTAGTGGAGTTTGTGAATGAATGGGCACACCTAGGTGCTACTGCCTATGAATGGAGAAAGGTTACCCATTGATTTTTTGGAGTGAAACACAATGACAACTTGGTACTTTACAATGCCAAGTGGCATCTGAACCAATTGTGTATTCTAATGCTCCAGCTGGGAAGGCAGCCAAAATTCTGCTGAATGGAGAAACAATATGTTGGACTTTAAACCTGTGTAGAGGGATGTTTCAACTTTAATTATGCACCGTTCCTTTCTCTATTTGAAACCACTGTGTCATGAACAAGAAGGAAATGATCTTTGATCTCTTAATTTTCTGATATTATCTGCATAACTTCCCGTTTTGAAATTGTCCGTGAACAGTATATTTTCCCAGACATGTAAGCAGCTAAAACTTGAATGTCAGCACGCTAATTGATGTTAACCTATCAATTATTCAATAAACCACACATAATTTTAACATGGCTATGGATTCAATGCTTGTCAACAATATGTTAACTCTCCTAACTACAAAATTCTTCTGTGTAATCTGTGCATAAAAGACAATTCATTCACACAGTTGTGAAGAAGACTACTGGTGTAGTTATTTTGAAACAGTAAGACATTTTGTACTTCAAAGAAACATGGAATCATCAATATACTTTTATTTGAATGATCATAAATGAGTTTTGATCTTTCATGGAATTCATGTACTAAAGGGTTTATAGGTCCTTGGTCAATTCAACTAAATCAAGAGAAAAAAAGTTTTATTGCACTTCAACTGAAGTAGTCGTTTTTTTTTAAAATTGACCTATAATCTTTTAAACAACATGAGGAAGTTATATTAGTAGTAGTTGTACAAAGGAGTATCAGCTGTGTCACTTGTGCATCTATTTTTATCACATTATGCAATCTTGAATATTTTTTTTCTTGGTTTTGCAAACTGTCTCCTTGGACAGTTACAAAATTGTACATCGCCCATGTAGATAAATACCACAGATGTTTATATCAAATGATAAATCAAATGAATTTTTTTTCATCGTTGTAACCCTGATCTATTTTAAACTGCGCAGATTTCAATTGCATTGCTTCTCGACAAGCCATTATCATTTCACCTACATCTAGATTTGCATTTTCCTGAATCTTTGGGCAGAGTCCTCAGACCTTCAGTCACTTTCAAACTCAATGAACAATCTTTGTACATCATACACTGTTAAATTGTCTTGCTTCTTGATACCAAGCTTTTAACAGACTAAAAGACAACAGAATAAATATGCAACACCTTCTAGCATGAGAAATCAAGAATGCAAACTCTCCGATTGGGAATAGGTGAGAACTTCCTGTTTACTTTAGTAGAAAAACTAAAGTAGTTTCAGCCATTTCTCCAAATTCTACATCTCTATACCTACTGGATTGGTATTTATTCAGTTTTGATACCTCTTACTCTTCTAATATTCGCCTTTTCCTAATTCAACACTTTATAAAATGGTAATCATTTCTGTGCCTAGAAGTCACCTTCTACCATACTGACTATTCTTTTGAAAATACAACATTTAGCGAGCAATAGATGAAATGTGCGAAAACAATACTTATACACATGACATTGAAGGTATAAAAATTATGCAGTATAAAGTTAGTACTTCTCTGAGAGGTTCAAACAAAAAGACTATGTTAGTTAGAGTAATTAAAAGAGGGAAATGTAATATGTGTCATTTAACATTTTCTGTGCATTGAATGAATGCTGGGTCTTTATGTTAAAATAAAAAGAGAAAACACTGTAAAATTGTAAATGAATTTGTACCATCCACAAGATCTGCTACTGCACTTCGAATTCCCCTGTCGAAGGCCTTTGCATCATCATAACGTTCAAATGTGAGACCAAATCTCTTCTCGTCCGTTTGCCAGTGATGGAATTTGGGGTTGGCTTTCACATATCGAATATCTCTCTTCAGAAGGCAGTCAAGAACAACCTGCAATGATAAAACATATTTGGAATACAGGTGCAATGATAAAACATATTTGGAATACAGGTAATAAGACGTTGACACTTCTTTAATCGCTTTGAAGCTAATAACCGGAATTCATCCATGAGTTCAGATGATATATAAAATTATCAAAATATCCACATGTAGCCAAATTTATTTTATAAGTATCAAAAGTTGTCTTAAAATTTGGAGGTAAAAGTTTCTCTAACAAAAAACAAAAATGACAATTAATTAATATCAAATAAATTAGCCTTGAATAACAGCTTATTACTTCCTTATTTTGTATGAGTAATAAAACAATGGACACATCATTGAGTGAATAGTGTATGAACCAAATGTCTTATCTCATACATGTTGTCAAATATTTTGTTTTAACAAATTCATATTTGTAATTTCTAGAAAAGTCCAACTTGAGAAGTTCTAAGATGTACTTGTTGTTCCTGTGAATGAAATGATAAATGAATTTGTGACCAACAACATGTGAACAATGTTTTATTTAAAGAGACATCCAATCATTTTGTTTCTAACACGTGCTAGGGAACCTAGACAGGAAGTGGGTATTCTCCCCTTTCATCCAACACGATTAGCTTCATCATTCTTCCCCACACTTCACAAAGGTATCTAATTTTGTCTTTAAAACCCAGCGCATGTGTACATTGTGCATAATCTTGTATAAACAGGGATTGTCTTTCACATAATAGAGTAAACACTATCAGCCCCATGTAATCAGAAGCCCTAGGTGTGACCCTTTCACAGTGTCAACATTAGCCTGCCACAATTGTTTCGGGGCTTAATGAAAAACGTGTAAAGCGATGACTGGCAATTCACGTGTTCCATTGACAAAATACACTGCTAAACCAGCGGTCCCTAAAATGTGCACAAAGTTTTTTTTTTATGTAATAAATTCAAGACATATACAAGTCTTAATGCGAGAGATCTTAAGTAAATCTAATTCATGTGCTCTAACCAAAATGTAAATACATGTGCAGTTGACATAATATCCAATATGTTTTAAAATTCAATAACTGACAACAAAATATTCTAAATTTATGCAAAATCACATTTTGGGGTCCATTGAAAAGAAAGCTATTTAATTCTCTTGATTCAGTCCGGCAATAAATTAGCGATTTCCTAATTATTAAAATGATGAATGATGCCACCCAAAACTGAGCCAGAACCATGTGTAAAATGATGAGATCTATTCTGACTGAGCCAGTACTGAGATATATTCTATTCAAATGTTAATTATTTGCTATCATAAAAATGCCTGGGAGGATTTCAAAATGCAGGTAAAACATGAGGTAAGAAACAAGTTAAATTGATGCACAGGAAATCATGGGTTGAGGGTAGTTGTGAGGTTGCACATTATGTAACAAGATCATTCATGCTCCATCAAAACTCCATAGATTCTATTCAGTTACTTCAGTCACTATGCATATCTGAATCTATTTTTTCAACAGCACAGAACTTTAAGTTTAACTCAAGTTCAGAAAGGTCCTAAGCTGCCTCCATCAGAATCAATAAACAACTGAAAATGGATGGCAATTTATTCAATCATCAAACTCTAAGTCTTTAATAAAAAAAAAATGCAAAAGCTATATTTGATGTAAATTTTCTGATTCACTGAGTACACAAGATAAATCAGGATGAGCCTGTTACCAGGCCCTGTCCCTAAGCTTATAGAGTCGTCCACCAGGAAAGAGTATATTTTCCCCTATCTTACCGAGTTGTCGGCGATCCTGGTTCCATAGATGAGGTATTCATTGTGCAGCAGATCTTCACCATTCTTGCGAGTGACCTTCCTGAGCCCAACATTTGAGAGCCCGCCGCCTCCCATTGGCACCCAACCCCCGCTGGAGTCATCCCGCATCATGACTTGTGCCTGGACACGCACAATAAACTCGTCACTGCAAGTAAAGAGAGACAGCATATACAGACATGTTAACACTACTGTACCTACCACCATACCTAAACACTGGTTGGCTACTTGGTGTCAAATGATGGAATTTCCTTGCCTTCCCACAATTCCATATTGTTACTAGTACTTATTAAACACTACATAATCCTTGGTATAAAATTATATATTAAAATTGGTCAAGAATAAAAGTTGTGTGGTGTTAAATAGTACTTTTTAAAAGTTGATCAACAGCATTCAAAGCTTCAAATAGCTTGGGTCTTCATTGAGTACAGTAAGGTTTTTAGTCCTTCATTTTATCAAATTGAGAGAGTTAGATAGTTATCAAAGAAATAGATCGACTTCGAAGAACTAGTCAACGTACGAGAACACTTTCTTTGACAATGAAATACACACACAATGTCACTGCAATGAACAATATTAAATCTACTGAGTATTTTTCTCTCTACATTTTTTGTATTTCTTCAGAAATCTAATCGTGTTTATTAGCTTTATACTTATAAAACAGTATCACAATCTACTGTTACCAGTATCAATTTGTCAATATATGAATTTACACATATCTTAAACTTATAAAACTGCCTTCAAATGCATTTTTACCAGTATTTCATTCATCAAAGTGACTATGATTATTCTTATGGTTTATAATGATATTTCACGTGTGTAGTTTTACCAATATATAAGCTAAATTACATGTAGAGCCATTTTAACAAGGCCTTGGACTTTCAGTAGAATGTAACTATCTGTTTCTTGGTCAAAACAAGTTAATATGGCGCTGGTTTCAAGCAAAATATACACCGATTGCGTATTTTTCACTCAAAGGCCTGACAAATCTTCTTGATTTCAAAAAGCCATGGCGAGTGGCCTACAATGAAATAGACAGGCCTACGTCACATTGCTGTTTGACACAACTACCCAAAGTCCAAGCTCTTGTTAAAATGGTTCTAATTGAGGAGATTTTCAAAGTGAAAGAGAGATTCAGATGTAAATACAGTACACTGTATTAACAATAAAACGCTTTTTTGGTAGGTCAAATGGGCAAATAAGTCAATGAAAGTGGTGTCATTGCAGAAGAAAGTTTAAACATATCATTGGTGGGTGCAGATTAGGTATTTTTCTGCTATGCTAGCTACCTTCATACCCACATGAACCACCAGAGATATAATGTTATTGTTTGAATGTGCTATGCTTTTGTTAAAATTTGAGGCCAAACCTCGAAATGTACCTCGTGCACACATAGCACCAAGAACAGCTGATCTTATTTCTTTCTTCATATTTTTTTATCTGCAGACAAAGATTCCTTGAAATTCTGATAATCAAAACCTCCACAAACAATACAACATATGGGATTTACTGTTTATACAAAGCTTTGAGAAAGAAAAGAATCGCTGCATATGCAACATACCAGAACTGGGTCATAGTTTTTTTTTCATTAATACTATAAAAAATAAACACTCTAAAAATCCAACAGCATGTTGCTAGCCCAGATGTTTATCAGATAAATTATAAAATACACAATGTTTACAACATGACAGAAAAAGTTTTGCAAGCCTGATAAATGTAAAATACATGTATCGTATTGCAAGCATTCCTCACAACAAGAATGGAGCCATGGCAAGGTGAGTTTCAAAGTTGACAGGTCTATTAAATTCACGATTAGAAATCTTGAAAATGAACACAAGATCTAAATGCAACCCCTGCCCACTTCTCAGGATAACTTACCGGAACACCTGAAATGCTTTAAGCAGACAAAACTTCTTTATGTAGGGAAATGCTTAGCTCTATTAGTCTATACAACTGACTAAGACTAGCCTCTCAATCATAGAAGTACAATTTGTGATAAAGACCTTTATAACAGTGTTACATATAAACAGATAGCTGTTAATTTGTACACATTTTGTTCATTTCAAGTACTGCGGTATAAATATAAAATAGTACATCAGTACATAAAGTGTTTGTATGGGTAACTGTGCCTGAAAAAAATACATGTGAATTTCTATATATTATCCTAACTTAGATATACATGTACATGTATACATGTACATCTATTGTTTTTTCATAGTCATTCTTGGCAATGCTTATATTATAGTAATTGATATACAATAGAACTTCATACACATAGGGACAATTTAAAATGGTGCACCTTAAGACCACCGTTAGCCTTTGAACCTAATACAAAAACAGTTTTAGCAACCTGAAGAACTACTTAATTGAATTAATCATTTGTAAAATAAGCATTGACAGTTGACTATGAGTTTCACCTTTTTCTTCTTTTTTTTTTGGAGGGGGGGGGGGGGGGGGGGGGGCAGTTGTGACATTCACAATATTTCTTTAGACTTCATTTTACTAACACTGCAATTTAACTGTCACATAGGAGTACCAGCATGTCAATGCTGAGACCTGTGATCCAATTACAGATCCAGTAATTTCAACTAGTACATATATTTATATAGGACTTGAGGCTCGAGCCACCTAGTTGTTTCCCCAAGACTTGCTCTATATCTCTATGGTCAACTGTCACTGTGGTTTTGTTTCTGTGATTGATCTACAGGTACTAAGGATTGTAATTCTTCAGAGTATCAGTGAACTAGTATCTCCATCTTAGGGCAGTATTCACTGAGACAACATGACGGTCACACATCTCTTTAATGTGGGCCTTCCAATATGACAGGATAAGTTATATTAACAGAAGCTACTCTCCTCTCTCTCTCTCTCTCTCTCTCTCTCTCTCTCTTGATGAAGTGATTAACTGACTAATGTTTATTGTCCCTGTAAGAATAAATACAGTCAAACTTTGTTATCTCAAACTAGATTGAACTGTTTAAAAACTTCAAGATATCCAAGTATTCGAGAAATGAGGGTAATTAAGTGGTTGGGACTTACACATCACTTCGACATATCCATTGTATTTGAGATATCAGTATTTGAGAAATCGAAGTTCAACAGTATACTAAAAACACTTTACTTATTTTATATTAACATTTATTTATACCCAATATTCAACAGAAACAAAATGAATGAACACCAGGGTTAAAGGGACTTGGACACGATTTGGGATCAAAAATTTTATTTTTATTTTTTATGTATAAAATGGTTTATTGGTGCATTTTAAATGATTGGCCAAAATATTTAATGTTTAAATCGAGTTACAAGCGAGATACAGAGGAAAGAATTGATTGTTATGTAAACAAAGCTCGAGTCTTATAGTTGTTTACAAAAAATGTAATGTAGAGAATTACCATGTCTTAGACAAAATGACATGTAAAAAACAATTTAAACCAATTCAATATCTTCGTAAATAATATTATCAACAAAAGAAAGATACATTTTATTGAAACTTCCACCAATACAACACATATGTAAAGAATGTCAATATTCGAGCTTTGTTTACAAAACAAAGAATTATGAACTCTGTATCTTGCTTATAACTATTCAGTCAGTACTAGATAAAAACACAATCAAATTGGAAGCATTCTATCAATTGATCATTAAATAATTCAAACATAAATGACCAATTTTTACTGAAACCATGCCTGTTTATTTAATTCTAAACTATCATTTATTATATAATATATAACTATTCATTCCTCAGTTTGCTCATGGAAAAGGTTACACTTCTCAATTACAACTGACATCAAAATTGTTTCCTTATAATTTAAATTTGTTTTCTATTTAGCATAACTACTCATTTTGAAAAGTTAACTCTGCAGATAAACTCTAAGAGTTTAAATTATCATACACATTGTTTATCCTACAAAGTAGTGAAAGTACACTAACAATACAAATTACAAAAACAATCTGTGATTTGCAACCTCTAGCAGCATTTTTTTTGTCAGCAACATTTGCTTCAAAAGAAGGGCATTTCTGTATTTAGAACATATTGATTCGTATCTGCATTTAACATATCTCATCAACAACTAAGGTGCCTATTAAGTTTTTAAAAGTTTATTAAGCTGTATGTTTATATATGCTCCAGCCTCCAGGTTTCATGAATAATTAAAAATTATTTCCTGTATACATACAAATTTTCGCCCCCGTTTTATTTTCACACCATTTGCCTCCAATGTCAGCAGTGACTTTAAGACTGGGCAAATGCCTTTGTCTCAAATTATTTCCTTTTTAACAAAACTGTGTCTGGGAGCATTCAAGACATGGTGAAACTGTTTGCAAGTGTAGAAGGGAGAAAATTACATGGGGCAAAAATAACTCTTTATACAGATTTAATTACCATCTTTTTAATGTATTCTTTAAACATAACATTTATTAACAAAATATTACATTATTTTTTTCATGATTATATTGCAAAAAGCCATTGTTGACCACTGTGATTATCTTTAGAAAACTTATATTAAATTGAATGCAGGCCCTATATAATATACTGCCTGACTTAACTTCTCATGGTTTTTTTTTTAACAAGTCATAGATATCATAGGATGTTTGTAGAAATGAGTTAATGAAACATACAACAAACATAGCATAAGTAACTGCATCTTATATACATAGGTCACACACAGGAAATGGAGTTGCAGTTGCTTTTTTTTAAAGAGGGGAGAGGGGGGGGGGGGGGAGTGAGGAGTGGATAACCCTTATTTCTGAATGTTTACCTTTGTTAAAAATCAAGCTATTCAAGGCTTTGAAAAGTTTTCTGTGCCATTTATGATTTTAGAATGGAGGGGAAAAAATAGATTTTAAGTGGTAAAAATACTGTTTAGTAACCAACGTAACGAGAGTGACTTCAATAACATCTCATGAAAAATGTGCAAGAACAGAGTAAGGCTGTATACCATACCTATTCAGACAAATGGAATATAATGTAGCAATGTTTTTAACACCAGTCCGTTAAAATGAAATCAATAGCCCCTGTCCCAAATCTTTACACAAATATTGGATAGACCTAGCCCTACAGTTTGAACAACAAACATATATAAATTAAATATACATGCAGCATGTAAGAAGAAGTACTGTACAAGTATCAACTTGCTATTCACAAACTGAAACCTTGCTATCAAAATGTATGTAAATCAATATAATACCTGCATGCAAATGTAAACTGTTTACTAAGTATTATGGGGTGAATTTTGTTTTTTCACAATAAGAACTGAATTTGAATACATTTAGATTCCCATTGCATTTTTGAGAGGGGTGTGTGTTATGTGTGTGTAAAGGGGGGGGGGGGATGTCATATTTCACTTCACCTATTACACTGGATACGGAAGTTGATAAATGAATTAACATGCTAAAAGTATCCATAAAAAGAGACAGTTCATATAAACAGAGTTTCTGTATGCAATCCTAACATACCACGATACTAATGTATAGTTCAAATGTAGATCACATAAATTTTAGGTGAACTGATGCAGATCTGGTACACCAGAATCACACCAATACTTCCCTGTAATGTCTGCTATTTCAAAGATGTGGGAGTGAGCTACAAATGTGTGTATGTTGCATTGTTTACACAGTCCAATAAAAAATGCAATAGAAGCTTGGACTCTCATTTCTATTGCACTTGTTTGTTTCTTATAGCAACACCAGGATTTTCTATGACTGTAGAGATTATGAAAATTACATTTCACCAGCCAGATCTGTACAACCAATCCTTTTTCTGGTGTCAAGGTCATTTCACTGGTTGGCGTCTAATCCAGTGATTAAGGGAACCAAACGCCAGAAGAATAAAATCTCACGTGAAATCACTTAGACACGTGGAAAACTCACACTTTACATAAGGAATGAAAATCTGAATAGAAAAATGAAGTTTCACCCATCTATAGATTCAACAAAGTGCACACATGTGTAACACATTGTGCAACAACAAGGCGAACAGAAATATATGAGTAAAGCAATTTTTCGGAGTAAAACCCATTATAAAACCATACTTCGTATTCAATAGACCATGATATAAAGCAAATGTAACCCTATCAGTTGCTTAAATCCACAATGAACGATGCGAAATTCTAAACAGGACGTGACGTTTTCAACCATTCATAGCTATTTATGAATGAAGCTAGTGACATTATAATAGGTGACCCGATCGAGCGAAACGATATACCAAGATTAATCTAATGTCCATGTGCCATACCGGCTACAGATATCAACATAACATACACAATATCATCTGTATAAATGAAAACGATCTAAAAATTGCACAGTTTCATCAGTAACTCAGGCTCCATCTTCTAAGATCACGTACCGCACTTTTTTTTAGGCTGGTATGCCTTAAAACATTATACTATGAGCATCTTTGTAAGATTGATGGTGCTACTTACTTTTGGACCGACACCTCCGTCATGTTAAAATGTCCATCTTAATATATCTTCACTACATTTTCCTGAATTAACTCTTGATTATCAGACAGGAAATGCACATCACTCATAACTCCTTTGCGTCTGCGCGCAAGAAAATAGTTATCCTAAATATTGCATTTATGCACTGTTTAACCAAGGAAAGCAATTGTTCAAGACTTTAGTAATAAAAAGAAATAGTTTTAACCGTTTGTCTAGTAAACAAATTTTGAAATGGTCCGTGTATTATATTTCCGCAGATATGCTGCTGAAATGCAAAATGGCGACTCGGCGATGGTAGGACATTGGAACTACTTTACGAAAATAATCCTAAATGGTCAAGGGAGTACATCCACACGATAATTTCTACCAGGTTTTGCATAAGCGATGATGTAAATTAGTTCTGATGAAAAAATAAAAGTTGCATTGATATTTCTTATGTAAATTATGTGAAGGGCCGTCTAGCCAATGAAATTCAGCCTGTCAATCATTTTAATATTTATGAATCAAATTCTTATTTCTGCAATGTGGGAAGTGGTCATGACGTCAGATTTAACACACACATTGACACGCCCACTTAGCCAATCGGTAATTATGATGACGGCAAATGGACACATTCATAAATTTATTAAGAATACAGAGCAAATATCATCATGTAGAATTTTAATTAAAATCCGTGCTTTATATTTCACAATCATTCCTAGAAATAAATTCCATTTTTTTTCACTTGAATAAATAAAGGCCTACGTATAAATTTCTGAAAAATCAAAGTAAAAAAAGTAAACAAATAAACATAGAAGAGAAATAAAATCCTTTAGCTCCTATCAAAATGATTAGAATACTAAATAACCAATAGCTCGCAATATAACAGTTGGACCTTCGCCCACCAGAAAACTACATTGTACATGTATATATGTGACCGTGACTCGGGTTAAATTCTTGTGACTATCCCGGCCCATGTTTCCATATAATGAGAACAAAACCTGTAATTTCTCTCCTTATAAAAGGGGTGATGTGGGGGGGGGGGTGGATGGGATGGGGATATCACAATTTTGGAAATCATATGTAGATGCGTTGATATTTTTTCAGCTATCCGATTTGGGGGAGGGGGGGGGGTATACACTTGTACTGAAAAAAATTTTATTTGAGAAAAAAATTTACAAGGTCCCAGAATATGACGTTATTTGTTGACGTATTTGTTATATACTGATCGGATAGGTGACGTGTTTTGAAATCGATCAACAAGGAAATTCAACTGTCATGCTCCCATGCAAAGACCTTCCAACGAAAATAAATAAATACACCCTCTTGTCAAGTAATGTCAACTCATCTATAGAACTATAGAAATATGAGGTATAGATCTGTAAGAAATCGACAGATGTAAACGCACTTTAAATTGATTGAATTAAAGAATGTTTCCTTATTACTCATATTTATATAATTTTCAGCAATTGCACAATTAAATACTAAAAAGTCATTAATGAAATATATTATTATATTATTATGGACTAAATATTACAAATCGATTTGTACATGAAGTTTTATCACAAAGACAATGGAAAATGTAATCATACGAAAATAGTGAGCCGCAATTGATAGAGAGTGGACCATATACATGTATATATAGGTAACGTTCATTACTATAATAGTCCACCAAAGTCTTTGGTATCATTTTGGTGGGTTTTCCAGTTTGACTTAATTATAGATCAACTACATGTAGACATCTGATCCTGTAATAAAAGGGTTAGAGCACTGATTATTTCACCGAATAATCGAATAAAATGACTTCATTATACCTATAGCTTGAAACTTGCACCAATATGGTGAGATGTTATTGTCGTTTGTCAGTTTACTGCTAAAAGACAGAGAATGTTACATAATATCTTCACCATTACCACAATCAGCGTATAATTGGTAACCTATTATGCTTTCCAGGTGATCCGTTTCAAGATTTTTCTAGACATTTCAATGTTCGCTTGTTTTGAAATATTTTTTAAATGACATTTTTTTTTGTATAATAATAATTTGTTTCATTATCAGTTTATTGATTCTATTGTTTCTTATCTATTATTATTTATACTTGATAAGTTGAATACAACCCATTAGTAGAAGACAGACAGCGTACTATATAGACGATGATAATGATCTAAGACTTAAATTTCTCTCAAAGTTCTTCAATAACCTTCTATTAACCAGTTTTGCCTTAATCCCTTTGCTGTCGGTCGATTCCGACCAATATCTTTTGGATAGGCAGAAATCAGACTTGGTGAACCAAATGCAGGCATGTAGAATAGAGAAACCAAAGGCACTTTTTGCAGCGACCATTTTTACAGTAATAAAGCGTCATTTAAGCAAAGTTTAACAGTATCTTTTTGTATTTCAACTTAGTATATGGAGCTGTTGTTGAGAGCAGAAATTTGAATCGGTAGACAAAAATACATCAAGCACACACCTCCCCGAAAAAAAAGAGATGCGTAAACCTTAAAATTTATTTTTCTACCTACGACAAATCAATGATTTTAACGTCAGTTTGATTAAAATACTACTTTCATTATATCCTTTTTTTCACTTGACAATCAAAATAAACGGAGCTAGTGATACTTTGATTTGTAATCAGTATGTATAAATTCTTTCATGATGCTAACTTATCGATATTCATTTTACATGGATTAAAACAATTTAAAACGTCCTTTTTTTTCTTTAAAACCCACATTTATCAGTTTTTTGATAAATCACAGATTGACCTGAAACCATCTTATATATTTATCTTAAGAGGATAAATACTCGGTTATAGTTTGAAAGCCACGGGGACTTCGTCAGGATGCGTTTACAATGTATCTATTTTTTTCTTTACAAAACCAGCGATAATATATTCTTTCCTTAGTAGTCCAACATACAGACGTCCCTACAGGGCAAAGCAGAAACCGGGATTCAGTCGCTATATGCTGTGCTAAAAATATGATATCTACGGGGACTTTGCATTGCAACAGACATTGAAAGCAGTTTGGTCCGATTTTATACCAAGTTTTGTGAACGCTTTTAAAAGATGATTATAATAAGCATGAGTATATTAATAGACATTGCAGTAGTTTTCCCTGTTAATCAAGCCACATTTCGAGCAAATAAAATTGTTCATTTTTTTAAAACAAAATAAACGACATTAAAATGATATCGCGTTATTTCGCCTCATATTAAAATTCGCCCCTGACATCGAGGCGGGGATGATTGTATTACGACTTTGACATCGCTTTTAGTAGAGTCTAAACATGCTTAGTGGTCTGGCAAACTAGAAATAAAAATGTGCACATGTTGTTCCCCATTATTTCTGAAGTTTGTTTTGTTTAAAATCGATGCATAACATCCGGGTTAAATAAACCCAAACATTCGGGGGACGAAATCAAACGGTCCCCTTTCCTAAACATTCCCATGATGTATTTGGGGGGGGGGGGGAGGATGTATGCTCATCAAAATTAATTTTATTTACTTTGAAAATTTCTAACTTTGAAAAGAGACCCATTCTGCTAGTGTAAATAGGCGAGAGTCTATAACTTTATAAGATAATTGGTTTGTATTGAAAATTATTATTTGATTCTGTAATAACGAAAAAATCGGACCATGCACCTTGGAAGTACCAGGGTGATAATGTTGAAAAATTTTGCGAGGTATTCCGAGTGCATGACTTCCGGACCACAGTGGCCAATGGTTACATTGAATGAAATGTCAAAATGGGCTTGGCCTCTGTGTTCCGGATAGAGAAAAAATGTCAACATTTCCCATTATAAATTTCTGTAAGAAATATTTTTTTGATCCTGTGAATTTTTCCGAGTGAACAATTCTAATGTGTCATTGAAGATATCGTTGACATTTTCCTTGTCATTAATTTCAATTGTAATGTGTATTTTCATTGGAAATCGTCCAAATGATACATTTGACAGACTACAATATGCGTTCCATCATCTTTGGAGACTTTGCGGGAAATGTATATTAAATACATGTATATATCTCTATACACCATGTTTATTACTGTTATCGATATTTTTTCCGATTGATTGAATTGACATTTGAAATAGAATTATTGTTTGATATATCAGGTACCATATGAGGTATTGTAAAGGAATCGGAGGGTTCTAAGGAAGTCAGCATTTGACAAATGTCTTAATTTACAATATTATTACCGGTATTACATGTACCTTATAAGAGAAAACCCTTAAATTTACTTGTTGAACACCAAAGAAATTTCTCTAACATTTCTAACATTTAAATGACCAGCATTGTTATCAATATAACGTAGTCTTAGTTTATTTACCCTGCCACGCAAAAGTACAACCAGTCGTAAATTTCTGATTTAGAGTTCCGACCACAAATGACCGTTAAGCTGAGACAGTGAGTATCCTCACTAAGTGCTTATGAAGGACTTCATTTTTATATTCAACCATTGATGATGTCATGTCTGATTAAGGTCAAGATCTAGTAAATAAAAGGTGCCTACAGGTTTATAAAACTCAAAATATAATTCTTTTAAAGGGACTTGGACACGATTTGAGCTCAAAATTAAAAAAAATTTAATGTTTAGAATGGTTTATAGGGGTACTTTTAATGCTTTAACAAAATTTGAAATTCAAATATTGAGTTATAAACAAGATACAGCGTTTGAAAATCTTTGTTTTGTAAACAAAGCTCGAGCTTTGTTATGGTTTACATATGTGATTTATTGGTTTAAGTCTCAATCAAATGTTGCTTTTTTCTGTTTATCGTATTATCTATGAACACATTGAATCAGTTTACCTTGTATGCCATGAGTCATTTGGTCAAAGAAATGGTAATTCCATACTTTTCATTATTTGTAAACAAATATCAGAATATTAGACTCGAGCTTTGTTTACATAACAATGATTTCTTACCTCTGTATCTCTCTTAAAACTTGACTTCTAACATTCAAATTTTGGTCAATCATTCAAAACGAGCAAGTCAACCATTTTATACATAAAAAAAGAAAAAGAAAATTTTGATCTAAAATCGTGTCCAAGTCCCTTTAATGATGCTTCATAACAATATTTTTGTTTCATAGGGTGTACCGGGACTTAATTTTTTGGTGAACGCAATGAAAAGTCATCTTTTAAACATCCATTTTCTATGAAATATGAAGGATAAAAGTAACAAATCTCGGAGTTTTGTCTATTTTTGATTAACGAAATATATCTAGACTCTCCAAAAACGGTACTAAACAAGCTCTTGGCCTCCTCTTTAAAATAATGTCAAATTAAATACAGGTACCGGGATTACTTTTCCCGTGATTCAACATAGAATGTCAAAATATTGTTTTATTTTCTACATAATTCCTTTAAGGTCAAGATCCAGTAAATGATTCCAGAGTGTCTTTTTGGTGCTAGAACCATTATGGCGTCACAATTGATTTGAAGAAATTTTCCCCGTACTTTACGTCTTTAAAGAAATTATGTAGAAAATTAAACAATTTCTTGGCATTTTATGTTAAATCATGGGAAAAAGTAATCCCGATATCTATATTCATTTTGACATCATTTTAAAGAGGATGTCAAGAGCTTGTTTTAGTACGTTTTTGGAGAAGCTGTAGGCAATCTAGATATATTTTATTAGTCAAAAATGGACAAAACTCCGAGATTTGTTACTTTACTCATTCATGTTTCATAGAAAATGGTTGTTTAAAACATGATTTTTCATTGTGTTTATCAAAAATTTCAGCCCCGGTACACCCTATGAAACAAAGCTATTATTACGAAGCACGTCATAATGGTTCTAGCACCAAAAAGACAGTCTGGAATCATTTACGTTAGTTTTAATTGCAGCCTCTACGGCGAGTTTGCAAGTTGGTCCAATCAGTGGGTCGACATCCATAGTTTTAGCTCAGGTGAGCTAAAACATATAGAATTTGAATGACTTTCTCCTCGGTCAGTCTGTATGCGAGAGAGACTGGCCTTGGGTCTCCGCCGTTACACTTAACATTTCTGGTAGAAGAATGGTAAAACTTTCAATACTCTTTCGTGAGTACTTTTCATGGGTATATAAACCTCGTGACTTTTTTTTTATCCCTTGCTGTTTAACAAATCGAAGTCAATTGAAGCTGGCATGTGACAGATACTGGTAACAAGTCTTTCAATACTTCTCAACTCATCATCATTATTGCCCTCCTCCTCATCATCATCATCGTCGTTCTCGTCGTCGTCATCATCATCGTCATCTTTGCCTTCCTCATCATCGTCAGCATCAATAACAGAAGCAGCAATAATTTAACAACAACAACAAAAAATAAATTAACAGCAACATACTTGTAATTATTGCATTCACTGTCACTGGTTTCGATGTTGATGACCAGTAGTGATGTTACAAACACCCCAT
This sequence comes from Magallana angulata, assembly GCF_025612915.1. NCBI lineage: Eukaryota > Metazoa > Mollusca > Bivalvia > Ostreida > Ostreidae > Magallana > Magallana angulata. The sequence goes on along the minus strand of NC_069113.1, from coordinate 40,480,480 downwards.
CCCTCCTCCGACATGTGTTAAAACACATGTGTCCCCATCCCACAGATCGGAGCAGGAAACGTGCAAGACAGTATATATGTAATATCAGTTAAATAATTACGTCGTAGGATCATCTCTCCCGCAAACGACATGATTCCGGTCGGATCAATTATGACGGGAAAGGGGGTGTTCCGACAGCCACTACGCCGACCTCAAAAATTTATGAGGCCACATTAATTAACAGTTATTAATCTTTTTGAATGAATTACAACAGTCGCACAGGATATCAATAATGCTTCATGTAACAACAAAATAGTTTTGCCTCCATACTCATCTAAATGTTTCGGGGTTTTCGTTGTTGTGAAATTAAAACCCTACCATGTCCCCTAAACTATGCCCCAATTGCCCTTACGGAACAATTACATAAGAACAATTCCTCATGAATTCGTAGCTTGATTTTCTATCAGCCAAGTCAAAGGAGCTTTCACATACTCCCATCACATTAGTCCTTGCGCAAAGAAAATGTGCCTGGTCGGTCAGTACTAAGAAAATTATAATAACATGCTTTGGAAATAATGGTAAAATCGAAGAAGGGTAACTTTTAAGTTTAATTTATATACCGTGATTAAAACGTTAAACAACATACCGATTCCGGTCTTTTATTCATGGTGTTATCTTTAGGTATGTAAAAGGAAAAAAAAGCATTTAATTTTTCTGAAATAACATTACCTTATTTGGTCTCACTATATGTTATCCTCTCTATGTACCTAAATGTTATTTGGTCAGTCCAAGTTAGAAGGACATCTGTGAAATCAATTTTGCATGATTTCAATTTAAACGTTCATAGGACAGTAGAAAACTACTTTTTTCATAAATGTGGAATCACATGGAAAAGTAAACATAAGGGTTTAGTCAAGGTTTGATAAATAGAGAATAGTACATACCCTTTTCCATATCACAGCCAGTATCAGCCCCAGACTCCAATATAAGACCGAGGACCGAAGGCCCCAGGGATGATATTGGTCCTCAGCTCCAAAAAATGTACTAGCAATTGAAATTTTCAACTGCAATTGTAAAAATGTTGACTGTAACAAATGTTTCATTTTTTCTTCTGTGCACAAATGCCGAAAGGAAAAAAGGCAGAGGAGTTCCGCAAGGGATATGATACGGATCCATATCAGCCCTAGTGCTGATAACCTTTATAAGCCCCTAAGGCCGATACAAGTTTTTTGAAGAAAAAACATTCTTGTCTTTATTTAAAATATACTTAGACAAAAGGACTTCAAACTGTAAACAAAGAACTAAAATACCATGAGACATACTGTTGTTAATTTTTTTTACCTTGACCCTTTTCCTAACTCAAGGTCAAATTAAGAAAAAAAAATCATTTCTGTTTTCCAGACCATAACTTCAAAATCCTTTGACAGAGAGACTTTGAACTTAAAACAGTTAGATGATCTAGCGAAAAAGTGAATCAAACCCAGCTTTTTTACCTTGACCTTTTTAGATTTCGTGGTCAATTATCATGAAAATATTCCTTACAATAATGACTTGTATCATATATGGATGATATATAACATATCATTCTTTTTCACTTATTAAATTTGCCCCATATTACAAGCCTTGGGGAGAAGGGGAGACATGTGTTTTTTTGTAAAAAAAAAAATAATACCCACTAGTTTATTCTGATTTAATAGTATAACTCTGATAGACATTCTGATATTCTATCATTTCATTAGTCTACATAACTGCAGATAACTACGTTTATTTTTATCATCCCGAAAATTGCGGAAAAAGGGAGTGATCTTGACCTGACCTTTATGCAAAAACAAGGGAGTCAAATTTGATTAAACTGATAGAAGCATTTGGTTATATGATCTGTTTGCCTGTGTCAAACTGTCATGAATTTCTTAGTATAGTTTGTCTGATAACGAAACGACTCCTTCCTTAATAAAATATCATTTAAATAATATTTTTCATCATGTTTACCTCAAATGTTTTTCTCATATTTTGATAATAAGTAGGTTTCGAACTCGTCTATCTTTATTTGTGTGGCTCTGGAGACTGTCTCGATATCAATATATAATTATGGCTTCCTTTTTCACACATAGGATCGTACATTGTAATTGCTCTGTTTCTTTGACCTAAATGTAGGGATGATTAAAACGTGGTGACGAATTTATTTTGAGCATTGAAATAATGTATTTGCAGATTCGTTTTTTGTTTTATTTGATTTTGTTAAGGTTTACTTATGTGATATGTGGAAAGCTATGGAAAATGTAAAAAACAAGAGGCCCAGGGGCCACATCGCTCACCTGAGCAACAAAAGCCTTTAATCTGATCAAATTAGCATTATACAGTATCAAAATCAAAATATCTTGACAACTAAGGACAGTAAATCTTGCTAAAAAAAATTCAAAATCTGCCAATTTTTATCCACATTTTTTCTGGGTAAATACCAAGCCCCTTTCGTTGTTGTATCTGTAAGAAGATTTTTCTCTATTCCTATATACCCCCCCCCCCCGCCCCCATTTTGTGGCCTCACTTTTCTCTAGGGAATCATGGTTTCATCAAGATTTAATCTGCAAAACCTGTGCTTTCACACAAGTTACTACTTTTTGGACTGAAAACTTTCCCAGAATATTTTTAAAGATTTTCTCTAAATATTCCTATGTAAAAATTCATCCCTCACTGTGGTCTCACCCTACCCCCGGGGACTATGGTTTAAACAAACTTGAATCTATACTATCTGAGGATGCTTCCTCTCAAATTTGGGCTTTCCTGGCCCAAAAGTTTTTGAAAAGAAGATTTTTAAAGATTTTCTCTTTATATATTCCTATGTAGAAATTCACCCCTCACTGTGGTCTCACCCTACCCCCGGGGACTATGATTTAAACTTGAATCTAGACTATTTGAGGATGCTTCCACTCAATTTTGGGCTTTCCTGGCCTAATAGTTTTTGAGAAGAAGATTTTAAAAGATTTTCTCTATATATTCATATGTAAAAATCCATTTCCCCATTGTGGCTCCGCCCTACCCCCAGGGACCATGATTTGAATTAACTAGAATCTACACTACCTGGGGATGCTTCCACTCTAATTTGAGCTTTTCTGGCCAAATAATTTTTGAGAAGATTTTTAAATATTCTCATTATATATTCCTATGTAAAACTTGATCCCCCCATTGTGGCCCCGCCCTACCCCCAGGGACCATGATTTGAACAAAACTTGAATCTAGACTATTTGAGGATGCTCTCAGGCCAATTTGAGCTTTTCTGGCCCAATAGTTTTTGAGATGAAGATTTTAAAAGATTTTCTCTATATATTCCTATGTAAAAATCCATTTCCCCATTGTGGCCCCGTCCTACTCCCAGGGACTATAATTTGAACAAACTAGAATCTACACTACCTGATGATGCTTCCACTATAATTTGAGCCTTTCGGTCCAAATAGTTTTTGAGAAGAAAACTTTTAAATATTCTCTCTATATATTCCTATGTAAAACTTGATCCCCCCATTGTGGCCCACCCTACCCCCGGGGACTATTCAATCTACACTACCTGGGGATGCTTTCATACAAGTTACAGCTTTTCTGGCCCAATAGTTTATGAGAAGAAGATTTTTGAAAAATACCAACAAATTTTCAATAATTCTAAATTATCTCCCATTTAAAGAGGGCGTGGCCCTTCATTTGAACAAACTTGAATCCCCTTCACCCAGTGATGCTTCGTGCTAAGTTTGGTTGCAATCTGCCCAGTGGTTCTGGGAAGAAGATGATAATGTGAAAAGTTTACAACGACAACGCCGCCAACGACAACGACGACAGACAACGGACAAATTTTGATTAGAAAAGCTCACTTGAGCTTTCAGCTCAAGTAATCTAAAAAAAAACACACAGAGTTCATGGCTCAGATCTCACTGATCAGTCAATATCTACAGGACAGATGAAATGGTCGATTATTGCTGGAGAGTTACCTCTCATAGCAGAAAATTTGTATACCAAAGTGTCTTAATTAAGGTGGCTCTATACACCCACAGTTTATTCCAATTTTTAATAGAAGACCACAAATTATATACTTTAGTTATCAAATATTTAATATTATATATACTCAAGGTGTTTTTACAGAAATGTAATGTTTTTTTCATGTTTATGTAAAATAATTTTTAAAAAGTTAACTATTAACAAATTGGGAGAAATTTTTTGTATGATGGACATTTCCTTCGGCCACCGAAATAATTATTATAACACTTCTTAACATTCAAAAATTTTATTATTGCAATTTTTTTTTGTATTTCCCCATAACATAATTTTTCATATTTTCTTACTCTCTTGACAAATCATCTGAAAAAGCTGCTTGATTTTATAAGAAAATGTATTTTCATAAATGTGACATAAAAAAAATGAATGAAAATCATTGCAAATAAACACAAAATAAATTTTAAATTTTATTTGGTATGAAAGTTCCTCAGGTAAGAGTTATCGTTCCTAAGTCCCAAGGCCCAAACACCTTGGGGACTTTTCATTTCTGAATTTAAGAAAATTTCCTAAATATCATGATGGAATGATAAATACATACACATTTCATTATAGGCCAATATAAGTGAATATATTCGCTTTAATGCAAAACGAAGTCAAATAAATGAAGGGGAAATTAACTAATAGGATTTATGTATCCTAACCTGAGAGAATTTCAAAGCCACCCTTCCATCCCCTTAAGGTGGTAAGGAACATCTGTCGATATTAATGTGGATGAAAGTATACTATAATTGAAATACTTTCACTGGTTTAGAATTTTCTTTCACAGTTTTCAACCAAAAAAAATACGTTTTAGAAAAAAATTATTGTCCCAAACGGGATTCGATCTTATGACCTGCAGGTTTGTAGTGAACCCACTAACCCACTGCGTTACGCTGTAAGATGGCGATAATGGGAAAGAAACTATTAAAACATTTATACTTGATTGTATTGTTTATTTCGATAAATAATACGACACAACGTGAAGGTGTCCCATTCCACCTTACATGTAAATAATGAATTTTCCAATTATAAAATTAAATCTATTCATTTAACAAATTTTTTAAAAGAGCGGTCCCCATACAATTCGCCTCAGTTTAAATCAGCCAGTACCGGAATCGCATGCCTACAGATATACTTTTTTGCGTTCTGCGTCATCAAAAATTGGTGTATAGAGCCACCTTAATCCTGTGTTTGAAGACAACAGAAAACCAAAAAACCTTATAAGCGGCAAAAAATCAACAAGAAATAAATGAAATAGTTTTGTATTAATTTAAACAATATTTTATTATGCAATATACCACATACACGGATGGGATAGCAGGCATTGCCTATATAATCCTCTCCGACATACAAGGTCAAGGTCATATATACAAGATTTAGTCCCATATAATACTGACAATAATATTATAATAGATATTATATTGATAAATACATGCATATATGAATATTTGAAATATATGACCAGAAATTACAATAGGTATAATAATACTTATTATTATAATATCATAATTTGTAGTAAGTAGTAATGATAATAATTAGAAGGGAAAAAAAAGAGAAAAAAAATACAAACAAAAGGTTTCACACACAAGTCCAGGTTCTGTGGTATAGGGTAATACGAAGGACTAGTTGGATAATTTAAATCTCTTTGTAGATTTAATAAATTTATGTACATATTTAAATATTGCAATATTTTGTTCATAAGTAAGACTAATGTCACCATTAAGAATGAGATGAACTGAAAAAGGTATTGACAGTCTTAAGGAATCTATATTTTGGATTCGTAAATGTCTTTGAACACAGTATTCAATAAAAAAGTGAGAACATGTTTCATTATTGTTTCCACACATGTCGCAAATTGGGTTGGCACTCAGAAAATGATTATATAAATCAGCATTTAAATTACTAGCTGAGTTACGAAGTTGACAATGGATTATATTTTCCTTCCGAACACCATAGTTAAAGTACTTCTTGGCTTTGGAACAATACATATTTTTTATGGCATGTGTAAAAGATGAGAGGGTTGAAAGACTACGTATATCATATGGGAGTTCATTCCAGAGTATGCTAATCCATAAACTATCTTATAAAACAACACAAGCTTATGTATTTTACGTCGAACTTCAAGTGTATCCCAACCAAGTTCATCATAAAGTAAGGATCTTGAAGAATTTGACCTTAATCCTGAAATAATTCTGGCTGCTGCAACTTGAATATCTTCAAGTAGTTTAGCATCTCTATTGGAACAATTATCCCACACAATGTCAGAATATTCGAGAAATGGGCGAACAAAGGCAAAATAAATTTTTATCAAAGCATCCCTTTTAAGGGTGTTTCAACATTCTTAAGATATTTAAACGATTGCAGGCTTTAGAATGAATATCAAGAATATGTGTTCTCCAACTACCATCCTGCTGGAATTTTATACCCAGATGAGTACATATAACAGACCACTGCTTAATTTTACCCAAATCATGAGTTAATGAATTTGCAGATGTCAAAATATCATTATCTTTATACAAAGATGTGTCACCAGCAAATAATCTAACTGGGTTGTGTAAGTGTGTTGATATGTCATTAATGTACAAAAGGAATAAAACTATTGTATTGTATAAACTGCTCCCATATCTCTCTCTCTCTCTCTCTCTCTCTCTCTCTCTCTCTCTCTCTCTCTCTCTCTCTCTCAAGCACGATTCACAAGTTTCTATCTTTTTATCTATCTAAAGAATATATATCTATATATCTATTTATCTATCTATCTATCTTTCTACTGTTTATCATCTGTCTGCGCATGTGCATAAGCTCGTTTTCAAGGACGTAAGTCTGGCCTTAACTTTGTCCGATACTAGTGTTTACGACCAGGCGTACGCCTCTTAGTGAAACGCAGTTTACGCCGGACTAAATTTTGGCTTACGCCCTAAGGCCTAAATTAAGTTTCGTCGTATCTTACGCCTTTTAGTGAAACGGGCCCCTATATCTGAAGCTAGCCTTATGTTCCAAATCTAAAGTTACAAGAACTATGAAAGTTGGCCAGAACAGCAGTTTTTCCAACATTCAAACCAGCTTCGAACTACTGTAAAACTTACACCTACGCTAGCATCAAGGTACATGTAATCAAGATCTGTTCAATATCTGTATCTGAAGCTACCTCTTTATTACACATCAATGGTTATATTAACTGTGCAAGTTTGATTGAGTATGAACACTTTTTTTTACTTTATTATGCAAACAGCTCAAAGACCCTAACACAATTTGAGTTGTTCTAAAATCTTCAACCTGCCTTACCTTGACAATCAAGAACACTTCCATTTACATAGTAAATCAACCATGCAGGTTCGAATAAGTAAGGACCATTGTTTACTTAATCAAGTGACTTGCTCCAAAAACCATAACTTCCTCCAGGTTTAGTAAAGATAGAATTAATGATAACTTAGATATGGCCATCATGCAATGTCACCTGCTCTTAAAGCTTTAACCTGCTCCATAAACCTTAATCTCCTCCAGCAACCGAAACCTTGGACTCAGCATCCAAGGACGTCGAGTGCATCAGTATCATAACATGTATCATACATCCAAGTTTGGTGAAAAATAGAACCAATAATAACTCCGAAATGGTCATCGATGGTCACATGTTCAAAAAACCTTAACTTCACCTAGCATCCGAAACCTATGACTCATGTATAGCATTCAAGCGTGCCATTTGTATATGTTTTATCAGATAAAACATCCATGCAAGTTCAGTGAAGTAAGTTAGGACCGGTATAAACTTAAGATATGGTCGTCAAAGGGCACCTGCTTCAAAAAACCTAAACCTCCTTCAGCATCTGAATTGTCTGGCCAAGATTTAATATCCAAATCTGTTAAATCTGCTCATTTTCAGCATCCATGCAAGTTCGGTGAAGATAGGACATGTAATGTCTTAAACACAGGGCCTGCGCTAAAAAACTTTAAACTGGTCCGGACGCCGACGAGTATAGCATATGCTTTCCCCGACTTCGTCTCGGCGAGCTGAAAAATAAAGCAAAAAGAAAAAAAGAAACACAAAACAATAATCCATTCTTTTAATTAATTTTTTTCTCTGTGTTTCTACATAAACTGGAACTCACCCCTCCATCATCCTATAACTCCTCTACGCAAGAATTCTAAAGATTTTAGTATATTTTACCAATAGGCCTGTATTTCTATTTAGTACGTTGAACTCCCCTTAAGACCTACATGTAAGTATTCATCCAAGGGCCAGAATTTGAACAAGAAACGATGTTTTTAGACACACACTCTCTCTTCAGTCTTTTTATTCTATCCCATATTTACTATTTACCTTTTGTTAAGCGATTGCTCCTATTTCCTTCCCCACCAGAATACATAAAAACAAACTTTAAAGCTCTTCGGATCAAATGGTTTGTGCCAAGTTTGGAGGAATATAGCCAACTTGCTCAAGAGAAGGTGATAGTGTGATATTAATAAATTTACGCCAGCAACAACATCGATGACGGACCTCGGAAAAATTTGATAGAAAAGCTAACAGGGCCTTTGACCCGGGTGAGCTAATAAAGCGGTTCTCTCAAAGACATACATAGCAAGCCAGTAGATGTGCGTTATTTATTTTGGCTTTTTGCAATTTTTTCGATCTCCTGACAATTAAAGATAGATCAGAAGTTATATACTAGTATGACAGAACTCTTCTCAATAATTATACATGTACAATAATCACTAGTTAGTTATCATAAGATCATTGTGTGTAAAATAAATTTTGACCCCTGCAATAACTTGAGTACCAATGCCAAATATATGAATATCTATTTAAAATCTTCCCATCTTCTCTTATTGAATATGATTAATAACCTGTAGTTGACAAAAAAAAAATTCTAGTCAATCGTTATGCTATTCTAAAATGAGATGTGTGGTACATATTCAGGCCATTATTAATTTGTACATGTATTAAGAAACCGATCAGCCTGAAGTAAGATTTAATGAAAAAGCTATCAAGATTATTAAACTAACCTTATTAATCTTAATTCAAGATTTTAATAACAGAATCTTTCATATGTATCTCCATATGAAATTTTATAGAAAAATTATTACTAGTAATCTTGTTTAAATTCAAAACTCAACTAAAACTTCTTGATATTTATTTCAAATAATAAATTCTTGTTCGAAAAAAAGATACATGATATAAAATTTAAAGAAAATCACGGAGTCGTGTCTCTATTTTTAAATGTAAATTGGACAATGCGTAATATTTATTGATTGTAAAATATTTGATACAATTCAAAAAAAAATTATACCTGCATATACATATAAAACTACAAGTGTAAAAAAAGCTAACATAATAAATCGTGTTGCTACATACATGTACATTTTGCTCAAATCTGGAACTGTTTGATGTATGTAAACAAAAATTAAAATTATAACATCCGATAAAACAAAACATACATGCACGTGTACAATATCTCAATATTTTACTAAGTCGTAACACATAACATCAACAAGTTTAAAAGGAGAAATAAACACCGAAATATCAAAAAGACATGAAAATTAACAAAATTTTGAATCTGTTTTATTATATCATCAATTACAACAAGAAAGCAATATGACGAAAGCGTCAAAAGAACAGCTGCAAACCATTTGTCTTTTTCTTTTTATAAACAAAATAAAAAATATAAAAAAAAACAAAAAAACAAAACAAAACAAAAAAAGGAAAGCTGTCAATGTGACGACAGAAATCGGGCTTCTTTACAGTATCCATATTTCAAATATTGTCGATCAAAAAATGAAAATATTATGCTTATTTCTGTGGGGCATATTTGTACAACTGAAATGAAATTAACTCGAAAACTGTAGGAGGAGTTATCTGGACAAATGATGCACTCTGTGTAAAAGTACTTAGCTGGCATTTTTCTCATTAATTCACAAAAATACATGTAATAGACATCTTGCATATATATACAACTGAATTAAAAACCAAAATGGTCTTTTAAAACTGTAGGAAAAATTATCAGAACAAATTGGGTAAACTTTTATGCAACACTCAGTTAAAACTAATTACATGTATGTTCAACAGCTAATATTTTTCTCATGTTTTGTGAATATTCACATCACTGATATATGAACAATTGATCTGCAAAAAAAAAACCACCTATTTAGAAAACTGTTTGAGGAGTTATCCGTACAAAAGGGATATCCTTTTGGCAGCCGATCATCCGCCATTTTCTCCAGTTCAATAATCAGATTTTTTCCCACGGAAAACCCCGTTAAAAGTATATTTGGATTTTTTTTAAAAAATCACATTTTTAAGAACACAAAAAAATCTATTCATAGACATATGGACAAAATCCTGTTAAAAAAGATTAAATGCAAAGAAACACAATGCCATTTATTTCACAATTATTTAGCTGTGCGTTGACAAATTATATTTGTCAACGCACAGCTACTTTTTTACTTATATAACCGACCGGCTACTGACGGCAGTTAATAACACCTTAAATACCCGCCCCCTTTTTTTACTCGAGTTCATTTATATATTTGACAAATGATTTATGTATTCCAACATTATTAACATGTATAGAAAATTGAACACAGATATTAAGTACAGTGAAACCTGCATGATTTGCCAGATTTTTGGCAGCTGATTTGAATTCGTTTTAACTGCGCATAATTTTTGCTGTATTTAGTTAAGGCATTAAATTTATTCGCAACATATACCTGATATAATATCCCAGGATAAAAACATATTACAAAATGGAAAAGGTTTAAAAACATATCAATATTAATCAATATTTGTCCTTTGGGTAACACTCTTTGATTTTTTTTAATCTTTCGGTGCATGTATGCCCCCCTCATAAAATGCATATTTCAAAGAGAGGATACACTTGATTACCTTGACCTGACAGATAACGTATAATATATTTATGATATGGTATAAATGAATTATAATGAAATACATATATTTGTTAATGCCTTAGGTTGATCATGAAGGAGTAGTTTCATCAACAAACTCACAATTTATCAAAAGTATAGAGGGGTTGTTTAATTGTAACAAAATATTTCTCATCTGAAATATATATTAAAAATAACGACATAAGTAAGGAATGAAGTGTAATCATGACCGTATTACACACATGAGATGTATTTCGTCTATATGCTTACTAATCGTCTTAATACAACGGCATTTGAGCAAGCATGTGCATGTAACATGGATTCTTCTAAGTGTACATGTATTCCATTTTTATACACGTGTAATTGTCAAAATGTGTTGATACGCATGCAAGTCATCTATAGGTATCACATTAGTAACTAAAAATCTGTACCCACATGTACTAAAGTTATTGGTTATTGCATTGTTGAAAAATCCACAGTAGCTATTTCATTCTGAAAATCTTCGTTAAGAAAATAGTTAAATTCGTTACAAAAGCTATTAAAAGTATACACAAAAATACAATAATCAAATAAAAAAATGATCTATGAAACGAGTTGAAAAAAAAACCTGTAGACCTATAGATCCAAAGATTTAGATGAGCTCCGGCATACAATGATGATGGATGAAATGAAGAAAAGCGCCGAGGCCGCCACGGATACGAGAACCCACCACAGCATGATACCCACCGCCATCTGGTCGTGGCTGTAGAGGAGGCACGACCCCGAGGAGCCGCAGGAACCACCGGACCAAATCAGACAGGACTGATCCAGGACCCAGCCCACCAACACCGGACCTGGAATCATGCCTACAACGAAGCAGACGACAAAGAATTTTAGAAAGAAGCACACGGAAATGTAGAGAAAGAAGAAGACACTAAAGATGTATACAAAGTAGGAAGCAGACGACAAAATAGAAGAGAGAGAAACAGATCGCCAAACTATAGAGAAAGAAGAAGACGACAAAACTGTATAGAAAGATGCAGACGACAAAGATGTATGGAGAGAGGCAGACAAAGATAGCGACAAGGATGGCGCGTCATTTCAAAGCATTTTACAAGCCGAGTTTTAAAATTGATCCGACATTTTTATACAGAAATTTAGGATTCATGATCGAATTTTTTAGATATATATAGAATTTAGATACAATTATAAGACATATTTTCATGAAAACGTCTTAACTCAGTTAAAAAGATCATTTTTATAAATGTATTGATTAATTCAAGGTTTGCAATGAGGATTGTTTAAAAAGGCTGTAAGTATTTTAAGATACAGATTTTTTGGTAAAATACAATGGTGGTAAAATTTTTATCTTTGATTGTTTAAATTCAATAAATTGATAGTCTGTCGATCTCGATACATGTACACGTATTAATAAATTTCAATAACAAGCCGCAAAGAAAATATAATTCACACACATACATGTACATAAAATATATTTCCAATTCTGGTCATATTAACGCAAAAATAAATAATTGTCAGAACTATTCAAATTAATGTCGATGACTTTTATGAAAAAAATTCACTGAACGTAACATATTTTTTATTCGATTTTAATGTCATTTTGGAGGACAATCGTCAAATTTTTCCAAGTTAATGGTTGAAAATCAAACTACGAAGAATGAAATTAATAACTATCCAAGTTATGTATACACGCCTTCAGGGAAGAAGTTGTAATTTACACATTTTTAATAAAATTGTAGGGCGTTACCAAGCTAAAATTCATGAAAATCTTCCTGAAAATGGAATCAAATTTAACCTAAAAAGTTAAAATTAGAAATGCAAAACAACAGAATGATATAATCGTGAATGTATGAGGCGACGTCCTAATCTCACGCCCATTGGAATGTTGTTGGGGTTTTTTCAGTTCATTTAATTGCTTCTTTTACACTACTATAACTTAAATTTATTTGAAAATCATTTGTAACCGTATAACCGTGGAGAGGACGTGTATAGGTATTGTCTGACGTCCAATCTTTTATGCCATTTGATGCATAATAAAAATTGGATGTTTTGCTCTCGTTTTAATAAATCTGTTGAGGGTTTGGGTCAGAACATGTAAAATACACATCTGTACCTCATGCACTGAGAGAAATAATCGTCTCTTACCTAATAAACGTATTAAAACCCATTGTATTCCCAATGCAAATGGCTTTTCATGATCTTCAACACATCTGAAATCGAAAAATCATACTTTAGATTCTCCACACCCAAAGCATAGTTACAACAGTAACAAACATACACATTTAACTGTATGAGTAACCAAAACAAGCAAAATTAGTATTCAATCTGTCATGTTCTAGTCAAAACTTTTTTTTTAAACGCTTCGATTATAATTAAGCAGCAAAACTGGAAATTAAGAAGAGGTTTCCACAGATAATACTGGTCATATTTAACATCAAGAGTATATACTGAAGCGGTTAAAAATTCTTTGAACCAGAACGATTTTACCGCCATAGCAAAAGTTAAGAAAACTTGAACCGTCTAAAATAAAATATTGGCATTTTCATGCTGTTTAATATTAAAATTTTGTGTCAAGGGTAGTTTCAAGTTTTGATTTTACAGTGTCTGTCTGTAATAACATTATGAATTAAATTTGTAACCTTTAGTTCAATACATTTACCAATGAGGCAAGTGACGTACTGTACGGGGTACGAGCGGTGTTTGCATAATTAGACAAAATGATAAAAATAACGTAAAAATGTCAATAATTTAATATTTCAGAGTATAATTACTGAAAATTAAATAAATATAGGGAATAAGGAATCATTCTTTGAATATTACAGGATGATAATAACGATCGTGACGGGATCAAATAACTTTTGGGCTTTATTGAATTTGATCTCGTCCCGGCTATGTCGTATTCCTTAATTAAATAGCGTATGCAGACTGACTACAATGTGTTATATATATTACATATAATAATGAGATAGTGTACCTCATGGTCACCATTGATGTGGGAGTTACTGCGGTCAAGACAAGCAACATGGCAAGAAACATACAAGGGGCCAGGATATTCAGTTGCGAACAGTTGTCTTCACAGCGTCCTTGTTTCGCTGTTGCAGCTCCCCCTACACAGCTACAGTTATGGTAAGCAGCCTAAAATACGCCAAAACACAAAGTTTAACTATGAATCATAAAAATACAGACTTACTAATATATATAATTTTACAGCTTTGATTATAAAATGTTCAGTTATAATTAACGGAAGTTACGTGGAGATAAATATTTTCTTTACAGCTTTAATTACAATATCATGAGTCTTCATTTGTATGAGTCACGTGACTTACCATTGGACCCATTCCTACACTACTTTGACAGCCAGCATGGCAGGGAGAGTAGTAAACCTTTTGATCCGCGCCACAAACAGCCGAAAAGGTTTGGCGATCACAGTCACAAGAGGCGTGGCAGGAGTCGGCGTAACCGTCAATGATACTGGCGGGAAATATGCGAGAGGAAAATATTACAACAATTTAAGAACAGTTTTATTATAGGTAACAGTACGATTGGGCTGCTTGCTTCAAACCAACTGCAAGTTCACTGATACATGTATGTTAAAACCAATTTGCAAGGAACAAAAATAATGCAACAAAATATAAACACACGGAAGGTTACGCGTGGTAATTAAAGGATTTCGTAAATTATACTCACGAACTTCCGGTGTATGTAACTTGTAGTCCAGCTAATTGGGTTTCCGGACATCCTGCCAAAAATGCTATACCGAAAAGTCCCGAGAGCAAGGAAACGATTGCACAAAGTCTTGTCATTCCCAACATCTCCAGCCGTAGAAGTTTGACGAGGAGACCTCCCAGGAACATACCAAAGGATCCAACCAAAATCAAACCGCCTGAAGAAACAGAGGGATTCCAATACTTTTAAATTCACATTCTCCGTTTAAGAGAAAAAATTTTGAGTATGATAAACTACGTAAAATACATATATAGTACTGATTACTGTTTTAACCTATAAGGTTTCCAGAAGTATCGAAGTCCAAGTTGTATTGTTCCGTTAGAAACTTGAATGAGAATGCTCCTACTCCGGCAATTATCAATGTCTGCACACTTCCGGCAAAGTTCATCAACATGAATACGGGATTTTTTAGCTATGCAAAAGAACACTTAACAATAGTCAATTTAAACATTACAGGTATATTCTTTACCAGGAGGATATACAAATCAAATACACATCGCTTTTATTATGTAACAAATAACCTATGGGTTTCTTTGGTATGTATCAAAATAATCATTATAATCAATGTGACTCAATGTTCGCAGAAGTCGTGAGTACCCTTAAACACAAGAATTTACATTCCATGCGGATTATGGCATGTAAAAAAAAATTAAAGCAATATCACAAATTTACATCCGAACAAACCCATAAAAAATTGGCAATCCACGAAAATTTGCCCCAAACAGATGATTCTATACACTTAAACATTTTATTTCAGATCTTTTTATGAACAAGAAAGACTATACGTTGTCTTTAGAATAAAAGTATAAAACTTATAAAAAAAAAAAGGACTTGTACAAAAGTTATTTCTTCAAAACGAAATTTAGTGATTAATGTGTTTTATATAGAAAATTCCATACCAAATGCAGGAATGTCTTAAGGAATAATTTGAAAAGTTTTCCCGCCAGCTGACACAGTGTGAGTTTGTCGTCATCCGGGTCCTTGGGTTTATCGTCTGTTCGGTATTTTAAGCTCCCTGTATGAACAGATCGTAAAAAATCATGAAAAAAGAGTTGTTAAAGTAAAGCGTGGCAAAATAAATTTTAATTTATACAGAATCCATACCTGCCATTGATTTGGGGTAGAGTGAAATTGGGATGGCAACGAGGACAAAGAATATGGAGGTAAAAACGAAACCTAACCACCAAGCTCCGACCCATCGGGGATCTTTGGCATCGAAATCAACACTAAAAATACAGAGATGGATCAGGAAAGGCAATGAAGGTTATGAAAATGGATTTTAGAGACCATGTCGAATGTGTCAACTACAAAGTGAATTTACTACTTTGATTTAAATATGCAGAATTTAAGAAGCACGGCAATCTACATTACGCGGGAGTTCTCCTATACAGGAGGCATCCTACAGACGACTTCCTAGAAAACCTTCTCTTACCTCACTCTGTCAAAATCAACGTAATAGTTCTGCAGGATCTGGCCGCCTGCAAAGAAGCCAGCAGCCACACCAATAGCCGCGGCTGCGTAGGTCAAGCCTGGAATCAGAAGTTTTATCCAATTTTATGTTGACAGATTCTTAACATTACTCACAATAAGATTTGACTGAATGATTTAGTCCAAGAGACGTAACAAAAAATTACTCTGGTATGACCATTATATTAATGCTTAGATTATTCTGATTTGCAAAATACATATATAGCGGGTAAATGGGTCTTTAATGCTAGTACGCTGTTTTTATCATTATATTACAAAACATGACAGAAACCAAATATTGACCATGATGTGCATATAAAAATATGTCAGTCAGACATTGATTGTTCTTACGTTAAATTTTAAATGGTAAATTAGAAGGGAAAATTATAACCGGTATATTGAATAAAATCTACCGGAATAAATGATGTCTTGTACGCATAAAACAGGGGCCTAGCATCGACGGTGGGGGTACGGGGGGGGCGCGCTTGGCCAAAAAAACTTGTTTGGAATATTAAAAATCAATATAATTTTTTGTAAAAAAATAAAAAAAATAAAGAGCTTCAATTTAATAAGATTTTTTAATCAATAAAAAACCTCATTGTTCATATCTAGAGGATTGAACATATGTAAGTAACTGATGTTTTTTAACTCATTATATAAACTATGACTTAAATAGCAGATTTTTTACCTATTTTGACGCAAATATATAAGTACTTTTTCATACCTATGTAAACTGCTGCCAAGGCCTTTTCTTCATTTTCTTCGATGTAAACCAGTCCAAGGGTAAACATGGGAGAGAACCCTATCCCATGAACCATCTGCGCTATGACTAGGGCCGGGATGAACCTGTCCCCCGGGGAATCACAGCTGCTTATAAAACTATACACCGCACCCCGCGTCCCGTTACAGACGCTTGTTGCGTTTGTGCCCTGTGAACCACCTGAAAAGATAGCGAAATATGAAATGACAAAATGCTCATTGTGGATTCGAACCCACAACATGTACGTATTTAGAACCAAAAATGAGGGGATGGTTGGTGCCAACTTGGGGATTCATGGTTTCTGTCACAGAATTCTACATGTAACTCAGTGGGGAGTGTTCATCCAGTAAAACAAAGCTGTCACAGTCTGATATTTTTACTGAACTAACAATCAGAACAAAAATATGGTAACTGTTTGCCTAGACTTATTGTATATACATGTATTTATTTCATACAGGATCAATGTTCTTCACTCTTGCTTAAAGAACACTGTTTCTTTACATGCAAAATGTGCATAAGAACACTCAAATTAATCTTATAAGGTGGATTGCATGATGGTCAAATAACAAATCAGGCAACGTGGTCCAATAACGAATGAAGTGAGTAGGACCAACCTCCAAAGTTGTATTCCTCCGCCAAATGAGGTACGATGAAGAGGAACGACCCAATGCCCATGATAACAGAACCATAAGCAACAACACGGGGCTTATGGAGCCTGGCACCGATGAAGCTGACAAACAGTACCACAGCTAGGGCGCCGAAATCCTGGGAGCTCGCGACGACCGACGACTTGGTCGAGGAAATACTGAAGTGCTTCTCTATGGCGGGAAGGCCCGCGTTAGATATGCCGTTTACGGCGAAGCCCTCCAGGAAACACAGGATGAACACCCAGACGACGAAGAGCATCATCTTGTTCAAAAACTGTAAACAGCTGTAAAGAGAGAAAGGCAATGTTCTAAATAGTTATGCTAAAAGAGCGCGCACAAAAACAAGTAAATTTCAAAATGATTCTACTGTAAAAATACGCAATGTAAGGAGGTAGTTAGCTGTACTGTAAACAGGCGAAGGATTCCGGCCTTTAGGAATGCATGAACTTAACACTATGATTAACTGTATAATGTCCATGTATATGCAATGTGATGAGGTCGTTAGCTGTAAACAGGCGAAGGATTTCGGCCTTTAGAAATGCATGAACTTAACACTATGATTAACTGTGTAATGTCCATGAATATGGAGGACAGATTGTTTAACAATTACAGTGTACGAAAAACATTAAGCGCTGTAATATTTACAGTAGAAAAATCACTGCCTGTGTATATTTGAAAAGTGTGAACAAAATTATCAAAGAATGTCAAGCAAACCAGATCCACGAAAAATTGTAAACTATAAAATCTTTAAAGAAGGAAAGGAGGTAAGCCAATGAATGGAAAAGCACACATTTTGATTACAATCAGTTGTAAATTAGAATATTTCGCGTAAGATCAAAGAAAAAGAAGCTGTTTACAAGAAAAGAGGAGAGTATATTAAGAGCAGATATAAAGAAAGAAATACTCTGAACTGCTTATAGAATATCTAAATGTAAGCAGATGTCAGAATGGTGAATAAACCGTAAGCCTATGATATTATACACTGTAGCGTGTAAACCTATGAAGATGTTAAAAGTAAACCTATGTAAAGATAGTGTATATTATGAGAAATGTCTATCTAAAGTCTATAAAAAAATAATCAAAAGCACTATAAACTACGTAACGATACTAGTAGTTTACACTGTAAAGATGTAAAGAGAGGACAATCCATAGCTTTGCACCATTAATTACAGACTTATACAGGATCGTAGCGTCGGGTGGAGGGGGCAGCCCCCCTCCCCACTTTTTTGCACGGCAAATTTTTAATTTTTTTCTTAAATTTACATACAAAACATTGAATGAACATGAGTGCCCCCCCCCCCTTTTTTATGGGACCATGTAAAAAATGAATTGAAAAAAAGGAAGTGAACAGATGAACAGTGAAAGGATAATGATTTTTTTTTTTACCTGTCAAGATTTTTTCGATGAGTCTGCCCCCCTCCCCTCCCCCCCCCCCCCCACTTTCAAAAACGATGCTACGTGCCTATTATACTACAATTCACGCAGTAAATATTAGAAATTTTGATCGTAAATTTCCGATATAAAAACTTTTGGAAAAAATTCTACAGTTTTACTGAGATTGAAAAGGAAATAGGTTTACACCGTGTGTACTAGTGTACTGTTTACACTCACTATGGTTTACATGATCCCCAGCCAAGTCTGGTGTCTTCAGCATCAGTGGTATCATCCTTGGAAGGAAGCTGTAAACACAATGTAGTGTTATTGAAAACTGAGGCATATTGAAACAATACTGTTTCTATACATATATCATGTCTTTTTTAAAAAGTCCAAGTATGATATGTTTATGTCTTCTGTTCACCGGGAGTTCTAAATAAATGAAACTGAAAGAGAATTATGATTTTGTTATTCGGATCTAGTACTTACTATTCTGTTTGCTTTTAATAAAGAGACATATATTTCAGATAAACAAGGTAGAGCAAAAGCTGCCCCTTTACCCTCCAAAATCCGTAGGTCCGGCTTTTTCTATCTCCAGGTCTATTATCCGGAGCCATTTCGAAAGGCAAACAATGACACGAAACTGTACAATTTGTCAAATGTTATTATCAAATTGTCCAAACAATATGCTAAAAGCAGTTCAGAATCAACAACTGATCAAGATCCACAGTATCCGTACCCAGAATTAGACCGACTTCAACAGACATGTACTGAGTACTCTGAAGTCCCAAAACAAAAGAATACAATGTAATTGCACTTAATTCTTCAACTAAAACTGTTGTTACATTTCAACAAAATTGATTTTTGGGTGGACAAATCTATAAAATGGCCTCCGACATCTGTTACACGTGATTACTCCAGGGAACGAACAGCCTAACTCTTCATCCAGCCCATCACTGTACTCTATCCGCCCCCGGGTCCTAGTCATTCAACTCTCTGATAGGGTTCTTCATTAAACTCTGGTTTGAGCTGTTATAAACTGGTTTTCCTCTAATCTTCAAGATATCTAAGGAAATTTGGGAAACTGAGCGGTCAGAATTATTATGACGAGAGAAGAGTCGTTCAGTTGTTGTTCGGTGATAGCCAGGGGGAAATTCCAATGGTTAGTCTTCTTAAAACTTGTTTCTTACATCATTCTTTTGTCAGAAACCCGTTACACAAAACCTACCTAGAACGAAGTTACATCTTAAGAAAGAACTTTTTCCAAAGTTAACTACTTGATGGACAGATTTGGTGATTGAAATTAGCTTGAAACTTCAATTTTTCGTTTGGACGTAATCAGTTTTTTAAAAAATGTATCAATGTCACGTAACGGGGCGTCAAACAATTAGTTAGACAATAAATAAAATCTGTCTTCCCTAAACTAAAATAGGAATTCATAAAACTTTGTTGTTCCTTTGTTACAAATTTTATGTACTTTGTGCCTGTTTTACTTATTTTAATTATTGCGATTGTATACACTTTTGTATTATGCTTTTAAGATAGATTTATACACGCATTGAAAACAATGCAATGTATCTTGAAAATCGACGTAATTTGGATTCAGATTTTCAATTTTATTTTGCACCGCACCATGTCCGACTCCCGTATCTGACAAAATAGACCGACCATTTACCTACTGATAAATGTAATACAAATCAAGAGCTTTCATGAATCCACCCTTCTGTCCTTGAAGAAAGTTTTTTACGTACACAAAGATAAAAATCCAAATGCTAGTGAAACTGAACAAGATTCTCCAAATATGATGCTGGGGAACTCTAGTCAGAAGAATATTTTCAACAGAAATTCCGAGAAACAATTTCCAATTTGAACAATATTTTTCCAATGAACTTTCAGTGCAGTTATCAAATTCCGCTTGTTGTTTCCCGGGGCTCTGTCTTGATTTAAAACCCATCGTTTTATATAGCAGATAAAGAGCTTATTTCACAATTGAGCTGCTAGATTAGAGACACCGACAATATTTTGAACATGGATTACAAATGACAAATGATAAGTGCTATCGAAATCCCGAATTGTAAATATTTTCCGAGTTTTTCTTCAGATTTTTGCTTTTTCATTAAAAAGAATTTGTATGATATGAATTTGTAACGCTAAAAGAGTTTTGCGATCGCTGCTAATGCAATTGAAAAACATTCATATTCTCAATGAAAAGATTTTATATATATTACCGTTACCAAAATCTTCATAAAAATTGTAACCATTACAGTGCATTGTTATGAATAAGAGGCCTCAGCCTGTTAAGAATTCTCATTGATCTAGTATCACGCACCCTTAATATATCATCGTGGAACTTTGTAGAGCTGTGAATCGGATATATAAATAATAATTATGCAGGGTTAATATCACAGTCAGAATTTTGTGTGTATGTTCACTCACTGGTCGATGACCACTTAAATCTTTAAAACAAATTTTTATATACCTAAAATATTTTGTAAATATTGTGATTCTGAGTAAATACATGTACATGTAAAGCAAAATTCCCACTGGCTTAGATTGGCATCCCCTCTTTTCACCCTTTAAGCAGATTAATCAAGCGATCCTGTGGCATTAGGAAAACTGTCATTTAATCATACATGATCCCACCTAGAACTGAAGTAACTATATGAACTCTGCAGAGTACGGTGATACTGATTCAGAAGGTTGGGTGGTCAACCAATTAACCATCTGATCTACTTATCTACTTCTACCTGATCTACTTCTCGGTTTCCATAATAATATTCTTTAGATTTTGAATTGCCCACCAAGTTTTTTTCTATAATTTTAAAATTGACCTTATAGTCAATTCAGTATTTTATATTTCATAACTTAAGGTTTACTGGAATTACTTTCCATATTGCATTGAAGGTGCTAAGATTTGCTATTTTTCTATCTTTGGTACCATAGCAACAGTAGCCCTTAGCAACAAATTAAGTCATTTCAATACTTATTACATCAATATGTATCATTGTATGCAATATCAAGAAAATTGGTGACTAAGCGTGCCGGAACCTCTACATACAATTTTGATTATTACATCGAATTGATCTTTAAATAGTTCAATAAAGCAAACACCAATTACTGCCCCCCCCCCCCCCCAACGATTTGAGACAGTACGCACCTTCCCGTTTTGGTCCACCACCGATACCTGTATCCCATCTTCCCCGTCATATGCTGCATTTATCTCCCCTTTTGATACGGTTTCCGCCATCTCCTGAAATAAAGAAGATGGAAATTATAACTAGTATATCGGGTTACAAACGTCTGCTGCTGATTCCGATATAGTTTTGCCAAAACAGGGTATTTTATAAAGTATATCTCAAGGTCATAATATCCGAGAACGAAATAGTTTAAAAGGTTTGAAAAATTTAAAAAGAAAAAAAAGTTTCATTGCAGCTTTGTCTTTCAATAACGACATTTATTTTCGGAGAGTGTTGTGGCTTTTTAGATTTTTTTTTTACTTTATTTAAATAAAAGAATCGACGAAAAAACTTCAATTTGTATGGTAAATTGTGTGACAAAAATTTATTTTTGAGCAATGTCGTCCAATGCGTCCATTGTCGAAGGAACAATTGTAATCTTAAATATCGTTTGGAAGCGTTCGTAATTGCACCCTCGCTAGCAAAAGGTTTACGGATTGTAAACCCTTGTCTTACGGATCGTAAGCCCTTGTATAGCGGAGATGTCGTAATTGAAGCTGTTATGAGGAACGATTATAACCTATTGACATATGCCGATTGCTTCAAACCAAGCTGCATTACAATAACTGATATATATATTTGACAAAAAAGCAGAATAGTACTACTTCTATACCACTATATTGAAATAATAGACTCGAATTTTTGGGCTTTAATACCGAGAAATCTGAAGAGTACTGTCTTTTGGTTTATATTATCTAAACATTATTGGTACTTGAAGATTACCAATATGTTTTTATTTTTTCATAATCAAGCTTCGCTAATTAATAATCAACGAAAATTCCGACTTATAAAAATCGGGAAATCATCTGGATTTTTTGGATTTTACAATCTTGCACATGCGCATTACATTCACGCTAAATCACGGAATGCCGTTTAGCTTATGTTTCCACAATATCACATTTGCATGGATAAACTCAGAAACATATTACAAATACGTGTAAATTATCATTAAAACTTTGTCATATATTCTGTTCATCAAAGGAAATACGGGAGATAACTCTAACTCTGTGCATTTAATAAGAAAAATCCCGAGAGTTCCGAATATCAACATGGTGCGTATATTCGAAGCGAGTAAAACCGTAAAAACGTCGGTGAACAGGTAAAAACGCTTTGAATTCTTCATTTATATGAATTAAATTTTTAGATGAGAGGTATTTGCGGCTTCAAAATGGTTTTTTATGAATAATTGACTGTTATTTTGATTTTTCGATTCAGCTGCATTAAATTTCTCCAAAATCGTTTCGCAGCGATTCTGCAATTTTTTGCAACATTACGGATATATGAGCCGTGGTATATGGGATGCATTACTGTGGTAAAGGCCCGTTCCGAGACACAGTTAGATTATTCTAACTAAGCAGAGTGTAGGGAAATTAATAGCATAATTTGTAGGCCTAAAGCTTGGTTTTATAAATGCCAACAATACGGTGTGTCGATGTACAGTCGTTTTTCCGGTAACGAATATTTGCCAGTATCGAAAATTATTGGTGAAAAACGAAGAGAAGGTTTTAAAAAATCCAAGCTAGGTATTTATAATACAGAAATAAATATTCTATCAGTGTGTGGAGTTGTTTGACATCCGCACGATTATTTACCGTATTGTTTACAAATTAAAAAGGTGACACAGATATGAACTGCGGGAAGTGCAAGGCAGAAAAAACGAAAGTGTGAATACAATTAAACCTATCTATGAAAATAAGTTTGTTATTGAACCCTTTTTAGGAGATAATTATGAATTATAATCCTTTAAATGAGATTATGCATCATATCAAATAATAATGGAGCTTTTAATGAAATTACGACTTCAGATAGAACCACGTGTAGTTTTCCTAGTGTCGGTTCATTGCGACAGAAGTATTATTTGGCTGGATATATTGATAGATATACGGACAAAACAAAGGCAAATGGCAATTTCTTATCATCAATTACTATTATAGAGTGTTTTCATGAAAATTCAATTTCACAAAGTAACGCAAAATGAAAACTGTTCAAGTCCAGTTTCAATTTGACGGGAAAACGGTACGATGAAAATAACGATCATATTGTTTGTTTAAATAACATATTTCCATAATTATTTTTCTCTCTTCATTTTTAAGTCTATTGAAATGTACCTCTAGTGCATTTTTGAAATAAATCCGCCCCAAAATTTTCCGTCAGAAGACGATGCTTGATTCGATACTGGAAAACGTATTCGAAACTAGGAAAATGGAGGGGGTGTTGAAACTACTATCTCCGTAATTAATCTTTTATATTTTTGGAAGTTTGATACTACAGTTTAGAAGGACAAAGAAACGTGATTTAAACAAAAAATAAAAACATTTGGAATTCCGATAATAATAGTCGCATGCACGACGAAACCGCGTACTGATTCATTACCGGTAAAACGACTGTATCGGTTTCGTAAATGTCCGATATCATATGCAATGTCAACCCGTGTTCGCACGGGTCAAAGTCTAGTATTCTAAAAAGCAAATAAGATAAAGACATACTCATAATTTAAAATTGAGTCTAAATGCCTATTGGTTTGATTGTAAAATAAGATTTCACTTTTTTTTAAAATGATTGACTTTAAGGATCTATGAAAACCGACGCCATTTAAATGATTAGACATGCTTCGGCTATTTCACATCATTTTTTTTAAAAGTTCTTTACTTTTTAGCGCGTCAAAATCTTCTTTTTTTGTGGTCACAATGGGAGGTTTTTTTTATGAGGTTTTGATAATAAAAACAATGTTGTTTGATTTCCTGGATCTGTTTGTTGTGAACGTTGAACGTAGAGACAATTTTTTTAATGGCACAAATCTTTATGAATTTCATGTGAGATCCTAATTCTTATATCCGTATATATATATATATATATATATATATATATATATATATATATATATATATATATATATATTAATATAGGTTTAAATGCATGAAGGTGTAAACACTGCACGTTGTTTAAACTTTTGACTCAGAACCTTTTAACCAAACATGGAACTATTAGAGTTTTTTATGTTGTCGTAGTACATAACTCTCGGAATAGATATTGTCTGTTTATAAATTTTAGCACAATTTTAAACCTCTTTAAAATACTGAAAATAAAGACCTACCTAAAGTAACAAACTAGTAAAATGCTGGACACTTTAAATGTATTTAATTACATTCTACAGTCCATTGTTGACATCGAGTTAATGTTGACCCAAGGTCTCTGTTTCGCAGTTTGGTTCCCATTTTCAGTAGCTTGTGCTTTATCACTTTCTACGGTTGGTCGCTTGACCCGGGCGAGTTTAAGACACCCTTTTATCTTTATGTTCACCTTTGTGTGATGAATAAAAGAGAAGATCACAGCATCAGGAGGGTCGCCATTCAATTACACTACCCCGAAGTTCAGGTGGCAATACATTAAACGAAATGTACATAAACTTTAAATCTAGGGGGTAAAATGCTTTTCCGAAATACACAAGGAGGGGGGCTAAAATTAATTATGTAATTTCCTGCATCTCTTGCAGTAGAATAACTACATGCAACGACCAAAGGTGTCCATGTACAACATAAGGAGACTATTTTGTATGTATGTGTGGTATTCACGTACTGCTTTATAAATGAATGCACATTCCTGGTGTTATATATGCATGTTATGGTCACGGTTGCCAAATCCACGTGGGAATATTTATTTCTTATCATAGAAGGGGCGGGATGTTTTTGTTAAATAGACGATGTTTTTCTTTTTCTTAATTCCAGATAATTTTCCGAATTCCGAAAGTTGATAGAGCATATATCAATGACTGGTATACAGTGCTACTTATAACAGACACATGTTTATGCATACTCTGTAAATTCATATGCCTTTACATATATAAACAAATAAAGAACGTCTTACCTTTCGTGATTTCTATCCAAATATAGCACTTTAAGGCTGAGATTCGCTTGAATGCACAAGACCTCCGCCCCCTGTGTTGTACAAATGTTGTGTTGTACAATTGTTCATTCAGAACCATTAAATTGCAGACATGACTGTGATTTGGTGATGATCAACATTTTGGGACTGGGTGCGAGACTACCAAAACAGAAAGTGAATAAACATAACACTAAGTGCTTGTTATGCACTCTCATATTACACGCTTCGCTCACAAATAATTTTGGAGATTTAACTTAATTTTTTTTTATTGCCTTACAGGTAAACATAAATGTAAGGCGCACATAGTTTTAAAAACTTTTTCCCCTTGAGACCGTAACGATTAGATTTATACCAAAAATAACTTAAAGCTGACTAAGAAACCAATGAAGCAAAATCTTTAGACTTACACTGATCGAGATGAAACACCATAAATGGAAACAAAGAAAGTTTTTTTTAATTCACCGATAATTAAGTGAATTTTTAAACATGAATCTACAAAACCGATCCCTTGCTCCCTCACACACACACACCCTTCCTACAAAATACGTGTTCTCTAGAGATTCCTGTCCAACATTACAAGTATCTTAATAGGCATGACCGTACGAGGGAGTGTCCAGACTCGGTACGTTCAAGCCCAAGGATCATGACGCAATTTTAGACTTAAGTCAAAACTTGTTTACTGTCTTATCGCCTTGTGATTGAAAACAAGGAGGGGGGGGGGGGGGGGAATGAAAAGCTTTGAAAATGTGTCTCCATATTATGTTGATAGTTACAAATAAGAGTAATTTTTAATTTTATAAATGATTGAAATTTGGACTGAAGTCCAAAAATGTTTCATGATCCCAAGGCCATAATTCTACAACTGGTAGATTAAGACCCCCCAATGGTGAAATGTCTTGACGTTGGCATGCCATTCTGTGACGTACGGCTCATATACATGTATGTTTGTATGCTCTAGGATGATGAACATCATTTTTGAAAAAAAAAAGGTATTATGATATAATATTTCATTACAATTACCTTTTATAATAAGGAAATTCATAAGAAAAACTGGGCCTCAAATTGGCAGCAAACGATAAATTCGAGCCAAAAATAATCCGCCTTTCAAATCGGAATTTTTTTATGTCATGTAATAAAAGGAAAAAGGTAATTTTTTATAAGAATCAATTATAAGGCATATCTGTTTGTTTGTTTTGTTTTGTTTTTGGGGGGTCTTTTTCATATAAATTTAAAAATATTTGTCCGTTTAGCACTCAACCATTGTGACCAATTGAAGTAGTTAAGCCATCCGTATTATAATTATCTAAAAATTGAACATTCCTAACAAGCTAGCTTAAATTTCAGTTAGGTTTTCAAGGTTTTTATTTTTATGAATAATGTATCAAAACTATATACAATGTTTCACTTCTATTTCCATTTTTGTGAAGAACTGAGCTATTAATATAAGAATTGACCAATTTACAAGAAAATCAGGTATTCTGATTCAGTTTACCATTATATTCGCATGTACATTTGGCTACAACATATTACACAATGTAAACAATGTTAACATTGCCTAAAATTTGTCATTTTTGCATTTTTCAACAGAACTGAACCTCTTAACCAATATTCATTGTTTTTCTCTTTTGTCTTAAACATGCGTACAAACCATAGAACTTTAGTTTTTAAGAATTGTTATTTCACTTTCCACACCTCATTCATATGATAAAAAATCATATCTTATTCAATTCCTTCTATTACTAGTATTTCGTCACAATTCAGAAGCTTAAATTTTTGCATATTTAACTTAGTTCATAGAAGTCAAGAAAAAATTCACTCCA
Organism: Magallana angulata; assembly: GCF_025612915.1. Lineage (NCBI taxonomy): Eukaryota > Metazoa > Mollusca > Bivalvia > Ostreida > Ostreidae > Magallana > Magallana angulata. The sequence continues at coordinate 40,452,699 of NC_069113.1, read as the reverse complement.
ATCTTTGCCTAAAATTAGCTAATTTCATGCCATATCTCAAATTCTTTAGATGTGACCCCTACTTTTTTACTTTAACATGTGACAATGAATCTAAGTCTATTTGTATGCAAATTTTTGAAAAGGTGTAATTTTTTTTAGCGTTATTTAATCATTCAAAAATTTTGTAACGATCTTAACATCTGCTGTTTTGTTCATTAAGTACTGCCATTTGAAGCCACCAGTAAAGCAAGGTTTTTAAAACTTTGACTTAGATAGTATTTTTATAGTTACTACATATGTTCAACTTCATACAGAATTGAAATCATAATTAATTATAATAATTCAAATTATAAATATTTGTTTGATTTCTTCAAATCAATTTCCATGCCAAAGAGCTAAAGCCACGAGGGGCCAATATCGGCCTATTTTTTCATGGAAATAATTTCAGGAATTTATCATATCTGTTTGGGACCCCTTATTTCCAAAAAAATGGCATGTGACATGGGTCACAAATAATATTTGATATAATTGTCCCAAGTTTTCTTTGCCTTTCATACTAAATAGTGACAAATTAGAGTTGTCCGTTGATATTTATAAACAAAGAACCCCACTTTATATTGTTATTTTGTCCGGAAAATTTACCAAACTACTGAATATAATAATACTAGTAACCGAATCTAAATTCCTTGTGTCCAGGTGTGATATGGGCTCATTTACGTTATGGTTTTTTAAAAACTATTTCTAGACAAGCCAATTTCCACAATAATTGCTGATTTATTTTTTAGATTTATTTATTTAGTTCATTCTATAAAAAAGTAAATTTCCTTAATAAAATTAACATTTTCTAGCTTGAAAATTGCAAGATCCACCAAGACACTTCCAATCACAGGTGCTTGAGGGTGAGGTCAGGAACCCCATCCCACCCACCCCTCTAATTTAAACCCCGGGGTATTGGACGCTTTTTTGATAGAAATTCCTTGAAAGTCGTGTTCACAACATGTTCCATATCAAATAAATGTATCTGAAAATCAGTTGAAAATAAACGATTTATTTAGAACAACCACAACCTGCATTTTGTGTTTTGGTGGTATTGAACACTCAACCTAAAAAGCCTGGTTCTATATGGTTACATGTACATGTATATGTATTGCAAAAGGGTTTCCCTGTTTTTTTGTGATTATCTCATAAATTGCCTTTTGCTTTATGTGAGCTTTGTAGCCTCGAACATACAGGTGGGATTTCAATATCTCGCTCTCTTCTTCAGAGAACAGATTCGTCAATTTGGATAGTTCATCTTTAAGTTCAAGGAGCACCTCCAAAGATATAGAAAGGGTATCAGCTTGACAATTTTAGGTCGATATGAGAGTCGGTGGGTTTCATTTTGGTTCAAGATTGAACATGTTGGCATATTGAAGACATTATAAACATTTCTGTTTTTGAATTTATTTTTTCATGAATGTACATTTGGTGAGTTCCTCTGAATTCTGATATATATAAAAAACACTTGTTAAAAAAGTTGATCGTCATTTCAAATGTGAGGCATTTGGCTCATCTGCCTCTTATTGCGATATGGACGTATACTGGTTATTAAATATGGCAAAATATTGGAGATAAATGTCCAGTGGTTAACCCCTAAGGGTACATGTACTAAAATTTACTGAGCGTAAATACTTTATGAGAGAGAGAGAGAGAGAGAGAGAGAGAGAGAGAGAGAGAGAGAGGTGCAACCTTACCGTGATATATACAAGTGAATTTCAGGTGCAGCGATTAGCTAAATCCGGATAATTTCCATAAAATAAGTTCAAAGACAAAATTTGAAACTATTATGTCATTTGCCATATCAAGTTTCAGGTTGCATTGGGAATACAATGATGTGCACGCTACATGTAAGCTACCGTACCCAGTATACGTTCCAGCGATTACTCTTTTTTCTTTTAACTTTCAACAATCAAGCCATTACATAGTCGCTACCTAACTTTATATCGGTAAATCAGAAAGTTTTTTACAAAACAAATAAGTGATTTGAATCGAAACTTTTATCTCAATTTTTTTTTTTTTACAAATTAAGCGTCCATTGCTGAACACTCTGCTTACAAATGGGCATAATCGCTTACTGATAACAAACACACGCAAAACGCTCATATATATTATTTTTACATGTAGTTACCGAAAGTATACATGCATGTAATTGCAGTAGAGATAGGATTATATTTTAGTTAATACAAAACATGAAAAGAGTGAAGCGGTTTGGTTTTTTTTGGGGGGGGGGGGGTTGGGGGGTTGGCGGTGGCCAATTTTTTATTTGTTTAGATGGTTAATAAATGAGGCCACCAAATTTGATCTCAGTCTCACTTTTACAAAAGGAATATATAGTGCAAAAGTGAGACTGAGACCAAAAGTAAACTTGTCTAACTTTTATGGTCCAGGGGTTTGGTGTTGTATATACCAACCCTGCAATCAGATTCACTTAAATGTTAAAGATGTTTTGACTCCTTCTCCCAACAATTTGTGACTTCATAAATTCAGATAGTAAAATTAACAAAAGAGGAACTTGAACTTAAGGTACCTCACTACACCTACACTTATACTTTTTAAGACACTATGTCACAAGATGGTGATTTAAATGTTTTGTTAAACTGCTTATATCGTTCAATTGGGTTGTATATTGTCGTAGCTCAGTGGTTAAAGTATTGGGCTTCTAAACCACAGATCATGAGTTCGAATCCGCCTGGAGCTTTTGTTCTTGTTAAATGATTAAATTTTTGAAAATGAAATTTTTCATTCAAAATTGCACATTTTTTTGTGCCTGTAAGACTTCTTATCCATTATGATATCTTTCATAATCAAGTAATTTTTTGCTGATATGAAAAAATATTTCACTGTGTAGTGAGCCACCTTAAACACACACCCCTCCTGCTCCCTACAAACAATGACCCCTCACTGACTCCTCATAGACCAATTACTGGAACAGACCTTGCATTGAAAATTCAGTAAATAAATTAGAAGTACACACACAGTATATACTAGAATACACAAATTTATCATATAAAATATTTTGTATGTATAAGCATGGGCAAAATCAAAAAAATGTTTTATACAACATTTGGGTTGCATGTTTTTGTATTCATATTCATGTATATGAATATATCCAAGATGTTTGCACTATGGTGATGCATAAACAACAGCTCATCATATATGAATCTTTCTTCAGTTTCAAAGGAGATGGGTAACCCTTGGTTAGTTGTCAGTTCTCTGCACATTCCTTGAAACAATTTGGTCGTTCTGTCCAAGCAGTGATCTCTGGAGCTTCTGTCCCCTAACACTCCCGTACCTGTTCCAGTACATGTTCCAGTGTGTGACCTTTTTCCGACAGTCATGACACATGACCTGTTTCAGTAAGCATGCTCTGCAGTAATAGCTCTGCCCTCTCCTCTATATATGGCTGGTGCACCCATGCTGATGTGTAAAACATGACAGAATCCCGGCTGACAGCATGGCAGACATTTTCGTAAATGACCTGTTTCAGTTCACATTCCTTCAGGTACATGACTGATATTTCTTCTGCAGCTGATGCTTGAAATAAAAAAAGGTGAGATTAAAGTGAAGATCAATTATTCTAAATGTATATGCATGTTAGATTAGAATTCTCTTCTTGTATAGAATATTTCATTTATTCTATCTAACAACTGATAAATATTTATGACACGCATGTGATATACTGGTATGTAATACATAAGTACATTACATTTTAAAAAGTTACAAACATAAAATCCATATAATCAGTATTATATTACTAAATTTATTTATCTAAACTCACCAAAATCTTTTGTTAACCAAGTTTGGAACATAACATCACAGTCATTTTTATACTGTGACAGATTCTGTACACCATTGAACTTATTTGCAACAGCTTTCATCTTCAACACAAGTTTTTTCTGTCAAAAGAAATTATACATTAATAATCTATTAAACTCTTTTTGTTTTTAAAAATCATTAAATGATTATCTTAACTTGTTGCAATCTTACCAATTTTTGCACACAGCTGTGAAGGTCTTCACAAAGTGACTCCAGTTTTTGTAAATCAGATGAATTATCTGGCCGCTCTGCATAATCTTCATTAGACTGTAATCTAACACAAGATTCTTGTGAAAACAATCTTCTAACTACATATACCAAATAATCTTTTGGTTCTATCTGCAGATTTAAGCTAAATTCTATCTGTATTAATTTTTGTTTGATAGAGGTCGAAGCCCTCTAACTTGCCCAAAGGACCCTTAAGAGTCAAGCTTTCCATTTAGATAACGTGTATATGAGAGAATATTGAATATTTAGGAGATATCAAATCATAATTTATGAACTTGAAAACCAAAATGGTGGTCTGTACTCTGCCATTTGAATTCCGCGCCAAAATCTCATTAGTCTGTATCATCCAGACCTTTGTGTTGTTTTGTGCTGTGTTGATTCACAACATAAATATTTGGATGATACACACTAAAATTTCATCCAACAAGATTTGTTTAATCCTTATTTAAAATCCCAGTATTTCAAATTCAAAAGAAATTTTGAAAATATTATTTGAAAGTTTAAACAATGTTCTCAAACTACTTGTTTTAATTTATTTTCTTTCCAAATTGTTCAGAGCATTGTTACTTTGACCGAAATTGTCTGCTTGAAGAGATCTGCTAAAGTGACCTCACAATGTAGACTAAGCATGCAACCTTTAATGTACTGAATAAATAGATATGCACGTTTTCAATTTATAAATAAAATTGCCAATTATGATAATCCGAATAAGTGAAAAGTGAGATTTCTTAATGAAAAGGAATTTCTGAAAACTTACAGAAAACTTATTCTGATGTTTGCCATCTCTGTTATGACATCTGTTCCTTCACGGTTTATTTTACTCCATTTTTGAACAGCGTTGTAGATGTCCGCACATCCATCTTTTATCTGTCTTTCATTCCCTGTTAGATTGGCAGTTTTGTTAGAAGATTTTGGAGAATCTGTAAGAAAGAAATTGTCGTTATTCGCTATTAAATTGTCAATGTTTTTATCATTTTAGATTCAAACTGAAAGATCTTACACCACGCGCAACATAAAAGTGCATAATGAGATACAAGAATGACCGTTTAACCCGAATCACACGGTTTACTGTTTTATCGACTCTACAGTTAATGAATTACTCACTGCTCACTCGAACAGGTGAAAAAAGTTTGCTGACAGCACCATCACTCTCTTTACTTGACATTTTTTATTTCATTTAGCAAACCAAAAATATGTCGGATGTATCTTTAGCACGCTAAATGCAAGAGGGATCCGAAATAAAAATATTTCCCGAAATAATACGTAACTAGTTTTGTTTTTTTTTTCACATATTTCTATATAAGCATTAATTGAATTTTTTCATTCATATTTGACTTGAGAGTTTTATAAAACTGTTTCTAATAATATCTATGTTCTTCATCACACGAATTATTTTTAGTACAGTTTAACATTAAAATAAAGTGAAAGTAGAAGTTGATTGGCAGTCAACATGAAGAAAAAGAAAAGTTTTTTAAAACCGTGACAGGGCATCTCAACTGAGTTAGAGCATGATGGAATCTTTTAGTCACTTGGCTTTCGTGATAATTGATTACCTAAAACAGCGGAGATCGGATGTCATTAACGCTAAAGTTGTATTAGCCGTTGCTGCATCGTTGATTGCTGTGGTTGTTATCAAGAAAATTGTGAATTTCTGTCTTTGGTACAGGTACTACACAAAACTAATGAAACGCGTGCCTGGTCCGGAAGATACACATTGGCTGTATGGAAATCTACATCTGGTATGATTCTTTTTCTTCAAATAGAAAAAAATGGAGAGAAAATAAAACAGACAACTTGCAGAAATTACAGACGTAGTTTTATCCTGTACTATACTAGGATGAAACAGATATATCAATGACCACATTCTATTTTTTATTTTCATGTATGATTCAAAACATTTTTAACATGTTTAATACCATAATACAGAGACTCAGTTTGAGGTATTTTTTTATTCTTTAGCTGACAGACAGACATTCAGACCAGTTGAAACTTGGTCAAGAACTGACTGCTAAATTTCCAAGAATGTATTCAAAACATTTTTAACATGTTTAATACCATAATACAGAGACTCAGTTTGAGGTATTTTTTTATTCTTTAGCTGACAGACAAACATTCAGACCAGTTGAAACTTGGACAAGAACTGACTGCTAAATTCCCAAGAATGTATAAGTTCTGGATCGGACCATTTAATGCAACTGTTGTTTTGAACCACCCAGAAACTATTAAACAGATTTTAACACATGCAGGTTTGTTACATATCTTCAATCTATGCGAATAGATAATTTTTATATATATATATAGCTATCTAATCAAGATTTCATAAATACTGTTCATAAGTTTGGATATACATGTATATTGACATTTGTAAACATGCTTTTTACCATAGTTAAATATAAAGTTAAAATAAATTTGTGAACCAATTCAGAAAGCAATGAATCGTCACAGTCTTACAGAATATTCTTCTATTCTCAAAGGATATAATCCTTAGAATTTGGAAAAAGGTAAAATAGAATTAACTGAGTTATATAAACTGTATTAACCATTTAATCAAGTTTGACAATTTTTTAAAATAACATGTTTAATGCACATAATTAGGTGTTAGAATCATTGGACAGGGGATTTTAAAGAGTGCCAAAAATGTACAGTGTATTTGTAAGTCAAATGTTTGCGCTAGCTAACAAAGAAAAATAATGCTTGGGAAAGGTTAAGTGTTGTTTGATATTTCTTATGATGAAAGGTATTATGGTAATTTTTTTTCTTCATTTCTTACTTCCTAAGGTGGTATGGGACACCTGTCGATATTAATGTGGATAAAAAAACACAATAATTAAAATACTTTCATTTCTTTGTCCAAAAAATATGTTTTAAAATTTTGGGAAAGGTAAGAGTTATAAAAGTCCAAGCAAGATTTCGAACTCATGACTTACAGATTCATAGTTAATGCTCTAACCAATTACGCTATGCTGTTAGGTAACAATTTCAGAAAAGAAAAGATTTGAGATAATTGTTTATTTCAATCGGAAATACGTTACAATATGGAGGTGTCCCATACCACCTTAATCTAAATTGCTTTGAAATAGTATTGTGTTGTAGATTCCTTCTAACTGAACATGAAATTAAATTACTTTTATAAATGAAGTTATACATATATTTAAAGGTTTTAACAAATGACTCTTTCTTAGATTGATTGTACATGTATTTCTATATGAACAAGACGAGTAGCTAAAACTGTTTATTCTGAATTCACATTGTAAACCCATTTGCTACAAAGCTTAGATTTAATGTAAAAGTTCCTTTGTTATTATTGCAGTGATTGTCAAATGTGGTTAAAGTTAATTTCTTTTGTTTATATATTTTACTTTCAAAAATTAAGTTTCTTTTTGCCATAATTATTTTTTTGCATATAAAAATTGCTATAGGCACAATGGTAAATTTTTGTACCATAGTTTAAATTTGATTAAATGTTAATTTTGATTTGATAGATGAACTATATACAGGGATATTTTTTTTTTTACTTATGTACATCTGATATTCAATAATATCTAGCATTCAAATTGGTGGTGTTTGGTGTGAAAAAATGGAACAAGAATATTGAAAAAAAAGCAAAGAATTTTTTTCTGTAGATCCCAAATCCAAGGGCTTTGGAGGGGCATACCGCCATGTTTATCCATGGCTGGGGGAGGGGCTACTTTTAGCGGACGGCAAGAGATGGAGTAGAGCAAGGCGACTTTTGACCCCTGCTTTCCATTTCAATATCTTAAAACCCTATGTTAACATCTACAACAAAGCTACAGATCAACTGGTGGTGAGTGATAAAATACCAATAGTCTCTTAATCTAATTTTTTAAAGATTATGTCAAAAAAGAGAGTTATTGGCAGTGAATTAAATAAACTTATGGAATTGGGTATTTTGCAATATGCATGTTTTTTACAGAGAAAGTTTGAGTCCTATGCAGAGAGAGGTGTTAGCTTTGACCTTATTAAAGAAATGAGTTTATGCACCTTGGATATTTTGCTCCAATGTATATTCTCCATGGAAACAAACTGTCAAGAAAGGTTTTTATTTGATTTGTTTAACTGGTGCAATTTCATTTTCATAAACTGTATCCCGTAAAGCATGAATGTTCTTTGGGTATGGCTTGGTTAATGTCATGATTTGTCGGTAAAATATTCCATCATACACTATGATTGCCTATTATGATGCTAGTATATGATTGTCTTTGAAACTAATTCTTTCTTATCTATGGGTCAACTAAAAAACATACATAGTCTCATGAACCAACCATTATTGCTTTTTAAACTATTCACCCCCTTATAAATCAATGATTTGCCTTTTATGTGTTTTCTTTTCAAGGTTTTAATGAAACATGTGAAGTGACTACTTTTCTGATTTTCATTGAATAGGGAGTCAGAATATGTACAGTATGTCCTAAAGCTGGGAGAAATTTGGAGTAAAAGAAACAGGTACTTGACAATTTATCTGACAAGTATATAAGGCCAATAACTCCTTACAGAGAGACTCAATCAAAAACAAATTAATCTCCGAAAAATGGAGTTTTCAAGCACTAGCTACCATGCATCATGATTAAGTGTAGTTTACAACAATAATAGAAAGTTGTCTCCCTTGTCTATAAAAAAAGATGAAGTGGAAATGAAAAAAATATTTACAAAATAAAAGTATATGTAAAAAGAATTTAATTTTTTGGAGTGAATAGTGTTCACAGATTATTTCAGTACATGTGGTAATTAATTAACAATGATTTTAATTTTTATAGGAAACTATGGCTGTTTCCAGACATCATCTTTTACAACACAAAATTGGGCAGGCAGTTTAAGGACCATTGTGACAAAGTTCACAAGATAGCGGAGGACATCATCAAGAATCGCCAACAGGAAATTGTAAGTTTTCCTCCCATTGTCAGTGTTGCTTGTACCACTGGTATACTGGTATATTGGGTTATTTTGATAGAAAAGAATGATGATGTATAGAAAGATAATCATATTTGCATGTATGTTTAGGAGTTTCAAATCTCAATTCAAACTATGCAATCATTGGACAGGATAAACTTTTTCGTGACAGTTGTCATAATGCTAATCAAACAAAAAATCACCAAAAATGTTTCATACTAGCATTTGTTTTTGTTTTAGGACCAGTTAGATGGAATGAGTGAACGGCCATATTTAGATTTCTTGGATCTGTTACTGCAAGCTAAGGATGAGGATGGAAACAAGCTGACCAAGTCAGAAATTAGAAATGAAGTTGACACATTTCTATTTGAGGGTATTTATGTTAACATGCTTTATTACAGCAGAGTTTGTTAGAAAACAACTAACCCAGATGTTAATGACTTAATAGAATAGGAGGAAAGACCACATGTAGGATCGAACCCAAGACCCTTTAAAACAATGCTCTACCGGCCGAGATAACGAATAACCAGCTAAAGGGTTAAAGCATTAGCTAGTGCTAGTAGGAGCATATGAGTATTGAGCTTATATGTACACAAAATTAGTTTTACCATTAAAGTAAAAATTCTTTATCAAAAAACCTGAGGGCTCAATTTTACATATAGACTCCATAGTCCCTCTCCCCTCCTTTCTCCCATCCATTAACAAAATGATTACTAGGACACTGAACTTCTTGGTTAGTCAAATGTTCAAATTGCTAGAGAAGATGGCATTGCATAGATAATCAGCTTTACAAACCCAATTTAAGATAAATCGATATAAAATATTTGTGCCCTTGATCTGTAGGACATGACACCACAGCTTCCTCCATTAGCTGGCTGCTGTATTTACTGGCCCAGCATCCGGACTACCAACAAAAAGTTCAGGAGGAGCTGGACTCTATCTGGGCCAACAAGGCTACTGAGTGGACCCAGTGGTAGGTCTTACATAGACAGAAGATGGGGCTAGTTCATATGTTTGATGTATTTTACATTCATGATTGTTGGCATATTTTTAGCAGTCAGAGAGAGAGAGTGTATTTATAGTTTTTTTTTCAAAATGGTAACATAGAATACTGTTATGAATTTAGACCTCCTAACCATGACTGTTTTAACCTTTTTAATTTGGAGGTGCTTTTTGATACTACCTGTATTTTGAAGGGAGGATTTGTCCCACTTTGAATACCTGACCATGTGTCTAAAGGAATCCTTGCGAGATTCTTCCACAGTGCCTTTGATTCAGAGACTTGTACAAAGGGAGATGACTATTGATGGCAAAGTATTCCCACAGAACACTCTCTTCACAATTGCTATAAATAGTGTCCATCATAACCCAGCTGTGTGGAGAAACCCAGAGGAATATCGCCCAGAACGGTTCTCACGGGAAAATAACTCCAACATAGACAATTTTTCATACATTCCTTTTTCTGCAGGTCCAAGGTAAAAGAATTAAAAATTAGGAGTACATGTATATCAAGGAGCAATTTTGATCATGTTTTCACATATCAATACTTTAAAATACAACTTTCATTTTTTCAAAAATAATTTACTCCAACGAATGTGCATGTTACCGGTAGGTCTGTAAAAGAGACAATTCATATGAAAGGTTGGGGATTTAATTCAATACAAGTTTACAATCTTTTGTTGAATATGAAATCTGCCATCTGCTTAACAGTTGAGTTGAGTGTACTGTTTAATAATTTGTAGGAACTGTATTGGGCAGAACTTTGCCTTAAATGAAGAGAAGGTGATTCTTTCCAGAGTGCTGAGACAGTAAGTCAATCATATATCTTCACGATAATTAACACAACATGTAAAACCTTTGAAACAAAAATCATATTAGAGAAAGTTATTATAATTTTGAATAAAGGGATTTTTTCACCAGACTCAGAATTATCTGCATATAAAACATGAAATTTTTTTTTCCTTATATTTCAGTTTTAGCGTAAAACTGGACCCAAACTTTACTGTAGAAAAGAAAATTGGTCCTGTGCTAAAAGCCAATGGGGGAATTCGAGTGTTTGTCACCAATCGCAATGTTTGAAATGCTTCAATATTTTCTTATAGAACATTTAGAATCCTAATTCTAAAAAGCATATACATGCACTGAACAACTGCTTTATGTTAATACTCGTTAAATATATATACTGTAAGTTATACATGTATAACAAACATTTACCGAAACATGAATGAAATAGACGCTACCAACTGTTTATTCTTAACTGCAGATAATACTCTTCATATATTCTTGTATCACATTTAAGGTAATATACATCTGTATGATATTTTGGCTTGCATGTTTACAGCATAATGAATTATATATTTGTTACATGTACAGTATACATCTAATGTATATCAGATGCATAATGACTGTATAAAATTGATATGCAGAGCAAAACAGAAACTTCTTCGTTTTGGAATAACTTTATTAAAAAAAAAAATTTATACACCACAATGTGGACTGGAAACAATTTTTTTATTTTTGTGATGTTATATTGATCGAAATAGAAATCGTATACTAGGTACAGTCATTTGATTCTTTATTCAATGACGTGATTTGTATAAATGTACCCTTTTAAGAATGTGATGAATAAGACTGCTTGAAAGTGTTGTTATTTTAGGGTATTTAGACACTTCCATGACGTATGTACCATTCAGTAGCAGCAAGATAACATGTTGAAATTTATCAAGTTATTTCCAACTGATTGTTTTCAAGTAAAATTTTCAACAACAAAAATCATGAAATTTGTATTTAGTTTAATGTGCAACACTTTGCCAATGAGAAACATTTATTGCTTGCTGCTGATGTAATCATTTTACGTTTACTGACTATATAAAGGAATTTAATACTCTTTGTTCTGCCATTAAGTTTTCATAGATTTTTTGTGTAGAACAGACAATGTGTTATTATATTTGTTTGTGTTCATTTTTGTTTATATTGTTCATAGTTAAGTTTTTTCCTTGTTTTCTTTTTTACTTCAAGACTGTTCATATAAAAATGATATTGTAATTATTGGATAAATACTCAAGAGGTTGCATATTTTTATTTAGCTACTTTACTAACAATTATACATTTTAAAAGTTATTTCTGTGTTTGTTTTTTTTTTTTTACATGTATTCATAAAGAATCCCATTCCAGCGACTTAAGGTGAAAGTAGATTAACAAATACTGTGCTTTCAATTCCATGATCAACCTTAAGATTCTCAAACCCTCAGCCTCAAAGTTTTTTTTTGCATCATAAAAATGTTATTTGTCCTTTAAACTTTATAAATGAAATGAAATAGAAATAAAAATTTATTGATGGAATTCATGCATTTTACAAAGTTATTGCTAATTTTCATACGTTGGATATAATGGAAAAATAACTATACAAGTTCCATGAGATCAAGAAAAAAAGATCACCGTGGAATTACTAATACAAACATTTCGGTGAAAATCTGATCAAAATATTAACACTAGAAGACTTATTAATTTTGTCTATATAAAAGGTAGATTTATAATATGAATATATAAAAAAAAACTTCGGATAATTTTGAGTTATTGAACATGGCTGTGGATTGGAGATCGCTGATTTACGCATGTTGACTCTGTAGATGTTTTTCTTTAATATTATCTATAACATCACTTACATATATATGACATTTTTCGAGACATTTCATTTCGAATTCTACTTTTGAGAAATATTCAATTTTATCTCTTCTATAGTGAGCTAGGGTATGTAGATACAAGTAATCCAAATGAACAACGTTAAACTAAACGAAACTGTTCAATCATTTTCTTCTTTATTCAAGCCTAGAATTATTGAATTAAAGCAAGAAAACCTTAATATATGTTCAAAATTATTCACATTTTAGTTGGACGTTCATATTTGTATTTCAACATGTCAACGTGTTCATCGTTGAGCTGCTTTAGTTATGAACGTGTCACTTATGAGAGGTGATCACCCAGAGGCAAATTTTAAAAAAGGGAGATAACTGTGATTTATTTTTAATTTGCTCTCAGATCAAAAGAGTCAATTATGCAGCAAATATTGGGTTGAAAGTGATATCAAAGAACTTTTTTATGTTGTACGTTTAGTTGCGCTTCCTACCCTGCTAGGATCTAACGTATTTTATCAACCTTTTCAAAATAGATCAAGGTGTATCCATATGTAGACGAATTCTCAGAAGATTTAGTATCAGATTACGGGGACTTTATAGGCCTTAAACAACCCTACTTACAGGCAGATCTATACCTGACATTTAATTTTTAGAGATCAAAAGATAAGCATTTTTCAACGCCCACTTGACCTGTTTGAGTTTTACAGCCTCGTATTGGGTTAATCTGTGTAAATGCACTGACACAGTAAGGTAAACAGAGACAGGGAGAGGGGTTTATATATCAGTTTGTCCCTTGGACTGAGTTTTTATTCTATATCTAACATTATGACAGGCACTTAAACATTAAAATGGTCTCGAATTTACGTGAAAGGAGGATTGGAGTTTTCATACATTTTTACTTTTTGCTTGCTCTCTCTCTCTCTCTCTCTCTCTCTCTCTCTCTCTCTCTCTCTCTCTCTCTCTCTCTTATCCAGTACTAGTGTTCTGATTAACAGGTTAACATATTCTGCTCGTAGCGCTGATTAATGTGAAAAATAAAAATTCATTTAAAGATGTTGCGACAGGATCGATAGTCTTTTTGAACTAACAGTGTAAACTGACTCACCAAAGCTCATCTATATTACATAACACCGCCGCTGCATGAATGAATCACGCCGTTTACCATTGACTGCACAATTACTTAGTGGTTATGTCAGATTTCGCTTCCGATGGAAATGAAGTTTAAAAATCTGTTTAAGCAAATATTCTTTATTCAAAACAATTGTCAAGTTAAGATATGCCGACATATTTAATCGAACCTTTTACTATTAAACGTGGATATTTTTTCTATTTTCACTCGAGAAGTCATTTCGAATTCATCTAATAATCACGTGACCTGATATACTAATCTTTCCCCTATCTAAAGAAATTAATTTGCATAATATTTCATTATGCAATACAGATTCTAGGATGTTGGTATCTAGAATAACACGTGCACTGCATTGAACGTTTGGCAAATATTAATACGAGTAATCAAACATTTAACAAGTGTTTTTTGTCGAATATGCACACATATTTTAGACAGTTGGCGATCGCGATTTCATTCAATATTAAACCCTGATTTCAATTGAGTTGGAATTGACTGTCAATTTGGAGCACACGTATATCTTTAGCACTTTTAAAGAACCTACAGGCGAGTTGCTGTGAAACGCCGATCATCTTTTAAAATGAAAATCCTTTTGACTGGCGTATTATCCTATCTACCCTGTCGTCGGCGAAGGGCTGCATCTTAAAGCCGTGTATTGCACAAACAGTCCCGCCGTCTCGCCGCCGCGGAATCGATTCCAAGACCCAGGCCAGCTTTCTCCAGCCCCCACAGTCACTGTTCACAGGTGTGCATTCATAAAAACATATATCCGCGCCGTTATCGGGAATCGGTGACACATTTTTACTTAAATTATATAGGTTTATAGTCCGGATTTTTGTGTCGAAAGTGAACGTGGTTCCGTCTGGTTGTAATATTTCCGACAAGGTAAGGGTTTTGGTTTTAACCTTTAACTAATGTTAAAATATTACTTTTCGTTGAAGAATTGTTTGATGAATACTTGTGATACAGATGCAATTAAAAAGGAGATTTAAATGATACGCATGCAAATATTAATGCGTTCCAATTAATGATGAGATCTTTTTCCTGATTATGTTCCATTCTTATACAAAAAAAAAAATCCGTGGTTTATTAAAAAAAGGTTTAAATTGTTTTAGTTTGTGCATAAAAACTTCTCCACAATTTTTCACGCCAAGCAAATTACTGTTAGCAGATGCTTTGCTTTTGTTTTTAATTGATTTTCAATTTAGTTGTGCGTGGGTTTTGTTTTTGGTTGGGAACACTACATTGTAACCCCACCCCACCCCCATCCGTTATACTCAGTACTAGAGATTGTAAGTACTTAATAGGTTGATGGAAACGTGTCTTTTGAAAAATGTGACTCGTTTATGCACAATTAGTGTTGTTAGAGTTATTAAATCAGACTTGTTCTAGATTGTGTTGATTTTGATTTCTGATACCTGATACAAGCTAACCCAAAACACACACACAAAATTACGGGTAGGCAAGGGCATACAGGGTTTCTTTGTACGAACCATTTTATGGAATAATAATGAAGACATGTATTCTTGCTGTTTGAAAGTTTTCATCACATTAATTTTATTACATAATTTGAGTGTATATCGTTATAAGGCGCTAGTATATCGTTATAAGGTTCTAGTAATTCTTCAGGGGCGTAAGGTGACAGACATTTGTGTTATTTCCTTTGAAATACATCCCACCTGACACCTAGCACATCTCTCAATTTTTCAATGACAAAAAAGTGTTCAAAGATAGACATTAACTGACTGAAAATGCTCGTAAATGAGGTGTAAAATTAAAATTACATATGGTAGGTAAATTCCAACAGCTGGACAGCGGGGTGGGTAGATCTTGGCTCTACCTGTGCGGAACTTAAGGATAACCTGTAATCTGACCAGACATTTGACCAAAGTTAACCTTTACATGTCCAAATTAATCAAATTAACGTAATCCAATTAATCTTTTACGGTTTACAGACACGGGATCACCTATGCGGGTATTTGAGACTAATTGAGAAACCTCCTGATACACTCATAGACAAGGGTAATTGATAAGACCACGGACAGAAGTCGGACATAGTGCTCCTGTGGGCTGGGTCAATATATACCTTTTTTACCTTATCAAGTGTCAACGAAAACATGTCAAGGTAGGCATTATTTTTTCTTTTATATTTTAACTAACTTACGTTTTTAACAAATGATTGGCACGTGCGTTTTTCTCACCTGTGCATTATAATCTCTCTCTCTCTCTCTCTCTCTCTCTCTCTCTCTCTCTCCTTTACTCGATTATTATATTTTGTTTACGTAATTTTATTTTCACCAAATCACCAAATCATATTCTATCAATTTGTTTTTAAATACTGGTTAAAATTCATCAGAACTTTTAATCCTCCAGTGCTGTATAAAGCATTTAATTCATTCAAAATGTCAGTGATCTTTGGTAAATATATCTGTTAGACTCTGCGTCGAGGGTCATGTAGTGTCAATTTCAGATTCACAAATAAGCATATACGTTCGTACGTCGACCTGTCACAAGCTAACGTAGCATCATTGGGTGCTTTTCAAAAATAAAAGTCAGAAGCTTAACCGATGTACCATTTTTGCACATATGTACATGCGACACCCTGGTTTTTTTTTTTTGGGGGGGGGGGGGGGGGGAGGGGGGGGTGGTATAATACAGGGGATCGAAACAATGTCCCTATGTTGGGGATGGGATCTGTGCACTTAACATTATGTGTGGCGTTTCTCGAATGCAAGTATCTAACAAACGGTAAACATTTTTGTCCTAAAGTAAAATAGGATTAAAATGAATGGTTTAGGTAAAATGGAACTATGAAGGGTTTGGAATGTGCACATTTCGAAACGGGAGGTTCAATGTACATGTACTAGTACATGTTTAGTAGGCGGTCTGTTATTTTAAAATACACGGAATATGTTTGCCTTTCCTGTGCGTCAAGGGCCCTTATGTAGCAATATGACTTTATGATGGCCTCATAAATGTCTGATTTCAATGGTAAATATACATATATCCATCGATTGATATCCGAAGATATAGACAGTAGAGGGTCCACTAAGACTTTGCACGGATGCTGTCAAAACCCACTGGTTCTTAAAGGAGTCTTGGCAATCCTCATTAATGAATCGAGCATCCAAGTAAAAAAGGAACAATGACCAGAAATTGGTCTTGCTGATTATTCTCCATGTTCAAGAGTTCATTAAATTGAATTATTTTCCGCGTGGCTGGTAACAGAATTATCGGTCAGTCCGAATTCTAGAGACGGTGTTCGCAGTGGTGCTTTGTTCTCGATCAAAAATGTCCTTTTGAGCGAATTGTTTCTAAACCCTTATGATAATATGAATTATCCCAATATATTCCTACCAGAATTAAGCCCCATCAAAGGCAATTACCCGCGCTCGTCTGATAGGATCTTTTTACATGTCATCTCTTCTAGTAAGATGTAAGGTCAGATTCCTAATTCGATAAAGTCCGACATAATTTGGGTTTAATTCAGGCGATTTTTGTTTCCATTTCTATCAGGTGATTTCCCGCAACATTAGACAGCTACAGACTTTAATAAAAAGTTTAAGCGGCAGACGTCGGTTTAGAATAAGGAGAATGATACTTGTGGCGTGGAGGCTATAGAGGAGAGACAGAGAATAGATTACGCTACTGCGCTCAACAATGAACGGAAGAAGAGTTTGGAAGTACCTGACCATTATAACAATTTTACTGGAGTTCACGGAGGTGAGTTAGTACCCCTATCTTCATTTAATTAAAAAGAAGACTAATTTTATTTTTTTTCACTTATGAGTAATGTAGTATACAATGTCACATAGCAGTATAATATAAAATCATTTTACACAATGTATGTATATCTGAGTGCACGATCCTAACTTGACGTACTTTGTGAACAACATACTTTTTAAAAAAAGTATATGGGGTGTGGGTGGGATGGAAGGCAAAGGCAACCTCCGACTCTATACGGTTTTAGTAATGTTTTGTTGAATATTGTTGTGTACAGATGTACTTGGAGAAATATGTAGTCTTTGAGAATATCGTAACGTTAAAATTTGTAACTAATAATAATTAAGAGGGATCGGTGGTCGTGGCCATTTTTAGACTGTATAGATCTCCTTTTATAGAAGAAGAGCTCTATGTAATAATTTTTTGTTAAAAATCCTAAATTTAAACTGTAAATACTGGGATTTTTTCTTTACTGAATAATTAGTAGGCATCGCTCATAACAATTCATTTTCAAGTTATAAATATGTATACGCTGAAGACGAAACAGATTGATTTTGAATTTTTAAAATTTGATTTTTATGACTAATAAAAACTTTGAGAGTGAAAGCTCAAAACGATAGGTATGTCCTAGATAAAGATAATTTTTAAATGTCAACTGACTGCTGATATATTTACTGATAAAGTATTCAGGGAAATAAACAATACAGGAAAATCGAACACGACAGCCTTGTTGTCACCCAAAGTTTATCACTATAAACTAATTTCAACACTTTTGAATAAGTTTGTTGGATGATGCTTATTAATCGTCGTGTGTCATAGACATTGTTTTCTAATTTGTCCATGTGTCCGTCAGTTCAACATTTGCACTGACAGCAGCAGCAATTCTCTCACAGTTCTAAGTTACGATCCGTCATAGCTAATTAGGGTGTTTGACTAAAAATCTTGTTCAAAAGATATTCTTTATATTTTTTCGTTTTTCTTGCCTTTTTGCACACACACACTTCTCATTCTGTGCATTGTTTCCCAAATTACCCACACAGGACCTGACAAATCTTTGCAGAGTATTTTGTCGTCGAACGAGCTGATATGAATCTGCTGATAGCACTACCTAATTAACACCACCCTTGATACATCTATCGGAATCACATGATCGATCCAAGGGCTGACCAATCAAAACGTTCGGAAATAAAGAATCCTGTAAAGTTCACGAAGAAACAATTTCTTATTGGTTACATTCTTTACTTTTCGTTGTTTTTATTTAAACTTTTAACTTAATCATATAGCTAGGTCGTACAAATTATGAGAATCGTAACAACAACAAAAAAATAAAACAATATCAAGCATATGGTAGTGTATTTACCTTCCACTTTGCACGATTGCACATACATTAATAAAATCACGTAATTTTCAAATACTAGTATTAGCTATCACCTTACCATTCCAATTTTTAAAAATTCTTGTTTATATGTATTTTCCGGGAATATTAAGGCCGCGTTTATGACTAAAATTAGTGTTCCATTAAAGATTCCTGGTGCATGACATAAACCCGCGAAAACTGAATAAGAAAAAGATGCTAAGATGACAGTAAAAATGTAAGTTAATGACCTCCCCTTTGATGTTGAGATTGTATACAATCTTGACTTGAGCACTTGTGATGCGTTTTAATGTTGACAATACATCCCACTCACCCAGTATCTTTATATTTGGCCAACACACAGATACAGATAATTCAATGAATAGGGATACATTCGGTAATGTTTTACTATCCTCTGTCGCAAGATATCCTGGATTCAAATTTGGCTTAATTGCTTGATATTTATAAATACCTCATGGTTCAAACGATGTTCATTCAAAAGTATGAAAACTTTCCAAGATTTCTCAGTCGAAACGCCCCTGTTAGCTTATCATGCAGGTTTCAATACAATGCTAAAAAATGTGATGTCTACGGAGATTTTGTATTGCAGCAGGCCCGGATGATAACGTTGAAAAATTACGCGATGTATTCCGAGTGTATTCCGAATGGAGAAAAGATGTAAACATTCCACATTATAAATCTCCGTAAGGAATCTGTTTTCGTTCCTGTGAATTTTTCCGAGTAAAAGATGATAATGTGTAAATGAAACTATCTTGGAAAATATCCCTTTCAACTATTTCAATTGCACTTATTTCACAGGTATGTGTATTATTATTAAAAATTGTCCAAATGTGCTGCATAAATATCTTGGGACAGACTTTATAAGGAAATTTAGTTTCAGTTTTGTCTGAAACGTGTATTTGGATTTTGGCCACTACGCACTGTAATATGCACATTAGCAACTGATATCAATATTTAGCTGCACTGTCTGTAAACCAATACGTGTATTGATTCGCAACCGAATTAGTCTCTCACGTTTGACGGTTTCTCATGGGGCTTAAGTGACCAAATGAGGTACATCGCGGGTTATAAACACTAAACAGTCTGGGTGGACTTCGATAAACACTTTCCAGCTTTCAAAAACAAATGCATTGTGAAGATCAAATGAAATGATATACAGCTGCATGTATTTTAATTCATATCTCTGAGTTTGAAATGAAATTGTTTTGATTTCATGGAACAATATGATATTTAAGAATGAGATAGAATTTTCCTTCTGATTTTTAGGAAGATTATGAATATTTTAATTTACATGTATGCAGAGACATAAATAACAGATTGGCAACTGATCGAAATCTCGCAAAATCCCGCAGTCCCTATTGTAAAGTGTTCCCAGTTTAAATCAGTATATCTTTCTAATAAACAATTATATTGAAATAGTAACAGCTAAAACCTATTACCAAAACATTCAAAATATTATATGTTCATGAGTTTGTCATAACAATATTAAAAAAGGAGTTTTAGGAGGCAGTTGGCTTCCCGTTGTATGTGATTTCGCCGATGTTTTATAGCTGGCCAATATATTTTCTATATAATAATCTTATTTTTAAATTTTTTGTTTAAAAAATGTCTAAAACCTATGCACACTTTTCATTAAAACAATATACTTTTGGTTTAAGATCATTATCTCAGTTTACTAAAATGTAGTTCTCAAAGTCAGGTTGGTCCCGTACCATTTTTCAACAACAAAACACGCTAATGGCGGAGTTGCCAATCTCTGTTATTTATGTCTCTGATGTATGTGATTTTTGTAAAGTAATTTTTGTAAAGTAGAAACCTTTGGTTTGATGTCTTCAGTGGGTCATACAAATAGCTTTAAAAAAAACCTGATATAATTTTACAAACAGTATACAATAAGATGACCAGTAAGCAGCATGGTGTACCATTGGAAGGACTGAGTAGAAATGCTTGGTTCTCTTGCGTCATACATTGTCAGATCTGGTCAAATTAAACTTTTTATGATAATGACTCTTCAATTTTATGTTATTATGTACTAAATACTTCTAAAAGCAAGATGTGTTTGATCTACATTTTGAAATACCATCTCACAGAAACAGAAACTTGAAAAAGAAATTTTTTTATAAAATATTTATATAGGGTGAATTAACCATGCATCGGACACCTACCTTGGATCGGACAACTTTGTTATAAATATACAAATAAATGTGCATGCGCTCATGTGTTGTTTCGTATGTTCCTGAATTAGAACTAATGAACTTTATCATTATAAAGAATTTGACAGTCACATTGTCAAAGAAATAGCAATATAGGCATCGTTAAATGACGTCAAATTCGCCATTATTGAAAAATTATTTACGAAGATTTTACACTAAAGCGTTATTTGAATGTTGTGCGTTTGATTGTGAATAAGTGAAAATGCACTCTCTGTATAAAATAATTAGAAAGAAGTAAATTTTGAAACAAAATTTGATTAAAATAAGTCCAAGAAATTTGAACAATTAATGTCAAGGCCATTTTTGCACCATATGTTCATTTCACCATGGATCGGACACAAATTAACCATGCATCGGACAGTTTTCACTGCATGATTTCTTCTAATAATACGAAGATTATGTGCCCATTCCTTGTGATATACTTTAAATGTGAAGTAAAATAAAAATTAAAAAAATAATTGATACAAACATTTTCCTCAGACCACTTAAAAATCAAGTTTTATGGACACAGCCTTTTTAGTCCAAAATTCCTGTAGGAGCTGGCACGATAAAGAACCCCTTTTAGATAAATATTCTTTAAAACAGAAGCACTACTCTAAGTTCCTATATGTAGATTTGAGGATATATTAAAAGAAATCTGAATAGCAATTGAATAAACTCATTTTTCCTAACCTTTGTATTTGTGCATTAAAACCAGAAAATGTTGTTATTTTTAATTTCTACTGTACTGCTATAGCTGTCCGATGCTTGGTAAATATTGTCCGATCCATGGTGAAATAGTTCAACACCTCAATAATTTGCTTTATTTTCTACATTTTTAACAATTTTACAAATTTTTCTCCAATATTTAAGCAAGGGGAAAACCTGTAACTTTTAAAACAAGTTTTATTTATATTTGGATGATATTTTATTCGCGAACAAAGGGAAAAATCCAAAGGTGTCCGATGCATGGTGAAATCACCTTATTTTTTTGGTAAAGTGTGAAACCAAATTAACAATTGCATTAAAGTACTCAAAATCCATAATGATCCATTATGTTAATGATAAACTCCATAAGATTAAAATATGTTTAATAAGTCAATATTAAATATTAAAATAAAGTACTCAAACTCCATAATGATCCATTATGTTAATGATAAACTCCATAAGATTAAAATATGTTTAATAAGTCAATATTAAATATTTTTTAATAACTAACTTGTTATTTTGTAGCAAAAATGTTCAATGTATTATAGCTAGGCATCAATTATATATCTTAATGAACTAAATGCAATTGTACATGTATTTTGTTTCAAGTTATTTTGATATAAAATATTTTTTTTGCACAGATACATGCAGAAAAGTTCTGGGACAGGTGGGGGAGTTATGGACCCTGTTCCCGAACATGTGGCGGAGGTGTGCAATCTAGACAGAGAAACTGTTTGTATCAAAGGTGTGCTAATTTAAAAGAGGGATTTTAAAACTGTATTTTATATGGCACAGGCACTGTCATACAAGTAAATTAATTCTGCCAAAAATATGTTTGAAGAATTATTACTTTGTGTACCGGTACTTTATTAGCATATGCAGTTTAGCTTGATTTTAACACAAGCTGATATTTTATATTTTGTCCATTGACAAATATATGCAAGAATTTGGATATTTGCTGATTAAGTTAAGTTTGATGCGCAGGCTAAACTCATCTATATAATGGCTCTCATTACATTTGAATAAGGCGTGTGAATGGCAATTTGATGCATCATACACAATCATTATGTTATTGCAAAATTGACACTGATGAAATAAACCAATTATTTACTGTATAATGATGCATGTCCTGAGGAAATTCTTCTATTCACATGCATTTGCAATTTTTTTTTTTAAATGTGACATCTTTATAATTTCAACTTCACTGTTAGAAATGATAATATTTTCCCCCATGAACCAATGATTGCTGTCAAAAACTAAGTTCTGTGGTGCAAGATGTATTGGTCAGAAATTGTTTTTATCTTAATCATGGACCTTAAGTACATTGTACATTAAAACAAAAATGTTGACGGTATTTTGACTTAGGGACACAACTCTGCTTTAAGTGATCAGTTTGTAAGTCCATCCTTTTGTCCATTTGACATCATACAGTTATTAATCTCTCCCCTTATCTAGGGTGTGCAGTGAATGGTTAAGGTCATAGCACCTATATATAAAATCATTGTCCAGACCAAAATTTTTCTCCCTTGGTCCAAATTAACTCATGCTTCATCCACTGAGTACATTTAAGTAAAGGATGTGCAGTGACCTTAAACTCTAGGTCAGATGTCAATGTCAAAGCAGACTTCTTTGAAATCCATTTCTGAAACATTTTTTCTCTCGCCTAATCCAATCTTGCCCATGTTTTACCAAAAACTCTGCCTGTAGTTTTTGTTGGTAGTAACCTTGAAACAAGTTTCTGTCTAAGGTCAAGGTCATAGCATATCTATGTGAAATTTTCTTGTCCAGACCGTAATTTCTCTCTCTTTGGTCTAATACTAATAATGGAGTTTCTTGAGATGGCCACAATATCAACAATGTAAAGCTAATTATGATAATAAAAATCATGAATATTGTTGTTAATATGGATTGTGTTTGTTCATAATGGTAAACTTGAATTTGCTTTTGAGGACAAGGTCAGGGAGGAAACAGCGCTGTGATAATAGCGCTCAGCAGGAAATAGAGTACCAGTCCTGTAACACTCAGGTATGTGTTAATCAATTATATTGACATTTCTTACAGGAGAAAAGATATATATGCAAATTATGGCTTTATTATAAATTTGTCCTACTTGTGAATGCTTTCAAAAATAATATCCTTGTTGACCTTTCTGTGGGTATGGTTTTCATTTGTTCTTAAATTTATCGGTAAAAGAAGTTTTGTTATGGATACATTTCAGTAGATAGAATCAAAAAACTCTTATGGACACATGAGATATTCCTCAATTTTATATGATTTTCCTTGATATTTCATTCCTTATTTATTTACAATTAAACCTGTTAATTACCAAAAATTCAGAGTACATTACCAGGCTTGTTTCGGAGCTAGAATATTTCAAATTTTCCTTAAAATAGCATGCAAAATGCATTTGAATGCTTATAAGTAAAGTCATACTATACATTTTCAATTGAAGACATTATATCTAAATGAAAAAAGAATCATATTACATAAAAATATAATTATGAAATTACAAAGTGGATATCTTCACATTGTGGAGATAGGAAAAAATGGAAGATAGGTTGCATCTGACCTTAATAAATGATGGATGATGCATGGAGTTTTTGAAGTTTTTAAAATAGTTACATGTATAATAGGTAATACTTTCATTACTTTTGGTATTTTTTTTTCATCAAGAGTTGTGGAGAGGGTAGTTTGGATTTCAGAGCGATTCAGTGCCAAGATTTTGATAACATACCTTTTCTAGGCAGGGAATACCAGTGGAAACCATATTATGATGGTGAGAAGTTTTCATGAATAAATATTTTGTTCTTTTCAAAGATAATTGAATAAATATGCATTATCTTTACACTAGCTAGTACCGTTACATGCATTTGCTGATGAAAGTTTTTTGTGTACTCATATTTTATGATGAAGATTTAGTTCTCAGAGCGTCAAAGTTGGCATTAGTCAATTTATTTATATTTTTGAGTGAATTGATAATCAGTGTCTATATACTTATTTTTTCTACATACCTGTACATGAATATATAATTATGGACTATATCAGCTTAGAAATTTATTATCAACCAGTATTTACAGATAAAGAAATTTTAATTCAATTCTCTAATGGCACTTATCAAAGAGAAAACCAAACATCACTTTGATTTCTTATCTCTTGTAAAACTTAAGGACTGTAACAGAAATCCCTCTCCAATGATGAGTGTACCTTTTTCACAAAATTTGTAAAACTTGTCAATTTGTGTCCCAAAAGTTACTCATTCGGGCAAATTTGTTAAGGACATGAAAGAAAGAAGGTATCTTTCTTAATCCCGTTGTTGAAATTTTGATTCAAGTCAAAAGGTCACAAAGATATGTGTTACTCTCTGTTCTTATGTCACTCTATAAAATCAACTCTCTGGTTGAAGTCTAATCGATAAGTTTTAATAATAATTTTGTATAACTTTTTCCAAAGCATGGAAAGTGTAATTGTTATTTTATGTCCAAAGTAGTAGATTACAGTGAATACTTACAGTAACACAATTAACTTTTACATAGCTAACGTCATTAACAAATGCACCTTTTCAGTATAGGCACTGTACAGAGGTGTTTGTCATTATATAGGACAGTAAAAAGTGTTTTCAAACAGTTATATTTCTTTTCGTTATAATACTTAAAAATGTCAGAATTTCTGCTGTAGGAGAGGAGCGGTGTAGCTTAGTGTGTTCGGCAGTCAATACCAGTGTATACCATGAATGGAGCGACAAAGTGATTGATGGGACAAAATGTAACAAATTGTCTGATGACCAGTGTGTTGATGGAGTCTGTCAGGTATAAAAGTTCTTAATATGTGTTATACAACCAAATGTGTTTAAAACATAAACAAAATCCACTGAAGTTCACTGAAATCCATATATAAAATTTACTGAAAGAACTATATATGATAAGAGTTCAATTTGGCCCCCATAATTCGCCATTTTTTAAGTGTTTCGGGTACAATAAAATGTTATCTAATTTTTTAGAAGAGTTGATATAAAATATATTTTTCATCTTTTTATTTGATTTATTTGCACTCACTGGCAGTATATGACGTCAGAAGTGACGCGATTTCTATAATTCAATCAAAATCTGCCAAAAATTGACTTTTTTCTTATCTATTTACGAATGGGAAATATGGAGCGCATGCTTGAACAAGGAAATTTTTTTTGTCACTTATTAGTCTTGGCTAGATACATCTCTGATTAAAATATTTTATTTGTTCAAGAATGAGCTCTATGTTTTCAGAAGGAAAAACAAGCTGTTTTACGCTAAAAATGCAAAAATGGCGGGAAAAGGTTGTCTTTACAATGTCATATTTCTAAATTGTGGGCACTTGAACCAAAATGAATATTACGTAAACACATCGCATACATATCTGTACTTAGAAAACAAAGAATGATAGAAAAATGATGATGTTCATTTTAGGGGGCCATTTTAGGCCCTTATCATATATAGTCCTTTATCAGGTAATTGAAATCTACTTAAGTTATATATCAGATATAATTGATACCCACTTAAGTTATGAATTACAATGTATAATACCCGCTCAAATTTTTCTGGTATGAAATGCACCAATATTTGTTAGTTGCAATAAAATGATTTGAAAAAAAAGTCTACCTGAGATTTTGATATACATTCTATCAATCATGATATTAATTTAAAATATGTTGATGAAATCTTTTAGGAATGTTGTGCATGAAATGAATGAAAAGTAAGAATTACATCTATGTACATTCAGAATCCCATTGGTATATTTACTGTCAAGTGGATTTTAGGTTCTGAATATCAAAAGGAGAAGCTTTAATTAGGAACTGATTGAGAGTTGACAACTTCATTGATTGGTATACAGGTTCTGTAACGTTTTCTTTAGAAAGCAGGGTGCGACAATGTGCTGGGGTCCCCGGCCCAGCGTGATGTGTGTGGGGTGTGTCAGGGTGGTGGACAATCTTGTAAACTCATTCAAGGGGCATTCACCATTCCACAACTGTACTCAGGTATGATGACATACTGGATTTTTTTTATCCCATGAAAGTGTTAAAATTGTAAATGTACAACATATCTTTGATATATAAATTGTATTAGTATCAGCCCTCTTGATTTTGTAGGTTACAATGAAATCATCACATTGCAAAAAGGATCAACTTCTATTCTGATCAAAGAAATGGAATTCAGTCCAAATTTTATAGGCAAGTACTTTATTATAGTTGATGCTTCATTGTCAAATTAAAATGCTCATTAGATGTTAATTGTGAGAGAATTTGTAAAGCTATTCATGGCAGTAATTTAATGCAAGTTGAAAAGATTTCAAGATTTTTGTGTAAAACCAATCTCATGCAGTGACTGCAAGAGCAAGAGTTAATTTTTTTTTAACATACTTTTTCAGTTATAAAAAGCAACGAGGAAACATTTGTTTTGAATGGACAGCAACGAGATGACAAGCCAGTGCTGATAGACATAGGGGGCACCACTTTATTTTATACCCTGGAAGGGTCAGGTCGTAACCTTGTAAAAAAGCTCAGAGGTCAAGGGCCCATAAAGAACAGCATTCAAATCTATGTATGATCATGTCGATTTTTTCATTTGATTCAATGAAGTTGATTTTCATAAATTCCTCATAGAGATTGCATATGCATGAAAATGATTGGTCTTTTTTGCTGCCTTATCAAATGTTTGATTACTGAGTCTTATTTTAAGTTAATTTTAAACTTTATATTGAATTTCATTAAATACATACTGGAACACATTTTGTAATATTTAATTTTGAATGGACAAGTTTTGTGTTAAAAGTGTTTTTGTTTAGGTACTTCAAATATTGATACATGTATATCCACGTTCTAAATTCTGCTGTGCTACAAGTTGATTGTTGAATTCATGAATAAAGCTATTATTTTTCACAATTTTTGCAAAACTATAGTCATCATAAAAACATGCAAATATTTTCCATTTGCAAAGTATGAGATCTGCTATTTCTTTTTACTTAATTGTGTTATTTACAGGAAACTATCTCGTTGTAGATGATGGCTAAGGAGGAAGTCAATCCAGGTGTGACCTATGAATTCTACATCCCAAGAACTGGACGAGAGGCTCTGTACATCCCCACTGAGTCGTTAGTAAATCCTATACAAACCCTGGAACAGAGGCAGGCAGAGCTAAGATCAGGTGACATCGGGGAATCCTCATATTTTTGGAATTATGGGGGATGGACACCATGTTCTGCAATCTGTGGAAATGGTAAGTGAACCCCATCTCTGACATAAATGTTTCAATATTATCGATCATTTCTTATGGCTAATGTTGGGTACTTAAAGACTGCAAATCAGTCAAGAAATTGTATGGCATAGTCCACGCTAGCTAGGGTAAATTAGTTACAAAGTATTTTAGTAACTGGGTCCTGGATGACAACTAATCAGTAGTCATACCAGGTCTCGGCTCTTCCTTGTCTGGGTAAGAAATTTACAGATCAGGCTCATCCCTTACCTGGTCACTTTGTGACTGCCTATCAAATAGTGACTGGCTTGGGTTTCCAAATTCTATCATAGAAAAGTTTACCTCTTAATACTCATTGAGTTTTATACTGTTGATGAAAAATTAAAATGTAACATAAGTTGCAGTCAGCACTAGTACCGGTATATATCTACTCCACTCATGTCTTTACCTATCATTTATTGAAAGAATTTAGTACAATATAAGTATGAAATAAAACTTAGATTAATGCTTCTTTTCATTTATCTTTTTATATAGATTTTTTTAACATACATGTAGCTCTTAATATTTATTTTCCAATTGCATATTCTGGTATATAAAAATGACCTCTGACAGTGAAAATTTCTTTACAAAAATTCACCCCAGGATTCAGAAAGCGTTTGGTGCTGTGTATGAATCGCTCGACTGGGAAGAGGGCAGAACTAGAGAACTGTGTGGCGTCTGATAGGCCAGCGGACTCGGAGCAATGTAAGGGAGAAGACTGTGATTCGACTTCTGAGGACTCCACTGTGTAGGTTAATATGTCTGAGGTCCTGACTTACCTCTCTTTGGGTGTTATTCTAAATTGTCTTGTACAAGTGGTACACAATGCAATGAGAGTGAATAATGTTGATGAGAACAAAAGTGTTTCTTTAATTTGATATACATGTATCATCATAGAGGCAGTAGTAATGGTTAGCCTAAAGTGTTTTTGCTCTAAGATGTTAATTTTGAAAATTAGAGCAGAAAGCATAGATTTAAAAGCATCAAACTGAGTTATATTGGGAGCAAATATCAATTATAGAGAGAGGTGCTATTTAGCCATTAGTTAAGTGAAATAGATTTTCTTTATGCAGAGCAAAAGAATCTAGAGCCATGCAAGTAACATATTCTGTAAACCAACTTTTATTTGGGACACTTTTATCCAAGTTAACTAGCCTTTAAGGTGTAATTTTTTGTATCAAAGTCTGTGTTGATATTATTTAAACAAATATTTGATACCTTAGAGAACAACCCTTGCAGAGAGAAGTAATTGCCAAAACAAAGATCTATCAAATATTATAAAATAACTTGCTCACAAAAAAAAAATTTGGTTCCCTGTTATATCTATGAGTAAGATAATGATTTCAAGTAAGGCTTTTTCTGAACAGGGAGTGGGAGCTGGGAGATTGGGGACCCTGTTCCTCCTCCTGTGACATCGGAGACCAACTCCAGGACGTGACCTGTGTCAGCACAGACCCCAGTGGGCGGACAGTGACGGTGGACGACCAGAAGTGTATCCAGCTGTATGGACGGAAGCCGGAGTACAGGAGGTCCTGTAACGAGAACATTCCCTGTCCGTACTGGACCCCAGTGGAAGAGTGGTCCTCTGTAAGTCTTCAGTGATTCTCTGTGTGTTCTGCAAGTTTTTAGTTATTGAATAAAGTTACTGGTATTCTGTGTGTATTATGTAAGTCATTAGTGATAGAGTGAAGTTATTTTCTTGGTCCTCTGTAAGTCATTAGTAATTGAGTGAAGTTATTTTCTGGGTCCTATGTAAGTCATTAGTAATTGAGTGAAGTTATTTTCTGGGTCCTATGTAAGTCATTAGTGATTGAGTGAAGTTATTTTCTGTAAGTCATTAGTGATTGGGTTAGGTTATTCTCTGTGTATATTTTAAGTCAGTTATTGAATAAAGTCATTCCAAGGCTCTTCTGTAAGTCATTAGTGATTGAGTTGGGTTATTCTCTCTGTCTCAAAAGTTGATTAAATTGCTAGGTTTCATGAAGTTGCAAAACAAGTTTTAACAAAGTGAATGGCTAGCAGGTGGGTGTTAGATTGTGTGCCTAATTTGTTTATGGTAATGAACTTCGATATTATACCCCCCTTTCATTGAAAATTTCTTATGGCAATGAACATGTGCAATGATGGTTATTTGTGGTATCTAGAATGTTGAAAAACCACTTGGTTTGCATCTCAATCCTGACCTGCCATCTGTTTTGTGTGATCATCTGCCTTATTCAGGCAACCTGGCAGCAATCATACATAAAAGTAATTCAGTGAATCCCAACTTGGCCCCTGGTGTCTCAGTGACTCTTTTTTAGTATTATTTTCCTACAAAATCACTTGTCACCCCTCATAAAATCTTTTGACTCTGAAGTGCAAATCTGCTGATAAGAAAATCACTACAGCATATTAAAGGCTGTGTAGCTGATGATAATTTGCATATATTTTGGATTTATAGTCTCAAGTAAAACAATTTCTTATGAACCAAACATGAAACTATTCAATATTTAGTTAAATTACTCTTAAAGTTTACTACAGGCAATTGCTTCTCTAAAACGTAAGTGAATTTCAATTCAAAAGAGTGTAACTATCAAAGTCATATGCAGCTTTCCTGTGAACATTTTTTGAGTTTTATTCAATATAATTTCTCACATTCGGCACAATATTACCTTTGTATATAGAAAAAAATACTCCTGTAGATTTGTTTTAACTCCATAGACACCTTATAATCATAGTAGGTTTTGTGTGTAATAATACAGGAGAAAAAGTAATGGGAAGAACTGTGAACTAAAATTAAAGCCTTTAAATGATACTGTTTTTGTAGATTTCCTTTATAAAGAATTTGTAAATTATGTCAATTCTTGTAAATTTTATGCAAAGTATGGAAGTTACTGGATAGTTGACAAATTACAGCTCTATATTTACTTATTTGTGCTTGAGAGAACACAGGTAAAAATAAGAAATCACACCTACGCATGTAAGTCATAGAACAGGTAGCCGGATTAAAGAATGCATGTGATTCATCTCCCCAAAACTTGTGGAGGATTATAATGTGGGGTAATTGTATCACATGCATGATGAGCACTACATTGTTGTGTTGGAAATACGACACACTCATTCTCCTCGAGAAAGCCTTGCAGTTATAAAACAAAGTCTTGCATTACATGTAGATTACACTTAAACATCACTGCTGGTTTCTTAACAACGGAACTTAATGTTTTTTTTAATTTTAAGTTAAATACAGATGGGTACAATTAAGTTTGAAGTATTGATTTAAGAGAAAACACTAAGATTAAAGGGGATGAGCCATAAAATGGAGTTGAAGGATGACCTTCTTTTTTTTGCAAAAAAGGGACATTTATTCAAAAAATGTTTCTTTCTTCATGCTTTTATGGTTTGATTGGTTTTTTTTTTGTACCTTACACAAAATATATTTACATACAATGAACCTTTCCATTACAACAGATTCTGCAATAGAAAATTCAATCTGAATTGGAATAAGATTTTTAAAAGATGCTTTATAATCATCACGTTTAAAAGATTGCAATGTCAATTATTTCCTTCATAAAATATTGCATTTTTGTCATTATTTTGTAAGAAAATCCTTGAAAATTACTATTCTATTCAGATAATGAATGGAGATAGCAGAAATTATTTAATTAATAATGATAAAGAATTATTTGTGATTATTTACAAAATCATAACTTTATTGAATATTTGAGGAAGAAATGCATATAAACTGAACTTGAGCATGGAAATTTTAAAAGTTGATTCAAGAAACTACACAAATACATGTATGTGGTATTACATGAACATGACTTATGGTATATTTTACATTTTTTTTTATGAAAATATGCCTTTATAGGAATAGGTTTCACTCATCAATATTGAATGCCAAATAAATCATAATGATTTGTTAACCCAAAAAATGAATACTACTTGCTTATGTATTTGGATTGTAAGAAATCACTTGTGTTGATTTTCCTCTCATAACTGGTGTAGTTAATTAGAAGAAAAATTGTAGTTGTAAGATACTAATTGTTTATTTAAAAAAAACATTCTGACGTTTAAATCAACTATTAGCAAAGACATTCTGTAGGCTAACTAAGCTTCTACATGTAGCAAATTAACCCTGTATTGATAAGGTTGATTTGGTAGATATTGCATACCAAGCAATTTTTTTAAGCTTTTGAAGTAATTGTGACTGAAATCATATAAAGAATGATACTGATTATAGTTGTCCTTCCAACTCCTTTACATAGTGAATGTACAAAGCAAATTAAGTCTTGCCCTTAAAGTGGCAAAATTCTCAAAAATTTGCTCATTTTAGTAAGGAGCAAACACTGAGGCCAATTATTTCCCTTCACAGTGTAACAAGGACTGTGGTATGGGGGAGCAGAGTAGGGCGGTGCTTTGTGTCAGTATAGACAACCGGAGACTGGCCGACAGTGCCTGTGACAGCACCAAAAAAGCCGCCTCCACCAGGCCCTGTATGGTCAGACAATGTGACAGTAACCCGGTGAGATTTCTCAGTCAATCTTGTAGAGGTTGCAAAATTTAAACAAAAAAATGATTTTTTGAAAATATTTTGCAATTTACTTATGATATCTTAGTCACTGTTTTGTGTTTGTTTTCTTTGTAAGATATGCAAAGATTAAGTTCTTTATTTTACCTTCTAGGAAGATCCTGGATTAAACTGCAGAAATTCTCCTTTTGGGTGTTGTCAAGATGGAAGGACTGCAGCTCAAGGTTCTAATTTTGAGGGCTGTCCACAGGAATGTACTTCGAGTAGATACGGATGTTGTCCAGATCAGAAAACACCAGCTAGAGGGCCAGATGGAGAGGGCTGCCCACCAGAATGCTTGCAGAGTAGATATGGATGTTGTCAGGACCAAAAAACACCAGCTAGAGGGCCAAATGAAGAAGGATGCCCATCAGATTGTTCAAGAACAAGATTTGGATGTTGTTCTGATAATCAAACTCCTGCCAGAGGACCTAATGGTGAGGGATGCACTTTTCACTGTTCCAGATATAGGTACGGTTGTTGTCCAGACAATGTAACAATAGCACGTGGTTCTAATGGTGAGGGATGTCCAGTTTCTTGCTCTGGTAGCACTTATGGATGCTGCCCTGATGGAAGAACAGTCAAGACAGGACCAGATAATGAAGGATGTTCCCTTGAGTGTTCTAGATACCGCTATGGGTGTTGTCCTGATAATTTGACACCAGCAAGAGGTCCAAACGGTCATGGATGTCCAAATGTATGTACTACATCAAGATATGGGTGCTGTGAAGATGGTAGAACAGAGGCAAGAGGCCCTAATGGAGAAGGCTGCCCAGCAGATTGTTCTAGAAGAAGGTACGGCTGTTGTCCTGATAATGTCACTCCTGCTCGAGGTCCAGAAGGAGAAGGATGTCCAAATGCTTGTTCCACCTCACTCTATGGATGTTGTCCTGACAGGAAGACAGCTGCTAGAGGTCCAAACAGAGAGGGCTGTCCTGCTGACTGTAATCGATATAGATATGGATGTTGTGCAGATAATGTAACCCCTGCCAGAGGTGAGAATGGAGAGGGTTGTCCTAGTAATTGTACTATGTCTCAGTATGGCTGTTGTCCTGATAGACTGACTGAAGCCAAAGGATTCAACTTCGAGGGATGCTCTAATCAGTGCTTGAGGAGCAGGTATGGATGTTGTCCAGATGGAAGAACAGAAGCAAGAGGTCCAAACAATGATGGATGTTTTTATGTTGATTGCTCCAGATACCAGTTTGGATGTTGCTCAGATAATGTTACAATTGCTAGAGGTCCAGATGGAGAGGGTTGTCCCAGTAACTGTACACTCTCGGTGTATGGCTGCTGTGCTGATCAAGTGACAGAAGCTCAAGGGTATAATATGGAAGGTTGTTACAGTGAATGTTTGAGAAGTAGATATGGATGTTGTCCTGATGGGATAAGAGAAGCAAGAGGACCAAATGCAGAGGGATGTACTGTAAGCTGTGTAGACATGCAATTTGGGTGTTGTCCCGACAACCAAACACCAGCAAGAGGTCCAAATAGTCAAGGCTGCTACATAGATTGTTCCAGATATCAATATGGTTGTTGCTCTGATGAGTACACTCCTGCCAGAGGCCCCGGGAGGGAAGGCTGCCCAAGTAACTGTACATTATCTCAGTATGGATGTTGTCCTGATCAAGTTACAGAGGCTAAAGGCTATAATAATGAAGGGTGTTTCAGAGACTGTAGAACAAGCAGATATGGTTGCTGTCAAGATGGTAGAACAGAAGCAAGAGGACCTAATGGGGAGGGTTGTGTGTTGGATTGTGTAAGGCAACGCTTTGGGTGCTGCCCAGATAGCAACACCCCAGCAAGAGGTCCAGATGGTGAAGGTTGCCCTAGTGACTGTACCAAGTCCCTGTATGGTTGTTGTTATGATGGAACAACAAGCGCCAGTGGACCAGACGGAATTGGCTGTCCTCCTGACTGCCTGAGATATAGATATGGCTGTTGTTCTGATAATGTCACAATTGCCAGAGGCCCAAATGGAGAGGGTTGTCCAAGCAACTGTACTTTTTCTCAATATGGATGCTGTTTAGATGAAGTTACTTCAGCCAGAGGTTTCAATTTTGAGGGCTGCCCTCCAGAATGTCTGAACTCCAGATATGGATGTTGTTTGGATAACAGAACAGAAGCTAGAGGTCCCAATGGAGAGGGATGCCCCAATAATTGTTCACGAACAAGATATGGATGTTGTCCAGATCAGAAAACACCAGCCAGAGGTTCAGCTGGGGAAGGTTGCCCACCAGAATGCTTGCAAAGTAGGTATGGATGTTGTCAGGATCAAAGAACACCAGCAAGGGGACCCAATAAAGAAGGGTGCCCCTCTGATTGTTCAAGATCACGGTATGGTTGTTGTCCAGATCAGAAAACCCCAGCCAGAGGGCCAAATAGAGAGGGATGTACTGTTCACTGTTCTAGATACAGATACGGTTGTTGTCCAGACAATGTAACTATTTCCCGTGGCCCTAATAGTGAAGGATGTCAAACTTCTTGCTCTGATAGCACTTATGGATGTTGCCCTGATGGAAGGACGGTCAAGAGAGGGCCAAATGGAGAGGGGTGTGTTTATGAATGTTCAAAAACTCGTTATGGCTGTTGTTTAGACAATCAGACCCCTGCTAGAGGACCTAACCAAGAAGGTTGTCCCTCAAAATGCAGGAACTCTACATACGGATGTTGCTCAGATGGAGTTACACAGGCTAAGGGTCTAAACGGTGAAGGATGTGTGTTTGATTGTGAGAGAAGAACCTATGGATGTTGTGCAGACAACAGAACCCCTGCTAGGGGCCCCAACGGAGAAGGCTGTCCAAGAGTCTGTGAATTATCTAGATTTGGTTGTTGTCCTTTTAGTAACATCTCAGCAACTGGTCCCAATTACTCTGGTTGTCCCTACACATGTTTAACTAGTATATATGGATGTTGTTCAGACAACTACACAGCAGCTAGAGGTCCCAATCAAGAAGGTTGTCTAAAAACTTGCGAGATTTCAAGATTTGGTTGTTGTCCTTTTAGTAACATCTCAGCAACTGGACCCAATTACTCTGGATGTCCCTACACATGTTTTACTAGTATATATGGATGTTGTCCTGACAACTACACAGCAGCTAGAGGTCCTAATCAAGAAGGTTGTCGAAAAACTTGCGAGATTTCAAGATTTGGTTGTTGTCCTTTTAGTAACATCTCAGCAACTGGACCAAATTACTCTGGATGTCCCTACACATGTTTAACTAGTGTGTATGGATGTTGTCCTGACAACTACACAGCAGCTAGAGGTCCAGATGGAGAAGGCTGTCCCAGTCCGTGTGATCAGTATCCATATGGATGTTGTCAAGATGGTAAAATTCCAGCTAATGGGCCTGGACAAGAAGGATGTCTGCCAGGAATTGCACAGTCAGGTAGGTAGCTTGATATTTACATTTTAAAAAGACTTTAGAGTTAAAAAACTGAATAATAACCAAAGTTAAGACTTAGTGAAGATAAAATTTCAACAACATTTATAGATAAATCTCCTGTTCATCTGAAATGCCCATTTTTATGTCAAAGATGTATAAAAATTTTGAAAGTTTTCATTTTCAAGATCAAAGGATCACAGATCTTAATCATTGATTTAGTTCAAAATATCTTGTCTTGTAGTCTTAAACCCAATTGTACACGGTACTAGGAATCTATATATACTGTTGTTTCCTTTTACAAACACTATGTAAACATCAGTCTATTAGAAATGCTATTAGATAGCATTTCCAACAAAATGATGTTTACATAGAGTTTTTGAAAGTCTTGTTTCTTTCTGGCTTTGAAAGATAGGTTTCATTGATCATTTTAGGTGTAGAGTGTAGCTGGTAACTGATGTGCGAGTATTCAGTTACTTAAGATGTTTTGTTTTATATCTCGTCACATTGAATCTATATTTATTTATTAAATCATTGAAAATTATCAAATTATGCAAAGGATTAGATGAAAAAAAAACAAGTAATGGAAATGGAAATCAAATACATACTGCAATTGAGGTGTGAAAACTTCTATTAGAAGTATTGGTGTGATATACCAGTACGTTTCACCAGTTTTTTTAAAGGAATAAGTTTTAACTTCATATCTGAAGGCAAGAATTTTGCAATAAAATTTGATCACCTGATGATCCTCAAGATCTTTGTAAGTGGCAATGAAATGGTTCATAAATGTTGAAAAAAACATTAAGCAGATAATTAAAATGTACAGTTTTATTACAAGGTTATATCATTGTGTCCATATTGGTATCAGAAAAAACTCAAAAACTTTTTCAGAGGAAATCACTTGTTTGTAGCAATTTTCTGCCAGAGATGAAGGAAAAAATTGACAATGTGTTGTTTCAGTAGGTTGCAAAATGTGGGTTTCTCTCTTATTTGTTTTGTTTTTACAAAGAAGTGGTAAGGAAAAACAATAGATAAATAGAACATTTGTCAGACTTGTAAACATTAGATTATGGAGAGCTTACAGAAAGAAATGGAGACATTCTCCTTCTACTCCTGTTCCCGGTGATTTTGAATTATTTTGACATTCATTGCTTCTTGAGTGGCTAACAGTCATGATGAATCCGTTGAAAAGAGATATTAAAATAACAACATGTTGATAGAGAGATGATTAGTGGTGCTCAAAAACATCTTAAGGAATGCCTAATTAATGCAATTGGCTTTGAACTTTTTTGCTTTTATGTTTCACTGTGGTACTAGTTATAGTTATGTATAGATATATATAGTTGCTTAGGTATTTCTCAGGCCCTTCAGAAATGGGTACAAAAGTCTTGTGCAATCTGTAGATTGGGGTCTGTTTATTCCATTAAGTTTATCAACCTCAAAGAATTTAATCTGACTCAAATATTACTCACAACAGAATATGAACTCAATCCTCAGGAACTTGCGGCTTTATGGTATAAAAATATGCCTGCTATTTAGAATTTATTTTGTTGCGCAGTCAGTATTAATGAGGCACCAATGAAATACGATACAGCATTCATTTGTAATATTGGAAGTCAATGTCATGATAACACAGATTTTACAAGTCTTTTCTTTTGGCTGTTCAGACACTAAACCATCTCGTGACACCGGCAATATTTCATAATATAGAAAGAGGAGAGAAAAAATTAGAATTTCGCTAGTATATGTAGGTTACTATTTCATGGTATTCACAGCATCTTTTGTTGCTTAGCATAAGGTATCGTTTCTCTGTTCCGATTCTTTGCATCTTGAGAGCTATTAACTGCTTTATCACACCTGCGTTTGTGTTTGCTGATGCTAATGTTTATCAGTCGTCCGAGTTTGGTGTGGGTGTCGCTTGTGTACCTGTCAGAGTATGTTATAAATTTGTTGTCTCCATTCTTTCTAAAATCCCAGTCTTTTCATGTTTCATATATTAGAATAAATGAGGATTTGAAAGAAATACCTTAACTATTTTTATTGTTAGTGGGCTGTGAAGTTGAACAAATTATTTTGTCTCACTTGTTGAACTTAGAATTAGGGATCAGAAAGTAAATCAAAATTGAGCTGCATGTTCATGCAAAAACTGGCGAAAGTGATTGGAGGAATTTTTTCTTAATTCGTTTATTGCATGCATATATCAAGTATCTAAGAAATACTGTATGAAATAAAAAAAATCATTGAAATGATTTTGAAAGGAATGGTATTTTAGAATTTGAAGAATAACAATTAGGTAGCTATAGAACGTAATAATTTGTGTTTAAAACTAAGCTATGATCAATGGATTTAATGATAAAGTGTTAAACTAACCAGAAGTATATCTTTAAAGAGGCATGAAATATTTGTATAAGAGACGACTTCTGTTGTTTACAACACAATCTGATCACTGAGCTGATACTGTCCAAAAAATGATGCATAAATGATTACCAAAGAAGGTGAGAAATTGGATGATTCAAGGAGACCATTGTGTACTGAAAGCGGACCTTCACAAAGTCGCACACGAATTTATTGTCGCTGCAAGACGTTAAAAACTAAAAGAATTTTATACATCTGGTCAGGCCACTGGTTTGCTACCTATATTTTTGTCAGAAACTTGAATAGAATGTCTTCATGTTTTGAATTTTAAAGTCCGATTTGAAATGATTTTGTGATTTTGAATAGCAATTTTGTTTTGAATTAGCATATAAACTAAAATCTTTTTCATCAGTGTTACATCATAGATTATATAAATGGGATTTTTTTTTTCAATGAGAAAAAAAATATTAAAGACTGAATAATTGATTTACATATTTGATGAAATACCTGAAGAATTTGATATTGTTCTGATGAATATGTCCAAAAAAGTTTTTTAAAATTTTGTCTGCTTAAAGACCAGTAACGTCCATTAAGAACTCATTATTTATGCATTGTGATGGTTCTTGATTATTATCAGTAGTTTCGCATGTATTCGGGTCCACATGTTGACGACAGCTGCAGTTCTCATGTTGACATAAGTAAATTTTGTTCTCACCTGAACATGCAGTTTTCACCTGGAAAAAAAAATTCAGGTAAACTTTTAAAAAAAGCAAATAGATACCTGTGTTGTTAGAATTTTCATAAAGGATAATGAGACTCAAATAGATTTAAAATTGCCTGTCAAATTTAAAAAAACCCCACAACTTCAAAGTAATGATTCACCTCTCTTTGAAAAACAATATCCATGATAATGTATCTAAGTGTTGTGGGGGTGAGATTCACACACAGGGCTTCTTTTTTGGGGCGCGACTGACTGGCTAGCTATAAAAAATGAAATATCAGAATTGTTTAAAATGCTTCATTCAAGCCTTCAGCACCCTAACAGCTATAGATCATAAAGACTAGGGAAGGCCGCTTTAATTAAAGCTTGGTGATGTCACATTGCGTTAAAACTTTTCATGGTTTGTAAAGTAGCGTGATAATATATATACCGCTGTGTCGGGTAACAAGCCTGATCCGTTTCACTATTGACTTCTGCTTGTTGTGTTCTTCTTGTGGAATGAGTGTGATATCTGTCAATCACGCCAAGTTTTTACATGGTGCCTGGCTTCGACAGTCAGAGCCAGAAAGTTTGTCTCCTAATGCATCAGTGCTGTACAACGTCAGGAGGGGAGGACCAAAAACACAAACAGGAAAAAAACAAAAATGAGTGATCATTTGTCTTTGTGGAGATATTGCTACTGATTTAGTGTTTGCGTTTAACTGTGTTTACAATGCATTGAAGTGGCACCAGGCAGTTTCTTATTTTTAGAAGTATGGAGTGGGGAAAATGTGACTGTATAACTAATTTGTTTGTTTCCAGGAAATAAAGTTTTTGTTATTTTTTTGTGAGTGCTGATACATTTGTCATGGAGACTTATTTTTCGGAGATGCAAAGTCTTTCAGTTGAGATTTTTCTCTGAATAACCATGAGACTTTCAATATCACAATTGTGTGCTTTGCTTTTGGTTATGAGCCTTTTGGGAAGCCCCTCTTCTGTTGAAGGCAGAAAAAGAAGGCATAGAAATAGAAAACCTGTATTTGTGCCTTATATTTTTTCTTTGTTTGGTGAAAATGGTGAGTACAATTTGAAGAAAAAGTCCACTCCATCTCCACATGGATCAACAATGGAACCCACAACTGTGCAATCTGCCTCTGAGACCATGAATTCAACAACAGCAGAGGTAAAGACCTCGTCACCAAATGGTGAGTCCAAATCAACTATGTCCCCAGACAGTGTCAGTCTGTCAAATTCAACATTGCTATCTGTGATATTTCAAGTGAATTCTTCCATGTCGGCAACTTTAACAACAACTTCCCCAGCGACAACTACAGGTTATGTGACAACTGCAGACCAAGTGACAACAGAAAGTTATGCAACAACAGAAGGTTATGTGACAACTTCTGTTGCTTCAAAGACAAACTGGTCAGTGAAATTAACAGACGGTGAAAGTACACCAAAGAATTTAAATGAACAAGATGTGGGCAATTCAACAGAGTTAGGGTTAAGTGAAAAAATAAATGATAAAGAGAATACCACTTCAACTTATAGTGATGTAGCTTTAAAGTTCAATGAAACTAGCAGTCAACAGTTTACATTTCAAAGTTCCACAGAAACAACAATTAAAAAAGCAGAAGTATTTACAACATTAAATGATGAAATATTAAGGTTTGATGATGATGATGATAATAGGTTATCTTTGGATAGTCTTCAAAATATTTCAAAAGCATTAGATAAAGATCAGACTCTTAAAAGTGATTTTGTGACCAAAAATCCCATGACAACAACTATAGAAAAAACACCTATACCAAAAGAAACAACAACATTAGTTGTACCTTTGGAAACAACATTGACAACATCAATGCCTTCATCAACAGCAAGAACAACAGCAGAAACACAAAAAGCAGAAGTGACAACAAAGGCAACAAAACTGCAAACACCGAAATTAGAAAAAACAAATACAAGGGGTAAATTGTATTCAACAACCATCTCTCCATTTTTGGAAGTATTAGGAATCAGGATTATTAGGACAAAGCTCGATGAGGAGGATCTAGAGTTACAGAATGCAAATGATCAAGGTGTTCAAGGTTATAGGGCCGGCTACTTGTGGAAGAGTTGGACGCACCGATTATGGAAGACAAGAGGTAACCAAGGACATAAGTGTATTGTACCATTATGGCCCAAGTTCACTTGGTTTTTCAAATAAATTCAGAAATTCATATTATGAAACTCAGGTTCCACATTCCTTCCTCATTCTTTGTGACAGTATGGCTGTGAGTAGATTGAATTTTTATTCTCCTTGAGAGGTTGTCGATTTTGAGCTACCAGGTCCTAAATTCTATGGTTAACATAGCATGAAATATTATGTCATCTTGTTTCAGGGAGAGGATAGGGGTAGGGATTTTCAAGAGCTTTGATCTTATCTTGGCGAAAAATTTGTAGCAGAAGTCGAAAAAACAATTAGAGGTGCTGCTTGCTGCCTATAGGAAGCGCAATAAAACCGGCAGGAGGCACAGGAAATCACTATTTTTAATGTTTTCTAAAATATTTTCAGAAGTGAAATATAGTTGATGGAATGAATGAAAAACTCTTGTTTAATGCTTTAAAAAATCTGGGTAATGTAATTTTTTATGATCATTTCTATTTAGGATTTCAGTTGGCACAAAATTAAGTTGATGAGATAAGGTTCATTTTTTATGGATGGTTCAAAATCGTGAGTTGAGTTGGGTTAATTGGGTTTAGAGCTCTCTAAACCATATGATAAAGATCTTCCCACTTGGAAAATAATTGTTTTAAAAGCAGGAATTATGTGGACACATTGACAGAACAAATTACAAACATCCTTTAATTCACATATAAAGGTGTAATCATTGTAGGTATTAATTTTCACTTGAACTTAATTTTAAAGCATTGAAAATGATATATATTATTAGATGGTGGCTAAGCTTTTCAATGGCTTCCTTAATGTGGGGTCTCTAAGTTAGCCTCAATGTGTAGCATGGATATATTTTACTTGTCAAATTGTAATCATGAGGTAATTTTGACATTTAATGGTGGAATGTGATGAAATGAAGGTTAAATCGGTATTTTTGTGTTGATTTATCATTTAAAAAATCAGAATCTGGAATTCATGCCTGAATTCAATTTGACATTATACATGTTGGAAGGGATATGCTCGGCTAAATGCACATGCGTATTTAAGCTTTTGCCTTGAAACAATTTTGTCTTTGGTCAAAAAACTTTGCAGAATTTTTAGCACATTCACAGTGCTTTTAATTAAACATATGGACTTGATTAGTAGTTCAGTCAACATTGGAGCATAGTAACAATAAATGGCACTGTAAATTCATCATTTTGATACTATATTGAAATTAAAGCTCCTTGTTTTTAACAAACTTTGAACAAACTACATAAATCTTTGTAATCTGACTCTGCAATCATTATGACAAGGCAGGTTAGACATCTTTATCAAGCATGCTCCTTCTTTCACACCTTCATGAATTACTTATTCCAGTAGGATTTTTTTTTTTTGGGGGGGGGGGTGGTGAATTAATTTAAGGTATAAAGGATGCTTGAACAAAGAAAGTTTATTTTCATCAAATTTATTTTGTTGATATTACATGTGATAAGACAAGTGTATATCACTAACAAATTTTAAAAACAGTTTTAAATAAAGAGGTAAAATAATTTTTTAGATCTAATATCATTTTTTAAAAATGATGATGATGACAAGTGTATATAATTAAGAGGGGGGGGGGGGGCCTGAATAAATTTTTTGAATAGTTTTAAATATAGAGGTAAAATAAATTTATAGAGGTATCATTTGAAAAAAAAATTTCTTACTGTGTGGCAGTTACAAATTTAATGCTCATGCTAATGTGTCTCTGTCACAAAATTCTTTAATTCTTTGCAATCCGGCCTAGTCAATTTTATGGCATTCAATTTGATATGAGTATTCACAATTTAATGGATTCCATGATTGCAAAGTAATTTTTTTTGTTATCTGAACATAAATTTTAGCTAAAATGACTGTGGTATTTTGGAAAACATATATGTATGTATTAAATATAGAAAAGAATTTGAAGTTTACTGGTATATTAAGAGATTTTTTAAGTTTGTGCATCTGTTCTAAATTTTAATCAGTGATAAGCTGCACAGCGTTGACACATTGAATAATAGATTTGATGGTTAATACGGACAAGAGTAATATTACAGATTTACAGTGTAGACATTTAAGTGACACGTCAAGATTTAGGAAAATAAACATCTGTTGAAATAATCACAAGAGATTTTGAGATTTAGTAATACGAGCTCAGGATTAGAATAGAAGCCGAAAGGTGTTCATGTATATGGCTTGTTATTCAAGGTTTGAGCATCATATATGTGTAGGTAAATTTGGGTGAGACTTTTACAACTTAAAAAATAAGTGTTCACTTTGAGAAAGGTGCATATGTTTTAATATGTATGGAGGCAGTAGACCATTTTATTAGAAGTGACTAATATATTTGCAGAAAGCAAATAAAAAAAGATTGTATGTAAGTAATGGTAAGTATCAGTTTAAACCATGACTAAGTCTACATTCTTATAAGTTCTTCTATTTTCCATATAATTGTAAATTAATTATGTAATTTGAACCATTGCCTGTAATTTTTTGCTTTAAATTTGATTTGTGTTGAGAGAAAGAATAGCAAATGGGGAGGGAAAAAAAACCCTTTTTGAATTTCACTTATTGCATAATTCAGTACATCAAAAGAAGACAAGAAATAGATATATTGAGAAAAAATCTATGCATTGTAAGCTCCCACAGTATGTGTGATATGGCGATGGTGGATCTTTGAAGTGAGTGACATTTCAAGTCGGAGGTCGTTTAATGCAAATATTTCATCGTTTATCTTGCAAAAAACTGTGTTTTACTATTGCCCTATATCAAACGGAGGCAAAAACTGCAGGCTTAGCATCAATGAACATATCTGTTTAAAGAATCAAAAAACTTGAATCAAATTTCTGCAATTTTATCATGTCCTGTTCACAAGTAGGTCAATCTGATGATATGTTGCATGCCAGCATCATGTATTGATAAAACAAATTTATCTCCGTGGTGTAGTCCTCGGGATTTATAGCTATGCATGGAAATAAAAAGAACAACTTTGCTGCATTCCTAAAAACTAAGAATGCTCTCTTATTTTATTATTTTTTTCTTAGAGAATAATTTAGCTGGTTTAGATAGTTTAAATTCTGATTTAATGTTTTGCTGCACATGCATGTAGTAAAGTTTATCAAGTAATTAATGACATGTAACACGTACATGAAGTTTATAATGTAAGGAAATTGTCTGGCCTTAGCTAGATAAATTTATGGGACACTGCACGCATTTACTGATCAGAAGTACATATTATCATTATTTTACCAGTTTGCTTGGATTTTATTTTTTAGTCAGTCTGTAAAAAAAATGAGATGATTTTAATTTATAGGACTCTTCAAGCATTTACTAAAGTGCATACTTCAATATTATACTATTGTTCTTGAATTTTTTGTTAAGTCAGTCCTTATAAGAAATGCTT
Organism: Magallana angulata; assembly: GCF_025612915.1. NCBI lineage: Eukaryota > Metazoa > Mollusca > Bivalvia > Ostreida > Ostreidae > Magallana > Magallana angulata. Next base: position 40,408,165 of record NC_069113.1, on the reverse strand, counting down.
ATTGAAGTAAGATATGTGACAACTGGTTTGATAGGACCAATGTCCACAAATTTTCTTAACCTTGAAACTGAATTTTGCAAAATTTGATACCAAAAAATGTTATTCAAGGGTGCCATGAATACTTATAACTTTGTAATGCATGCATATATGCATTATGTTCTGCACACAATATTTTATAATATAAATATTATATGATCTAATGTTTGATGAAGGATTATAATGCCAAATATATTGAGTGCATTGAAGTCAAATTTTATATATAATTTAATAGAGACAAATTGATATACAGTTAGATATAGATTAATTTTTCTCAGATATTGAAAAACAGTGTAACCATAAATGATGCATTTTTATGTTATATTTTAATTATTGTAGGAAGTTGAGGTTTTGTTTTTTTCCAAAGTAAATGTTAGGAGCATTAGCTAGTTTCAAAAGACGTATATTCTAGCTAACAAACCTTGATAGGGCAATTTTCAATACAATATTGATATCCACCATATCAGATATGTTTTATCAGAAATTCAACCGTCATGGGAAGAAGAGGATGTTCAATAGACTCCTCGCCATTGTTATTATCTGTTTCCCCAATTGTAAAGCTCTCAAGATTAAACAGGTTATTTCTAATTTTGATATTGATGATGATTTTTTTCTTTTCTAGTACAATTTTTATCTTTTTATGTCAAGGTATTATTGTCAAGGCTAGATTTCTGAGAAGCATTTAACTATGTAGAGTGCTTGCGAAGTTTAGTACTCATAGTAGATCGTTATTTTATTAGCGGCACTTTGAGGGAAAATTTGCAGCGCTTCAGAACTTTTTCATCTTCCTCTCTGTTACTTATTAACAAGCCCAGCATCCATCTGTCTTAAAACAAGGAGTTATTATTCTGCACGACAGGCTACCACCTCCTGTCCTGGTCCTCCTACGTGAGGTATAGACTACTACAGAGTGATTAATTTTATAGGGTGAAATTTTTTTTCTGTCTATGTGAGAAAATCATTAATCTTCACTGATGGGTCAACAGAGTGTGACCAAAATTACTTTGTTAATTTCTTAGAGGTGTTTAGCATTTTTGAAGAAATACGAAAGAGATAAATTAAATGCTCTTATTTTGCGAGTTTTTTGGGGACATGTGAGATTTTTTTTTTTAAGAAAGAGATTAAATATGAAAACTTTAGGCCTGCTTGTTGCAGGTTAATTATAACAACAAAATTACCACCTTTTTCCATTGTTAGAAAATTTGCCAAACCATGGTGAATTATTTCAACTATTCTTTTATCTTACATAATTAAGAGGGAGAAAATAACCAGGCATTAATTATGATATGATGCACCTGTGTGTTTAACATTTGAAGGACTTGTGGACTATTTTGCTTACCTTGAGGCTAAGTAAGATGCCCCACCTCAAAATGAGTTTTAGTTTAATGTCATTGAAGCAGTAAAGTGATTGTTTTGTGGTTCGTAAGAGTATAAAGGTTATGGGTATTGCAAAACACCAAATATTTTGTTGTAGAAGATTTTCTGAATTGGATGGTTATAAACAACTCCTAGTCTTAATAATTTTGTTGAAATTTGTATTGTTGCCTTTTGTATCTTGTATTTGGTCAACATAACTTCCTTCAATGATTTTGATATATTTACATCCACCAAGTATTTTCTTCTCCTTTTCTAAAGAAAACTTATTGTGATTCAAATATTTAAACTATAAACCAGCAAGCTAAAAAAAACATAGACTGCACGAAGTGTTGTCAGCCTCAGATTCCCTGGGCCATCTTCTATCTAACTTCTGATTTACCTAACAGTAATTGGTTACTTTTACTTTCTCTTTTATATGTTTAATTCAATGATTTGTTCAAAGAAAGATGTAATTACATGTATAACACATTTTTTTCTCTGTAATGTTGCTACTTTCATACCAGCATAAATTGCCAAAGATTAAATACACAATTAAGGCCCAATTGGGCATCTATGTGATTGGGTATACATGTATGTAAACCTTTGAACTCAATACAAAATAGATCGAGACTTAATTCTACAGTTGACAATAAGCTGTTTTAGGGTTTTTTTAAAATATAATATTAAATGATGTCTATTAAGAATTAAGATATTTTACTGTTTCAGTACTATTTCAAAGTGGGAAAATATTGACAATTTTACAGATCAGAATAAGGGAATGACTATAAGCCATTGAAACATAATCTACTGTAAACTGCGCATTAAGGAACAAAGCATGCAGATGACAGATGAAAGTCATGTAACTACAAGCGTTGGACTTGATCTAACAGTAATTCTTGCATACATTAAGTTACTCAAACCATGAAATGGTTTTGGACAGAAATTGCTTATTGTCATGGAAGTGTATGTAATAGTCTTGGCCAAAAATCAAAGTATCTGGCTGAACCTCACTCTGGAGCTTAGGATTTTGGCAGGTGACATCAGCAACAGTTACCTGTGAAGGTCAAGGTAAAATAACAAAAAGCAGATGTTGCTTAAAAAAAAGTCTGCCATTTCTAAGTCAAACATTCAGGAAAAACTGATGGCAGTGTCACCCATTTGGTACCATGACTTCTGTAAAATATGGACAAAAAACTGGCTTAAAATTGGAATGATGGTCTTTTTGAAGCAAAGAGTAAAAGTGATGAATTTTTTATAGCTAATGATGGGGAGCATAATTTGTGAACTTCACAATGTTATTCTCTCTGAATACCATAGTATTGAGGCCCAAGTTGTCAGTTTTTATAATCGACTTAGCTAGTAAAATTTCAAGACACATGAATATCATGACTATGCTGTCCTATTTTTTTATCACTGTGATTGTTTTGTTTATGAAATACCACCACATTGATTTTCCAAGAGTTATCTCTCTTAGTGATTAGGGTGATGTACCTTAACTTTAGTGGTGAGTCCAATGTAGAGCCAGATTGCAAATGGCCAGACAGTAGATCACATGTATGAATATAAAACATGTAATGCCGTTAATACACATTTAGAAATGAATATTTATTTAATATCTAATAAGAATAAATAAATGAAGGTGATCTTAAAACACTTTTAAAGAAGAAGTGATAAAAAAGTAATAAAAGACCATCTTAATCATTCATGAAGAACTAGATATAGAATTCATTATAAAATTTTGGCATTCTCTGTTTAGATAACACATAATGCCTACAGGGTCAAATGATGTACAAATGAATGTAAAAAATGGAAATTTTAATGAGTTAAATGTGTTTGAAAAATGAGCTAGATCACAAAAAGGTCGGCAAAGAGTCGAAAGGTTTTCTTTACTAGTTGCCTGGGAGCACAGGAAGAAAGATAGGAGCCTGTTACAAGAAACTCCCCTCATAAAATATAAATGGCAGGGGATTAAGTTCCCCATTTACAATTATTCATAAATTCATATCTTGAAAAATTATTCACATTTTTGACAAGAGGATTAACCAGTGAACTCTCTGCTCATTGAGAAATAATATTGAATTCAGAATCTTTAGTTATTGCAGTAATAAGCAAGTATATATTATAAACCTTAAGTTTTGAATGAAACACAATTTGATTTTGCTTTACCTACATGTATATTGTCTTAGACCCTGTTGTAGTGGTCTGCTGTTGTGTGCTGTGTTATTGTAGTATACAATATGCACTTATATATCAGCAGTAGTGATCGAAGCACACTACACATTTTGCCATAACCTTAATGATCATTGGTTCAAATCCCCTTGTCAGTGCCTGATGTTGTGTGTTGTGATTTTAACGAGACACTTAATGATCCATCAAACTGAACAGAGGTACCAGTTTATGCTCAGAGTAAACCTGTCCCATCCCAGGTGAGGGGGGGTCTATGATTCACCTCCTTGGCACTACAGAATCTGGGTATAAGTTCCAGTCCCACTGTGAGTCTCACTGTTTGAAAAGGGAGGATTAACCTTTTTTGCTTAGATTTTTAGGCCAACAATGGATTGTTTTCCATGTCTTGTTAAAGGAAGTCTCTGACTGAAATCATTTAGCACCCTCTCCCCTCCTCCAAGTAAACAGCAATCAAACAAAAATAAGAACTCTGCAGTTGCCCTTTTTAAGGTGCCTCACTACACCTGGAAATAGTTTCTCAAATCAGCAGAAAATTACTTGATTATGATAGAAAGTATGATGGATAAGAAGTATATATATCAAATAGGCGAAAAAAGTGCAATTTTAGATAAAAAATGATATTTTCAAAAATGTCATTCAGTAAACATAAACAAAAGCCCCAGGTGGATTCGAACTCATGACCTGCGGTTCACAAGCCTGATACATTAACCACTGAGCTTTGACGATATACATCTGAATCGATTGATACAAACAGTTTAACAAAACATTTAAATCGCCATCTTGTGACGTAGTGTCTTAAAAAGTTTAAGTCTCGGTGTAGTGAAGTACCTTAAATGAGTCATATATTTTGGAGTGTGATTTTTGCAAAATATTTCGGTATATTTAAAACTTGATTTTTGCAGTTTGCACTTTTAATAACAAAATAGGGATTCTTAAGATATATTGCAAGTGCATGATTTAAACTTCTTTTCAAATGAAAGCCATTGAAGTGCCAAGAAGAAAATACATCTGCACTCAAATTATTGCTTCTTTTAAATCTTATAAACAGTGCTTTCTTCTTGAATTGTAACTACATACATTGCAAATGCATTATATTGTGAATAAGTAGAACAAATTTTGTGGAACTCTTCCAATCAATTGCTTGTAAATGACTCGCAGAAAATAATACAGACAGTATTCCACATATCTACCGATTAAGAAACTTTTAGGATGGAAGACACCTGCACCCGATTAGAAAAACAACATTTTACCAACATTTATTATTCTTAGGGGTGTATTTTTATCATGTTTCTGTGAAGACCAAAGTTTCCAAACTGTGTGATACTAATGGGAGGAAAAAGGATTCCTGCAAAACCATTATAGAGACAGATTTTTAGCCGAATGCATGAATGTCGAAAATCAACATAAAGCTAATTAATTAGTTCCAAAAGAAGAGTAACATTTTTGTGGTGTTTACTTCCAATACCTTTCTTTTGTGAGACAATTTGTAGAGACTGCAGTGACTGTTAATAAATCTCAGATATTGGCAGCCTTCCCGGTTCTCTGGAAACAGAGGAGTAAATAGAGTTATCTCTCTTTGGTCTGCTATTGCTGTGCCCTAAGTGAACAGCGAACTGAGAGTTTTGCTGAAAATGTTATTATTTTTTTTCTCAATGCAAATTTAAATATTTTTGAAAAGGTAATTTTCATTGAACACATTGTATAAATGAGAGAGAGAGAGAGAGAGAGAGAGAGAGAGAGAGCTTTGAAGGTATATATGAATTTTATCTGTAATTTCCAAACTATTCATAATAGAGGAAACATTTACTCTTATATCATCTTGTAAAATGATTATAATTATTTAAATTCAAATAATGCACTGTTTAATTCGGGATTCTGCTATTTTTTTCATTTTTTTTTCTGGGGGGAGGGGGGGGGGGGGGTTGACACATGATAATAAATTTTATTCCCTTATACATGTTTAGTGTTTTGTACATCAAATTGAATTTGATTTGAATTTTTTTGCCAGCCTTTTGTCATGTTGCAATGACCTATGTATCAAGATTTTTTATTCAAGGGTCATGGGCTCTTGTAATGATTGAGTGATGGAGGAGCTGATTCCGAAATAGGTCAGGATTTAATGTTGCATAAAGTGCATAGTTGTGATTTTATTCAAAACAAGTGATTTTCAGATAACTTGATATGTAATATTTTTATGCAAATATACAAAATTTTCTCTTTTCATTTAGGAAGTGCCAGCTGGGACTTATTGCTATTACAGGCATAATAGATGTAGTTATGTGTATATAAAACCATCAAGGTCGATTTTATCTGAATATCCAGTTCATTCTAGTGTGTAAGTGAGGAGTACTAATCATTATTGTTCTAGCCATGCCACTTTTCCTACTTGTGACTGTTTATATGCAAGTACTGTCAAGTGGTACTTAAACTGTTTGTTTAGAAGAATCTGTGCTCATTATATTAATTAACCAATCAAGAAAGAATTTTAAAGTAGATAAACATGAATCTTTTGGACATGCAGTGATGACTAATAAACAAGATTATTTTGATTGACATTATAAAGAAGATATTTTTTTTTTAAATGATACTATTTTAACAGGTTCATAAAACTGGGGGCAGATATTTGACCATAGCAAGTAAAGGTCTTTGAATTGGTTTTTGTATACAAGCATGAAAGCCATGTCATTTCCTATCGAATGTGTATGCAGGCTTGTCCCTTTGTTAACTGCAATGTTTCTGTAAGGAATAACAAGGGGGTGTTCCAACCCAGCTGACGATACGCAAAATATACAGACAAATATTGACACTGGACTGGCGACCATATTGACTGTTGGCCACCATGGTTGGATAATTAGTACTTGGTACCCAGTGTCACCCTATTATCAGTCATCCGGAACAGTTTATAAAGTCGGTGATTCACGTCCATTTACCAGGGAGAATGTCAGTTTTTCCTTTCCATTTTGAAATCATCCTTTTGTTGGGGCAGTGTTTTTCTTTTCCCTTGAATGAAGTGTCGACAAAGACAGTTGACCTGGGTGTTTGTGGAAGCTGGTCGTCTGGAGAGTGAAAAAAGTTTACTCTCAGAGCTGACAATATGAACATTTAATAATGTTGGGGCTTCAGAATGCAAGCTTGCATGTCCTTGCCGCTAAATTCCAAGTGTTTTCTTCTGCATTCACATTTCACCACCTTGAACAGAATCTATTAATGAAAAATCCTGTATTTGCTGACGCAGTCCCCTAATTTAATCACGCAGTTAAGGGAGGCTGGGTGGTTCAACAAATTACCCATCAGATCTAACATACTTTTTAAAAAAAAAAACAAAAACAATTTGTTTTAAGCTTTAGTAAACCACCGCGTGTAGATATGTTCTATGTCTTTCAGTTAGCTTTAAAATTCGAATGTTTTCATATATCTTAAAGCAGGGCTCTTCTTCGTAAGGAGATATATATATATATATATATATATATTGTGGTACTAGTTTAAAACATGGCTACAGCCACCCAAGTCCTCTTAATGGTATTTTTTTGGTAAATGCATACATTCAAGTTTAATTATCTGTCCATGATAGCAATGCATACATTCCAATTCAATAATTATATACTGATACTTGGACTTTGAACAAGTCATGGTTTTAGAAGAATGATCGTCCTTTTGACAACAAGTGCAATTCTTGGCCTCCTATGAGAAACGTAAAGCTTTCCTTGCTCTTTAGTGACAAAACACTTGGTTAGATGGATAGGCACCATGTGCCTAGACCACAAACCACAACCTCCCACTCTCTCACTGGAGGGGGATGAGCAGACAGAGCTCTTGCAAAAGCTCTTGCTGGGAAAAAACCCTTTCTTCTTGTCGACACATCGATAGCAAAGAAATTGCACTGAGATTTTCTTAAGATTCAACTCATCTCAGATGAAATATTACGCTAATGAACAGGTTCTCATAAAGGTTGGTCGTTGTACGTACGTATGTGACCCCACTAGTACAGAGACCAGGAGGAGATCGTCTAGACTGAGAGAGAGAAAACGCTCTGTCTTCATCTTGCTGGTATCAAATTGTTCTAAGGAAAGCAGTTACTCCTCTAGCCTAATGGATCAAATGTGTTACAAGTATTTTTTTCAAAAATCGTTTTGTATACTATAGGTAAAAGTAATTCAGAAGACAGATATATGATCGCCATCCTGCTAATATCGAATTGTTCTAAAGGAAGCAATTACCATACTCCTCTAGCCTATTGGATATGTTACCAGTGCTATATCATTTCAAAAACTGGTTCACTGTACTATGGATCGAAGGAAAAAAATATAAAGAACTTACCGATAGTAATTACATGTAAACAATTAAGATACATGCAGAAAAATAAAATGATTATCTGAATTTGCATTGTTTTGTGGGGTTTATTTGTATCTATAATTAAGATAACTTACAAAATCACTGCATGTTTTAGATGAAAATGTTTGTGCGTGTAAACAGTCAGCAAAATCTATATCAATATGATCATATCATACTTTGATCCTAGAATATTACATCAGATAGCAATGTATTAATATACAGATTTAATTCTTTATGAATTCAAGTATTTCAGTTTCAAAAATATTGGTATATTTTCCCCTCTGAAGATTTCCTGAGCTTTGTATTTATAGGTATGCAGTCATTGTAGTGTGTTGTTAATACACGTATAAGACAATTATGGCGCTCCAAGTAAGCTGGGTCACTTGTACATGTATTTAACTAAAACCACCCTGACCACTTCATTATAATTGGATGTTCTTGTGACCAGCAACCATTTTCAAGTGACCAACGGAAATGTTGAGTTCAGCCATGTCATATGTCAACTTAATTTCTAAATTTTTCATCATGCTATATTCCTGTTGTCACAAATATATTACCATACTTCTCCTATTATGTGTCCTACCCCTATAAGCACCCTAACCCCAAAGTTATTATTTTTTGGGTCTAGAAATAAGGCCCCCCCCCCCACCTTTTTTTAAAAAAGCCTTTAATTATTTTTTAAAAAAAGAATTCCAGAATATTTCAAAAAAATAAAGCAGACATAAATCAATATCACACGGATTTTATTCATTATAATTTTTTTTTTAATTTTGCAGTTTTCTATTATTGGTTAATCAAAATATAGTCTGCCTTGAATCCTTAATCTTAACCCCAGGTGCTCTATAAAATTGATGAATTTTTTTTTTACTTTTCAATTGATGAATTCATAACTAAAAATTCAGGTGGTGCTTATTTTTTCTTCTTTGTTCTAAATTTTTATATAGTCTACAACAGAATATATGTTTCCTAAAGATTACCAAAGGTTTTTTCATACGCAATTCATTGATCTATTCTTCAATATTACAAATAAATATGAATTATTATGATAATATTTGATACCTGTAACTTTGTTTTATAAAAAATATTATGAAAAATATTGATAATCATGATAATAGGCTTATCTGAGGTTACAATAAGTACAAAAGTATTGATGTTTTTGTCTGAGGTTTTTATTAATTTGGTATATGTTGAAGTTGTTTAACAAACTTATTTTTTGAAAGTGTGGTCATGCACTGATCACATTACTTCTTCAGTCATTATATGTGTGTATCGTCAAAAAATAATATTAGCAATGATTGGTACAGATCAGTTTATTGAGGTACTGGTATATAGTAACATATGGAAATGCATGGAGAATTGCAGTCTTTGCAATGTAAACTCTAGGCATATTTAATCCAAAACTAAAGAAAAAAATTACCTAGTGTATGCAAAGTAGGCAAAGAAAAAACATTTGAATGTGTTAATGATATTTGTCCCAATTCTGTTTGTTCTTCCTAACAATGTCACTTCATGGTCTGGTATCATTGAATTTCTGCTGAACTTTCAAACCTTTGAGCAAGATTTTATAACCAAGTGTCCCTTTTAAAAGATAGACGCAGTTTGGGAGGGGAAGGTTTGATATTTTAAGTGTCTTTTGATAGAGATAATCTGGTGATGACCTCGTTAGAACAAATTTAGCCCTTTTTGTGTCAAGTAGCGAGAGAGAAGTGGTCACTTGACTCATCTTAAAAGAACAAAAGATTGCAACTCTCATTACCAAAAGCAGAGGTCTTTTCATGTACCCCAATTTGGTATATTTTAGAAAGTTCATCTTTTTTTGAAGCTGTGTGAAAAATAAGTTGATGAATGAGATGTAGGTTGGAATGTGTTTACATGTCCATTGACCTTAGCTCACAAAAATCTTTAAAATTTGTGAATTAGCTTACAAATGCAACCTTCCATTGGATAACGATACAATTTGATTACTTGAGGTCCAAATTTTTTTCATGCTGAGGGGTGTGTGAAGAGTTGTGGTTAAAGAACGGAACATAAAGTCTTACTTTAAATAATATTTGACATTAGAACAGGTGTAATTTTGAATCGCACACAATGTAGGACAAAGAGCAATCAAGGAACATCTTTGTTAACCTCTAATGGTTATAGCTTGTCTGAAGGGTGTAAAAACCACCTGTTGTTCATCTCTCCTTTTCTTCTTCAGTACAGGTCCAGTCAATGGATCATTTCGGTCCCTAACTCAACACCTGCCCTGTCTTCTGTCAATACATTTTACAAAGAAGCAATGTATGTGTTAAATTATTCTAATGAATGCTTCAGTTAAAATGTTGTTTTTTTTAAAGTGGGCTTTTCTTCATAGAAATTATAAACTTAACTTTATTTTAACTTACATACCCCTTCTCAATAACTGCATTTCTGCTCTCTTGCAGGGCCAATTGATGTACATTTTACCTACTTCTACCTACGAAGTTTTAATGGGTAGATAGTTAAATGATGTAAATGAAACAATTGACGCTACATCATATTTCACCAAACTTTGTCATTTTGCATTGCAAAAGAACAGTGCCACAGTTGCCTTTAAGGAGTCTATTAGATAAATGTCAGAAATACAGCAAAATTTACTGAGCAAGCTGATTTTTATTTTTTGTATTTTTTTTTTCAAAAAGGAAACAAAAAACAATTTCAAAGACCGTAATTTTTCAGTTTCATTATTGTATCCATGATGCAGCATCATATAGATGAAAGCATTAACTTTTTCATACTTTACCATTCACTTTTCACTTGCCAATTTTGCTAAAACAAAATCAGTACTGTGGTTTCATTAATATTCAAGGGTATCAATTTTCGTGGATAAAGTGAAAATCACAGTTTCAAGGATACATAAATTCATGGACAATGACCCTATCAATACAAATTATTAGTAGAAATTGCACTTCAATGAATAATTAATTTCGTGGATAAACTTAACAATGAAATCCACAAAGATTGGTATTCAACGAATATTGATGAAACCACAGTATTGGTCTCTTTTTAATAACAGTAAAAAAAAATATGGTACAAAGCACTCTCTTATTAATCTGCTATATGGTACTGAGTAGGTTATGAAATCCTATAAAATGCCATATCAGCTTTTATTATTTATCATTCAGCACTACAATGAAATTGAAGTTAACACTAAAAAGAGGTGCTATGTATTTATAAAGCTCTTATTCTGAGGACCATAAGAAGTGGTTACATAATAATTGGCACATTTTGTCAACTAATGAACACATTGAGTACACTGTAGATCATTTGAGGAAACTTCTAGAACTTACAGCACTGAAATGTACATTACTCTTTAAATTTGTCAAATCATCACTTTTGGCTGAGATTCTTATGTAATGTTGATACTATCTAGACCATAAACTACCTGCCTGGGGCTCTAATGGGTGATGTCTGGATGACAATGAATCTATACCCAGTACAGTAAGCTACTTGGTCTGAGTAAGGCACATTTTCTATAAGAGATAATTACGGTAGCTAAACAAATAAGTGATTATTTGGGAGAGAAAGGTAGCAAAACAAGCGAAGATTTGTGAACTGTTGTGGCATGAGAATTTGATTCTAGAGCATCCACGTTCCTGTGTTTTCTCAATTCTTACATCCGAGAGTTGTTGTGTAAGACGAAAGGAGAAATCCTTTGATTCTAATCTGTTGAATTCATCCTAGCTTCAATAATTAATCAGAAAGTCTCCTTTCTTATGTAAGGAGTTGATTTTATAGGAACGAACATTCAGTTGAGCCTTAACAGAGAGCATTGTTAGGAACTGATTGAAAAAGATAGACATCATGCTACTTTTAGTGGAAGAAAGATTTAATCTTGCATGATAACACAGCTCAAAGCTCTATAAGGTCTCTTTCCTATTTGCCTCAGACAGAGAGAGAGATGAAAGATTAAAACCAATATTGAATCGCTTGGAGAATACACAGGTTTTTTTTTTTTTAAAATTTGATTAAAATCCCAGGTATTATAAATATCACTGCACATTCTTTTGTTACGTTGATAGAAGATCTTGAATTATCTAACCAATTACAGGAAAGATTGCTTATATAAGTAACGTTTACACCACTAGTGGGAAGAGGAAGGCATTTAATATCCACCTGCCTAATCAACTGGTTAGCCACCCTTAGACAACAATTCACGGAAGCTCATGCTATTTTTGTACAGTGGGGTTTTAACAGTATTGCTCATAACACCTTCATAAACAGATAATTGTTAAGTAGATTAAATTTCGGAGAATTAAGAAACACGAGAAATGACTGATTGGTAGAAGTCACATTGTTTAAATTCAAGTCATTTTCTGAATACATGATTTTGTTTTTGTTCATTTTTTTTCATGAAAACTACAAGTGATTTACTGATTTTGGGTTGTTTTTTTTCAAATATACAAGTGAAACATTATGTTTTCAAGACAAGGAGGGGGTATTGGAAGATTTTTTTAAACCAATAAACCAGTCCCATTACATCAGTCATTGCTCAATCTCGGTAGTTAATCTGAACTACAAGACATTGATAAGCATGAGGGGGATGTCAATCCATGCAGAAGGTGGATGCTCACGGTCATTATAGAGTGTTCCCCCGACAAAGCAAAGAGATTAGTGCCTAAAGTAGGGCTTATGTAAGAACTGTTTGCTAACTTTGCATACCTCGTATACACTGTGTTCATTTTACTATCACCAAGGTTTATTTGTTTAAATGTTTAAAACCCGTGGAGTTTTCTACATGAACATGTGTGGGACACCCCTTTTAATTCTGCGACTCTGATCACCTATATATAGTTGAAGTACAGTTTCTGTAATTTGCCCATATATACGAACAAAAGATAGCACATATGTGCAAGTCGGACATTTTTCAAAGCTTTCTTAACAGCTATTTAATATCATGGTAATCAGGTTCTCTCAAATTTATCAGGTAAATACCGTAAAAAGTCTGGCTGCTTAATGGCAGCTCGAGTGGGAGGGGTTTCAAGATAATAAACATACAGAGTTTCAACTCTAAAAGGAAATAGCATTTCCCACCTCTTCTAGGTCTGGCGACCCACTAATGAAACACCGGTCTTAATAGTGTTTGACCGGGGGTAGAAAGCCGTGACAAGTGCTGACCAATATAGTGTTATGGAACTTTAAAGAAACAAACTGTGGATAGTTTCTCTTCCATATATAAAAACTTCTTTTTAAAATCCCCTCAGATAGTGGTGGCTTTTAAAAAGTATAGTAACCATGCTTTGATTGTTGAGAGAGGAAATTAAAAAAACTTCTTTTTTTTTGCGACTTGTGATATTTATAGGACACGGAATTTTTACAGTCCTCCAAAATAGAGATTTAGTCGCTACCAGAGTGGAAAATTTTTACACTGAGTTAATTCACTTTGGAATTAGCAGTGTCTGAGAGCCTGTTGATAGTTAGATTCGGAAGGATTATTCATATTGATTAATTTTTGTGAAGTTTTTTTCTCTCTCTCTCTATTGGAGAGGTTTTGGATGTTGGTGTGCATTAGCTTCTCTGTCTATCTGCTTGTGTGTATTGAAAGGAACGGAGAGCCTAAATTTCTATGATGAACAGGTGGATTCTACCTCAAAATATCCTGTCTGGGATTGCAGCAGTGGTTTGTGTGATTTTGATTTTTTATTCTTCTCCTGTTGTGTCAGATTCATGTGGTCTGAAGCCGGAGAGGGGACCTTGTACCAACTACAGCGTACTATACTTCTACAACAGTACAGCTAATCGGTGCCAGAGATTTTGGTATGGAGGTTGTGATGGGAACGACAATCGATTCAATACTGAGGACGAATGTAAAGAAAAATGCTCCGGAAGTAGAACAGAAAATACCGGTAAGTACATGTTACATTATTTACCAGAAAAAAAAACAGTTAAAAAGTTTTTAATGATAAATATTAAATAGCTGAATGTTGGCTTACTGTAAAGAATAAGAAAAATGAATTTCATCAAAACTGAGAAAGGAAAAACCTGAATGGAAGGAAGTTTTTCAATTGGTTTATTACCTGATGAAAAAGGCAAACTTGTTTAGCATTTTGGCCTTAAGACTTGTTAAGGTAATGTATGTTTTTTGTATTGAAATATTAGAATTAGATATGCAGGAAAATATATCACACTGGAAAGAAAAACGATGCTTTGAGATATTGTGTAGAAACGTAGTAAATGTATTTTTATGGTAATGACTGCAATTAAGAAATTGTACTCTTGTTGAAGGATATACTATGCATCAGATGTACAGATAATATAAAAATCTCCTCTTACATAACTCCTGGCTCCGATAGCTCCTGACACCAAATGTTGAAATATTTCATACATGGTAAAATATTTTCTTGTTTGATTTGGTGTCTCCAGTTCAATCTTTGCAGAGACCTAATTCCCTGACTCAGCATAATTTACTTCTTAAAAGACATCATATTTGCTCTGCTCATCTTTTTCAAAACTCAAAAAAAAATATGAATTTGACTTTGTTATTTTGACCTCATAAAACGGTATTGTAGCTAATGCATGTAAGACAGAAAATTATGTGAATAATATGCATATTACATATAATTCTGTCCCATTTCTACAAGCCAACACCCAGCTAATTAAAATTTGTTCCTTAAAAAAATTGGCTCGTGGAAAAAGTTAATGCTTAAAATTTGATATGAAATTGTTCCGTGTGCATTGATAAAAAATCTCTGTAAAATGCTACGAATCTTCATATTGTAAATGATATGATTTATTTTATTACGTAGTATTAACAATATCATAAACACAATAAGATATAATACCTTTTAGTATCTTGTAATTTGACCAGTATGCTTTGGGCTGCATTCTGCCCACATGTGCAGGCTACTATTCTGATTTCCAGTACATTGACAATATGCAGAATACGATACCGAGAGTAGAAAATCTCTAGCAACATTTGAGATATCCAGCAGTAATTGAAGAGAAGACTATTGTTAATTGAAACTGTGTTTAATGCCTGACATTCAAGCCGAGAACTCAGTCCTCCTCTGTGAGGGACAGGTGTCTGTATAGAAAGTCTCTGTTAATTTGTTAGATACTTCAGCTTCAATAAGCGTGACTCAGATGAAGTATTGAATCAACATGATTTTGTAGTCCTTGTTATTGAGGTACTAATCTGGACTCCCACACCTTTCCAAACGTCAGCATGAACAGGACTATCGGACAATTTGACCTCACTGTTATTGTGATTTTGGTAGACTTTCATGTTTATGAATTACAAAATCATTCTCTTAATTAAAAATAAACAAAAAGTCAATAACAAATTGATACTGTACTATTTCTCCTTGTTCTTGGAAGTGGTTGTTTAAGATTTTGTCCGATAATACTAGTTAATCATTTGGAATTATTTTTACATTAAATCTATAGTTTGAAGTTATTTATTGCACTTGTATGTACAAGACAATATCTTTTCTAGGTAATAGGTCTTTAATTTTAAATTAATATAAGCACCTTTAAGATGAGAGTATGTGATAAATATTCTCAGTCTCAGATATTTTCACCAGACAAAATATGTTTAAGACTCTCTTAATAAGAGGACAGGAAGTATTCTTGGTCTTTATTGCTTATGCAAACAATTACTAAACCATGATAGGATAGCAAGGTTTTGAGGTGTAATCTGATTCATAACTATATATCATTGAATATTTTTTTCAAACCGAGTACTCTACCCAAATAGAAATCAAAAATGCTTGGCAGTGACATTTATGGCTAGGTCAAGTCAAGGAGTGCCTCTCTGGCTATGTTTGTTCATTGTAATCTGATACTATTTGTCATACATTTGGGGTATATTTACTATCTTATTGAAACTTTTCATAAAGTGCAAGGCCATGGAAAGCTAGTGTTTAATACAAGACATTGTAAGACACTAAACTTTTATGTAATTGTTAAAACTATGGTATTCTGTAAAATGTGATTTGAGTTCAAAATGTAAAGTTGAGATACCTGTGACATTTATTTGAAAGTTGTGGAAATGATACCTTTTATGACTGACACCATCCCACAGAGTCATTTGACACTACAATAGAAGGTTTAGCCTGTGACGCACACGGATACCTCCACTTTCCATCATGTTCTTTAACAAGTTGAACCAAAAGGATGATATTTTGTATACCAAGCAGCATATATTTTCAAAGTATACTTTTACAAGTTTGATATTAATAACAATTTCTACATTGGACAATTTGAGAAACAGTTCACAGAATCCAGATTATGTTCATGGAATTCTCTAATACATGTATATTGCAGTGTCCCATAATGGGAGAATTGGTATGACTGTCACACATTAAATGTTTGAAATGTTGGAATGTAAAAGGTCAGGTTTCTGATTAGAATACTCTACAGTTATTTGTTATTCATCCATTTGCATTAAACTGCTGCCAGCATGTTTCAAATTTTACAGATAAATTGACATGTACCTGCATTTCTCAATAATTACAGATGGACAACATGCAAACACATGCATGCTGGTACTCAAAATGAATTCTATTACATCTGTACAATCTAGTTGAACAAGTTTAACTGAATTAAGTCGACAGAGAAATTCACTCCTGTCTGGGCATTCATTGTGGATTAATTCAGTAACCAGATAGAACTAAAGACTATTAGAGGGTAAATTTATGCACATAAAGACAACACTTGTCCTTTAAAGTTTATTGACACCTCAAGATGTAGTACAAGAGGAGAAGCCATACATTATTCAGGTTGTACCCCTGTAAATGCTAGTTGAAGACTTGGCGCCACCAACCACTTTAAACCTACATTTCATTGACAAATTTCACACACCGATCGGGTAAATCCTTCTATTATTTGGAAGTCTGATTCATTCATAAAGTCCTGGTGCAAATGAAATTGTGTATTGGTTATTGCTTGTTGTAGGTAATTCTCAGGTAAAATTTCTCACCCGCAAAGAGCATGGAATTTTTTTTACTACCTTGCAGTGTACAATATGATTCATCTGTCGCTAAACTGGTTGGAATTCTGTTACTGCGTACTTGACACTAAAGACAAAGCTATTATATGAGAGAATCTTCAATTTTTTTTATCAATTCATAACTGTTTTTCAAATAATTTTGCATGTCAAAAGTTGCTTTTATCGAAATATTTAAAATCTTGCATAGTTTTTGCGCAATTTGATGATAGAAGTTTAAATTGAATCAAAGCTTCACAGGAAACAGATGCTGGGGATCGGAAGAATGCATAGGAATTTTGAGCCTCCTCGGTATCTGCTCATTGAATGCTCACCATGAGCATTGCTGTATTTTCATTTATTGGTAATTTATAAAGACTGCTGCTTTATAATCTTTTCAATTACTTTCAAAGGATTCATCAAATGTTGGTTAATCTGTTGGTAACAATGAATTCTTAATGAAAGTGGTGACACTTTTGCAATCAAGATCTCATAAAAAACGAGCCCTTTTAAATATGATATCAAGTGTTCTGACTGAATAAAGTTGCAGCGAGTTTTTGTGGTGATAGACTGGTCTCAAGTTCTGTAATTACTTGGTATATGTATTAAACTTACACAGTGGCAACTGGCAACAAGTTCAGATCACTAGAGCATTCCTGTTGATAAAGAGCAAGAAATTCTATTGACAATTGAATAGAAAATTGCTGGATTTGCAGGATATAGAGAAGAAAAATGCTTCGATTTCTGTATATTAGCTGGATATGCCCTGTCCCAAGGGTTTCATGTTGCGATAGATTGCAATGGCAATGATGAAGATCAGGGAAGAAATACAAGTAGATTTACATGTGCAATTCTGAATTAATCTATATTTTTTTATGCTTTATCAAAATGATTAAGAAATTTGATAAATCAAGCTGTAGGGATTATGGAAAATTTTTATGGACGCAAAGCATAGTTTAAACTACAAAGTAATATTGGTTAGGAAACTTAACAAGTTAATGAAAACTGTTGGAGTCCAGCTCACAAAGGTTTGATGTTTCAGCAAATAATGAAAGAGGCCATCTCGTATTGGTAATTGTCTCAGCATTAATGGATTGTTTGGGTTTTTGCTCTGATTTTCAGACATCAAATTCATTATTTTCTTGATGCTATCAGTGGCTATCACAGTCAGTATATTTTATGACTTTATAGTCATGTGGCCCAGTAAATTGTTGGGACCAGCCTTTATATGGATGAATAAATTGGAGCAATTTCATGGAGTGTGAAGTATGAAGTCTAGCTTACACAGAGATGTTAGCTTCTGGACTATTAAGTTTCTTTGGGTCGGGTGGTCCCAAGACATATATCTTACCCCACGACATGTACACCCCGGAACATCAATATTTGTTTGCCTGGCACTGCAGAAGGGGTGGGATTTGGGGTCTAGAATTTTTGGCCTTATCTTGACCTTTGCATTGTTAGAATTTGGGATAATGCAAGAACAATGCAGCTCCAATGATTACTCTGTACAAATATACCACAGGCTTTTAAGATGGGCTGTCAGCTTAGAAGGCTTTTATCTCTATAAGTTTAGGAGTAAACTGGTAAATATCTTTATCACAGGCTCAGTTGGAGCTCTTTTGAAGTAACAAAACACAGTCTACACTCTCCCTGCTAGGTGATTGAGTTATATCACCAGAAAAAAAGGAAAAATTCAGATTCAACCAAAACAAAATATAATATGGTCAGCATGATAATATAGGGTTCTTTTTCATTATGGTAAATACCAGTATAAAGGATTTCACTGGATTACTTATTGTGTGGTAAAAGCCTACAACCATTTGCTCTTTTCTTAACGCTGTGCAAAATAACATAGATGTGCCTTAAAGGAAGCAAGACAGACATTTTTCTTGATTTTGATGGAAAAAAAATATGAAGGTTTTAACATGGTTACAGTTGAAGCTAAACAGACTGAGATAATTCTCGATCGTTTGACCAATGGTTTAAGAAGCAGCGATAGCATTTTGCGACAAAGCGGAAATTTAAATTTTTTATATAAATGATGATTGCTCCGTATGATGACAATTACCATTTTGCGTTATGCATGATTTTTTTTTTTTTTCAATGCATTAAATTTTCTCAACTTTTCAATTTTTCAGATAGGAGACCTGTAACAGCTAAACAGACCTGTCAGAACAGCTACTATGGGTGTTGTCCTGATGGTGTGACATTTGCACGAGGGTCAAATTACGAGGGCTGTACGCAGTCAGAGGACAGACCAGGTATACCCTAGCAGTTCCAGGCTCTTGTTTCCATCACTTTTTGCAAGATACTTTGATATTCCTTAAAATACCCTTTGTGTTCAAACAAAATGAATTCGCTAAAATGAAAAAAAGTCCAAGAACTTCTTTTTAGAATCCCCATCAATCACTCTACGTTGAAAGATTTGATAGCTAAATATAAAAGTGTACAGGGATTTTGCATTAAACAAACAACTTGCAATTACCCAGATGATAATTTAAAAAAATTATGCAATGTTTTTTGAAAGGATAAGATATTTCAGATTTTTTCATAATAAATTCCATGAGAAAATTTCTTTTTAATCCCCCTCAGTTTCTCTGGATAAAAAGAGGGGTTGTGTCAAATAGGATATATTGGTTGTTTCTTTTTTTACACATCAAATTCAACTGTTCTCTTCTGATTGAAATTCACAAAAAATGACGGAAAAAGAAACAGTTCAGTTACCCCTACCTTGCGATTTTATTACTGAACACTGGGGGTGACACATGCCTAAAATATTCGGCATTCTAAGTCCTGTTGGTTTTGTAATCTGTCAGAGAGTTACATGTTTTTTAACTATCAAACAGCCAAAAGTCAAGCAGATCCATTTTCAGTGAACAATCACTCAATGATAGCCAGACCTGTTTTTGTCTGCATTAAAGAGTGTTAATATGAGGTCCGAGTTTTATATTACTCCAATTTCAATACCACTGATGATAAAAAGTTTATTGCATGTGTGCATGTATGATCTTGACGGCAATTGGTTTCTAACATGTGATAAACATATGAGATCAAAGAAGAATATTATATGCTATTACAGTGATATTTGTTCAGAAGGTAGACACATACATTGACTTATTCAGATGGCCATAACTTAAATGTATCCGCTTTAATACTATCGGTGCCAAGTTTTTCAATCTTTTTATTTTTTAGATGTTAAAATGTATAACATAATTTAAAGGTCATGGTCAAACTTTTGTGCAAAATCAGAAACATCTTTAATTATATGATACTGAATTCTTTTCAATACAACGATTTGACCTATTTCAGGAAAGAAGAAAAAAATAAAGGAATTGGCAATTCAATAAGTGCAGTTTTGTCTCTGGGAAATTGATTCATTTCTGATGATCATGAATATTTTATATGAGCTTGTCTTTTACAAGGGATTCTTACATGATGTAAATAGTTTTGTTGCCAAATATCGTCGATTAATATCCCAGGAACAAATACATTTAGGGGAAATTCACATCTTTACACCTTTTTTATAGAAAAAAAATTCAAGCTAATAACTACTAACAAACTACTAGCTGGTATAGTCATCAATTTATAGTACAGATTTTGAAAATTCAAAGCCCACTTAATTTTTCTTACACTTCACAACAGTGTTTCTTGATGTAAAGAAGAGTAACTTAGATTTATAATCATACATCACTGGTGTATATATCGTACCAGTATTAAATGCATCTTTTGACTTTGCAAGTATACATGCAGACTTAACACTGCTGTTTTTGTTTTATAGTTTGTCAGCAGCCCTCCGATTCGGGACGGGATTGTGAAGGGGCCAAACTTGAGATCAGGTGGTACTACAAGACTGATCTCCAGAGATGTGACCGCTTCTGGTTCCGGGGCTGTGGAGGAAATAACAACAACTTCAAAACCGAGGAGGAATGCCAGCAGACGTGTACAGGGGGAGGTGGAAGACCAGGTACATGGCTTGTCAGGGCACCAAAAGACCTCATGTTACATTGGATTGTTAATCTAAAAATTAGGAGTAAAAAGTTTAGTTATTCAATCTGCCAAGAAAAATAGATAATGCACAATGTGTTTAGATAAAAACTAATATACATTATCATGAATCAGTGGTAATGGACCATCATTTGATGATCAAAATTTGTCTGCGGTAATTTGGTGTGTCCTGTCTGGATGTTTTAAATACATGTGCAAAGTTCTGCTTCTATGAATTTGCATTAAACCCATACTCAAAATTAATTTATGAAATTTATTCATGATACATGTACATGTATTTTGTATCATAATTTAGCAAGTTAACATATCACGGTGAGCTTTGTATCCAATGGGCTTCTCAGTTTATACACTGAAGATAAACCCACTAAATATATAGCTAAAATCAATTGGCTTTTTGTGTTTAGTTTGAGTTTGCATGTTAATTTGCACTGCATTTTGAATGCAATCTGCTTAAAATATAACAAGTAACATAAGATATAGATGGGTTGGATCTGTGTGTTGATCCTGGAGTTTTCCTGTTACAGGGGTGACTCGTGCACCCACGGTGACTCGTGCACCCACAACACGGGCCCCCTTACAGCCGGAGTCGGGCTCTGTGTGTGAGCTAGACAAAGTACGAGGTCCCTGTAGGGACTTTAGTGTGCAGTGGTATTACAATAAAACCGTGGGCCTCTGTAGTCAGTTCTGGTATGGTGGATGCGAGGGAAATCGCAACCGCTTCGAATCGGAGAGCGAATGCGAATCAGCATGCCGTGGAGGGCCGGTGACCTACCCCACAGAGAGACCCCCTGTGTCCCCATCCACAGGTTAGCTGAGTGTAGCGCTGCATATATGTGTAGCCAGAGCATGGCTGTGCACTCATCTGGTCTATCATAGCACATTTAATAGACACTTCCTGTAATGTATCTCCTGTGTATTTCTTTGAATGTATATATCTATAGCTGTGCTACATACATTTCCTGTGTTACAGAGTACCTGCCAAACTTCCTGTATATTTTTTGTAACTGTTTCAACTTTGTACCATATCACCTGCAGTTGCTTTTCCTTCTTTAATAGCAGACATTAATCGGACTCCTCATTTGAAAATAATCAGATCATGATCATCATCAATATTATATAAAACCTTTTTGTAATCTTTGTATGCATCATATAAAAGCCTTTATTTAGCAAAACTTTATATTCCTCCAAATAAAGAGTACCCTAGATCGCGTTTAAGAAAAAAAGATAATCTCATGAATATATGAATATATGCATTCTTTACCTTCTCACCATCTCATATTGCCCTTATAAAAGCCTTATTGGACCCTGTATTACCTTAAAAATTATGCATTATGTTTGCAATGCCTATTAGATTTGCATCTTTCCATTCATAGTAATCTCCATTTTGATCATTTTCCTTAAAAAGCATTTGTAAATATCCATATTTTTTTGTGCTGTGGAGATGGTAGTTTTATGCTGAGGACATTTTTCAGTCTTTCCTTATTTTTAAGCTTGGTTTTAAAGAGCATTGTGATCAAAAAGTTATGTTAAATGCTGTTGTGTTTCAGTGCTCCCAGCTATGTTTTATTTACCAGTAATGCTAGGTTCATAAGAAGCTTTTATCTATATCATTATATAAGTATGCGTGATTTCTGCTTTGAAAATGCTGTGATGTGTGGCTGGAAGTCATTAGATTTTTTATTTGATTTTCATTAAGATTTAACTGAATGAATCAAAATTATATTCTTTGAAAATCAAAATTCTTGATGTTACAACTGTAATGGTATTAAAATAACAATTTTGTTAATATGACGTTTGAAGTGATATGACATTCCTTAATATATATGGTAAATCATATAATGTATCAAATGGTCAGCACAATATTTTGATTGGCTTCCATAGAGGACCCTTGTCAGTTACCCCCTCAGGTTGGGCGGTGCAGGGCCCGCCTACAAAGGTGGTACTATAATGCACAAACCAAAGAATGTCAGCTGTTTACATATGGCGGATGTGGTGGCAATGCCAATAACTTCAGAGACAGGAAGGAATGTTTCACCAGATGCATGCCAAAAGGTACCGCATGTAAACTGCATTAATACTGCATGGAGGATCATACACATACACTGATATGTATGTGTTTGATATGATATAAAGTACATGTGTATCATCTTATTACAGTTTTAGGTCCTTGAAACCGCTTTTATGTAAAGGTGTTTGTATTATGCAAATTCCATATTCCAAATGATGCATGATCAAGTTGTCTTCTTATCAGAATTAAACTTGAAGTGGCATCTACAGTGTAATATTATGTACAAGTTATGTATGAAGTGTTTATTAAAATAAGTATTTGTGAGTAAAATGTATGTACATGTATATATGTTATGGGATATACATTTTATACCTCTCATTTTTTGGCTGTAGAATGTGTAAAAATTTAATGCTGGTAAACAAGTCCAATTCAAAATGTTGTACATCATATCATTTTGAAAAAATTATTTCTGCATGCATGGTGGTGAATTGCAATGGGTTTTTTTTATTGCAAGAAATCTGCACTTGTTATTTATAAGGGCTTGCTAAATATCAGATACCCTGACTTGAGCAAAAAATTCATTTAGGGATTAAACTGGACCATTCTTCTTCTCCTTCTTCTTCCATTATGCAGACATATCTGCCACTCATTCACTGTTATATGTCTAACAGTTTACTCTCTGTGTGAATAAAACACTGATGGATTTATGTATTAAATGTTAGAAAATATGTAGATGTACATTTTAGCTTGAAAAGTGGGTGTTGTACAAAAACATTGACTAACATAAACACATGAATTAGGAAATTAAAACCATTCCTTACAATAACATGTAAATGTCGCTGTTAAAATAACATTTATGTATTGGGTATATATAACTTGCATTTTTTAATAATATTTTATAGGAAAATCAAGTTTGTGTATGTAAAAAACATTACAAAACAAACAGGTAAATGATTGTAAGGTGATTCTGTATGGAATCAGGAAGGTCATATACATTGAAGTTGACCTTGAGTCACATACAGTATTAAAAAGAAAAGAGTAACCTTGTTTCAACTTCAATTAAATTTAAGGTCTTGTTTTAATGCATCAAAGTTTATCAAAGATGCAATTTATGGCTATCTCTCCGATAAGCAAGTCTTTCATCAGTTGTTACAAGGGAAATAAATCTTGACAGTTACTGGCATACATTGCATTCCATTGGACATTTTTTCAGACATGATTAGGAACTTGAATGTCCACCATGCAACTTCTGATGAGATCATGGTGATTTGGGAGCCGCCACAGAACAATGATGTGGAGAGTTACAAGGTAACTGCGCTAGACTTTCAGTCACCACTAATGGCCGTTATGTACATCATAGTATGTACATACAGTGATCGTCTGTGTAAATCTTTTCATTGGAATCTTCCGAGACTTGGTTTAGAAATTTTACTTGGAGATCGAGGTAGAAGATTGAAATAGATTTAATGATTCAGAGTAGTAGAAGCTCTTTGATTAGGTAGCTATATACTAGAAAATGCTTCAGAAGGAAGAAACAATAATTTTCACATACAGATTAATAGAACTTTTAATGTTAATAAAACAGTTTCACATTATTAGTGTTTATAAGGCTACCCAATGAACACAAATTCCTTTTAGGTGGCTTACTTGGGAACCAAGTACTACAGAGATACAGTGAAACAGGACCCGATGAAGGAGATAGTCCTGACCTCTGATTCGCGCTCCTACACGCTGAATAACCTAATGGATGGGGCAGATTATATGATCAATGTGTACCCACAGTTCAATGGGCGGGGTGTTGGGCCCAAAAGTAGCATCATGGGCAAGACCAAAACACTGTGTATGTATGCTGGCAGCCCTCTCTCACTTTTGCGTATCATTATGATAGTTATCATTAGGTAAAAATTTAGACATTTAGGACAAGTGTAAATATAAAACTTGTCTGATATAGAGATAGGACAACCAGTGAAATGAAAATTGTCAAAATTTTAAAATTTTTGAGAAAATCTGGAGAAATTGTTGCACAGAAACTCTTGATTTGATGGAAATTGCTGCGAAGGTTAAATTTTCTCTATACCTTTCAGTGCTCTGTGATGATTCACGATATGGCTGTTGTCCTGATGGAATCACTGCAGCATCAGGGCAGAATTATGCTGGCTGTGCTGATGAAGATCCCTGTAAGGTATGGAAGCTACCCAGGGCTTTCCTAAAATTATATTGTTTTCTTATTATGCCAAATTATGGTGCTTTGGCTGTCTTAGATTTGATTACTGTGAAATTGTTAGAATCCCCAGAGTTTGCTGCCAACACTTATTTGCAAACTCACCTTAGAATATCCAGACATGGTGAAAAATTTATTTCAATGTACAACATTATTTGAGATACCTTTGCTTTGTGCTTAACTGTTTTTTTTTACCTGCAGAAATCGACTTGGGGTTGCTGTGAGGATGGGATTAGTGAAGCTACAGGTAAAGAGACCAGAGAACTGGAACAAATCCACTTTTAATGAACTAGACTGTACAGCCTGCTCATAGATATGAAATGAATGCAATATGCCTAAAGTGAAATGAGTAATTAGATCAGTCCATCAGTAATTCTATTATATTTGAAACTTTATGTAATTTAAATACAATAATTAATGAACTCTGTTGCTTGTGTCCAATATTTGTTCCATTTTGCCAAGACTGAGGGCGTACATAAAGTACTGGTATTCAGTATACAGAATTGATTTGAGAAAAATTTCCCACTGAATTCACTTTTGTGTTCCTCGGTGCAGGACCAAACTTTGAGGGTTGTGACCTTGATGGGCGACCTTCAGGAGATTTCTGCAATGAGACAGTGTATGGATGTTGTCCAGATGGAGAAACCCCTGCCCAGGGAGCTAACTATGACGGTTGTCCCAGAGGTAAGCTCGGCCCTCTTTTTAGTTATAATCATAGAAACTATGGTAAATGTCGACCAATCATAATTCAAAAAATACATGAATTGGTAAATTTTCATTATGTTCTTGAAGTGAGTCATGGCAGATCAAATATGAAATTCACCTTTAATCTTTCTTTTCTGTCAGAACCTGAGATAACTCCAGTTGGTATCTGTCAAAAGAAGGAAGAGAGAGGACCGTGTTCAGACTTTGAGGTCAAATGGTTCTACAATACAACCTCTCAGCGATGTGACCGGTTCTGGTACGGAGGCTGCGAAGGAAATGATAACCGCTTTGATGATGAGGAGGCTTGTTCACGACGCTGTAAACAAACAACACCTGATACAGGTATAAAGTGGCTCAGCACAAAGTTTGATGGAAGCTTTGAGATAATCCATATAGGCCTCAATGATTTAAGTACATTTGAAAACCATTAAGGGCAGTTTTGAAAAATTGGAGTGATTGTACATGTATTTGTATACCTGTAATAATTCAAGATTAGTTAAGTGGGGCTAGAATTTCATTTGATTTGTGATTGAGAATGGTTTCTTTGAAATTTCATTGTGTTGATGAAATAATTAGCATTTCTGCTGTTACAGTCAACAAGATACTAGGATTTTTACAATTTAATATTGTGAACTGGTAAACAATTTTCAATCAGCTTTGCAATATTATTCTATTTTTTCCATCTTCTCAACAGGGTCAAAACCTGTCTGTGAGCAACCAAAAGTTACTGGGCCCTGCAGAGCTTACTTCAAAAAGTATTATTTCAATGGAAGAGAATGTGAAGAGTTCATATATGGAGGTTGCCAGGGCAATGAAAACAATTTCGAAACTATAGAACAGTGCGAGGAAACTTGCGAAATTGATATTGACAATACAAGAGGACAGGGTAAGGCAGATTTATTTTAACGTCATTGTTGATAAAATATATATAAAAAACTATCGAAAGTTCTGTTTTGTTCGTTTCTTAAATTTACATGGTTTTGTTTCCCCAGATCGAGGTATGGCGTCAGATTTGTTCCCATTCATCTTTGTTGTATATTCTGACACATAGTTTTATCCCATTATTTATAATTTTCTTAGGATTTATATAGTTATATTCAATTCCTTTAGATGTATAGATAGACATCCTTTTCATGTGTATATTGGCTAGTTTGATTCCCTGTCCTTGCAGCCACACAAGAGTGTATATAGAGACGGAAATTACAGAAGATTCATATTGGTTAATTAAGATACAGCTTTATCATATATATTTATAATCGGACAATCTTTGAACTGCTTTTAGCAAAAAGCTTTTTTGCAGCAAAATATACACATTTCATGGAACATAGATCATGCCTTTCTATATCTTGAAAATATTCTGCCAACAAATTAATCATATATTCTCATCTTTCAATAAATATGTGAATAAATGTGCAATAATTAGATTACTTTTGTTAAAACTTGTTTCTTAAAAATGTTCAATTTTTTGTAAAATTTGTGCACTAAGCAAAGATTATGTTGATTCGTCATTTGATAATGTTGCTATCACTATATAAAGGGGTCATATTTCTGCAAAATATGAAATGAAGGCAGTCACACAATAAGTTAAGATTCAGTTTGGGAGGAGTCAAGGGTGGGAATGACATTGCTTATGGGATGGCAGTCAGGTAGCCACTTAATGCTTCTTTCGGCAGGGCAATCCAAATCAGTTTTATCTTTGCAGTAATTCAAAAACAGATAGCTTAAAATTCACTTAGTTTTTCTTTTTTGGATCACAGTTTTAGTAAGAAGAGAGAACTGTATAATGTTCCTACTTTAATTTTGGTGACTATTTTTAGAAACCTGTCAGCAGCCAATGGACACTGGACCGTGTCGCGGTAACATACCTCGTTGGTATTTTGATAGACAGTCCAACCAGTGCCTGGAATTCCTGTATGGAGGTTGCCAAGGAAACACCAACAATTTCGAAACTAGAGAAGAGTGTCAGAAGTCATGTGCTTCCGGAACTGGACAACCAGACAGACAGGGTAAGACAGAAGAATTATTATTGTCCAACATTGACCAACGACGCATTTCAATACTGCAAGTTCCTTTCATTTTATGGGGAATTGTACCAGTAACATTTTGGAGAATTTTTTTAAAATTTGTATGGAGTTTCCTATGTTATTTATTCATTTCTTACTAAAATGAGTATAGTTTATGTTGAATTAGCACTTGTGTAGATAAGATAACCATTTGAAGTAGATTCACATATACTGCAAAGGAAATAAAGTTTGATACCAGGTTTGTTTATTATTTAAGCATATTATTTATTTTGCTGTATTTTCAGATCAGGATGTGTGTAAGCTGAACTCTGACACTGGCCCCTGTAGAGCTCTTGTCATGCGCTGGTACTACGACTACAATGATGGCGTTTGTAGAAATTTCAGCTACGGAGGATGTGATGGGAATCAGAATAATTTCGAAACACAACAGGCGTGCGAATCCACCTGCAGTAGAGACCGTAAGCATTTACTACAAATGTACTGCATTGCATAGAATTGAAATTGATAATACAGTAATAAAACCCAAAGTTTAATTTCTGTATACAGCAGGTAGACATTGTCTTCTGCTATTTACCCGTAGTCTGATTTTAGAGAGGTTATAGTGATAATATAAAAATTTGGGGGGTTTGGGTTTTTTGGGTTTTTTTACCCAACAAACAACTTGCTAATTATATCCCAAATCCATGTATATTGAATTCAACCCTCATAAAAATCTAAAAGATTCCATGTGGTATATATGTTTAATTCTGAAACAATCCTGATAAAACTCTTTCTAGATGTGTGCAAGCCCTTCATCACTGGACAGATTCAGTGTCTTGCCTACCAGAGACGGTACAAGTATGACGCCACAAGCGGAGACTGTATGCAGTTCATTTACGGCGGATGTGGTGGAAATTCCAACAACTTTGGATCTGTGGAGGCTTGTCGCAGGAAGTGTGCTCCTGAGAGGCTGAGGCCTGCGGTCACTACAGAGTCACCCATTGAGGGCAGCGGAGATGGGGGAGAGGGTACTGTCTTGTTTTCACCTCCTCCTCTGATGAAAATCTGAATGCATGTAGTTTAAAGTGAATTTAGTCAACTGCAAAAATATAACTTCTCATAGAGTATTTAAGAAAAACTGGATTGAAGAAATTTTTTACATTAGAAATTTTTTTTCATAAAAGATTGTTTTGGAGTAATTTTATCAAAAGTCATATAGCTACTGAAAACCGGTAACTGGATTTATTTTACTATGGGTGCCAATTTTTGTGTTCAATTCCTAAATATTAACATTTATTTTTGTTATTCTAATTTTTGCTATTTCTAAATCATGGCTTATGGTTATATAAAAACAACCTTTTTTTCAATTGAAATTTTGGCATTTAGACAAAAAGTAGTTACCTGTTCAAGGTTTCAGTTATACATTGTACAGTACAGTGCATCAAGTTCTCTTGATTCTTGATATGGATTTGAAATAAATGTATTGTCATAATACATCTATTGATTTTGTTTCCAAAGGATACTGTCACCTTCAAGTGGACCAAGGAAGCTGTAAAGCACTTATCCCTGCCTGGTACTATGACCATCTGACTGGACAGTGTAGTGAGTTCCAGTATGGAGGATGCGGAGGAAACGAAAACCGCTTCACAAGTCAGGAAGTGTGCGAGTCTTCCTGTAGCAGGGAAAGTAAGTCAGTTATGGATATAACATCAGTAGCGTTTCTATTTTCATTTCCCCAAAATTTATGTGTTTTTGGGAGAAGTAATTTTGTTGATAAATGAATTTCATGGAATAAGAATTTATATGTCTGTATGACCTTTGACTCAATAATTGTGTGGATGTAAGTTTTTTTTTCTTATATACATAAGCATAATCTACAAAATCCAGGATCAATAATTCCCTGATATATTTTCTTGTCACATTGATTCTATGAGAATTTTTTTTGGTTTATTACTGTATGGTATGTATGCCGTCAAAGTCTTTAATAAATCTTATCCTTTTACGATACCAACTTGAATGAATTTCCTCATTTTTGAATACAGTTGTGTCAAATGGCTAATTGTAATTTTGATTCCACAGATGTTTGCAACATGGAGAAAGAAGAGGGCAACTGTCTGGCATATTTCCAACGATATTTCTACAATAAGAAAACCCAATCCTGTGAGGGCTTTATCTATGGGGGATGTGGTGGAAACGCCAACAATTTCGACTCGCTGGATGCATGCAACAGAAAGTGTATTCAGAGAGGTCAGTTGCACACAAATACTGGAGGGATACAAATGTACAAACAATTGGCGAAACATAAAAAGAGTTTTCACATTTAAAATTCTGAATATTTTGAACTGGTCCTTATTTGTAAACAAGGGCAAATGGATTTGAACATTTTTCAACTGCCTTTTTTTTTATCCAGAGTGCTCCAACCAGGACTTCAGGTGTCGCAGTGGTCAGTGTGTGGATGTCAGGCGTCGCTGTGACGGGGTGCCCGACTGTACCGATAGGTCTAATGAGGATAGCACAATGTGTGGTAAGATTCTTAATGACAATGTGTGGTAAGATACCAGGTACATAGCACAATGTGTTGCGAGATACCGGTAATGACAGTGTGTGGTTAGATACCAGGTACATAGCACAATGTGTTGCGAGATACCGGTAATGACAGTGTGTGGTTAGATACCAGGTATAGCACAATGTGTTGCGAGATACTTACCAGTAATGACAATGTGTGGTAAGATACCAGGTACATAGCACAATGTGTGTTGAGATACTTACCGGTAATGACAATGTGTGGTAAGATACCAGGTACATAGCACGATGTGTGTTGAGATACTTACCGGTAATGACAATGTGTGGTAAGATACCAGGTACATAGCACAATGTGTGTTGAGATACTTACCGGTAATGACAATGTGTGGTAAGATACCAGGTACATAGCACAATGTGTGGTGAGATACTTACCGGTAATGACAATGTGTGGTAAGATACCCAATACTTAGCCAAAATGTGTGGTAAGATACCAGGTACATAACACAATATGTGGTATGATACTAAACACATAGAACTCAAGGTATGGTTAAAATTTATTAGAGCCAATATTTCTTTGAGTTTTAGTTGTGAAAGGCTTGTTGGGATATGATTTGTGGATTTGTTTTCACTCGTATAATAAAGCAAATCTGTGGTTTCAAAGTACCAAAAATGTGTTGTACGCCGTTTAAATTAGAGCTTGCTCCCTGAAAAGCAGTGATTTTTGTAATTCAAATGATTTCTAAATCGTGTCGAATTTTAGCACCTGTCACAACTTGTCCCGAGGGTTACTTCCGCTGTGCTGACCGCTCGTGCGTAGACGGCAGGAGATGTGATGGTAGACAGGACTGTGCCGACAACTCAGATGAATATCAGTGTGGTAATGTACATTACCTCTGTAGATTGTCAATTGAAAATTCATTCTTTTACTATTATACTACTATATAATACTATACCAGTATAATACATGTGTGTATAGGTACACATGTATATCATTAACAGTTGTGCAATTTTTTAAAAATTTAATCTATCAAGGGTAGATGTGTATATTTTGTGCTCCATTTCTTTGGGGGGGGGGGCGGGTTCAAATTTAAAATCGTATAAATGTTTTTTTTAGGGTTTGTTCTGTTATGAAGCTTACACAATACACAAAATTTATTTAAGTAATTATCATGATTTCTTAATAATATTTTTACTGTACATTAATTAACAATGCTGTTATTTTACTTTTAGTGGTTAATACAACCTGTCCACAAGGTTACTTCCGCTGTGCTGACCGCTCGTGCGTGGCCGGCAGGAGGTGTGATGGTAGACAGGACTGTGCCGACAACTCAGATGAATATCAGTGTGGTAAGTTGGTAAAGTACATCAATTCAAAATTCAGTCAAAAATGTATTTGAAAAAATTTGAGAAATTTTGAATTGTATATCCCACCTACTTGTAAAAACCCACCGCCCAAACAATAATTGAGTATTGTCAACTATAAAACACATCTGCTCTTCGAAGAAGGCTTAAAATTTGTTGTTTGATTTTGTTTCCAGCTGTCCAGAATCCCCCTACCGATGTTGATGTGACTCCATCGAGGGACGATAACTACCAGGTGTTACTGCGATGGAGAGCACCTGCCTCTAGTGGTCTTAACCCAGTACTTGGTTTGTATACTTTATTTACGTATATATCCTCTAATAGATAATTTAAGGTGACATTGATGTGTTGCACTTGGTAGCTTTTTATATTTGTATGTGTGAATGAATTTAAATTTCTTTCATAATATCAAAGGTCCTTATATCAGTACCAATCAGACTCAACCTAACAGAAAGTAAACCCCAACTAAACCCTGGGTTTACTTTCTGGATTCACTCCGGGTTGACTTGAGTGGACCCAGAGTAGACCAAAATTTTCAAAAGTAAACCCAAAGTTAACCCAGAAAGTAAACCCGGGGTTTAGTTGGGGTTTACTCTGGTGTTAGGTTAGGTCTGATCGGTACTCTTTATCTTGATGTGGCAACAAGTGTACCTTAAATATTGGTATATTTCTTGTTTTAAACACACACAGATTATAAGATTCTCTACACTAACCGAGGTCCTAGTGCTGACGAGAGTCAATGGTACACACAGCAAGCAGAAGGCAACCAAGAGTACATGTATGTGTCCGGTCTACAGCCAGATTCTACCTACTACTTCAAGATCCAGGCCAGGAATGCCGGGGGCTATGGCCCCTTCTCCAGAGCTGTGGTCTACATTGCACCATGTAAGTCATATTGTAATCTTTGTCTGATTTAAAAGTCACTAGTAATAGGATGTCATCTCTCTTTTTGTTCAACAACACCACCACCACACCACCCCCCCCCCCCCCTCCCGGTCTCCTTTAAAAATGCACTGGTATTTAAGTAAGCTCTGAACACGTTGGTGTCTATTGTTACACAGCTAGCTTCTCTCAAATAGATGTATATAAAATAAGATAAGCTTTTACCATATAGACATCTTTTCATATTGCCTTTTTTTTCACTATCAGCAAGAGTAACTGACGCCCCAAGAGGAAAGGACCCCAACTGTATGCTTCCCGTGGACCGGGGCAGCTGTAACAACATGACCATCATGTACCACTACGACCCGTCCATCAGTGATTGCCGACCGTTCCGTTGGTACGGCTGTACCGGTAATGCCAACAGGTTTAGTAGTGGTCAAGAGTGTCGTAGCAGGTGCTGGGACAGGTACAACGTCATCCCCACAAGGGGACCTGTCTACCCCACTGAGCGGCCACGGGTCACTAGCAGACCCACCTACCCGACCGAGAGACCACCTGTCACCACAAGGAGGCCCATTTACCCCACCGAGGGACCCAGGGTCACTACGACCAGGGAGTATACCGTCAGTAAGTTTATATGTTTTAAAAAATCCATATTACAAGTTAACAGATAAGTACCTTACTCTTGATAGGTTGAGATATTTGACCTGGTAATCAGTGCCTTTACATATCATTTACTATCCCTAGCAAAATCTCTATTCATTTGAGGATTTGGTAATTTTAGGATAAATTAGTTCACTTTTTTACAAAATGAAGTGAATAAAAAGTGGTTCCCTTTATATTTATCAACACGTTTCCTTGGAATTGCCTTATCAACATAATTATTTCCTTGGAATTGCCTTGTCAATGTAATTCCTTGGACTATTTCACTTCAGAATCTAATGATTTCATCATGGTTCTGTTAAGTTAATCAAATTATCATGTCATCAAGATACAGTTAGACTTGGATCAATAGTTTATGTGTAGAGTATGACAGCCATCAGACTGACTAAGTATGAAAATAACAAACTGGAATTGTTTCCCTTCCTACCTACCTACCAATCCTATCAATTTAAGGTGGAAGTAGACAAAAATTCATTTTAGCCTATTAATGATATCATCTTTAGGTTGTATATTTATGATTTGATTATAATTTTGAGATGTGGACCTCTGTGATGAGAAAGATGAGCGAGGACCTTGCAGTAACTACTCTGTCAAGTGGTACTACAACAAGACGGAGCAGAAATGTCGCCGCTTCTGGTACGGCGGTTGTGAAGGCAACGCCAACAGGTTCGACGACGAACAGGACTGTCAGGACGTGTGTATTAAACGCGTTCGTCCCAATCCAGGTCAGTCTTATCAAAGACACACCTAGACATGGCCAGAGAAAGTTACTGTAATTCTGTAATCCGTACATTCACTGAGGTCCATCAATACATGGCCAGAGAAAGTTACTGTAATTCTGTAATCCATACATTCACTGAGGTCCATCAATACATGGCCAGAGAAAGTTACTGTAATTCTGTAATCCATACATTCACTGAGGTCCATCAATACATGGCCAGAGAAAGTTACTGTAATTCTGTAAGCCATACATTCACTGTGGTACATCAATACATGGCATCAATACATGGCCAGGGAAAGTTAATTGATGTAATTCTGTAATCCATACATTCACTGTGGTACATCTGTAATTGGCAATACATGGCCAGGGAAAGTTACTGTAATTCCATAATGCAGTTACAATAATAACAATTGTATATGTAATTAATTAATAATATATAAATATAGTTGATCTTCAGTATCCCAAGCACCAATATATCAAATACTACAGATGTGTCAAAGTGCCTGGCAGTCCAGATTAGTTATCTTTTAAGCTTTTTACCCTCTTGAATCTTCAGATATCTCAAAGTATTTTTTGTCGTCCCATGGTGTTTGAGATAACAAGGTTTGACTTTAATATGATCGATTGTACCATTACATCAGTTAATATTGTGTCTTCAACTGACAGGAACCCCTGCAACCACCAAAGCCCCAGATGATAAGGACAATGAGATCGATGACAAGACCTGTGGGTCTCGCTTTGGCTGCTGCCCTGACGGAATCACCCCTGCCAGAGACTTCTACCTCAGTAACTGTAATGGTAGGTTAACGTGCCATTAAACGTGCAGTAATATGTGATCCCCCTTGTATATTATCTTTGATCTATTTGTCTTTCTCTCAGAACTTGATATTTATGTATTTATAAATGTTCAAGGTAAAATATGTTGAGATGATTGAACTGCATGTCAATGTAGTTTCTAATCACTTTTGGGAACAGAGATTTTGAACACCAAAAACTTGAACACAAATGTTGTGATATTGCCACTATCAAATGAAGTAAGCAAATAGCTGTAATAAAAAAAAATGAGCCAGTACTGACACCAATGGTCTGTAGAAATCTGTTGTGATTTGATTTTGTTTTGACTTTAGATGAGACAGGACCAGACACTGAGGTTATACAGGGAGACTACACCTCTCTGATCAAGGAACCGGATACCGATGTGGTAATACAGTGTAACCGATATCAAACCGGATACGGTTCTATCTCCTGGTACAAGGATGGGTAAGTGATCAATTGATGTGGTAATACATTGCAAAAGATATCCAAATGGAAAGTGATCATTGATACAGTGCAACCGATATCAGACCATATAGTTCTGTCTCATGGCAAACTAATTGGTAAGTGATCTATTGATGTGATACAGTATAACATGTACTTTTAATTGAATGTTTGAAAACCTTAATGTACTTTATGAGAGATAATAGTATCTTCAAGAACTTTGAACTTTATTTCACAGCTTCCAACTTGCACAAACTGGAAGAGTATTTATACAAAGTGACGGCTCTCTATTGATTCGTATGGCTACAGTAGATGACAGTGGAATGTACGCCTGTAGAATTGCCTCTGTCGGATCCACCCCAGAAATCGAAAGGTTTAGACTACAAGTGGAAGGTAAGAACCCAATCTTGAGGCTGCCATTCTGGCCCAGTTATTCAGTATGAACTGGAAATATTTTTTCACTATTTCTTAAACTTAATGCAAGCTAGGATAAAAGTTTAGTGCCCCCTTTTTTGCTCTCTAACTGAAGTAGTGTAATTGAATTTGTGTATCTTTAGAGTTTCGTGTGATACTAGATTAAAAGATGGTTTTGTGGTTATACTAATTTCTGATTTGTCCTTTATATATTGACTTGTAGTCTATCAAAGGGTAGATCCTAATTGTAATGTTCTGTATTTGTTTTTGTTGAAAATGTCTTTCCTTGTAAAATATCATCAAAGTCCTATTTAGGTCAAATTCTCTGTAAATCTTCATGTATACCTACATTTTAATATGAGTAATATTGAGTTGAGACTAACAATTTGTCACCTGTAGAAGTAGAAACTAGAGCACCTGAGGTCACTCAAGGTCATGTTTTTTTACCTTTGACCCTTGTAATTAGTCCAGTGTAATATGTGTCCTACCTGTGTTTGGTTTCAGCTCGCGGGGAAAAAGGTAATTACAGGATAGTCCAATAAACATGGTCTCCAAGACTCTGTTACAATTGTTTGTGGAAACCAATAACTTAATAGTTCTATATTTATAGTCATTTCACACACAGTTTAGTTAATACCATAGGCTATGAATGTTGTCTGTATGAATAACATGTACCTTTTTTAAGTTTAGTATTTTTGCATGATGTTTGCCTCCTTATTTTGATTTAAAAACAATTATGGTTTAGTTTTAAGATATACACTGAAAAAAATTCACAATGTTGAATAGAATGTAGACATCAAATCATCAAATTTGTAGTGAGCTTTAGTTATTTCCAATCTAATTAGATTAAGTTATTTCTTTTGTAAATGTAAATAATAGTAGAATTGATCATTTAAGTGAAGTTGAATGTTTGATAACTTTTCTCTACTGAACATACTGACTGTGGAAACATTCAAATTCATGGGGACCAATTTTCATGGAATGTCAATTTTTGAATGGTTTATAAGGATGTATTTTTGTGGATTAGCTTTATATGTACAATAAATAAAAACCGCATTTCTTGTTTCATTGGGAATATTAATGTTTGGGTAAGGGGTATCTACATAATCCTCGAAAATTGATCCTACACGAATGATGATTCCACAGAATTAATTATGAAGCATGCAATATTATACATGTAAATTTAACTAACGTTTTATCAATCTTAAATATTTTGTAAATCTAAAGATTCAGAGCAATGCGCATTATTTGTTTACCAAAGTAACCCTTTTTATGGTCAGGAATCAAAAATTTATACACAACCAAGATATCTGAACAAAAAAAAAAGGAATGAATTTTTTTCCTTCCTTTTGATGGAATTGGACAACATTGTCAATACAAACCCTATTTATACCTTATTTGTATAATGTATTCAATAATACTGACAGCATGCATTGTCATTTACAACTATTTGTTTCTACAATCTTTAACTTTTCATGAACATGCAATGAACAAATTCACAAAAAAAAACAATTGAAACATATTGTATAATGAATAAACAATCAAATTAGATAAAAATCTACTTACATTTCTACACTTAATGATTTTGTTAACCTACTTTTATAATGAAAAATATACAATAATGTCATATGAATTTCTCTAATTTTTCTTTCTTTTCTTTAATTTTCCTTTCTTTTACCTACAGTTCCAATTACAATCTTCCCAACTCCTGCCAAGATTGTGGTCCAGCCGGGAATGAACGCCTTCCTACACTGCCAGGCTTATGGCAACCCTCGCCCCAGGGTAGCTTGGTCTCGGGACGGCTACGACGTGTCCCGTGATCCCCGGTTCTCTGTGTACCCCAATGGAACGCTGATTATCCAGCGGACCCTGGAGCAGGACATGGGTAGCTACCTGTGTGTGGCCAACAATGGAGTGTCCAATCCGGCCCAAAGAATCGTCATGCTGCAGCTCAGAGGTATGTAAATGGATTGTTAGGATGGCTTTTGATCTGAACAACCTTTTGATTTAAAGACTATAAAGCTGAGAATTTTTGAATAAAGTTTGCTATAAAATCTTGGAAAAAATGAAGAAATTCTTCAGTTTTAATGGTCGCTTGGATATTTTTGTGTTGTAGAATCATTGCGGGCAAGTATAGAACAAGTAGAGGAGAGGAAGAGGGAGGGGGAGACATTGTACCTGACTTGTTCGGGCTTTGGTTACCCCACCCCCTCAATTACCTGGGAGAAGAACGGCCTGCCACTCACATCCGACCAGAGAATTAAAATCCAAGGAGGAAGTTTGAGGGTGATAAACTTGGCACTTGAGGACACGGGCACTTACACATGTATAGTGATGAATGACGAGGAGAAAGTTGAGGACACTGTGTCAATTCAAGTGACTCCATTCGGTAAATTTATTTATAGATGTATCTTCTTCAATGGAAGTTTTAAAAAAATAATAGTAGATTTTTACTTTCATGCATATAGTTAGTTTTGTGATTTCTCCGTTTTAAACCAAATTGTGAGAGTATAAGATATTTTTTATCTCAATTTATACAGTTTATTACTGTCATGAAAGTAACAGTGAAATTTAAAATCTGCAACAGGTGCTTTTTGGGGTTTTATGTGGATAATTCCTCACATTTAATTAGGAATCTTAATTAGGAAACTTTGGAGGAGGAATACAATAGTATTTCTCGTTGTAGTTTTTCTTCTGTTATATTGTTTACTTGGGTTTCCTTATAATTTAAAGTTTCCCAAATGTTTGTAGATCTGCTGCCGTCTACTTGTGTGGACTCGGCCAGTAAAGTCAAGTGTTCCCTGATCGTGGCTGCCCGCCTGTGTGGTCACACCAGATACTCGCGCCCTTGCTGTGAGAGTTGTCAGAGAGAGAAGACGAGAATAATGCAGCAGTCCTCAACAATCCTGGGTTAAAGCAGGCGCCACCAATCTCAATACTCAGCCATACTGTGTCACGCCCTTTGATATATATACGTGTAACTTGTGCACTATTTGGAAATGAGTTGAACTGAAATGAAATGGCTATTATTATAACAAACCCTCTAGATCCTAGAGTCGACTTGTAAGTTTTTCTTTTTGTATTTTTATATTAAAAAGAATGTGTACTCTGTTGATTTCTTGTGTTTTTGTATGAAATTAAGGAACACTTGTACATGTTACTAGCCATGTTAGAAATCCTTGCTTTTTTGTATGGAATCCATTAAATCTCTAGTTATATACATGTATTCGTTCTGTAAAACACCCCCACCCACCGTTCTTGTGCTCGGGCTGACAGTGGCATTGAGGCCAGTTACATTCCAAGTGATTCATAGGATCTTGACAGTTGTATGAAGTATTATGTTAGCTTTTTGCATGTAATCATTTCCTTAAAAAAAAACAAATTGATACCAAAGTTGTATTTAATGAGCCTTAATTAATATTATGTAACCCTCCTTCTCTTCTTATAAATCTCATTTTTGTATAGAGAATATTTATATAGCAAAGTATGTACATTTATTGTAATTATTAAAGATATGTAGAATGAGAATTCTTTCTAATGGTAAAATGATTAATTTTAGATGTCCAGATTTTTTGAGAATTTCATGAAAATTCAAATCTTAATATTGCATGACTTAATTTGTCAGATGAGCATGTGAGTGAAATTTTCTTCTTTGTCTGTTCATTAATTAAGTCTTT
Organism: Magallana angulata; assembly: GCF_025612915.1. Classification (NCBI taxonomy): domain Eukaryota; kingdom Metazoa; phylum Mollusca; class Bivalvia; order Ostreida; family Ostreidae; genus Magallana; species Magallana angulata. The sequence continues at coordinate 40,368,869 of NC_069113.1, read as the reverse complement.
GTGACACTTCTGATTGTTATTCGAGAAAACCATTTGATACCTCTTTGTTTTACTATGCAATGGTGCTCAGTTAATATTGCTTGTCTTATTACAGGAAGTCTACACCTTTTACAAAGATCGGTGTCATTTTATATTGTTTACAGAAATCTGGATTTGAATAAATGTTGTAAAATCTCCTCTTATTATGTTCATCATTGTGAATTGTGTTACAAGAAGATGTCTACAACCTTAAAAGAAAAAAAATCCACAGAAGTATTGTTATTAAATTATTTTATTAAATATTTCTATAAATCATTCTAAAAATATATATTATGGTACATGTATCACCCAATGTGAGAGAAAATGACATCTTTGTTATTTGCATCAAGAGACATAATTTATCTCTATAGTTTTTTAAGGAAAAATGCTGTACTATTTATACGCAGTCACATACAACAACAACAAAAATGGAAGAAAAAACAACATTTCTCAACAACATGGTTACAAATCAGGATATTGCATACCAAGACTCAATTGCTTTTTCTTAAGACTTGATATATATGTTCCAATTATTTCTTGATTGAACATTCATTTCTCATTTCAAGAGAAGTAAATTTAAACACCAAGTTGAGTTTCACTTTATGTACAAGATGAAATGCAACATGAATTAACATGCACATTTACCAAGGAAATTGTTTAAAATATAAACTCATGGTAAATTGGCATTCAAATCTTCAAAAAATATTTGAAAATAGTTCTATAATCCTCTCTATCTTTCAAACTTAACATCAAAATTATCAAATTTGTAAGATTAAAAAAATATAAATATTCAACGATTAGTACTTTATGATAGTATAATGTTATGCTTTGAAATATTTTTGAGAATACAAAGAATACTTGCTAAATTATAGACCAAAATATACAGATAATGTTCATATTATGTAATCAATATCCCTCACTAAGCATAACATTTCAATACACGTGCACAGTGAAAAAATGATACTTGATAACATGTATATGGTTATTATGACCAAATGAATTTTTTTATTGTTTTATTATTTATCTTTAGAGGGTTTTTTAAATTGTTTTTATGGTGTTTTTTAAATTTTTTTTTATTTTGGTGGGGTTTTTTTTTTTTAAGTTTTTGACTCGCGTTAAAATCAAAATATCAGCTTATGTATTACAAACTGAAAACAGTTCTATAACATACCAGTTTTTTTTTCTAAATTGAATATCAAAATTATAAAACATGTACGAAATCCTTTGAACGATTGCGTTTATATTCGTGCAAACGTGAAATGATAACAGAATTAGTCATTTTAACTCATTATGGTAGTTTTTAAGCATCTCCTTTCATTCTTTATCGATGCCTAGCATACTGGCGTTCGAATCTTCTTGACGCGTCCTCGTCCACGTAAGTATTGAACGGCTTGGCTCGAGCACGATTCTCCAACAGATCCTCGCTTCTCTTCTTGTCACGACCTTTCTTGCTCCTCTTGACGTCACCATTACAACTACAGGCCTGACCAAAATCTAACGGAGGCAGCACGACTCTCTCTGAAGGCACTTCCGGGAAAACTTTGACGGGTGGTCCTCGAACTGGTCCGTACCCCGGGACGTACCCCACTACTGGCCTCTGTGTTCGGCCAGGTTTAGGCCGATTGTCGATGACAGGAAATGACGTATTGCTGGAGGTACGCTTTTTCCCTCCCGGACACGCTTGTCCGACGTTTTCCTTCATCACACGGACAGCTCCATATCCGGGAACGTAACCCACCGTGGTTTTCTTTTTAGCGTTGGACGACCTACGTCGAACGTGCTCGTTTTCATCGGCCTTCCGTCTAGTTTTCTCTTTCATTCTTTTGTATTCGGGAATTTGATCCAAGTTATCATAGACGTGTGCAATGCTAGGGTGCATGTGTGTGAGACAATACCCGGGGTGGTAGCCTGATTGACTCTGGACCAGATCATTGGAGGTAGGGGGACCAAGATATCCAAAATCCACATCTGATCGCGTGCTGCTGGGATTAACTCGTCCAATGTCTGCTGCAAATCGTCCATGCACCATGTCCACTTGCCAGGCGTGAATCTCTTTATCGGTCATGAAGTTGAGGCGGGGTGTGTTGTCGGGGTCTTCCTCGGTAGGACCATATCTAACAGGTGATTCTTGTTTGATATCGTGGTTTACAGGCTCCATCTGAATTGGAGACTTCGGAGATTTAGCAAGAGCTCTGTCAACGATCCCAGTATCAACAGCCGACTCATGATGTACATTTCTTTCTTCTTCCCCAACCGGTTCGAAGTCATCTTCATATGTGAAATTTTCTTCATTGTGACAAGGTTTTTTCTCAATGATGGGGACTTCGGTGCTAACAATGGGTCCTTTTCCTGTTTTAGTTTTGGGTTCATCTTTGTCCCCAGTGTTGTTGGTCTGTTTTTTGGAGGCTGTTTCAGTTTTCTTTGCAGTCTTGGCACCGAGACTTCCTTCCCGTTGGAGTCTGCGCTTTGCCTCATAAGCCTTTCTTCTTTCCAGAGCATTCTTCTGTCTTGTGTCCTGTTTTTGGGACACTCGCTTTGTTTTTTACTTTATTAAAGATTCGACTTGGTGTCTTGTTTTCTCTGCGAGACACATTCTTTGCGCATTCATTGACACGAGTGTTGGGATTTTCATATTTTTCCTTGGACATTTTCTTTGCATTATTCTTTGCTTTAGCATTCGCAGGCTTTGTGACTTCCGGCGTGACTGATCGTATTGGTATTTTGCTGGACGAGACTTTCATTGAAGTTTGAGATAAACATGACATTTCTGAAGCAAGTTTGGGTGCCCTGTCCTTTGTGTCAAAAATCCTCTTCTCATTGTTCGCATCCTCATTTGAAGAAGGAGTGCTAAGACCAACACCTAACATTGTGGACGACACTTGTGAACTGTAGCACATTTCCCACTCATCTTGGTTTATTTTATTGTCAACTGATTTGCATCTGTTTACATGATCACCAAAATGTGCGCTCTTAAGCGAGTTTGGAGAATTTGTTGTACTGTATACGGTGGACGAAGAAGCTTGTCTAATTTTGTCCTCATTGCGGGTGATCTGTGCAACGTCCTTATCACGTGGCGTTCTGGTTCTGACTGGTACTAGTATATGGCTTGCACTGCTTCGGCTTGATTCAGACTCTCTACCAAGAAATGTGAAGGATTCAATTCTCCGTGGGATTTTAGATGGACCTAGCAGTGCAGTCTTATTATCCTGCTTTGAACCAGACTGACTTGATTTTGAACGGTCTTGGACATTTCCAGAACTCCTGCCCTCAGTAGATCTTGGGGTACTTTGTATGCTTTGTTTGCTGGATGACGAGATCTGTCTAATAAAAGGCAACGGAGTGTAAGAATTTTGGTCCACGCTTAATTCTAGAACGCTTCCTCTAGAACTGGTAGTGTTAGCAGGTGAACCATGCTGTCCACGTGTTGGTGTTCTACTTCTTGTCAAATTTCTTGATACTAACGATCTTGATGTGGTCGCTAACTCTAATTGGGCGCTGTCTGCACGAGAACTTGTCACACGGCTGCTCTTGCTCGAGTTTCTGCTCTCCTCATCCTTCGTTTTGAGAGAATTTGCTGATATGACGACTGATCGCCCTTGAGCTGCTCTAGATACGACAGAATATCGGTCATCATTAGACGATTTGCAGCGTTTGTTTTGTCCAGTTCTTGATTCGTTGTTGACAGACGATCTGCCACTAGCTAGGCTAGCTGGAACTGATTCATCTGGATCGGTGCTTCTTCGGATACAGCGGCTTGAGAGCTCGCTGTATACGCGTGCAGCCACGGTGTCTACAACCTCATCTTTCAGTACACCAATCCTTCTTAGGTCATTGCACATCTGGCTGCACACGCGCTCCATTATAGATTCTACGGAGGGTAATTCCTCAGTTGGTCTGGGTGTATCGCTTGTTCTCTGGGCACTGAATGCCTGAACACGACCATCTCTGGAGTCCTTGTTGGGGGAAGTAATTCTGGGTGTCTCTCTAAAAGACCTGGGACTTTCTCCATTCCAAGCGATACCCGGAATTCTAATAGAAGACTCCGACTCGGTAAAGTTTGGGGTGTAATTTCCTTCCACAGGAAATTCCATAGTTAGATATAGATTGCGCTGATTGACTTTAAGATTTTGATAAATTTAGAAAACGATATGGGCCTGAAATAGAAGCAAAAGATACTTGTAGAGTACACAATATGTTTTGTAACCTAATTTAACATGTAACATAGAAAATAAAATTTTAACATGTATGTGTAATGCAAAATACGTATAAGCTATAACTAGGACGTTAACCACAATTTTACATGATAGGGTGACGGAAGGCACTGCTTATTTTTTATACAATGATAAACAATATAATAAACTAGTACATGTATTATTTTTATTTGCAAAGCGAAGGCTTTTTAATTTCTGGTTTAGGTGCTTATACTTTAACAATAAAGTGTTGAAAGTCAGTTTTACTCACCTAATTAATTCGGGGTTATATGCCTCCTTCTGAATCCACGATACAATCCGATGAGTTTTTGGTGATATTCTCAGATGACGAGACTAAATGAATGATTAGCTCAAATTTTCAAGCTTTGTGATGAATATACCACGATCTAAATCGCAAAAAGATTGGTAAAATCTGACGAGGCAGTAAGTTACCAACCGGCGGTTCCAAGATGACTTCTTAGAATGATTGTGACGTAATCGGTTGAACATTGTGACGTTCAAGACAACAACGTCTAAGAAATTGTGACGTCACAAGTATTAAGGGATAAAAAAAATAATATCAATATTACTCATAGAATGTGGCCGACATAATTACACGTATAATGAACACAAGATTAAAAAAAAAATTAATTATGGTCTTGATGCAAGTTGGCATGGTTTTTACAATAATATCAGAATTTTTTTTTTCATAGTTTTCACTCAACCTATAATCGCATGGGTATATGTTGGCGTTGTGTTGATTAAAATAAGGATGCAGACTTCTAGTGGCAATTCTTGTTTTTATTCAAGAATTCTTAATCTCTCATTAGATATCATAGAGAAAATGCATATACACTGTCCTGAGTTTACTTTGAATCAAAGCATCGATTAAAAGAAAGCAAATACTCCATTGCATGTTGCCACAACTGTGTTTAAAAGAACGAGTACCAATCACAGCCACAGAGCGCCTAGTTCTAAGTTGGCATCCATGCCTTTTCTCAAAGTATAAAAAAAGATAATTAATACAAACGGCTGGGTGTACTTTATCAACAAAATGTTTTCTTCGGCGATTCATGCGAGTATGAAGCATTGCAGAAAAAATTACACAACTAACGTTAACTAATATGTAAATCTTTCTTTTACATTATATAATCAGTCATAAAGAGAAGGTAAAAGTAACTAAAATTTCTAAAAATGGGATTTAAGTCTGACATCATTATGATTATTTCGTGCAGTCAGTAATTAATTTTTAGGTTACTGAAGAGTTTGATCGATCAACACACTAGTTACAACTGAATCGTGTAGATTTCAACCCTGTCAGTATCTATATAGCGCCATGAATCACAATAAATTAATACTCAGTGGATATAAATATTGCAGGATGGTTAACAAACTCGGCGCCAGCGAAACTTGCCCAAATGAGGAAATAAATGCTCTTATTTGTCTACGAGTCAAACGTTTTAAAACTGATTTTGAAAAAAAAACAAAAAACTATCAAATAAAAACGCCTCATGACTGTACAATTTACAACTTCAACTGAACAAATTGAAGTTTATACAGGGATCAATGCGCGTATTCAAGACGTCATCACATTGATTGATTGAATCGGGAATGTGTCAATTTTTGGATGCCTTTCCTGTTGACGAGACAGATATTCCAAATCACATTCCACTAAACAAATGATAAGACTATTTTTTTTTGTTTTGGGACAAATTTTGCAAATAAAGTTACATGGATTGTACATTATCTAAGGAATAAGGAATCATTCTTTGAGTATTACTAGGTGATAATTTCGGTCGGGGCGTGATCAAAATCCAATAAAGCCCGAATGGCCTTCATCATTTGATAGATTTGATCACGCCCCGATCGAAATTATCACATCATAATATTATTAATATATCAAAGACTAATTCCTCATTATGTATGTTTATAAGAAGAAAAATAAAGGAATTGGATTTTCCCGGTAAAATGCACATTTATACGTGTTCTTTAAGCCTACCAAGTTTCACAAAATTCTGTGCATCGGTTCAAAAGGAGCTATGATGAAAAACTGATCATTACTTTATTCAGTAAAAGGTTATTTAAAATTTAATTTTTCAAAAAACACCAGAATTCCCGGGAAAATCATTAAATCAAAAACCATTGTATTCCTGGTAATATGCACATCTACACGTTGTGTCTCAGTAGCTTCAAAGTTTCTTGAAATCGTGCACTGTGTCGTAAGAGGGATTGCACCGACAAACATATAACTGTAACAAATTAATGAATTAGTCATAAAGTGTATGTAAAAGTAACTAAATTATTGTAACGTTGGATAGAAAAAATAGACAATGGAATTTGAGTTTGACATTATCATTAATTTCGGGTAGTTCATGATTTTTTAAAAAAAAGTTGTTTAAGAATTCGATCGATCGATAAACTGGTTAGAACTAGAATTCAACCCGATCAGTTTTCATAGAGCTATCAACCGGGTACTAATTTGTTATAACAAATTACTAATCTGTTATAACAAATTAATAAAAATTACTGCAGCGGCCTGAATACGCTTCCGTAAATAAGTCAATATGATCAAGATTAAAGTGAACAACTCATCATTCGTAGGAACATTTTTTTGTTCAAATTAAGTTTGAATAATTGAAATATAATATAAACTGAGTATATGTCATCAACTATTCAGTGACCAGTGAAATCACTTATTTGAATAGGTAATATCAAACAGCACCTCATAATCTTCTCCTATAAAAAAAAGTTCTCGTAGGCATAGGTACTACTACTTGTGTGGAAACTCCCTTCCATTTGAGATAAACTTGTGGTACATTTTTATGCACCGCTAGTTGCTGTTGGGGGGGGGGGGGGGGGTTGAAAACCTGATACTGTTTTCAGTTCCAGTCCACACACTTCTAATTTAAACACAAAATATAGTTTTCCTTTGGATATCTATGCACCCCCCTTCTCCCATTGTTTGTAGCAAATGCAATTATTTGATTGCAGACAGATTCCAGACCCCCCCCCCCCAAAAAAAATAAATAAATAAAGTATATAGTAGTAATTATTGCTTCTCTGCAAATACCTTAAGCACACCTAATCACATGTATGACCTTCCATTCCATCACTTGATCTATTGAAAATCTACATCCTTTCCCTATCCTTGGATAACTATACTTATTTAATTCTGGTGTGAGGTTCTAGCTATTCTTGGGGTCTTCCTCAGGAGGGTTCTGTAAAATCTTTTTTGCCAAAAATATAGATTTCAGTTCAAGAATAGTTGTGGCAAGATTTCAGATGAAGGGGGGGGGGGGTCATTACCATATTTTAGGGAGTTGTTTTGGCCCCTTCTAGATAAGGTTTAGACTCCAGTATGAAGCCTATCAAATGCATGTATGAGATTCATTGTATGAACTATGGTACTCAATAGAATTTCTTTTGACATACTAGATTTTGTGCATATTTCTTTGTTAAATGTGCATTTTCTTTTTGAAAAATAATGCATTGACCTGTATATATGATGTTACTTTTCTCCTAGCTTAGAAAAAGTTTATAATTTGATAATTTTATCGAAATCGAGTAACACAGTGATGTATGATGTGCATCTATACAGGTGGAACCACTACAGCAAAATACTTTTCAACTGTTAAAGGTCTGTGGCTTATAGGGATAGCAGAGATAAAAGAGAAATACCCAGTACTATAGTGGACAACACTTTTACAAGTAGTTCAGCTTTAAGGTGTAATATCCCTCTGCTATTAATTTTACCATATCTTTTTTTAAAATTTTCATATTGATTTTCATGAAAGTCAATATCAATAGATTCAGATGAAACAAAGTTGAAGTGATGAAGCACTGCTAGATTTTTCAAAAATTGATGTGTATAATCATGTTATGAAGAAAACTAGACATAGTGAATAGAAAAAGCAAAATTTTACCATCGCAGCGTAAAATTAAAAATATTAAATGTATATGAAAATAATATATAGTTATATACATTGCCAATTCATATTAGAAAACGTAATGAAGCGGTGCTTTTTAGTTCAGAATAGCACTTTGTTGCATAGGTTTGTAACAAAAATTGCTTCAATTAGCAAGAGTTATCTTTCTTTATCATAGACTATTGAAGATTTTACATACATATTTCACATACAGTACTTGATAAATTGCCACAGTTTCTAATTAATCAAAAATGTTTTCTGTTTTTAAATTTGGATAAGATAATAGTTCATGTGAATGGATCCATATGTTTTAGAAATGCTAAAAGTGTAAACCAGTCGTGAGAGCATTTTGTTATAACACTAAAAGGGGATCAAATGAATGATCTTCCAGTAATTGGTATGATCTCAATATAGGGATATACTGTGGAATCATTAGATTTCATGGTGGCTCAATTTTCGTGGAATTCGTGGGTACCTCTCATCAACGAATTAAAATCCTCCACGAATTAATAAATTAGGGTAATAAAGTCATATTTCCTCTGTAGGTTTGAGAGAATATACAAAATTACGTCCCCACAAAGCTGTAAAATTTAAGCAATCCACGAAAATTGGCCCCCACGTAAATTAATGATTCCACAGTATTGTCTTGAATAAAATGTAATATTATTATTTGTTTAATTTTGTTGTCTCATATCTGCTCTCTCAGATAAGAAAACCCATATTCAATTTTAAACATTTGAAATGTTATGTTTCAAACGATGATAATTAAGCCTAGAGTTTGCAATAGTCTTGGTCACGTTTTTCTCAATTATAATTCATTCACCTTTGTGAACGAGCTATACATGGGGAGAGAGAGAGCAAAATTTCATCCAAAATTCTCTGGCCTAAAACATCAAACAAGTACTGTTCATGTACTGAACTATTACATAAAATTTAGTAATATTTCTAAAAAAAATTAATCCATTGGGGGAGGGGAAGGGGTATACATGTAGACATTGCCTCATTAAAATTTTCATAAATATAATTCGCATCTTACATCTTTTTTCTGAAAGTTTTCTTTACTTTTTTTCACTTGCCAAAAGTTTGGGTTTAGTTCGTTTGGTTCAAATTTCCTTTTTTTTTTTTTTTTTTTTTTTTTATAATTGAATATCAAATAAATGTCGCCTAGCTTCCAACATAAACTTGGGCCCAGCACTGCTTCCCTTATTGCTACATGCCTTAATAATTGTGAGTGAACAGAAACAAAGTGAGATTATTTTCTACAGAAGTTATCTCTCTTATCAGAGGGATATTCCACCTTAAGATAAAAAATTGAGTATATTATTATATACATAGTATAATTTATTGTAAATTTATTTAATTTTTTTCAACATAATACTATTATAATGTGTTCATAATGATGGTGCATAGACTATTTTGTTGTCAAGATGTTTGATGCAAACAGCAGAATATTCAACATTATGACCTGAAAACAAATCGAAGAAAGCAAAACACTGAAAGACACTGATACAAATTACATTTATAGCAGTGTATTCTGTAACTGGCAAAACCTCCTTAATGCCTGCAAAACTTTTACACTGCAAATGCAGAATTGAAACTAGAGATAGCTTTCTTGCACTTTTATCATGATTTGGGGTCATCTGAATCTTTGTCCGGCTTGGTTTTCTCCCTATCTGCTTTTTTTAATGCTTCCATTACATCCTGAACTGAGTCTCTTTGGATCTGCTCCCCGTCAGATTGACTACTTTTCTCTCCCTCCAATTCTTCTTTTGTCTTCTCTGCTGCCATCTTTCCTTTCCTTTCCTTCCTTTCTCTCTCTACTTCGTCCTTATCTTCAGGTGCTTGCTGGTCTGCAAGTATTTCCTTTGCTTTCCTCCTTCTTTCCATTATGTAATCAATGTTAGTCTTTGTCTCTTTTATTCTCGAGATGGGAGTTTCCAGAATTTTCTTTGGTTTAAAATCCTCATGTACATTATTGTTGAAAAGGTCAATTGTTTGTTGAAACTTAATTGTATCAGTGTCTTTTGGTAATATCATACTGTCATCAATAACTTCTGGTGGAATCATAGCTGCAGCAATCTGACGCTTTTCACCATTCAAGAAATTGAACAGAGCACAGGCTTTCTCCTGTAAAACAGTTTTAAAATCTCAATGATATAGTATACATCATTTACTGTTGATTCCTTATTTTACATGAGTTTTTATCATAGTTTCACGTAGTTCACATATGTCCAAAAAATAAAAAACGAGATCTTAAAATTCGAGAGATGCGTTTCTCGCAAATTTACGCGGATATTAATTCCTCACATTTAAATAGGAATCTACAATATTGCAGATACAATCAAACTTGAGTATCTCTTGTATCCTTGATACTAAATGAATGTTGAAAATCTAACTACTGTTTCTCCACATATTTAACCTCAACATCTCAAATCATTGGATATATCACAGGTAAGTTTTGTTCTTGGTGCCTTAAAGTTTAAAATAATGCTTTTTTTTATTGTTGTTGGAAAATGCTAGTAAAGAAAATGGACAAATAAGGAGGGTAACTGCCAGTACTCGGACAGATAGGAAACATAGGTAATCAAAGATTACAAAGCTCACCGAGACGAGACATCACCCTTATGAGACTTCACCTTTATGAGACCACCTTTATCATATTAAATGAAAATCATACTTTATGATCTTGAATATTCATGGATTCTGTTTTGACACAATATCGTATATCATCTGTTAAAAAATTGTATGATAATCAAATGATCATATGTTAATCAATACAATGATATAAAATTAAATATCGCATCCTATCATATTTACATCATATATCATATAATACAATAAAATACCATAATAAACAATGATGAGATATGATATTGTAACGTATGATATGACATTGTATTGTGTTATACGTTATTGTACTTGATCACATAATACAATATCATAATATATAAAAAAAAATATAGTATTATTAATATTACAATATCATATTACATAATACATCATAACATTGAAACATATATTATATTGTATAATATAGTATGATATGTATGATACTGTATCATTTTTGATGCATAATATGATATTGTATCATATGATACAATATGATTTGATACAACATTGTATCATATCAAATGATACAATAGTATGTGATAAAGTAAAATATTATATTATACAATATGATATTTAAATATCATATGATACAATAATATATTTTACAATATCATACAACTTCATGTGATGTAATAATATATCATATTATAAACCAATATCATATTATACAATATTGTGTGATACAATATTATATAATATTACAGAATCATATTATACAATTTCATGTGATATAATTCTATATTACAGAAACTAATATCATATTATACTATTACTTATTAGGTTAGTTACTGACTCACTACGGAAATATATTGGGTTGATCAATCTCTAAGATGGCGAGGCGAAGCCGAGCCTTCTATGAGATTGATCAACCCAATATATTTCCGTAGTGAGTCAGTAACTAACCTAATAAGTGTTTTGTTTTCTCGAGGACTATCAAGCGACATATTTATTCGCAAATAGCAGTGATCTACGCAAAGCCATGTACAAGATGCCTACCATCTCGTCCAATTTAACTCATTTAAACTCTTCAAAATTTTCAATCTCACCTTTCAAATACTCTTTCAAAATCTTTGCTTCACCAATGTTTACTTACAATGATTTGTTGCTATTCAATATTTAAATGTTTTCTCCCTTTCCTCTGCAGAGATTTGAGCAAATTTCGACGCTGCCATTTTGTTCTGCTCCAGACAAAACAATGTGACGCCAATATTCTAAGGGCAACTACTCTAATTTTAAAGAATTACAAAGGGCAACTACTCCAAATACTTTAAGAACTTACGGCATGCAGTTTATGTATAAAATACTATGAAATGTATAATGAGTAAAAATGAGTAAGCGATGCGTCGACCAATGACGGCCATATTGCCTAATATTATTTCTCACAGAACAAATATAGAGATATATGAGGCAATCACGTGCTTTGGTTAAACCAATGAAAATGTGACATTTAGGTCCAAGGGAAAACAAAATATCGTTTGATACAATATTATAGAATATACAATATTGTATCATAGGATAGAATATTATATTTTGCAATATCTTATTTAATAGTATCATGTGATAAAATAATAAATTAATAATACAATACAATATTATACAATATTGTATCATAATATACAATACTATACATAACGATATCATGATACAATATCATAACATAAAATATCAAAAAAATTGATACAATATCATATTGTATCATATAACTTTTTATAATATTACATATGGTATTATATTGTATCATATTTAACAATATTGTTACATACCATATAATACTATATCATAGGAATCATGTTATATCATTTATCAACAAACACATCTATCCATCGAGCAGGTTTGAGTGAGGTAGGAGATTTCTTTAGCATCCTTGATAATGGAGATCAGGCTCTGCATCTGAAGCAACCTCTGCGTTTCATTTAAATATAGTTAAATCAACTATGCAAGCTATCATCTATAAAACATGTGACCTGTTCCAAAAAAACTAAACCTCATCCAGCATCCGAAACCAATGGCTCAGATTCAGCATTCAAGCCTGTCAGGTGGAACACTATAATAATAAGACGCATCTCCATGCAAGTTTGGAGAAGTTCAGACCAGTAATAACTAATATATCATCATCAGAGGGCACTAGCAATTAAAACCTTAATCTGCTCCAGCATCCGCAATCTTTGGCTCAAATTCAGCATCCATGCCTGTCAGATGCATATGTATCATACGACACACCATCCATTCAAGTTTGGTGAAGTTAAGACCTGTAATAACTAAGATATATTTTTTAGCATCCTTGATAATGGAGATCAAGCTCTGCATCTGATGCTTCCTCTGTGATTCATTCATATTACAGTTTAATCAACTATGCAAGTTTGAAATAGTACTATTATCTATTTAACATGTGACCTGTTCTAAAAAACTGAATCATATCCAGCATCTGAAACCTATGGCTCAGACTCAGCATTCAAGCTTGTCAGGTGCATCAGTATCATAAGACGCACCATCCATGGGAGTCTGGTGAAGTTAGGACAAGTAATAACTAAGATATAATCATCAGAGGGCACCTGTTTCAAAAACTTTAACCAGCTCTAAAAACCTTAACCTCCTCCAGCATCCGAAACCTATGGCTCAGACTCAGCATTCAAGCCTGTCTGGTGCATCAGTATCATAAGAGGCACCATCCATGGAAGTCTGGTGAAGTTAGGACAAGTAGTAACTAAGATATAATCATCAGAGGGCACCTGCAACAAAAACTTTAACCAGCTCCAAAAACCTTAACCTCCTCCAGCACCCGAAACCTATAGCTCAGATTCAGCACCCAAGCCTGCCTGGTTCATCAGTATCATAAGACACACCATCCATGCAAGTTTGGTGAAGTACGGACCAGCAGTAACTTAGATATTGCTATCGATGGGCACCTGCAACAAAAACTTTAACCTGCTCCAAAAACCTTAACCTCCTCCAGCATCCGAAACCTATAGCTCAGATTCAGCACTCAAGCCTGTCTGGTGCATCAGTATCATAAGACACACCATCCATGCAAGTTTGGTGAAGTACAGACCTGCAGTAACTTAGATATTGCTATCGAAGGGCACCTGCAACAAAAACTTTAACCTGGTCCAACTACCTTAACCTCCTCCAGCATCTGAAATTTAGGACTCAGATTCAGCATCCAAGTCTTTCAAGTCCATAAGTAGGTCCAGATGCATCATCCATGCAAGTTTGGTAAAGATAGGACAAGTAATAGCTTAGATACAGGACCTGCAACAAAAACTTTAACCAGGTCCGGACGCCGACGCCGAGGGTATAGCATAAGCTCCCCCTGACTTCGTCTCGGTGAGCTAAAAACCAGCATTAGACTTATAAAAAAATTCAACAATTTTTTAAATTAAATTTGTATTAAACTTAAAACTCTGTATTAACACTTTTAAAGATAACTTCAAAACTTGTAACAATTCGATATGAACTTGTGTATACAAATAAAAATCTTCAAAAAAAGTCATTTTAAACTTTAACCTTAGTTATTTTATGAAGAGGGTTGATCTATTTTTCAAATCATTGTTATTGTTTAATTAAAGAATAGGCCCAGGAGCCACATTGCTCACCTGAGCAACAATAGCCATTACCTTGATCAAATCAGCTTAACCCTTAGGCTGCTACGCGCGACTATTGTTGCGCCGAAATTTGAGGTCCACCACTGCTACGCGCGACTATTGTCGTTTTTCCGAGAGCGAGTTATCTAAGGTTTCCCCAAGCCTCGCTTTGAACAAAAACACAATGACTATTGTTAGGAATGAAATTTGATTGGTCAATTGATGTTTTCGGAAGGTTTCTAGAGTTTTCAAGAGTTTAAAATAAAGGCTATAGAGCGGTAAACTTCCGAGAAATGTTTTGAATTTGTGGCCAAAATGGCGAACGTAGAATGATGCGACGAGACAGAAGTTTTGAACTTTTTTCACAGTGATAGCAAAGACGTAAATACTTTTGATGGATTTAATCCTGCAGTACATATGACTTAGAAGATGTTGAATTATTGATTTATGTGTCTTTGATGGACTTTGTGCCAAGAAATGACCAAGAATTTGATGCCGATCTCGAGGTAGGCTGGTCGCGTGTTGATCCACCGCCATGGATATACCATTCACCAGAGAGGAAAAATTAAATGCTAAAATGGAGGATTACGAACCTTTATCGTTTCTTAATTATTTTTAAATGATATGTTTATGGAAATTCTTGTTTAATTGATCAACATCTATACCGAGAGACGTGAGCAGCCCGAGAATGTGAATCAGACCAACATTAAAAAACATTGATAAAGTGTTTGATGTATTTCTTCATTTTTCAGTAATTTTGACCTATTAATTGTTTACCCGATGTTCAAAAATGATATGAATAAAAATGAATCTAACAATGTATGACTTATTCATATACTAAGGAACTTTTACAGTCATTTGGGTTCTAAAATATGACAATTGAAGAATGGAACAATAAAAGGCATTGATTTTAATTGATTTTCACATTTGAACGTACCTAGATTGATAAATACAAGTTAAATGAAAAAAATGAGCATTGCATTGAAATCTTCAACATTTTCTCTTGCATTTAAATATAAGTTTGGTAACTGTAGCATAAATAGTTGCTGAGATATATGATCTTAAAACTCGATAGTCAATTACCATTAATTGTGAGTAATAAATTCAGCAGTGGCGGCCATCTTGGCGAAAATTAATGCAGCAGCCTAAGGGTTAATGGTACTGTCATTTAGGGTATTCTGAATCATTTTTACACCTGATTGCAAAATAATGGGTATGTAAAAATGCATCATCATGTTTTCAATAAGTCATTTGGTATCAACAGAAAGGAAATCATGTCAGAAAACAGATTTTGTGTAACATGATACTTCTATCTTTGAAGTTGCAAATTTGACAGGGGTTCTCCTGACACCATCTCTTTTGGTATTGTGGGTCACTTCTGAGTATTTTAAAATCACTGGCCCTAAACAGCCTGAATACATGTACCAAAAATACTTACGAAATCATTATAATGCATCCTGTATGCAATATATGAAAAAGAGTAATACGTTCAATAGCCGGAATTTTATCAGAAATTCACAAAAACAAAATTCAAGTAATCTACATATCTTGCTGAATATATTCTTAGAAAAATATATTCATTCTACATCAGATATACATGTATCACTTTGAAACACAACATTTGAATGTTTCAGGCAAATTAAAGAAGTACATTTACTTTTGGAAAAACTACCAATATTATATAGCATTAATTTTAAATAGAAAAATTCATTTAAAAAATGGCACTTCAAGTTTAGTGCAATCTTCACTTCAACCATTTAACACTATCTTGAATATCTGGTCATGAGCAATGTGTTTTTGATTTAATCCTGTTTAAACATGTACTTGACTCAGGGAATGACAACATTATTAGAAAAGAGATGAAGACTGCGTCATCACCCTAGGCTAGCAAAGATGCACCGATACATGTAAACCATATGATATAACACTAAATCACTAGTATGATTTACAGTATGCGATATCCAATTGCTATACTGAGGTTTCATCAATATTTGTTAAATACTAATTTTCGTGGATTTCGTTGTTTAGTTGATCCACGAAATTAAATGTTCATTGAAGTGCAATTTTTATTAACATTTTGTATTGATAGGGTCATTGGCCACGAATTTACGTATCTTTGAAATTGTGATTTTCACTTTATCCATGAAAATTGATGCCCTTGAATATTAATGAAACCACAGTAATTGTTTCAGATACAGTATATATATCAAAGCTATATAGCTTAAGGAGAAGAAATATATTAATATCATACCGTTGTTAAGATTTCAAAGTTGATTTTGTTGCCTCTGAGGTAATTCATAGCCTCTTGGCTGAGCCTCTCTACCTTGTGTCCAAGTCCAATTAAAAGAATGTCTGCAAAAATTACATGTGATTATATTAATTATAATTGAAATCAAATCATTACTGTCCAATATCATTTTTTTACCCCCGGTTTTCATAAATCTACATTTTTAAAACTCCGATGATGTTTTATTATCAAGCTTAATAATTCCTTATATTGATTAAAGCTAAATACAGTTGAACTTTGAATATCTCAAAAACCGATATCTCAAAAAAAAATGGATATGTCAAAATGATTTGTAAGTCCCAACCACTTATTTTTTAAGTGTTTTACCATCGATATCTTGAATACACAGATATCTCAAAGTTTTTATTCATCTGATCTAGTTTGAGATAACAAAGTTTGACTCTACTTACAAATCATGACCATAGACCACCCCTCTCCCACTGTGGCGTGGGAAATTGTTTTAAAATAAGCCCATTTCTGACCATGTGCCAATTTTTTTTTTTGCATTGCACTATATTGACAAAAATTTGATTTGTTTAATAACTGACAAAGACATGGGAAATGTAAATATTTGCTGGGTAGATAAAGTAAAGACCTTTTTAACAATGCTGAATTCTTACCAACTTTTGGGTCAAGAAGGGTGAATAAAGATAGTGATGCCTCATTAATGTCATTAAAGTCCTTCACCTGTTGAAGAAATTAAATCAGTGCATACAAGCTAATCTAAGTAAAAAATAAAATTCCGAAAGGACATACATGTAACTAGCAATGTCAAACTGAGTATGGGGAATAACAAAGTTTAAGGTGGGATGGGACCCCTGCTGATCTTAAAAATATGGATAAAAGTACAATATACCGGTATTCAAAAATTAATTACTTTCTCCGTTCAAGATTTATTCCTAAAATTTACAATACTTGGCCAAAAAATATATTTTCAAAATTTTGGAAAGATAAAAAAATAAAAGACCTGGTGGGATTCGAACTCATGTATTGTTTACATAGCAAAGAATTGTAAATTGCATGTGTATAACTTGACAACTCATTCAAATTTTTGTTAAATATTAGAAATACATGAACCTTTAGTGAAGTATTGTAAATATTTAAAAATGGAAAAATAAAACTTGAAAAAAAAAATTAACTCAAATTGCAACCATGCCCCTTTATTGACAAGATAACAACAGCACATTAATGCATGAAACTTAAACCGTACATTCCAATGTAGAACCTCCCTGGGGAAGAATACAGCTGGGCCGATGATTCTAATGTCATCATTGTGTAGGAGGAAACCTGACTGGCTGAAGGACTTAATCATAATGTGGTCAGCTATGTGGTCACTTAGTAAGTTCAGGGTCACCTTGGAAGCATTCACTGTGCTTGTCTGGTCCCAGCGAGCACATCGTCTGTAAACAATACAATATTTCAGAGGACTCTATTATTTGGCTAATAATATAATCATGGTCGTAATGATTTAGCTGCTAGATTTTGAGCAATTTCTCACTGAATGATGATGAAATAAAACAACCTTATTGTTCGCTGCAGGTCTGTAGCTCCTGGTCTGAAAAAAATCGGATGGACGACCTGGGAGCTACAGTGCCACCCATTGAAAAATTGTATAATTATTGCGCAGAAAAACGTGCGCAAGTTTTTTTTTTACTGATTAACCTTATTTATACACCAATTCTGTGAAAACAATTTGTACCAATAAATTCTTTATGCAATTTACTACAGAAATTGTCTCTTTACTTGCCTTTGATAATCTTTTAACACCCCCATCACTATAGCCCCTTAAAATAAAGATGTACAGTTTGTTTACATGTAAAATGGCGACTCTCAGTCTTGATGTAAATTCAACATACTTGATTTTCCGAGGTCGGTAGCATGTTTTTGAGAATGTCTGAGGCAAGTAAAATGACGATATCAGTAAGTGAATTGCATGAAGAATTTAATGGTACTGTTTTTAAAGAATTGTGTATAAATCAGGTCAATCAGTCCAAAGCTAGCGCATGTTTTTCTACGCAATAAATATTAAATACACAATTTTTTCAGTGGGTAGCACTGTAGCTCCCAGGTCGTCCACCCTAATTATTTTCAGACCAGGGCTACAGACCTGCAGCTACCTTATTATGCATATTGAATTTATTTATCAATTGATTTGAACTTAAAATGATCATAGATGTTAATAGGTAACTATTCGCAATGTATACAGCACCGGCGCTTGTGTATGAAAGCTTATCTATTAAAAACAATTTTGGTTTGTAGTAATTAAGCCTACAGACTCAGTAGGAAACAAGCGCCTGCATGAGGTTTACACTGTAAATTACAGTTGCTGATATTGTCAGAGCGTTTTCGTAATTCGTAACGTGACACATCTAACGATACAAACAGAACTTACCTCATGTGACTTGTGATTACTTTTCTACAAAGAAGGCCGAATCTTGAATGAGACATGTTTTAGTTAAAGAAATTACATAAAACACCGGTATATATGACCTTTCCTGGCTTTCTATTCACAGTCTATATTCCGGAAATTGCTCCGAGTTCTGTATGAATTTATTTTGGAGGATCTCAATCATATCTGCGTTTACTTTATTTTTATTTTTATCAGAAGGAGATAAGCGCTGTGCTAACAACGACATAACCCGAAAGCGCTCAGACGACAAAAGATTTCTTCAATATGATCATTTAAAGATTAAACGATGGCTTGTAGCATTCTTAAAAAGTTATACAACAGAGAAGTATGCAAAACGTTATATACTTACTTTTGATCCACAGTAAAAAAAAATTTAATCGTGTAATGACTTAGAATTTGTGCGCCTTTAAAATGCACATGTCGCAAAAAATAAATTGCTATAAAACTTTTGATGCTAATGACTTATTCCTTATATTTACCATTCATCTTAATAAGGATACCTTTTTGACGTGTAATTGATTGAAATGGGTAAAAATATATCCATCAACAGCCCAGTCTGTTTGATCATATCAAATTTTAACCTATATTTAAGATTTATCTGGACTGAGATGAAAGACATACCAATTGTCTTTTAAAACCCTCCTCTGAAATTAAAGGCATCAGAGACATAATATTAATTTATACAGTATTAACTTCATCTCTCTTATCTTACTCAGATAAAGGGAACTATTAAACAACATAGAAGGCAGAGACAGTGTCAGTTCTTCAATAAAATCCCAACAAGATTATGCTTCAGATTACCATCCCTTGTTTCTGAGGAGGCACTTGAAGAAGGGTGAGAAGAATCAAATTAAACTTGTCATAAAGAAAAATAATTTTGTTTTACATCTTTGTATGTTTGAGATATTTCTTCTTCAGCATTACATGTATAAAGCCATGCAGAGAGCTATAACATAATGTCATATAAAATTGATTGAATTAAAACATGTGAAGCAAATTCATGTTCAGCCATCGTCAGAACCTACAGGTTTTCTATCTGATATGCTGCTATCAACTTTGAAAGCAGTGTAACGGATAGAAAACCTGTGGGTTCTGATGTAGATGTTCAGCACAAAGGAAACTTCTAAATTTGTGAACTCATTACCAATGAATCAGGGATTTTTTGTTTTTGTGTTAATTTTAGCAAGGATAGACATTAACTTTTAAATTCACTTGCCCTTTGGGCAAGTGAACTCAAATTTTGACATGCCCGAATCTTAAACTTGGTTGCGCGAATTTAGTAAGAAGAAAAAGTTAAACACACTGTAAATCAATTTTATTGATATAAACAAGTAGTAATATGCCAATAATGTTATTCTACAGCACATAGGCAAGTGGATCTTGATAATCAGTTTTCCAAGAATCAACAAATCCCCGTTTTCTTTTAAGTTCGTATTTTTTTTATTTTCAGTAGACTCTTTTGATTCTTTTGATTTACTTTAATTTTGTTCCCCCAATACATTTAAAAAGAGAAGACTACGATGCCATGACGTTTAATAAAACTGAACTATCTCCGTTTCCATCAACACACGTGTTTGTGAAATAATTAAGTCATACGACAAATGCATTCATAATATCGTGACATGCACATGGTTTGGCTCTATATCGTGACCGCACATACCGTAATAATTATGAAAAAAAAACTGTCATCGAGCACATGGATATAAATTCGCGCGATCTGTAAATCAATGTTACAAGAATGTCCTATGGAACAACTTACCTAAAGTTAAACGCTGAAGTAACAAAAGACTGAAGAGTTCCAATTCGGAAAGGATGTTTTTTTTTTTTTTTATAATTTATTGTTTTTGTTCCATACATACTAGTACTAATGTTGACATTATTAAATTCAGTTTTTATAAATTTTATACACATGCATACTCACTCACACACAAGTATAATTACATACATTTTTCAATATTAGTGGTAAATGGTTACTTTGCTTCCAAAAAAAAAATAAAAAACCAAAAAAAAATAAAAAACCAAAAAATAAATAACAAATAATAATACGAATAGTAATAATCATAATATCATAAACTAATCTAAAATGTTTTTCCATGTAAGCCACAATTTTTCAAAATTGCGCAGCTTTTGATTTTGGATAGCAGCATATCTTTCTACATGGTATTTTATTCTTAAATGACTGAGTAATCCAAGAAAATTTGGCATTTTGTTTTGCATTAAGGATATAAAAATATATTGTTTAACATATAGAATTATGAAGTTTATAACCCTGTTATTGTTTGACAATGGTAGATCACCGAGAATAACATTCGAAACATTGAAACCAACTCTTTCAGAGGTTTTTCTGTATATATGAAGACTTAAATCACTCCAGAGTGTTTGTACTTTATCACAAGCAATGAAAACATGTATTATTGTTTCAACATTTTCCATACAAAAACCACAACAATCAGAAGTTTTAATGTTAATTTTCTTAAGGTATTTTCCAACAGGAACAATTCTATGTAAGATTCGAAATTGTAACCACTGGGCAGAAGAATCACTAGTGGTTTTATAACAAATTTTAAAAACATCTTGCACTGATATTGTGTCTACTCCATATGGCCTAAGCTCTGCCTCCCACTTGCTGATTGAGGTTGGAATAGCCTCATTTTTATTCAAGAAATTATAAAAGATTTTTGAGCATTTTTCAGAAGATATGAGAGGTTCAAAAAATAAAGGTACATATGGATTAGGAAGTCTTTTGAAAGAAGACCTATCTATTAACAATGATTTCAAATATTTTGAAATAGCTGTAACAATGCTATTGTATTGCATCACACAACTATCAGATAGATTGTATGTGTTTTTAAGAACTCCAAAGTCTAAAAGATTACAATCATCATCAAAAAAATCTTGCACAACCTTTATTCCCTTTTCATACCAGGATTTAAAAAAAACTGGTTTGTTGTTAACTTTTATATTAGAGTTATACCACACTGGAATATAATGAAATTTGTTTTTAAAGTGCGGAGAGTAAGTAAAAGATTTCATATAACATGACCAAGCAATCAAAACATCTTTCCAAAAGGCGTTATTTTCTTTTAACAAACAATCAAACACAAAACTATCTCCAAAATCATACAATTTCTGTAAAATATCATCTCCATTGAGAGCATAGAAAATATCCATCCATGGTTTATGTGAGCAAGTTAACCTTTTAATCCATGTACATTTAAGTGATGTAATAAAACTTCTAACATCTACCATTTTCATACCACCTGACAAGTAGTCTTGTGTTATAAGAGACCTTTTAACTTTGTCTGTTTTGGATTTCCATAGAAACTCAAAAAAGGCTTTGCATATAAATGCTACAATCTCCTTTTTGGGAGTAGGAAGCGATATAAATAAATGATTTAGTTTTGGAATTAACAAACTCTTAATGACAGTGACACGACCAATTGGAGTAAGAATTCTTCTTTTCCATTGTTCCATAAGTGCAATGATTTTTGGAATCTGATTACCAAAATTAATATCAACAATTTCAGAAAGTTCAACGGAAAATTGGAAACCTAATAAATTAAAAGATGTAGATCCCCAGTCTAATTTCCATCTGGTATGATGAAACACTTGATCAGAGAATTTTTTTGAACCAATCCACACAATTTTTGTCTTAGATGTATTAATTTTAAGTCCTGAAAAGCTGGAGTAAAAATCTATAGTTTCTAATGCTTCGAACAAGGCTTTTGATGAACCATCAAGGGCTAACAAAGTGTCGTCTGCATACTGTGATATTATATGTTCTTTATTATGAACAAAAATGCCCTTAATATCATTGTTTTGCTTTATAAGAATTGAAAGGATTTCTGCACATATAATGAATAAATATGGAGCAACAGGATCTCCTTGTCTACAACCCCTTTGTATGTCAAATTGTTCTGATAAAAACCCACTTTGTAAAATGCAGGCACGGAAATTTGTGTTTAAAATTTTTATCCACTGGATAATATATTCTCCAAACCCAAAATAACTTAAAACTTTATAAATAAATGACCATGACATAGAGTCAAAGGCTTTTTCGAAATCAATGAGGACCAAAAGCCCTGGAATTTCATGTATCTCTGTGTACGACATCAGATCATAAACAAAGCGAGTATTTTCCCCTATGTATCTACCTTTTATGAAACCAGATTGTGTATTTGAAATAATAATGTCCAAAACTTGTTTGATTCTAAAGCTTAGGCAACCAGATATGATCTTGTAGAGAACATTTAAAAGGGTTATTGGTCGCCAGTTCTTTAGAAACTGTCTTGGTTTGTCCCCTTTTGGCAAACATGAAATTATTCCAAGTCTTTGAGAGATAGGAAGCTCTTTTTTAAGAAAAATACAGTTAATAGCTCTAACAACATAATTTCTAATATCACTCCAAAAAAACTTGAAAAATTCTGCGGTATACCCATCACTACCAGGGGACTTATTATTCTTCATGTGCTTTAATACGTTAAGAACTTCTCTTTCCTCAATGTCTTTCTCCAGACCTTTGGACGTATTTGTATCCATTTTAGGATTATTAGAATTCAAGAACATTTCTTCTAAATTTATATTAACTAAACTTGAATCTGCACTTTTATACAGAGTTTCATAATATATCTTAACTTCATCTAAAATTTCTGTTTGTTCATATATAGTGCCAGTACCCTCTAATTCAATTTTTTTTATTGTTTTATTTAAATAATTCCTAGATTCTAAATTACAGAAATATTTTGATGGTTTTTCACCCTCTTCTATCCAGCGAGCTCGGGACCTTATCATGTGGCCTAGTAACTTTTCTTTTCTAATACTCTCGAGTTCCTTTTTTTTTTCATCTAATTTATTTAAATCAATGAAAGCATTCGGAAAGGATGTTGATTTTATGATAAAAATTATTTGTAACCAAAACAAAAGACGTACTTCTAATCAGAAATTTTACTTGCCAGATCGGACAAGTCTAACCAGAGTTTCACTTGCCCGAATAGAGATTTTACTTGTCCCGGGCAATCGGGCAACCGTTAATGTCGATCCCTGGTTAGGGAATGGTTTTATTATCATAATCATACAGTGAAAACACTCCATTTTTTTAGTATCTTCATTTCTATTCCTGCATAGACATCTAGCATGCAATCTATAGGTACAAACTGGGTACATGGGTTATGAAAAGCATGGAACCCTCTACCAGGATCATGAAATTCATTGGCCCTGAGTGTTAAAATCTGATGCTAGGGAGAGGTCCTTTGATCAGTAGTGAAAACTTTTCAATTTTTTTCCTAAATCAGATTCTGCTGTGTAATGGAAACTTGGTTATGTATGGGACAACTTTTCACAAGTACATGTACAAGGCATATCAACTACCACACACCCAACCTCAATCTTTTTCATGAATAATAACCTTATTATTCTTCAGAATCCCCACTTACCACATACATATTCATATTTTTGGAATATGCATTATAACTTATTTAATAATACAGTGCCTTCTAGGGTAGTACACCCCACCCCTTGTTGATGTCTCGTGCAGTTAATCATTTCCTTAATTCTCATATCTGCTACATATCTGCTTACATAACATTATATCTTTCATCTAAACATTAAATAAATGATGCACTTGAAAGCATTACAATAATGAATTACTAATCAACATGATCCTTCATAAAGATATTATAACCATGTGACTGCTAGGACCCATGGGCCTCTCATTAATACATGTAGTATAGTATTTGAAATAATCCATTTCTTTTTCAGGCATGTGTTTCTGGGTTTTACAAAATGTGGCCAGTTTGTGGTGTCCTACACCTGTACTATGGATGCTGATCACCAGTCGGTCCTTCCTGTGTGTACTTATGAGTACAGACTACAATGGTGGTGGTTTGTACCCAACCAGCCACTAAAAAAGGTATATACAAATACCATGTTACCCGTAAGTACTGTAGAAAACATTGTTTTAACCTCACTTAAAAGTTTTTAGAAGATAAAACTGGGCAAAATTAAAGATAATATTTTATCTTTTTAAAACTAATAAGTAATGTTACTGATGCATTTGATAGAGGTTTTCAAGTTTTATAAAGCAATATTATATAAACACAAAGGTAAAATAACCTTTTTCTCTATTAAAGTTGCTACTTATCACTTTCTTAAACTTGGTCTTCTATCAAATTTTGATAATGCAAGAATTTAGGGAATATTCATATTGTACTAATTAGTATGTTAATCTTTATATTATATTGATGCTTAATTTATTTAATAAAGTATATGTATCACTAAATTGGAATTTTTAAGGCTAATTTGTTATTAAAATTGATGATCAAAATGATAGTTAAATAATGTATCAGATTATGTACCATGGACCAGTTTATACAAAAATTCAATCAATGAATAATCTACTAAACATCAGACACCTGTTGTTGAAGGTGTCCGAGGTGAAGCTGTTTGGGGAGGAGGAGCTGACAGTGGACCTGTACATCTCATTCTGTGAGTGGCCCTCTGACCACACTAAGGTTCTGATATTTGGACACAGGTATGATTCAAAGAAGAAGGTACATGCAGTTTCTTTTAATATTTGCCTTAAAATTCAAAAGTTGTGGAAATCTCCTGAAAATACACATACATGTATAATATCTTGAACATGTGTGTATATAAAATGCCAAGTTATACACTTATATCTTGTTTCAAAAAATAATTATGACTTCAACATTTTGGCACATTTCTGTGATTAAGTCAAAAATGGTGAAAAATGGCACATTTTCTCATAGCTTTTTGAAGAGGAAAATGTGTCCACAGCCGTCGCCCACAACAAAATTAATATGTTTTATGTGTTTTAACATGATAAAGTTATAATGTGAGTTTCATCGTGGGTGGTGGCTGCGGACATAGTTTTCTGTTAAAAAATCCACAAAGGAATTGGTGTCTTCTGCTCAGTTTTATGAAAATTGCGGGCAAATGCACTGTTTGTGACGTCACAATTACCCTTGTGAAAGTCTAATCAGGTAACTATTTATAGACTCTTAGTTTATGGGTATATTTGTGTAGATAAATGTTTCATTTCCATTTTTGTTGATACTTTTAAAAATCACTCTAAAACATGGCAAAATATGACTGAAACTGTACCTAGTTCTTAGGTTTGCTTACACCTTTTGTATATATTTTTTTGAAATCCGCACTTTTAATTGTTCCCCTTTTTACAAAACTTAATTTATTTTATTTACATGTGTATGAGTCTGGTTTTTGCAAAAACATGGAGATTTTACACTTGTACCTATATGTATTTATATATATTTTAAAGAGTAGACAAATGGTAAATATTTCAATGCATGATTTCTACTGCAGATGCAATTTTTTTATACTTTCAGTCTCCCAAGCCAAACCCAAGATGGATGTTCCTCATGTTACATGACAATAACATCAGTACCTCCTCTACAGCAATGTGAATTTTGTCAAGTGATATCATCAGGTATATACAGAAAGAAAACTCTCATAGACTTTTTTCCGCCCCCTTGTGAACTTATGAATTCACAGAATAACCAGTGCATTGTATTAATGAAAATAACAATTTTTATCTTGTTTTCAACAAGCATTTGCATTTTTAAGACATTTGGTTTTATATTTCAGATGAAGATAAAAAGCAGAAGCCAATAAAAATTCCATGCATGAAGCATGCTTTTTCAGTTCATACAAAGTTTGAGTTAACACCACCTTTCCCACCTTTTGGACCAAGAACACAATTGAAAATAGATGGTGTTGTTGTGATAAACACAGGGGATTCCATCGTAGCTCTGACAGTCAATGTGGATGGCTTTGATGAAGAAGAATCAACCTCCTCCATAGCATTAACAGAAGTTTCAGTTCTAATTGACAATCAAAACAAGGACCAGTATTTGGAGAATCCAAAACTAGAGAGTCTTAAGCAGTATTCTAGAGGACCAGTTTCCCCCACATTGTGTGACTGTCGCCGTAAATATTTGGATGCCACACTTTGTCCTTCGCCACATTCTATGGATTTAATGGATGAGAGTCAAAAGGAGAATATGGATGGTGGCTTGTTAAAAGAGTACACTCGTCAGCGTTCTCCGAGAGGTAGCTTTGTGGAGGGGCCGAAATTATGCAAGCATGCTGGGTCTCTAGTGCCTTCCTCCCAAGACTGGTTGGACAATATTCATGTGAATACAGATACCTCACAAAATGCAGATGTGCTCACTCAAAATAATTCTGTGATGCAAGAAGTTCATGAAAGTGGATCTCAAGTTCACACGATTGACAAGGATAATTCTCCACTGGAAACTATCAAGTGCCTTAGGTCACCCTCAAAGTGTGATACCAGTGAGTTGTCCAGATGTAACTCTGCTTTGACAAACATGTCCCAGAAGTCCACCCCACCCAATGAAGCTTCAGACAATGCAAGATGTCCCTCACCCACCCAGCCGGCTAACTGTCGATCCCCAGGCCCAGTCAAGTCCCCTGGGCCCTTATACAGCCCAGTATGTAGCCCACTTCAGCCCAGTCCCATGTGCAACAACTGTCTTTTTGGGAACAAAAATCCGGCCCCTTCTCAGCGATCTTTTTTCTCTCCCTCCAACAGTGGTACCAGTACCACTAGTACCAGTAAGAGTGCAGAGAGTGTGTACTTACAGGTCAACGAGACCAGGACGGTCACCTACACTGTCAGGAAGTTCTCCCACACCCTGCAGAGTGGAAATCAATCCCCCGGCATTGTAGAAGGTAACATGATAAACATCAGATATTCTGGTTTTACATTTTGTCACTTTATTTGTTTACTTGAATCACTGATTGATGGGTTTTTAAGGTAATAAAGCAATAAAACCAAGTGATTAAACATACTGCAGATATACTAGTATGTACATACATTAGCTCACTCAAAATTTAACAGAATTACCCTATTAAACAGATTACATGTAGTTTGATCATGAATTATTGCATATAATTTATAAAACCAAGCTTCTATTTTTATTATTTGTTTAAACCATGTATCAGCATGTGCGAACTTGACAAGAAGCAGTGCAAAATGTGTCATTACCGGTATATTATATTTACTGCAGCTTAAGTAAGTACTGGTACACTTGTATGTATACAAATATTAGTTATACATGTATATGTATCAATAAAAAGTGGGTGAGTGATGAAAATAATTATTTTCTCAGAAAAAGTGCATTGCCATGTCTTCTTTCTACCAATATTTTTATTAACCAAAAATGTATCTACCGTATGAAAAAAAAATTGAATTGTGCAAGTGAGTTTGGTTTCTAACATTGATTCATCAAAGTCACATGCTGTCTGGTTTCAGAGGACTTTGATCTTGCCTACAGAAGTATACTGCCTCTAGAAGTGTATGGTGACAAAGATAAGCCATTCTCTCCTGCTCATTGCAGAGAGGCATTGCAGGTACATGGTTTACTAATCCAAGAATGATAAATCCACAGTTTCTTTAATCCAAGGTTTCTTCTGGTACCACAAATGTAATGCAAACTGAAAAGGACAAAACTTTCAAAATGGTTTTTAACCAGGTTTTCCAACGGAAAAATCCGGTTATTAAAATGGTGAAAATGGCGGGGGGGGGGGGCGGATGGGCGGGCGGGCAGCTGCCAAAAGGTTACCCTCATTGTACGGATAACTCCTCCTACAGTTTTCAAGATAGGAAGTTGTTCTTTTGCAGATCAATTGTACATATATCAGAGGTGTGCATATTGCTAGGATTTTGATTTCTGATAATTTATCGAAAAAATACCAGCTTTTGAACTTAGTCATTTTTTGGCAAAATATTGCATATAGGGTACCCTCATTGTACGGATAACTTTTCCTACAGTTCTCAAGATAGGAAGTTGTTCTTTTGCAGATCAATTGTACATATATCAGAGGTGTGCATATTGCTAGAATTTTGATTTCCGATAATTTATCGAAAAAATACCAGCTTTTGAACTTAGTCTTTTTTTGGCAAAATATTGCATATAGGGTACCCTCATTGTATGGATAACTTTTCCTACAGTTCTCAAGATAGGAAGTTGTTCTTTTGCAAATCAATTGTACATATATCAGAGGTGTGCATATTGCTAGGATTTTGATTTCCGATAATTTATGAAAAAAATACCAGCTTTTGAACTTAGTCATTTTTTGGCAAAATATTGCATATAGGGTACCCTCATTGTATGGATAACTTTTCCTACAGTTCTCAAGATAGGAAGTTGTTCTTTTGCAGATCAATTGTACATGTATCAGAGGTGTGCATATTGCTAGGATTTTGATTTCCGATAATTTATGAAAAAAATACTAGCTTTTCAATTAGTCATTTTTTGGCAAAATGTTGCATATACATGTAGGGTACTCCATTTCACTGGATAAGGGTTGACATGGATTATGGATACAGTTTACATAAAAGAAAACCCGGTTTGCTGTCACATTGACAGCTTTTCACTTGTTGTTTTTTACTTTGAAAAATTATGAAAATACCAATGAATTTTAGTTTTGAGTTTTTTACTGTTTGATATCAGAGTGAAATTGTTCTTTTTTTTAAGGAATGTGTTCGTGTGACCCAGATGACATTTGATGTTGAGCATTATCTAGAGGAAGTCATCGGCCATTTTGCTGACTGGGGACACAGATACATTGCTTTCACTAACTATGACCTGCAGATCTTAGATGTGAGATATCTAAATATCCCGTTTATTATAGTAGCTTATCAAAATGCTGATAAGTAATGTAATACATGTACTAATTTCAGTAATTGAAATGCAGTAATGCTATAGCAGTTCCTCAATTTATTGCATATATTTCTCTTGCATATCATGATAAAGATTGGTGACTTGTCAATCTTAATTGAGGATGACTTCAATGATTTAAATCAACATTTTTAGGTATGTGCGGAAAGTACAACAGTGATTGGGAAGGTGTTTGCACTCATCCATGCCAAAGAAGAATCAGATGCTAGTAGGAAAATCAAACGCGGGTGCGTCAGTTTTGGAATTTTTAATTTTTGGAAGAACAATTAATACCTATGATTTGACCACTGTATGTCATAACAATGGAAAAGTGATTTGTTTTATGGCATATTAAATCTTGTATGTTAAATAAATGATCAATCCTGGTACTTAAAAAATCAATTTTCTTTTGTTTGATATTGTAGTAAAAATGCCATCAGAAGATACCAGACTAGCTTCTGTTTTGCTTGGAATCTTTCAACAGGTATGCATTTCATAACATAGTTTAAAAAAAAAAGTTTAATGTTAACATCTGAAATTATTGCACTTTTCTGAAAGACAGTTTTTGTTTGAATTTTTATTTACGTATCATTAGACGGAGGCTCTCTGAGCCTCCTCTATTGCTACCGGTCAGCTCACATGTGACGTCGATAGTGGATTTGACGGACACCACCTAGCGGCAAAAATTGCAATATTCGTTTGGGATTCATATTTCAGTATTATTATTGAAATAAATATCTTATCTGAAATAACAATAAATAGAACTATACATATTGCGATCAATAAACATAATTTCTCTCGAAAATGTTAGTTTATATGTCAAATTCCAAGTAAGTATGAATATGCATGAGTTTAAGAATAGCAATGGTGTGTAGTCGTTTAGTGGCTATTTATACATTTTATACAGCTTCCTGTCCGTGACGTCAAATAATGAGGATTCCTCAAGAACCATCTTGTATTGACCGAAATATTGAATAATTATAAGATTCAATGGATAAACACGGCGTGGTTCTTAGTCTGTATCGTATATTACTTGCGCATTAATTATCAATTAATCTCCTGTGGAGATATATCTTTCTATGTATAGCTACACTCCCGCCCCCGGCATCGATCCAATAAAATGATTATTTAACAAGTTGAACCACTGCTATGTGAACTTGAGTATTCTCCCAATTAAGTACAGACAACCGTGATCGTAGCATGCCACATTTTAGTTTAGCTTTACTTGGCATGTATACTTTACCTACTATAAGGATAGTGAAACAAATGAATTAAACATATCCAGATTACACCCTTTAATGCAACCCCCCCCCCCCCCCCACACACACACACACACATTTAGTGTGTGCATAGGTAGAGTACCCAGGCCACGTGCTGTGAAGCTTGATTAATCCTGCATTGTCTGGCCAGCGCTGTCGATTTCAAAGTAAGTTGGGAAGTCAGTGTGTTTTTGCAAGCTGATAAGAGAATTTCGCGTGAAAAAAGTGTAAAAACATTTTACAGAATGTACATATTTTCTTTTAAAAGTGAAGTACGGGGTATTACAAGATCTACCGCGGTATATTATTTTAAATTTAGCTTTAAAGAGATATTACAGCGAATTCTCTTCATCTTGGATATTTCCCTTTTTAAACATAGTTAGATAAAAGAATAGAAGTCGTGCATATACAGAAAGATTGAATCTTTTCACAGCCAAAAAAGCTCGCAATTGCGTGTTAAATATTTCTCCGAAATTCTAAATTTATATCTCTAAAATTTTGTTTACACCACATGTAAAATCTGTATAAATTCGTAATATTTTCATCCCTTGCAGAAAGTCACGATGAAATGTTTACAGTTGATGCGCTAAGCTGTTGATCAAAAGGCTGAGCTAGCAATATTTACTTTTTGGACTGCCTGAAATGATGAAATCAACGTTAATTTTGAGCAAAATTGAGCAAAATGAGCTGTAGCGTCTCTTATATATAAGTATTTCATATCCATAACTTTTTGAAATGCTTAGAAATATATCACTCTACAATCGAATCGTACATTCTGCAAAAGGAAAAGAACAACAACTATGCGAGATTGAGATCATGCATGTATTACCTTCATGTAACATTAGGGGTTTTTAAGCATGAACGATTTTTTTTCATATGAAAAAAGTTCACTGTTCAGAAGTTTTTATTGATTATATATCATTGATTTTAGTATATATTGTGAATCATTAGGTATAGTACTAACTAACAAAATATTTTTTGTTTGTAATTTGTTTTTGCATATTCCATAAAAGAGCATGAATTATTAGCAAAGTAGTTTCTGTCCTGTAGTATTTAATATTGCAAACTCTTAATTGATACTCTAAACCTTCTATACCTTAAAATTTGAAGAAAAAAAACCCATTATTATTTTTGGTGGTTGATTTTTATCAACTCTCCTATGCATTTACTCTGGAAAACCGGAAGTAAAATTATTTTTAACTGTGTTTGGACCTAACCACAGATCATCGCCGCTGACAAGACCTTGTTCTCGAAAATAATCGATAGATTCAATGTAATGCATTCTGAAGCATTAAATATTATTATAGTAAAATATTGCTTGGATCCATATAATTTTCCAGAAATATTTACATTACTGAAACATAGTTTGATGGAATTTATTCTATCCTAAAATATTACGCAACATGATTCACATGATTTTTTTCTTAGAATTCTTAAAATTGTCGGAAAAGCCCGAAAATTCATATTATGAAAATATGCGTTATTCAATTACGGATAAGACTCTACTTGGCATGCGAAATTACATATCGTTGATTTTAAGATAAATATCAATCGATGAAATCAACTCCCGTCGGTACTTCAATACTTGGAATTATTAGATTAATCTCCTCCGCAATGACGCCTCCGTCTCTCAGTACTTTCAGTACTTTGATTTTATCTATATCACAGTTTGTGAAATTGATTCTAATGAAAGGACAACCTTTTTCATTGTTAATATGGGACATGGACAACTTTTGTTACATGTATTTAACTAAATCAGTTCCATGCAATTTTGAATCTTTGTTTTTAAATTTTGACAATGATTTTGTTCTATTCTTGTGCTTTTGGTGAGAGTCAAACTTGATTGTCTTTGTAGGAGGGTACGAGACTAAATTCATCGGTGATTTGACAGAGGTTGACGAAGTGGAAATAAGGAGGATTGAAAACACTTGGTATGATGAGTCTTTTTCAAAATTTAAGCCATATTTCTATCTCCCGATGTAAATTCTAGGCAATTGCTACATGTCTGTTACTAGTTTATCAAAATACAACCTGATTACTTTAACTGATCTAACCCTTAGAGAAAGTGAACTGTTTTTAAAAAAAAAAAAAAAGTTTAAATGTGTTAATATGAGTTCTCAAATGCTAGAATATCAGGCTAAGTATTTTTTCTCATTTTAATACCTTAGCTCTGAGACATTTTATTTTTCAAATGTGGGTTTAACACGGGTTATGTATTTTTTCTGCAATGATGCAATTTCAGCCAATCGATAAACGGGGCGTGTAGATTTCAGTCTGGTTGTTTCTATAGACCTATGAATTAACTATAAGTTTCCAGAAGAAATAGAGGAAATAATACTTGGAAGATGTAAATATAACAATTTGAATGTTTTATCATGGCAACAGGAAGGAATGGAAACCTGGCTTTAAAGAGTGTGCCATGCTGAGGCGACAGATGTACATTCCACAGTCCACTCAACGCTACGTCAACGTTCTTTCCAACGAGTCTGTCATTAAAGGTTTGTGGCAAAAATCTCTACTGGAATTTATAAACTTATTCTAAAATCTCTTATTCTCTCATTTGTAGCATCAGAAATATGTTTCTTACTAGTATTTATAAACACAGAGTCAACTCATTATTTATTGAGGTTTTTTACTTTAATTGGATGGCATTGGCTTTGCATCTGCATGAACACGTTTTTGATAATGTACATGTACCGGTATTGATAATGTACATGTGTTTTCTTTCCTCTTTTTACAGGAGAGTCACTGAAGTTCATTATAGCTCCTCAGCATTATGTTGCCCTCTTGATCTGATTTGAAGGAAGACCCATATTTTTATTAGTTTCATACTGAAACTTTTTATCATAAAAGTAAATTGGAAGTACTTGTATAGTGAAATCAAAGGACTGTAAGTAAATGATAGTGTCACTTTTACACCCCCCCCCTTTATCGAACAACATTTTAAAAAGTCTCAGGTGCAAATACATGTTTGTATACATTACATTTGTTTGTTCTTTTGTAGTAAAGTTTAGATAAGATAGATTTTCTACCAATTTTTCATATTTGTTTGCACTCAATAGCGGTAAATGACACTAGAATTCCAATCAGAATGATACAAAGAAATTTTGCCTAACCAAAATTTTCTGAAATCAGTATTGGGTAGGTATGATACATTGTCACTTCTTTGATGAAAATAACATTTGCTCAAACTTGCTGTTAATATTTTCTAGGGACATTAATAAAGAATGATTCGAATAAGCAGTTTTATGCTGAAAGGGCAGGACAATGTCATAATTCTAGATAAAGGGCATTAAATTCAAATTAAGTCATTATTTTAATCGGTCTGTATTACTTTGCAAAGTAAACCTGAATTAAAAAGTCAAGTAAAGATGTTTTAGGGGCAGATTTGCTGCCTTCATTACTTACAGTCCTTTGATTCCACTCAGTGAATCTTGTGCTTTGTGTCAGGTAACAATTTCAATGGTTGTGTCAGTATTATTTGTATACATACAGTCTGATCTTGAGGAAACATGTCAAATCAATGGGTACAATCCTTTATTAACTTTCATGTTAAACAATTCTTATGCAAAAATGTGTTTTTACATTTTTTATGTAATGGTTCCTATGTGTTATTGTTATATGCAAAAATATTAAAAGATAAAAATGATTCAATCTTCTGAAGTTTATTAATATTTTAAACAATTCTATTTCTACAGTTACATGTACAATGTAGATGTTTCAATATTGTTTCAAGTGATATTGCATCATTAAAAACAACCGAAACAAATAAGCAGATTGTATTAATAAAAATTTTGAAAAGAAAAGTGTTAATTAAACGTTTAAAATTTGGAAGCAGCAATGATTTTAAAAATAATACAGTATAAAAATACATTAATTTGATATGGAATTTACAGCTCACCCCGAATATTCTTCAAACTTCTAAGGAAAATCTTTCACAATTTTGTTTTCTTTTAAATAACAGATTCAATTCTTTGAATATGAAAAGAAAATCATGGACAAACAATAAGATATTCAATTCATAGCGATACAACACAGTGTCGTAAAGCGCGAATGACATATATATACATGTAGATTGTGAATTTGGCTTGATTTTCTTTGACGTCACAATGTTCTTTGACGTCATGTCTTTATTTCATTCATCACTAGTTTAAGCTACGTCACAATCATTCTAAGAAGTCATCTTGGAACCGCCGGTTGGTAACTTACTGCCTCGTCAGATTTTACCAATCTTTTTGCGATTTAGATCGTGGTGTATTCATCACAGAGCTTGAAAATTGGTCTAACCATTCATTTAGTGTCGTCATCTGAGAAAATCACCAATAAACATCGGATAGTAGCGGAGATTTAAAAAAGGAGTACAATAAACAAACCCTTGGCCGCATTTATTTGGTAAGTAAAATTTTATTGCTTTCAAAGTGAATACTAGTAAGTCATAGAAATAGTCTTATAAATGCGTATTCTATGTAAATAAATAGTTTTATTTCAGTCGTCTTTTTCAATAATTGTTTCAACGTTGTTACAAATATCTTGCGTTACACGTACACTAATTCACATGAATTGTTATTTATAATGCAAATTAGGTTATATGATTACATATATATAGAAAAACTCGGTTATAGCGAAGTCCTAGGGACCAATGGATTTACTTCGTTATACCCGTAATTTGTTATATCCGTATAACGAATTCGTAATAAATGTAGCGAATTCACTATATACATATTTTCTTTCACCATACTATATTTTTTGCTAATTGAGGCTTAAAATAAAAAATGCATTACTTTCATACATTTAATAATCGGATTGTGAATTGAAACATTTATATGAAAATAAATTCATTCAAACTATTATTTTAAATGTTAGTGGGAACTTTTTAATTTGTAAAGAAATTCGTTATTAAAGTGTTGAATTTTGTTATTATTCACCTCTATATCCGTAAATTCGTTATATCCGAATTCTTTATACTGTATACAGGGTTATTTTTACCCTGTGTTATTTGCGCCCTACTTGCAAACGGTTTCCCGTCTTAAATTCGCCCAGATACAGTTGATTTTAAGAGATACAATTTGAGACATTAGAATTCGTACAGTCTTAAATTCGCCCGAGACAACGAGGGCGAAAGGGGCGAAAGTAAAACAGGGGCGAATATTTCCCTGTTTGCAGTATCCGTTAAATTTTGCAAAGATTTGATAAGAATTTTACCGGGGACTTAAAAAAACTTCGCTATCCGTGTTCGTACTAAAAGAGTTAAAAATGTACTCTATAACATCTCTTGTTTCCATTTCAGGCCTTGTTTCATGTAGCTAATCAACCTTTTAAGTCAATCAACGCAACATATATCTAGCTATGGAATTTCCTGTGGAAGGAAATTACACCCCAAACTTTACCGAGTCGGAGTGTTCTATTAGAATTCCGGGTATCGCTTGGAATGAAGAAAGCCCCAGGTCTTTTAGAGAGACACCCAGAATTACTTCCCCAAACAAGGACTCCAGAGATGGTCGTGTTCAGGCATTCAGTGCCCAGAGAACAAGTGATACACCCAGACCAACTGAGGAATTACCCTCTATAGAGTCCATCATTGAGCGCGTGTGCAGCCAGATTTGCAATGACCTAAGAATGAGTGGTGTACTAAAAGATGAGATAGTGGCTGCACGAGTATACAGCGAGCTCTCAAGCCGCTGTATTCGAAGAGGCACCGATCCAGATGGATCAACTCCAGCTAGTGGCAGATCGTCTGCCATCAACGGATCAAGAGCCGGGCAGAACAATGGCGGCAAATCGTCTAATGGTGACCGAGCTTCGACTGTATCAAAAACATCATCAAAGCGTTCAGTCGTCAAACCAGCAAATTCTCTCAGCACAAGAAGAGAAGAGAGCAGAAACTCAAGCAAGAACAACCGTGTGCGAAGTTCTGCCAGCAACGAATCAAGGATTGAGCAGAACAATGGCTGTAGCCCAACTGATGACGACCGGGATTCTGTTGTATCTACAGCAACCACTGAGCGTTCAGCCGTCAAATCAGCAAAGTCCCTCAAGAAGAGGAATGAAAAATCATCCCAAGAAAACAGAAACTCGAGCAAAAGTAGCCATGTGAGTTCTCGTGCAGGAAGCGCCCGTCCAGATATTGGATCCACTTCGAGATCATCCAGTTTGGTGTCGAGAGATTTGACGAGAAGTGGAACACCAGCACGTGGACAGCGTGGTTCATCAGCTAACAGTGTCAGTTCTAGAGGACGCGTTCTAGAATCCAGCATGAACAAAGATAGACAAACTCCATCGCCTTCTATCAAACAAATCTACTCATCTTCTATACAGAGCACCCAGTATACCCCAAGATCTACTGGGAGCAAAAGTTCTGAAAATGTTCAATACCGTCGAAAATCAATTCAGTCTGGTTCAAAACAGGATACGGAAATTGTACCGCTGGACCAACCAAAGCTACAAAACAACGAATCGTCCACTTCTGTTGGAAAAGAGTATGCCTCTAGTCGAAGCAATGCAAGCCATATACCAGTCAGAACCAGAACGCCACGTGTCAAAGACTTTGCACAGATCACATGCAATGAAGACAAAATTAGACAAGATTCCCCGCCTATCGTATACAGTGTAACGAATTCTCCAAGCGGAATTTTCGGTGGTAAAGTACACAGCAAATCAGTAGACACTGAAATACTAGTAAAAGACGATAAAAGAAAAATGGACTTCAGTTCACAAGTGTCGTTCACCATGTCCAGTGTTGGTGGGGTCGCTTCTTCTTCAAATGAGGGTGCAAACAATGAGAAGAGGATTGATGAAACAAAGGACAAGTCACCGAAACTTGCTTCAGAAAAGTCAAGTACATCCCAGACTTCAATGGGTGTTTCGTCTGGTCGATCCAGCAAAATACCAATACGATCTGTCACGCCAAAAGGAACAGAGACTGCAAATGCCAAAGCAAAGGATAATGCAAAGAGAATGTCCAAGGAGAAACTTGAAGACTCCAACACTAGTGTCATAGAGAGCGTTAAAAATGTGTCTAGCAGAGAAAACAAAACATCAGATGCAATTGTTAATAAAATGAAAAAGAAAGCAAGCGTCCCAAAAGCAGGTCACAAGAAAGAGGAAAATACTCAGATGAATGCTTTGGAAAGAAGAAAGGCTTATGAAGAAAAACGGAAACTCGAAAGGAAGGGAGCTCTCACTGCGAAGTCTGCAAAGAAAACTAAAATAGCCTCTGAAAAACAGATCAACAACACTGGAGACAAAGATGAACTCCAAAATAAAGCACGAAAAGACCCTATTGTCAGCACCGAAGTCCCTATCACCAAGAAAAAACTTTGTCACAATGAAGACAGTTTCACGTATGAAGATGACTTTGAACCGATTGAGGAAGAAAAAAGAAATGTACATCATGAGTCGGCTGTTGATACTGGGATCGTTGACAGAGCTCTTGCAAAATCTCCAGAGTCTAAAATTGAGATGAAGTCTGTCAACTACGATATCAAACATGAAACATCTGTTAGAGATGATCATACCGAGGGAAAACCCGACAACACACCCCGCCTCAACTTCATGACCGATAAAGAGATTCACGATTGGCAAGTGGACACAGTGCATGGACGATTTGCGGCAGACGGTGGCCGAGCTTATCCCAGCAGCACGCTATCAGATGTAGATTTTGGATATCTTGGTCCCCCTACCTCCAATGATCTGGTCCAGAGTCAATCAGGCTACCATCCCGGGTATTGTCTCACACACATGCATCCTAGCATTGCACACGTCTATGATAACTTGGATCAGATTCCCGAATACAAAAGAATGAAAGAGAAAACCAAAAGGAAGGCCGGAAAGAGATCTTCTTATGCTGATGAAAACGAGCACGTTCGACGTAAGCCGTCCAACGCTAAAAAGAAAACCACTGTGGGTTACGTTCCCGGATATGGAGCTGTCCGTGTGATGAAGGAAGACGTCGGACAAGCGTATCCGGGAGGGAGAAAGCGTACTTCCAGCAATACGTCATTTCCTGTCATCGAGAATCAGCCCAAACCTGGCCAGACACAGAGGCCAGTAGTGGGGTACGTCCCGGGGTACGGACCAGTTCGAGGACCACCCATCCAAGTTTTCCCGGTAGTGCCTTCAGAGAGAGTCGTGCTGCCTCCGTTAGATTTTGGTCAGGCATGTAGTTGTAATGGTGACGTCAAGAGGAGCAAGAAAGGTCGTGACAAGAAGAGAAGCGAGGATCTGTTGGAGAATCGTGCTCAAGCCAAGCCGTTCAATACTTATGTGGACGAGGAAGCGTCAAGAAGATTTGAACGCCAGTATGCTAGGCATCGATAAAGATTGGAGGGAAATTCTTTTGAAAGATTAAAAGTATAGCAAATGTGTTTATTGTATTGATAAGTTTTATAACTGGGAGTAACGCAATTGTTTACGTAACAAGAATAATTTTAATGTTAAATCTGAGAAATAAATAAGATAGAGAGGATATGTGTAACCCCTCAGCTGATGTTCAATGCTAGTGTTAAGAATTTCAGATTTACCATCAATTATTTTGAAAATGAACATATATTCATGTACGTTATTAATTACGTTATTATTAAAGTACATGCATTTGAAAAAAAAAATTATGAAAAAAAAAAAAAAAAAGAAAAATAAGAAAACAATAAAAAAAAATTACATGATTGATTGAAGTCAAGCTGTAGGTCATACCTGTTATTGTTTTATAACCGCAAGGTTTTTGTTTGTTTTGTTTACAGTGCACTATCATTATATGTCCAAGTAGAATTATTTTCAGTGTACTATACATTTATAATGTGTATAATTGGATATTGAAAATCTTCGTTTTTTAATTATGAACGTTAACATTTCAAAAGCAGAACATGAATTGTTCTAACACATGACACTAGTATATTTTGTATGCCGTGTTCTCTTTTGAAAATAAAATTGAAAAATTACAAATTAATGATTTGGATGTTGTTTTATTTTACCCACATAATAATGCTGAATGGTCAACAAATTAACCTCCAGATCTACCTGATAATTTTAAATTTTTGTTTTTAATCAGGAATTATCGATAATTTAACGTTTTCTATATATTCATAACTCTTCTTTAGTCTAAATATGGCCACGACTACAACGATTTGTTTTTGTTGTGTTGCATTGTCGGCTGGCGCAAAATGTGTTAACAACCGGCGACAATATGTGCTTTAACATTTTCAATATATTGATTCAGTGCTTCAGTCTCTTTTCAAGATATATTACTATAGTCTGTCATGTACTATATATTTCTATAATCAAATACTGTTAACAAAATTGCGCTGAAAAATCTAGTTCTATTCATGATCAGCAAATACAACATTACAACCAATGTTCAGAATATCGATGTATATGTATTGCGTGTTAGAAAACAAAATTACCGTAAAATTAATTTTTTTTAAAAGCACCTTTGCCCCAAGAAAATGTAAATGTGAAACATTCATTTTCCTACGCCAGCTGCCTCCTCAATTTTTTTTCACGAAAATATAGGCCCACTTCGATTGACAATTTTTTCACTAATGAATATTGAATATATTATAAATATGGTTATGTTCCTGTCATGGTTATTGTTTGTTAGTTATCGTACTATCTCTATTAATTATTAATTTTGTATTAGTGTGTGTTTTGTATTTAAATGACGGAATGGTCATGCAACACCTGCGCCGTATATCTAGTCGCACTCGTGTAGATCCTGTTTAATGATGTGTGCAGTTTGCTAGTGATGCAAGACTGGTAGTCGTATTTGCTACTTACATGAAGAACTATATACGCGAGCTCCTTTACAATATCAGTGATTAATATTTTGAAGTAATAAATAAAGAAAATCAAAAGAACAATAGTATGGATTCTGAACAATCCGAACAACTCGTACAAACAATCAACCAAACATCTACACGGATATGGGAAATTCGAGCAGTTATCATAATTTCCAAACAAGCAAATCAAATAATAGATAATTAAATAACTCATTTCTATACAAAGCCTTGTCAAGAGTTATCTAATAACATGGACGCATATTTAACATGTTTAAAAGTCAAAATACGCAAAAAGTATGAATTAATGTAGTCCGAGCATCGCACTACGTCATCATCCGGATTTTACATTATTGGGTTGACTTTTATATAGCGATTTATATATCCGGATTTATTTTGCTCTTCGCCGCTCTCGTTCATAAAGGAATAAAATGGAATGCACGAATTGAATGAACGATAGAAATGATTGAAGTTAATAAAACGCAATTATGGAAAAAGAAGATGAAAAACTACATTTTTCGGGATAAAAATGCACGTGTATATTTATCAAGATCTCGATCAGTCATGATTTGTAACGCCACCGATTTGAGACCTGCATATAATGTATAGTTGATAGCGAGCAAGCTGAAGCCCACAAAAAGGGGAATAAATCTAAATGAAAACTCAAATTATTTCTTGCGTTTGAGTAATGATTTGGTGTATATTTTATGGTTGTGTTCAACAAATTTTTATTCAAGTTGAATGCACTCACCGTTTTAGCTATGAGACTATTTATTTAAAAAAGAAAAGAATTAAATGCTTAGGTGAATTAGGAATTTGATTAACACATGAATCACAATCAACATGCTTAGTCTGATATTTCCGGACACGACTCCCTACTAGACAGTGAGATTAGCAAAGTTTCGTTTGCGTGTTATAATATCGGCAATTTCTGCAAAATTGCGTTAACGCGGCGGCGCATTGTGTTTTAGCGTAACGTCGTGTTGTGCAAAGTTGCGTTAGCGAGACGGTGTATTGTGTGTTATACCGCGATGGCGCAATGTTGCATGTCCGATGTCCGATGCGCGTTGTGTGTTAGCGTGTGCATGTTATGCAAAGTTGCGTTGGCGCGACGGCACGATGTGTGTTAGTACGATCGTCGGCGCGTTTATCTGA
This sequence comes from Magallana angulata, assembly GCF_025612915.1. Classification (NCBI taxonomy): domain Eukaryota; kingdom Metazoa; phylum Mollusca; class Bivalvia; order Ostreida; family Ostreidae; genus Magallana; species Magallana angulata. The sequence continues at coordinate 40,326,948 of NC_069113.1, read as the reverse complement.
ACGCAATGTCGGCTAATGCAAATGGCACTATTCGGACACCATATTAATTCCTTTACCTGTAACACAGGCTATATCGCTAGCGCCCTCGAGCGCTACCAACTACGTTAGTCCATATTTATGAAATATGTATGCTCGAGTTCATGGTCGGGCATTCTCGAAAAACTACTGTAGCTAGACTGTACGATGACAATATTGTTTTATCAGAAAAAATAAATTATGATCCGAATTCTGAAGTTTCTTAATTCATTGTCTAAATCTTTAAAAAGTTAAGGAAACACTAACTAAGTCATATAATGCTAAGATTGTAGAGACCAACTAATAAAACATATAGGGTGCGTTCAAAATTGTATCTTCTGCGCAGGGCTACGCAGCAGCTTCGCTATTGAACTGTAATTAAGCTAATTAAGCCGCAACTGACCAGTTTTATAACTTTTTTCGAGTTTCTTCAAATTGGACAGTCTACTTCCTTTCCAGAATTCTAATTCACGTAAGCGGAATTGAAATAACTGTTTCATTCCAATTTAATTGGTCATGCTGACTAATGAATTTTAACATGTATATTTCTGCTTCAAAATAACATAATTATGTAATTATAGTCTTTAGTTAAATATTTCCAAATCCAAACAGAGACTAGTTACGGCTAATCTAGCGGTCCGCTCAATAGACCTAGATACATGTATATAAACGACCTAGCAGTATGCTAGCTGCTGCGATCTTGAACGTAGCCCAGGCTTTTCTAACAGATAGATAATTCCGGCAAGCTCACAAATTATAACCCTAAAAAAACCAGGACATCTTTTCAGAGGATACAATACAGTACTTTTCTGATGTAATTCTTTAGTTTTTTTCATTTTTTGACGGAAAATCCCGATTTAAACGACACTTCAGCGGGAAAATTTTACGTCGAAGCACAACGATAAATTTTATTGGTCAACTTGGCTTGATACTGAAATATCCGAGCAAAGAAACTTTCATCAAAATAAGCCAGTTGATCATGGACCTTCCTTTGTGTGTATAAAATGGATACAGCGCTAATCCATCCATCTTTTTTAAAAGATAAAGGTGATCATTCTACATTAAACATATAAAACATTATGATTAAAATTACTTAAACTGTACAGAGCATTGATTAGACTACACTTTTGTAGTTGTGCATTAAATAAAAGCCTCTGACTAGGTTTTACTTGCATCGACATTTATGAACAGATATTTGTTATCCTTGTTTATACCAATAGAATAATTCATTGTTACAAATTTTGATATGGAATTTACAGCTCACCCCCCCCCCCCCCCCATCCCCCCGCTACCGCTACATAATACTTAAACTACTCGGGAAAACCTTTCAGAGTTTATTTTTTAAATCACTAGTTCATGTTCATTGAAAAAATTGACAATAATGTCATGGACAAACAGTAAGATATTCGATTCATCTGTTATGACATAATTCATTGTAAAATACAACAACACGTGTACATACTTTCTATCAATGCTACTACCGTTAAAACGGCATTTTAATTGATTTGGCAATCCATTGCGTATTACACCGCGCTACAACACAGAGGAGCAAAGTGGGAACGATAACTCTGGATAGAGATTTTTCTGTGACGTCACAATGTTCTTTGACGTCATGTCTTTGTTCCTTTGATCACTAGTTTATTAAAGTTACGTCACAATCATTCTAAGAAGTCATCTTGGAACCGCCGGTTGGTAACTTACTGCCTCGTCAGATTTTACCAATCATTTTGCGATTTAGATCGTGGTATATTCATCACAGAGCTTGAAAAATTGAGCTAATCATTCATTTAGTCTCGTCATCTGAGAAAATCACCAAAAACTCATTGGATAGAAGCGGAGATTTAAAAGAAGAATAAGGGGTACAACAAACAACCCTTTAGTCGCATTCATTTGGTTAGTAAAATTTCATTTGTATCAAAATGAATGAAAGTTATAGACAGACATAGAAAGTTCAAACAGTGTTATAGATACGTATTCTATGTAAAATAACTAGTTTTGTTAGAGTCGTCTTTTTCAATAATATTTACAACGTGATAGGAAGTTTCTTCCACTGCCACCGTTCCATATATAATTACGGTAAATATCCATAATTTATTTAAGTTGTTAATCGATACACGCATGTTAAAATTCCTCAACACTTTACATGCATAATTATTTTGAATAAAGATACATGTAGTTTATATGGTTAAATATAAGTAGTCCAAATCATCTCTTATTTCTATTTCAGGCCTTGTTTCTCTTAAAGTTAATCAACCTTTAAAGTCAATCAACGTAACATATATCTAACTATGGAATTTCCTGTGGAAGGAAATTACACCCCAAACTTTACCGAGTCGGAGTGTTCTATTAGAATTCCGGGTATCGCTTGGAAAGAAGAAAGCCCCAGGTCTTTTAGAGAGACACCCAGAATTACTTCGCCCAATAAGGACGCCAGAGATGGTCGTGTTCAGGCATTCAGTGCCCAGAGAACAAGCGATACACCCAGACCAACCGAGGAATTATCCTCTGTAGTGTCCATCATTGAGCGCGTGTGCAGCCAGATTTGCAATGACCTAAGAAGGAGTGGTGTTCTAAAAGATGAGATAGTGGCTGCACGTGTATACAGCGAGCTCTCAAGCCGCTGTATCCGAAGAAGCAGCGATCTAAATGAATCAGTTCCAGCTAGCCCAGCTAGTGGCAGATCGTCTGCCAGCAACGGATCAAGAGTAGGACAGTTAAATGGCAGAAAATCATCTAATGGTGACCGAGCTTCTGCCTTATCAAAAACAGCCACAGAGCGTTCAGTCGCCAAACTAGCAATTTCTCTCAACACAAGAGGAGAAGAGAGCAGAAACTCAACCAAGAGCAACCCTGTGAGAAGTTCTGCCAGCAACGAATCAAGAATTGAACAGAACGATGGTCTTAGCCCAAGTGATGGCGACCGGGTTTCTGTCGTATCTACAGCAAACACTGAGCGTTCAGTCGTCAAATCAGCAAAGTCCCTCAACAAAAGGAATGAAAAATCATCCCAAGAAAACAGAAACTCGAGCAAAAGTAGCCGTGTTAGTTCTCGTGCAAGAAGCGCCCATTCAGAGATTGCAACTACTTCAAGATCGGCCAGTTCAATATCAAGAAACTTGACGAGGAGTGGAACACCAATACATGGACAGCGTGTTACGTCAGCTAACAGTGTCAGTTCTAGAGGACGCGTTCTAGAATCCAGAATGAACAAACATAGACATACTCCATCGCCTTCTTTTAGACAAACCTCTTCACCTTCTATACAGAGTATCCAGAGTACCCCAAGAACTACTGAGGGCAGGAGTTTTGAAAATATCCAAGACCGTACAAAATCAATTCAGTCCGGTTCAAAGCAGGATAATAATACTTTACTGCTGGATCAACCAAAGCGTAAAAACAATGAATCGTCCACTTCTATTGGAAAAGAGTGTGCCTCTAGTAGAAGCAGAACAAGCCATATTCCAGTCAGAACCAGAACGCCACGTGACAAGGACGTTGCACTGGTCACACGCAATGAGGACAAAATTGGACAAGCTTCCTCGCCTATCGCATACAGAAAAACGAAATCTGAAAGCGGACATTTCGGTAATAAAGTACACAGCAAATCAGTAGACACTGAAATAGAGCGATGTGAGAGAAAAACGGGATACAGTTCACAAGTGTCGTCCACAGTGTCAAGTGTTGGTTTCGCCGCTCCTGCATCAACTGAGGATGCGTACAAACAAAAGATGATTGATGACACAAAACACATGTCATCCAAACTTGCTTCAGAAACATCAAGTTCATCCCAGACTTCAATGAAAGTCTCATCTAGTCGATCAAGCAAAATACCAATACGATCTGTCACGCCGGAAGTCACAAAGCCTGCGAATACTAAAGCAAAAGATAATCCAAAGAGACTATCCAATGAGAAATTTGAGAACCCCGATACTAGTGTCAAAGAGAGCGCTAAGAATGTGTCTGGTAAAAAAATCAAGGGATCCAATGAAATCGTTAAAAAAGCAACAAAGAAACCAAGTGTCCCAAAAGCAGGACAAAAGAAAGAAGAAAACGCTCAAATGAATGCTCTAGAAAGAAGAAAGTCTTATGAAGCAAAGCGCAAACTCGAACGGAACGGGGGTCTTACTGCCAAGACTGTAAGGAAAACTGAAAAAGTCACTAAAAAGCAAATCAACAAAAATGGAGACAAAGATGAACTCAAAATTAACACACGAAAAGAAACGAATGTCAACACCGAAGTCCCCATCACTGAGAAAAACCCTTGTCACAATGAAGACAATTTTACATATGAAGATGACTTCGAACCGATGGATGATGAGGAAACAAAAGAAAGTGCGTCGCCTGCCGATAATAGGGTTGTTCCCTTTGCTCCGGTGTCTAAGACTGAAATTGTGTGTGCCAACCACGATGTCAAACAAAGATCGTCTGTCACACATGATCATACTGAGGGAGACCCCGACAACACACCTCGCCTCAACTTCATGACCAATAGAGAGATCCACGCTTGGCACATGGACACGGTGCATGGAAAATTGGCAGCAGACATTGGACGAGTTTATCCCAGCAGCACGCGATCAGATGTAGATTTTGGATATCTTAGTCATCCTACCTCCAATGATCTGGTTCAGAGTCAATCAGGCTACCACCCCGGGTATTGTCTCACACACATGCATCCTAGCATTGCACACGTCTATGATAACTTGAATCAGGTTCCCGAATACAAAAGAATGAAGGAGAAAACCAAAAGGAAGGCCGGAAAGAGATCTTCTTATGTTGATGAAAACGAGCACGTTCGACGTAAGCCGTCCAACGCTAAAAAGAAAACCACGGTGGGTTACGTTCCCGGATATGGAGCTGTCCGGGTGATGAAGGAAGACGTCGGACAAGCTTGTCCTGGAGGGAGAAAGCGCACCTCCAGCAATACGTCATTTCCTGTCATCGAGCATCAGCTCAAACATGGCCGGACACAGAGGCCGGTTGTGGGGTACGTTCCGGGATACGGACCAGTTCGAGGACAACCCGTCCCACTTTTCCCGGTAGTGCCTTCAGAGAGAGTCGTGCTGCCTCCGTTAGATTTTGGTCAGGCCTGTAGTTGTAATGGTGACGTCAAGAGGAGCAAGAAAGGTCGTGACAAGAAGAGAAGCCAGGATCTGTTGGAGAATCGTGCTCGAGCCAAGCCGTTCAATACTTATGTGGACGAGGACGCGTCAAGAAGATTCGAACGCCAGTATGCTATGCATCGATAAAGACTGAAAGGGGTTTCTGAAAAAAAAAACATTGAAAATATTGCAATTGTGTTAATTAAATTGATAAGTTTCATAACCAGGTGTAAAGCAATATGTTAAGTTGAATTTAAAATCGAGAATAATTTTGATGTTAATTTTGAACAAGATTTAAAAAGAATTATCACCCCCTTCCCATAAAAAACACCTCCCCCCCCCCAAAAAAAAAAACCATGGGATTAAAAAAGTCTGAAATGATTAGATTAGAATGTGTAGTACTTTAGCTAATATGTATACATATTATTAATATGTATGAAAAAGAAATGAAAATATTTTTTAAAAAAAAAAACTAAAAGAAAAAAAAATTAAAAAAAAGAAAAGATAAATCTTAAAACAATAAAAAAAAATATCTCATGATTGATTGTTTTAAAGCTGTTACGTCTATTTTCCTTATAAATACAAGTTTGATGATTATTTTTGTAGTGTTCTGTCTTTATGTATTGAAATGTTATCATTTTCAGTGGACTATACGAGTACATTTATAATCTGTATAATTGGATATTTTAACTCTTTGTATTTTAACAAATATTTCAAAAGCAGAAAATGAATTGTTCTTACACAATGTACTTGTATTTATTATATGCCATGTTTTCTTTGAAATTAAATAAAATTTAATAATTAATGATTTGGATGTCGTTTATTTTACCTCCTTAAGGATGTTGAATGGTCACCAAATTACCCGTATGCATCACATATACCTTAAAATTTAAGATATGGTGTTTTTAGCAATAAAATGTCACTATTGAAAAGAGTTACAGATATCTTAACTTTAAAATTTGAATATATTATTCATAACATTTCCACTCAATGAGATCAAAGTAGTCTAAAAATGACAACGACCACCAGCCCTCTTAAGGTGGGTCGCGGGTTTACCCCATAAAAAATCTTACGAGAAAACATACCCTGAAAATTTGTCAAATCGTTCTGTAGGATTTACAGTTCATTATATAAAATATTTATCAAATTTGTCTACGCTGTTTTTATGCAATACCGCCTTGAACTTGGTATTGTTGATGGTGCTGTTTTGACGCTTTTCTAATGAATACATAGGGAAATGAGCATTTTTCAAGATGGAGTTATTTTGAGGAATTGCAAGTAACTCTTAAACAGTTTAGACAAATTTGTCAACTGTTTCTGTGCGTAAAGAAAAAGTGATTTAAAATAAATTTATGTAAAAAAATGATATGTGTTCTCGCTAGATTTTTTGCTATTTTATCTCCATTTTTAATAATTTTACTGAAAATTGCCGTATTTTCGTATTTGACGTCGTGAGTACGACGTCATTTATTTTTAACCCATTCAACTTATTTAGTGATAACATCACTTAAAAATCAAATTTAGACTTCTTAAGTTTAAACTAGAAGCTTACATTTTTTTAAAAAGCAATTTTGGAGAGAATGAAAATAACGAGCAGATAAAAAAAAAAAAAGCATATTTTTATTATGAATTCGAAGGCATAGGGCCTCCTGTGTACCCCCGCTTAGCATTGGCGTTAGAAAAACAATAGTTCTTAATTTTACTTTTGTATTATAAAGACATTTTTTTTTTTAAATTAAACAGATTTTTATAGTTGATATTAAGAATATTAAAATAAAAAGCCCACTTTCGCCCTCTTATTCTAAATCAGAAAATGCAGAGCATAGTATTTTTTATATCAAAAATTTAGAGGAAAGGGTGGTACCAAATTTTTAAGTAGGTTCCCAATTACCACGTTCTCTTTGTCAAATGTAATGTTAAATGTTAATGTAAATATATGTGAATAGTCTCAAATCTAGAAAACGGATGATATTTGTAAGATATTGACTTTTATTTTGGTTATCAAAATCTTTGCAACTAATTTAGAAAATTTAATTCCCCTGCTTTGCTCCTTCCTTTTATCGGTCAAAATAGTTACGATATACTTACTATAAATGCTTGTTAGTTTTTCTTCTTTTGAAGAATTATTACCTACCCAAACCCACATCTCTCTCTCTCTCTCTCTCTCACTCTCTCTCAAGTTTGAGACTACATGACTGTCATTACTTAGCTTTTATGGACGATTTCACAAGGAGTTAAAAAGTAACGCTCCAATTCTTGCTAATAGCGAGCGAAGCGAGCTCTAAGAACCAGTGTGCGCGGGAAAAAGAACGAGCTAAACCTACAGTTCATCAAACAAAATTTTTTGTCTACGTCCCATAATGCTCTCTAATGTTTTCACCCGTGGTGCTATGCCAAAAATGGTCGACTTTTAACTCGTAATTTACAGTGACTTAAAGTTTGAAGACACGTTTTGAGTACCGCATATGCTTTGGCGAGACTCAAAAGATTTGTTACATGCTTCCATACCTCCGTATTGAGTCGAGAAACGTAAACAAAGACGAACAAAGTCATGGATGACGTCACAGTGCACTCGCGCTATATTTCCCGCGATAAATTTAGAGGTGGATCAAACATCTGTAATCAGTGTACTGGCTATTTCAGTATAGACTGCGATACCTGCCTTATTGACATATGATTTGTTTTTATTTTTTTTTAATATAGAGATTTTATATGTATCCATACTAGCAAGAGCCATACTTTACTGTCATATCATCCATTTTTAAGCTAATTGTCCATGCATGTACAGTAGGCAGGTAAGTATATGAGTAGGGAGGAAATAAACCATAGGACATTTTGAACTAAATAAAAAGGAATTAAATGAAAAAATAAACAGTTAAAAAAATTATATAGATATTGCATATAGTCAGACCATCAAATTTAAAAGTGGGAAATTACACACCAACAAACAGAAACCGCTCTCTCTCTCTCTCTCTCTCTCTCTCTCTCTCTCTCTCTCTCTCTCTCTCTCTCTCTCTCTCTCTGTGCAATGCTTTATCAAAATCATTATCCCCAGGCTCTCGAATAAACATGTTTTGTCATTTAAAACAAGTTTTCTATAAAATAGAATTAAAATACTGGGAAATAAAATAACCTCTTTGTAAATCTTATAATTCATTATTGTTTTTTTTTTAATGCAAATACAGCCCATTTCAAAAGACGGAATAAAGGCGTTTCCTAATACGGTTTTACAGTTAGTGTGCAGTAAATAAGTTCCCGTTGTTTTTCACCGCATTGCGAGAGCAAAGTCAGAGATGACATTGCTTAAACTCAATAAACTGTTCATAAATAGGTCCCTAAGATCATTCATTACACCTAGAAAATATTCATCTTTCCATGGGGCAAATAATAAAGCTACTGAAGATGTGCGAGACTTACGGAACATTGGAATCATCGCCCATATCGACGCCGGGAAAACTACAACCACGGAGAGAATGTTGTACTACTCAGGGTTTACCAAACACCTAGGTAATCTGTCAATTGATTCAAAGCTTTGTTGAGTTTTTGGGGGAGCACTCTCGTCGATGTTATATATGGATTACGTTACTATTTATAATCACTGTAATATGACATGTTATTATTTCAAGCGGACAGGACTTTCACTCTTATAAATAATTTGTTAATTGTGCTACCTCGACCCTAGTCAAATACATAGAGAATAATACATTTATGCATTGAATGCTAATTATTGGATATCGTCAGTCCTATAACACACCTCGTCATGCAGACAAATTGAAGACTGCAGGTTAGTGCTGTATTCAAAGCTTATATTTACATTTTTTTAACTTCTTGCCTTGTCTGCAAATATGGAATATACCTCAAAATCACTGTATCATTCTAAAGGTAAGATCAAATTAATGGGAGAGCCACTGTAATAGCCACAAGCATGAACTTTGATTTTTGCTTGTCATGTTGCACTTCAACAGCTAGCGTTCAATGTTTGGGGGGTCATAATAAAACTCATCAATAGCCTGTTTGTATAACAGTGTTATAACTACATAGCTTTCCACACACTTTACGTGCAAATATTTAACATATGTGGAATGTAAATATACTCATTGCCCTTTTTAATATACCCTTTTCCATATCAAATCCTGTATCAACCAGAGACACCAAACTTAGGCAGGGGGCCGAATGCTGATATTGGTAAAGGACATGCTTAGCAGCAATATACTGATCACAGCATTTAAAAAAAATAGCTGCACTGAGTTAGACGAAAGTGAGTGGATTTCATTTTAGTCGAACTATGGGAACCACAGTTTGTGATCAAAATCGCTTGTTATTAGAAATACTAGAAAGATATAGGTTGTAATGCTCATAGAGGTACTTTGTGATTCATCTACAATTGTACGTGTATTTAAAATAGCTCCTGGAGGAGACTTTGTGGTATGTGAATTATTTCACAGGGGATGTGGACCACGGGGACACTGTGACAGATTACATGGAGGAGGAGAGAAACCGGGGCATAACAATTAACTCCGCTGTTGTGACCTATCACTGGAATAAGCACAGGGTCAATCTAATTGACACACCAGGTATCATATCACAATGTTATTCTATATTGATTGGATTGTTCAGGGGGCAGAAATACTCTATCGTTACTAATATAATCTGCATAGAAGTGATAATTACTGTTACTGCGGTCCTTATAAAGGACATTTATTTGATTACCGGTATATATGTGGCAGTTTTTACATGTATGGTAGTTACTTTGAATCACTGACCTTTTAATTTTCTATGTAAATAATTTCTTTATATAGTATATTTTATTATTATTATTTTTTCATATGCATACAAACATTTTAATAATATAATTCAAAGCCATTTTTTATTCATCCACTCACACATGCATGCTCACATTCACCCAGATTTGGTTGCTTGTTTAATAATGGCAAACAATTAATGTTAAAAATAAACAAAGAAGAAATGAAAAATTACTGAATTGTATCAAATATATGTTTCCATACATACCAGTTGTTGGCAAACTTTTGCATTTAAAATTTGTGACATGAAATATATTTTTCAACTTTGTATTTGTTATATAGATAAAATAACAGCCCTGGTAGACTAGGCAGTATATCTTTTTTAAGACAGCGAAATAAATATTATATATGTATACAAAATTATAAAGTTTACAACTTTGACTTTTGACAGTGGAAGTTCACCCAATAAAATATTAACATTGAAACCAATTCGTATATAGTATTTACCATTTACTATTTATGTGTTCATACCTTTTCCATTTTGCAGTTGCTTTTCTATGGGTTTATTTTTCTTTTCAGGGCATGTAGATTTCACGATTGAAGTAGAAAGGTCTGTCCGAGTTTTAGACGGAGCAGTTACAATTCTTGATGCTTCTGCTGGTATTGATTGCAAATACTTTGTTATGTCAACTCACAATTCAGTCTATTTATGATAAGAAAAAAAGCTGAATTTAACAATGCTTATAGTTTTTCACTAATTATGTAAATCATCTAATGCATATATAGTGTCTTTTAAACGAAGTCTTTCATGCAAGGTAGTACATGTATAATAAAATGTTTGAAAAAATGTATTAATTTGACAGTTAACATTGGAAAAATACAATAGAGTGCAACTGGGGCATTTTAGTGGAAAGTAATGTTGTTTAATTTCAAAATAAACTAAGCTGGGCTGTTTGTTCAGTTTGATGTCTTTGCTTGATTTTATTTTAGGTGTTGAAGCTCAGACTGTCACTGTGTGGAAGCAAGCCAGCAAGCACCATGTTCCGTCCCTCATTTACTTGAACAAACTAGACAAAATGGGAGTCAGTGTGGAACTTTGTTTGGAGTCAATAAGACAAAGACTGCACATTGAACCATTTCTAATCAACTTTCCCTATGGACCTGATTTACAGAAATTTCAAGGATTAGTAGACATTGTTGAAATGGCTAAATACGAATGGGACTTAGCAAAATCTCCTGATGGAAGAAAATTCTCTGTTCATCCACTAACAGAGAAGAGTGATGGTAAAATTTGGGAGTATGCAATGAAAGAAAGGTCTAATTTGATTGGTCAGCTAAGTAACACTGATGAGAAAATAGCAGATGAAGTTCTATTGGTAGACAGTATAGATAAGATCAAAACTGAATTTGTGAGAAAAGCTCTAAGAAATGCAACAATGAAAAGACAATTAACTCCTGTTCTATGTGGATCCTCCTTAAAGAATAAAGGAGTCCAGCCTCTGATGAATGCTATCTACGACTATCTACCCAGTCCGAGTGATCGGGAATTTCCATTTCTTGAGTATTATGGATCAGATCTTTGTGCATACGCTTTTAAAACTATTCATGACCAGCAAAAAAATCCTCAGACCTTCTTTAGGATTTACTCAGGAATTATGCATTCAGGGAGTGACATTCAGAACCTTAATAGGCATTGTAAAGAGAAAGTGAAAACATTGTCTAGAATATTGGCCAACGATTATCACAGAATAACAGCAGCTCATCAGGGAGACATTGTTTGTGTGTCTGGACTTACTGAGGTAGGAACAAGTTTTTTTTTTTTTTTTATTTAAATCAGGCAGGAGACATTGTATCTATTTTCAAACAAATGATCTTGGTGTATTGTAATGTCAACAATAAATTGTTACCACCATTTGCTGGTGACATTATATTATACCAGACCACAGTTATTAAAAAGTTCTGGATATTCTTGAAATTAAAATTAGTAACTTTTCAGAGCTGGATTAAGTCTATTCCCTTTTGTTAGTGTGTTCATTTTTTGATTTTTTTGTAAGTGTGTACAAAAGAACTCGTTTTGTTGATTTTTCTAAATAAATTGCTGAATGTTTGCTTCACAGACCAGAACCGGAGACACTGTTACCTCCAAAGAAAGGTTGGCCCGAATCAGACCCATGCTGAGGCAGTATGAGCACAGGCATCATGAGGAGGAGGATTCTTCACACGACCCTGAGAGTCATGATGACCTTGACCATGACGTGGTGCTAGCCGGTCTACAGGTGCCCTCACCTGTTTACTTTTGTTCTGTGGAACCTCCTTCAATGGCTAGCCAGAAAGACCTTGACCTTGCCTTAGAATGTCTTCAGAGAGAGGACCCTAGTCTCAAGGTCATATTATTGTTTTTATACCAGTAACTTATAAACTCTTTTGTTTGAATTATCTTTATTGAAAAGTTGTCGTCAATCAAATTTAAATCATAAAAACATTAATTAAGGTAGCTCCATACTCGTAAAATTCTCTGAGGAAAGTTGAAAAACCGAACTGATTTCGACTTAATAGACTTAACTGTCATCAATTGTTAGAAAAAATATACATGTCATCACACTTTTTGAGATGCCAGATAAACATAAACTAAAGCGTATTTTAGCATTAGAAAAATGTATTTTTTTCTGTTAAAAGTAAAATCTTGTTGGCAGAAATTTGTTTTTCTTGTTTAAATTTAATGTCAACTTTATCAGAAAACTAAAATTACAAAAATATTTTAAAATTAATCTTTGGAATAAGAAAAACTATAGCATTTAAACATACAACTGAGAGAAAAGTCAGAAAAAGAGTTATTTCCCCTTTGCATAGATAAAATATATAAAAATTTGGAAATTTAGTATAAAATTAAGTGCGAAAATATCTTTAACCTACCAATAATTCTAATTACATCCATGTGATTATATTCACATAAAATAAATAAAACTATCTTGCACAATTTTTAAAGAATTCAAAGTTTTACAAAAAAGTGTGACGTCACAGAACACTGGATCTACTTTAAATCCATTCAAAAGTTCTATACCTGTATTTTTAATTAATCTGATAATACTTTGAAAATAGAAACTTATGATATCTTAATTTCCATCTTGGTTTTATGTTATTTTTTTCCTGTATATAAGATTTGATTGTGAAATCTATTTTTCATTGTATCTACTAGATGAATTAATAATTTATAAGTTAATGATGTGATTGTCATGTTTTGACTCGCTTATCTATTTGTATATAAGTTGTTTGTACTTGGCCTTATAGGTGGAGGTGAACCAAGAGACGGGCCAGACCATCCTGTCTGGGATGGGAGAGTTGCATCTGGAGGTCATCAAACACCGCATACTGTCAGAGTTCAAGGTCGATGCCTACATGGGTCCCCTGCAAATCGCATACAGAGAGACCATTGAGGACAAAGTCACCCACACAGAGACCCTAGAGAGTACGGTCGGGGGAAGTAAACACCACGCAGGCATCACCCTGACGGTCAGTCCCAGTACAGACACAAACAGGAAGAGGAACGTGTTGTTTAAACCGCTGGAAGAAAAGTCGTTTATGATGACGCCAAAGTTCAGGAAGATGTACAAGTCTGCTATTGAAAATGCTGCAAAAACCTCTCTCTCTTATGGTATAAGTCAACTTCACTTAATTATCTTGTTAAGGTTCCTCGCTATACACCTAGATTTACTCTTTTTAAGATGCTATGTCACAAGATGGCAATTTGAATGTTTTGTCAAAATGTTTCTATCAATCGATTTGGGTGAATGTTATTTTAGCTTAGTGGTTATAGTATTGGGCTTGTGAACCGCAGATCATGAGTTTGAATCCGCTTGATGCTTTTGTTCACACTTACTGAATTAAAATTTTGAAAATATAATTTTTTATCCAAAATTGCACAAAGGGCATGGTCACGATTTTGGTCCAAAATTATTTTTCCAAATTTAATGTTTCAGAAGGGCATTTTTAATAGGCAACCAAAATTTGAGGGTATTCTTTTGAGTTAAAAGCAAGTTACAGGGCTTACAATTCTTTTTATGTAAACAAAGCTTTTGTTAACTGGGTTTTCCAACAGATAATCCGGTTATTAAAATGGGGAAAATGGCGGGCGGGCGGTTGCCAAAAGGGTACCCTCGTTGTACGGATAACTCCTCCTACAGTTTTCATGATAGGAAGTTGTTCTTTTGCAGATCAATTGTACATATATCAGAGGTGTGCATATTGCTAGGATTTTGATTTCCAATACCGGTAATTAATGAAAAAAATACCAGCTTTTGAATTTAGTCATTTTTTGGCAAAATATTGCATATAGGGTACTCCATTTCACTGGATACGGGTTGACATGGATTATGGATACAGTTCACATAAAAGAAAACCCGGTTTGCTGTCACATTGACAGCTTATCACTTGTTTACATTTTGAATGTTGAAGAGAAAATTTCAGTTTTAGACCTATAATGAATGTGTTAAATGTTAAGAACTTTTTATTTATACTTAAAATGAAAAAGAAGATAGACTAACCAGCTTGAAAATGATTTTTTACTGGTATACGGGCCTTGTTTACTCTATATCTTGCATATAGCTCTATGATTGACTCTCAAATTTCATATGATCATTAAAAATTCCCTAAGCATTGTGTATAATAAAAACAGAAAATAGAGTTTAACCAAAACCGTGACCATGCCCCTTTAAGGCATTATATTGTAAAACATTCAATGTAACTTGAAGAACTACAAAGTAATGTTTTAACAAATTCAAACTGTGGTACATGTATCTACTGCAAGATATCTAATGCATCCTTTCTTCTTTCAAAGGTCCAATATTGAATTTCCCAGTGATAAATGTGGATGTCATTATCCACAATGCGGATTTGTCTTTTGATGCCTCTCCCAACGTGGTCGCAGCGGCTGTTTCCAAATGTATCTACTCAGCATTAAAGAGAGCCACGCTCCACCTACTGGAACCAGTAATGAATCTAGAAGTATGTTTAGATAATTTATATATTAAAAGAGTTCACACAGTTTTAGTTTGATAAGAGATTTGGGCTCAGTTGTTGATCATGCTCACTTGTTGATTTTTGAATAAAACTGTTCACAACTTGATCTGGCAGTTTATCCTTTATTTGTTGAAGTTTATTATTTTTTAATATGATTAGATGAATTCTTTAGGTGTTGAAAGATTAGTTAGGTTCTTTATTTTATGAAGTTGAAAATGTTTATATTAAATAAGTTTGACTGGTATATTGATATGTAATCTATCTGATTTTATGGAACGCATCAACTGCCTTATTTGATTGAAATTCATTTTATGATGATACTTCTTTACTACATGCTGATACTTCAACATTATATGATGATATTTCAACATTACATGCTGACACTTTATCATTACATGCTGATACTTTACCAATATTTGCTGATACTTTATCATCATATAATGAAGATCATCCACATAAGGCAGTTGAGGTGTTCTATCCTATTTAATTACAGTTGGTAACTTGGTATTTTATACATGTACATTGTACATGTACAAATACCAATACTCCTAGTCAGTGATTTTTTAGAGTATTTAAAAAAACAAAAGTTATCATGCATCCATAAAGGATTGAATGTATAATTTGGAAGCCTGTATATTCTGTATATTTTGAAATTACAAAGTTAAAATTTTTGTGTTTCAGATTACAGCAAATCAGGACTTTTCTTCGACCGTTCTCCACGATTTGTCCACCAGACGGGCCAAGATAGAACGTGTGACCCAGAAGGATGACATGAAGGTCATTCAGGCCACGGTTCCTCTGTCCGAACTGAGGCACTACTCCAACACCCTCCGGAAGATCACCCACGGACAAACCTCCCTCAGCATGGAGTTTTCTCATTACGAGGAGATGTCAGAGGCAGAGAAGAACAAGGCCATTGAGGAGGTCACTGGGTTCCCAGTCAGCCCCGAGTTGTTTGACAGCAAGGAGTAGCGGGGGAGGGGCTAGCCTAATGGTGTGATGTCTAGTGCTGTTTTAACTTTAATTTACTCTTGAAGGCTTTAAGCGTTTTTCTGTGGTGCATTTTATAGGATTTTAGAAATTGAAAAATCTGACAGCAGTATTTATTAAATAAATACTATATATTAGTAAATTTAGTTTATAAATCTGAATACCAGTACGTTTGTATATACATGTATAAATAAATGTAGAACAAATATAAAATTTTCAATTTATTTTCACAAGTAAATATTAAATTCATGAATGATACTAGTTATTATTTCCTACAAAAATATGATATACGAAAAAATGTCCTGCTCAGTTGTACAATTTATTGCAATTATATATAAAAAGAAAAAATACCGTACATCTCATTTCTTTAGTCTGAGATAACAAATATAGTAAGCTAAGATAGTTGTACAAAGAAAAAAAGAATATTACACAATTGAATTGCTGTCACTGGTTTCACCCAGCATATGAAGTTTGATCAATAATGTGAAGTATTTTTTTGGAAATAAAAGTAAATTCAAAAAGATATATAGTTAATTGAAGATTATAGGGAAAGTTTCCATCAGAAAATTAGCATGCAGTGCATTTGCTCTTTGGAAAATTTGATAAAATTTTGTAAACATTAAAAAAGGTAAACCAGCATATAGTCATGAAATGTAGACTGGTTCTCTCATCCGTGTATATCTTTTGCATGATAATCTCTTTGACATTGTTAATATTGTTATGTGTGAAGGATAGAGAAAAAAATGGACAGGACAGACTTGAAGACCCCTAGCCACCCACATGGTTGGGTACAGACAGTACCCAATGGCTGATAAACCAGGTTGCATGTAGAATTGTTAATGGGGATGTGCAGCCATCTTGTACATTTGAGGATAAGAATGTAAACATTTCTTGAACTGGCTTGTTTCTGCCTGAAACTGGCCAAAAATGTTGCCAACAGATATAAAAGCAATAAATATAAAGTCCTACATGCCATTTTGTTTGAAAAGTATGCATACAGAACAGGACAATGCTTTTTAATCACTCTGGACAGCTGTTGAACTGCGCAGCTACAGATTTATTTTGAAGATTTTAAAATCTGAAAAAATATGAAGGGGGGTTCATTGGTATCCTCTCTACAAAAGAGTATTTTACTATATTCTTTATAGAGCTCTTCATCTTCAGGAGGTAAATACAGTCTAAAAAACGGCCATGGCCATTCAGCCCTCTTAAAAGCAACAAACGCACCAAGAAAACAGTCACTAACTCGTCTCACACATTACATCATGGGATATTCATCAGGCTACCAGGTCTATTTACACTTGAAGTGGGGTCTGTTGTCCTCGACGGGCACAGAATCTTTACTCTGCATTACTTTCAACATACATCATGGTCACAAAATCTGAAAGTAATAATTATGTGGGGTTGTTTTGAAAAAATAAACTATAACTAGAGCAAAGCTCGTTGCAAAGCAACGAGTGGGTCTTCCGTTAATATCGGAAGTAAAGCTGGAAGTTCCTGTAAAAGCAGAGCTCTTAAACCAATAACAAGAGAACTTAAAATAAAAATGTGAAAAAAATCGAATATTCCTGGTACGACTTAACAAAATACGATTGATTTTAAGTACGACTTAACAAAGACCTTTCTGATTTTCAGAACGACTGAACAAAAAAAATCCGAATGTGTTCAGGTACGACTTAGCAATTATTTTTGGTGCGAGTTAATTTTACTTTGAACATTACGCTATTTTTTAAACCAAGGACGCAGAATCAAAATTTCCGGAAAAATCAATTTTTAAACCCTGATATCTCTGTAATGCATCGTCTGATTTTCAAACGGATTTCAGTTTCGTATTCAGCATGACCAACTCTACAAACCTCATAATTAATTGAAATTGAAACGAAAAATTCGAAAATTCGAAAATTTTAAAACACTTCCGGTTTGGACCGGAAGTGACGGAAACTTAATTCCAGCCTTATGTCCAAATAAAAACGATTAATGCTTCAACACAGAAAATCCCAAGTCTCTATCTTGAAGCGTTTTTGAAAAACGCCCTGGACAAAATCACTTTTTTGAAATTTAAAAATTGACGTAACGTAAAAACAAAAGTGACGTCGCAGTTAAAAATTTGACATCTCTGAGGCACAATAATGCCTAATAATCCCTGAAAGTTTCATGTATATCCGTTGAAAACTTTTTGAGATATTAAGCTTTAAAAAAGTCAGAAAAATAAAGAAAAAGAAAAAAAATAATAATAAAAAGAAACAATAGAAAAACAAGAGGGTCTTCCGTTGGAAACGGAAGACCCTAATTATATTAAGGGCAACAATTTTAAGTGTTAATCAATAATGTATCCGAAAGTCTATATGATGGTTAGTTTGGTTATTGATCTTTGTCAAAGAAAGTTTATACAGGTTTGCATATGCTCTCTACCTAATTTTACCACCCTCTGTATTATGGTAATGGGTATATATATATTTTATCAATAGAAAAATGTTAGGGGTGGGGCTAGACTAATCATTAAAAATTTTGACAAGCATAAACAAGAGGCCCAGGGGCCACATCGCTCACCTGAGCCTTAACTCTGATCAAATTAGCATTACAGTATCAAAATCAAAATATCTTTACAACTAAGTACAGTAGATCTTGCTAAAAAAAAATTGAAAATCTGCCAATTTTTATCCACATCTTTTTTTGGGTAAATACCAAGCCCCTTTCGTTGTTGTACCTTTAAGAAGATTTTTCTCTAATCCTATATACCCCCTCCCCATTTTGTGGCCTCACTTTTCTCTAGGGAATCATTGTTTCATCAAACTTAAATCTGCATAACCTGAGCTTTCACACAAAGTACTGAGTTTTGGACTGAAAACTTTCCAAGAATATTTTTAAAGATTTTCTCTATATATTCCTATGTAAAAATTCAACCCGCCATTGCTGCCCCGCCCTACCCACAGGGCCTATGATTTTGCAAACTAGAATTTACACTACCCGAGGATGCCTCTTCGCAAGTTTAAGCTTTTCTGGCCAAATAGTTTTTAAAAAGAAGATTTTTAAAGATTTTCTCTATATATTCCTATGTAAAAATTCATCCCCCATTGTGGCCTCACTGTACCCTGGGACTATGATTTAACCAAACTTGAATCTATACGATCTGGGGATGCTTCCACTCAAATTTGGGCTTTCCTGACCTAATAGTTTTCATCAGAAGATTTTTAAAGATTTTCTCTATATATAAAAATTTATCCCCCATTGTGGCCCCGCCCTACCCCCAGGGACCATGATTTGAACAAACTCGAATCTACACTTTCTACGGATGCTTACACGCCAATTTGAGCTTTCCTGGCCTAATAGTTTAAAACAAATTTTTAAAAAGATTCTCTATAAATTTATGTATAAAAATTCATACCCCAATTGTGGCCCCACCCTACCCCCGGGGACCATGATTTGAACAAACTTGAATCTACACTATCTAAGGATGCTTCCACTCATATTTGAGCTTTTCTGGCCAAATAGTTTTTAAAAAGAAGATTTTTAAAGATTTTCTCTATATATTCCTATGTAAAAATTCATCCCCCATTGTGGCCTCACTGTACCCTGGGACTATGATTTAAACAAACTTGAATCTATACGATCTGGGGATGCTTCCACTCAAATTTGGGCTTTCCTGGCCTAATAGTTTTCATCAGAAGATTTTTAAAGATTTTCTCTATATATAAAAATTTATCCCCCATTGTGGCCCCGCCCTACCCCCAGGGACCATGATTTGAACAAACTCGAATCTACACTTTCTACGGATGCTTACACGCCAATTTGAGCTTTCCTGGCCTAATAGTTTAAAACAAATTTTTAAAAAGATTCTCTATCTATATGTATAAAAATTCATACCCCAATTGTGGCCCCACCCTACCCCCAGGAACCATGATTTGAACAAACTTGGATCTACACTATCTAAGGATGCTTCCACTCATATTTGAGCTTTCCTGGCCTAATAGTTTTTGAGAAGAAGATTTTTAAAGATATTCTTTATATATTCCTATGTAAAAATCCATTCCCCCATTGTGGCCCCGCCATACCCCCAGGGACTATGATTTGAACAAACTTGATTCTACACTACCTGAGGATGCTTTCATTTTAATTTGAGCTTTTCTGGCCAAACAGTTTTTGATAGGAAGATTTTTAAAGATTTTCCCTATATATTCCTATGTAAAATTTGATCCCCCTGTTGTGGCCCCACCCTTGAATCTACACCACCTGAGGATGCCTCCACACAAGTTTAAGCTTTTCTGGCCAAATAGTTTTTGAGAAGAAGATTTTTGAAAAAAACCAACAAATTTTCAATAATTCTCAATTATCTCCCCTTTAAAGAGGGCGTGGCCCTTCATTTGATAAACTTGAATCCCCTTTACCCAGTGATGCTTTGTGCCAAATTTGGTTGAAATCTGCCCAGTGGTTCTGGAGAAGAAGAAGAAAATAAGAAAAGTTTCCAACGACAACGCAGCCAACGCCAACACCAACGCCGACGACAGACAATGGACAAATTTTGATCAGAAAAGCTCACTTGAGCTTTCAGCTCAGGTGAGTTAAAAAGTGTGCCATAAGCACTGAACAGCAGTATATCTATCACCAGAGATACATATATCAGATATTTCAGTTGCTGAAACAATGTAGGAAGTGATACATAGACAGAGTTGTTGCCCTTATGAGGTGTGGCCAAGTTCACAAACGACCAAAATATGAACTCTAATATATACACATATTATTTGTATTCTGATTTGATGTAATGGTTATCAACATGTATTCAGATATTGTGAATGTTTTTCAAGCAACAATTAGCATTAGTTTGACTAATAAAAAAATATCAAAAATGGAAAAATTGAATCCTGCACAGCATTTCGTAGACAACAATACATAATACATAGATTAAAAGTTACTCTTAATTTGAAAATATCAAGAGAAACAGAGAGAGTAAAAGGACATACTGGAATGACATGTACATGTATATACATAATATGTGTAAAAAGATGACATAAAAGCATCAAAACTTTTGCAATAAATACAATATAGATCACCTGATTAATACTTCTCTCTTGCTCACTCACTCACTCTCTCTTTTTTACTTCATATTAACAAGACCAACAAAGTATACAATATAACGTGTAACAAAAATAAAACAGATAATAACTTTACTTGTGTCTGGAATGGATAAGCATGAAATGGTAAAAATATTCTGTCACTGCTGACAACTGTGAGTATAAATCTACACTAAAAATGGTCCATATATGTGTAATTAGGAATATATACAGAGAGATTTATCGGTGATTTTTCAGTATTCCACACGTTAAGTAGAACTAAAACTGTCCTAATGGGACTAATACCCCCGCGAGGCTAATTTCAAATGGGACAAATAATTGAATTGAATAATAAAGGTTTGGAACACATGCAAAAAAAATTCTACAATTGTAAAAAAAAAAAAATTAGCTAACAAAGAAAAATTAAAATCAAAATTGTCAGAATTTCACTGTGAATACATATCTGTAACAGTAATACATTTACAAATGTATGTATCTGATGATATATTTTTTAAAAAATTTAATTGATTTAAAAAACCCCCAACAAAATGACATTAACCCCTCCCTTTGCAGTAAATGGAAATACCGGTAGCCAAGCAATGCTCTTCTGTTGATAAAACTTTCAATATCTTTCTAATAAGAGTCTTGACAGATGCAATTAATTGTTATACCCGCACTTTCTAAAGAAAGTTCGGGTATATTGTTGTTACCCTGTTCCGTCCGTCCGTCCGTCCGTCTGTCACGATTTACTTTAATTCTCAAACTGCATCTTATAAACCAGCAAACTGAACTCTTGGAGTTTAATTCAGGGTATCATGTTGTTTTGTAAAAAGGTTTCAAAAATTCTCTGTTAGTCCTGGGGGTCAAATAATTGGTAAAAAATGATGTTTTTTCACAAAAAACCTTCTTCCTCGAACTCCTCCTACATTTTCAACAGTTGACAAATCATCTCTTGGAATATGTTTTAGGGTATCCTATAGATGCGCAAAAAGGTTTCGGAATTTTCAATTTTGTCCTGGGGGTCATTAAATGGCTGAAAATGTTGGTTTTTTTTTTTGTTTTTTTTTTTTTTTTTTTTTTTTTTTACAAAAAACTGGTTTCAGAAACGTCATTTTTTTATAAGTAGCCAAATAATCTTCTAGAATATGATTGGGGGTGTCATATTGAAGTATGATCAGGTTCCAGATTTTTTTTTATTAAGGGGATCAGTGGGCAACAAAAATGACGTTTTTTTGCAAAAAAAATATGGTTCCCAGAACTCCTCTTAAAACTTTTGGAGTAGCTCCGTCATCTCTTAGGATATAATTGAGGCTGTCCCATAGATGTGCAATAAGGTTTTAAAAAATTTAAATTTCATCCAGGGAGTCAAATAGTAGCAGAAAATTGACGTTTATCACTAAAAAAAAACCATAGATCCTAGAACTCCTCTTATGATTTAATAAATAGACACATCATATCTTGGGATATAATAGGGACTGTTCTATAGATGTGCAGTAAGGTTTTAAGAATTTAAATTTCATCCAGGGAGTCAAATAGTAGCAGAAAATTGACGTTTATCACTAAAAAAAAACCACATAGATCCTAGAACTCCATATCTTGGGATATGATAGGGACTGTTATATAGATGTGCAGTAAGGTTTTAAAAATTTAAATTTCATCCAGGGAGTCAATTAGTAGCAGAAAATTAACGTTTATCACTAAAAAAACTAGATGCTGTCATTAGACAGTAATACCCGCACCAAGTGTTTGCCCCTAAATAACACTGTTTTGTACCAGTTTAATAAAAAATGAAGGCCACATGCAAGCTCCGGTAATACATTTAAAAATTACAATTTTCATAACTGAAGGATGAGATCCCTTCCCATATGATAATACACATGAGCAGCACTTTATGTGCTATTTGGGGTTGAACTATTTGCAGTAAAATTTCAGTAATTTTCAATAATCTTAACATTTCATGTCATAGAAAGTATAATGGTCTATATAATTATTACAAACAAAATTAAAAATTAAATTATGCCCCCTCCCCATGGCGGTTGCCGGTCTTAGATTTGCTTCTGTGTGCCTACATGTACATCATCGTGTGCACAGATTTAGAGAAGGGGTGGGAGTGAGGGGTCCAGACCCCCCCCCCCCCGTATGAAAATTCATTTTTATTAATTGTAAAATTACCAAAAATACACATTTGACCCCAATGCTATTACAGACATGTAAACGCTCTAACCCATTGCGCTTCAATGTTAGGTAACATTATTTGGGGGATAAATATTTAATCAATATCTAATATACTTTAATATTGTTTATCTCAATAGAAAGTATACATGTACATCACAATATGTAGGTGTCCTGCACCACCTTAAAGCTGTTATTTACCTAATAAAATAGTGCAAGTGGATTTGAAGAATATGTCATAAAAATGCATGCATGTTACAAATGAATGATCTTCGTCTGAAGTTACGTACACAACACAGGTCTGCATATCTCATTAGCGGGTACTAGTTTTAGCCAGCTCTTCGATTAGATTGGTTCACGTGTATACATACATGGGTGTTGC
Organism: Magallana angulata; assembly: GCF_025612915.1. Taxonomy (NCBI): domain Eukaryota; kingdom Metazoa; phylum Mollusca; class Bivalvia; order Ostreida; family Ostreidae; genus Magallana; species Magallana angulata. The sequence goes on along the minus strand of NC_069113.1, from coordinate 40,303,484 downwards.
TAAAACGCGGAACGGAAAACGGAACGGAAGGGAAAACGGAAAATCTTATCTAATGTTATTTACCTCATAGATTTGTTAATCATGCTAAAACGATATACTTTATGTACCTTTTTAATTTTTTTTTGAAAGATTAGCAATATTAGATTATTTTTTCAAGAATATTTATTTCCTCAAAATTAACAGTACATGCATTGACCACTATATTCTGTCCCAAAATATCCTCGATTCACTTTTTGCTGTATATTTATATATACCTCAGGGTTCAAGCGATTCTCTTTTAGAAGCATTAAACATTCTCATTATTCTTTCTTTAAAACGTCCTCTCTAGCTTATCAGCTGGTATAAATACACGGCTAAAAATAAAGAAGTCTACGGGGTTTTGCATTTCAACAGACCCGGATGATAGTGTTGAAAAATTGTGCAAGGTCTTCTGAGTGACTTCCAAATGGAGAAAAGATGTCAACATTTTCCATTATAAATTGTCCAAATGTGCTGCATGAATATTTTGGGATCGACAGACTATAGTCTCAATATATAATCGGAAAATCAAACCAGGCAACGTCTAGAGCTTTCTATTCGGATCATATGTATATAGCTGCTAGAATAAACAACTGCTCTAAGTAATGCAAACGTAAACAAAATTGCATTGCTAAAAATACTAGTTTCACAAATTACTAGTTTCACAAATTACCGGGTATTTTAATGTTTACTGTATTTTAATTTTTAATGTCGTCAATCCTACGGGTTTTTTTCTTCCATCTCAATGATACTGTATCGTCTGTATGATAAAAGATCGTCTAGAACACCGAAAATTCAATTTTGATGTAAGTATATACATGCACATCATATTTGAAATATAAAAATACTCAAAACACGCATAAAACGCTTTCACTAACTGCGTACGTTACGCTGATATGCCAGCAATACCATATAAGAAAAATAAGTAAAAAGTTGTAGCTAATTTGCTCGTTTAATCATGTTAATGTTTCACAATTCGTATACATTTGATTTTTCCGTTTCGTAGTTAACTAAAGCCGAATGAATACAATGCTATAATTGATAGACATTCATATGAATATTAATAAGATAACAACATGTTGATAATCATTCATTAGATATAAATAAAAGATACAAAGTAAATCGTGTCTGGCCAGTCTATACCCTTTTTAAGCAATAAACGTGATGATATTTTCCATTCCGTTCCGCTTTCGGTTCCGTTTTCCGTTCCGCGTTTTAGCAACACCCATACATACATGTCTGTGTTTTCCGTATGCAGAAAAGGATTAGTTAAGATCAGCTAAAGGAATTCATTATTGTGTTTTAATTGGATTGTCATTATGATGTTGACCAATTTAGGTAAGCATAATACATGTAGTAGCAGTAGCACAATATAATGAGATGCCAGCATACATATAGAAGTTCTACTTTCACCTTCTAAATGTGATCTCCCTTTGACAGCATACTGTATCATCATCTTTTGATATTTAAATAAGCTTATCATCGTTACCTATCCTATCGCATTTGTAGAGTTTCTGTCATTTTAGTTGCAAAAGTTATTTTTTTCATTTGTCAGACTGCATGCACTATTGAGTTGACCCCATATTGACCCTGTATAAACAATTTCTTATTAAATTTGTGTATTATATGTAAGTAGGTGTAGACACTTAACATTTTTATATGAGTTATAATAGGAAGGAAGGAGTATTTCTTTCTTAATGTATTATAATGCATCAAATACAATGTAAATCATGACCTTATGGGACTGTTCTGACCCCACGAAACAGGAAAATACAAAATATCTTCTAATGTCATTATGATGCATCAAATGGTGTAAAGTACATTAATAACCCCCAGATGTTGTTTTTAACCCCCCCCCCCTGCCTTTATGAAATAGGAAATGATATGATACATTGTATATTTTGTTAACTTCTGAGATCTGAGATCCTCATCCCTAAACCATATAATTTATTTTTGCTCTTTGTGTCATTGCGCGTAAAATTGTATATAGATTATGCCCCCTTGGAGACACCCTGACATTTTAGAACTAGAAATAATAATGTATTTTATCTTTAAGGTATTCATATGTGATATAGTATTGTTTGATCCATGTGGGGTATTCCTAGCCTAATGATGTCACTGCTTTCTTTAGGAGACTTACAATTGCCCCAAATAGGCAAATTATACAAATGGAAATGATGCATATAACATTTTGTTTATAAATCTTAAAAATTGAATTAAGCAATTTCCAAAATGTTAATGTGAATCACGAGAGAAAAAGTAATCAAGAAATGATTTAAGATTTGCTACTGTACACATGTAAGAATGTATTAAGAAGACTGAATCTTTATAACCAGGTTAGATTGGGGGGTGGGGGGGGGGGGGTGAATGTGGAGTATAAACATTTATAATTTGAATCATTTATTGTTATTTATTTTAACTTGTCAATGAATACTACGTATTGATCCCAAGGTGAGATATGACCTCTGATCATATCTCAATAGATCATTTGTCAATTATGCAAGGTGTACTATTTTTTTTTTAAGAATAACATTTTTTACCAGTTTATAAAAGTTTTTAGACACCCAAATTATATTTTGATTTTATTAGATCATTTGACAAGGGGGGGGGGGGGGGACAGTTTATATTTGAGTTTGTTTGGGAGTGGGGGTTCCAAGTCCTATATTTGACAATTTTTAATGTAATTTAAAATAAGACTAAGCCATACTACAGTCATGAACATGAATAGTATAGAACAAAATACAAACTAATACATGTACATGTATATATACATAGGAAGTATTACAAAACAGATGATTGATCTATATCTGGGTTCTTTAATTGAATGATATATCATGTACATATTATATTATTGTTTCTTTGTTCAAGTCATTTAAGATGGTATGTAGGTCATGATCCCAAGTGCTCTTCCTGAAATTATTAAATATCATAAAAACCATTGAGATCCCCACCTTAATCCAAAGATATTATTCCTCCTTAGGTCATGCTGGCGCATCAGATCATTATGGCATGTAAGTCATGACCCTAAGGGGTAATCCTGACCCCCTTAGAATCAGAAATTGTCAATTATCTTTAAAATATTGATGTTTGATGATCCTATCTCTAGTTAATCTTTATTATTAAGTCTCCCGAATGGAATTTGGAGACTTATTGTTTTTGTACGGTTCTTAATACATGTATTATTATTATTCATCTTCTTTTTCTTCTTTCCTGATCTGAACTTGTTTCTTCTCAGAGATGGCTGAACAGAATTGTACAAAACTCTAGGATATGATAGGCCTGCATATCTAGTTGTGCACCCTGGTTTGATTTTTTTTTTTTAGGTTAGACAATCATTTTTCGGGGGAGGGGGGGGGTGTCAAGAGGGTGTGGGGTCTAACATTGAACCTTGTAGGAAGAATTGTAGACTCTATTGTAAATGGTAACTTGAAAACGGACAAAGATAATAATATAGGGTTTTCATAATCATATATTGGCTGTTACTGGCAATATATAGGGTTTATTAGATCTGACCCCTGGGGTAATCCCCACCCCCCAGGAGTTTGAAATTACCATATATCTCAGAAACTGTTATAATCATGACCCCTAAACCATATATATTCATGTTTCTGATGTCAAGGGGCATCAAATGTTATGTAGGTCATGGGCCCTGTGGGTGGTCCTGACCCCCTCAAACAGCAAGTCCTTTAATATCTTCAAAACAGTTGAGATCCCCACCCTTAAACCATATATATTCTTGTTCCTTGTGTCAAGGGGCATCAAACGGTATGTAGGTCATGGGCCCCGGGGGTGGTCATGACCCCCCTTGAACAGGAAGTGCACGAATATTTCGAAAACGGTTGAGATCCCCACTCCTTAACCATAAATATTCTTGATCCTTAAAGGGCATCAAAAGGTATGTACCGGTAGGTAATGGGCCTCAGGGTTAAATTTAATTTTTCAAAACGATAATGCACATCTATGGAACAGTTTCTATCATATCCCAAGATATGATGTGTCTATCCATTAAATCATAAAAGGAGTTCTAGGATCTATGTTTTTTTGAAGTGATAAACGTCATTTTTCTGCTACTTTTTGACTCCCTGGATGAAATTTAAATTCTTAAAACCTTACTGTACATCTATAGAACAGTCCCTATCATATCCCAAGATATGATTGTCTATCCGTTAAATCATAAGAGGAGCTCTTGGATCAATTTTTTTTTTTTAGTGATAAACGTCAATTTTCTGCTACTATTTGACTCCCTGGATGAAATTTAAATTTTTAAAACCTTATTGCACATCTATAGGACAGCCCCAATTATATCCCAAGAGATGACGTAGCTACTCCAAAAGGTGTAAGAGGAGTTCTGGGAACCATATTTTTTTTGCAAAAAAACGTCATTTTTTGTTGCCTACTGATCCCCTTAATATAAAAAAAAATTCTGGAACCTGATCACGCCTCAATATGACACCCCCAATCATATTCTAGAACTTCATTTGGCTACTGCCAAAAAAAAAGACGTTTTTGAAACCAGTTTTTTTGTAAAAAAAAACCCGTCATTTTTCAGCCATTAAATGACCCCCAGGACAAAATTGAAAATTCCGAAACCTTATTGCGCATCTATAGGATACCCTAAAACGTATTCCAAAAGATGATTTGTCAACTGTTGAAAATGTAGGAGGAGTTCGAGGAAGAAGGTTTTTTGTGAAAAAAACGTCATTTTTTTACCAATTATTTGACCCCCAGGACTAACAGAGAATTTTTGAAACCTTTTTACAAAACAACATGATACCCCAAATCAAACTCCAAGAGTTCAGTTTGCTGGTTTATAAGATGTAAAAGCAGTTTGAGAAAGTAAAACGTGACAGACGGACGGACGGACGGACAGACTGACGGACGGACGGAACAGGGTAACAACAATATACCCGAACTTTCTTTAGAAAGTGCGGGTAAAAAAACAAAGATCCAACAGCTCCTCTTGTGATTTATCATATCTTGGGATATGATAGGGACTGTTCTACAGATGTACATTACGGTTTTGAAATATTAAATTTAACCCTGAGGCCCATTGCCTACATACCTTTTGATGCCCCTTAATTAAGGATCAAGAATATATATGGTTAAGGGGTGGGGATCTCAACCGTTTTTGAGATATTTGTGCACTTCCTGTTCGAGGGGGGTCACGACCACTCCCGGGGCCCATGACCTACATACTGTTTGATGCCCTTTGACACAAGGAACAAGAATATATATGGTTTAAGAGTGGGGATCTCAACTGTTTTGAAGATATTAAGGGACTTGCTGTTCAAGGGGGTCAGGACCACCCACAGGGCCCATGACCTACATAACATTTGATGCTCCTTGACATCAGAACCATGAATATATATGATTTAGGGGTCATGATTATAACAGTTTCTAAGATATATGGTAATTTCAAATTCCTTGGGGATAGGGATGGCCCCAGGGGTCAGATCAAATAAACCCTATATTGCCAGTAACAGTCAATATATGATTATAAAAACCCTATATTATTATCTTTGTCCGTTTTCAAGTTACCATTTACAATAGAGTCTACTATTCTTCCTACAAGGTTCAATGTTAGAGTCCACACGGTTTGGATCCCCCCCCCCCCCAAAAAAAAGTGGCAGTCTAACCCAAAATGAGAAAAATCAAACCGGGATGCACAACTAGATATGCAGGCCTATCATATCCTAGAGTTTTGTACAATTCTGTTCAGCCATCTTTGAGAAACAAGTTCAGAGCGGGAAAGAAGAAGACGAAGAATGATAATACATGTACATGTATTAAGAACCGTACAAAAACAATAAGTCTCCAAATTTCATTCAGGAGACTTAATAATAAAGATTAAATAGAGAGAGGATCATCAAACATCAATAATCTAAAGATAATTGACAATTTCTGGTTCTAAGGGGGTCAGGATAATCCTGACCCCTTAGGGTCATGACTTACATGCCATAATGATCTGATGCGCCATGACCTAAGGAGGAATAATATCTTTTGATTAAGGTGGGGATCTCAATGGTTTTTATGATATTTGATAATTTCAGGATGGGCACTTGGGATCATGACCTACATACCTTTGAAATGCCTTGAACAAAGAGACAATAATATAATATGTACATGATATATCATTCAATTTAAGAACCCAGATATAGATCAATCATCTATGTTTTTTAATACTTCCTATGTATATATACATGTACATGTATTAGTTTGTGTTTTGTTCTATACTATTCATGTTCATGACTGTAGTATGGCTTAGTTTTATTTTAAATTACATTGAAAAATTGTCAGATATATGACTTGAAACCCCCACCTCAAAACAAACTCAAATATAAACTGTTCTACCCCCCCCCCCCCCCTTAATTGTCGAATGATCTATTAAAATCAAAATATAATTTAATTGGGTGTATAAAAACTTTTATTGAACTGGTGAAAAAAGTTATTCTTAAAAAAAAACTACATTACACCTTGCATACTTGACAAATGATCTATTGAGATATGATCAGAGGTCATATTTCTACCTTGGGATAAATAACTAATATTCAATGACAAGTTAAAATCAATAATAATAAATGATTCAAATTATAAATGTTTATAAATACTCCACATCCACCCCCCCCCCCCCATCTTACCTGGTTCTAAAGATTCAGTCTTCTTAATACATTCTCACATGTATACAGAAGCAAATTTTAAATCATTTCTTGATTGCTTTTTCTCTTCTGATGCACATTAACATTTCGGAAATTGCTTAATTCGATTTTTAAGATTTATCAACAAAATATTATATGCATGTGTATTAATTCGCCTATTTTGGGCAATTGTAAAGTCTCCGAAACAAAGCAGTGTCATCATTAGGCTAAGAATTACCTACATGGATCAAACACTACATATGAATAAGATAAAATACTTTATTATTTCTAGTTCTAGAATGTCAGAGTGTCTCCAAGGGGGCATAACCTATATACAATTTGACACGCAATGACACAAAGAGCAAGAATAAATTATATGGTTTAGGGATGAGGATCTCAAAGTTAACAAAATATACAGTGTATCATCATTTCTTATTTCATAAAGGGGGGGGGGGGGTAAAGACAACACCTTGGGGTCATTAATGTACTTTACACCATATTTTCCTGTTTTGTGGGGTCAAAACAGTCCCATAAGGTCATGACCTACATTGTATTTGATGCATTATAATACATTAAGAAAGAAATAATCCTTCCTTCCTATTATAGCTCATATTAAAATGATAAGTGTCCACACTTACTTACATGAAATACGCAAATTTAGTACGAAATTGTTTATAAACTAAATAGTATATGTCTGCAACACAAATAAAAAAAATAACTTTTGCAATTAAAATGACAGAAACTTTACAAATGCGATAGAATAGGTAACAATGATAAGCTTATTTAAATATTAAAAGATGATGATACGTACAGTATGCTGTCAAAGGGAGATCACATTTAGAAAGTGAAAGTAAAATTATGTGTGCTGGCATCTCATTATATTGTGCTACAGCTACTACATGTATTATGCTTACCTATATTGGTCAACATCATAATGACAATCCAATTAAAGCACAATAATGAATTCCTTTAGCTGATCTTAACTAATCCTTTTCTGCATATGGAAAACACGTACATGTATGTATACATATGAAACCATCTATTCGAAGAGCTGGGTAAAACTTGTACCCGCTAATGAGACCTGCAGACCTGAGTTGTGTACGTAACTTCAGACAAAGATCAGTTATTTGTAACATGCATGTATTTTTATGACCTATTCTTTAAAACCCCTTGCACTATTTTATTAGGTAAATAACAGCTTTAAGGTGGTGCAGGACACCTGCATATTGTGATGTATAATTCCTTAATTGAGATAAACAATAAAGTATAGATATTATAAATTAAATATTTATCCCCCAAATAATGTTACCTAACATTGAAGCGCAATGAGTTAGAGCGTTTACATGTCTGTATATAAGAGCACTGGGGTTCAAGGTGTATTTTTGGTAATTTTACTATTGATATAAATGAATTTTCAGGGGGGGGGGTCTCGACCCCTCACTCCCACCCCTTCTCTAAATCTGTGCACACGATGATGTACATGTAGGCACACAGAAGCAAATCTAAAACCGGCAACCGGCACGGGGAGGGGGCATAATTTAATTTTTAATTTTGTTTGTAATTATTATAGAGACCATTATACTTTCTATGACATGAAATGTTAAGATTATTGATTAACAGAAAATTCACTGCAAACAGTTCAACCCCAAATGGCACATAAAGTGCTGCTCATGTGTATTATTATATGGGAAGGGATCTCGTCCTTCAGTTATGAAAATTATTATTTTTTTAATGTATTACCGGAGCTTGCATGTGGCCTTCATTTTTTAATTAAACTGGTACAAAACAGTGTTATTTAGGGGCAAACACTTGGTGCGGCTAATGACAGCATCTAGTTTCAAATTTTCCTCACTTTCTCCTATGGCACAATGGAACTCCATGTCAGAAAATTGATCCCATAGGACCATGATTTTCTTTGATGAGCTTATTAACTTTAATAAACTCCCAAAACATTACCATAATTGCCATACTTTGTAAAAATATGTAAAAAAAAAAAAAAAAAAGAAAATTTTATATTACAAACAATTTTAAAATTGCCAAAACACTACAATGATATCAGTAATTTTGAATTTCATTTAAATTAATGCCCAATAGTGTCACCTTATCAATTTACTTGACAAATAAATCTAAACAACCTCAAAAAATAGTTTAACTTCTTTATTAATAATGATATTATTTATTTCCTTATAATGATAGAACTTTTGGTTTAATGAACAGTTTTAAAATAGCCCCAAAACCATTACCAATTTTACAGATTATGAATTTCCCCTAAACACATGCTCCATCTGAACCATGGCTCATATAATGGCTCCCTGGGGACAAATGAATTCAGCCACACTTGTCTTTGATGTTCTTATTAGCTCCTAAGAATTTATCATTGTCAAACAAAAACTTTGCATTGTCAGTTGAAGGATACTTATAAAAATATTTTTTGTTATTAGTTAAGACATAAAGACAAAAAAACTCCATCTGGATGTATTTATATAAATATATCTTAGAGTGTTTTAATAACATTAATTAATTAATAAAATCTGTAAGGATTACCTCCCTAACTTTTCAACATTAGTGCACAATATATAGAATAAGGAAAATGAAAAACTTCGTTTGCGGGGGTATAATGAATGGCAAACATTAATTTCTCATCATTTCATTCCATAATAATCACATCATATGATAATTAGTGACATTAAAATCGTAATGTACATATCTTTGGTCAAGGCTGTTTCCACAGAAACTTATCTGCAAGTTTCAAATGAACATTCACAGCAAAATAAAAAAAACAAAAAAAACATTCTTTCATAAGACTAATCTACACATAATTTAAGGCACAATTTTGATGGACATGTGTAATATACTTAAACAACAAAGGTACCTCTTCGCTGAAAGTGATAGCCTAACTCTTTGCTGCAAGCGAAAGCCTAACTTGGATGGAAACATGCTTTTTGTGGCACAATTGGAAGCCCACTGATCTTCATTGTTATCAATCACAGTACATAACAATTATGCAGTTATCCTTGGATGTCTAGTTTGATACATGCAAAGAAGTGTTGGTGTGGTATGCATATAACACAAGTAAATACATATAAAGTAATTTTAAAGGTAAAAATTAATTTTTCACCTGTGAAATACATGTAAATATCAAATCACATGTAAAAGTATCAGTTAATACAGAAAAATTAACATTTGGTGATAATAGACCATGAAATACAACTATAGGGCCTAAAGTATATGTAAGTCCTTCTTAATGTGTACATCAAACCAAGCATGTTATCAACAAGCAACAAGATTTTCTTTTTTGTTATACTTAAACATATGCTGGAAATTAAATTGTGTTTATTTAAACTGCAAGTAAAATTGAGAACCATTTAGGCCTTCAATAGGTATAAAAATTGTAGTTTTTATAACAAATGAATGTGGGACTCAGAACAGTTTGCATTATTCATCAGCCTCTCTATAGTTGGGTTCAGTCGAAACAAAGTAGTCGTCAAAGAAACTGGCCAGATACTCAAATGTAGGTCTATTGGCGGGCTTCTTGTCCCAGCATTTCTTCATGATGTCGTACATGAAGTCTGGACAGTGCGGTGGCTTGGGTTGTCTGTATCCCCTCTCTACTTGCTCCAGCACCTCACAATTAGACATGCCTAACAATAGGAGCAGACGTACAGAACATCACAGTTTTGATGAAAATAGTTCCTTTAGTATTAATACTCCATTCAGTGTGATTAAAAAAAGTAAAGCTAACATTAAGAGCAAGTCTCCGATCACAAAAGAGCACAAAATTATTCATCAGGATCTTTGTAAGTTGGCTCTGTTGAGATGAAATAATCATCAAAGAGGTTGAACAGGTATTCAAAGGTAGGTCTGTTGGCGGCTTTCTTATCCCAGCACTTGAGCATCATTTCGTACATGGAGTCAGGGCACCTAGAAGGCTTGGGATGGCGGTACCCTCGCTCTACCTGCTCAATCACCTTACGATTCTGCATACCTAGGAAAGTATATGACAGAGATGTCATGCAATTGCTCATGCATATTTATACAATGTCACTATGATTTTTTACATGGCAGGTAGGCTATAAAATGCAACCTGAAGAAATGCTATTGTTTCTTTAAATCTGTCCTTTGATAATTAATATACTTTATACTGAGCATACAGACATATGTATTCAAAAGTATATCTTTCGTGCACTCATGGTAATAAAATATTTTAATCATATCCGTTTTATGGGTTAAGTTTCAATATAGATACATGTATCTCTGAATCATATTCCCTTTAGAAGTTAGTGTAAAACTGAGATTTATGAATCATTTTTAAAGTAGTTTAATTTGTCTTGCCCCCCCCCCCCCCCTTTCCAAAAAATGCATAATACATTTACATGCTTTTTTTAAAATTACCAAAATCTCCCAAAATAATCATTCAGTTTTTATATAAGCTGAATCTACAAAATCAATAACAGAAGCATAATATTTGTCTGATGCACATGCCAAGAAATGCCAAATAAAACCTGCCACTAATGGGACATGCAAAAAAAGTATATGTTCTTATTCCACGTAAAGCATTAGTGTACAAATTTAGCAGAGACAAGGTGTACATGCCAGTATACATGTACAGGTTGACTTAGCAAACAAAAAATAAAACAGATTAGGGAGGACATGCACAATAAGTAAAGGTAGATAAGATAATAAAGCTGATTTACTTAATTGCCAAAGAAGGAACATTAAAACACAATTCACAACATGATAACGATGATCAACAGAGAAGTTTTAAAACTGCCACTTCAATCCACCAATCGTGGTACAGTTTAATCCATTCAATATCCCGTGACTTAACAATCCTGCATATATATATATATATATATATATATATATATATATATATATATATATATATATATATATATATATATATATAGTTAGTATGTTAAGTAAACTGACATGCTTCATATCTAAGTAGATAATACGTACCTGGATATGGCACCTGGCCATGTGTAACAATTTCTACCAGCAGAATTCCGTAAGACCACACATCAGACTTGATAGTGAATCGACCGTATAGAGCAGCTTCTGGTGCTGTCCACTTTATGGGAAACTTAATGCCTATACAGGGAAGCAGAATATCAAAAATAAACTCAAATAATGCCTAAACCAATAGTGTCACATGATATGTTTTGATGATTAAAGTACTGGTAATGGGAGTCTTTTTGGAAAATCACCAAAATAAATTTTTAATTATGGAGATTTAAAAAAAACCAATAAAATAATTTCTCTCTGAACAGCTAAGACTGAGAACACTTACTAGTATATGTAATATGTAGGTATATATAAATTGGTATACCATGTTTGGGGTTGTATTCATCATCTTCGATGACTCGGGCAAGACCAAAATCAGCCACCTTGGCAATGTTGCTGTCGCCGACCAAAACGTTTCTCGCTGCCAAATCTCTGTGAATCAACTTCTTCTTTTCCAGGAATGTCATACCACTTGCAATCTGAAGTAAATTATTACAAATAAAATTAGTGAAAAAAAAGTAAATAATAGTTAACCACTCTTGATGCCGAGTCATGATCTGACTTTTCAGTTAATACCCAAATTGACCTTTGATCATCCCCTAACTTCACTATTTTGACTCATTCCACAACTCAGGATTAAAGAGCTTGGTCTAACTGGTCATTATTTCAAGTGCAGGACAATATGGTCATGCTATCATAACATGAAGCTCTTCACTGTATATTGTCATTTTGTTGGATAAAATCTTATAACATGAATCTAAAAACCTTGATACCAGTATATGTCAGACATATTTGTATGACACTAGTTCTCTGGATTGTTATACAGAGATAAAGATGAGTCTGTTTTTTCTTCTAAAAAAAGCTCCCTGGACTTACATGTTGTCCCTTCTTGTTGTTTATGTCCCTTACCTGAGCAGCGATGTCCACTAACTGTTGAAACTTCAGGTTCTGTCCGTCGTCGTCCCGCAGGAAATCCAGCAGACTTCCCTTGGACATCAGCTCCGTGACGATGTAGATGGGCTCTATGTCCGCACAGACGGCATACAGCTGGACTAGCTTGTCGTGCTTACACTGCTTCATGATGTTGGCCTCCTCCAAGAACGCATCCTTGGACATCGTGCCGGGCTTCAGTGTTTTGATGGCAACATCAGTAGTTTTGTTCCATTTTCCTGATAAAATAGGGTATAGAGGAAATTCAAACTTTCTGCATGTTTGAATTATCTGGTTAGGTATTGATGTTACAATACATGTATTAGATACTAATGTTCACTTTCCAATTCATGATTGAAAAATTGCCAACAAGGCATTTAGACTTCACATTGGTTTTAGGTAATTTACTTCGAACAGCTTAACAACACTAATTTCATAAAATAGTAATTGCTGCTTTATGTTTGCAGACAAAACTCATACAAGTGTAAAGTATTCCATTCTAACAGAATTCAAAAATTTATTGAGTTGGAGTACATGTACCTGGCATTTTTTTTTCAAGAAAATTGATTTGTTGGCAAACTGGTTTCATTATCTCACCTCTCCACACTTCTCCAAACTGGCCCGCTCCCATCTTCTTGCTGAATTCTAGTGACTCTCTAGGGATTCCCCAAGCATCTTTGTTCAGATTAATGAAAGGTTTAGATTTAGGACAAGGTTTAGTCAACTGCCGACACAACCCATCTGACTGACCTGTAAAAGCACAAGTTAACTGTTGATTTGCAGTTCCTACTACATATACTTGCAAATACATCAATTAACTTTAATACGATTTGTTTCTTCATATCTATATTGTGCACCATAACTATGTAGGTTGGTTTTGTATCTATTATAATCATATATTTAAAGTTGATTTGTACTTATTAATAAACATAGGTAATCACAGATTACAAAGCTCACCGAGACGAGACATCACCCTAATGAGACATCACCTTTATGAGACCACCTTTATCATATTATATGAAAATCATACTTTATGATCTTGGATATTCATGGATTCTGTCTTGACACAATATCAATATATCATCTGTTAAAAAATTGAATGATAATCATATGTTCATATGTTAATCTATACAATAAAATCAAATTAAATATTGCATCTTATCATTTTTACAATAGATATCATATAATACAATAAAATAATATAATAAACAATGATGAGATATGATATTGTAACGTATGATATGACATTGTATTGTGTATTTGATCACATATTACAATATCATAATATAAATTACAATATAGTATTATATTACAATATCATATTACTAATACATTATGACATTGAAACATATGATATTATATTGTATAATAGTATGATATTGAATTATACTGTAGCATTTTTGATACATAATACGATATTTTATCATTTTACACAATATAATTTGATACAACATTGAATCATATCAAATGATAAAATATTATGTGATTAATTAAAATATTATATAATACAATTTTATATTATACATGTTGTATCATATGATACAATAACATATATTACAATATCATATAATACAATTTCATGTGATATGATAATACATCTTATTCATAAACCAATATCATATTATACAATAGGATTAGGAATTTCATGATTTAGGAAAAAAAAATTGGGTAAGTAAGGTTTTTTTCTTTTGTAAGTATAGGTATACTCCAACCCCCCCCCCCCCCCCCCCCCCCCCCCCACGGATTAGGATTTCCCTGATTTTGGGAATTACTTTTTTTTCAATAATTTTGAGGATTAGTCTAGCCCCCCCACTTTCAATTTGCTTCCGACGCCAGTGGTTCGTCTTATGTACCTACGCAATAACATTCATTCCGATATATTGGACATGTACTTTAATAACTGTAATTTAAATGCAATTGTTTAAAAACAAATATATTTCCTATCATTTAATCTTTTGTAGAAATGTTAATATACTAGTAATTTGATATTGACGATTAAAACAATGCTGAGATTCTTAGGCAATGACAATTAATTTTGAAGAAATGGGTTGCAAAGACAATTAATGATTTCTGAGTATTTTAATTATTGAATAAAAAAAATAGTTAAAAAAATTATATGTCAACACCAACGTAGTTTTTCATTTACATTTTAGAGAAAAAAATATTTAAAATTAAATACTGTTTCAACACCTTTTCATCATCATTAATTGTTCATTCTAAAATTACTAAATATTTTCCTTAACTAAATTTAAACTATACAAGTCTTTTTCTTCTAAATCAAACGGTCTTGCTCTCGTGGTCAGTATAAAGTAATTGCAGTAGCAGGTCCAACAATTCATTGTTCTCAAATTTCCTATCATTATCTTTAAGACCACAAATATATACACCATATATATATACATTGTGACAGCAGGGGCTCGTAACATAAAGGGTACTTAAGTCTAAGACAGTGCTTAAGCAGGACTTATGTACATTCCTAGACTTAAGTCCATACCTAGAAGAGTGCTTAGCTAATGCAATTTACCCAAAACTTAGGCGGCCGGTAGAGGTGACTTAAGTATGTTTTCACTTATTTAAAAGTTTTATTGTTAATTATTTCATTTCAGCATTTGATTACAGAGTATTAATCACATGTTTACACAGAATCAATATCTTAATATTCACCAATATAAAATTTTTGATTTGATTGATTTAAATATTAACAGTGGTCGTAGTGATCTGCAACATTTTCTATATACCGATAGTAGTCAAGTGGGCTGCTGAATAGGTTGTAAACAAGTAATGGTCGGTTTACAAGAAGTCACTGTATACATGTATATAAACTTGAGAATTTAAAAAAGGACATTTGAAGACAAAAAAACCCTCGGTGATTTTTAAGAAAACGATTGGTTCCTTTCAATATATCGGCTTGATAAAGAAATTATACCCAGAGTAGGTAAATTGCCTTATTGGTGAGGTAAGATGTAGAACAAAAGATAAAAAGAAATCCACTATAATTATAATCATATCAAGTTCTAACGGCGTCGCGATATTACGCCACAGGCACTCTTCGAGAAGGACTAAAATAGTGAATATTCGTCAAAACAAAGAAGGAACAACAATAGACTGAATACATTGCCTACGATCCTTTAAAATTTTAGGTACATATGTATGTATACTCATGCCACGTACCTTGAATGTTGTGTCTATACATGTACATTTACCCCATCTAATATCAAAGATGGCATGCACGTGTATCTATAAAAATAGAACCATTTTAACATGACCTTGGACTTTCAGTAGGATGTAACGATCTATTTCTTGCGTCAAAACAAGTTAAAATGACGCTGGTTTCAAGCGAAATATACACCGATTGCGTAGTCTTTGCTCAAAAGCGAGACAAATCAAATTTCAAATAGCCATGCCCGAATCGCCTACAATGAAATAGACAGGCCTACGTCACATTGCCGTTTGACTCAACTACCCAAAGTCCAAGCTCTTGTTAAAATGGTTCTTAATTTTTTTACCAATGCATTCAAATTCGACAAAAGAAATGAAAATCGCGTTTTTACTTTTCAACATAGACACTACTTAGCTAAGACATTGCTGAGTTTGCTTTATGTTACGGTATAAGACATACTTAAGCAGGACTTATGTAGGTCCTAAGATTCGGCCTAAGTCCTACTTATGACCCTACTTAAGTCGAAATCTTAGCATGCTTTATGTTACGAGCCCCTGATCTACATTATATATAAAAAAAAATGTGCATATATTTTGACATTTTAAACTGAATTCTACTTATTTATTTTAAAATAAAATTGTCCATCATTCAAAATTCACCCCTACCCCCGATGCAAGTTCAGATCTGCAGATGTATGAAATTTATTTCTTTGTTTTTGTTATTGATGTTTCGCGGAATTTTACAATACATGTATATCATTGTCCCGAGAGTTTTCGGATGGCGAAAGTACATAGTTATCTTTTCTTGGGCGAAGAGATTGAATGTCTGCAGCAGACAGATAGGTAAAGTTAGATACTAGTAACTGGCTACTAGTAACTGGCTACGAGAAGTAAGAAAACCTAGCTACTAGTAACTGGCTACGAGATAAAATCAAAGTTGGCTACTCGTAACTGGCTACTAGTAACTGGCTTCGAGAAGTAAGAAAAGCTAGCTACTAGTAACTGGCTACAAGATGAAAGAAACTTGGCTTCTAGTTACATGTTACTGTCCATGTGAGAACACATACCTAGGATTTCTATTTGAAAGTGTACATTGCACTATATCACTGTCAATTGTCAATCATAATGGTATATATATAAGGATATTTGTCACGAAATGCACAAGTAGCCGACTACATAAAGAGAGATATCTGAGTAATTGTGTCGTAATATTATGTGGATGACTTCAAGGAATGTTAATAATAGCATGTCTGGCATATATCTTTAATTTAAATATACAGCTACTTGAGATATATTGACAAAACCGCCAAAATATAAGGATATTTGTAACAAAATGCACAAGTAGCTGACTACATACAGAGAGATATCTGAGAAATTGTGTCGAAATATTATGTGGATGACTTCAAGGAATGTTAATAATAGCATGTCTGGCATATATCTTCAATTTAAATATACAGCTACTTGAGATATATTGACAAAACCGCCAAAAAATAAAGATATTTGTAACAAAATGCACAAGTAGCTGACTATGTAAAGAGAAATATAATGTGGATGACTTGAAGGAATGTTAATAATAGCATGTCTGGCATATATCCTCAATTTAAATATACAGCTACTTGAGATATATTGACAAAACCGCCAAAATATAAGGATATTTGTAACAAAATGCACAAGAAGCTGACTACATAAAGAGCGATATCTGAGTAATTGTGTCGTAATATTATGTGGATGACTTGAAGGAATGTTGATAATAGCATGTCTGGCATATATCTTCAATTTAGATATACAGCTTCTTGAGATATATTGACAAAACCGCCAAAATATAAGGATATTTGTAACAAAATGCACAAGTAGCTGACTACATAAAGAGAAATATCTGAGTAATTGTGTCGTAATATTATGTGGATGACTTGAAGGAATGTTGATAATAGCATGTCTGGCATATATCTTCAATCTATATTATCAGCTACTTAAGATATATTGACAAAACCGCCAAAAAATAAAGATATTTGTAACAAAATGCTCAAGTATCTGACTACATAATGAAAGATATCTGAGTACCTGTGTCGTAATATTATGTGGATGACTTGAAGGAATGTTACTTTAGCAAGTCTGGCATATATCTTCAATTTAAATATACAGCTACTTGAGATATTTTGACAAAACCGCTAAAAAATAAGATATTTGAAACAAAATGCACAAGTAGCTGACTACATAAAGAGGGATATCTGAGTAATTGTGTCGTAATATTATGTGGATGACTTGACAGAATGTTGATATTAGCAGGTCTGGCATATATCTTCAATTTATATATACAGCTACTTGAGATATATTAACAATTGACAGTGATATAGTGCAATGTACATCTTAAGAACACAAATAAAAATCCTAGGTATGTGTTCTCACATGGACAGTAACAAGTAACTAGAAGCCAAGTTTCTTTCATCGTGTAGCCAGTTACTAGTAGCTAGCTTTTCTTACTTCTCGAAGCCAGTTACTAGTAGCCAGTTATGAGTAGCCAACTTTGATTTTATCTCGTAGCCAGTTACTTGTAGCTAGGTTTTCTTACTTCTCGTAGCCAATTACTAGTAGCCAGTTACTAGTAGCTAACTTTACCTATCTGCAGCAGACAGCGGTTTTAATGAGTAAAAAACGCTTTTTATCGAGTTTATTAGGATTATTTCAATGTGAATGTGTTTTGTGACCACACTTGCAACATTGTGTGGGAGAATTTGCGTAACTTTTGTCAAGTAAGTTGTTTTTTGACAATGTTTACAAATTACAATGTTTACAAATCGTGCCCTACTTTTGATTCTTCCCTTGTGTATTATTTATATACATGTATGTCATAGAGTGTAGACGCCGGGGGTATAGCATAAGCTCCCCTTGACTTCGTCTCGGTGAGGTAAAAATGACACTGAGCAAGGTTATTACCCATATTATATACAATGTAATACGTGGAACTTTGATATTCTAATCATTAATACAAATTGTATCTCAAAAACTATCAATATGTCAAAGTGGGTTGGAAATCCTAACCACTTTTTTTTTGACAAGTGTATTTATCCTGTATAGATATATCCAGATGTTTCCTCTGTCCCATTGGGTTTGAGATGATGAGGTTTGATTGATATGTACATTACTGTTTATATGTACTTCTGTGATAAAGCAAAAATTTCAAATCTTAACAACGCTTCTGGATTCTGCATATTAACATTGAACAACAATTGTATTAAAAAAATAATGTTATCCACACAGCCAATTTCATGTAGTTTTTACAGGAGTAGTGATTGATGAGTTCTGGTAGAGAGGACATGACTCGGCGAGCTGTGATGTAGTAACCACGGTTATTGTCCATGTTGCGTATTTTGTAATGTTTGACTGTGTCTCCCTTGACATCTTCGTAATCTCTCACTGATAGCACATAATTTCCTTAAAAAGAAAGACAAAACTACATGTCCATGCAAATTCTTACTGAACAACAACTGGTTATACTGTTGGCTGTTTTTTGACAACCCTTGTACAGTGTATATTTCCAAAAAAAAAATTTATTAATCTTTTCTGTAAATCTATCAGTCCTCGCAATAATCTCTGTTTTTGGACAATCTCTTGTTTTAATTTTCCAAGAAAAAATTTAATCTCAAGATCTTTCTTGCAATAACTTTAATTTATAATCTCTAACAAAGAAACTTCAAGGAAGATAAATGTACTACATGTCATTTCCTCAACTGAAGAACAAACCTGGACTAGATTCACTTTCCCTTATCAAGAAACATCCGGTCTCGTTTCCAGGGGTGAGAAGCAGCCTCCCTGACTCCTTTCTAGAGAGAGCTCCCATGAACCAGCTGTAAACATAGAAAACCAACAGTCATTTCACTTATTTTAACCATCAACTATGTCTTCTTCACAAAAACAATGAACAGGGGATGTGCATGTATGAGGAAGGGGGGGGGGGATTAGGTTTCTACCTGATATATTCCTGATATTATTAAAAGGTTTTCTGTTATGGAAGCAAGGGCAATATTACTGCTGAAAGTCTATCTATCTTGCTTTTATTCTTTTTTTGCTTCCATACTCTGCACTATTAAATGTGTTGATCGACAGACTTACTCATAAGACTCAAGAGAGTCTTTCTTGGCCACATAATTCCTGGGGACGTATCCTTCAATCTTTGTGTTGCTGTAGTTAGGGTTGGCATGTTTTGCAAACCACCAATCGGAATCGCTGAAACAAAAAGATTAAATGTTCAGTCAAATGTTTCATAAGCATACATGGTTCATTTTTCTGCATTAGTGTTTTCTTTTTCTATTTATTGATCATTTTTTGATAACTTGTTTTAATTAAAACTCTGTGTTTGACAGGACAAAATAATAATTTGAAATATTGTTATATATTTTGCATATAGTATCAATAATAATTTACTTTTTAAAAAAGAAATCAAAATGCCAACAGTACATTGAAAATTTCAAAGAGGATATACCGGTACATGTACCATTTTTGACGACTTAATTGTTATGAAGTATATGTAAACAAGAAAACATAAAATAGAGTAAAGCATGTCAAAGGATATTCAAGGTCATAAAATTAAAATACATAAGTGGTTTCACTTGTCATTAACATGTATTTATGGGTTCATTTTATTGAGGTTTACTGTATAATCAGTGAATTACATGGTACTCCATTCTGTGCATTTAATGTTTGTATACTAGAGAGTACAGAGGTCCTTTATACATACAAAAAAATAAAATAACATCGGAAGCCAGCCAGGTGATATAAGAACATGTTGAAGAAAAGTCAATTGAATGAACGTGTAAACATCATCAGTACATGTACTATAATTCATTTAATATTCATTATCATAGCATTTAAATTCAGATTTCGCAAGGCATATATACTGTGTTTTCATACCCATGACTAAACCAGAAATGAAAATAAAATTATTGTGATGTATATGGATGTAATCAAACTGTTCTCTGTAAAATCACTCTTTATCAAAGGATAAAGATGAATAGTTCAAAGTTTCTCTTTCAGTTCAATAAACAAGAGACAGGAGATATATCAATGAATAAGCTATCTCCTTTTGAACATATACATTACTATTATTCTACTTACTCCCAGAAATAACCCTATGATTCGTAGAATAACATCTTTGCTAAGCATTATCTAGCCATACCAGAATCATCTTTGTTTGAGTAACTTTGGTAGGGGTATACAATTTGAATTTGTGAAGTGCATGAACTTTAATATTTTCAAATATTTCTTGCCCTGTTGTGAGTTTCGAGATGATATGACTCGATCCCACATTGTTCACAACATTTACCCCATACATCATATTGCTTATATTCATAAACCAGCATTTACAAAGATCTTCAATTCAGATGAATACCCTAGAAAGCAAAGCCAACATACAACAATTAAGAATTAATATTTATCATGGCTGGTTAACTGCACTTTAAATGTACAATTTAGCCACAAAACTATATACATTAAGTTAACGGCTTTAAATCAGAGTACTAGAGGGGGAGGGGGAATTAATGGGGAGTAGAGGGTGTTTAAAAAATCTAATTTATGCATGTCAAAGTAAATTACCATGTTAGCAATATAACTTACAAGTGTAGGGTAAAATTAGTAAATGGAAAGCAAAAAATTGCACTCAAAATCCTTACACGGTACCGAAGGATGAAGGAAATACTCAATTGTATGTAACGTTTGGTATCCGGCAGTTTTAAGACTAATTTATTGTATACATGTACATTCAAGGACATTGCAAGAAAATTGCAGAAAAGCTAGAAATACATTTCCTATTATTCAAAAACACAAGTCTAAAGTATGAACACACTAAGAAAAATCAGAAGTTTGGAGTTTATATTTAAGCTTTTAAATTATTGTCTAAAACTGCATACGTCACTTTCAACAACAACAAACAAACTGATGCAAAGTTAAAGACAGTTCCTATTGTCCTCAGAAAACATGAAATTAAGTGAATGATTTTTTCCTTGTTTAAGAGTTGACCCTTCATTGTTTTACATGCTTATGTTAAATCAGACATGTCCAATGTATTAAGACAGATCAGTCAGGATGCCGCGCTCGATGAAGGAGGAAGTGAAATAAGGATATACAATGTTCAACGGCAAATGATTAACCAGACCGACGGCCAACAAACACGCATTTACTGACGTACAGACCTATAATCTACCTGTGCTTTTCTCGGACTCTGTCACAGCTATCTAGCTATCTATAAAGGGTTTTCTATGTACCATATATTTACATTCTCCCCTCTAATACATGGACAGGAGGCTTGTCACATGATCATTATGTCAAAATAATGCATGGTTTCGTCCCCATATGAACCACAACACAAATAGCTATCTAAACTAAATACAATATACAATTTATTATCTTGATTTGGCATCCATCACTTTTAAAAAAAAAAGTTTCTGAATTCTTGCTAGTGTATCATTAGATTTGTTGAATATACATGTATTTGTATGAGTGGATATTAATACCGGTATGGACAATGTACATGTACCTGAGTATAATTTATTCATGTCACACAGTACAGTATCTACATTCTAACAGGACTGGGATGGATCAGGACGGCTTGATTTGGTCGACTTTCAATTCAAAGCGTGTACCGGTACATATTTCTAACAACAATAGAAAAATAATTCTTGCGTTTTTACTTTTTTTTATTTGTTAAAAAGTATAATAAACAAATATTGAATTGAAATATCACTTTTTATACTATGATAAACAATTTCAAATAGGGTAGTTAAAGGCAAGGGGCTCAGTGTATTGTGTTGCTATGTGCATACATGTAGATGTTGGGTTGATCGATACACAGTTGGTCCCCCCCCCCCCCCCCCTTTAAAAGATTGGACACTGAAATATTTTGATATCTTTGATCTCCTATTTGCAAAAAATTCAATGGTTTACATGTAAAAATAAATTTTGAACTTGGAACAAAACCAAAATCCAGAGTGCCAGATCAGTGGAACAAATCAACCAAAATAATAGGAAATGGAAATTTTCGGTGCTCTGCATACCTCTATCATGTCTATAGTATTCATCTTTAAACATTTGCTTAATGCAGGATTTCTCCTTAATGCCATGTATAATATCAAATTCCATTTCATGGTTTCATTTTACAAAATTGCCTCTACAATTGGAAATGGTTCTTCTTTCAGAGGATTGCAATTCTGACTAATGATATCAAATTATATTACGTGCATGTATTTAAATTACCGATAGAGAGAAAATTTGCACATCAATAAAGATGACAGGGTACCTATTTTAATTAAAACTGTAGTCAATATTCAAACCAGAGCTAAATTTTGCAGAAAAGAGCAAAAAAATGTTGAGTGCTAGAATGTATATCTCAGTAAATCTTACAGGAGAGAGAGCTGGGGTCAAAATGAATACCTGTCATCCAGTAGATATAAAAGGTCTCCCTTTTCAAAGCTCAAGTCATCATCAGCCCTGGCGTCATAGTCGTACAAGGCTCGTAGAGACGATTTGTAGGATACAGCTGCAAAACAATGTCAACGTAAAATCACCTCGATGAGGAACAAAGACAAAGAATAGTCTTACTCAAACAGTTTCAATATATAAATATACCCAGTATGCTGTTTCCTTTTCAAAACATGTGCATTGCGATAACTTTTTCAACTGAATGCATTATAATATTTAATATATGTTCAACCCCCCCCCCCCTCCCAACCCCTTCCCAAAGAAAAACAATTTTAAAAGATTGGAAAGTATATAGCACCTAAATAAGTACTAGTTCTATGTTTTATAATATAGTTTAAGTCCATCATGATGAAATGACTCTCATCAATATATAATCTATAATCTCCCCTATAGTGACATTCAGGCTGAGAGTAAGTACATAATATACAGGGATAAAACAGGTGCTGACATTCCTTTGTCACATGTAATCATGTTTCGTGTAAACTGATACTAAAACATGAGGTGATATGTAATATAAGAGGCCCATGGGCCACATTGCTCACCTGAGCAACAATAGACATTATAAAATCAGCTTTACGGAGTAATATACCCAAAAAAAATATGGACAATGTAGTCTAACAGATCCTGTATATCAAAAATTCAACTTTTTCCCCAGGATATTCTGTTTATCATTGATCCCTTTTTGTCACAGTATAGTCATTTCACATATTGAGCATTACAGTTCTCAAGAACATCTAAATCAAATAAGATATAAACCTACATTAAACTTGTGCCAGCCCAAGAATTGTCCAGAGGCCAAAGTCTAAACAATTATAAAGAATCAAAAATATGTCAAAATGCTTGCATATAAGTTAAACCATATATTATAACATTTGAATTTTGGTGAATTTAAACTGTTTTCTTTTGTAAAATTGGACCCCCCACCCCATGTGGCTCCATCCTACTCCTGAAAAATATGATTTTGACAAATTTAAATCTACACTATCTAACGTTGCTTTCACTAGTGTTGCACCTTTTCTAAGAAAAAGTTTTTTTTAAGAAAAAGATTTTTCTCATTATATTCCTTTTTAAAGATTTAACCGGTCCCCACTGTGCCCCTACCCTACCCCAGGGATCATAATTTGACCAAACTTTAATCTACTCTACCTGATGATACTTCACAAAAGTTACAGCTTTTCTGGCCAGTCGTGTTCTGAGTAGATGATTTAAAAATAAGATTTCTCTTTATATCCCCATGTAAAAGTTTGACCCCCCCCCCCCCCCATTGTGGACCCACCTTATCCTCAGGGACCATGATTTGAACAAACTTGAATCTACACTATCTGATTAAATGCTTTTTGAGAAGAAGATTTTCAAATATTAAATAACTCTATATACTCCTATGTTAAACCTCGACCCCAAATTGTGGCCCCACCTTACCCCTGGGGACCATGATTTTACCAAACTTGAATCTACACTATCTGAGGATGCTTCCACACAACTATCAGCTTTTCTTGCTAAATGGTTTTTGAGAAGAAGATTTTTAAATATTAACTCTATGTACTCCTATGTTAAAATTTAACCCCCCATTGTGGCCCCACCTTACCACCGGGGACCATGATTTGAACAAACTTGAATCAACACTATCTGAGGATGCTTCCACACAAGTATAAGCTTTTCTGGCCAAATGGTATTTGAGAAGAAGATTTTTAAAGATTAACTCTATATACTCCAATGTAAAACTTCAGCCCCCATTGTGGCCCAACCTTACCCCCGGGGACCATGATTTGAACAAACTTGAATCTACACTATCTTAGGATGCTACCACACAAAATTCAGCTTTTCTGGCCAAATGGTTTTTGAGAAGAAGATTTTGAAAGATTAACTCTATATACTCCTATGTTAAACTTCGGCCCCCCATTGTGGCCCCACCTTACCCCCGGGGACCATGATTTGAACAAACTTGAATCTACACTATCTGATTAAATGCTTTTTTTTAGAAGAAGATTTTTAAATATTAAATAGCTCTATATACTCCTATGTTAAACCTCAACCCCCAATTGTGGCCCCACCTTACCCTTGGGGACCATGATTTGACCAAACTTGAATCTACACTATCTGAGGATGCTTCCACAAAAGTATCAGCTTTTCTGACCAAATGGTTTTTGAGAAGAATTTTTAAAAGATTAACTCTATATACTCCTATGGTAAACTTTGACCCCCCCCCCCATTGTGGCCCCACCTTACCCCCGGGGATCATTCTATATACTCCAATGAAAAACTTCGATCCCCCATTGTGGCCCAACCTTACCCCCGGGGACCATGATTTGAACAAACTTGAATCTACACTATCTTAGGATTCTACCACACAAGTATCAGCTTTTCTGGCCAAATGGTTTTTGAGAAGAAGATTTTGAAAGATTAACTCTATATACTCCTATGTCAAACTTTGACCCCCATTGTGGCCCCACCTTACCCCCGGGGACCATGATTTGAACAAACTTGAATCTACACTATCTTAGGATGCTTCCACACAACTATCAGCTTTTCTGGCTAAATGGTTTTTAAGAAGAAGATATTTAAATATTAACTCTATATACTCCTATGGTAAACTTTGACCCCCCCCATTGTGGCCCCACCTTACACCCGGGGACCATTCTATATACTCCAATGAAAAACTTCGATCCCCTATTGTGGCCCAACCTTACCCCCGGGGACCATGATTTGAACAAACTTGAATCTACACTATCTTAGGATGCTACCACACAAGTATCAGTTTTCTGGCCAAATGGTTTTGGAGAAGAAGATTTTGAAAGATTAACTCGATATACTCCTATGTCAAACGTTGACCCCCATTGTGGCCCCACCTTACCCCCGGGGACCATGATTTGAACAAACTTGAATCTACACTATCTTAGGATGCTTCCACACAACTATCAGCTTTTCTGGCTAAATGGTTTTTAAGAAGAAGATATTTAAATATTAACACTATGTACTCCTATGTTAAAATTTAACCCCCCATTGTGGCCCAACCTTACCACCAGGGACCATGATTTGAACAAACTTGAATCTACACTATCCTAGGATGCTTCCACACAACTATCAGCTTTTCTGGCCAAATGGTTTTTGAGAAGAAGTTTTTTAAAGATTAACTCTATATACTCCAATTTAAAACTTTGACCCCCCCCCCCCCCTTTGTGGCCCCACCTTACCCCTTGGGACCATCATTGGACCAAACTTGAATCTACACTATCTTAGGATGCTTCCACACAAGTTTCAGCTTTTCTGGTCAAATGGTTTTTGAGAAGAAGATTTTTAAATATTAACTCTATATACTACTATGTTAAACTTCGACGCTCCCCCCATTGTGGCTCCACCTTACCCCCGGGGACCATGATTTGACCAAACTTGAATCTACACTATCCTAGGATGCTTCCACACAAGTATCAGCTTTTTTGGCCAAATGGTTTTTGAGAAGAAGATTTTTAAAGATTAACTCTATGTACTATTATGTTAAAATAAAACCCCCCATTGAGGCCCCACCTTACCACAAGGGACCATGATTTGAACAAACTTGAATCTACACTATCTTGGATGCTTCCACACAAGTTTCAGCTTTTCTGGTCAAATGGTTTTTGAGAAGAATTTTTAAAAGATTAACTGTATATACTCCTATGTTAAACTTTGACCTCCCCCCATTGTGGCCCCACCTTACCCCCGGGGACCATGATTTGAACAAACTTGAATCTACACTATCTGATCAAATGCTTTTTTTTGAGAAGAAGATTTTTAAATATTAAATAACTCTATATACTCCTATGTTAAACCTCGACCCCCAATTGTGGCCCCACCTTACCCCTGGGGACCATGATTTGACCAAACTTGAATCTACACTATCTGAGGATGCTTCCACACAAGTATCAGCTTTTCTGGTCAAATGGTTTTGGAGAAGAAGATTTTGAAAGATTAACTCTATATACTCCTATGTCAAACTTTGACCCCCATTGTTGCCCCACCTTACCCCCGGGGACCATGATTTGAACAAACTTGAATCTACACTATCTTAGGATGCTTCCACACAACTATCAGCTTTTCTGGCTAAATGGTTTTTAAGAAGAAGATATTTAAATATTAACACTATGTACTCCTATGTTAAAATTTAACCCCCCATTGTGGCCCAACCTTACCACCAGGGACCATGATTTGACCAAACTTGAATCTACACTATCCTAGGATGCTTCCACACAACTATTAGCTTTTCTGGCCAAATGGTTTTTGAGAAGAATTTTTTAAAGATTAACTCTATATACTCCAATGTAAAACTTTGATCCCCCCCCACTTTGTGGCCCCACCTTACCCCTTGGGACCATCATTTGACCAAACTTGAATCTACACTATCTTAGGATGCTTCCACACAAGTTTCAGCTTTTCTGGTCAAATGGTTTTTGAGAAGAAGATTTTTAAATATTAACTCTATATACTCCTATGTTAAACTTCGCCGCTCCCCCCATTGTGGCTCCACGTTACCCCCGGGGACCATGATTTGAACAAACTTGAATCTACACTATCCTAGGATGCTTCCACACAAGTATCAGCTTTTCTGGCCAAATGGTTTTTGAGAAGAAGATTTTTAAAGATTAACTCTATATACTCCTATGTCAAACGTTGACCCCCATTGTGGCCCCACCTTACCCCCGGGGACCATGATTTGAACAAACTTGAATCTACACTATCTTAGGATGCTTCCACACAACTATCAGCTTTTCTGGCTAAATGGTTTTTAAGAAGAAGATATTTAAATATTAACACTATGTACTCCTATGTTAAAATTTAACCCCCCATTGTGGCCCAACCTTACCACCAGGGACCATGATTTGAACAAACTTGAATCTACACTATCCTAGGATGCTTCCACACAACTATCAGCTTTTCTGGCCAAATGGTTTTTGAGAAGAAGTTTTTTAAAGATTAACTCTATATACTCCAATTTAAAACTTTGACCCCCCCCCCTTTGTGGCCCCACCTTACCCCTTGGGACCATCATTGGACCAAACTTGAATCTACACTATCTTAGGATGCTTCCACACAAGTTTCAGCTTTTCTGGTCAAATGGTTTTTGAGAAGAAGATTTTTAAATATTAACTCTATATACTACTATGTTAAACTTCGACGCTCCCCCCATTGTGGCTCCACCTTACCCCCGGGGACCATGATTTGACCAAACTTGAATCTACACTATCCTAGGATGCTTCCACACAAGTATCAGCTTTTTTGGCCAAATGGTTTTTGAGAAGAAGATTTTTAAAGATTAACTCTATGTACTATTATGTTAAAATAAAACCCCCCATTGAGGCCCCACCTTACCACAAGGGACCATGATTTGAACAAACTTGAATCTACACTATCTTAGGATGCTTCCACACAAGTTTCAGCTTTTCTGGTCAAATGGTTTTTGAGAAGAATTTTTAAAAGATTAACTGTATATACTCCTATGTTAAACTTTGACCTCCCCCCATTGTGGCCCCACCTTACCCCCGGGGACCATGATTTGAACAAACTTGAATCTACACTATCTGATCAAATGCTTTTTTTTGAGAAGAAGATTTTTAAATATTAAATAACTCTATATACTCCTATGTTAAACCTCGACCCCCAATTGTGGCCCCACCTTACCCCCGGGGACCATGATTTGACCAAACTTGAATCTACACTATCTGAGGATGCTTCCACACAAGTATCAGCTTTTCTGGTCAAATGGTTTTGGAGAAGAAGATTTTGAAAGATTAACTCTATATACTCCTATGTCAAACTTTGACCCCCATTGTTGCCCCACCTTACCCCCGGGGACCATGATTTGAACAAACTTGAATCTACACTATCTTAGGATGCTTCCACACAACTATCAGCTTTTCTGGCTAAATGGTTTTTAAGAAGAAGATATTTAAATATTAACACTATGTACTCCTATGTTAAAATTTAACCCCCCATTGTGGCCCAACCTTACCACCAGGGACCATGATTTGACCAAACTTGAATCTACACTATCCTAGGATGCTTCCACACAACTATTAGCTTTTCTGGCCAAATGGTTTTTGAGAAGAATTTTTTAAAGATTAACTCTATATACTCCAATGTAAAACTTTGATCCCCCCCCTTTGTGGCCCCACCTTACCCCTTGGGACCATCATTTGACCAAACTTGAATCTACACTATCTTAGGATGCTTCCACACAAGTTTCAGCTTTTCTGGTCAAATGGTTTTTGAGAAGAAGATTTTTATATATTAACTCTATATACTCCTATGTTAAACTTCGCCGCTCCCCCCATTGTGGCTCCACGTTACCCCCGGGGACCATGATTTGAACAAACTTGAATCTACACTATCCTAGGATGCTTCCACACAAGTATCAGCTTTTCTGGCCAAATGGTTTTTGAGAAGAAGATTTTTAAAGATTAACTCTATGTACTCCTATGTTAAAATAAAACCCCCCATTGAGGCCCCACCTTACCACAAGGGACCATGATTTGAACAAACTTGAATCTACACTATCTTAGGATGCTTCCACACAAGTTTCAGCTTTTCTGGTCAAATGGTTTTTGAGAAGAATTTTTAAAAGATTAACTCTATATACTCCTATGTTAAACTTTGACCTCAACCCATTGTGGCCCCACCTTACCCCCGGGGACCATGATTTGAACAAACTTGAATCTACACTATCTGATCGAATGCTTTTTTTTGAGAAGAAGATTTTTAAATATTAAATAACTCTATATACTCCTATGTTAAACCTCGACCCCAAATTGTGGCCCCACCTTACCCCCGGGGACCATGATTTGACCAAACTTGAATCTACACTATCTGAGGATGCTTCCACACAAGTATCAGCTTTTCTGACCAAATGGTTTTTGAGAAGAAGATTTTTAAATATTAACTCTGTATACTCCTATGTTAAACTTTGACCTCCCCCCATTGTGGCCCCACCTTACCCCCGGGGACCATGATTTGAACAAACTTGAATCTACACTATCTGAGGATGCTTCCACACAAGTATCAGCTTTTCTGGCCAAATGGTATTTGAGAAGAAGATTTTTAAAGATTAACTCTATATACTCCAATGAAAAACTTCGATCCCCCATTGTGGCCCAACCTTACCCCCGGGGACCATGATTTGAACAAACTTGAATCTACACTATCTTAGGATGCTACCACACAAAATTCAGCTTTTCTGGCCAAATGGTTTTTGAGAAGAAGATTTTGAAAGATTAAATCTATATACTCCTATGTTAAACTTTGACCCCCATTGTGGCCCCACCTTACCCCCGGGGACCATGATTTGAACAAACTTGAATCTACACTATCTGATTAAATGCTTTTTTTAGAAGAAGATTTTTAAATATTAAATAACTCTATATACTCCTATGTTAAACCTCGACCCCCAATTGTGGCCCCACCTTACCCCTGGGGACCATGATTTGACCAAACCTGAATCTACACTATCTGAGGATGCTTCCACACAAGTATCAGCTTTTCTGGTCAAATGGTTTTTGAGAAGAAGATTTTTAAATATTAACTCTATATACTCCTATGGTAAACTTTGACCCCCCCCCCATTGTGGCCCAACCTTACCCCCGGGGATCATTCTATATACTTCAATGAAAAACTTCGATCCCCCATTGTGGCCTAACCTTACCCCCAGCGACCATGATTTGAACAAACTTGAATCTACACTATCTTAGGATGCTACCACACAAGTATCAGCTTTTCTGGCCAAATGGTTTTTGAGAAGAAGATTTTGAAAGATTAACTCTATATACTCCTATGTCAAACTTTGACCCCCATTGTGGCCCCACCTTACCCCTGGGGACCATGATTTGAACAAACTTGAATCTACACTATCTTAGGATGCTTCCACACAACTATCAGCTTTTCTGGCTAAATGGTTTTTAAGAAGAAGATATTTAAATATTAACTCTATATACTCCTATGGTAAACTTTGACCCCCCCCCCCCATTGTGGCCCCACCTTACCCCCTGGGACCATTCTATATACTCCAATGAAAAACTTCGATCCCCCATTGTGGCCCAACCTTACCCCCGGGGACCATGATTTGAACAAACTTGAATCTACACTATCTTAGGATGCTACCACACAAGTATCAGCTTTTCTGGCCAAATGGTTTGGAGAAAAAGATTTTGAAAGATTAACTCTATATACTCCTATGTCAAACTTTGACCCCCATTGTGGCCCCACCTTACCCCCGGGGACCATGATTTGAACAAACTTGAATCTACACTATCTTAGGATGCTTCCACACAACTATAAGCTTTTCTGGCTAAATGGTTTTTAAGAAGAAGATATTTAAATATTAACACTATGTACTCCTATGTTAAAATTTAACCCCCCATTGTGGCCCAACCTTACCACCAGGGACCATGATTTGAACAAACTTGAATCTACACTATCCTAGGATGCTTCCACACAACTATCAGCTTTTCTGGCCAAATGGTTTTTGAGAAGAAGTTTTTTAAAGATTAACTCTATATACTCCAATGTAAAACTTTGACCCCACCCCCTCTGTGGCCCCACCTTACCCCTGGGGACCATCATTTGACTATACTTGAATCGACACTATCTTAGGATGCTTCCACACAAGTTTCAGCTTTTCTGGTCAAATGAATTTTGAGAAGAAGATTTTTAAATATTAACTCTATATACTCCTATCAGCTTTTCTGGCTAAATGGTTTTTAAGAAGAAGATATTTAAATATTAACTCTATATACTCCTATGGTAAACTTTGACCCCCCCATTGTGGCCCCACCTTACCCCCTGGGACCATTCTATATACTCCAATGAAAAACTTCGATCCCCCATTGTGGCCCAACCTTACCCCCGGGGACCATGATTTGAACAAACTTGAATCTACACTATCTTAGGATGCTACCACACAAGTATCAGCTTTTCTGGCCAAATGGTTTGGAGAAAAAGATTTTGAAAGATTAACTCTATATACTCCTATGTCAAACTTTGACC
Source organism: Magallana angulata (assembly GCF_025612915.1). NCBI lineage: Eukaryota > Metazoa > Mollusca > Bivalvia > Ostreida > Ostreidae > Magallana > Magallana angulata. The sequence continues at coordinate 40,271,256 of NC_069113.1, read as the reverse complement.
CCCATTGTGGCCCCACCTTACCCCCGGGGACCATGATTTGAACAAACTTGAATCTACACTATCTTAGGATGCTTCCACACAACTATAAGCTTTTCTGGCTAAATGGTTTTTAAGAAGAAGATATTTAAATATTAACACTATGTACTCCTATGTTAAAATTTAACCCCCCATTGTGGCCCAACCTTACCACCAGGGACCATGATTTGAACAAACTTGAATCTACACTATCCTAGGATGCTTCCACACAACTATCAGCTTTTCTGGCCAAATGGTTTTTGAGAAGAAGTTTTTTAAAGATTAACTCTATATACTCCAATGTAAAACTTTGACCCCACCCCCTCTGTGGCCCCACCTTACCCCTGGGGACCATCATTTGAACAAGCTTGAATCTACACTATCTAAAGATGCTTCCACACAAGTTTCAGCTTTTCTGGTCAAATGGTTTTTGAGAAGAAGATTTTTAGATATTAACTCCATAAACTCCTATGTTAAACTTCGACCCTCCCCCATTGTGGCTCCACCTTACCCCTGGGGACCATGATTTGAACAAACTTGATCTACACTATCTTAGGATGCTTCCACACAACTATCAGCTTTTCTGGCTAAATGGTTTTTAAGAAGAAGATTTTTAAATATTAACACTATGTACTCCTATGTTAAAATTTAATCCCCCATTGTGGCCCCACCTTACCACCGGGGACCATGATTTGAACAAACTTGAATCTACACTATCCTAGGATGCTTCCACACAACTATCAGCTTTTCCGGCCAAATGGATTTTGAGAAGAAGTTTTTTAAAGATTAACTCTATATACTCCAATGTAAAACTTTGACCCCCCCCCCTTTGTGGCCCCACCTTACCCCTGGGGACCATCATTTGACTAAACTTGAATCTACACTATCTTAGGATGCTTCCACACAAGTTTCAGCTTTTCTGGTCAAATGGATTTTGAGAAGAAGATTTTTAAATATTAACTCTATATACTCCTATGTTAAACTTCGACGCTCCCCCCCATTGTGGCTCCACCTTACCCCCGGGGACCATGATTTGAAAAAACTTGAATCTACACTATCCTAGGATGCTTCCACACAAGTATCAGCTTTTCTGCCTAAATGGTTTTTGAGAAGACGATTTTTAAAGATTAACTCTATGTACTCCTATGTTAAAATAAAAAAACCCAATTGTGGCCCCACCTTATCACCAGGGACCATGACTTGAACAAACTTGAATCTACACTATCTTAGGATGCTTCCACACAAGTTTCAGCTTTTCTGGTCAAATGGTTTTTGAGAAGAATTTTTTAAAGATTAACTCTATATACTCCAATGTAAAACTTTGACCCCCCCCCCTTGTGGCCCCACCTTACCTCTGGGGACCATGATTTGACCAAACTTGAATCTACACTGAGGATGCTTCCACACAAGGTTCAGCTTTTCTGGCCAAATGGTTTTTGAGAAGAAGATTTTTAAATATTAACTCTATATAATCCTATGTTAAAATTTAACCCCCCATTGTGGCCCAACCTTACCACTGGGGATCATGATTTGAACAAACTTGAATCTACACTATCCTAGGATGCTTCCACACAACTATCAGCTTTTCTGGCCAAATGGTTTTTGAGAAGAAGTTTTTTAAAGATTAACTCTATATACTCCAATGTAAAACTTTGACCCCCCCCCTTTGTGGCCCCACCTTACCTCTGGGGACCATCATTTGACCAAACTTGAATCTACACTTTTTTAGGATGCTTCCACACAAGTTTCAGCTTTTCTGGTCAAATGGTTTTTGAGAAGAAGATTTTTAAATATTAACTCTATATACTCCTATGTTAAACTTCGACGCTCCCGCCATTGTGGCTCCACCTTACCCCCGGGGACCATGATTTGAACAAACTTGAATCGACACTATCTGAGGATGCTTCCACACAAGTATCAGCTTTTCTGGCTAAATGGTTTTTGAGAAGAAGATTTTTAAAGATTAACTCTATATAATCCTATGTTAAAATTAAACCCCCCATTGTGGCCCAACCTTACCACTAGGGATCATGATTTGAACAAACTTGAATCTACACTATCCTAGGATGCTTCCACACAACTATCAGCTTTTCTGGCCAAATGGTTTTTAAGAAGAAGATATTTAAATATTAACTCTATATACTCCTATGGTAAACTTTGACCCCCCCCCCCATTGTGACCCCACCTTACCCCCTGGGACCATTCTATATACTCCAATGAAAAACTTCGATCCCCCATTGTGGCCCAACCTTACCCCCGGGGACCATGATTTGAACAAACTTGAATCTACACTATCTTAGGATGCTACCACACAAGTATCAGCTTTTCTGGCCAAATGGTTTGGAGAAAAAGATTTTGAAAGATTAACTCTATATACTCCTATGTCAAACTTTGACCCCCATTGTGGCCCCACCTTACCCCCGGGGACCATGATTTGAACAAACTTGAATCTACACTATCTTAGGATGCTTCCACACAACTATAAGCTTTTCTGGCTAAATGGTTTTTAAGAAGAAGATATTTAAATATTAACACTATGTACTCCTATGTTAAAATTTAACCCCCCATTGTGGCCCAACCTTACCACCAGGGACCATGATTTGAACAAACTTGAATCTACACTATCCTAGGATGCTTCCACACAACTATCAGCTTTTCTGGCCAAATGGATTTTGAGAAGAAGTTTTTTAAAGATTAACTCTATATACTCCAATGTAAAACTTTGACCCCACCCCCTCTGTGGCCCCACCTTACCCCTGGGGACCATCATTTGAACAAGCTTGAATCTACACTATCTTAAGATGCTTCCACACAAGTTTCAGCTTTTCTGGTCAAATGGTTTTTGAGAAGAAGATTTTTAGATATTAACTCTATAAACTCCTATGTTAAACTTCGACCCTCCCCCATTGTGGCTCCACCTTACCCCCGGGGACCATGATTTGAACAAACTTGAATCTACACTATCTTAGGATGCTTCCACACAACTATCAGCTTTTCTGGCTAAATGGTTTTTAAGAAGAAGATTTTTAAATATTAATACTATGTACTCCTATGTAAAAATTTAATCCCCCATTGTGGCCCCACCTTACCACCGGGAACCATGATTTGAACAAACTTGAATCTACACTATCCTAGGATGCTTCCACACAACTATCAGCTTTTCCGGCCAAATGGATTTTGAGAAGAAGTTTTTTAAAGATTAACTCTATATACTCCAATGTAAAACTTTGACCCCCCCCCCTTTGTGGCCCCACCTTACCCCTGGGGACCATCATTTGACTAAACTTGAATCTACACTATCTTAGGATGCTTCCACACAAGTTTCAGCTTTTCTGGTCAAATGGTTTTTGAGAAGAAGATTTTTAAATATTAACTCTATATACTCCTATGTTAAACTTCGACGCTCCCCCCCATTGTGGCTCCACCTTACCCCCGGGGACCATGATTTGAACAAACTTGAATCTACACTATCCTAGGATGCTTCCACACAAGTATCAGCTTTTCTGCCTAAATGGTTTTTGAGAAGACGATTTTTAAAGATTAACTCTATGTACTCCTATGTTAAAATAAAAACCCCCAATTGTGGTCCCACCTTACCACCAGGGACCATGACTTGAACAAACTTGAATCTACACTATCTTAGGATGCTTCCACACAAGTTTCAGCTTTTCTGGTCAAATGGTTTTTGAGAAGAATTTTTTAAAGATTAACTCTATATACTCCAATGTAAAACTTTGACCCCCCCCCCCCCCTTTGTGGCCCCACCTTACCTCTGGGGACCATGATTTGACCAAACTTGAATCTACACTGAGGATGCTTCCACACAAGGTTCAGCTTTTCTGGCCAAATGGTTTTTGAGAAGAAGATTTTTAAATATTAACTCTATATAATCCTATGTTAAAATTTAACCCCCCATTGTGGCCCAACCTTACCACTGGGGATCATGATTTGAACAAACTTGAATCTACACTATCCTAGGATGCTTCCACACAACTATCAGCTTTTCTGGCCAAATGGTTTTTGAGAAGAAGTTTTTTAAAGATTAACTCTATATACTCCAATGTAAAACTTTGACCCCCCCCCCCTTTGTGGCCCCACCTTACCTCTGGGGACCATCATTTGACCAAACTTGAATCTACACTATCCTAGGATGCTTCCACACAACTATCAGCTTTTCTGGCCAAATGGATTTTGAGAAGAAGTTTTTTAAAGATTAACTCTATATACTCCAATGTAAAACTTTGACCCCCCCCCCCTTTGTGGCCCCACCTTACCCCTTGGGACCATCATTTGACCAAACTTGAATCTACACTTTTTTAGGATGCTTCCACACAAGTTTCAGCTTTTCTGGTCAAATGGTTTTTGAGAAGAAGATTTTTAAATATTAACTCTATATACTCCTATGTTAAACTTCGACGCTCCCGCCATTGTGGCTCCACCTTACCCCCGGGGACCATGATTTGAACAAACTTGAATCGACACTATCTGAGGATGCTTCCACACAAGTATCAGCTTTTCTGGCTAAATGGTTTTTGAGAAGAAGATTTTTAAAGATTAACTCTATATAATCCTATGTTAAAATTTAACCCCCCATTGTGGCCCAACCTTACCACTAGGGATCATGATTTGAACAAACTTGAATCTACACTATCCTAGGATGCTTCCACACAACTATCAGCTTTTCTGGCCAAATGGTTTTTAAGAAGAAGATATTTAAATATTAACTCTATATACTCCTATGGTAAACTTTGACCCCCCCCATTGTGGCCCCACCATACCCCCTGGGACCATTCTATATACTCCAATGAAAAACTTCGATCCCCCATTGTGGCCCAACCTTACCCCCGGGGACCATGATTTGAACAAACTTGAATCTACACTATCTTAGGATGCTTCCACACAACTATCAGCTTTTCTGGCCAAATGGTTTGGAGAAAAAGATTTTGAAAGATTAACTCTATATACTCCTATGTCAAACTTTGACCCCCATTGTGGCCCCACCTTACCCCCGGGGACCATGATTTGAACAAACTTGAATCTACACTATCTTAGGATGCTTCCACACAACTATAAGCTTTTCTGGCTAAATGGTTTTTAAGAAGAAGATATTTAAATATTAACACTATGTACTCCTATGTTAAAATTTAACCCCCCATTGTGGCCAAACCTTACCACCAGGGACCATGATTTGAACAAACTTGAATCTACACTATCCTAGGATGCTTCCACACAACTATCAGCTTTTCTGGCCAAATGGTTTTTGAGAAGAAGTTTTTTAAAGATTAACTCTATATACTCCAATGTAAAACTTTGACCCCACCCCCTCTGTGGCCCCACCTTACCCCTGGGGACCATCATTTGAACAAGCTTGAATCTACACTATCTTAGGATGCTTCCACACAAGTTTCAGCTTTTCTGGTCAAATGGTTTTTGAGAAGAAGATTTTTAGATATTAACTCTATAAACTCCTATGTTAAACTTCGACCCTCCCCCCATTGTGGCTCCACCTTACCCCCGGGGACCATGATTTGAACAAACTTGAATCTACACTATCTTAGGATGCTTCCACACAACTATCAGCTTTTCTGGCTAAATGGTTTTTAAGAAGAAGATTTTTAAATATTAACACTATGTACTCCTATGTTAAAATTTAATCCCCCATTGTGGCCCCACCTTACCACCGGGAACCATGATTTGAACAAACTTGAATCTACACTATCCTAGGATGCTTCCACACAACTATCAGCTTTTCCGGCCAAATGGATTTTGAGAAGAAGTTTTTTAAAGATTAACTCTATATACTCCAATGTAAAACTTTGACCCCCCCCCCTTTGTGGCCCCACCTTACCCCTGGGGACCATCATTTGACTAAACTTGAATCTACACTATCTTAGGATGCTTCCACACAAGTTTCAGCTTTTCTGGTCAAATGGTTTTTGAGAAGAAGATTTTTAAATATTAACTCTATATACTCCTATGTTAAACTTCGACGCTCCCCCCCCCCCATTGTGGCTCCACCTTGCCCCCGGGGACCATGATTTGAACAAACTTGAATCTACACTATCCTAGGATGCTTCCACACAAGTATCAGCTTTTCTGCCTTAATGGTTTTTGAGAAGACGATTTTTAAAGATTAACTCTATGTACTCCTATGTTAAAATAAAAACCCCCAATTGTGGCCCCACCTTACCACCAGGGACCATGACTTGAACAAACTTGAATCTACACTATCTTAGGATGCTTCCACACAAGTTTCAGCTTTTCTGGTCAAATGGTTTTTGAGAAGAATTTTTTAAAGATTATCTCTATATACTCCAATGTAAAACTTTGACCCCCCCCCCCCCCTTTGTGGCCCCACCTTACCTCTGGGGAGCATGATTTGACCAAACTTGAATCTACACTGAGGATGCTTCCACACAAGGTTCAGCTTTTCTGGCCAAATGGTTTTTGAGAAGAAGATTTTTAAATATTAACTCTAAATAATCCTATGTTAAAATTTAACCCCCCATTGTGGCCCAACCTCACCACTGGGGATCATGATTTGAACAAACTTGAATCTACACTATCCTAGGATGCTTCCACACAACTATCAGCTTTTCTGGCCAAATAGTTTTTGAGAAGAAGTTTTTTAAAGATTAACTCTATATACTCCAATGTAAAACTTTGACCCCCCCCCCCTTTGTGGCCCCACCTTACCTCTGGGGACCATCATTTGACCAAACTTGAATCTACACTATCTTAGGATGCTTCCACACAACTATCAGCTTTTCTGGCCAAATGGATTTTGAGAAGAAGTTTTTTAAAGATTAACTCTATATACTCCAATGTAAAACTTTGACCCCCCCCCCTTTGTGGCCCCACCTTACCCCTTGGGACCATCAATTGACCAAACTTGAATCTACACTTTTTTAGGATGCTTCCACACAAGTTTCAGCTTTTCTGGTCAAATGGTTTTTGAGAAGAAGATTTTTAAATATTAACTCTATATACTCCTATGTTAAACTTCGACGCTCCCGCCATTGTGGCTCCACCTTACCCCCGGGGACCATGATTTGAACAAACTTGAATCGACACTATCTGAGGATGCTTCCACACAAGTATCAGCTTTTCTGGCTAAATGGTTTTTGAGAAGAAGATTTTTAAAGATTAACTCTATATAATCCTATGTTAAAATTTAACCCCCCATTGTGGCCCAACCTTACCACTAGGGATCATGATTTGAACAAACTTGAATCTACACTATCCTAGGATGCTTCCACACAACTATCAGCTTTTCTGGCCAAATGGTTTTTAAGAAGAAGTTTTTTAAAGATTAACTCTATATACTCTTATGTTAAACTTCGACCCTCCCCCCATTGTGGCTCCACCTTACCCCCGGGGACCATGATTTGAACAAACTTGAATCTACACTATCTTAGGATGCTTCCAAACAAGTATCAGCTTTTCTGGCTAAATGGTTTTTGAAAAGAAGATTTTTAAAGATTAACTCTATATAATTCTATGTTAAAATTTAACCCCCCATTGTGTCCCAACCTTACCACTGGGGATCATGATTTGAACAAACTTGAATCTACACTATCCTAGGATGCTTCCACACAACTATCAGCTTTTCTTGCCAAATGGATTTTGAGAAGAAGTTTTTTAACGATTAACTCTATATACTCCAATGTAAAACTTCGACGCTCCCCCCATTGTGGCTCCACCTTACCCCCGGGGACCATGATTTGAACAAACTTGAATCTACACTATCTGAGGATGCTTCCACACAAGTATCAGCTTTTCTGGCTAAATGGTTTTTGAGAAGAAGATTTTTAAAGATTAACTCTATGTACTCCTATGTTAAAATAAAAACCCCCAATTGTGGCCCCACCTTACCACCAGGGACCATGACTTGAACAAACTTGAATCTACACTATCTTAGGATGCTTCCATACAAGTTTCAGCTTTTCTGGTCAAATGGTTTTTGAGAAGAATTTTTTAAAGATTATCTCTATATACTCCAATGTAAAACTTTGACCCCCCCCCCCTTTGTGGCCCCACCTTACCTCTGGGGAGCATGATTTGACCAAACTTGAATCTACACTGAGGATGCTTCCACACAAGGTTCAGCTTTTCTGGCCAAATGGTTTTTGAGAAGAAGATTTTTAAATATTAACTCTAAATAATCCTATGTTAAAATTTAACCCCCCATTGTGGCCCAACCTCACCACTGGGGATCATGATTTGAACAAACTTGAATCTACACTATCCTAGGATGCTTCCACACAACTATCAGCTTTTCTGGCCAAATAGTTTTTGAGAAGAAGTTTTTTAAAGATTAACTCTATATACTCCAATGTAAAACTTTGACCCCCCCCCCTTTGTGGCCCAACCTTACCTCTGGGGACCATCATTTGACCAAACTTGAATCTACACTATCTTAGGATGCTTCCACACAACTATCAGCTTTTCTGGCCAAATGGATTTTGAGAAGAAGTTTTTTAAAGATTAACTCTATATACTCCAATGTAAAACTTTGACCCCCCCCCCCTTTGTGGCCCCACCTTACCCCTTGGGACCATCAATTGACCAAACTTGAATCTACACTTTTTTAGGATGCTTCCACACAAGTTTCAGCTTTTCTGGTCAAATGGTTTTTGAGAAGAAGATTTTTAAATATTAACTCTATATACTCCTATGTTAAACTTCGACGCTCCCGCCATTGTGGCTCCACCTTACCCCCGGGGACCATGATTTGAACAAACTTGAATCGACACTATCTGAGGATGCTTCCACACAAGTATCAGCTTTTCTGGCTAAATGGTTTTTGAGAAGAAGATTTTTAAAGATTAACTCTATATAATCCTATGTTAAAATTTAACCCCCCATTGTGGCCCAACCTTACCACTAGGGATCATGATTTGAACAAACTTGAATCTACACTATCCTAGGATGCTTCCACACAACTATCAGCTTTTCTGGCCAAATGGTTTTTAAGAAGAAGTTTTTTAAAGATTAACTCTATATACTCTTATGTTAAACTTCGACCCTCCCCCCATTGTGGCTCCACCTTACCCCCGGGGACCATGATTTGAACAAACTTGAATCTACACTATCTTAGGATGCTTCCAAACAAGTATCAGCTTTTCTGGCTAAATGGTTTTTGAAAAGAAGATTTTTAAAGATTAACTCTATATAATTCTATGTTAAAATTTAACCCCCCATTGTGTCCCAACCTTACCACTGGGGATCATGATTTGAACAAACTTGAATCTACACTATCCTAGGATGCTTCCACACAACTATCAGCTTTTCTTGCCAAATGGATTTTGAGAAGAAGTTTTTTAACGATTAACTCTATATACTCCAATGTAAAACTTTGACCCCCCCCCCCCTCTGTGGCCCCACCTTACCCCTGGGGACCATCATTTGAACAAACTTGAATCTACACTATCTTACGATGCTTCCACACAAGTTTCAGCTTTTCTGGTCAAATGGTTTTTGAGAAGAAGATTTTTAGATATTAACTCTATAAACTCCTATGTTAAACTTCGACCCTCCCCCCATTGTGGCTCCACCTTACCCCCGGGGACCATGATTTGAACAAACTTGAATCGACACTATCTGAGGATGCTTCCACACAAGTATCAGCTTTTCTGGCTAGATGGTTTTTAAGAAGAAGATTTTTAAATATTAACACTATGTTCTCCTATGTTAAAATTTAACCCCCCATTGTGGCCCCACCTTACCACCGGGGACCATGATTTGAACAAACTTGAATCTACACTATCCTAGGATGCTTCCACACAACTATCAGCTTTTCTGGCCAAATGGATTTTGAGAATAAGATTTTTAAATATTAACTCTATATACTCCTATGTTAAACCTCGACCCCCAATTGTGGCCCCACCTTACCCCTGGGGACCATGATTTGACCAAACTTGAATCTACACTATCTTAGGATGCTTCCACACAAGTTTCAGCTTTTCTGGCCAAATGGTTTTTGAGAAGAAGTTTTTTAAAGATTAACTCTATATACTCCAATGTAAAACTTTGACCCCCCCCCTTTTGTGGCCCCACCTTACCTCTGGGGACCATGATTTGACCAAACTTGAATCTACACTATCTTAGGATGCTTCCACACAACTATCAGCTTTTCTTGCCAAATGGATTTTGAGAAGAAGTTTTTTTAAAGATTAACTCTATATACTCCAATGTAAAACTTTGACCCCCCCCCCTCTGTGGCCCCACCTTACCCCTGGGGACCATCATTTGAACAAACTTGAATCTACAGTTTTTTAGGATGCTTCCACACAAGTTTCAGCTTTTCTGGTCAAATGGTTTTTGAGAAGAAGATTTTTAAATATTAACTCTATATACTCCTATGTCAAACTTCGACGCTCCCCCCATTGTGGCTCCACCTTACCCCCGGGGACCATGATTTGAACAAACTTGAATCTACACTATCTGAGGATGCTTCCACACAAGTATCAGCTTTTCTGGCTAAATGGTTTTTGAGAAGAAGATTTTTAAAGATTAACTCTATATAATCCTATGTTAAAATTTAACCCCCCATTGTGGCCCAACCTTACCACTGGGGATCATGATTTGAACAAACTTGAATCTACACTATCCTAAGATGCTTCCACACAACTATCAGCTTTTCTGGCCAAATGGTTTTTGAGAAGAAGTTTTTTAAAGATTAACTCTATATACTCCTATGTTAAACCTCGACCCCCAATTGTGGCCCCACCTTACCCCTGGGGACCATGATTTGACCAAACTTGAATCTACACTGAGGATGCTTCCACACAAGTTTCAGCTTTTCTGGCCAAATAGTTTTTTGAGAAGAAGATTTTTAAATATTAACTCTATATACTCCTATGTTAAACCTCGACCCCCAATTGTGGCCCCACCTTACCCTTGGGGACCATCATTTGAACAAACTTGAATCTACACTATCTTAGGATGCTTCCACACAAGTTTCAGCTTTTCTGGCCAAATGGTTTTTGAGAAAAAGATTTTTGAAAAATATCACCAAATTTTCAATAAATCCTAATTATTTACCTTTAAATTATTGTGTGTCCCTTTATTTTAACGCACTTGAATCTCATTACCCAATGATGCTTTGTGCCAAGTTTGGTTGAAATTGTCCAAGTGATTCAGGAGAAGAAGTTGAAAATGTAAAAAGTTTACAGACAGACAGACGGACGCCGGACAAAAAGTGTTCAGCTCAGGTGAGCTAAAAAAGGCTAATTCCCAAAATCATAAAATCATTAAATTCCTAATCCGTTGCGGGGGGTTGGGGTAGGGGGGTTGGGGTAGGGGGGTAGTGTAGTATACCTGTAACTAAAAAAAAAACCCTCCTATCTACATGTACCAATGCAAAATAATTGTTCCCACCAAAATCATGAAATTCCTTGGAGGGTAGGTAGTATACCTATAAACGCAATTTTCAATATCACTCTTAATATTTACTTATTTTCATTTTAATTACTTACATTCTCCTTGAAATGTGGGGGCGGGGAGCGGCACCTTCCTGATACTTCAATTTCTTACATGTAAATTAAAGAAATACTATGTTTGCTGCGAGAAACAGTGGGGGCAGGGCTGGTCCCTCCCTGATGCTATGTGCCTGATGGTTAGGTATAACTTTGCAAACAAGTGGAGGGGAGGGGGCTAAGCCCCCCCCCCCTTCGTTCCGACGTCTATGATTACTATCTCATTTTATTATACCAAAATATTTTTGACAACCAGATGTAATTTACATCCTCTCTTCGTATATACTGGATTATATTTTGGGGAGGGTCGATGGTCAACATCTACCATAAACTTTTTAAAAATGATATTTTTTGGTCATAAACATTCATTAAGTAAAGAATAACTGCCAAATAGTTTAGCCTAACATATTAAAACGTTTTAAAAATGATATTTTTTGGTCATAAACACTTATTAAGTATTGAATCACTCCAAATATTTTAGCTTTAACAATTTAAATATTTCACACACAATGTAGCTTTATAAAAATTAAGCTCTTTGTTTTACGGAGGCGAATAGAGACTAAAAATGGCCGCGACCATACAGTCCCCTTAACATCCGAAAAGTTTTGAATTTCACCAGTTTCTGCGACAGATGCGATCAACTCCTCTGCGTCCTTCTTCGATGGATTGAGTCCTATTCCTCGCATCACTTTGATAAGCTCTGCTTTGTCAATGACGCCATTTTTGTCATGGTCAATGAAGTCAAAACATTCTTTATATACTGAGAAATAAAGCAAGCATTAAAATTGTAATGCTACATAGCGTTTTTTGGTCTCCAAATTCTAATAAATTCAAAATCTTAATCATGCGTGAAATGCAATCCAAATTTATCAAATTAAATATATATATATGATCTGTTTTCATGACTCATAAGATATGATTCATTTTGCTGTAAACTTTTATTTTGTAAAAAAACCAAAAAACAAAAACAAAAACAAAAACAAAAAAACCCGAACAAACAAAAATAAAACATACAAACAAAAAAATCCATCAATTTTAACTTTTAAATTTGGGTTTAATTCATAAAGTTACAAATGTATTTCATATGGAGCTCTTCTTCTTAAGGAGATCAATTCAGTAAAAAACAAATTGCTACGACCATCAAACCCTCTATCAGCGACTTATTGAATATGACTTATTGATTATGACTACAGACGTTTTCATACCTTCTTCACAAAAATACAAGAGGCTTTTCGAATAAATATATGTAAAAGTTGGGTTCTAATCTGTTTACTTAAAGATTAACTCTATATACTCCAATGTAAAACTTTGACCCCCCCCCCCCTTTGTGGCTCCACCTTACCCCCGGGGACCATGATTTGAACAAACTTGAATCTACACTATCTGAGGATGCTTCCACACAAGTATCAGCTTTTCTGGCTAAATGGTTTTTGAGAAGAAGATTTTTAAAGATTAACTCTATATAATCCTATGTTAAAATTTAACCCCCCATTGTGGCCCAACCTTACCACTGGTGATCATGATTTGAACAAACTTGAATCTACACTATCCTAGGATGCTTCCACACAACTATCAGCTTTTCTGGCCAAATGGTTTTTGAGAAGAAGTTTTTTAAAGATTAACTCTATATACTCTTATGTTAAACTTCGACCCTCCCCCCATTGTGGCTCCACCTTACCCCCGGGGACCATGATTTGAACAAACTTGAATCTACACTATCTTAGGATGCTTCCAAACAAGTATCAGCTTTTCTGGCCAAATGGTTTTTGAGAAGAATTTTTTAAAGATTAACTCTATATACTCCTATGTTAAACCTCGACCCCCAATTGTGGCCCCACCTTACCCCTGTGGACCATGATTTGACCAAACTTGAATCTACACTGAGAATGCTTCCACACAAGTTTCAGCTTTTTTGGCCAAATGGTTTTTGAGAAGAAGATTTTTAAATATTAACTCTATATACTCCTATGTTAAACCTCGACCCCCAATTGTGGCCCTACCTTACCCTTGGGGACCATGATTTGACCAAACTTGAATCTACACTATCTTAGGATGCTTCCACACAAGTTTCAGCTTTTCTGGCCAAATGGTTTTTGAGAAGAAGTTTTTTAAAGATTAACTCTATATACTCCAATGTAAAACTTTGACCCCCCCCCCTTTGTGGCCCCACCTTACCCCTTGGGACCATCATTTGACCAAACTTGAATCTACACTTTTTTAGGATGCTTCCACACAAGTTTCAGCTTTTCTGGTCAAATGGTTTTTGAGAAGAAGATTTTTAAATATTAACTCTATATACTCCTATGTTAAACTTCGACGCTCCCCCCATTGTGGCTCCACCTTACCCCCGGGGACCATGATTTGAACAAACTTGAATCTACACTATCTGAGGATGCTTCCACACAAGTATCAGCTTTTCTGGCTAAATGGTTTTTGAGAAGAAGATTTTTAAAGATTAACTCTATATAATCCTATGTTAAAATTTAACCCCCCATTGTGGCCCAACCTTACCACTGGGGTTCATGATTTAAACAAACTTGAATCTACACTATCCTAGGATGCTTCCACACAACTATCAGCTTTTCTGGCCAAATGGTTTTTGAGAATAAGTTTTTTAAAGATTAACTCTATATACTCTTATGTTAAACTTCGGCCCTCCCCCCATTGTGGCTCCACCTTACCCCCGGGGACCATGATTTGAACAAACTTGAATCTACACTATCTTAGGATGCTTCCAAACAAGTATCAGCTTTTCTGGCCAAATGGTTTTTAAGAAGAATTTTTTAAAGATTAACTCTATATACTCCTATGTTAAACCTCGACCCCCAATTGTGGCCCCACCTTACCCCTGGGGACATTGATTTGACCAAACTTGAATCTACACTGAGGATGCTTCCACACAAGTTTCAGCTTTTCTGGCCAAATGGTTTTTGAGAAGAAGATTTTTAAATATTAACTCTATATACTCCTATGTTAAACCTCGACCCCCAATTGTGGCCCCACCTTACCCTTGGGGACCATGATTTGACCAAACTTGAATCCACACTATCTTAGGATGCTTCCACACAAGTTTCAGCTTTTCTGGTCAAATGGTTTTTGAGAAGAAGATTTTTAAATATTAACTCTATATACCCCTATGTTAAACTTCGACCCTCCCCCCCCCCCATTGTGGCTCCACCTTCCCCCCGGGGACCATGATTCGAACAAACTTGAATCTACACTATCTTAGGATGCTTCCACACAAGTATCAGCTTTTCTGGCTAAATGGTTTTTAAGAAGAAGATTTTTAAATATTAACACTATGTTCTCCTATGTTAAAATTTAACCCTCCCCCCCCCCCCATTGTGGCTCCACCTTCCCCCCGGGGACCATGATTCGAACAAACTTGAATCTACATTATCTTAGGATGCTTCCACACAAGTATCAGCTTTTCTGGCTAAATGGTTTTTAAGAAGAAGATTTTTAAATATTAACACTATGTTCTCCTATGTTAAAATTTAACCCCACATTGTGCCCCCACCTTACCACCAGGGACCATGATTTGAACAAACTTGAATCTACACTATCCTAGGATGCTTCCACACAACTATCAGCTTTTCTGGCCAAATGGATTTTGAGAAGAAGTTTTTTAAAGATTAACTCTATATACTCCAATGTAAAACTTTGACCCCCCCCCCCTTTGTGGCCCCACCTTACCCCTGGGGACCATCATTTGACCAAACTTGAATCTACACTATCTGAGGATGCTTCCACACAAGTTTCATATTAACTCTATGTACTCCTATGTTAAAATTTAACCCCCCATTGTGACCCCACCTTACCACCAGGGACCATGATTTGAACAAACTTGAATCAACACTATCTTAGGATGCTTCCACACAAGTTTCAGCTTTTCGTGTCAAATGCTTTTTAAGAAGAATTTTTTAAAGATTAACTCTATATACCCCTATGTTAAACTTCGACCCTCCCCCCCCCCATTGTGGCTCCACATTCCCCCCGGGGACCATGATTCGAACAAACTTGAATCTACACTATCTTAGGATGCTTCCACACAAGTATCAGCTTTTCTGGCTAAATGGTTTTTAAGAAGAAGATTTTTAAATATTAACACTATGTTCTCCTATGTTAAAATTTAACCCCACATTGTGCCCCCACCTTACCACCAGGGACCATGATTTGAACAAACTTGAATCTACACTATCCTAGGATGCTTCCACAGAACTATCAGCTTTTCTGGCCAAATGGATTTTGAGAAGAAGTTTTTTAAAGATTAACTCTATATACTCCAATGTAAAACTTTGACCCCCCCCCTTTGTGGCCCCACCTTACCCCTGGGGACCATCATTTGACCAAACTTGAATCTACACTATCTGAGGATGCTTCCACACAAGTTTCATATTAACTCTATGTACTCCTATGTTAAAATTTAACCCCCCATTGTGACCCCACCTTACCACCAGGGACCATGATTTGAACAAACTTGAATCAACACTATCTTAGGATGCTTCCACACAAGTTTCAGCTTTTCGTGTCAAATGCTTTTTAAGAAGAATTTTTTAAAGATTAACTCTATATACTCCAATGTTAAACTTCGACCCTCCCCCCATTGTGGCTCCACCTTACCCCCGGGGACCATGATTTGACCAAACCTGAATCTACACTGAAGATGCTTTCACACAAGTATCAGCTTTTCTGGTCAAATGGTTTTTGAGAAGAAGATTTTTAAATATTAACTCTATATACTCCTATGTTAAACCTCGACCCCCAATTGTGGCCCCACCTTATCCCTGGGGACCATGACTTGACCAAAATTGAATCTACACTATCTTTGGATGCTTCTACACAAGTATCAGCTTTTCTGGCCTAATGGTTTTTGAGAAGAAGATTTTTTAAATATTAACTCTATATACTCATATGCTAAACTCTGATCCCAAATGTGGCCCCACTTTACCCCTGGGGACCATGGCTTGAACAAACTTGAATCTACACTATCTGAGGATGCTTCCACACAAGTTTCAGCTTTTCTGGCCAAATGGTTTTTGAGAAAAAGATTTTTGAAAAATATCACCAAATTTTCAATAAATCCTAATTATTTACCTTTAAATTATTGTGTGTCCCTTTATTTTAACGCACTTGAATCTCATTACCCAATGATGCTTTGTGCCAAGTTTGGTTGAAATTGTCCAAGTGATTCAGGAGAAGAAGTTGAAACTGTAAAAAGTTTACAGACAGACAGACGGACGGACGCCGGACAAAAAGTGTTCAGCTCAGGTGAGCTAAAAAAGGCTAATTCCTAAAATCATAAAATCATTAAATTCCTAATCCGTTGCGGGGGGTTGGGGTAGGGGGGTTGGGGTAGGGGGGTAGTGTAGTATACCTGTAACTAAAAAAAAAACCCTCCTATCTACATGTACCAATGCAAAATAATTGTTCCCACCAAAATCATGAAATTCCTTGGAGGGTAGGTAGTATACCTATAAACGCAATTTTCAATATCACTCTTAATATTTACTTATTTTCATTTTAATTACTTACATTCTCCTTGAAATGTGGGGGCGGGGAGCGGCACCTTCCTGATACTTCAATTTCTTACATGTAAATTAAAGAAATACTATGTTTGCTGCGAGAAACAGTGGGGGCAGGGCTGGTCCCTCCCTGATGCTATGTGCCTGATGGTTAGGTATAACTTTGCAAACAAGTGGAGGGGAGGGGGCTAAGCCCCCCCCCCCCCTTCGTTCCGACGTCTATGATTACTATCTCATTTTATTATACCAAAATATTTTTGACAACCAGATGTAATTTACATCCTCTCTTCGTATATACTGGATTATATTTTGGGGAGGGTCGATGGTCAACATCTACCATAAACTTTTTAAAAATGATATTTTTTGGTCATAAACATTCATTAAGTAAAGAATAACTGCCAAATAGTTTAGCCTAACATATTAAAACGTTTTAAAAATGATATTTTTTGGTCATAAACACTTATTAAGTATTGAATCACTCCAAATATTTTAGCTTTAACAATTTAAATATTTCACACACAATGTAGCTTTATAAAAATTAAGCTCTTTGTTTTACGGAGGCGAATAGAGACTAAAAATGGCCGCGACCATACAGTCCCCTTAACATCCGAAAAGTTTTGAATTTCACCAGTTTCTGCGACAGATGCGATCAACTCCTCTGCGTCCTTCTTCGATGGATTGAGTCCTATTCCTCGCATCACTTTGATAAGCTCTGCTTTGTCAATGACGCCATTTTTGTCATGGTCAATGAAGTCAAAACATTCTTTATATACTGAGAAATAAAGCAAGCATTAAAATTGTAATGCTACATAGCGTTTTTTGGTCTCCAAATTCTAATAAATTCAAAATCTTAATCATGCGTGAAATGCAATCCAAATTTATCGAATTAAATATATATATATGATCTGTTTTCATGACTCATAAGATATGATTCATTTTGCTGTAAACTTTTATTTTGTAAAAAAACCAAAAAACAAAAACAAAAACAAAAACAAAAAAACCCGAACAAACAAAAATAAAACAAACATACAAACAAAAAAATCCATCAATTTTAACTTTTAAATTTGGGTTTAATTCATAAAGTTACAAATGTATTTCATATGGAGCTCTTCTTCTTAAGGAGATCAATTCAGTAAAAAACAAATTGCTACGACCATCAAACCCTCTATCAGCGACTTATTAAGGTCTTCCGTTTCCAACGGAAGACCTTATAGTTTTCGTACGATTTCTTATTATTATTAAGGTCTTCCGTTTCCAACGGAAGACCTTATTGTTTTCGTACTGTTTCTTATTATTATTATTAAGGTCTTCCGTTTCCAACGGAAGACCTTATTGTTTTCGTACTGTTTCTTATTATTATTATTATTATTTTTTTCCACAAAATTTGTGCACGCGATATCTCGAAAACTAATCGGCCGATTTCGACCATTTTTTCACAGATGATTGCCAGTGGTCATAATTCTAGAAGTTTTTTGAAATTTTGAAATCGTCACTTCCGGTTCCGATTTACGGCCGATTTTGTAAGTTTTTACGACCCATTTTGTGCAGACATAAACTCAGAGACTATAAGAGATATAAATATGAAATTTTCAGGATAGGTAGACCATAGTTTGAAGATGTGCAGAACTAATTTTTTTTGCGCCAGTGGCGCCATTCCTTTGAGCTCGCCTAGGCTCGAAAATTGGATACGAATTTTGCATCAAAAACTTCATACATTTTGATCTGTATCTTTTTATCAGTTAATATTTTGTTAAGACATATATAACAAAAGTGGTAGATAATCAAAAGTTCTTTCCAACAAATTTAAGAAAAAGGGGCTGGCCCCTTTATTTAGGGGCCAAAACACTTATAAACTCTAATACAAATAACTTAATAACGATAAAGATTTTGTAATGCATTATAGAAGCAAAGTTGTTGATCGTACCAATATCTATTAGAAAAAATCATTGCCACGCCCATTTATTACGTAATTAGGGATTTTTAGGGGCCAGAGTATTTAAACTTTGACGCAATATAACTAGAAAAGTAAAAATATTTTGTTAGACATCGTAGAAAAGAAAATGTTTGAATTTATGATTTAAATCGATTCCACTTATCACAACACGAATTTCCGTCCCCATTAGGGATCTAGAGGGCTGGCCCCTTAAATATTCAAACATTTGTATCTCAAAAATGATAAACAATTTTTAATAGATGTAAGAACAAAAAATGTTAGAATTTGTAAGACCTTTCGATTGAATTCAAGAAAAAGGGGCTGGCCCCTTAAATTAGGGGCCAAGACACTCGTTAACTCTATTACAGATAACTTAAAAATGATAAAGATTTCGTAATGCATTATAGAAGCAAAGTTGTTGATCGTAACAATATCTATCAGGAAAAATCATTGCCACGCCCATTTATTACGTAATTAGGGATTTTTAGGGGCCAAAGTACTTAAACTTTGAGACAATATATCTAGAGAAGGAGACATATTTTGTTAAGCTTTGTAAAAGAGAAAATGCTTGCGTTGATAATTCTAATCGATTCCATCAATCAAAACACCAATATATGTCCCCATTAAGGATCTAGAGGGCTGGCCCCTTAAATATTCAATCATTTGTATCTCAAATATGATCAACAATTTTAGATACGTGTAATAACAAAAAATGTTAGAATTTGTGAGACCTTTCGACCGAATTCAAGAAAAAGGGGCTGGACCCTTAAATTAGGGGCCAAGCCACTCGTAAAGTCTTTTTCATACACCTTAAAAACCATAAAGATTTTATTATGCATTACAGAAACAAAGTTGTTGATCATAACGATATCAGTTTGTAAAACGCATTGCCACACCCATTGATGACGTAATTATTGATTTTAGGGGACTAAACTCTTAAATCTTTAATATGCAAAATGTGAAAAAGCAAAACACTTTGTTATGCATTTTAAAGGATATTGACAATCGTATACATTATCTGAAAGGGAGTGTTTGAGGTGGAATTCAGAAATTTTATTGATATTTTAATCGTATCGTTTAAAAATTGAACGGAAGACCTACTCGTTACTCGTAACGAGATCGTATCTAGTTATTATTATTATTATTTTTTCCACGAATTTTGTGGACGCGATTTCTCGAAAACCATTCGGCCGATTTCGACCATTTTTTCTCAGATGATAGCCAGTGGTCATAATTCTAGAAGTTTTTTGAAATTTTGAAATCGGCACTTCCGGTTCCGATTTACGGCCGATTTTGTCAGTTTTTACGACCCATTTTGTGCAGACATAAACTCAGAGACTATCAGAGATAGGAATATGAAATTTTCAGGATAGGTAGACCATAGGTTGAAGTTGTGCACAATGTAGTTTTTTTGCGCCAGTGGCGCCATTTCTATGAGCTCGCCTAAGCTCGAAAATTGGGTACGAATTTTTGAATCAAATTTTTCATACGTTTTGATCTGTATCTTTTTATGAGTTGATATTTTGTCAAAACATATATAACAAAAGTGGTAGATAATTGAAAGATCTTTTCAACAAAATCAAGAAATAGGGGCTGGCCCCTTTTTTTAGGGGCCAAGACACTCATAAACTCTATTACAAATAACATAAGAACGATAAAGATTTTGTAATGCATTATAGAAGCAAAGTTGTTGATCGTACCAATATCTATTAGGAAAAAAACATTGCCACGCCCATTTATTACGTAATTAGGGATTTTTAGGGGCCAAAGTACTTAAACTTTGACGAAAAATAACAAGAGAAGTATACATATTTTGTTAGACATCATAGAAGAGAAAATGTTTGAATAAATGATTTAAATTGATTCCACTTATCAAAACACGAATTTCTGTCCCCATTAAGGATCTAGAGGGCTGGCCCCTAAAATATTCATTCATTTGTATCTCAGAAATGATCAACAATTTTACATGGGTGTAAGAACAAAACATATTTGTATTCTCAAGACCTTTTCAAACAAATCAAGAAAAAGGGGCTGGCCCCTTTTTTTAGGGGCCAAGGCAATCGTAAACTCTATTACAAGTAACTTAAAAACGATAAAGATTTTGTAATGCATTATAGAAGCAAAGTTGTTGATCGTACCAATATCTATTAGAATTAGAAAAAATCATTGCCACGCCCATTTATTACGTAATTGGGAATTTTTAGGGGCTAAAGTACTTAAACTTTGACGCAATATAACTAAAGAAGTAGACATATTTTGTTAGACATCATAGAAAAGAAAATGTTTGAATTTATGATTTAAATCGATTCCACTTATCAAAACACGAATTTCTGTCCCCATTAAGGATCTAGAGGGCTGGCCCCTAAAATATTCATACATTTGTATCTCAAAAATGATCAACAATTTTAGATGGGTGTAAGAACAAACATTGTTAGTATTCTTAAGACCTTTTCAAAGAATTCAAGAAAAAGGGGCTAGCCCCTTTTTTAGGGGGGGGGGGCAAGAAACTCGTAAAGTCTATTACAAATTACATAAAAACGATTAAGATTTCGTAATGCATTATAAAAGCAAAGTTGTTAATTGTAGCAATATCTATCTGGAAAACTCATTGCCACACCCATTTATTACGTAATAATGGATTTGTATACATTATCTGAAAGTGGGGAGGAATAATTCTAAAATTGTATCGATTATTCATGGTATGATTTAAAACAGAAATCGCAAGGAAGACCTACTCGTTACTCGTAACGAGATCGTATCTAGTTATTATTATTTTTTTCCACAAATTTTGTGCACGAGATTTCTCGAAAATTATTCGACCGATTTCGACCATTTTTTCACAGAAGATGAGACTTGATGTAAACTTCATACGTTTTTGAGATTTTTTCTGTCAGCACTTCCGGTACCGATTTATCGGCCATTTTGTCTGTTTTCACGACCTATTTTGTGCAGAGCTGATCTCAGAAACTCTCAGAGATATGACTATGAAATTTTCAGGATAGGTAGTCTATAGTTTGAAGTTGTGCACTATTATATTGTTTTACGCCAGTGGCGCCATTTCTTGGAGCTCGCCTGGGCTCAAAAATTGAGTACGAATTTTCATTCAAAATCTTCATACGTTTTCATCTGTATCTTTTTTTCAGTTAATATTTTGTTAAGACATATATAACAAAAGTAGTAGATAATTAAACGTTCTTTCCAACAAAATCAAAAAAAGGCGCTGACCCCTTAAATTAGGGGCCAAAACACTCGTAAACTCTATTACAAATAACTTAAAAACGATCAAAATTTTGTAATACAATATAGAAGCAAAGTTGTTGATTGTAGCAATATTTATCAGGTAAAATCATTTTCACACCCATTTATGACGTAATTAGGGATTTTAAGGGGCCAAAGTACTTAAACTTTGATGCAATATATCTAGAGAAGGAGACATACTTTGTTAGGCAATGTAGAAAAGAAAATGTTTGCATTGATGATTCTAATCGATTCCACTAATCAAAACTCTAAGGTCTGTCCCCATTAAGGATCTAGAGGGCTGGCCCCTAAAATATTCAATCATTTGTATCTCAAAAATGAACAACAATTTTAGATGGGTGTAAGAACAAAAAATGTTAGTATTCGTGAGACATTTCGATTGAACTCAAGAAAAAGGGGCTGGCCCCTTAAATGAGGGGCCAAGACACTCGTTAACTATATTACAGATAACTTGAAAACAATCAAGATTTCAAATATCTTTGGTACCTAGCCTTTTTACAAAATTGATACCAGCGAGATTTTAGTCACTGTAAGTGATTGAGACACAAAGTTTTATAAATGATAGACAATCGATTGAAGATATATTTAACGGGCTTTCTTTTGTCAACCGTCACTTCCGGTACTCACCAGAAGAGTTCAAACAATTCATTTTTTTCACAAGTTTAACTGATTATCGTTGGTGTTTCATCTTCCATGATTAACAGTAGTGTACACTAAACAAATGTATAAAAAAGCCTAGCTTTTATTTTCATAAACCTCTTTTGTTCGTCCGTTTTCGGTCTCGAGACAAAAAACCTAGATTCACCAAGATCGCAGATTTGGCAGAGAATATCGATATTTCATCGTATCATATGAAAACAAAATCGGACGGAAGACCTACTCGTTACTCGTAACGAGATCTAGTTGAATATGACTTATTGATTATGACTACAGACGTTTTCATACCTTCTTCACAAAAATACAAGAGGCTTTTCGAATAAATATATGTAAAAGTTGGGTTCTAATCTGTTTACTTACTTCGTTCTGATTTCTCTTTAAATTTTGGAAAGCTGAAACCATCACCCTCCTGCAAACATTCCCCTGGGTACAGGTTGACCACATCCTGAAAACAGAACAAGACAGTACATGTAAAAGTGGACGGTACCAACGTTGTTTTCCTTTGTTGTTCGGTTTTTTTTTTATTCGATCTAATGCACAAGTCAAAACATATTCAATGAACTTTACCTCCTCGTCTGCCATAGTTCTGGTTATTCTATCGGGATGTTCTGGTAATTCTGTCGGGGTGTGCTGCTGCACCAAGCAGATCTGATACCGATCGTTTTTCCACTTAGCCCGGATGTAAACAATTGGATAATCTGTCTGGCTGTGCAAACAGTCCCTTTACATCGATCTGAATATGGGTGACACATAACAGCATAAGAATGCAAGTTACAACATACAATGTATTTTTAATCAATTTTGGTAGACACATTATCTGCTAAAAGATATGGTTTTCAAATGTTAAATTTACAGGTCCCAGAGATTGCATATTGGAGCAATGAAAACTGTGCAAAGTGAGACATTGAAACAATACTTATCACTTTATATTTGCATTTACAAATATGCTCCCTTACATGAACCTATAGATTAACGAAAATGTTCAATTCTGTGTGAACTTTTTTATGAATTCAAAAGCTTGTCGGTTGGATTATTGTAAACATAAAAATTGATCAATTTTAACAATTGTAAACAATTTACCTTTTTTCAAATCAATCAAATGTATAAGTAATAAACAGCAATGTTAAAAAGTTCAACAGGATATGAACTTGGTTGGTACATGATCAAACCTTCTAAGAAGCCCTTCGGGTTTCACAGGATTTGATCACTTGGCCAACTAAGTTCATGTTCCGGTGAACTTTTTAACTTGCTGTTTATTTCTTAGATATAAACATGTACATTTTAACGCCCAGGTTTACTTTACAGATAATTATGCAGTCATATATTTTAATGAACAAGATAAACCAATCTATCGGAGTATTTAATAGTGTAGTTTCATCTGTATTTGTTGAATACCAATTTTTGGTAAATTTCGTAAATTCAAAAAATGAAAATTCAATACTTACATGTTTAATAACATATTCTATTTATAGGATCATTGGCCACGAGTTTATTTACCCGAATTCCTTGAGACTATGATTTTTACTAAATCAACAAAATTCAATGCCCACAAATATTATTAAAACTACTGAACGTGCATGGTGCATTATTTCAGCAAAGCAATTGTTGATCATACAGCCATGAGGACGGCAAAGTCATTCCTAGTTTTGTGCATATATTCAGTTAATGCTCAGATATTTCAATGTGACATGAATATTAACTCTTTATAACGTGAAAAATAAGCTTGTTTGAACGAGAAACTTTTAAAACTTGTTAAAATTTTACGAGACAGTTATCTCATTATATAAAAACATAGCCTCTAGAGGCACGGGAGCCTATAGGGGCCTACACTTGTGTCTTTATTACGGAATCGTATAGGAGCCTACACCTGTTGTTTTATCACTTAGACATTGATAAATGGTACTAGTACTTTTATATCGTCTTTCCAACATATAAACTACATGTTACGTCTTTTCATTTATACAAATAGTTCGTAATTGTACTGATATGAAATTACATTATTAAAATCACTTTATTGTAATTGATCAGTTTTTTTGCTATCCGCTATATCGACATAACAATACGAATGGGACTTAGCAAAATCTCCCGATGGAAGAAAATTCTCTGTTCTTCAACTAACAGAGAAGAGTGATGGTAAAATTTGGGAGTATACAATAAAAGAAAGGTCTAATTTGATTGGTCAACTAAGTAACACTGATGAGAAAATAGCAGATGAGGTTCTTTTGGTAGACAGTATAGATAAGATCAAAACTGAATTTGTGAGAAAAGCTCTAAGAAATGCAACAATGAAAGACAATTAACTCCTGTTCTATGTTGATCCTCCTTAAAAAATAAAGGAGTCCAGCCTCTGATGAATGCTATCTACGACTATCTACCCAGTCAGTATTATGTATCAGATCTTTGTGCATGCGCTTTTAAAACTATTCATGACCAGCAAAAAAATCCTTAGACCTTCTTCAGGATTTACTCAGGAGTTATGCATTCAGGGAGTGACATGCAGAACCTTAATAAGCATTGTAAAGAGAAAGTGAAAATATTATCTAGAATATTGGCCAATGATTACTAGTATTACAGAATAACAGCAGCTCATCAAGGAGACATTGTGTGTCTGGACTTTCGGAGGTACCGGTATATTAGGAACAAGTTTGTTTTTGTAATTCAAATTAGGCAGGAGGCATTGTATTTATTTTCAAACAAGTGATCTGGGTGTATCGTAATGTCAACAATAAATTGTTACCACCATTTCCTGGTCACATAACATTATACCAGACCACATTTATTAAAAGTTCTGGATATTCTTTGAAATTAAAATTAATAACTTCTCAGAGCTGAATAAGTCTATAATTCCCTTTTGTTAGTTAGTTTGTTCATTTTTTTATTTTGATTGTGTACAAAAGAACTTGTTTTGTTTATTTTTCTAAATAAACTGCTGAATGTTCGCTTCACAGACCAGAACAGGAGACACTGTCACCTCCAAAGAAGGGTTGGCCCGAATCAGACCCATGCTGAGGCAGTATGAGCACAGGCATCATGAGGAGGAGGAAGATTCTTCACACGACCTTGAGAGTCATATGATGACCTTGACCATGATGTGGTGCTAGCCGGTCTACAGGTGCCCTCGCCCGTTTACTTTTGTTCTGTGGAACCTCCTTCAATGGCTAGCCAGAAAGACATTGACCTTGCCTTAGAATGTCTTCAGAGAGAGGACCCTAGTCTCAAGGTCATATTATTGTTTTTATACCAGTAACTTTAAAACTCTTTTGTTTGAATTATCTTTATTGAAAAGTTGTCGTCAATCAAAGTTTAATCATGAAAACATTTATTAAATCCATTCAAAAGTTCTATACCTGTATTTTTAATTAATCTGATATTACTTTGAAAATAGAAACTTATGATATCTTAATTTCCATCTTGGCTTTATGTTATTTTTTTCCTGTATATAAGATTTGATAGTGAAATCTATTTTTTATTGTATCTACTAGATGAATTAATAATTTATAAGTTAATGATGTGAATGTCATGTTTTGAGTCACTTATATATTTGTATATAAGTTGTTTGTACTTGGCTTTATAGGTGGAGGTGAACCAAGAGACGGGCCAGACCATCCTGTCTGGGATGGGAGAGCTGCATCTGGAGGTCATCAAACACCGCATACTGTCAGAGTTCAAGGTCGATGCCTACATGGGTCCCCTGCAAATTGCATACAGAGAGACCATTGAGGACAAGGTCACCCACACAGAGACCCTAGAGAGTACGGTCGGGGGAAGTAAACACCACGCAGGCATCACCCTAACGGTCAGTCCCAGTACAGACGCAAACAGGAAGAGGAATGTGCTGTTTAAACCGCTGGAAGAAAAGTCGTTAATGATGACTCCAAAGTTCAGGAAGATGTACAAGTCTGCCATTGAAAATGCTGTGAAAACCTCTCTCTCTTATGGTATAAGTCAACTTCACTTAATTATCTTGTTAAGGTACCTCACTATACACCTAGATTTACTCTTTTTAAGATGCTACGTCACAAGATGGCAATGTGAATGTTTTGTCAAATTGTTTCTATCAGTTGATTTTGGCGAATGTTATCTTAGCTTAGTGGTTAAAGTATCGGGCTTGTGAACCACAGATCATGAGTTTAAATCCGCCTGGTCCTTTTGTTCATACTTACTGAATTAAAATTTTGAAAATATAATTTTTTATCCAAAATTGCACATTTTTTCACCTATTTGACTTAAATTCCTATCCATCATGCTATCTGTCATAACCAAGTAATTTTCTGCTGCTTTGAGAAACTATTTCAAGGTGAAATGAAGAAACCTTAAATCGGGGGTTTCCAGATATCTAAATTGTGTTTTGAAATAGTTGTATGATTTATCAAATATTTCTATTTCTTAACGGGCATGGTCACGATTTTGGTCAAAAATTATTTTTCCAAATTTAATGTTTCAGAAGGGTATTTTTAATTGGCAACCAAAATTTGAGTTAAAAGCAAGTTACAGAGCATACAATTCTTTTTAAGTAAACAAAGCTTTTGTTAACCGGGTTTTCAAACAGAAAAATTCGGTTATTAAAATGGTGAAAATGGCGGGCGGGCGGGCGGGCGGCTGCCAAAAGGGTACCCTCATTGTACGGATAACTCCTCCTACAGTTTTCAAGATAAGAAGTTGTTCTTTTGCAGATCAATTGTACATATATCAGAGGTGTGCATATTGCTAGGATTTTTATTTCCAATAATTTATGAAAAAAATACCAGCTTTTGAACTGAGTCATTTTTGGCAAAATATTGCATATAGGGTACCCTCATTGTACAGATAATTCCATCTACAGTTCTCAAGATAGGAAGTTGTTCTTTTGCAGATCAATTGTACAAATATCAGAGGTGTGCATATTGCTAGAATTTTGATTTCCAATAAATTTTGAAAAAAATACCAGCTTTTGAACTTGGTCATTTTTTGGGAAGATATTGCATATAGTGTACCCTTATTGTATGGATAACCCCTCCTATAGTTCTCAAGATAGGAAGTTGTTCTTTTGCAGATCAATTGTACATATATCAGAGGTGTGCATATTGCTAGAATTTCGATTTCCGATAATTTATGAAAAAAATACCAGCTTTTGAACTGAGTCATTTTTTGGCAAAATATTGCATATAGGGTACCCTCATTGTACAGATAACTCCTCCTACAGTTCTCAAGATAGGGAGTTGTTCTTTTGCAGATCAATTGTACATATATCAGAGGTGTGCATTTGAACTTAATCATTTTTTGGCAAAATATTTCATATAGGGTTCCCTCACTGTACGGATAACTCCTCCTACAGTTCTCAAGATAGGAAGTTGTTCTTTTGCAGATCAATTGTACATATATCAGAGGTGTGCATATTGCTAGAATTTTGATTTCCTATAATTTTTGAAAAAAATACCAACTTTTGAACTGAGTCATTTTTTGGCAAAATATTGCATATAGCATACCCTCATTGTACAGATAACTCCATCTACAGTTCTCTAGATAGGAAGTTGTTCTTTTGCAAATTAATTGTACTTACATAAGAGGTGTGCATATTGCTAGGATTTTGATTTCCAATAATTTATGAAAAAAATACCAGCTTTTGAACTTAGTCATTTTTTGGCAAAATATTGCATATAAGGTACTCCATTTCACTGGATACGGGTTGACATGGATTATGGATACAGTTCACATAAAAGAAAACCCGGTTTGTTGTCACATTGACAGCTTTTCACTTGTTTACATTTTGAATGTTGGAGAGAAAATTTCAGTTTTAGACCTATAATGAATGTGTTAAACGTTAAGAACTTTTTATTTATACTTAAAATGAAAAAGAAGATAGACTAATCAGCTTGAAAATGATTTTTTACTGGTATATTGAACCTTTGTAAACAAAAACAGGGCACGGGCCTTGTTTACTCTGTATCTTGCATATAGCTCTATGATTGACTCTCAAATTTCATATGATCATTAGAAATTCCCTAAGCATTGTGTATTGTAAAAACAGAAAATAGAGTTTAACCAAAACCGTAACCATGCCCCTTTAAGGCATTATATTGTAAAACATTCAATGTAACTTGAAGAATTACAAAGTAATGTTTTAACAAATTCAAACTGTGGTACATGTATCTACTGCAAGATATCTAATACATTCTTTCTTCTTTCAAAGGTCCAATATTGAATTTCCCAGTGATAAATGTGGATGTCATTATCCACAATGCGATTTGTCTTTTGATGCCTCTCCCAACGTGGTCGCAGCGGCTGTTTCCAAATGTATCTACTCAGCATTAAAGAGAGCCACGCTCCTCCTACTGGAACCAGTAATGAATCTAGAAGTATGTTTAGATAATTTATATATTAAAAGAGTTCATACAGTTTTAGTTTGATATGAGATTAGGGCTCAATTGTTGATGCTCACTTGTTGGTTTTTGAATGAAACTGTTCACAACTTGATATGACGGTTGGTCCTTTATTTAAGATTATTATTCATTAATATGATTAGATGAATTCTTGAAGTATTGAAAGATTAGTTTGGTTCTTTATTTTATGAAGTTGAAAATGTTTATAAGTTTGACTGGTATATTGATATGAAAAAATGTCCTGGTCAGTGGTACAATTTATTGCAATTAAATATGAAAAAAAAACCTTTACATTTCATTTTGTAAGTCTGAGATAATATATATCGTAAAGTAAAATTGTTGTTCAAAGAAAAAAAGAATACACATATTACACAATTGAATTGCTCTCACCGGTTTCACCAAGCATATGAAGTTTGATAAAATAATGTCAAATAGTTTCTTGAAAATGAAATTGAAATGAAAAATGTAGACTAATGGTTCTCTCATCCATGTGTATCCTTTTCATGGTTTTATTAAGTGTGAAAGGTAGAGAAAAAGATGGACAGACACTAACACCCCAAGCCACACAAATGGTTGGGTACAAACAGTACCCAATGGCTGATAAACCAGGTTGCATGTAGAATTCTTAAGGAGGCTGAGTGCGTGGTCAACTAATTATTTAATAAAGAAAAATCCAAATATTTTATCTTTGAAAGAGTATTTTACTATATTTTTATATAGAGCTCTTCATCTCGAGGAGGTAAATACAGTCTTAAAAACGGCCACGACCATTCAGTCCTCTTAAAAGCATCAAACGCACCAAGAAAACAGTCACTAACTCGTCTCACACATTACATAATGGGATATTCATCAAGCTACCAGGTCTATCTACCCATGAAGTTGGGTCTGTTGTCATCGACAGCCACAGAATCTTTACTCTGCATAACTTTCGCCGTACATCAAGGTCACAAAATCTGAAAGTAATTATTATGTGGGGTTGTTTTGAAAAGATATATAATAATTATATTAAGGGCAACAATTTTAAGTGTCAATCAATAATGTATCCGAAAGTCTATGATGGTTATAGTTTGGTTATTGGTCTTTATTAAAGGAAGTTTGTACAGGTTTGCATCACATATTAAATATATGCTCTCTACCTAATTATACGGTATATATATATATATTTTATCATGAGAAAAATGTATAACGTCAGGTGTTTGTAATTTGCATGAACATTTGCAATGCTTTTATTAAGTAGCACGAATTTATATTACCTTTGTAATTTAATTTTCCCTGGGGCTTCTTGTCCATTTCTTCTATGAAAAGCTTAGTCTCAAATTCACCAAAGGGCTGTTCCAAAATGATCATTGTTTTCTGGAAATCAGTGGCGTCCACGAAACCATCTTTGTTATTGTCAAAGATAAGAAACATTGCCAACATATTCATCTTGTTGAGTTTTTCTGATTTACAGGGGCCATTCATCATGTCGTCAAATACTGCCCATGAAATAGTGTCCTTCCCTTAAATAAATGTTAATAAATACAATGTATTCTCCCTGGCGTTAGATTGAATAAGCAGTATTTTTAAAAACATCATATGAGACTTGTCTATTGGAACATTTCTTTTCCCACCTTTTTATCTGAAGGTACATACAAATACAAAAAGTTTTAAAAAGAACAGGATTATCTGCTAAACATGCTATGCAGCTACAAATATATGCACAAGCAATATTAGTCAGTGGCGTCGGTAGCAAATTGAAAGTGGGGGGAGGGGGTGTTAGACTAATCATTACAAATCTTAACAAGCAAAAAAAAAAGGCTAATTCCCAAAATCATTAAATTCCTAATCCGGGGGGGGGGGGGGGGGGGTAGTATACCTATACGTGCAATTTTCACTATTATTTTAATATTTACTTATTTTCATTTCAATTACTTACATTCTACTGGAAATGTGGGGGCGGGGAGCGGCACCTTCCTGATACTTCAATTTCTTACATGTAAATTAAAGAAATATTATGTTTGCTGCGAGAAAAAGTGGAGGCGGGGCTAGCCCCTCCCTGATGCTATGTGCCTGATGGTGAGGTTTAACTATGCAAACAAGTGGAGTGGAGGGGGGCTAAGCCCCCCCCCCCCCCCCCCCGTTCCGACGTCTTTGATTACTATCTCATTTTGTTTTACC
This sequence comes from Magallana angulata, assembly GCF_025612915.1. Classification (NCBI taxonomy): domain Eukaryota; kingdom Metazoa; phylum Mollusca; class Bivalvia; order Ostreida; family Ostreidae; genus Magallana; species Magallana angulata. The sequence continues at coordinate 40,239,872 of NC_069113.1, read as the reverse complement.
AAAATATTTTTGACAATCAGATGTAATTTTCTCTCTTCGTATATACTGGATTATATTTTGGAGAGGGTCGATGGTAAACATCTGCCTTTAACTTTTTAAAAATGATATTTTTTGGTCATAAACATTGATTAAGTAAAGAATAACTGCCAAATATTTTAGCTTTAACATATTAAAAAGTTTTAAAAATGATATTTTTTAGTCATAAACACTTATTAAGTAACGAATCACTCCAAATACTTCAGCTTTAACATTTTAAATATTTCATACACAATGAAGCTTTATAAAAATTAAGCTCTTCGTTTTACGGAGGCGAATAGAGACTACAAATGGCCGCGACCATCTAGCCCCCTTAACATCCGAAATTTTTTAATTTCACCAGTTTCCGCCGTAGATGCTATCAACTCCTCTGCGTCCTTCTCCGATGGATTGAGTCCTATTCCTCGCATCACTGTGATAAGCTCCGCTTTGTCAATGACGCCATTTTTGTCATGGTCAATGAAGTCAAAACATTCTTTAGCTACTGAGAAAAAAAGCAAAGCATTAAAATTGTAATGCTACATAGCGTTTTTTGGTCTCCAAATTCTAATAAATTCAAAATCTTGCGTGAAATGCAATCCAAATTTATCGAATTAAAAATATATATATGATCTGTTTTCATGACTTATAAGATATGATTCATTTTGCTGTAAACTATTATTTTGTAAAAAAAAAAAACAAAAAAAACAAAAAAAAAAAAAACAAAAAAAAAAAACCCCGAACAAACAAAAATAAAACAAACAAAAAAATCCATAAATTTGAATACTTTTAAATTTAATTCATAAAGTTATAAATGTATTTCATATGGAGCTCTTCTTCTTAAGGAGATCAATTCAGTAAAAAAAAAAAGTTGCTACGACCATCAAACCTTCTATCAGCGACTTATTGAATATGACTTATTGATTATGACTACAGACGTTTTTATACCTTCTTCACAAAAATACAAGAGGCTTTCCGAGTAAATATATGTAAAAGTGGGGTTCTAATCTGTTTACTTACTTTGTTCCGATTTCTCTTTAAATTTGGGATAGCTAAAACCATCACCCTCCTGCAAACATTCCCCTGGGTACGGGTTGACCACGTCCTGAAAACAGAACAAGACAGTACATGTAAAAGCGGACTGTGCCAACGTTGTTTTCCTTTGTTGTTTGGGTTTTTTTTTTATTCGATCTAATGCACAAGTCAAAACATATTCAATGAACTTTACCTCCTCGTCTGCCATAGTTCTGGTTATTCTATCGGGATGTTTTGGTAATTCTGTCGGGATGTGCTGCTGCGCCAAGCAGATCTGATACCGATCGTTTTCCACTTAGCCCGGATGTAAAAAATTTGGTAATGCCTATTTTAACTCCCGAGTTTTCATTTCAGAATATTGAATGGCATTTAAATTTCTGTCTGGCTGTGCAAACAGTCTTTACATTGATCTGGATATGGGTTTCACATAAGAATGCAAGTTACAACATACAATGTAATTCTGATCAATTTTGGTACATGTAAACACATTGTCTTCTAAAAGATATGGTTTTCAAATGTTAGATTTACAGGTGCCAGAGATTGCATATTGGAGCAATGAAAACTGTGCAAAGTGAGACATTGAAACAATACTTTTCACTCTATATTTGCATTTGCAAATATGCTTCCTTACATGAACCTATAGATTGACGAAAATGTTCAATTCTGTTTAAACTTTTTTATGAATTCACAAGCTTGTCGGTTGGATTATTGTAAACATAAAAATTGCTCAATTTTAACAATTGTAAACAATTTACCTTTTTCAAATCAATCAAATGTATAAGTAATAAACAACAATGTTAAAAAGTTCAACGGGATATGAACTTGGTTGGTACATGATCAAACCTTCTAAGAAGCCCTTCGGGTTTCATACGATTTGATCACTTGGCCAACTAAGTTCATATTCCGGTGAACTTTTTAAATATAAACATATACCTATTAACACCCGGTTGTTATTATACAAATAATTATGCAGTCATATACTTTAAAGAACAAGATAAACCAATCTATCGGAATATTTACTACTATAGTTACATCTGTAATTGTTGAATACCAATTGTTGTAAATTTCGTATATTCAAGAAATGAAAAATCAATGCTTTTAATAACCAACTGTATTTACAGGATCATTGGCCACGAGTTTATTTACCCGATATCCTTGAGACTATGATTTTTACTAAATCAACGAAATTCAATGCCCACAAATATTATTAAAACTACTGAACGTGCATGGTGTATTATTTCAGCAAAGCAATTGTGGTTCATACAGCCATGAGGACGGCAAAGTCATTCCTAGTTTTGTGCATATATTCAGTTTATGCTCAGATATTATAATGTGACATGAATAATAACTCGTTATAACGTGAAAAAATAACTCGTTTCAACGAGAAACTTAACTCGTTAAAACGAGATATTTATCTCGTTATATAACAACATAGCCTCTAGAGGCGCGGAAGCCTTTAGGGGCCTACACTTGTGTCTTTATTACGGAATCGCATAGAAGCCTATATCTGTTTTTTTAATACGTTTACATTGATATATTAGTACTTTTATATCGTCTTACCAATATATAAACTACATACAACGTCTTTTCATTTATACAAATAGTCCGTATTGTATTGACATGGCATGATTTAAATCACCTTAGTGTAATTGATCAGTAATTGATTGTTCTCGAATTAACTTTGCAGGCGTGCGAATTCGTATGGTTCGTCATCTCACTCTGAATCTCGCTCCAGCCAGGATATGTACTCTAAAATGATACTGTTGAATCATGGGAATTCAATTTGGCTCAACTTTGATAAATCACGCAGATCCCACCACGTACATGCATTTAAATCCACAGTGAAATTAAAGAATTAAGTATCAATTTATTAATCATATACATGTACAAGTAATTCCAAGAAATTTTGCATCCATTAATTTCTAACCGGTCGGAACGGTCACAAAATCAGTAATCGGTTAGTCGTATAGAATAAAAAGTTGTATATCTTAATTTACGCAATTTATAAGAAATTTGGTTTTACTTTAACCTTCGAGACAAAGATATCAAATTAAGTTAAACTGGAGATATTCCATGACCGGGCTGAGATCGTGAAGGGAAATTAGATACAAAGTGTTTATGTTAATGACTTGAAACAATTACATGCCTCTAAAATTGACTCGTTATAACGAGATACTAAGCTAATTCATTATAACAAGATCCTAACTCATCGTAACTAGATAACTCATATTAAACAGATAACTAACTCGTAATAATGAGATATTAACTCGTTATTACCAAATACTAACGAGTTAATTTTTTTAAATTGAGCCTAATAGGTTTTCGTAGGAAACTGAATAATTACACAAAAATTGATGTATAATATATACCGGTAATTATACAGTTTGTACAGTACCCTAAATAAGATTCTGGAAGGGGGAAGGGGGGGGAGAAAAAACGCACTTTGAGATGCTCCTTTGAACCGGGAAAGTAATTACATTTGACCACTTTCAATATATCATTAAAAATCCTATCTGTTAGTTAATTTAAGTGATAATAGTTGAATATAAAACAAAATATATATATATTTTTTTCGGGTTTTTAATCATTTTTCTCAAGAATATACATGTAAATGAAAATGTATTTAAAATGATGAACCGTAACTCATAATGTTGATCTATGAAAAAGTTTCTGGTCACAGTCACGCCATCAAAGTCACCAGTCAAACACACGTACAACATGTAAATAGAACAGGCTACCGTTTATAAACCCTCCATCGGCCGCAGATCTCAGAATAGAACCTGCATGCATGCGTTCTACGAGTTCGCTCTGCTAGCAGAAACAGAAAGAGATCCATTGCGTCTTTCTCGTTTTCAAAACTCGCAAATCATATTCACGAACTCTGAAAGTAATAAATGAAAATTGTTATTGCATTTTTTTCGTTTTTAAATTAACGAGCAAAAAGAATTCTACGGAAACTATTACACAACAGAGTAAAATATATTAGTTGTAAAAACTACTGTAAGTAACTTTTATTTTGATAAAGCCTCTTACGAAAAAAACCCACCTGAGATGAATGTATGACAGTAAGCGTTGTACTGAACTAGATTTTGGAAATCAACTTTCCGCCAAAAGCGTAAATAGAATACACAGTCACGTGCAATAGGTTTACAGTATTACAGTAACGTTAATATAGTCCAAAAAAAAAAAGAAAAAAAAAAAAAGATTGTTATGCTTGCAACTTTACCTTTATAGTCAATTTTCCCGTCACCATTCGTGTCCGCGGTTCTTAGAAGAACCTCAGCCTCTTCTTCAGTGAGGGACTCCCCCATACTGGTCAGGGTCTTCTTCAATTCTGAGGCGTCCACGTAACCATCCTTGTTGATGTCAAATATGTGGAAGGAGGCCAACATTTCTAGTTTACTTTGTTTCACTGATTTCCAGGAGCTGCTGAGTAGTTCTTGAAATACTGGCCACGATATGGACTCGTTTCCTGTAACACACATATCAAAATCAATTCTAAACAAAAATTGGTCAAAGTAGTACAGATGTAAATATGTCATTTTGTAAAATTTTTGGTTTAAATAAAATTTACAGTATGGCTTGTTCTGTAAATGTATTTACATACACCCAATAAATTCAAAAGGGCTCTACAGTATGACAGAAATATAACAGTAACACGACTTCCTTATACCCTCTCCCCCTTGAAGGAAAAGAGAAGTACTTCATTATTAGTACTAGTATGTCCAACCCCCAACCCCCCTACCCACCCACGCACCCACCCCCTCGGCATCGCCGCGTACTCTGGACTCTACGAGTCTAATTAGACTAAGACTAATGCATAAGATTTCGTTATAATGTCAACATAGTTTCATCTCCACCCTCCTTTCTCTATGTCCGTCCGTTCATATGCTTGTTCCACTCTCGTGCCCAGTCCAGAAATGAGAATAGAATAACAAAAAACTCATACTTGGATCAAATATTGCTCATGAGAACCTGATCCGAGGTCACTTGAAAGTCAAAGTCACAATGGACATGATACTGTCAATGAGTGCATATATAACATGAGTTAAAAATTCTACAATTTATAAAAAAATAAATACCCGGAATTTTTGGGAAATGATTCATTGAAAATAAGCCAACACCCTAAACTATCATTTGTCCTTTGGTGATTCCGAAAGCTTACACCTTTTGCTAACAAACACAGGAATTTCAGGCGATTTTTACATCATACCCTTCTCTGCAACTGACTTGATCATTTTCTCCACGTCTTTTTTGGACGGGTTGAGTCCTACTGCTCGCATCACCGTGATCAGCTCGGCTTTCTCAATGGCGCCACTGTGGTCCTTGTCAAAGAACTCGAAACATTCTTTACATACTGCAATAAAGAGTGTTGATTTTAACTCAGTGTGTTCGAAAATTTAACAACAAGTCGTCATGATGGAAAAATATACCCCTCCATCTTCACATGAATATCAAACTAAGGTTGTATTTGACACCTGTCGATAAAAATGTGGATAAAAGTACATCATACTAGCAATGAAAATAATTCATCGTTTTGAAATTTTTAAAATTTTACAATATTTGACCAAAAATATGTTGAAGAAATGTTTGGAATGGTAAAAATTGTAAAAGCCGTAGTAGAATTCGAACTCCTGACTTACTCATTCGTAGAAAACATTCTAGATAACTCGCTGCGCTATCATAAAACCTTTTGGGCTTTATTGGATTTCTCTACGCCCCGACCGAAATTATCACAACATAATAATCAAATAATGATTCCTTATTCCTCAAATAAACCAAATCATTTAGTAACCAAATCATTGACCTTTGATACACACCACTGAAGGTTACTATTTCAGGATTTAGGAATCATTCTTTGAATATTATGAGTTGATAATTTCGGTCGGGGCGTAGGGAATTCCAATAAAGCCCGAAGGGCTTTATGATAGATTTGACCACGCTCCGACCGAAATTATCACCTCATAATATTCAAAGAATGATTTTTTATTACTTATATTTATATTATTTCAAATTAATACACTTTAAAACAACATTATTTTAAAACCACTATTTTTCATGTAGCACATGCTACATTGTATGTAATGAAGTTATTGGGTTTTATGGTTCAAAATTGATTCGTAATGGTATCACAGACAAAGACAGTTGAAAATGTAATTATTTGATAATATATTGACGTCACTTTTACAAAAAAAAAACTTAGTGCCGTCGACTGAGTAGAAAAGAAAATTTTAACTCTTTTTTAAAGGCAGGTGAGTAAAATAAATACAGCTAAACCTAACTAACCTCGATACCAAAAAAGAATTGCTACCTGGCTCTGTCATAAAGGAGCATCTTCCGACTTTGATCTATAAAGGGACCCTTCATTGTGCAGTAAAACGACAAAAGGACAGTGGCAGCAAATGCAGCAATTGATTAGTAGATGCGACAATACATTAATTTATTTCAAAGAACATAAATTCAAATCGTAAAATCAAGATGATGACAAGTATCTCTCAAAAACAGTTTAATCCATGGACTCTTCCTGGTTAGCTAATGGAAAAACAAATTCAGAAATTATTCTATTCTGGTGCAAAAGGAAGTTAGCGCTATTACAACAAGTTTTGTTCTCGCCACTTCAAAGACAACATGATGTCTGCTACATAGCATAAAAAGGCTTATCTTAGAAACCGATGTCTTTGTTGCAAATTTCCTGGTAACAGAGAAAATAAAAATTAAGTGACAGAGCGTAGATTTAATGTACGAAAACCGTCATCAGTAAATTATCAATCAATTCTAAGAAACGAGGGATCCTGAATTCGGACCAATACGAAGATCGATTACAAAATTTAGCACTCCCCTTCCAAAAGAAAAATATGTACGCAAATCTATTTGTTGATGCTAGATTCATTATCGGGATCAAGATTGATTCATTTCTTTTTATTCATGGAAAACTGTGCTATGGCTGCCCTTTATGGTGTTGTATTATTCATCAACCACCTATATAGCTGATTTCGTATTTCATATCACTAATCCATTAATCAATACCTGAGAACCGAGCCGTATATATCAGCATATTGTTTTCTTTTATAGCCACTTTATGAATACTATTGTTGAAAGTTTAAGTACTGCGGTTTCACTAATATTCATTGAATACTAATTTTTGTGGATTTCGTTGTGCATCCGTGAAAATGAATGTTCATTGAAATGTCTAATTAATAACACATTTGTTATACTGATAGGATCACTGGCCATGAAATTACGTATCCTTGAAAATGTGACTGTTACTATATCCACGAAAAAATATTGACCGCAAATCTTAATGAAATTGCTGTCATGTATAAATGACTAAATTTCAACACCAACGATATGAGGGATAAAGAAGAGAGGGTTGTATAGACGATCATAGTTTTGTATTTTTCAGTTCATTGTCAATCGAAATATTGTTGAGGCTAAGCACTAGTAGGAAAGTGGACAAGAAATACATTATTATTTCAAAGCTCAAGGTTATAATCTTTGTGAAGTTTGATTTTGGTCGATATCTATATAGCTTGCTAATAATTTCGAAAACGATGTGATATGTAAAGCAAGTCAATGAATTACTTACGACTTTGAAAAAAGGACACCATTGCATTAGATACTAGTAACAGAAAAAATTCTGCACAAACACTAAAAGACACAACTATGATATTTTATGGTAGTTAATAGCTTAACTTGCTTCACGGCTTCCTATCTCATGCTTTACCAATTATAAAGTTTTGTCTGAATTTAAATGGTTGTTTAAAATTCATGTGCAACGAGAAGTGGGTCGCATCGTACCTCTGAACATGTGCAAACATAGATATATATACTTACATTTAAGCTGTTTATCTGTAAGCTTGTGATACTCAAATCCACCCGAATCTTCATCCTCTCCGAAATCTATCCCAACCGAACCCAAGTCGACGAAATCCTGAAAAAAGAACGAATCACCAGACGTTACCAACCGTTTTTTGGTTTGTTGATTGTTTTTGATTGCGCAATATCTAGATCCGATCTAGTGCACAACTTAAACCCTATTTTACGTGCAAATTGCATAACAGGTGCGCCTTACCGGGCTCTTGGCTTGGTATTTGTTTGCCATAGTTACGGGAGGTTCTGTCGGGACGTAGTGGAATATATCGCCGGTTCTTCAACATTCAGACATCGATCTGTGGTTATTCCACCTGATTACATCGAACAATTTACAGGGGTGGATCTTTTAAATCCCATGTTTCCACTATTGTCAAGCACAGTCGGTGGCATTTAAATTTTTGTCCGACTGAAAGTTATTGTATCGTGCGGGTCAGATATGTTTACTTTACATTACATAACACATTGGTTTTATTTTGGATTAATTAAATAAATTGTTACGCTAATCAAACCGATTAGATGACCTACATAAATTGCTCTCTGTTCGACTTTTGGGCCAAAATTGTAAAAATTTGGGGAAATCGCCATATCTGCCCCTGGGCATCAGACAGGCAGACTTGACGAGCAAAGGAGTATCTACCAAGATTGAGAAACTAGTGACCCCTGGTCTTTTATCATCTCTACAAACATCATTCATTTTTTTTAATGTAATATACCCTAGTTTAACCTTTTATTTTTTTTTTCATCGGGATCATTTCCAATTAAATAACTACTGGACAGTGGTTTTGGTTTATCATAACCCCTCCCCACCCCCCCCCCCCCCCCCCATTCCCCTGCCATGACTACGATATTTAGATTATACAAAATGTACTGTTAATTTAACCAAATCTAGCATAAATTTTCATAACTATTCAAAATTATCCTGCGTATTTTTTTTTATAATATTTTAACTTAGTTACTATCATGTTTATAAAAGTAACTCATCAAAGGAAACAAATCTTTTACATCAACTTTTTCAGTGATAACACTACGATAGTGTACAGTTCGTTAAATTCAAATGACTTATTGTTGGGGCGCAAGCGGGATTTGCATAATTAAAAGAAATGAAAATCACATAAATATGTCAATTTTATCGTACAGTTTCTAGAAATTCTATAAATGTAAGTAAGAAGGAATCATTCTAAGAGTATTGTGAGGTGATAGTTTTGGTCGGGGCTTGATCAAATCTAAAATAATCAAATCCCTTCGTGCTTTAATTTAACCACGCCCGACCAAAATAGTCAAAGAATGATTCCTTAAATAGTATACCGTTTTCATTAGTTTTTTTGCAAAAAGTATTGAAACGACGTGACACAGTTAAACATACCAAAGAATTGAGGAGAAGAAAGAACAAGAGGCCCATGGGCCACATCGCTCACCTGGGGAACAATAGGTATGATAAAATATCAGCTTAATGGAGTCATAATACAAACTATCTGGACAATGTACAATAATACATGTAGATCCTTTATAAATAAAATCAATTTTTCCCCCTGGATATTCTTATGTTTATAATCATTAGTCCCTTTTCTAACAGGATGATTTTATGGTCATATCACATGTTGAGTATTGCAGTTCTCAAAAAGATACTTAACAATTGTTTATGTATGGGATATAAAGCTACATCAAACTCTGAACCTTCTTGTTAGGCCGAAGAATTGTCCTGGAGCCAGAGTCTTAACAATTATAAAGAATCATCTGGCTGATTAGTTTCTGAGAAGAAGATTTTCAAAGATTTACTCTATATATTCCTATGTAAAACATCGACCCCCCCCCCATTGTGGTCCAACCCTACCCCCAGGGTCATAATTTTCACAACTTTGAATCTACCCTACCTGAGGATGCTTCCACACAAGTTTCAGCTTTCCTGGCTGATTAGTTTCTGAGAAGAAGATTTTCAAAGATTTACTCTATATATTCCTGTGTTAAACTTCGATCCCCCATTGTGGTCCAACCCTACCCCCGGGGGTCATGATTTTCACAACTTTGAATTTACACTACCTGAGAATGCTTCCACACAAGTTTCAGCTTTCCTGGATGATTAGTTTCCGAGAAAAAGATTTTTAAATATTTACTCTATATATTTCTATGTAAAACTTCGAGCCCCCATTGTGGCCCCCCCTTACTCTCGGGGGTCATGATTTTCACAGCTTTGATTCTACATTACTTGAGAATGCTTACACAAGTTTCAGCTTTCCGGGCTGATTAGTTTTTGAGAAGAAGATTTTTAAAAGATTTACTCTATATATTCCTATGTAAAACATTGACCCCCCCCATTGTGGTCCCACCCTACCCCGGGGGTCATAATTTTCACAACTTTGAATCTACACTACCTGAGGATGCTTCCACACCAGTTTCAGCTTTCCTGGCTGATTAGTTTTTGAGAAGAAGATTTTCAAAGATTAACTCTATATATTCCTATGTAGAACTTTGACCCCCCCCCCCCCTTGTGGTCCCACTCTACCCCCGGGGGTCATGATTTTCACAACTTTGAATCTAAACTACCTGAGGATGCTTCCACACCAGTTTCAGCTTTCCTGGCTGATTAGTTTTTGAGAAGAGGATTTTCAAAGATTTACTCTATATATTCCTATGTAGAACTTTGACCCCCCCCCCCCCCCCTTGTGGTCCCACCCTACCCCCGGGGGTCATGGTTTTCACAACTTTGAACCTACACTACCTAAGGATGCTTCCACACAAGTATCAGCTTTCCTGGTTTTATGGTTCTTGAGAAGAAGATTTTTGAAAAATTCTCAAAAGTTTTCATTAATTTCTAATTATCTCCCCTTGAAAAAGGGTGTGTTCCTTAATTTTCACAACTTTGAATTCCCTTTGCCTAAGGATGATTTGTGCCAGGTTTGGTTGAAATTGGCCCAGTAGTTCTTGAGAAGATGTTGAAAACTTGAAAAGTTTACGGACAGATGGACGGCAGACAAAAATCGGACACTTGGCTAGCGAAGATGTCCCCGAGCAAGTAAAGTTATACCTCGAATTCCCCCTGAAAAAATTCTGAATCCATGCAAGAGCAATCAATTCTACATGTATACTGGTACTGTACCAGTTATCGGCTAAACTGAGGGTTCGGGTCTATAGCACGCGAATATCCGGGATTCTTTAATTCAGTCATCTGTTTCTAATAAAGAAAAGTAAGTTTGCTTGAAAACTTTCTTCAATATGTTTTAAATATGAGCTTTAACGATCATTGTTTACCGCTGATTTACATCTTTGCACTTTCAGCTGGGGTGGGGGGGGGGGGGTGACGTAATAAGTTAAAAATAGAATGTGACCTCTTTGTGATACGTAATTATATCCCTTCTTTGATTTGACATATAATATCAATACATATAACATTTATAAAGAAAAGGAACTCACTAAATTCCGAGAGATTCATGGCGCAGTTGAACGCCTGATTGTATAATTATGCATTGATTAGCGTACGATTGTGTGTATTACCGTATGATGATAAAAGAATAATTTTCTGAGTTTAATTTATGTATAATAACCCCTACGACCTAAAGGCTGACCCCGAAAGGGACATAATTCAATCAACACTTTGCAGAATATAAACTCAACATGTACAAGGATTTTACTTCGTTATTATCACGAAGCCGATAACTGGTACAGTAAATCATAAAACCTAGGCAAATTCGGGGCTTGCTAAAAAGCACAGAAACAATATGTTTTGGGTTCTAAATGATGATATAATCTAACCGATGGATAAATAAGGAGTTCACAATTTAAAGTATGAAAAGTTTTATTCCAATACATCAAGAAATAAGGAAACACGAAAAGAAAACGTAAAATTATAGCCGATAACTGGTACAGTGCCAGTATGGTATGGGGTATAACATGCGATGATCCACAAAATTTTTCCAGGGGGGGGGGGGGGGTCTGAGGCATATTTCGGGTAATTTTATAATGCAAAGTTAAGAAATAAGAATTTTGCAGGGGGGGGGGGGGGGGGTCTGCCCCTTAAAGCCTGTCTAGATTTGCGCATGGTAAAACGTATGCTAAAATATGATACCACTGCATTCCTTATTTGCAATAATATGTAGGACATTCAGATCCAGACATCAGATATTTTGACAGAGACCTGTATCTATGTTGCATCCAAATCACACATTTGTTCATATTATGTTTATACATGTAATTATGGTAATGATTTAGTAACCTTGTTTTAAGACAGTGACTACATGTATATAGGCACCTGATGTTAAAATATGTTTCTTTTTGTAATAAGATTTTCTCTTTACTATAATAAGATTTTCCCAGTACTATATTAATAACAAGGTTATTAGTATAATACGTGAAACTATCTTTCTATAACAAGTAATATTTTAACACCATGTGCCCGTGAAAGTTACAATACTAATGACCTTGACATAATTTATAACCATAGAAACTAAAAATCCAGAAAAACACACATCAAAGGTAATAACACTTTTACTGGCAAGAAATCAGTGCTCTCCAACTTTAAATTTGCATTTTTAAATCATATACATAAACTGTGTAAATTCCAATGCAAGTATATTTATGTATGATAATATGCGTAAACTATTTTTCCTAGGGAGTGATCATAAATATATAATTATTATGTAGGTCATTCAAATGTTCACACAACACATAACTGTACATTTCGATAAACACAGTTTTTATACATTTGAACTTCTGGGTTTATATGGCATACTTTAGGGAATTTCCCCCCTTAACTACATACAATACAAAGCATATCCTAGCTATATAACAACATAAAGTAAAAATATTAAATTAAAAAAAAAAAATTGCAATCATTATACTGGTCAGTATTTTAGACAGTATTTTCAGTACATAAATGAATATATAATAACATTGTTGGCAAATTAGAGCATTTGCTGCAATGAAGACAAATCTTAAATCTACTTGCTATTAACAATTTCACAAAATATCAGTTAACAAAAAATTCAGTAGGATCCGACTTGGCAAGGCTGCCTTCACAAAATCTGACTCAAGTCCATCACAAGAAACAATTGAAAATCCAGCACAATAGAAAATCACTCAATGTGAAATTGGTTGACAAATGAGTTTGTCTATAAATTGTTAAATTGACAAGCAACACCATGTTTGTAGAAAAATATTATGAGGGACTGTCTCTAAATTTGGTGTCTGCATTAGTCTTAATATCAAAGCCAAATTGAATCTCTCTAGGATAAGAAATTTAAAGATACTGGCTCAAAAATGGGTTTTTGTAGACAATATAAGGGAGGGTGATTTTTCAAGACTACGGATCATAATATTACTTCTTGGTTTTTGGTTTTTTTTGGCCTCCCAGCAAAGAGTTATATTTTCAAGAAATTTTCTTACACTTCGATTGTCTTTGATAATAAACAATTAGCTTTGGTTCTCACATGAAGCTGTACAGTGTCTAAAAATTCATTCAAAACAAATCAAGTACTCAAGTAAAATAACAATCAAATACATGCACACAGTCTACCATATTTACCAATCAAAGCAATCAACTTTAAAAAAAAGTGGCATTTTGATAAACTAAAAGTAATATTAGTCTCTCTTTGATAATCTCTGCATGTAATATTAAATTCTAAGTGACTAAAGTGATTATGTTTTTTAAACTCCACCCTTCGCTATCTAGGATTCATTCTTCTCAATGTTTTTCCCATCCATGTACATGTACTAGTAACTCTTTTCAATTGTACGTGTGCTTTTCTTTATTCACACTCCATCAACAATCTCTGGTTGATTTTTTCCAAGTATGTACGAATTGATGAAATAGACAATCATTCTAGCATGGTCTGGTAAAAAGACGTAACTGGTATACATGAACATTGCCAGCACAATAATCAAGCAGCAATCTAAGGGATCTGTCAAGGAGCGTAACATCAGGAATTTAAATTTTATATCCAGCTGTTAGAGCTTTAGTACAAAATAAATCCTTTAGAACGAAGTTCACAAACTTAAATATTGTTGTATGTGGTATCCATCTTAATTACATGTGCTAGGTGAAAAGTTCTTTTTGACTTATTCGTGAATCTTAACAAATACATGATTTTCCTAACCACATGGCACATCATTACAAAAATTCTCTTACTTCTTGCTTGCACAAAAGTCACATTAACTATTGAACTGCGATATTTCATGGTTCTTACTATAAAATATACTTAACATTATTTATTGAATTTGTATTAATGATTGTAATATACACATATTAAAACAAACTGTCCATATGGAGCATAACATGTACAGCTTCCATTACAATTATTACCTTTTAATATCAGACTCTTTCGACTATAGAATGCATTTTGTGATCTAAAGTTTTAAAATTCGAAAAAGTGTGAAACGATTATTACTTCTGAAAATGATGAAGTTTATTAAACAATGTTTTCTTATATCCCTAGTGTCCCAAAGTGATTAACAGATTGTAAACACGGGAACAGTGAAGAACAGCGGATTGTAAACAAAAGGATACTGAATATTCTTCTCTCTATAGGCTCCAGCATATATACAGATGTTGCAAGTAGATACTGTAAATACCAGTATGATATAAAATTCTTTACTCTGTTGAATACCATTTTCAATCTCGGTGATGAGGTCACTCAATCTATTACAATGGGCGATCTGTTTTCAACCGAATATTAAGATACCGGAAGTAATTCTCGAGAGAGTAAACGTAAAACCAGCTTAGACTTAGATTCCGGACATTTCGGAAAATGTGGAGAGATGACCCACTATACATTAAAAATATCATTTTGTGTCCCAACAATTTAACATTTTTGAAAAAATAATTCAAGTCCGTAAATTCGTGGCCAAAGTCACACATAGTATTTAAACAGCGGACTTCGATTAAAATATTAATGGCTCAGTGGTTAAAGCACCTGACATAAACTAATCTTGTATATCTTGGGTTTTTATGTTATGGGTTCGATACCACCAAAATTTGAGGCAATATTTTGTTTTCCTTATCGTTTGTTAAATATTTTAGAAACTGAATATAGTTAGAAATTGTGCTTTTGCAAACTTGTATTATGATATATTTAAATGGATTTAATTTGGAAAAAAATAATTCAAAGTCTATTTCACGACTGAACCGAATGGGTATTTGCTCTATCTTACCCCCCCCCCCCCCCCCCCATCTTCTTTATGTTAATAAACTCCAATTTCATATAGGCTATTTGATATTCCTACATTACTACTATTTTTTTGTAAGGTAAACAGCGTCAAAACCTTCATCGACGTTGATATTTTTTTTTTCAATACAAAAGCAGTGTTGCCTTCAACCCAATTTTTGTACAGCGTATACGTTTGGACCAATAAACCAAAAGGTGTTTTCCGTTGATAATTTCTGTTTTGGCGCCCCCTAATGACCCTTTCTTGAAGCGTGGGATGGTTATAATTCGAGTAGACTCAAATTTACCAAATATAAGAAAGCTTTTGTAAATGTTGAAGTATTACACTAAGTATTATACATGTACTATAGTAGACCCTCTAGTTTAAAAAAAAGAAGTTCTGCGCCATGTTTGGTCGGAGTTGTTGTTTGAAGAAAATATTGAATATGTCAAATGCTGGAATTTAATTTCTCGCTTTTCCTTAAATCTATCCCCTATATGTTAGAAATTTGATTGGTTCAGACAATTGTTGTTAAAACCGAATCAGGATATACATGTAACCAGTTTCAATCAATTAATTTGCCCGCATATGAATTACACGTAATAATTTAATTCTGGCTGTAACGCGGCATTTGATCGGATAGAAAAATGATTTTTTTTTTTTGCAATCCGATAAAATGCCGCGAATTATAAAGCGTAAACTGCGCCAACCCAGGTTATACTCGTATAACTTAAGAAGACATTGAGTTCATTTCTTAAATATACATTACATATTCCCTGGAAGATTTTTTGAAGTAACTGTGTGTAAATATTTGAAATGAAATGGAGTAAAACATACGTCATAAAAGTTTTATGAGGAACGTAGTGCATCGTAAAACCCTTGGCTAATTAAGACAGCAAATACATATCAATATTAAACTTTCCACAAAGAATCAGTGCGGACGGAGTGTAATTTTAGTTCATCTACTTAAAATCTTTGTATTTCTTTGTTTATTAAACAAGACGTTTTCAACTATACACGTGTGTTTCAAAATCTGCATATATCTACCCATTTTCACACGGGCACTCTTGGACATAACCGTGCAATAACCCTTCTTATTCTGAATTCATTTTATTTTTATTTCTCTTTCTCGTCTCCAGCCACATCATATATACTTATATTTTCCCGTATACAAAGAGAGAGGCGAGAGTGAATAGAAATTGCCACTAAGTCACTAAATTTATAACTGTGATTTTTAAAAATCGAGACATATATGATATGGTTGGAGATTAGAAAAAATAGGGGTGGGGTATTGCTATAGCATGATCTCCACAAGTACCTCACCGCTACCTCTATATTATTTTACAATTGACTTCCAAATAGTTGCATTTTATCCTCTCATAAAATAGATTCAATTCAATAATTTTGAATCATATTCTTTTTCTTTTGTTTTAATTTGACCGAATTAATTTGCACCTATGTGGGTTGATAACTGTGATAGCCAATGAGACACAACAGACACACTATCTTCCTAAGTCAAGGGTTTCTGATCCGCTCCGCTCAACATAAAGGATTTATGTAGAGCGGAGCGGATCAGAAACCCTTCACTTGGGAAGATGCAGAAACACAACAATAGTCTAGTCAATCTATCAAAATACCTCTGATCCTAATTGTAGTCAACATCGTACAAAACCAAGTACATGTATGAATTAGAAATCAAAAAAATATATTATATATGTATTTATTTTATAATATTTACATCTGCCGAGTACAATTCCCACAATTTCTTTACGGAAACTTATCGTTAATTCGATTTTTTTTCGTGCAAATGTTAATTGATTTTTCGTGCAGTCCGTGATTTTTCTTAGGTCGCTGTAGGTTTCGACCAATCGATAAACGTAGTCCTGTCAGGTTCTATATATGAATTAACTTTGTTTTCGTTAGAAATAGAGGCCATTAGAGGGAATCATACTCGGTAGATGTAAATACATGTATAAGCATTTTTTGAGAAGCCCGTTCGTGATTTTGTGAAGAAGCCCTATTTGAAGACTCTTTCCGTGCAGTTAGACATGGCATCTACATGTACCGCCCACCCATGAAGTATTTATAAATTGTATAATAATTGTTATGATTTCATGTTCTCATTGAAGGAAACAGAAGAAGTTTTTTTTTTTCAAGGAAGACGTTTTAAATTGTACACAGTAAAAGATAAATTGCATTCTTGAGAGTGCTTCCGTACCTACACACTGTGTTTATTTATAGTATAAATTATTTATGTTCAGTTGAGTGTAACCAATTAGAACCTAAACAAAGAAACCTTCATTTTTGTACTTTACTTCCCCTAACTCAATCCTCTAATCTAGAGGGGGTGGGGTCTGCATTCCCCGAGAAATTCAAACATATAGTACATATAGCATAAAAAGTGAAAATAAAACGCATCAGAAGGAATCACAAACAGTTTTAATAATAAATGTACATATATACTTAGTAAATGAAACACAGAGTGCTGCTTGCCTTTTTGTACAACAAGTAACATATCAAATGCAAAGCAAAACATTCATATACATTACGAGGCTCACTCTCTGCATATTTTAACAGTCCTATATTACATGTATAACATACTGTACTTGATCTACTCTACGCATCCATTAAGTTAAGCTATCATATTACAGCTATCTTATCACCTTTATACTACATTTTTGCCTCAACATTTTCCTCTCTTTTATACAGTCTTTCTTTCTAATAAGAAAATACAAAATGAATAAAATATCAGAACAGCTGCTTTTGTGCGCAAATTGTGGCTTCTAAAATAATGCTATTATCACAGATGGCTGACAAATTTTGAACAGAAAATGGTAGGTAGCAATGGATAATTAAGACAAATGTTCATAATGACTGCCAATGAGCTTATTCAACAGTACACCCCAAATTCTTACTACAATCATCAATTTAACCTTAAAGTTTATAAATGGCATAAAATTTGATTGAAAATTATTGATTAATTTATAGTTTATTTACCTCTAGGATGAAACAATTGTCATTAAGAAGGCTTTATTGCAAAGTAAAGAGGAGTTAATTTAAAAACATAAATCAAATCAAAAAATGAAATATAATATGCAATTGAATTTTGGAACATACTGCATGTATAAGTTAAAGAAGATGATTTATAATGTGAAAAGAGGCCCTATATGTCAAAATATCCTGAAAAAAATTAATCCATCAAAAATTAATTCCTTGGTTCTCAGGCTTGCACGAATCTGATTAAACAATAAGCATTGCCAATTTTTATCTTTAAATGGGTAAATAAAATTTCAATAGTGTGCTTGCTTATTCCGGAATAAAAATTTCCGGATTTAATGCCACAATTTAGATACTCCAGTCGGTAAATGCTTGACTAAATAAAGAACATAACTGCAAAAATTGCGATGATTCAGATTTAATTATAACAATTACAAATGGCTGCTGAATCTAGTTACGATGCGCTGTGTTTAGTTGTGATCACGACAGCAATGGTTTTAGTTTTGAAGTCTTTTAGTCTTATATGAAGAACGTTGTTTAACCTCAAATGCATATAAGAGGAGAGTTCATACAGCTTGTACTATACTAAACATCCCATTATGCTTAATCACATGGCTTTCTCAAGCCTCGTAGTTCAATGTTGTGGTGTTTCTTGAAGAACATGATGACTTATTTTTTTCATTTAGTTTGAGCTAATAAATCCGATATATTAATAGCAAGGTAACTATTTATTTGCTTTAAAACATCGCTTTTTCTGGATTTAAATTAGAATTGCACACTTTTAAAATAAAAATAACGCATCCTTTTTTAATTAAATATAAAGTAAAAAATATCATCACTCAACCGCATCTAATTTTGAAAAAGTTGGCCTGAGAACCAAGAAATTAATTTTTTTTTTTAAGGTCTAATCACATGAAACACCCATTCGCCCACCATGTTTTATGAAACTTCCATCAATGCTATCTTGGGAACTGTAAAAAGACACAGTGCTTTCTTGAGAACTCATAACGTAGTCCGACTCCTCCATTTCTGTTTCTTCTTGTTTAATGTAATCCTGTGGATTGTACTGACCAGAACTTTTACCTGCTGCAGGAAAAGTAGAAATTGGAGCCACTGGTTCATCGTACTCGAAGGAGCTGTAGTTCTGAGAGCTGCTCGGTTGACTGTCAGAATCGGTCACTTCCATTTGAACGTCGTGTCTCTCTTTCGAAAAACTCAAATCCAGAACCTCTGTGTCCTCATTTTGTCCCTTTGTATCAATAACGAGACGATCCGATTCATCGTCTCCATCTTCATCATCTGACTCATCATCATTACAGCTATCCGTTTCGCTATCACAACTGTCTGCGACTGAAATTATGGGTTTACGGGTGCTTCTTGAACTACTGGAGGATTCAGACTGCAAATTTGAATCAGATTTGGATAAACAGTGAATACAATCTCCCTCTGAATTAGGACACGAACAAGAAAATGGAACATTTCCAGTCGAGCGAATGGTATGCAAGAGTTTTTCCTTCTCTTCAAGTAAAATTTCAACTTTTTCCATCAGCTTCTCACGGCGCATCCTCAATGAATTTTCTTCCTGAAATAACAAAAATTTAATGAAGGAAGTGAATTTATCTTTCATACAATCAGCAACCATAAATCATGTATAGTTGTTGGCGAAAATATAAATAAACATTTACATCAGTTAAATAAAAATGCTGTAAGACTGTCCCGCATTTAAAACAAAAGAATTTTAAAACACGATTGATTTGGAGTAAAACAGTTAATGTTTACTAAATCAGAGGCATTATCTTATTCACAATTCACACAATTGCTTAATGAGCTTTAGAGCTTATATGTGAAATAAACTTAATATTTTCTTCGTAATTGTGAAATTCACTAAATGAATAATGTGATTGGTCTCAGTACTGCCACACTCCTACTAGTTAGTGGGTTATCCCTTTCGCTCTGTCAATAGAACATTGGTTTTTAAACTGATGCGTTTAAGCTAAGCAGGGGTTTTCCTTGCTTAGTTTAGGGTCCATTTACTGGACCGATTCCCAATCAAAAAATTGCCAATATTTTCCCAAACCAAGATCCATTTTTCCCAATCAAGTGTCAATAATTTTATTAAAATATCAAAACATGTTCTGTTGGTATTTAAAATGCAACCTCAACAGCTTTTTTCTTCACATTTGTTTATTACTGAGCAAAAATAATGGACCAACTAGGGGGTGACTTCAATGACACATTCGCTTACCGTAACTTCACCACAATTTCCTAATACTGTGCATTGATTTCAACCGATGTTAATTGCTTTTATAGTGATGATTTTTAATATTGATAATTTAAAATTAGTTAATATATGTGTCAATTAAATGGTAAAACTACCAGAAAATGGTAAGCCTACAGTTATCTTCAAAATTAAACAGTCTCTATGTGTAATGGTTGTTATTGATTCAAAGGGTAGGACTAATACATGTACTCCAATATGCAAATATCATTGCCATTTTGCAAAGAATTATTTTTTTGCATGTTTTTATCGAAATAACGCGGGTTATGTAAAAAAATTTCTGCAATGATCGCTACCTTCATATCCCGAATGAATCATCAAAGAAAGCATTTTATTGTTTAAATGAAACCAGTACTATTTTGTAATTTTCCCAATTTGAACAGTTTACGCATCAATTTTCCCAAATCTTCGGACCCTCGTCCCAGTTTAAAAAACAGTAGGAAAACCCCTGGTTTAAAGGTCTATGGTACGAGCCTAGTTGAGGTCATTCCTTCTTTTCTACATGTATAACATCTTATTCCGATCAAATGATAATAAATATTTAATATTTATCCTACTTAACTATCTATTTAACTTACTTAGTATTTATCTTAATTAACTATCTATTAAAGTGATGTTTGAAATAAACTGAAGACTTTGCAGTTTGAAAAATAATTGTTCACTCTATATCTACAAACTCTATAATTTTGTCATACTTTTTGTAAATGTTTCAGTTCTTCCTTTTTACGCTCTCTACATCTCATGGCTGCCCGACGATTTTGTTCTTTCCTTTCCCTCTGCTTTTTTTTTTCCTCTGGAGTCAACTTAAAATGAAAAATACTTATATGTCAAATAATACAAGTACTTAATGAATAAATTATATAAGTTGACCTCGGGACCGATTTATAGAGTGCATAGTCCTTTCTGAGCCAGAACGTGGCATAAGGTCTATAAATAGAAATCCACTACGTACATGTATATATATCATCATAACGAAACCAATTCATCCATATCAATGTAAAATTTCATAAAATTAAAAAAGAGAACTGTTAAACTTCCGAAATCCTTTTCTGAGTTATATCTACTCAATTATGCCAATCATTCAAAAATGCTTAATTTTTGGCACAGTGCCAATTTTCTCTGCACAATCTTTTATCCAAACGAATACACGAATGCATCCTTGCACATTTATTTTTACCTCGCATTTCGTCTTTTCCACATGGAAATCAACCTGTAACTCATCTTTTCCTTCTGCAATTCTCCGTGATTTAATCAGCGATTTAAGAGTTTGTTTTACAGAGGTCGGCTGATTGTGTTTCGACAGGTTTAATGGCTCCGTCCCAGAGGTCTCCTTCAGCCATCTTTTTCCATCCAGCAGTGTCTTTGCCATTTTAAGATTCACTTTCTCACCGTTTAAAAAAGTGATAATTGAAAAATGCATTTAAAATGCATCTTTAAATGTGGTAAATTTAAGAATTTTGGACGCGATCTAGCCACTTCCTGTCTTTTTCATGTAAAATTCGATTCCACACGAAATAATTTCCGGGAATATAATTGAGGCGTTCTCCCCGCACCAGAAACTCCCCCTTTTTATATGTCTCTGTAAGAATGGCGTAATATTTGAAACGTAGTCAAAATATCAGCATCTGCTTTTATATACCTCTATACCTACTGAACTTACACAAACATTAACCTATCCTAGCTTGTTGAGTAAGTCCTAAAAATAGAAACGAAAACTGTGTTTATCATATGACTAGGCAAACAAAGAAAATATTCAGTTGGCAGATTAAAAATAAAAATAAAAATAATGTAACTTACTAACAAATAAGATTTCTTATAATACTTATACAGGTTATGGAGTTTTGAATTGGGAACTCAGCATGATTGAAACCGTTTGTGATTTTTAATTACATATGTACCAAGGGGAGTACTGCCCCCTGTTTTCAGAAATAAAGACAGTTATTAAATACAACGAAAAAATAAGCAG
The DNA here is from genome assembly GCF_025612915.1 of Magallana angulata. Taxonomy (NCBI): domain Eukaryota; kingdom Metazoa; phylum Mollusca; class Bivalvia; order Ostreida; family Ostreidae; genus Magallana; species Magallana angulata. Next base: position 40,217,574 of record NC_069113.1, on the reverse strand, counting down.
AGCTTGAAAAAAATGTACAATCTTACAAAAAAATAGAATGGGCTCTTTGAAAGATATTCTTTTAAATGTAAGTATCTAAATAATTAAATGTTCTGATCACCAGTCATTATAGTGTATTATTACATGCATGTGTTGGCTACATTTATTTAGCTACCTGTTACGATTCTCTATAGGCAGTAATAATTAGGGTGTTTAGAGAGCTGCAAGAGTAATCCTAATTTGCTCGTTTGCAGTATGGAGTTCTCTGGTAGATCAACATTGTCTATTTTCCAAATAGCAGGTAGACAATGGAGATCTGCTGGAGATATTCAGGTCCAATTCTGGAGTTTAAGCAAACGAATGCTCCCATATCTCTCCTCTGCCTTCTATATCTATCACTTTTACTTTACCCGTACAGCTCACAGGGAAAAACGGAGATATTTTACGATTTCTTTATACCACAACACTACTGCATCCGGTATTCGAATGCCTCTGTACTAAGATACCCTAACTTTGAAGTGAAAAAAAAAAATGTAATAATTATCCCCAAAATAAAGTAAAAATAAAAATATGATCGAATAAGGAAATGACATAATAAAGATTAACAGAAATTTCATGTACGCACAGGCAATTTTATTTCACACCATACGATGGGTTTCTTAGAGGTGATCTTGAAAGACATGATGACATCTCGATCAACGATTCTAGAAAAAAAAAAAGATTATTATTCATAACATTCTTTATTAAACTAGCAAGATTTTTTTTTATCGTAGGCACTGTTTGTTAAGCGGATAATCTTTTTCTGTAATGAACATATTAAACTGAGGTGAGATAACAACATGCACAAATAGGTAAGTTTGATCTCATTATTTTTTTTTGTGTTCATAAAATATATCTATTTCATGTTCTTATTTTTGTGTTTTTTTTACAGCAAAAATATGTTGATACCATTGTTTATACCACGGTACAGTGTTGTTTTGCGACCGAAAGAACAGTAAAGTCCTGTTGTCTTCAATTCATCACGAGCAATGTATACACAGCTTCCTGTCACGTCGTTTGTATTGCGCTGTAAGTAAACACATTAACAAAATCAAAAAAGTTCTATAAATCATTTGCACACTTACTTTTTTAGATTTTACTTCTGTGTGATGTTATTCAGTGAAGGTTTATGTACACGTGTCAGTATTATTCCAGCTAAAGCATCTATTAATGGTAAACGTAGCGTTGAATTCGTTAGTCGTTATGAGGTCCGCCTGTATTTCTTACCTGGACCGGTGGGTGGCATGAAATATTGACACATTTCATCACGTTTAAATGTTTATATTCAGACATAGCCACAGAGAAATGGCGGACCAAATACCGAGGGATTCAGAGGAGAACAAGCAAAATGAAATCCAGTACAAGGTGTGTATTACTTGAGATAGATGAAATCAACCGTTTCTTATTTACTCTTTTCCATCAAATTCCTCTTTAACAATTTTTATTGGAAAACAAGATCAAGAATATAAGTCATTTAATTGATTACTTTAAAATGAACACATTTTTGATTTGTTAATTGTTTTGCACCGCGTCGAGATTTCGTATTCTCGTACTGATACGTCACCTGATGCAGATGAAAGACCTATGTTTGGTCATATATGTCCAGGGCCATGAAACAGTAAGATTTTTATCGTGCCAGCGCCTACTGTGACACGGAAACTCATTATTCTTAGATCCTAACAAATTTCACTTCTTGTAGTAACTAATAAGAATCACACGGTAACTTTTTAAAGACCTGAACAAGTGAGTAGATACACCAGTAAACTGATTTTTTAGCTTCTATATATGAAGTATTTATCGTTTGGGTTTTTGGTTTTTGTTTTTGTTTCAACTTCATTTTTTATTGTGATACAATTACAAAGGGACTGGGCACAAGTTCTATAACTTATGTAACCTCTCCCTAACGGTATTTCAATTACTGTAGATGCTTTGTAAACTTACATTTGCCAAGGAAATTTTTTTTAAAAAAACTGCATTTTAGATGCAGATACTGGAAATATATAGTTTGAAAAAAGGTTTAATTTGAAATATGGAAAGTTTTGAAATTTTGATCCTATATTAAATAGTGTGGCCAACCTGTGTATAAAGTTAGATGACTCAAACAAATGCATGTAGGTGTAGTGATAACGGTCGGGCAGCTTTAGGTTACTAGCTTACCAATCCGCAATTGCAAAATCCCCTTCGACGAAAAAGGGTATATGAAAGGTAAAATAAGGCAGATTTTCACTCTAACACACGCCAGCTTATAGCTGAGAATCATTTGTAAATCATACACTTAATTAGATATTACAGATTTTCATTTCAGTCCAAATCAGAAAAGATGACCATTTCTTGTATCAAATATAATCGAAGTACGCCATCTATTTACGCTATTTTGGGACAATCCTCATAAATTATCAGATTTTAAAAGTGTAAAGCTATATGTTAAGCTTAGATCTACATGTATTGTAGAGATAGTGAATGTTGAAGACGGCCTGAGTTTATTTTAACCCACTAAACACATGACATCAGTTGCAAATAAACGCGTTATTATTCACTGTTATTTACAAAATCAGTAAATGTCATTTTCATTTCATTGGATGACGATGTGTATATTGAGACATAAGATAAAATAAAAAAAAAAACAACATTTACATTATCGTGAAAAATCAAATTAACTTCCTTTTTTGAAAAAAAGTGAAGATAATTTCATTGGTTAATAAAGTAGCGCCTCTACTACCTGTTTCTAAGGAAACAGTGCACAATATCCGTTACTAAGGAACTATAGATTTCTATGAACGTACTAAATTTAAATACAAAATGAAAACTTTCGTGAATATAAAAAATATACTTCACTGAAGAGACCTGGAACGTGTTGCAATTCATGGATTATTTTAAGTGTTGTTAGCTGTTCAGTGTTTTTTTCTGGATCATTTCAAATGCAGTGAATATCTGTGGAATATAAAATATAAAGACTTTAATTTACAAAAATACTTCAGTTTTAAGTAAATTGAAGATTCCTTTAAGGAAATGTTTAATTATTGGTTGGTAATACCACAATTTATTTTCAAAAATTCATTATACAGGATGTGATACAGTTTGCTCTGTATAGTTAATTATTCTGTCATCTAGAAAAGGAGAGGGAACTTTTTTATACTAGTCCTGTTTTATATTTCAACAAGGTAACAAGTTTTACCAATGTAGAAGATGGACACAGATTCCAAACGTTTTGAAGACGCCGGCAATAGAGTCGAACGTGGTATGGGTATTTCCCCAAAAGTCTTGTACCATTCTCGTCCAGTTTCTTCGCAGGTAAGTACTTCATGAAATTTCGTCATCAAATATAAACAAACTTACTTACTCCTTTTACATAATCGACTACAAAGCGTTGAACGTTTGACATTTTCCTGTGTCACATTGAACTGACACATTTTACCCCCAGTTACATGTATATACCTAGTATATCAAATTTTGCTTTCATCAAAGTAAAGGGTATTTCATCGTATATTGCATACTTTAACGGTGTTCTGAATAATCCCTCTAAATTCAAAGTTCCCATTTTTTAATGGACCCTAGTCCTAATTCACAGAACTACTTCAATTGTTGACATTGTTTACCGAGAAAATACTAGTAGTTGTCCTTCAAAGATTATAATTATCATTATCATAATATTTATCACCATAATTGGTAATCACGTAAATTTAAGTTATTTCATTAATTTCAAGTTGTCGCCCTTTCTTCAATGATTGTACTTGGGTAAGTCTCGATTTCATAAAACAGAAAAAATCAAAAGTGCATTTAAACATTTAATGTCATATATGATAATGAGCATATGACAAAATAATGAATATTCATGAAATTATATTTCACACTTGTACTATGCACCAACCTACCCGACTGTTGGTCCATTGGCACATGTTTACATACAAATCAACAAAAAATATGTACAAAATTGATACATTGTCATGTATGCAAATCATATAGAGTGATAAAAATTTCAAAAAATCCAAAAAGAATAAAAAACAACTATGTACATTTATTGGAGATCTTCTGTGAAAACTTCTGACCAGAGAGCATGTCACGTGATACAAACATACCTTTACAAAACTTGTTAGTAAGTCTAAATCTAGCACTAAGTTATCACCACGAAGAAAAAAAAGTAAAACATGATGAGAAAAAAAAAATAGAGGTTCAACAGTTTATGTCTATTATCTAGTTACAGGATTCCTGTATACGTTTTTCAACTGTTGTATTTTTTTATATAAAGTATATAAAACGTAGGTTTTTAATTTGACTTGAGACAACATACTGGCACAAAAAGTATTTTCTTCTTCATACTGTTCTTTGAACACATATCGCTATGAATGATGAGTGCTCAACCTTCGTTTGACGCAGACTGATGTCGATCTAAAATAAATGTCATATAGTGTCGTGAAATTCTGTGCAGGAAGTGATTTCACATGCCTGTGATGACGCGATGGTAAATTCAGTTTCTGTCGTGATGTCCTCATTGGCGTCAACGCCAGTTTGACCATGGAGAAAGTCTATAAATGCTTCCAGTCCACTCAATGTCGTTGCACTTCCGTCGGAAGTGAGGTTATTGCTTTCTTGAGGATTGCTTGGCAATGCAGCCTCAAAGTTAAGTTGACCAGTTCCCAGATACTGAGACGTATCTGGAGAATTGTTGAAACTGGCAAAAGGCGTTATATCGATGTTCTCCAGTTCACTACCAAAGCAGTCGTCCAGATTCGGTTGAGTAAAACCAGAGAAGTCGGTGTGAGTTGGACACTCGTCCTTTTCTCCGGTGTAGATTTCTTCGTTATCTGTATAATTGCTGAACGGAAGAGGTGAGAAACTGAAGGTTTGACCGGGTGTATGTGGAGTCGTTGGATTAGGGGTGTCTGGCTCTGTGGCTGATGACATGCCGGTATCGAAGGGCGAGATGGGTGCATTGCATGGCATGGGTAAATGTGCGATATCGGGGATGGGCACGAATGTGCTTTGATTTTGGATCAATGAACATTTTGATATATGGTCTCGCCAAAACTCTTCTAGTTTTTCTTTCTCCCTTTTTAATTCCTCGACTTCAACGGACAAATTGTGATTCTTGTCCTTTTCCGAGTTATATGCCTTTTAAAGTAAAATAATAAGGGTTTGATTTCAAAAAGTATTATAACTTTTATTTTGTATTAATATTTTTAAATAACTTAACTTTTGCTACTTTTTTTGGTAATATAACATTTGAAGTACCTTCATTATGGTAACTTCACAGTCTTTCTTTTTCTTTCTGCATTTTTTGGCCGCCCGTCGGTTTTGTTCCTGGCGGCGAAGTTTCCTCTCTTTCTCTTGAGGCGTAAGAATCTGTTATAGATATTCCTATATTATGTATTTTTATATTACCATTTTTATTAAAACATATCTTATTTGTCAAACCTTAAACAAAACTTGCCCTTTTAACTTGATGCTTCTTTTCCTCGATGACAATGTCTCCCTTTCCTTCTTTGTTTCTCCGGGTGAGAATGGAGAGCCGCAGTTCTTCTTTAATCAGTGGCATGATATTCTTTTCTTTCCCAGCCTTGTCCACAGCCTTTCGAAGCCGAGGGTCGCTCACCTCAAAGTCAACATCGTCCAGACCCTCCATCATCTCGCTGTCATCGCTTAGGACGCTTCCAGACGAAGCCAGGCGTTCGCGAGGAGGCGAGGATCTGGAGCTCATCATCGGTAAGTTTCCTGTAAATGCATTGAAATAATTGCAATTGTCTCCAGGAAGAAATCCGTTTCTACTGAAACCATCATGATAACGATAAGAAGGGGTGTAATGAGTTTGTGGGTAGAAACCCCAAATTTGCGGTTGCTGGTTATAGAACATGCTGCTGCACGGGTCGGCTGCTTGCAACTTAACTGCAAAAGCCAGGGGGATCGCTTTAAAGACTTACTAGAGGCTAATCAGAGTTAACGCTGAGATCAGTAAACAGTATTAGACCAAGATTATGACATTAACACGATCTTTTAATCAGATTTAACCCAAACGAAAACGATTGACCATGGAAATGACCATTAATTACCCTTGAAGTTCTGACCACACAAGAAGTCCACACAGATCAAGTTCAGAAACGTAACTTTGTTTAAATAAAAACTATCTTTTATCAGTTGATGATTTTATGACAAAGTAACTTGGGTTTCTTTTGAATAAGAATAATGTCTCTTTGAAGTTTTAAGCAAAACGAATATCAAAGTCAAAAATTTTTTTTATTCTCGTTTATTTACCTATGACATCTTATTTTCCAGCGAACATCTGCATAATAACATGCCTTGAAATTTTTAATAACTATTATCGAACAACTTTCATCCATTCACAATGCAATAAATTATATAGTTATTAATTTTGCACGTGCAGAAGTGTCTTTGTTAACCTACTCTTATTTCTATATTTCAGTTTTTTTATATTATAAAGTTCTGAAACTACCGCACGCTAAGGCACATTGGACTATTGAGGTGACTCACTCTACCTTAACTTTTGGACGGCTACCAACTTATAAAGAAAACAAAAAAACATCTCCAAAGTTGACGTTTAGAACTTCTTCCAACAACTCGGATCAGGATAAAAAAGACTTTTTGTTATAATGTGATTTTGTTCTTCGTTGGTAAGTTTACCTTATTCCTGTTTTAAGTTGCAAATTAGACAAAGTCCCCTAATTGTAATCCAATCATAATGCCTTGTAAGCCTTTTCATAAACTTTCAAAAGGTTTGGTGGTGAGCCTCACAATGAATGAAAACCAATTTAAACGTTATTATTGTTAATTTTTTCAAAGATCTCCCACTTGTTCAGACCATTGATCTGGAAGTATTATCTTATTACAATATTTAATAAGTAATCTCTCTTGACCGCAAATGAGTCAGCCAGTGTATTAGGTGGTAAATTACGTCTAGTCTACGCACAGATCAAGCTTTTGTTGGGGTTTTTCAAAGGCCTTTGCGACCTATATCACTAAGTTGTATCTATGTAGTAAGAACAAGTCACGCACCCAACAAAGCAAAGTGCAGCAAGCAAAAAACTGGGCCGCGTCTTCCCACTGTGCATGTAAACTTATCAACAGAGATTTAAAGAGACAACATTATTATTTTGCCAATTGATAGTCAGACGAGCGAATCCAAAAATTGACATGTTGTTTGATTTTTTCAGATAAGCATATAAAACACGGAAGACGCTCGTCCGCGCTCGTGGGATTAATGACAAAGTAAAATTCAAATCAATCCACATCTTTTTCGAAAAGTAACCATATCAGTAGCATCGCATGTCTAGGGTTTCTCATTAAAACGCCTCGCATCTTTGTCTAAATAACAGAGAACTTTTAAATAGCTTCAGGTGAAAATTTACCTGTTGCACATTCAAGCACGACAAATCCATGGCAATGTGCATTGTGCAACCTGAGAGTTCATCATTTAATAATGAAGTTTTGGCGGGCTAAAACTCTGTTAGAAAGCTTAAGGATATCTTGACGTAAGCCCCATAAAGCTGTCAAATTTTACACGGACAAGCGTTGAAACTACCTCCCCTGTATGGTGATGACAGATACAGGTATTGCACAAGCTCGAAGAGAAACTCTGACGGCATCGTTTTCCCTACCTGTCGCTGCCCTTCAGGTCAGCACCAATCAAATGTTGGGCATAACATTGCGTTATACCTGTCATCTGCACTCATGCTATACATAATAGTGCTAATTACGAATCATCCCCCAAATTAGCGCGCCCGTTTTATATCTCAAAATATTTTCCTCGCTTATTTTTAAAATTGAACAATTTTTGTTGTTATTCCTAAAAGTGGACAACCCTTTGTTTCATGTTAAATTTGTTTAATCCCTTGTAAAGTTCCGGTTAAAGGCCGAACATTTTTACCGGGTGGTAAATCTCAGGTGAGGGCGGGGCTTAATTATTAGAGGTGTGAAAGCCTCCGGGGCTTGCAGTCTACCTGTGGTCGTGAACACTGCTAATCGCTATACACAAGGAGGCAAATTAATACACAGGAAATAAGGAGTTAGTCAGAATTGGTCTTAGTTTAAATATCTTATTGTTCTAATGACCATACGAAGCGATTTTATACTGAAATGGTATGTGTCGTCCGAATTTTCTCTAAGCACACGTAATTAAAGCACAATTGAAAAAATGCAGTAAATTGATTCTGCTATAAAAGTAGAACTCGGTACATTGTGTTTAGCACTTGACATTGTTTAAAAAGTTAATTTTAACAATTATAATTGTATAAGAAAACCATACGATCAGTAAGAATGTGGAATGTAAAGACAGCCATTATACGTCGACAATTAATGGAGTTCGTTTTTCATGGAGTGACGTTTACATGCACCAACTTCTTACCAGTAAATATAGCTTTAGTAGCATATTGTACGTTTGTTGTAAAAAGAAAATTTTATATGTTTTGGAGCTGTCCATGCATTTTCGTGGAATTTATTAGGTCACACACATTCAACGTAATTAAAATAAGAATTGTGCGTATTTTCAATCACTGAATAATTATTTTTCATCCAATTTTAATACTGGTAATGTTTAAAAATCAATTTTCAATTCCCCCTTTTAATACATGACGGAAGATATCAAAGATAACGTTGTTAATTGCTAGTAAACAGAAATCCGCGGACCTGGCAAGATCACGCTCGGACGATCACGTCAATCAAACTGGGTGCTATTGTTTCTAACTTGATTGACAAGCGGCATCATTTTGAAGTTTGTACAGGTAAAAAAAGGGGCGTTTGTAAAATGTTCGGCCTTTAAAGAGATTTAATGGAGACTCGCTGTAGGCGAAAATTGAATTTAACGGGGTCGTTGCTCTGCGGTGCACTCCTGCATTTACTATTACTACGATTACGATTCACTTCCGAAACAGAAGTTTTGGTTTGTAAAGATAAGCCATATAGGTAAACCAGACTTCATGCGCCCAGGTAATTTTCACGATAGAAAACTTAACGTCTCGTGTAATGTCTAGAATTAGAAGACAATTATGCAGAGGATATTCAAATTAGCTAGAAAATTCTCCTTTTGGCGGATTATTATCCAATTAAAAAAATGATATTTACCTACAATTGTCTTTCTTTAGTTTCATTATTTGGTTACGAATTGTTCAATAAAAATCAATTGATAATTATAAACAAAGAAATGGATTAATTAAATAAAAATAAACAAAGAAGTTAAGCCTGAGCTTAAACTAATTACATGCTTTTATCTTTAAAAATTTTTTAAAAAGTTTCATTATAAATTTTAAAAATGGTATTTTCAACTTTTTTGTTATTTGTTTGGGTGACATGGTATTTTCTTTGGCTAACGAAAAGTTATTTTAAACAAGTTTAATAAAGTCCTCAAAATCACCCATAAGTTGCCATTTAATAGTTTCATATCACGTTTAGACTGATGAAAGAAATCTTTCTAAAATAAATCCAAGTGATATAAAAAATAATAACGATAAATCAGATTTATTCAGGTAAAAAAATAAATTATCAGACTGGCAAAAAATGAATCTTCAAAAGAACTATTTAAAATAATCTTATAAACACAAGATATTCTCAAATGATTTCGCTATTGCAATAACATCTGCAATACCTTTAACACGTGTTCAAAATAAACAAAGTACAACAAAGTAAATAAACAGAGATAGAAAGAAACTGTAGCAATAAAACATGATGAAAATCATAGATACCTACCATATAAGTAGGAAATGTGTTCCTTTAAAACCTTACAGTGATCTCAAAAAGTGTTTGTTCTTAGCCCATATAGATGGGTCAATATGTCAACATCCAAATTCCAAATGACAACAAAAACACAATCTCTGGAACTTATTAGGAGGAGAAAACACGTGACAATGTTTTGGGAAGTACCTGTCCTAAAACTTAATTCCTACCACTTTCTGATTTGCATTACGCGCCACTATGCCATAAATTGCGCAGTATTTATTTCTTGTCGATAAACCTCTGACAGTCGACACAAGCAGACCACGTGCATGAATATATATACATCTATATATACTCAATACACAAAAGGGAGGATAGTTTCTTTGTCAGGCATATTTAAAACTAAGTGGGATAATTAAACTTTACCTTGTCATGGAAGTACTTTTTTGGCGCTTCAGTAGTTTTAATCTGCCCCACTGGCTCGTGCACTGTGATGTAAACAATGATTTCAGTGCGCAGCTACTCGCGATTACTACACATCAGCTGTGTGTATCGTAGTTTTTTTTCAAGTACTGGCTTGCGAACGATCTGATGACACGAGAGAGGGGCGGGATTTACTTTCTAGCGATTGGATGATTAAGAAGTAACACTAAACCTAACTTCGAAATATTCTTTGCAACCGCCCGAACAGTTTCATGAAACTGTCGGTACTAAACTTTAGTTGATATCATTTTCAACATGGAACCTTGGAGACAATATACACTTGAAATTCAAGGCCAAAACATTGCACCAGCAACAAAAATAGATTGGCCTAGAAGGGGATTTCCAGGTCTTTCATAATATATAAACAAGGTTATATTTAGGCTAAGCTCGTAATCTGGGACACTCGCTAGTGGTCCACTGACACGATGGGTGTCTGTCTTATGTGGACCAGGTAGAGAGTGAGTTAACACTGACACTAAGGACAACTTTCCTGGGGGCATTTTTCATCTTCGTCGAGTCTGTCTATTCTCGATCGAAATGAAGCGTGGAGAACAAAACACAGGCTCTGACGTTTGTGTATTAAACATCGGTTATTAGCATATTCATTTGCATGCGCATTAAACGTGTGAACTTATTTCTCTCTCCACGTCGAGGTCAATTATCTATAAATAAAGCTGCCTCTCTCTTGTTGCTTGGACGTCAAAACAAGATATATAAGAAACATAAACACAAGCAGCCGCTTTGTTTGAATTTCTTTCAATTTCTCCCCCAGACACCTGATAAATTTCTCGTTAATTTTCATGATAATGGCGTATAAGTGATGGTTCGGACACCAGTCGGGGTAGTAAATGTAAAATTCACCATGGATACGAACGGAAGCAAATGCATGAATCATTGTGTATACTTGTATTGACGGTAAATTTCAGTCTCTTTGTGAAGTTTCTATTCTTATCCCTGCCACGCACCTGCTCCGATGTTGTTGGTTTGTAACGAGTGACATATATTTACAACTCATCAACAATTGTTTACTCGAGCATGAAGTTCAGAGGGTTTGTTGGTTCCGATTACTAACTTATGGAAAACGTCGAACGATTTGTATGTTCTACCGTGAGTCAGAGCCGAGAGCGAAATAGAGACCAAGTTCGTACAGAAAAAAATATTGAAAAAAATTTAAAATAAGGAAGTAACAAAATTGTTTTGTACTTTGAACTCGATGGAATTGAATGCGTTGAATTATTAATTGTTGCACTCAAATCAAATCGTCTTTGATGCGACATCGTTAAAATACTAATTGAAAAAGATAAGTGACGATGCGGACTTTTATATCAGTCTCCTTTTTATATCCATTGATTTATTATACTCACTGTTACTTGTTACCATTTTTTTTATTGAAAACCCACAACAACAGCGCATTAACTTTGTTATATTCTATTGAAATATCTTAAGTCACTAAATAAAATTTTTTTTTTTTTCATAATGAATTGACGTTGGTAAAATAATTAGATGGAAGTTGCAAGAGCCTGAAAACATAAACTATTTGAATTAAACATTAGTATTGAAACATTACCTTGCGTTCATTTAAAAACATAAAGAATTATAATCTGCGATTCTATTAACAATATGTTTAATGGATAGAAAAAAACCCTCCTTTATATAGTATTCTAGAGTTTAAAAAGTGTTTTAAAATTCACCGTTTTAACTTCTATAAAATCTTTATATTTAATGTGCGTATATTGTCTATGTTATAGTACAAATTGGAGTAGTCTAAAATTAAAATTTTATTTCAGAATTATTAGAATAATTTATAACTCCAAACCCTATTTCATAATAGCTTCATCTTAAATAATCACTACTAATTAAATAACTCATATAAGATTAGTGCATTGATTAACGTATGGTGAAAATCTTCCATGCTGTAATTCTAAAATCAATTTCAAAAATATGCAAATATATGTTAAAACATTCAATCAGGATAACATGCACCTTAATTATTGATAATTAAGCGTAAGCCCTTTACCTCACCGCTGTCGTCGATATTTTGTTTTATCCAGTTATGGCAAGCATTCGAGAAAATATATCCCGCCAAAGCTTTGACCTTGGTTAGATACACATGACGCAATAGAGAATTTTCGCGCTCTTAAGTTTTTTTTACAGCATTGATGGTCCGAGGAGGTAGAGTTTTCGCACAGTCCCTTCTCTTTGGATCAATTGTGCAAAATTTAAGTTTTATAACTTTTCTGTAAATTTTCTCTCCTACAGAAATTCAGTGTTGTTTTGCAGAGTTGAAGCATAATGCAAAGTGTTTCAAGTTACTGAGTCTGTTGAAGTACTTTATGAATACTGATCAAAATCGGGCAATGATGATAACATCTATTTTTAGAATAAAGCAAATTTAACACTTATTTAACTTTCCTAGAATGGTATCTGCATTTGATTATGGCGAATTGCACGATTTAATCGCGAATTTTTGTATTTTGTTAATTGCAAAATTGTTATCTAGAAGAAAAAAAAACAATACGACTAAATAAATGTGAAAAGTTGATTGGTTAATATTTTAATTTTTTTGAGAAGGAAACTTTGTGTAAACGGTTTGGAAGTAATTATAGATATAACAGGCAATATGAATGAAAATATTTACCAGAAGACCATGTTTGATGCTCACATTCCCATTTTTCCTTTACTCTAAATTTCAAAATTTAGATTGATATTTAATAAAGGTTTCCTATGTTTACTTTTTCATTTTGCATTGTTTTTCTTAGTTAAAGAAAAACTTCTTTAAACCATTTTTGACAATGCAATCATAGTATTTGTGCTGTCCCACCCGAGGTAGAGCACATCAAACCGAAATGTTCCATAATTGAAATGATAAAGGTTAATGGAGTTATTACATCCACAAAGCTGTAGCTTTGGATCAGAGACCGTGTGACGATCCCAAAAATATTGATCAAGACTGTGAAATAGCTTTATTTCATATCGGGGTTCTCTTTCGAAAAAAAAAACATGCGATGATTTCATAACAATAAGATCCATAGACTGTTATATTTGCCTGAGGACATCATGATTTCATATCGTTTATTCTATCGACTGTTGACCGAACGAAATCTCCGGGCGACAGTTCATAGCGATATCTCTTTTTTGTTTTATTTTAGATTTTCTTAAAATTTCGGATCCATTGATCTTTTGTTGAAGCCGCAATTGAAATCCGTGGTTTTTGTTTTACTTTGGGATATAAACCTTAATGCGACACAAATTAACTGGTATTTACCAGCGTTACAACTCATTAATCGAATGATTAAAGAGAGTTTAAAATCCTCATTTATTTTTACTCTCCATTCATTTTATTAATTATGTTTCACCATTTGTGAATAGTTTCTCCTATTATTTACTTATTTTAAGTAAAACGATTTTTGATGTCATATTTTAAAAGGTTGTAGCAAATATTTTGTTTAATTGCCCTGGCTTATTTGACTGTCCTTTCTTATATAATTTATTTTAAGAAATAAAATATAAAACGCGAGATTATTTTTGTAGTTTATTTAAATTTATTTTTTGTTGAAATAAATTTAGCAGAAAGGACACAGCGGTAAAACAAACATTACAAATAACAATTTTTTCCTGCTTCTTTGTTAAATGTTACTTGCATGCTGTCATGTTGTGTAAAATTAAATCGTTCTCAATACGAAGATGGAAATAAAACCTAACTGTCAAATAACCATTATCTCAAGCCATCCACTGGCATATAAACCAACACTGACGTGCAATGATGCCAAATAATTAACTTTAGCATGGTGCCTGAAATACATGTAGATCTATTTCATGTTTCATATGAAATACATTGAATTTTACAGTTTAGAGAAAATTCTAGAAAAAATATTAAAATTTCGTTAAAGTTACATACCCTCAATCTTGTTTCAGTTGACATATATATAGACATGACGGAATGACGACCCCGCGTGATATACTGTACAGGAAACGGCTCGCTAACTTTTGCGACAGATTTGACTGAATTATGACAGTAAATATTTTGGGTTACTTAAAATAATCAAACTCTAATGAGGAAACCATCCATGTTATATGCATTTATATTGAGAATATGCATTGAAGCCAGGTTTTTTTCGAAGAAAAAAATTAATAGAATACACATCATACGTTTTTGTCTAATGTGAACCTAGTTCACAGAAGAAGGAAATATGGAAAATGAAAATTCACTCGAAATTTAATTGAAATGTTTATTTTTCGATAATTAGATGCATATACGGTTAAATGATATGAAGTATTTTCTTTATATTATATGAAAACCATCTAAATACCTTTATTCCTTTGACAATTTTTCATTTATCAAAACAAATCATGCATTAAAATCGTAAAAAAAATGTTTCCCGGGTAGAAAAAAGTGTTTACCATGTTTGCAAAATACGGTATATCAAAATGGAAGACTCATTCTTTTGTATAAAACCCCTTAGACTTGGGGAAGCAGCCAAAAAGGACTCGCAACATTAAGTATACTATATATTAGTGTTCTTATATGTGAGCACCTTTCTTTTCTAAGCACTTAATATTTAAACAAACTGACAATACACACGTGCCACTTGTCATTGCTCTCTACTGTGTAATAACACAAAATTGTAACTGTTAATTTCACACCAAGAGATGAACTTGTAAGTTGTTTATGAAATTAGATCATGTTCCTATTTTGTAAATGGATTAACACAATAAAATATTTTCAAACAAAATATTATTCATAAATGTTATCATAACACTGGAGAAGTATTTTCAAATTTTGGTCTATCAATTAAAATGCACAAGTAAACCATTTTAAACACAAAATATAAAAAAAAAATGAAATAAAATTTTGTGAATTTTGAATTTAAAATTTGATGTCAAATCGTGTCTAAGTCCATTTTAAAGCGCTGGATGGCCATTGTCATATATATATATAGATCATATTTTTCTTTATTAAGACAATGAGGTCTGCAGTAATATACATGTAGATATAGGAAAATCTTCAAATTTTATAATATTTGGATTTTTTCTTTACTAAGTAACAGTTAAAATTATATTTAAATATTTGTTGATCACCAAGTTTTATAAGTTTTATAAACTGGGGGCATTGCAGGGAACACCTGGATTATGTCACCTGATGTTACCAGATGACAGGTTGTATTTATTCAATACGATGCATTTGTCACCCATTTTTTTTTTAGATTTAGTGTAGACCTTTCATTTTACTAAATGACACATCTGTTACCTATCCAGCACAAAACTTTGTAAAAGTTTTCCAGTTTTTAGTAAAACAACTTATTTGAATTTTTTTTAAATGTTGATTTCCCTAACAACACATTTCTCTATACACTGTATTAAAAAAATCATTATAATTCTGAGCAGAAAATATCTTTATAGATGTGTTAGATTTCAACTGCCACTCACATACTTACAGAGGTAAATGTGATAAAATACTGGCTCTGAATTTTGTGTCGTAACTTTTCACACACACTAAATCTACAGTGTAAGTATGTATTAAAATATTGAATACCACATTAGCATGTATTTTATAAACATATTTACTGTATACTGTTAATTTATCTTTTAATAATTATTAAGTTTTAATTAAAACTATATTTATTAGGTAATCTGATTTGTTAATATAGACAAGCTTTGAATTTAAAATTATGCTATCTTTAAAATTGTGCGAATGAAACAGTAAAATCACAGTCAAAGATTGTAATAATTCTATCAACTATGAATACATAGTTGTAACTTGATAAGAATGTCATGTCGTGTTGATTGATTAATCGTATTAATTGATGGATAATGAATCTGAATGAGAAAAAAAAATATCATTCTACTATTTTTCTGCAGAAGTTGTGAGCAGGGATGTCATCTTTTAGGCTTATTTTTATGACACGCATTACTCATAATTCTTTTTGTTATTTTGGGTCGTTGGAACATGTTCAAATCGTGTCAAACCCCCTCTTACGTGTCAGAAGAAAACAGGAAATCTTTGTTACAGCTTCTCGGTCAGCAATCAGCCGATCTCTGATATAGGCTGCACTTTTCAAACACAATGTGTAAAACGCGTGCCTCCTCCGGCTTGAATATATATTTATAAGTCATGGTCTTTTATAAAATTCATAAAAGACTCGTACCTCATATAATTCAAAATGTTAATAAAAGAGTCGTCCATTGCAGATTTCATCATTTTGTATTTGCAAATATATGTGTGGTTTTGTAAACAAGAAACTGAACGGTTAATTTAGAAAATATTGAGAGTGTTTCAAACAGAGAGGTTTATAAAATATGATCGTTGAACCGATGTACATATATAGGGAACAAATTTGGTTGCTGTTAATGTTAGTTAATCGTGCTTAATTTTATACACGTATAACTCATAGATAAGAGTTATAGATACAAACGTTGTATCAATATTCATATCATATTTGCGTAAAAATAGATTTATGCAATATCAAAACTAAAGTTACATCTGTTCTTGACCTTTGCTATCCTAATGGAGCGCCGGAAAGATATTTTGGCAAATGACTACAATCTAGCAATGAATTAGGTTGCAACAACTTAACAACTTTTATCTTGTTTAAACGATCTTTAAATAGAGTACTCATGTCGTTAATTTTCCGTTTGTTTTCAAATATAACTTCAAACAATACATGTTACTAATCAGAGCAATAACCACGTCACTTAAAACCTGCCTTATTGAAATTAAAAAAAATTAAAAAGGAAGTTAAGGGTTAATCTTTAGTGTAAATAAAATGATAACAAGTAAACAAAAGCTGCATTTCCTTAGTACCATCATATCATATAGGTTTGTGGTTTCTGTCATTGTTATAGTGTATGACAACGGAAATATATTGATTAGTACAGGTTATGTTTTTCTAAGGACTGTTTCAAAATACTGTAATTTCCCTCTCGTTAGCAGTTCAGTTAAAAAAAAATATGATTTGATAAGATTAATGCTATATAAGATACATTTGATAAAAAGCTCTTGTTATGAAATCCTCTAAAACCAATGATGCAAACAATGAATAAGAACTAGGGGTATTCATAATATTTCAAAGAAAACTTTCATTAATTACATCACTGAAGAGAATTCATCAGAGGATGCCATACATGTTCCTATCCATCCATCCTCAATATGATGCGATGACTCTACAGCGTTATTAACGACTTGGGTGATTGCACTACAAGCTGCCAAGAGAGGAAGTATGTAATCATACTCCTGGGTTCAACAATCGCTAATCAAAAGCTATTAAAAGGTGGAGATAAAAATCTCCACCGATTTCAAACAATGTCACGTTTGTTATTCTTACTACTTTTGACATAGGTATGAAATTCTTAGGTACCGCCATGGCGATATCTCAATTTCTATCGAGTGCATCGCAGGCCTACGTTATTCTCCTTGTCTGCCTCTGGCGATGTCAAAATTCATATACTAATAGCTCCGCGGAAAGGATTCAATCATTGAGGTAACGTTTTGGCTAGATGACAAATGAGTGTCAACATAGACGGGCGCTTTATAAACCCATCCACACTAATATATCTATTACGCACGTCTCTTTCTTTCGACTTTGTGTTTGATTGTCAGTTAATCGCTTCTAATTGTGCAGTCAAAAGTGTCTTTGTTCCTTTGTGTTACTGGTAACAGAACCTTAAGAAGATTGTTCCATCTTATTATTTTTTATGTTATGTCTACCTTTACCCCTTTCCTTGATAGCTATTTCATAACATTTGGTCTACATTAGTAAAAGAAATTAAAACCTCATTGAATATAAACATTATTATGGGGTTTCTGGGGGCAATAACATCGGATAGAGAATTATGGTTCAAAGATATTTTTTTCCTCTGCAAAGAAGTTTTAACTGATTTGTATGTAATGATCAAACCCACTTTGATATTGAAATCCATATTGACACGCAAGTGTAGCATGAACAAAGAACCCATTTACCTAGGATGTCTATATTTATTTACCCACGTGTCAGTGGTAATTTAGGATATTGGGTCAAATCATATTATTAAAGATATCAAAACCTTGAAACGCCAAACGTTTCAAATGTCAACAAAGTAATATCGAATTTCCTTGTTACATGTTTTGTCCCTCAATTATGGACTGTACTTTCATTTATTGAGTGCTATTTTGCAACTGCAGTTTGAACTTGCATCGGTCGCTAATTTTTGAAAGGGCTTTAAAGAGGGCCTTACTTAAGTCACTCTGCGGGGGCCTGGTGCCCAGGTGTGTTTTACTCCACTCAAAAAAACCTCCCCTGCAGATTGTTTAAAAAGAAGAAAAGTTTTCTAAAGTCTTACCGTTAGATTAAATGCAGACTGACTGTCTACTTTGTTAGACCAGCTGTAAGAAGCCCTGATTTCCTAATGTAAAGAAGATGAAACTTAATGACTAACTTCAGCTACTATTGTTATCATTGCCTTTTACAGGTTTTATGTCATATATGACCACGCTAATGCAAATAGGTGACTCTCAAAACTGGAAATCCCTGAGACCACGCCAAAAAAAAAAAATCAAAAGATGATGCATCAATATCTTATCAAAACGGAATAGTTTTCAATGATTTAACCATCTGTATTCTTTATTTAACTATCGTTGGTAAGAGGTATCACCAATATAAATGAATGAAATAACAAAAGTAGAAACAAAAGCACCAATAACTGACAAAACTACTAGTAAAACTCAAAGGTATACAACTCTGCATTCCTTGTTTTCTCTTTTGTATATATAGAAGTAATATATTATTATAATAGTATACTTGATAAGGGTGCCCTAGATCTTTCATGAGTAAAAATAAAGTTTCAAAAAGGTTTAAATGTTAAGATTAAAACGGGGGAAGTGGCATGACAGACGTTTAATCTGTGAAAGGTCATTTATTCTCGTGAATATATAAAATATTACTTTTATTATCATTGTAGATGGTATAATGAAATTGTCGTACATTTACTAACCTTATATGAAATAATTTTGCAATTCTATAAATTTTTTTTGTTCAGATCTACATAATTTGCCTGTTATTATATAGTGACGAAAATTAATCGTACAATCACCGTCTGTGACACAGAACTTCATGTGATTTTTGAACGAGGCCCCACGGGGATTCATATGGAGAAAAAATTATCTTCCTTTGCTGAAGGGATTAAAATTTCCGTTCACTCAAGACCGGATTAAGCACGTTTGCTCTACCACTGCACAGCAAGGGCGGTTAGATGAGCGTTTCCTTGTTCTCTGAATATTTCTCTTATTAGCCATTAAATAACAAGTATCAACTATTTACTGCATTTTTATCAATATATAACATGCAGAGAGAATTCACTGCATTTCGTTTGTGTAAGGATTATGATTAACGTTTGAAAATAAAGCGCTAAATATAACTTCGTTGTCATCGTTTTTTTATAATTAAATATATAAGAACATTGGGGTTGAACAGTCATTTGAAAAATGTCTCTTAGCCTTATTATGCCTTATTCAAGACACTTTGTTTCGATGTTTTTAATAAAATATGTTTACTGTTTTAACAATTAATTAATTAATTAAATAAATAGTATTGATATAAGTATTACATCATTCACCGAAATATCGCTTTAACAAAATCATGGACAATTTCCTCTTAAAGTACAGAGGAAATAAATACATGTGTAAATTCGGTCGACTGACATTGCAAAGTACAAGGAAGACTTGGCTTTTAAAGTAAAAAAAAAAAGTACCAAAATCGTTTAAGAAAACTAACAAGTATTTTAGCTTCTCTTCGCTTAAGGTTCAAGCACCTGTCCGTCTGTTAACAGTTATAGTTTTGATTTTCACTGGAACCTTTTGGTCAATTAAAACAAATGTTGTGTCTTGAACAGTGTTAAGAGAACATTTGGAAACCTTTTTTATAAAAATTTTATAATTGTGAAACACATCTTGAAATTAAAGCAATACTCAATAATATTTAGAATAAAAAACATGTTCATATACAAGGAAAATCCTAAATTTTGTTGGTGAATTACTTATCCCTTATCTGTATATCTTTTTAGAAAACTAAATTTCTTGTCAATTATTATAATATGATATGTACGTGTATATTTTCAGTGTTACGTGACGCATAACATAAACATTTATAGTACATGAACTTTTAAGGAAGTTAATCGCTGAAAAATAGTTGATTTCGATCATAAGATAAATATGATGGTACATGTCCACCACTTGCTCTATTTTATAACTTCATATGTTTTGTTAAAAGAGAGAAATTATTTCAACAGGCATTTTGCGAAATGTGTCAAATACTTTTATCATATAGACTATGGAAATTAGAATGCAAGATTTATTATTTTTAAAATCATACAGGAAAGGGATGTTTAGATACTGTTTCTGATATACATTTTTTTTTTTTTTCAATTAAAGAAACGAAAATATTTCTTATACACATGTTTTCAACACTTTACATTTCCTAGTATAGTTAAATTAAATACACAGAGCTGGCATTATTTTTTTTATTTTAGATATTTAAAAATCAATTTTTTGGTTGTTTTTTTTAAATACGAAATGTATAAAAATTTCGATACGAATATTTCTATTTAATAATGAATTAATAAGTTTCATCAATGGAAAAGTAACATGCGTAGAAGAAAATGTTGTAACGTGCACAGGAATTTAAATATGTGAAAAACTGTTACATGTAGTTGTATTTTATTGCTATGACATGATTTTGTGTGCTTTGTATCCAAACTGATCACTTTTATGTAATGTATTCATGATGATAACTGGAAGTCATAGCTATGCTGGCGCCAGAATCAAAAATATATCTATTTCAGAACCCTAACATCCTTTTGTTCGTAAACTTCTATTCCCATTTCTTCCTAAATCCTAACGCACCACCCTTTTTGCGTTGCGTGCTAGAAAAAAAAAAGAAACCAAAAGTAAAAGACGGGTGTTGTCCCTTCAACCCTTCAGAAAAATATTCAGAATAGTATTATAAAATATTTCTGTCTGTTCGTTATGATCATGAATTTTTTTTTCTAAAACTTGACTTTAGACACCATTATGCTAGAAATAAGTCAACTTTCTCTAGTACTTGGCCAAAGACCAGCACAAAAGCAACAATCCATTTCAACGGATGTCAGAATGAGAATGCTTTTTGTTGCTTAAACTACTTTGTATGATATATTGATAGGAATATTGTTTATCTATTTTATGAATTGTAAGGATGATACCATTACTACAACGGCTTTTTAACTATATTAAACGTTGCAGGAAAAATACAACTTAATTTTAGATACACTCTTTATATAACAAATAAGTCACGAGAATAAGTATGTAGTAGGTTGTTTTAGTTAATATTTAGTTCAAGAAAAAAACCCAATAAACAACCCAAAATTAAGAGCATTAAGAAACTCAAAGCTTTTTGACACATGCAACAACTACATAAACATTATCTTTTTGAATCATCAATGTAAGGCGTGTTAAAGGTTACGAAATATTTTCCAATTACGTTTTCTAAATAGGAATAATTGTAATAAAATTATTTTCTATTTAAATTGCTTTGTTTAATTTCCTATTATAATGTATAACTTTTTTATTTGTATTTCATTTGCATTTTATAATTTCTACATTTTCTACTTGCATTATCGAAATGAAAAGATGGAATTGCAAGGAGTGTTTAACCCGTAAAATTATTATCCCCATTTTAAATTCTTAAAAAAGGATAAAAAGGACGAAATTAAAAAAATCTGTTTGGAGGAATTATTAATTCCGACAAAAAATACTTTTATTGTTTTTCCATTTACTTGTCAGTCCAAGTATGTCTGTCACTACTTGTGCCTGATTTCTTTGATGTCTTGAGCTCGGTCTTTAGACATTGTCAATATTTTCATAAGGCTTTTTTTCTTTTTGTCATGGAATATGTACACTTAATAATCGTTCAAAAGTCGTTTTTGAATGTGTTTTTTTTTTCTTTTTGTCATGAAATATTTATACTTAATAATCGTTTAAAAGTCATTTTTGAATGGTTTTTTTTTGATACAGGAAATATTGCAACATCTCATTTTTTTGGCTGTTTTCCATATGTCTGTGAAAGAAGATTTCCTTATATGGCAATACTTTGAGATTTTGAAAGGTCATAAAGTCAACCTTTGCTTTTAAACGATGATATTTTATCTTATACCATGTGAGTTTTGGTATTGGAAGGGATTTTATTATTATAATCAGATCATATACAACCTGGTAAGACAAACGAAAAAAAAATGAAATTCAAATGAAAGATCATAATATATATATTATTCAAAAATAATAAAAATTTATAAATTAATAGCTTTAAGACATGAAAATTTAAAAATTATTCATTACAAATGAAAAGATAATCAATACAAATAGAACATTGCAACATTTGATATGACAGGCTAATGTCAAGCTATCATTATGCTGTGATAAAAGGTAAAAGTCACAATCTGTTGAAATAATTCCGTTTAATGTTCACTAAGTGATAATTAAACATAAACTATGCCTATAAACCGATCTTTAATGTTTTGTGGTGTTGTTTGTTTTTTTTCGTTTATATGATCAGATTGTTTGATACTTAGTCATATATGTATAATATTTCACATCTGTTTGAATAATTACGCGAAAACCTTGATTATAATAACAAAAAGTTGAAAACTATATTTTAGTTGATACATTTATCCCTCTTTTCATCACACACCCAAATACTGTATTTGAGCAGATGGAAATAAAATACATTATTATCTACGACTCGATCAGCCATGATAGATATGAATTACAACCGGCTGACAAAAAAGGGGTCTCCGTATTATGTCGCATACTATTTCATGTACAGCTATTCATTAAAATAGGACACAGGTAAGTGTATTAAGGTAAATTTATGTACAAATAACTGTTAACATTTTTTTAAATGAGATATAGGAAACCACAAGTATGTCATTCCTTCTTTCATTTTCGAATGGATTGTTGAAAGCCTATCTGTTTATTTTGAGTCTTTTTACTATCAGACGACACAAAGTCTAAAGTCGGATTTTGGCAGCAATTCAAAATAAGGGGAATAAATAGTAAAGAACTTCGAACTTGGTTTTGATTGGCTAAAACTCTGAAGTCTGGTTTTTCCAGTCAGACATGAAAGTTTCTTAAAAATCTACGCGAAACAATGATTTCCAAAATATACTTTATATGGTACTATTTAGATAGAAAAGGAAGTTAACTAGTAAATGATTGTGTTGTAGTAATAAACTATTTTAAGTAAAGAAAGACTATTTTGATAGTAAAAAAAATGAAAAGCTTTTTATAAGTAATTGTCAACTAGATAAAATGTCACACAGATATGCAACACAGAAAGAAATGATAAAACTATTAATATCGAGGTAATTTAGATGCCCTTCAACCTATTATATCACGTGTATGTATGATGTTGTGGATAAATTTTCGTTGAGCTCATCGTGTTATGGTAAATTGCCAGGCAAACTAAGCTTGCAAATTATAAAAGATACATATTTTGTAAACAATGCAATCGTTGAAATAAAACTTACATCGATATCCAGTATGTGGGTTGCCTCTTTTCCTCTGCAAAGTATAGAAAATGAATGTGTGAGTAGTGCAGTGCGCATGTATATAGGTACTTTCAATAGATTCCTGGAAAGGGCAAGATATGAAACAAACGATTCTCTTTTTCGTACTAGTTATAGTAACTTCCTTTACCTATATATTACCTTTTGGGCTTTCCGAATCTATATTTAAACATAGATAACAGTTTGGGTATTGCATTTCTCCAATACAGATATGAACTAATGTTAATTTTTTCCAATTTTTATATAGTTGTAGTTTACATGCTGTTTACGTTTTTGAGATACAACAAAGATGGTACAGCTAATGTGAATATAATACGAAAATATACAATTATTTATAAATTCTACCTGTAAGGACAGTATATTAAGTTGTCAAATTATGTACCTGGAAATTAGATTCACGTAAAGAACGATCATCACAGCAAATTTTGATCAATATGAAAAACAAACCATTACATATTTTTCCCCAGATATTGCGGACGTGTTAAAATTAGTGTGAAATTAAATCATACGTTTTTGGAAAACAGAATTCATACCAAAACATTTACAAGTGGGTTTTTTTTTCCGATTGATTAAGACCATACTCGATTATTTTTTGTGAAAAATGTTCACACATCAACTTTCCATCCGTTAATGAAATATGTCTGTAGAGACAGATAAGTATAATGTACCATGAGTCGTCGTAAAAATTGCAAAAAACATGTTTATTTATCTAAAAGGTAGATGACGTGGCATTTTAAAATATACACATTTATATGTGTAGATAGGTAGGTGTTTAAATACCCGTGCAAACTTTTATAAGTGTGGGTTTTTTTTCTCCTTCTATTTTGATTCGTCAAGTTTACTTGAGTAAAAATATTTTTTTATTTTAGTTTACTGCATTTTTGTAAAAAGTCTTGAAACGCCATTGCATTAAATTACATTTATTCAAATGTAGATTATTATCATATGCTCTGCATCTGCCGTGTTATTATATTCCGTGCAAACTATAAACTAAATAGTTTCAATGCTATAAATAAAAATGGATTCGAAACAAAGATATTCAAGGAGTTTTTTGGATGGAAAATCCCTGGTAATTTAAATCCATGCAGGGTAAAGGTTGAGGCGGGTGGTAGTAAATCATAAAAACCGATAACTTAAATTTTATTCGACAACGTTTGCTAGTTAGTTTCGATTTATGATATAAATAGTTCTGTTGAATAGAATACCGTGTCATATACTTATCAATGTATAAATAAGGTATATAAATACGTTTGAAAGCTATTGCTGTCATGAAGTTTCCAAATTATATTTTTATTAACCAATCAAAAATCTATGAGATTTTAGGTAGATACTTTAATTTAATAACTTAATTTTAAACTATGTATTTGATTGATATATGTGTTGTATAAAATAATGTTTAATGACGTGTGTATTTGAATAGAATTTGTATATTATTTTGGAAATTTTGTGTCCAATTTACTTTTAAAAGGTTATTGTTATTATAAGGTCGACTTTGTAATTGTTTATTCTCCTATATGTAATATATATCATACAAGAAATTAATATCAATATTACATCAGGAAGTAAAAAACCAGTTACATTCAGTAACGAAAGTACAAAATCTCAATGAACTGATATTACAAAGGTAAAAAAAATGTTGCAAAAATAATAATGGAATAAATATATACATATGTAACATACCCAAAAAAATAGATAAATGAAATACTTACATAGATTATCACTGTGTTTCTCCTGAATGGTACTCAACTACAAGATGTGATTTAATTTTGAAATGAACAAACAAACAAACAGTCAATTGATAGTTAATGGAGTATACTAGTGTATTGTTTAGTCATGTTAAAGAGTAAGTTATTATTACTTTAATAAAACTTTTTATTTTTTTATTTTCTAATATAGTTCCTTTAATTTGTTTGTTTGGGTTTTTTTTGGGGGGGGGGGGGGGGGAGGGGGGTGTTGCCTGTTTTAAGTGTTGGCATTTAGGGAAACGCTTATGGTTAATCGAGTTAAGGGGCTTTTTGTGTATTATTAAGATTAGGCATGACTCGATTTTGGGGGATCTGTTTGCTTGTTTTAGAATTTTTTCCCGGGGGGGGGGGGGGGCTGATTGACTATTTTTCAAATACATTGTAACTAAACATTTCGGTAAAGATGCTTTAAGCGTACATACTCTCTTTTTTTATTGGAAAGTGTCATAAAGTAACAAGAAGCCCCCCTCCCACCCCTACCCCCCCTCAAAAAAAACACAAACAAAGAAAATCCAAAGCACAGAACACAAAATACATGTACACAGCCTTTGTCTTAATTACCTCATAAACGATTATTTCTACCGAAATTAAAAATTAGAAAAAATGATTATATTGACAGAGAAAATAAAAGAATGCTTCCTTATTCAAACGACATTCAGTTATTTTAATCATTGATTAACGTTCCTTTATCAAATTTTCGGATAACTGTGTTTCCTCTTAGCATGCAAGGAACTTTTGTTCATTTTTCGAAATAAGAACTCTTTTTATAGGGAAAATAAAACTTTGAATAGAAATGAAATTGCACATTTAATGCATTCCAATGCAAAAGCTTTTGAGATCAAAATAGACATTTAAAGGTAAGATATTCGTTTGTATATCCTTAATTTCGTGAACCAATAAATGGTTAGATTCTTTCTTTGTAGTTGTACCTCTTAGTGTTCATTATTGCGTAATTCAGACCTGATGCATGAATTGTTCTTTTTACAAATAGCTTTTTTTAAAAATCCTGTACACAGAAAGATGAAGGAACCGTTTTAGTTTTTAATCGGAGAAAGTGCATAATGCATATATCGCTAAAATTGGTACCCGAACATCTGATTTAACCAAAAAACAACTTAAAGATCAATAACCAGAAATCAATAAATTCTTTCAGAAGCACGGTTAGTTAGATGAGTTAATTTTCTTTACTAATGTGATGCCTTTAATTGTCGTCTACATATGAGGTCCAAGTTTAGCAAATCTTCTATTCATGTAAGAAACATGTTTGTTTTTGTTTCTGAAAATGAGGTAGATGTTGGCAGCCTGGCGTGTGCCATTTTTTCTTCAAAATGATTTCTAGCAAGTTATTTAAAATTAAAAACCTTAGAATCTTTGATCACGTATAAATTCACCTTTGAGCAGGGGTAAAACTTTTTTTTTATACCTTCTGCTTTTATATTTTTCTTTTTAATCTTATGTCTGAATTATGATCACCATTATTAGTTGTAAACATATTAACACGAACATATGTTCTTTGTGTAAAACTTGGCATGCTTTATTTGATTGTTATTGTACTAGTATGTTCTTTGTATTACTTGCTGATTTTTGTCATTGTATGATATATTTATTTTTAATAATTTATAATAACTCAGGGAAAGTTTGTTGTTATCTGACGTTACTAAAATTGTTTTACGTGCTGATATTTTGTCATTGTATGATATACCGGTATGCTGTACCATTTTTATGCATAAAGAAATTATCACTGTTGTTATTTTGTTTGATATGCTGATACTACAAGTAGTTTGTAGGTTGTTATTATATGGTGTTACTTTGTCACTGTAAGCTGTTTCTATACATTTGTTCTGAAAGCGTGTCTAAATATATGTTGTTGGTTAGTTCAGCATACTGTTTGCTTGTATTACAGTTTTAAAATATGCAAAATGCTTTTGTAACAAACTGTTTCTCCGTCATAATATGCTGCCAAAGCTCTATGTTATGTTTTGTCATAATACGAGGTTACTTTGCTAATATGTTTACCATTTGTTAGAACATTTTCTATTATATTGTAATATTAGTTTTGTCTTGATATGCAGATACTGTGTCATTGATTAATTAGTTCGTCATTGTTCATCAAATTGAATAAATAAATTAGAAGAGTATATCTCTCGGATTAGGAGCTTACTGGCTATAGCAATAGGAGCAGATTTGATACGAAATAAGCAATCACCCATCCGGCTCACCAACACTGCTGTCCATAAGCCTCTCGAAATGGAAGGCCTTTGGAACAGATAAAAGGTCTGCCTTTCGGATGTGTGACTGTTAATTTTACTAAGCACTGTATATCAACGAGTTCTGCATCAGATGCTACTACACCAGTTTTTCTTTCCTTTTTCTTTTTTTGGGTCGTCTATATCTAAGCAATAGTCATTTTTTGTATTTTTGTCCAAAAAAAATCGCAGTAACTGTTATGTTTTATTTGATTTTATTTTGACTGTATGCCAACATGGTGATGTCAATAAACCATTGAATTGAATTGTTATGTTTTACATATGTGGTTTATCTGTTTCTTGTTCAATATATATCTTCGGGTTTTGTTTCGTCGAACCTGTAAAGGATGCTGAATCTTTCAGATTTTGATGGATTTTCAATGAACAATTATCACAAAGCAGTCACATGAATCATCAATACAAATTAAAGTAAAAACAGACGCTAAAATGATAAGTAACAGCATAAACTGACACCACAATATCTTAACTGGTATAGGACATCTGTCGATGTTAAAGTGGATTAAAGCAAATTATAATTAAAATGTTTTTACTTGTTTAGAATTTTCAAATTTTAACATTTTAAGTGGATACGCCATGAAGGGAGGGGGTGTCGAAATAAGATTTGAACCGTAACTAGGTAACGTTATCATACCGTGAAAAGTTCTTCGACAATCTCATTATCCATGGAGATAGAAGATAAAAGAAACTGGAGAACAATGTATACGGTGATTTTAAATCAATAACAATTGAGTTTTCAGCCGAAATATCAACCTTTAGGGGGTAAATATTTGTAAATGCATGTAGCAAATTAATAGTTATTATTCTAGCGTTCTAACAGTGCTACAAGATAATGTATATTGATCAACATTTGTTAGCCACACCGAACTTTTTAAGTTTAAATGGAACTCGTTTGACGAGACCTTATCGGATCGACAGCAATATTGAATTAATGTCCCCTGTATACACGTCTTAAATAACCAGCTTGGAAAAAAATTCAACTTGATTGGACTTGCTTAATGGTTATAGGTGAATTCGTGTTCTTGACTTCATTTAAATCTACATGGAATCGAATATTTGTTTTTGTCACGGATACTGAAATGAAGATCTTGGGACTTGAAATGTCTGATTCTTTTGATACCTGAGGAAATAGATTGTGTTATTGTAAGAATACGGGATTATTAATAGAGTGAAAGAAGATATTGTTGACCATGTTGTGTTTTCCGTAGTCATGACCGGAGGTGAGAAAATGCAGGATTCCGGAACACAATCGGAAAATCTACAGGTAAACACGGGATGCTGTCATTTCATGGATACGCATCAAGTATCCGTTTTAATCCGACTCGTGGGATTATGAATATTAATTGCTTCATCGCCTCTATTAACACGGCGATCAATCGTTGTCAAGATGTGAGGTGTCGATTTGACACAGATTTCATAATTCATGTCAAAGATGGCTCTTTGTTTTTCTTCGTTCGTCTTAGGACGAGTCGGTTGTTGAGAGAGAAGCGCTATTCAATCTGACACGAAGTGGGGTCTTCTCTCACGCAACCACGCCAGTCTGTCACGGCTCTCGATTATCTGTTAATGATAAGACAAGGAAACTCATTATTAATAAGTTGACAACCATAATTAATTGATATGTTTACATAGAGCCAGGTATAGACAACATGGTTTTATATCGTTAGCAACAGGAGTTATTTCGATTTTTTTTTGTTCTGCAAATAATACGAAAGAGCTTTAGAATTGTTTTGCAAATAATAGCTGCTCCTATATTTATTATATATCTTCTCTTTAAATCTCCGGTATCCATTGCAGTTACTCTACTTTGTATCCAAAACGGATATTGACTGTAAAAGGTTGTGCTTTTGCAAAACTAAGTAGGTCTGCTTGATCAGTAGAAAAAAATGTCTTGCACAAGAGAAATCGAGAAAACACGTTTTGGGCTTTGGGCGAAGCCATTTCACATTAAAAGTGTGAACATGTTTTGTCCCACGTACAATGGCCACAGCGGGATTAAATTTGGAAAAGCGCTTAATGTACATAAGAGGAAAAATAATAATTAAAATAATAATTGCATAAAGAAGCCAAGCAGATTGGTCTCAATTATAATCCGATTATGTTGTTAAATCGGAAAACCATGAAAATATAAGCCTTCCGTTTTTGGGGAGTGTTAAAAATTATAATTTCACTTTTAAACAACTTAAAACATTAATTTTGTTTTGAAACGAATCTGTGGAAAGCTTATGTTCACATAGGCGAAACAAAACCCAACTAAAATCAATATTCTCACAGAAACGGCAATTTTGTAGAAAGCATTTTGATCAGTTTGGTACATGTATGTAACACATCAATATGAATTATTAAGTAATGTTCAATTTCTACTTGCAAATATATTAAATTTTTAACTTTAAGTTTTAATATTTGATGAACCATTTTTTTTTTTACATCGAGACCTTGCAGCCTACTTATTTTACTAGATTTAATCACCTTAGACAAAATGGCGTCAACACAAAAGAGGGTTTCAACCAACATGCTATTGAATACATAACTTTATAACCTTGATTTGTGGCTCAACAACAAAGGCTTTTTTTGGCAAAGATTTAAAACAATTGAAATCGGGTTTATGTGTTGGATCGATATTATGCTGTGATATGGGGGCCACTGATAAGCCGGAGTTGCGTCGGCGGGTCCGATAACAACAGTGGTTATAGGCCGTACCGCAATTGCATAACCTAGGAAGAGAATGGTTGCATCCAGACTGCATGATGTCTGGCGACTTTTGTCTTGAGACGTGTGGGTGAATGGAACTCATGATCTTCTTGTTTTATATCGGATAAACCTGTTGAGTACCACTTTAACATGTTAAGAAAAGATTTAACCTTGCCAAATATACACCGCTGTAAAAATGGCGTTATGAATTGCAATTGTTATATATAGGGCATGTTAGGCCTATATTCCATGGTAAATATTCAGATGACCAGTATTATTGTTGATAATTTTATGCATACCAAAATAGCTGCTTAATTTTATTTATTTTTTCAAAGTTTTAATTATAATTGGAGCTATTGCGTTCATAGACTTATGAATTCAACTCTCAGATGCAAGGCATATAGTGCAAAGGCCCAGTAGTTAGATGCAAATTTACCTTTGAATTACGAATAAACTGCTGCTTCGAACAAAATATGATAATCCATTGGAAAGTCATATTCAGTGGTCCCTGAGCAGCGTTCATTGAGTGGAAAAGAAATCAAATAGTCCACACAAAGCCTGCCAATAAAAAATCCAATACATACATTAGTGGACGATGGTCTATCGTGATTTCACAAAGACAAGCTGAATTCAATCAAGAATTTCCTGCTGCCAGAGAAAAGAAAATGGCGTGCTAAGTGATGAAGTGTCAGGTCCTTTTAATTAAAACGATGCTAATGGAGACTTAGCTTCCAAATCAATGGCCGACAGACCAATAAAGGTTTCTTAGCAAAAGTACATGAAAGATAGAATTCCCTTCAAACGAAAATTACTAAACGTTTGTTAGAAGCTGTCGATCGTCTTTTAGCGGCTTTTTCGAGCAAAAGTTATTGAAGGATCTTGTAAGTGTTCTCTTTATTTTTCTCACAAACAGGAAAAGGCTGGCTTTAGTTTCTTACCCTAAAAACAGAATTTATTGGTTATTCTGTTGCTCTTGAAGTAGTTCATATTGTAACCAATTGCCTCGCTGAATAATTGATAAGAATGTGGCTACCACTTACGTGAGTGCCATAAGATCCCATTCTCGAGCCACAATTATCTTTAAGACTTGCTCTCCATCGTCAACAAAGGCTGGTTTTCAGATTCTCAGAACATGAATTTTTCGTTTCTTATCCAGATTCCTCTGGAGTCGGTACCGGAGGAGCCAGA
Organism: Magallana angulata; assembly: GCF_025612915.1. Taxonomy (NCBI): domain Eukaryota; kingdom Metazoa; phylum Mollusca; class Bivalvia; order Ostreida; family Ostreidae; genus Magallana; species Magallana angulata. The sequence goes on along the minus strand of NC_069113.1, from coordinate 40,185,956 downwards.
TGAGGATTCTGGTCAGAACCTAACCACGCTACAGCGGGAGGTCTCCACCCCCAATGTACGGATCCCCTCGCAATCCGCCCGCGCCACGCTCGTCAGGACTCCCGCCACGAGAGAGAAAACGACGTCGCCCTTAGTGTTCCATGAAGAAGACGAGGAGAAAAAAGATGAAGAGAAGAATATTTTAATCACAGAAATAAAACCCACAGAGTACCAGGAGGTACAGTTTGAGGTGGATGTGGAGCAGGGAGAGGATTCTTTCTCTGAGGAAGAGAGCGTGGAACTCAAAGACCTAGTGGTGGAACCGATAGAGGCGGAACCCAAGGAGGAGGACTATGACACCGACCTCGAAATCGAGGGTGAGTACTGATTGACTACACTACAGTATAGGGCTCAACTGTAGTAGGAATTCGGACTTTATCTTAGTAGGATTGTATTGCAGTAGAACTTTATCATTGTAGGACTCTATCGTAGTAGGACTTTTTCATAGTAAGCCTATATTGATGTAGGACTTTATATATCACAGTAGGACTATATCGTAGTAGGATTTTATCATAAACTGACTCTATTATAGTCGGACACTATTAAAGTAGGAATATATTCTAGACGCAATTACTAAATTATCGAAGTGGGTATTATTTAATGATTACAAGGTTTCCCTTACATTATTTTGAATCATGGTGCTTTTGCTATAGTATTGTATATATGTTTCATTACATGTGATAATTTGAATTAATTCTCTTGATCTATATCAATTATTTATGAGATGAAAGTACAACATTATCGGATGATTCGTCTTTTGGATGAAATAGAAAGAAAACAAATGAACAATAATGTATATATATATTTTTGATAACTTTTGCAGAGGAAGCATTTGTACATGATACAAGCGGTCGATCTCACTACACAAAAATATGTAACCAGCTTGGACTGGTTCCTATAAACTACTTCATGCGTCACATCCAAGATACAGAGCTAGCAATGAGGTACCACGGACTTGGACCCAGTGCAGCAAGGGCTATTGCACTAGTGTTAAAGGTAGGCTTCTTTATACAAATGTATTCACTCTGCAGTATTGTGCTATCTTCATCCCAACAAAGTCATATAAAGTGCAAAGTACACTTAATTAAAAAGGCTGGACGCTCAACAAAAATAACCGTCAAGTCTTTTTAAATTTTAGATATGATTTTTAGCCATAATTTTTATTAACCTAAATATTTTAGATTATTTTCTATTATCTTTTATGGAGCTCCTCATCTAAAAGAGATAAATATAGTTTCAAAATAGTTACGACCACCCGAATTAAAGAATTTGATATCTTTCAATCACGAAGTCATTTTTTTAGGACACAATCACACTTGAAAAACTTGATTTGCGGGGAAACTGGATTGAAGGGGAGGGTGGTGAAGCGGTAGCGCGTATGTTGGAGGAAAATGATTACGTCACAGATGTGGTGAGCATCCTTAAAAACCCTCTCAAATTTAAATTCTTTTTTTTGTTGCGGAAACCTATCAATACTTACATGTACATGATTAAATGTGTGCTTGTAGTGCCTTGCAGACAACAGACTTGGACTTATGGGTGCTCAAAGTTTATGTAGAATGCTCAATACAAATGCAGGTCTTCGCAGACTGGATATATCAGGTAGGAGAACAGCCGTGTCGCTATGTATGTCACTGGAACACTAAATAAATAAATATACGCGCAGATTAAATTTGTTACATAATTCACAGTCCCTAACCACAAAGATTGATGGTTGTTAAGGCATCTCATTGTTAATTGGCTGACAAATGAGAAATATACTAGTAACCTTTGATTTAAAAAAAATCATGGTGTTCAGATAGCCTTGTATAAATATAGTTTACAGGTGCGTGGGTTTTTATCCCACAATCATAAAACATATTGCCTCTTTATTTAAACCGTGCAATATATCTTTTCTTTTCAGACAATGGGTTTGGGACGGTAGAGGCGGCTGTGATTGCCCAGGCTTTAGAGGTATAGGATCATTTTTTATGAACTTTTACACGATAAGCAAATCTAATCTCATACAATCAACATGCCAAAAAAAATCTTCCTGTTTTCAAATGTCTGTAAAACACCCTAGATTTACAAGCCCACCGTGTCTTTAAAACCCGCCAATTTGTCATTGTCCTGACCTTTACACAAATCAGAGCAGGTGTAATGAAACCTTAGCATGTACCAATGCCTTGCTCTTTCTGTTCACTGTCTCATTTTACAGGTATTATCGCTTTGGATTTCCTGAAATATTGTAATTATGTCAGACGGACGATCGCGAGCCCAAACCTCCTTCTGGGAATTATGTTTTCATTTTTTTTCTTGTCCTCTTTTCATTGCAGACAAACAAGTATCTTAAAGTGCTGAACCTGAGTCACAATCGCTTCGATGAACAGGCTGGAGAGATTCTGGGTCCTGCCATAGGTACGAAGATAATCCCTCATGCTCCTAATGACACTTATAATGTATCTCTAATGACACTGATAGTGTATCTCTAATGACACTGGTAGTGTATCCCTAATGACACTGATAGTGTATCTCTAATGACACTACCCTCTAATGACACTGGTAGTGTATCTCTATTAAATGACACTGATAGTGTATCTCTAATGACACTGATAGTGTATCTCTAATGACACTGGTAGTGTATCTCGAATGACACTGATAGTGTATCTCTAATGACACTGATAGTGTATCCCTAGTGACACTGATAGTGTACCTATCTGCCTTACGACAAACGATAGCGGAACAGTGTGAGAGAACACAAAACCTTTCGATATATACCTATACACGATATTTGTTATCACAAGACATTTCATATTAATTCTGACCACATGTTCGATAACCTGGGTTTAAAAGTTTTTCAAGAGGAAGCTCAGACTTTTCTGTACTATTTCTACAGGTGCCAACGATATCTTAGATGTTCTGGATTTGAGCTGGAACTGTCTGCGACAAAAAGGTGCAATCTCTGTTGCAAAGGGAATCAAGGTAATTCAAGTAAAGTTTCAATGCATTTCCGACATTAGAAGACTGATCTTATGGTTTATTTACTCTGCTCTCCTCCTCCCTCTCTACAGGAAAACGTACGGTTAAAGAAATGCAGTCTGGCATGGAACGGGTTTGGACCAGAAGGGGGCGCTGCGATCGCCGATGCTCTGATGACCAACAATTCTCTCCAAGAAATCGACATCAGCGGCAACCGGCTCAGCGCGGACGTAGCCATAAAGGTGGCTAAAGCCATAATGAGTAACGACAATATCAGAATACTCAAGGTTGGTACATGGGATATTACGTGTAAATATTAACGACTGTTGGTTGCTACAAAGTCATAGAAAAATTACCATTGCTTACGGTTTGCAGATGGGTAACAACCTTCTAACAACAGCAGGTGCAATAGCATTAGCAAAGGCTATTAATGAAAGCGAGAGCAGTGAAATGGAGGAACTTGATCTAACGGTATGTGCTAATAAAAACAGTTGATTTATTAGAAAACTTCCGGTAGAATCAATGATATTTGATAAGACTTTATGCTTTAAACTTCCTCAAGGTCAGTGGTCTTTCTTTCAGGATGTTCCCGTTGAATTTGAGTTCTTACGCATCATTGAAGACATCAAAGCCAAAAGGCCAAACTTCAAAGTAGTCCACGGTCCCATACTGAGAGTGGGAAACACTACAGAAGACCTGGGTAAACCAGCCATTGATCCCAACCCGCGGCGGAAGAAGGACCCCATTATGGTTCTGGACCAGCACATTGTCGTCAATGACTTCCGGTTGCTGGATATCTTAAAGAGATATGACCCTGACAACTCCATGACCCTTGAACCCCAGCAATTCCTTGCGGCCTGCGAGGTACCGTAATACTGCATACTTTAATTTCAAAGCTAATTCAGAAATTGGAATAATTATATGTATTAGTGTGATTGGATGTTGTAAACCGCTGGAACATTGATTTTGTGCTATATTTTAGGAACTAGCCATTCCGTATGATAGAGCTAAAGTAGAGGAAGCTGTTAAACGTTTAGTCGACCAGAAACCCGGAAATGACCAAGGCAGAATCTACTTTGGGTAAACCTATTTTCTTCATGTTTCAAACAGCATATAGAGAGATTTTTGCATGGATGATTGATACCGGTTACAATTGGTTAACTACAATTTTATTCAGGATGTTATCTCTTTTTTTCAGAAACTTTTTTGACCAAGACAAGCTTCAGGAGCACATTAAAAAGTACCAAGAAAAGACCGATAACGAAACTTGAAAGTGGTTCTTTTTCAGGACTGACTTATCATAGAATGACACTCACCAATATTTAACTATGCGACACAGAACTTTATTCTGTGAACATGTTCATTCTCCTGCTGTGCTATTCACATTGTGCCAACCCGACTCCAATTCTGTGCCTAAAATTGGGATAAAAAGGGAAGAAACTGCAGTGCCTTTGTGTTGATAACAAACTCGAATGGTGAAACAAAATGGATTAATACCAAGTATTCTCAAGCACTTAACTGGTCCTAGACTTAATTAGAAGATAGATATTTACTCATTCTACACACACACACACACATATATATATATAAAAATTATTTATATTTGTAGTCTACTGTACTGTTTTTATTTGTATGATCAATTCTTTTTTAATAAAAAAAAATATGACAGGGTATGTTGTGTTGTGTTTTATTAAAACAAGAAGGAGACCATTTCACATACATAAAAATAGAGCAAAACCTCTCATAACAATACAACAGTATATCACATGGTCCTCTTAAAGCATACATAATATAATCAAGTGCTGAGTCCACATTTACATAGCTTTAATTATTTATTCAATATAGGGAGAATAATTTTAAATATATTTAATAGTGTAACTACAATCAATTTATTTTAACTTCCCCCTTTGCTTAAAAAATGTTAATTGCAGTTTAAATTTGTTTTTTTATTACCAAAAAAACATCTGATTCAGAGATTTCATTATTTAATCACTATTTTCAGATTGGGGACTTTTTATTAAAGCACTGTGATGGCAAATAAAAATTTTTCATATTTTAGATTTGCGGCCTGATCCAGCCAGCGGAACGTTTCTCTCATTCCAAATTGTCACACCATCACAAGAACATATTTTCTTCTCTGAGTTCTGGAAAAGCCCAGCAGATCTTGCAATGATACCACAGGAAAGTCTTGAAAAAAGGAAATATATATAATTATAAGGCTGTATATTTATGCATTGTATTTTCCAATATCTCCTCATAATTCAGCTGGATAAAGAAGGCTTTTATATTTTTCAAACAACATTTTTGTTGGATATTTAATACACTTCTCTTATTTATAAAATATCTTCGAATCATATTCCTTTAAACATTGAGGGTAATTTAATACAATTATCAATTCTACTCATTTTTTTATTTCACGAAAGAACATACACTGCAAATGTGCTAGGGTGGTCTTTGGAACAGCCCTGTTGAGCTTTTCGAAGTAAACATTTGAGGCAGTACAAATTGTTTTAACTGGAACTAAGACATGTTATTGACATGGTTTTAAAGCTTTTTACATTCTGTATTGAGTTATAGTTTCATGATCAGTGAGAGGCTAACAGGTATCTGATAATTTACTGATGACATTTGTGGTATATTGTAGAATAATGGCTGCAGCATCTCTTTGATATTGACGATAACTGTAGTAGAACTGTTATTACCGGTACACCCTCTTAAGTTTTATTCAATAATTTCTTCTTTTTAAAGTTATTTTGATAGTTATGTAGGTCTGAGTTTAAACTATTAACTTTAAAGGTTGCTAATGAATACTTTAAACAGGGGTGTGCAATTACAAAATTTGGCCACTAGCCCAGGGGCTAGTGGGAGTACCAAAGTTACTAGCCCAAGATTCAAAGTTACTAGCCCGACTATTTCGGACATGTCGACATTTCATTTTATAAAAAACCCTGTATGATACTAGTATATAATTATTAATATACGAAATATTTATTACTTGCATGTTTTCTGTGGTAGACTAGTTCACAAATATTCAACTTCATTGATCTCTCACATTTTAGTTACAAAATTGGTCAGGGTACCGTTTATATAATAAAACCCAAACATAACATTGTGAATGTGAACAGACTCTATAAAATCACTGCAACTATCTATGTGTGCATGCATTTTATCCTGTTTAATGTCCATTTACAAAATACAACTATGCAATTAATTAAGTAATGGTAAATTTTAATTTAAAATAATGGAAAATGCACAAATAATAATATGCAAAATATGATTTTTTTTTTAATTCACCAAGCAGGTCACTTTAAAATGTGTTCATGAGAATAGTTAGTGCAGAAATTTATAATATCTCTGTAATGCATCTCTCTCTCTCTCTCTCTCTCTCTAAAAAAAAAAAAAAATTAAAAAAGCCAATGAATACATATTAAAGAAAAAGGAATCATTTTACAGTGATGTCACTTGAAACAGCTGCACAGGTAACTACGGAAGCCATGTGCAGTGAGGCGTGACTATCTCGTCTAGCCACTGGTGAGGTCAACACTGTCGGTAAAACTTCAAAGTGTGAAACTTACAGCAGAGTGTTTTTCTCAGAAGAATGTAGCACGAGAAAAAAATGCTTAAGAAATTTTTAGGCTATCATGACTTAAAAGGAGCAGATAACATGCCTCTGTGATAACAATGACGATACACTTTTCCTACTAGGACACTGCAAATTTACCGGCATATTTTGCCAACTCTGGTTATGATTTACTAGCCCGACGGGCTACCACAGTTAATGTTTTTGATAGCCCGACCTCTAAAATCGGTAGCCCCGGGCGTCGGGCGATGGTAATTGCACACCCCTGGACTTATGAATTTTCTGATATCTCTTACTTTTGCTGAATATTTGGGGAGCCTCGATGTACAACGATGGATCGTCCTATCATCTCCCACACTTTTAACCTCTCATTGGTCAGTCTGAAATCAGCTCGCCCATTGGTAGACACTTCAACTTCTCCTAGTTCACCCAATGGCTGAGTAAGAAATATTAGACATCAAATTAAGAACATCATCTTATCTTGAATGAATTTCGAAGGCTTTGGTTTATATTTCAGAATTTACCTTCTCTGTCTGGGGACTTAGTCTCCCAAGTATGTCACCACAGCTGAAATTATTAACATTATCATGTTTTTAACATATACATTTATATTCTCTGTTTAAAGGGAAGTAATTCAGTATTATTTTGAGAAATACGGTAATTAATGTTGAGAAAAGATTTCATTTAAATTCTAATATTTTACCATCTGACAGGGCAGACCCCCTTAAAATAAGTCTTTTTGGCAATCTTAAAGTATTCAAAACAATCAACGAATCTTAAGACTGTAATTACTGATGAAAACTTTTCACTTTTTTTTATTCATTTACAACACCATGAACACATTGCAATATACACACCTGTCACATCCTTGAGAAATGTCGCCTAACTCATGGATGAAAAGTTTGTGTTTTCCCTCTGGAAGTCCATCAATGGTGCCATCAATAATACATTTGGAGGGATTTGATTGGACTAGACGAATGACACCTTGGATGTTGCTGTCACCAGCATTTAATTGTACAACACCAGACTCTAATGGAGTTTCTGAAGAGAAAGATTTTAATATGTCATGTATGTTGAATGAGTTAATAGGCTGTAATTCCTCATTACTGCAGGGTTGTCTCTAAAAATTGAAGTAGAAGGAAGAAATGAAAAAGTAGAAAGGGGTCTGGGGGTCTAGCTTATAGCTAGATTGTGTTTGAAATGCAATAACAGCTGTGTAATTACGTCATTTTAGGTGGGGGAATTCCTTGCCCCTGGGTCTTAAAACAACCCTGTTACTACTTTCAAGTAAGTGAGACTTGTTACCATTGAATCCCCCATAACCCTGGAGAACTGCACTCTTTCCTGTCTTCTCAATCAGAGACTGTACTTGTGAAGAGGTCAGGCTGCTCTCTACAACTACCTGGTCTTTTTTCAAGTCTACATGGACTGATTTCACACCTGTATTCAAAAATGAAAAAGAATGAAAATTCTAATAGCAATAATAAAGTTGTATATACATGTATTCACTGTGGAAAAAAACTAAACAATTTATTTGCATGCAGTAAAGTGCCGTCATGTAAAAAATCAGAAAATGAAGCATGTGTCCAGTTTGTGTGTGGTACGGTTTACATTCCTTCTGGATGCATTTTTTATTACACTGTCTCCCTCACTGTATAAAAGTTTATCAATGATTCCACTTATTGTTCATTTTAGAAAAAAAAACCCACCTATCTAATATCTGTAAACAAAAGTAAACAATCCATAGACTGCAGATGTCACAGATTTGTCTGATCTTGAATTTTCTATGCATTGGTGATGAGAGCAGCAAGTGAAAGTACATTTATTTAATGAATATCGATGCAGTCGCAAATTAATTACACGTACATCCACTCTTAAAATATTGATATATAGTACCTATGTTTTAAATAACTTAGCTGCATGGATGCTGCGCCACCACTTAATAATCATAAGGTGACAGTGAATATACCTTCTACTCCTTGAAGTGAATTCTTTACTGATTTAACACACCCCTCACATGTCATGTTGACTGCAAACTCCATCTGAATAGAAACCAAAAACAAATATTCCGCTGTACTTCTGGCCAGTCAAATACAATTTTTTTAAAGACATCAAACTTGGCAAAAACCATCATTATCAGTATTACATTAGTATTACATTTTGTACTTATCAAGTCAAGTTATACAGTACATGACAAATTGACATTGACTGAAAAAGAATATGCTAACTGTAAAAAGCTTTGCCTCATTCAACCAGATGCTCTGCATGAGTGCATTTGGCTGAATGAGACAATAAACAGCTATACATTCATATTATTTTCTGTAATTCTTTCTTTACAAGGAATCCTTCATAGAAATGGTTGTTGGCTGGTTGGATCTTTCATTAAATAGTAAATAAATTTGATGAGTGTCACATAATGTGAAACTTGCTTCCTTTATTCTTAAGAAAATTAAAGGATGACAAAGCTAGGGTATAACATTTCGTTGCTCATTGTAATTTAACTGTTAGCACTGTAGACATATTATCAGCACATTCTAAATAATGACCCATTTGAGATCAAAGATTGATGATAAATAGATTTTGAATCGCAAATAAAGGAAACAATCATAAATCATGTACAGGAAATTATACAAATTCTAATTTGCAGCATATAAGCAAAGACGTCACGACTTTTAAAAGCAAGTTGCATTAAAATATTACCACAGCATTTTCTTGACCACTGGAAGCCGCCATGTTTGTTCCTCTTTATTCCGGAATTTTATCCCACCATATTCCGATTTTACTAAAACCGGAAGTTTTTGTCACGTGACAATACCCCGCCTGTAAGTTTAAAAGATTGAAGAAAAACGTTTCAAGGTTTATATGTTTAAAGATTGTATAGTTTGCTTAGGTCTCTTTATGAATAGCTCGAAATTGACAATTTGTCATTATATCTTTAACTGACACAAATGTTTCTATGTTCATTTTTTTGCAGAGATGCCGACATGATGCTGTGCAGCATGCGTTGAGCTCTGTGATCACTGATGCATGGCTGTAATATTTGTAAGTCTACTGTGACTTGCTATACTTAGTTTAGATAAAATTATCGGATGCATATATGGAATGAGGGAAACATAGCAAGTATCCATCACGAGTGGACATGATAAAGTGGAGTGGTACCTTATCCACTGACCACTGTGGATGAAACCTTGGCCTTTATCTCCCCACTTCTCTCCGCTGTCTATTAGAAGAATGACGTTTCCTAAGCTGATTATTGTCAAACTCTCATTTGCGTGTTATCATTTGCAGAGTTTGTTTATTATCAGAGTATTAAAAGTCATTGATCAGATCTGAGTTTTTAATGTAATGTATAGCTTAGGGTATTACCAGCTGTTGCATATCAATTTGAAACACAATATAGTGTGTGGCAACCAGGTGTTTATTAAAAAATGTAATTAATGTTTTTTACTCAAATGTTCTCTTCAAGACACAAGTCAGATTTGTTTAATGATGAGTTAAAATATGTCAAATCACTTTCAGCGACCTTTCAACCACTCTTTGGCCTTTGCCGACTTGTCTCAAAATCACCAAGGCCTAAAAAAAATAATTGTGTGTTTAGGGTAACACTGATAAAAAAAATTAGGTTAGGTAGGTAGGGATTTTTTTTTATTTTATCATATTTTTTTGTATGAATCCTAAGAATGTTTGTTTGTTTCATATTTAAAAATGTATTTTTTATTGGAAATAAGATAAAATCAGACATCTATTACAGTGTTTTCCCCAGAAAATTTTTGAAGCATGGGGGGGAAGTTTGTCAGAGTAAGTGCGCGGTGTGGCATTAAAGCGCCTAAGCCGGCGAAATCACTGTGCGTAATAATATAACCATTTGATGAAGCGTAGTACATGATATGTTCTATAATTTATGCATTTTCATGAAATCTACATCAACAAGTATCATTTCAATTTATAATTATATTTTAATATCTGTGTATATTTAGTATACAAATTTTCTGTTTTTTCTGGCAAAACTAATAACATTTTTTTCAAAATCAGTTTTTTAAGAGGTTGGTCCTCACAAGTTTTCACAAAACACAAGAAATATAGATTCACATGGCAGTTCAACATCAGCTTCTGTCCCACTCCTTCTACATATTATAAAGAAGAGATTTTTTTAGGGGGGTGTTGAACAAGAAATAGGCAGAACAAGTCCATACAATTACAGCAAACTTGATTCAACTTATTCTGGGCAGTTAATATTTCTTGTTTAAATTGGGGGTTCATATGAAAGTTTCTGTGATATCTTGACACCAGTCCCCTTCCCCGTTTACATGTATGTACACAGTCAATCATTTTCATAGGCATAAAATATACGATGTTTCTAGTCATGTGACATCGCTTCCGTGCATTTCTGCAAATAACTGTAGTTTTTTTTCTTTATTGTGTACATTTTTTCAAGTTTCAAATATGCTTGCGGCAAATAAAGAGTTCAGGCATATCGAATCCAAGCTAACACCATCGAGTGAACATTGTGCTATTTTTAGATCTTGGAAAATCCACAACATTCGATAATGGCGGAGATGTCGAAAAAAGCACATTATATTAAAACAAGAAGAAATCACGTCTCTATTTATGCATTAATCACCAATTAATAAACTCAGTTTTAATATATCTTAACCATAAGCTAAGTCCTTAAACCGTAAACCACGTGTGCCCCCTTGCTGAGATCGATGTCGAAATTAACTGCGCTCACTGCGGGTGCAAGTGTTTTTCTGAAGTTTGAGCGGAGAAACAACAACTTTATATCTACTAATTACAGTTAAGATGTGTAATAATTGGAAAAAGAATTTTGCTTTGAAATAAACATGCATAGCGGGAAGCATGGCGGCACTGTGTGATGCATGGCGGGGGATCTTCAATGCATGGCGGTACCACCATGCAAAATCGGCCTGGAGAAAAACTGTCTAAAAATGGTAGGATCGGGCCATTTTTGTAGGTTAGGTCGGGTTACCCGAAACACACAACTTTTTTTTTAGGCCCAACCAGGCAATTTGCCAACCCTAATACCAAATTTCTACTATTCCAATAGCAATGTGTTATTTGAATGTTCAAGCAAACCAATATTGACAAAAATGCATTGTCTAAACAAAAATCCTACCTTGTACTAAAATATAATGCAGTTTTCCATTTGATCAGATGCACTATCAGTTCCATTTCTAGGTGAAGATGTTAAGTGGATGATATGGTACTTAAGCCTCTTTTGTATTTTAAGGTTGCATGATAAGTGGAAATCATGACAAAATATCACAGGAAAGAAGATGGAAATGAAATTAGAAAAGCTCTTGGTATGTATTTATGTATATATTTACCAATGTTTCACAGTCACTATAGTGATATATATAATACCATATTTTCCCGACGAATCGTCGATGCGGACAACTAGTCGAATTGCTCATTTTAGGCCAAAATCTTAACAAAATCCTACGATACGTTGATTCAGACAATACGTCGATCTTATCAATTCAAAATGGCATATAAAACTGCAGTAACATTATCAGTGTATGATGCCACAATGTCCCTGATATTGCTACCAACTATTATTAATGATTAACATTGAAACAATTACACTTTATACTTATGCCTCGTATTTTCAAATACCAGCAACATCTACAAAGTCGCTTGCATTGTAAACAATTCCTGAAATCGCATGTTAAGCAAAACTAAACTTACTTTGACAGAAATATTTAATTCCCATGAATTAAAATAATTATCCACTCTGACCATCGCCATTGTATTCGCCATTACATAACCAGCCACCTGTTGACTCGGTGCGTGGTCAATGTTTGTTTAACAATTTCCGTGTCAGAGGCATGCACCTGTCTCGTGTCGGACTTCAAAGAGGGATTTTAAGTGCAGAAAGCTTAGCAATTTCTATGATTTGATGAAACTTGTTTACTTTGTATCCAATAATGCAGTTATTTTTCATACATGTATTAAAAAAAAGACCAAGTGAGGTTTCCATTCCCTTTTCGTTCGAAAAAAATATTTCCAGCATTTATCCCACATTAAGAAGCTAAAGTGATTTTCTCTACCATTCCCTTCTCTTTACTGATGCTGCTAAAAAGTAGGGATGGGACGATCCACCGATGCACCGGTGCATCACAGTATTTATTTTGACGATATTTGGATCGATACATTTATCATTAATACAACGATACCTAAGCCACCTTTTTTTTATTTTCCAAAAATATCCGAGTTTCATATATATATAAACTGTTAGGAAGCTTAATCTGGAGTGTGGAAAACTTTTGGATTACTTGTTTATGAAAAAGTAGTGTATACAGGACTAAAGTAATTTGTAAATTGTGCAACAATCATTTTAAATATAATAAAATTACTTTGGACATGCGGTAATACATCGACAGATTGAATAAATTTTAAACCATTATTCACGTTTTCATTTAGTTGCAATGTATCGTGATATGTATCGTATCGCATCTCATGTATCATGATATGTACCGAATCGGCTAAGTACAGTATCGTCCCAGCCCTACTAAAAAGTGTAAATTCAATTTTTTTTATGAGATTTTCTTTTGCTGTTGATGTTTGAACTTTATGTGATGTTTTTGAGTCAACTATTGTTTTCTAGGTCTTGACAAGGACCAGTGCTTGTTTTGTCTCCAATCAGAAGACAATGAGGAAAAGTTTGGAAGAAAGATCAAAAAGTTTGGATTGACAATCCATTATTTTTGCATGGTAAGAAGTTGATAAAGTAGGTATAATTCAAGAAAACTAAAATTAAGATAGGATGGGATTCTAAAATAAGTTTGAGTATAACACATACTGAACATTTTTTTTCCAGTTGTTTGCAAGTGGCTTAAGCCAGAGAGGAGATTCTGATGAAGATGGCATTTCTGGGTTCTTGCCTGCTGATGTACTAAAAGAACTTAAAAGAGGTCTAAGACTAGTGAGTATTCAGATAACGTAAGGCACGTATAACTCAATACTGCAACTAGTGTTTCTTTAAATTGGGAATGAAATGTACACTACTACATGTAAATCTACTTGCCAAGTTTTTGAAAGCAAAATTTTTTTGTGTGTAAATGGAATCTCTTGCTTTTCCCAATATATTGTCTATTACTGATTAAAATAAAACTTTTTTGTATTTTGTAGAGATGCACATTTTGTAAACAAAAGGGAGCAACTATTGGTTGTGTGGTAGGAAAGTGCAGAACAGTGTTCCATTTCAGTTGTGGAATAAATGGAAAAACCCTGCATCAGTTCTTTGACACATTCAGGTAATCTATCTTTGGAGAATTTTACAAAGATTTTATAATGAAACAAATAATTGCAATGTTACATGTATATGACAAGAATTTTTTTATGTTGATTGTTCCATAAAAGTACAGGAGAAATCACTTTTTAAATACCCATTTTGCTCTGCATATTCTGTAGAACTGTACATATTTATACATGTCATGAGGATTGATGGATTAAAAGCACTGCGTATAATTTCTAAACCCATGTGCATGAATGTACAATGTATGTTGACTTTTCAATTTAAAAATCTACAACATCTGATAAGTATACAGTAAGTTGAGGTACTTACATTACAGTTCTTACTGCCTGGAACACCGACCCCAGCAGACACCGTGCCCAGATACCCAGGAGGCGGAGGTGTCCTGTGCTATCTGCATGAACTCTGTGCTTAACACGCCGTGTCCTGACACTCTAAAGTCCCCATGCTGTAGAGGGTCCTGGTTCCATAGGATGTGTATACAGGTGTGTCATAGTCAGAGGGGAGAAAAACACGCCCTCCATCCCAAAGAGGATTTGGTTGTTTTGTTTTCTAGTATTTTATTCATCAGCATTGTACAGATGAAGTCTGTTTATTTTTAGAAACATGCAACAACAGCTGGGTTACACTTCTTTAAATGCCCGCTGTGTAACAACAAGGATCACTTCCAGGAGGAGATGTTGAGGATGGGAGTCCACATCCCAGACCAGTTAGTGGCTCATATCACACTTTGGGGAGGGGGAGGGGGGTTAAATATTAAATCTTTATGATGTACTTTTCAAATCATATTCTAGTCTAGCAATAGAATTTATTTTTTCTAAAAAAAGAAATGTGGTTAATTTTTAAGTTATTAATGGTTGATGATAATAATTATCATGAAAATGACATTTATTAATTTTGTTTTTTGTACTAACTTTTCGACCGACTTCACAGAGACGCAGCCTGGGAGACGGAGCCCAATGCCTTCACAGACCTGTTGGAGAGGTACCTTCACTGTGACGCCAAGAAGTGTGAGTGTGACAAAGGACGGGACTACAACAAAGATGGAGGGTCAGTGTTTCAACCGCAAAATTTTATGATTTTTTAAGCTGTTGAGGAAAATTGCTTCACTTTGAAAAGGATTATAAAATTTTCATTTTTCATTGATTTTTCTAAATTTTACAGGAAGTGGGAGATTTTGGTTTGTGACTGGTGCGGGTCTACTGGGTCCCATGTAGGGTGTCAGAACATCATCAAAGTTGGCCCAGACGACTACATGTGTCCAGACTGCTATGAAATAGAGAAAAAATGTAAGGGAATCCATTAAGCTTGGTTTTAATATAAAAGAACAGATGCCAATATTTTATTTGAAATTACAATTTTGGATAAGGTTGTTCAAAACTAATTCTATGTTTAACATAGCCCGCACTTGAAGGTTTAGGAGAAATAATTGGTTAAAAAAAAACCAATAAACAAACTCCAATTTTGAATTGAGTTTTTCCAGTAATGATTGTGGTTAAAAAAAATTTTTGTTCTTATTTTATCGCCCTTCCACCTATGTTTGGTATTTTGAAGTGACGTTAAACAATAGAATTACTTTTGGGCGGCCATATTTAAATTTTTTTTTTTTTAATGACTTAATGCAGCTTTTGTTAACAGTATGACAATTTTTATATTCTGCAATTTTTATGTTAAAACTGGAAATAATTTCAATATTTTTTTATTGTTGTCTTATTTTCATAACTCAGGGAATAATGGCAATGGAATCAAAAAGAAAAAGACAGGAAAGAAAATGCTTCCATCTCCACGAGCAAACAAGCGACTTGTAGACACAGCCCTTGGAAACAAAGGTAAAAGTGAATACCAACAGCAAGCCAAAGGCTTTAGAAAATTAAAGGCGTCAGCTTCACAGTTTGAAGTGTTGTCTGGAGATGAATGTTCCAGTTCAGAAACCTCTTTAGTGCTTAGTCCTGGAAACAGTCTGTCAGATTTCAGTGCTGGGGTGTTTGAGTCACCAGGAAAACATGAGAGTATCATATCACCAATGTCGCTGTCCAAGTGCAGTGGAAAATCCAGGGTTGTAAACAAGGAGTTGAAGTTTGTGCCATCAGCAGCTACCTCTAAAAAGCACTCCGTGAGTAAAGCTGTTGACCTGCAAGATGAAGAGGTGGATGTCGTGGGAGTAGATAATAAATGCGAGTCTTTAGCTGCATCACTAAAGAAGAAGGCTTCTCCAGGTTCTGCCTCTCAAACAAAAGCAAAGGGCTATGTGTATCTAGATGATGGGACAAATTCCATGGAGGAGACGAGAGAAAAGAGGAGGATGAAGAGGAAAAAGAAGCAGCAAGAAAGCATTCGTAAGCTGTTGAGGTTGGACATAGACATGACATGGACAGATGTGGACTCGTCGGATTCTGAATCAGAGTCGAGGCCTAAGAAATTAAGGAGAAGAAACTCGGTATTCTCTAGCAGCAACGTGGACTCGCAAGGGGAGACAAGGAGGAAATCAAGATCAAAGGCTTCAGCAACAGTGACTTGTAGCTCTGAGGACCAGAAGAAAGACTTCTCTGCTGGATATAACATTGATGATGCTGAACCTGCTGTGAATAGATCAGGGTCAGGCTCTCAGAAAATTCAATTGACTTTTTCCCAGTACAACTCATCCATTGTTGATGATGGTGCTAAAAATGGAGTTTTAAAACGGCTATTACAAGAACCCAAAATCTCTCTAGATCAAAATGTAGATGTTTGTTTCAATGAAAAAATTATTCCTGGTATTGTACCCAAGGACAGTGCTTCTTACAAAAATGCAACAGGAACACTTATGAATGGAAAGTTGGGTCTGAAGAGGTCTTCAAATGAAAGGTCAGGACAGGTAGGGAGAGGCAGGAAAACTTCCAAAGGGAAATTAAAATATAAAATGAATCCCAACCAAATGCTGATTAAACAGTGGCTGGAAATAGGCAATGAAAGGCCAAAAGTGGAGAAAAAAGAGTTTTCCCCTGATACTGGCAACACCAGAAGCGGAGAAAAACCGAAGAAAACCACCCTCAAAATCAGATTTAAAGGTAAAACTTTTATTATGATGAATCGTCATATTAGACCAAGCACTTCCTTTAAGGAAAACTTGGAGGCAGGAGAGAACACTTCTGACCAAGGCTGTTATTCAATGTCACCAATTAAAGATGGTAAGAGGTGGCGGCAAACGAAAGGGCAAGAGATAGTTGATCCACTAGCTAGTCCGCCTGATGGGATAAAGGAGTCTATGGAGCTGTGGAGAGAAGCCAAAAAGATGGTGTATACAGAGAGGAAAAGAAGTACTAGTATTTTGGAGCATAGTTTTGTCAAATCGCCTAGAACATTCCCAAAAAAGAAGCGATCTCGACTAGAATCTCTGATCAGATTTCCAGATGATACCATCACCACTTACGAAGAGCAACACATTTACTCCAATCTGAATGTGAAGTGTTCCTTAGCTGACAAGTTTGAATACTGTGGGAGAAAAACGAAAAACAGTGACTCTAATTCTATGGATATGTCAACCCTGACCTTTATTGATGCTCACTCTCTCCTGAGTGATGGGGAGGTGTCCATGCCTAAGTTGTCCCCAATAGAAATGGAGGATGGGGTCCTCATTATGCCAGACAAGAACAGGGATGACCCCCAGGTCTCGCCCGTGGGGGACACTCACCACTGCATGGTAGTGAACCTACAGCCCAGACCAATGGACATTCACAAGAGAGCAGGGAGTCTGTCTCCCTCCACTACAAACAACAGCGAGACCAGCTTGTCGGACGAAGAGAGGATCACAGGGGTAGGGTCCTACCCGACCAGACTAGCCATCACACGCAGTATGTCCGATGTCAAGTGTTAAAATAGCCTTCACACGCAGTATGTCTGACATCAAGTGTTAAAATAGCCATCCTACGCAGTATCTTTGATGTCCAGTGTTAGGAATAGACATCACACATGCTGGTAATATATCCAACAATCAGTGTTAAGAAAGCCATCACACGCAGTATGTCCAATGTCAAGTGTTAAAATAGCCATCACACGCAGTATGTCCAATGTCAAGTGTTAAAATAGCCATCACACGCAGTATGTCCAATGTCAAGTGTTAAAATAGCCATCACACGCAGTATGTTTGACATCCAGTGTTGATCTATAAGCAGAAAAAAAATTGAAATGTTACATATTTATGTTTTATTGAATGCTAATTTCTTTACCGTCGGTTTATCTCTGATCTTTTCAAAGAATGATACAATATAACGTGAATATGTTTTATTGAATGCTTACTTGTCAGATCCTTTTTTTTTTTCTAATTCAGATTAATAAAGCATGTTTCCTTTTCTGAACCTACATGTACATTGAATCAAATGGTCTTTTGAAGTTCATCATTTTATGTACATCGTGTTGATTTAATAATTACGTAAAATGCATTCTTAGGATTGATATTTGATGATAGGCTAGTTCTGCTTTTGGGGTTTGAATGTTTAAAGTATGGTAGATAATGTATACTGTGTATACACCAGTAATGTGTTCAATAAACATGTGTATAGCTTGTATTGATCAAATATTGGATTTTGAATGAATTATTATCCTATTGTTATACTTCATGAATTTTCTTCGCAACTTTAATTTTTGTAATTTAAGGAATTGGGTTGTAGAAATAAAAAATATTTATTCTGAAGGCTTAAAATAAATAAATAGAATTTTGATTATCAAATTTTTTTTTAAAGGGATAGTAAGATTCCTTGTACAATGCATGGATGTTTTCTAGAGGCCCTGTGCAGTATATGTGATATGCACCTTGCAAGCTTCTTATAACAACATGTTCATGTAAATTTTTAAATTTTATTGATTTTTCTTTTATCTGTCATATAATTGTATGTATACCTGTGTACAGATTGGACAGTTAAAGTGATTTTTACATCAACTAGATATTTTTGTGTTATATGTTAATTACTAATGTTACAAAAAAACAAACCTGCATTTTGAATTGGAATCTTGGATAAATCATTCCCCTTTAATGAGGCTGCTTTTCTGTCATTCATCTAAATTTTTTCCAAAGGAAAAATCTTTGTAATGGTTAAAATGGCGAGTGGGCAGGCAGGCGCTGCCAAAAAGGGTATCCCAATTGTATGGATGACTCAACAGTTTTTAAGATGGGCAGTTGTTGTTCTGCAGATCAATTGTACATAGCATATTACACTGTACTTGGATTGTAATTATTTATAATTTATGAAAAAGATATCGGCTGTTGAACTTGGTCACTCTCTCGCAGAATATTGCGTATAGGGTACCCCTATTGTACGGATAACTCTTCCTACAGTTTTCAAGATAGAAAGTTATTGTTTTACAGATCAATTGAACATATACCAAGGATGTGCATAATACCGTAATTTGTCGAATATAATGCGCACTTTTTTCTAGAAAATTTCTTTGCGAGTAAGGGGTGCGTTTTATACACCCCAATGAACTTTTGATACTGTTTTAAACAGGTAAACCATTGGCTATCGTAGTTCAGTGCATAACATGTTTGGTACAATATAAGAGCTGATAACCATCCTAGTTTACAGTCCATAAACCTAATTTACATTCGATAAAATGTGAGACATATTTTCATTTTAAGGTGGTATGGGACACTTCCACGTTGTGACGTATTGTTTATCGAAATAAACAATAAAATGAATTATATAAGTTGTTTCTTTCCCGATATTGTCACCTAACAGCGTAGCGCAGTGGGTTAGAAGGTTTACTACAAATCTGTAAGTCATGAGTTCGAATCCCGCTCGGGGTTTTACAATTTTTACCTCTCCAAATACTTTTAAAAGCTATTTTTTTTTTTTGGTTAAATATTGTAAAATTTGAAAATTCTACACCGGTGAAAGTATACTTTAATCTACATTAAAATATCGACAGATGCCCCATACCACCTTAATGAATTTGGCATGCCGTATAACGTTTCTGTATTTTTATGTACATGTAGTTTACAGTTGTTAAATAATATGTCAACTTTTAAATAAAAAAAAAAAACGATCGTGTCGATGATACAGGAACAAAATTGTCTGTACTTTTGATCGTACTCGATGTTTTGCTGTTGTGGAATTTAGTTTCAAAGTAAATAGTGCATTTCCAATACTAAATCTTAAATTTTGTCACTAAAAATCTTCGTAATATCACTGTAATATGTTTACAAAACGAAAGCTGTTATTTAATTTCGTTCATTGTAAATCGAATTTACACAGTTTGCAGCCTTAATTAAATGTCTGTTTTCAGTATTAATCACAGTGTGCACTCAGTTTTCAATTGACTTCACATTCGATAAACCTAATTTTACGGTGAAACCATATTTAGCTTTTATGATGAGCAAGTAAAGAAAATAATTTTGTTCATAGAAAGAGGAAATGTTTATAAAGAAAAATTAGTTTTCCTATATCATCGCAGTGTCAAACAGCGACTTAAAAATTGACATTATTATATGAAAAAAAAAATGCGTAGGAGTTACTCTTTATCCATCGGAATCCATTTCTATTTGTCTAAGTATGGAGGGTCTTTAAGAAAGCATTTAAAGTTACAAGTATATTGATATTGTTGGTGTGATTTTTTTTTTTTACACAAGAAACACTTTCCCAACTCCTCCCAAAGTTAATATAAAAGCAATATGTTATAATTTTATCATCAGAATAAAGTTTTTTTTCTACTTTTAAGAGGAATTGTTGGGCGTGGCCATTTTTAGGGTATATTTTCTTCCTTTAGACAAAGATATATATTGGAAAATGTCAAAATTTATTAAAGCTAAAAACATTAATACAAAATAATAGTAACGTCCAAAATGTCATATGTAGATCTATAAGATTATGGCAGAATTGATGGTTAATTTGTTGACCGCCCAGCTTCCTTAGGGAGTATTTAGCAATCCTTATTTGCTCATGATGACAACAATTTGAATTTGTTTCAATCGGTTTCTATACACTGTACATGTATAGCTTTTCCAATAAAAATAAGACTGACAGGCTTATAAACCATGATGTTTTTGTCATTGTAGTAATCAATTAAAATTACACATTACAAATTTCCGACACGAAAATTGCTTTGATGAGTAAAATGAATTTAACGTTATAAATTTTTTGTATGAACATTCATTTGAATAACTCTCAGCTATATGAGTAATATTTAAAAACTCTGTATATTACATGCACCTTTTATTCTTTCAAATATTTCATTAAAACATAGACGGGTAGCCGCTAAAATTTACCTGTCAATGGGTGTACTCAAGGGTGCATAAGGTAACGATCGGGCGTGGAGATATGTGCCTACATAGGGATGGGGCAAAATGAAAAGTTTTCTCCCCGAAGTATTCAGTCATAAAGTTGATGTAAAGCCGCCCATCTCATTGAATATCGCGCTCTCCTTTTTATCATTTTAAATATTTGTCTTGTATCTATTCCAAAGTAGTTGTGGGAGGACTTTCATTCATAAACTCTGTCATCGTCTCTATGAACCGGTTCTTTTAACTGTAAAATAAACAAACACATTACTTTGCGTGCATGCATATTTTATTTTCTGACAACGGAAATGTTTTATGCTAATTATAAAATGTAAAAAAATATATATAAGGGTCATTATCAAAATATGCAGACTTTTGAAAAATGTAAAGCATGAGAAAATTATTGCTGAAAAAATTACTTTGATCGCAAAAAACACATTTAACAAACAATGAAGTATAACATCTAAAAATTTGCAAACATTGGAATCTACCATTTAGCTGATAATTAGACTAAAATGTAATGAACTGTAAAAATTTGGTCAGTGGTGTAACAGGCATATAGTATAGTAAAACATTCTTAAATAAAATAAAATAATTCTTTTAAAATGATGGACATAAAGTTTATATCAACAAACTTCATTTAAAGTTATCAGAATTAGATAACAGAAAATATTTGACACATTTACATAGTGACCAACATAACATTTGAGACAAAGTCTTGATGATACTCAACAAATTTTTAATTTGAGCATTAAAAAGAACACAACTGGATTTTTCTTTTAATGGAGCATAAAAAAGACATTACTATAAATGCACTGGTGTTTTCAAATATACATGTATCATTGCCAGTTAAATTTATTTGGAGAAAAATGTACATGTTACACCACTGATTATTATGTTTTACCACTGACTTAAAGTTACACCAATGACCTAGCGATAATAAATAAGAGATAAGCGCATTAAATTTTGTAAAATAAACTAATCTCTATTTTTGATTGCATTTAAAACATGATAAATTTGATCTTAAATAAAAGTTTTCGTACCTCATTCTTTCATAATCTGAAGAGAGATACACTGTTACACCACTTATAATCAGTGTTACACCACTGACACAAAAACGGCATGTAGATGTTTTTTTACACGAATTCACTCATTCTTTGATGTTATATTTCATACTATTGGCATCCACACACTTTTATCTACCTTGTATCGAGTTCGAACTTTCTTTGGCTCATCAATCTCACAAACAACATCGTCAATACTATACCAGCTCATATCAATCATACATTTTGGATAATAATATTGAAATTTCTCCAATTTTCTCCAAAATCTATGCATACAACTCGTATTCACTTCCTCTTTGTTTATATATGTTTCTTGAAGCTCAGCTAGCATTTGTTACCTTTAAGAATTTGAAAGATTTTAGTATAACATAATAGGGAATGTGAAATGTCAGTGGAATAACATATCTTATAATACACTATAAGTCATTAAAAAGTTTGATTTTTTAATAAAAATAAAATGTGGATAATTTCATTTTTTTATTAGAATAAATTTGTTTTTACTTTTATCTTTTAATCAAGTATTTAAATGAGTAAAACATAATTAGAGCATACAAAATGTCAATGGTGTTTCAAATAATGTCAATGGTGTAACAGGTCCCATTTTCCAGATTAAGAAAACACAATTGCAATTAAATAGTCAAGCTTTCTTTATTGTGACAGTGTCTAACTTGTAAAATTGATAAATAACAATTGTTCAAAATGCTCAAAATATAAATGAAATGGAAGGAAAAGTAAAATAATTAAATAATGTCATGTGGTGTAACAGTTTTTTCAGTGGTGTAACAACAATTTTTGGTTACACCACTGATCGTTATACCACTGATGTATCCATAGTAAATGTAGCAGTATGACCCAAGAGAACAGATACTACACAAAGCTACATAGCCTATGTTATAATGTGATAAACATTCATCATTTATGTGAAAAACTTTTTTGTTCTTTCATATTAGAAAACCTTAAATAGCACGTTATCCCACTGACACAGTTTACATTGTATTTTTCGGAGTATACTAACATTTTCTGCCATATTTTCTATCACAATGATGTCATCACTGATACATTTATCTTTTTAGTAGCAGGGAATGATGTCACTATGATGTGGGGGATTCCAACTGTAGTACAATATTATTTACTTGATGTATTTTAAGATATTTTTATATAATTTGCCTTGTAACACCAATGACAAAAATTTTTTGTACAAGCATATATCTCATCAAATTCATTGTTTTTAAAAGAGAACTTGTTAAGAAGCATAGCAGAAATTAAAATATGAATGTTGTTTTGAAAATTAACGGTGATTTTTGGAATAAAACATCAATATTATTGAAGATATTGTAGGGTAAAGACGTTAGAAAAATTTAATGACAACATAAATTCACTGAAATCTCATAACAAATAATATTTTTTTTATACTTTAAGCAGTAAAATTGTCGATTAATTTGTTCATCAATATAGGTTTAAGTTTCTAAAATCCAATGGTACTGTATATATTCCCCAGAACATTATTTTTCCCCCTTTAAATTGACACTGACACAAAAGGCTGCATATTTTGAGAATGACCCATAAAGCGCTACGGTGTAGTAATTTGCAAAGCAAACTGCATTTAGATTAAGCATGTTGACGTAGAAGCACATAAATTTCTGATCAAAAATAATTTGTCTGTGAGTTAGTGATGTTGTAATATATAAAAACCAATCATCACTGTTGGAACCACAGAAAAACTTGAAATTCAGGTCTATAGTCACGTGATTTAGAACTAAAATATTACCTGTCTCACCTGAGCATTCCAAACCCC
This sequence comes from Magallana angulata, assembly GCF_025612915.1. Lineage (NCBI taxonomy): Eukaryota > Metazoa > Mollusca > Bivalvia > Ostreida > Ostreidae > Magallana > Magallana angulata. The sequence continues at coordinate 40,161,998 of NC_069113.1, read as the reverse complement.
TCACAACAGCTTTTCCATCACATATTGCCAACGGCGCGGGACCTTATTCCCATATCGACCAAATCAATCAAGATTTCCCGTTTATTACTTCACTTCTCGAGGTGTAGTATTATTCGTTTGTGGACAGAAAGGTGTGACTTCATTAATTAAGAGAATTTGAGAAAAACATGGGAAGACTTTTCGGATCGGCCGGTATGCCCATGATGGCATGCATCGCTCTTCTTATTGGAGCCATATTCCAGATTCTGGGCTTTGCCGCGCCTTACTGGGCCTTTGATGGTACCTATGATGTGGGCCTATGGCGGGTGGCCCGCTGTAAAACTGGATACCACCTCGACTGTTACAGAGAGGACCACGTGGAGTACTTCACTTCAGGTTAGTAATTTAATTTATAATTAACAGATTAGATAATTATCCTGATTTTCCTATTTTTTCATTTGACCAGGAGAATCGATTTCGCAGGTGGCGTTGTCTTTTCGCTCATCATTCAGTTTGACGGAATCGCTCTGGCTGGTTATCCTATAATGTTAATGAAATTTCCTGCCAGAGATTTTAATTTCAGAGTCTTGCTGAGCCCATTGATGTTTCTTTTTATATGTATATGGTTGAAGAGGTGAAGATCCTTACGATCGACTTTCATTGATATTTCAAAGGTAGACTTGTTCATGATGGTTTTGATTTTGTTGTGGAGCGAACAAAATTGGATATTTTTAAAACGCAGTGGTTTTTTTAAAAAAGTGTTTGAACTTGGAACAAAACAGAAAGATTGCCACGAAGAATATACATATAGAATTATTTGAGGTTCTCAAAATAAGTCTGCATGGGACATTTATTTATTATGTAGCCTGCATCACAATACGTTTTGTACAAGTAACCACGTAGAGTATAATAATGATATACAAGTATATATATTTTTTACATATAAGATTTTCCATAATTCACTTGTGTAACTGATTGCATCATGTATTCTCCCCCTCTCCCCTTTTTTTTTTTGTTTGACGCAACTAATGACATGTATACATGTATAAATTTGATATTAGAATGGTTTTTCCCCCGCATCATAAATTTAATGAATTGACTAGTAGAAAAAGAAGTCCATTGCGTTTGCGATTTGATTTGGAAACTTGTAAGAGTATTACTATATAGTAAGGTCATTTTTAAGTTGAATAATAAAGAATAGTCACACCCACCTTCAGCCAGAATTATTCACGGTAACATTATGAAGACGGTTTCACCACCTACCCTCTCGACCCCCCCCCCCCCCCCCCCCCGCCAACAACACACACACATACATACATATATACACATATCTATGCTCACACAAAATGGTAATTCAAATATATGAAAAGTTACCAATTGGATAATACAGTAGTACGTGAATGTAAACATTAACTTCATGCATTAAACAAATTTTTAAACAATTCTTACCCCCCCCCCCCCGAAAAAAAACCTAATGTGAAGAAAACATTGCCTGGATAAAAATTGTATAAATAGATTTTTATTTATTGAACAACACAGAATCTGATTTTCTCTCTATGTTTATTGAGCTGTCAAACACTTGTTACCGCTGATTTCGCATGTTGATAATGGCTCCACCGAGTGATACAGTTGACGCAGTCAGATCTTATCCAAAACCCCATCGTGTCACCATGTTTTAATACATAAAAGCCCTCTTAACGGTCACATACCTCTCTCATAGCAACAGAAAAGATGACCGTCAGACTGATGGACTTTATAGTGACTTTTGAATGAGTCGCTGATTCCTTTTGAAGAACAATTAGTGCCGCTATCAAGATGGCGTTGTTCAATCCAATAAGTATGGTGGCGGATAATTTGGAAATTGACATTAAAAAGCAAAGTTAAGGCTCCAGAAAGAGTAAATTTTAGTATTTTATTTTGTTTCTTGATTTACAGGAACAATAAGCCTTAAATAGTTTTTGGGTCCTTGCATAATATTCAGGCAGACCATCTCCTGGCAATAAATGTTGTTCAATTTTAAACTTATTTAAAAGTTATCTAGAAATTTGGCTCTAAAGTATATTCTGACACCAGGTGTAAGGTAAATTTAAAACCTTGAGGGTTAAATAAAATCGCTGCATACATGTCTTGAGTTAAACGTACCGTAATGCATGTATTCGGCAAAAAAATTGAATAATAATTTCTTCTTTTTCACTTCAAATTTAAAGACCGAGGTTAGGTTATTACTATAAATCACCGGACTGGGGATATACAGTTTGTGTGTGATCACGCACACTACCGGTACATATAGTATTGCAACAGCCAATTTACCTAGGTGGGAGATGCACATTCCAAGACTAAAATCGTTTATAATTATTGGTTTTTCTGGCATGGTTTACGCAAAAAAAGACATCTTAAGTTTGGTAAAATTAACAAGTACAACTCATAATTCAAAGTGCTCCTTTGTGAAATGTTGAAACATTACACGGTTCATAAAACATCGCAACAATGCACAAACTGTAAACAAGTTTAGGTGCTGCATGCAGATGATAATGGCATTATGGCTTTAATGGAGTTTTTACGGGCGTATCATCTAGAACGTAATGTGAAATTGTAAGAGTTATAGAACTTTAAGCGGGAAGTTCAAAAGTACTACACATTACACCCCCCCCCCCAAAAAAAAAACCCCCAAAAACCAACCAAAAATATATGTAAAAAAACATTAAGGAAGTCGACAATGTTCTTGTTTAAAAAACATCAAGTTTTTTTTTTTTCAGACTGGTTGAAGGTGGTCCGGGCCTTTGAGAGTCTGGGGGTGATATTTATGGCACTGCCCCTGGTGATTATACCAGTGTACATGTATGTGTCCCTGGGACTGTACTACAGATTCATGATGACCAGCATGTGTGTGTCCTCCCTAATATCAGGTCAGTGTTCATTATCTTTACAGTTATAGTACTAGTAATTCTCTTTTAATAACATCATTTTTCGTTATTTTGATCATAATAATAACCGTACAGTCCACAGTAATGAGATTTATCAACACAGATAAAGTAACTACGATTTCAAACTATTGATTTTTTGACTTAAGGTGCTTGAATTTCCTTTTTGTGCAAAGCATCCGATGAATGTGCATTAGTTTTAAAAATTTGTTACAGAAAATGAAAAAAAGTTCATATCTATTTTATTTTTGAAAAGTGGCAAGCATACCCTACATCCACTTCAAAGTGGATGTAGGTTATGCCTGTCCTCTTCTTAAAAGAGAATATTTCAAATCATGCACACCGATTAAATCCCTTTAATAAATGACAGAATTTTGAAGATTATCTAATATGTATTTCTTATTTGTTCATTTTCCAGCCCTGAGCATCATCATAGGTGTGTCTGTCTACTCGGTGAACATCACCCTGAGTGACTGGGACGTCTCCTGGTGTCTGTTTGTCTGTATTGTGGCCTTTGTTGCCACCCTTATAGCCTTCCTCATCCTTGTTGTGGCCGCTTGCAGCAATTGTCCACCGGAACTTAAGCAGGTCATTGTGCCAGACCCCACAACAATCTACATCCATCCAACGAAACAACGATTTGTAATGATAGCTGATTATTCCTATCCAGCATAACTACGTGTAGAAGTGACCATGGTAACAGTGATCAGACTAGTAAATAAACTGGGTCCCTACCATTTATGTTCAATAAAATGAGGACCAGTCAAGACCCCACCAGTAAATAGTGACATAGGATGAGGATGCTGATATTTGATATTAATTGTCTGTGCAATAGTTTAGAGAAAAAGTAAATACTTTTTTTAAGAGTAAACAAAAATAAAACTAAGAGAAAATCTATCACACTCTGTGCCTAGAAGTGTGATGAAATGTGTATATTTCAAAGAATAAGCTACAAATCAACATTTTATTAATATATTTATTGACTAAACATAATATAAAATAAAATATGTTGTACAAATAAAAAATGAATTTTATGAGTGAAACAGTCTTTGATAAGGATATAATAGCCCAGTGTGAGTTGCCTTGTTCTAATACAGCTATAACCAAAGTATTACATGTCTGCCATCTGCTTCAGGAGAGCCTTGGGAACACTGCTGCTTAACACATCACCATTACAGTTCCATATCTTGTACTCAGCGGACAGATACTCATGTACTACAGAATTACCAAAATTAGAGAATGGAGATATCTTGTGAAAATATGTGTCTTCATCACTACATATTATTTACAATTAATGTGACATGATTAAAAGGGTGATGTAGACACATCCTTAAATTGTAAGAATATGGTCTCCTGAATCAGTAATTTTTATGTACCGTAAATGACACATTTTTATAGTATAAATGCAATAAACAAAAAGATAATTGTTATTACATTGTATTATTAAGTTTTACTTCTTAGTGTAAATATCAAAATCAGAATTTCAGAAATTGTGAACAATATGCAGCATTTAAAACCAGATTTTTGCAGAATTTGAAATTTTATCAAATTAGGCAATAAAGTGTTATTTTCGTACCTGTGTTGAGTTTGAATTTTGTGCTTGGCGAAACCTGAATGGATTTGGAGTCTATACAACATCCAGAGTGAGTGAAGTCAGGGATCTTGAAAAACAGCTGTCAACATAGAATATAATGATTAAAAATTGAAAAATGGTTCAGGCAGATTATTTCATGGAAAATTGACAGGTAAATTAAGTATACATGTTTTTACCTGTGCATAAGCATTCTGGTCCGTACAAAATGGGTCATCAAAGGAGCTTGGAGATTTGGCATCTGTGAACACAACAGTAGCTTCCAAGTTTGCATTCAAGGATTTAGGGAACTTCTGACCTTGAAAAAAAAACAATTTGCCCTTAAAAAGACATTTGAAATTAAAAGCACTTTCTTTTTGGGGTATAGTATTGATGATTTTATGAAAAATACATATTTCATACATGTACATATAAACTGTAATGTATGTCACAAACATACTGCACATACATGATTATAAAATGTCAGTTTAGATGAGTTTCTAAATAAGAGGATTTGGTGTTAATATACTTTGGCAATTATATGTGCCTGGTATGATTATAATACCTATGTTCCAAACAAGAATTCTTTTATCAGGAGAAATTAAGGTGTTGCCCTGACTGACAGAAGAATCCTGGGCAGAAATTATACCCCTGAAAAAAAAGAGAAAAGTTCCAACATTGTCCCATACATGCATATAACTGACAATTGAATCAGGAGGGAGAAATACAAATGGCCCAGCTAGGCCCCACCATCACCAACTTTCTACAAGTCAATAGTCAGCTTCAAGTCTGAGATTTTACCTCAAATGTATGCACTTTTCTTTTGAGGATTTGAGTTGAGGACTGAGTTGAGAGATTTGAAAATTTTGGTGATGGTGGGGCCAGACCACTAGTCATTACTGGCATTTCTCCCATTCTGTTACACTATATAAATAGTGCCTGTTTTGGAGGGTAACTGTTGAAATTGACACCCCGAGAAAGCCATTGTCAACCAACGCGAAGCGGAGGTTGACAATGGAATTCGAGGGGTGTCAATTTCAACAGTTACCCTCCAAAACAGGCACTATTTATTTAATTATACTGAATGTCTTAATTTTAGAGAAAGTTTTACTGCTTTTATATAAAAATGACATAAATTTTACGGCTAACCGTACGCGCATAATTTACGCGCATGAAACAATTCATTGTGTTACCCGTTGCCAAGTGCGTTGCTAATGCTGAGGGTGATAGAACGGATTATCAACTGCATCTAAGCCAATCAGATTTCAGTATTTAACATGAAAGTATAATAAAATCAAAAGTCAGCTGCATCATTGAAAAGTTTGCAATAATCTAAAATTCAGGTGGTGAATAAACTAAAGATTTGACTTAAACCAGAGAATATCCTTCACAATATAATACAATATTCACAAATGTGAACATTCAATCTAAGCTAGTTTTTTGTGTAATCAATGTCCCATACATGCACACCTTACTTTTTCAAGTATAAAAACATTTTTCATCATTTACCTGTTGTGGAATGGTATCTGCATCTCACAGTACTCAAACGCATTCTTGACCTTGTCACTCAGTGTCAGCTGAATCGTCAGAGAGGCCCGGTTATCTGTCATCTAAGTCCATGGAAAAAGTATAAAAATAATATTATAAAGGGAGAAAACTGCTCTTGCCATTCTAGATCTGAGAATCCTTATTTGCATAAAACATGGTAAAGGGTAAATTAAATTCATAAATCAAAAGACAATACTGTAAACCAAGTATTATCTGGGTGTAATAAATATTGGGAAGGTATGCCAGGAACTTTGTACACAGATGAATCTTTTGTTTGTGGACATGGACTGTTTATCTCTGTATGAAATATATAAAATGACCAGTTGTTTGCAGAAACTACCGTAATTGTTGTGGATCAGTTCTAAACCAAAGAATGACAAGAAAATAACATGGATAATACTCAGTTTACAGTAAAGGATTAAAACATAAGGTGAGTTATGTCTTCATTGAGGAGAAGTAGAGATGCTGATGTTGCAGTATATAAATAGTGTTACCTTCATATCATACACGGCCTTAATGGGAGGTCCCTTTAGCCCTGATGCAGTGTAATGGCAGAGGGTGAACATTTCTGTGGGTGGGGTGAATCGAATCCTTCTGGGTGCTGCTTTGGTCTCCCCTGCATCATGCATAAAATATTTGATTCCAAAAGTCACTTGTTTATCAATTCATGTTTAAAGGCCCAAAATGTTCTATTTTTAGGTTATACCATTCACATGAACATAATTGTTTTGTCAAAGAAGTCTCTCCTCAAAGTGGATTTATTTGATGGGTAGGTATAAATAGAATTTGACAGCAGAGTGAGTAGACTCACCTCTTTGAAGCATGGAGCAGTCAGCGCTTTGAACACAGGGGTGGATCAGAAGATTGTCCATAGGAATGGCGGACTCAGGAGAGTTATAGGACAGGTTGATTGTTACGTCTGAGAGCGCCACCTCTAGGTCCGACTTACATGATACTGACCCATACAGGTCGAAGGTGTCCGCTGTGTTTTCCTTGTTAAACTGTCAATGACAAAATAATGTATAGATAATATACAGGATAACATGATTCAAGAATGCCTCCTGTAGATTTTTAGATTTGCATTGAATAAAATGGTCATGATTCTTTAATTACAACTGCATGAATAAAGCCCATAAAGTCTGCTTCTTATTCAGATAACAGTTTTATTGAATTCAGACAGAAAATAACATTATTATTAGATGATTATTTTAAAAAAATTAATAATAAATTGTGAACATGAACCAAGGTTCAAAGGTAACATTCAATTGTCAAGGAATGTCATGTTTATCAACATTAGGTCCTTTACTGTTCTAAACATACGAAGCTTTACTGGAGCACAAGGAGCGTACCTGGATAGCTCTGATGTTTTCTGTAAGGGCCAGATAGAGAATATTTTTTCCTTTGTGGAGAACAGGTTTCCAAGAAGGTTGCTGTAAGTATGAAAATAATTTTAGCATTAAAATCCACTTCCAAAACCCCTCATTTTTTGCATACTTAATAATGTTTAACTAATGATTTTTCTGTTATAACAACATCATTTCATACTGATTTGTTTCTCACTTTCTGAGCTCTGGGGAGGTAGCTAGGTTTGTTAGACATTTTAGCCATCACAGTATCACAATTGACATCAGATATTCTTCCGAATGGAGCTGCTGTGTTCAGGTATAGATGCAAGTCTCCACTCCTTTGTGCGACCTAGTAATTTTAATTCAATTACTTCTATGCAATTGGTGTAAAAAAAAAACCCCACCTATCTAGTATTGTTACTATGTTTTCTTTAATATTATCTTGCATATGGTATGAGCTACCTCAGAAGGTGGGCATTGCCTTAGAAAGTCCGTCAATCCACAGAGTAGGGAAAATCCAAGAGAAACACCAGGTCTGGAGAAAAGACAACTTAACTATTCATAGATGAATGAAACATCACTAAGAATGCTGTTTTTAAAGAAGCTATTTCTTAAAAAATATTGCTGCACACAGAACAAAAGACAATTTAAAGCAAAGAAACAATGGCATACAAAAGATCTTCTCTCACAAAGTTTTATCAAATTGACTAAAACCCTGTGTGAACACTTACATCTGTATGAGATCTGGTCGACTTGTGGTCAGGTTATCAGGGACCAAGGGTAGACAGCAAAATAGCAGGCCCCTCTAATGATACAGGGAAAATAAGAGGAAAATAAATTCATGAACAAGAAATTCATGTCCAAACTATGAAATTTGTCTCCTGCTGGCATTCCTCAGCATGAATATGAGAACCAGAAATGTATCTTTAATATATGGGTGTAGTAGTTGGGGCTATATGGAATGTGGATATCAGCCTGGGTAGCTCAGTGGTAGAGCTCCTGACTAGAGTTGCATATGTAATAAATGTACAAACATATAAAATCGTGTGAAGGTTTGTTGTGTGAGCAATGAGGAAATGTGTATATGCTCATGAAAAAAATGGTTGTTTCCTTATGATTGATCTTTTTGAAGCCAGCAATAGAGGATGTTATACCTGCTCCACCACCACAACCGGCCATACTGTTCCCGCGGGCGTGGTCACCTCAAACACCGGCTTCCTCTCCACCTTCTGACAAGTGTCTCGTGATTGTATGAACTACAATGAAATTTGATGTAATATCATGACAATCAAAATAATCTTCAACTGTGAGAATGTGTTGGACAGTATGAATGAATGAGAGAGAGAGAGAGAGAGAGAGAGAGAGAGAGAGAGAGAGAGAGAGAGAGAGAGAGAGAGAGAGAGAGAAAGACCTTTTCTTCATCCTTGAATCCTAGCTCAAAAAGAAGTCCATTGGAAAATTCAGTTGGACTTGGCAAGGATATATACGCCTCCCCATTTGCTGATTTGACTTTCTTTTCGATAAGTGGAAAATACCTGTTACATACATTAAATTGTCTTTAATTTATTATGATACATTAATCTGTTGCCATGGTTGAGTTAAGTTATATACATTTTATAAGTTAATGTCACATCTAGAACTTAAAAATTAACACACATTGATCATGATATTTTGGGGACTCTGCTTATATTTCAACACAGTCTGCATCTGGTTCATTGCAAAGGAGTACTGTATAATGCATACTGTGGAACCATTAAAATTCGTAGGTGCTAATTTTCGTGGATTGCTTAAATTGTACATGTTCGCGGGGACGTCATTTTGTGTATTCTCTGCCAATACAGTCAACAAAAGAAAATATGACTTTAACCCTACTTTATTAATTTGCTGAGGATGTTAATTCGTTGATGAGAGGTACCCACGAATTCGACAAAAATTAATTCACCGCGAAATCTAATGATTCCACAGATATCTCAGCTTAGTTGAGATTATATGTATTGCACAGAGCTATATAAATTCTCAGCATATGGTTTTCTATATAGCTGTCATTTACTGTTTTGAGATATAAAAATATCTTATCAAGAGTAAATAAGACTGTTATCATTTATTCTACATAAGAGCCTAGACAGTCTTCAGGTAAATATTTATGAAGATTATATATATACTTATTGAGGAATACGCCCCCTTTCATGGTAAACATTGGTTTGATAATTAAAGGCAATGGTTGCAGTAATAAGACACAATACCTTGTAAAAATTATGTTATCTTGCAAGAGATCAGCAGTACTTTGACGAACTATTGGAACAATCCATAATGCTCGAATGCTCATGTCAACGACTATTTCGAAAGTAGTATCACGCGGTGGGTTACGAAGGGAAATTGCTGATGACGCATACTTTCGTTTTCACATTTGCCAAAAATAAAAAGAATACATTTTTATCCCATATAATTTTAATGAAATTGTTATTGGAATAAATATTCTTTTGTTTTGATGTTTCAATCCATTTTCTAAGGTTGCATATATATGAATGAAAACAAATTTCATGCTCGAGGAGTTCCGAGTCAACTTGTTTAGGCAAGCAACGAGGAGGTTATTTCGCAGTGCAGTCCCAGGAAGTTTTATCTCTGCATACGTGACAACAGCCATGGAGAGGACGACACGTTAGCCTTGGGGAGTAGAAATGCCGAAAAAGGAGGATTTGTCGAAGCCCTCCGGCCCTGACCCAGGGGGTGAGGGGGATACAGAACTCAGGAACAGAAAACAAGGTCGACAGAAACAGAAAAAGGACAATAAAACAACTACAGCGGAAAATGGCCAGGAAGTTGCAAGTGCTGAACAAACACAGGCCCCGGCACAGCAGCAACAGCAACCCATGCCACAACAAATGCCCTACCCGCAACCTGACGTTATTTATATTCCAGCCAATAGGGTAATATTTGCCATACCCAAATGGATTTGTTACCCAGTTCTGGTGATTATGGCCATTGGCTTTGTTATCCTGGGTGGGTTCATTGGAGACAGGGTATGGAAGTACTACTATGGCATCATCCCATGGGATTCTGAGTCCGGATTGAAGAATGTCATCGGGGATGCAGGGGTGGACTTTTTCCGCCAGTATGACCGAGACATGGACGGAAAGCTGTCCCTGGAGGAGTATGAAGCAATGTACTACAGGCTGATAGGAGACGGGGTTAATGTAAGGACACATGTCTCATTGCAATAATTTTAACTGAGAAATAACGATTAACAAATTACTATGTTAATATACATATATACCGATGTATATGGTATTCAAATTTAATCAATCCTTGTCAATTCCGTTTAAAATTTTAGATTGAATTAAGGCTATAAAAAATATACCCGGTAATGTAAAATTTTAGATTGAATTAAGGCTATAAAAAATATACCCGGTAATGTAAAACTGACATCATTATATGACAGTTATGAATTTAATAGCTACCTTTTAAAATCTGCCATTTGGTTTAATCTGTTTATGTTCATTATATATGTTACTGTATACTGCTTTATATGTTTTATGCACCAGTCTTCATTTAATAACAAATAAACATCTAATAATTTGCAGTTGTCCATCTAATATTGTGTATATGTGCAGTTTAAACCAGTTTTATGCAATGCCATGTATTATTTGACTTTTAGATAACAGCAAATGTTCAGTATACCCAACTTATTGATGAAGACGACGAAGTTCTAACTGCTAGAGCTAGCTTCAAACCTCTCCTCCTAGAGACCATGACAAAAGACTTCAACGAATCGGTATAAAGCTACATTATATATATAAAGTACTGATAATACAGTTAGTCCGTTTAAATGGAAAGAGCATTTGTAATGACACTATGCTGTGATTTAAACATGATTTGTTTTTTTGTCAATCTGTTGTTTGAGTTTCCATGCAACAGCTGTTGCGTTTTATTGGTATATTTAGATTTGTGGCCAACAGGATCTGTTGGTGTCAATTTCAGTTTTTTTACTTTCACCCTGCTCATGTTTCACTTTTATGGTTTGTTTGTTCAGTCCTTTTGATGCAACATCTTGCTGTATGAATTTTACATAACATGTAACAGTATTTTTTTAATCAAAGTACTGAAGTACTGGTGGGCATTGATTTCATTGTGATTTTACTAATATATTTCAAAATCAACAAAATGTAATTTCGCATTGCAAGTTGTTTCTTAGGTTTATTTGCATTTTTTCTAACATGAATTCTTGGGCTTTTTAAACACAAACTCTGAGCAATAGACGGAAAAACCCATATGAATCATTTTGTGTAATATTTAAAAATACCGGTAGAATAAGATAAGGTTTGCATTTATGTTTTATTTTTAGGAATTCTGCCAACGTAACACACCATTTTGTTAACTATGCTGTAGTTTAAATTTATTTTCATATAAAATACAGATGATTTTGCCGGACCCATTTTACAACTACAAAAGGTCAAAGTTCATGATTTCAAACTGTCATTTTGATGAACTGTAAATAATTTCATGAAAATACGGTATATACATTTTATATGTGACTAGTATGAGGGTTATTTATGCTTAACATGTTTGAAAATAATTTCACTATTAAATAATGAGATTGAAGTGACATGAACGATATGTATTTTTCATGCTCCTTAGTTCCTGTCCGACTCTATGGACTCCTTGATTGGTCTGAAAAAATGGACGTCTCTCACTCAAGAGTGGAACAACTATGGGGCCAAACATTTTAAACAGGCCTTCTTCCCAGAAGACAAACAGCTCCTTGAGAAAGTAGGCGAAGTATATGACATCTACAAGATGGACGAGGGAATTTTTGCTATGTTTGACGTGCAAATGAAATCCAGCAACCGCTATAATCCTCCTAAGGTGGAGGATAGAGTGGTCCTCATCCATCGATTGTTGACCATGTTTCATCCTCGCCCCTTCCTCAGGACCAGGTTTGCTCCTCAAGGGGCCAAGGCCACTATAAGAGCATTCAATGACAAATATGTTGACATAGTCTTCAGGTAACTGCCTTACTGTGTATACAATTTTAATATATAATTTTAAAAGGAAATCAATAGTTTTGAGGGGAGGGTAGGGTCAGGGGATAGCAGATAGCAGGAATAATACCTCAAATATAAAATATTTTTTCCTGGTTAACAATTTATTTATCTTTGAAAAAAAATTTTGTGTTCTCATAATTGATCATTTTACTTGATTGAAAAAAACCATAATTGCTAACATATGTTTTTCTCAAACTGTTGTAGGATTCATGCAGAATTTCAACTGAATGATCCGCCATATTACCCATTTTGGTTCACACCAGCTCAATTCAAGGGCAATCTGATAATCTCACGAGATGGCTCCCATATTGAGTACTTCCATATGTATGTTCCCACCGACAAACGTCTCAATATTGGTATGTTTATTATAGCAATTTCGAAAATTTTCACACAAGTAAACTCAATATTTAGAACATTGAGTTCTAGTGAAGCTAATACTATACATTTATATCATGTGGAAAAATAAGTGCTCTTAACATTTTGTCAAAGTTAAGGAAAAGATATTCAAAATTCCAACCAGCTTGTAGACAGCACGTTTTATTGTTTTAAATATTTAATAATCATTTATCCTACAAATACATCTAAAAAGTTTGAAATCCATTCTTGACCAGTACATATTCATGTGCCAGTATTTTTCTAACTTGAGAGTTGTGTGCTTTAGATATGGAATGGCTGAATGGTCCAGAGACTGATGAAAATATGGAGGTCGACATTGGGTTTATCCCTCAGATGGAGATCCAAATCACCAGTCCATCCAAAAAAGTCCCCAAAGACCTCCAAGAGAAAGAGCTTCCAGAGGATAAGAACATGGCAAAGAATGTCCAGAACATGAAGTGGAAGAAGGAGATATCCATGTATGATGCGGAGAGGACTCTAGAAATAGCCTTCTATCCATTTAAAAAGGTAAGATACATGTACATCAAACCACTATTTTTGACTATGTGGTCTGATTTATGTTTTGTAGGTTTTCATATTATTAATAATCTTTTAACATGTATATGCCAGTTTAATAATGTTCTTTGTTAGAAAGAGCTACAACATGTAGAATGCTATTTGATTGCACCTTTATAAAACTTAAAGTAAATGATAAAATGCAAGAAATGTTCATTGCTTATTGCAAACACAAGATATGCATAAACATGGGAAAAATAATATTTAAAAAATCCCCCAATTAGGATGTTAAGTGCTATTTTTTACTCTTCCTACTTACTACTGCAGATAGTGTATTACAACTTCACGGACGCATTTGAAGTCGCCAAGAAAGAGAACCGCCTGGTGCACCACATCTTACTTTGGGGTGCGCTGGACGATCAGAGTTGCTGAGGTTCAGGGCGTACTCTGAGGGAAACAGCCCTCGAGAGTACGCCCGTACTGGCTCTCCTCAACGAGAGCTTTGTCAGCAGCTGGTCACTCGTGGCTGATTTGAAGGTGAGTGCTCAATTGATGACAGTTTCATTTTGTTTAGTGAAGCTGTATATGTTATGAAGAGGTTATTAAGTGACTTTGTGTCCATAGAATTATAGAATTTAGCTTCAATTAGCAAATTAATGTGATTGATTATATATGATTTAAATTCTGTACTCTTTGAATGTTATTTAATGATTTTCTATCATCAAGAGTTTAAATTCTAACAAACAAAAAATTTCCAGTTTTCTTTTGCTCCTATGCAGAAGTTGGACAAAGACACATCTCTTGTAGTAACAGTTGAAGAATGAGCTTTCATCAGATTGTACTTGCCAATGTGGCGTGACTATTTTGTTGTTCTTAAAAATATAAACCATCTTTTCAGGAACTTGAAAAAGATTCTCATCAGCCCGAGTACAGCAAGGTGGCGAGCCACTTCCTGGAGAACTATAAGTTCCCGGTGATGATGATGGTGGCTCTACCTAATGGCACCATCCTCCACAAGGTCAACGCCAACGAGTTCATGGATGAAGGAGCAGATGGCGACGATGAGCCCTCCCTCTTCAGCTCCCTGGCGGGGACCTTTGGGTAAGCCACTGCAGGGGGAAGGTCATTAAAGTATTAGTTCAGGTTTACAGTGGGTACCTTTGGGTAAGTCATCGCAAGGGGGGAGTCATTAGAATAATTAACTAGGGTTTATGGCGGGGACTTTTTGGTAAACCACAGTAAGGGAAATTCTTTTTTTGTTAGCTATGGTTATCGACAGGCACCTTCTGGTAAACCAAAGCAAGGGGGAAGTTAAGCCACAGCAAGTAGGCAGTCATTATAAACGGGTGAAATAAATTCAAAATATAGTAAAAATGAAGAGTTGTAAAAATACCAGGTTTTGTTTTAAAAAAAAAATATTTTCATTTGAATTCAAGATATTTTGGTTATCATTCCAGCTTGGCAATCTTTTTCATTTCCATGTTAATAAATTTTATCTATGCAAGTTTCAATCATCATTCACCAAATTGTCATTAACCCACAAGTGACTTGAATCAATATATCTCTCTATCATCAGAATTGTAGTTTGCAGTAATACATTTATCATAGTTTTTATGCATTTAAAAAGCAAGTCCATGAAGGTCAAATGTATAACTATGATACATGGGCTTCAATACATTTTCTACCTTACTGCCATCACCATTCAGCTTGAGTAGAGAAAATGTATAAACTTTTACTTTCTTTTTTCCAAGCAGAAAGGCAGAAATTTTCACATTATACTTTTACTAAAATTGTTTGTTTTAAATAATATTCATACTATGTTGTTGAAAGGAGCTGATATATAGCAATTTAGATAAGACATACTAACTCATACCTTGTTTTTAAAAGTTGTGTGAAATACTGTACAGATTCTTCACCGTTGCTGATCATTATCAGCCTTTATTTTTCGAATTTTAAAAATATAACTTATTTTTTTTATGGTAAACAAAATGAAAGGTGAGTTCTGTGCAGTATTTGTTCATTTCAAACAAAATAACTAACTTTTTTTCCCAAACAACAGGAAATTCTGCAGTCACTTTGGTGTGGTCGACGAAACTTTACAATTATAAACCTATAACCATGAAAATTTTAAGAAATTCTATCTGTGTTTATGAAAATATGGTTTATTTGTGTGTTTGCCTCCCTAACCATTGAGTTAGACTGCATGTATTTTGGGACTTTGTTCACTTTCTTGGAATATGCATGGGTTTATCTCTCCTTTGTTTACTTTATAAGTAATGGGATTTCAGCTGTTCCAAATGCAATGCATGAACCCTTAAACTTTGTCATTATAAATGTGGAATGAACTTAATTTCAGCTGTCCTTTTAATGTTTAGGGTAGGGGTGGGGAAATGGAAAAGATCACGTAATTAAAACGATAAGGCAAAAAAAAAGAAAGAAAATTTTAAAGTCTGTTTATGTGAAAATTAAAATGTTAATTTGAGGGAATACATTCAAATACTATATTTTTATTGATCGAGATACTTATATGGAGAATATAAGATGAGGATGGTGAATGATAAATTGCATACCGGTATAAAGTGGTACCCAGAAGTACCAATGATTAATTATTTGGGGGAGTCTAGATAATGGAGCATAAAAAAGAATGCAATTTTTACAGGGAGTTCATGGAAAAAGTCAATCCTAAGCCCAAGAGAATAACTGCCTCTAGTAGATTAGCAGGCCCACAAGGGGACATGATGTGCCCCAGGTTAAAACAAGATCTGGAGAAATTTAAGGCGGATGGGTATGTATAGACCTTGTAGTGGTGATCTAACTTCTTGTGTGACTATGTGTAGCTCGGATTTCCCAACATTTTACTCTCACAATTCTTTTCTGTTTACTTCCACCATCACTGTTGTGGTTTGTGAAATTATCTGTTTGAACACCAAAAATGTTTCTATTTAATCAAAGAAACTTAAAAAAATTTAGTTTTATCTAACCAAAGAAAGTTACAGATTTTAAAATTAGTTTCATTTTAATTGATATAACTTGTCTGTTCTGACACAAAACTCTATCACTCCCAAAGCTGTAATTAAGTTTGAAAGATTAAATTTTTTGTGCCTTTTCTTTTGATCAACCAACTTGGATTCACACTTTTCTTTATATTAAAAAATGTATTACTGGGTGCTATTTACTGGATTTCCCTTAACCAACTTCTGTCTCTGTTAATCTTGTTTAATGTTGTGTTTATTTCTCGATGAAAATAGATATTGTGTCTTTCAATCAAATATGTATCAAATAATTAAGAGTGTTTTCTTGCAACTTTTTGAACTTATTTTCCACAGATTGCACAAATATTTAGCACACGTCAATGGGTGGCTTATGGTTTTGGGTTTTCTATCATTTAAAAAAAAAGTTACCAGTACCGGTATATGGCTTTGGTGATAAAAAAAAAAGAATCCTTATAACAAAAATTCAACATTTTTTTTTCATCTAATTCTGAGTTTTTATTTTTTTTCTTAACAGGTTCGATGGCCCTCAAGAGTACCATTACATGAAATTTCTGCAGCATGCCATTCAGAAATCAGCTCCTTTCATGCCCGATGCTTTTTTTAGAAATGTGTAAAAGATAGAACAATTTACTGATCAATCTTGTGCGATTTTTGTTGTTGTAGATTTGAAGACCCTCATACCTATCATTACCATGCGTTTCTGAAGGAAGGAATTAAACGCTCCGCGGATTATCTGCAGACATCCTCTGGATAATGGATGAATTACATCTCATTATTTGTATTTTAATGGGACCATTAATTCTTTTCTTTTTTTGAATGCAAATGTATTTTTATTTTGTTGCAATATTCTATTGATTATATTTACAATCAATACATGTGTAATGCATTATAATGCATTTTCTGTTTATTATTGGTGTCTATGCAATGATCTGGCATCAACTTATTTTTCTTTCATATAAAAATATAAATATGAAATGGGATAATATATAATTACTATGTATGGTTCTGATATGGACAGGGTTTTCTATTCATATGACATCACATTATTACATGACATTGATCTGTATAATTCCTTATGATATACATCATGGCCAAAAAATGAAATCCATAGTTTATGACATGCCAATGAATACAGTATATTTCTTTGTTTTGACAATATCTTTATTGTGTATATGTTGCGTTTTCTGCTTCCTTTTTTTATAAATAGTTATTTATTCCATAAACATAATTTTAAGATTAGAGACTCTTTATACACCTGTTTTGCAGCTTTCTTTTCTAACTTGTGATTTCCTAGGCATATTTTCTTTTGAAGTTTTATTTTTTTTAAGGGTACTTGTATAATTTGGGTATTATTTTTGTGGCCTTTAAAAGTTTCATATAGGATTGTATCTCATATTTTAATTTTAAAAAAAATATTCTGGGAATCCCAATTAGATGTATTGTTTATTTATCATTTTTATTAATGTCTTGATTTTGTCATGAAAATCAATTACCAGTAATTAATACATGTATAATTTAAGTTTATCAATACCACAGGTATATGCATTGTACATGATATCATTATTGAATGAAGAGAGAACATGTGGAAAGATTGTTCAGGGGTGTCTGTTTTGTTCTGGGATGAATTAAGCTGGCTTTGTCCATAATGATGACTCTGTCTAAAAGTACTCTGTACTTGGCATAGTTGGAGGAGTGACAAAGGGCAGACAATTCATCTTTGAACAGAATAGCCTCTTCTGGTCTTTGATAAAAAAGATATAATTTTTTTATGAGTACTAGGTATATATCATTGTGTGATTTGCAGGCATAATCAAGTTTGACATATGACTGATTACATTTATTATACATTTTCTTTTGCTTGGTTTTTATTATACTAAATAAAAATATTGATAAAAAACAAGTTTTTACTTTTTTTCCTTTTTAAAATGAGAGACAAATGTCTTTCGAGGAAATAAAGATAAATTGAATGGTTAATGAATCATTTTAACTGTTATTCGGGATTTGATTGAAAAGTTAATTTGTTAATCAATTTTTTTAATGTGCAATATGAAATAATTTAATTTTGGTTGTAACGCACTTTCTGATTGGCTAAAAATTTTTTTAGATATTTTTTAGATATTTATTTTATATCGTATAAAGAATGTTGCCTACGTCATAGTAAGGCTAACGTCAAAAACATATCAATACGCCTGACGTTACGTTTGAATTTTGTACAATTTTACGTCATTTTAAAGGTCAAATGACCGTTTTTATCTACAATGATGAGTAAAAAAATTAAATTTTATGCAATGAATTCAATATTTATTTGTTTTATACGATATAAAATGGTTTGAAACAGTTTACGCTTTTTTATAAACTTATAAACCGCTTCGCGGTTTATAAAGCGTAAACTGTCCCATATCGTATAAAACAAATAAATATTGAATTCATTCATTAAACAAAACACAATTTACAGAAAATAAATACATGTAATGCTACATTTATTGAATTCTATTCTTATACTATAGTTTAAAAAAACACTTGATAATGTAATTTTCCATATCCATAGATATTTAATAAGCTCTCAATCGACCCCATTTCACAAATATTGCAAACATTTCATCAGCTCTCTGCAATAAAAATCCGGGGAAAACGATATTGGTTTTCAATTTTATATTCTCTGTTGATTATTATTATCATCCGGGTATTTGTAGTTAGATGATGCAATATGGCCGCCAAAAGTAGCAACAGCTGATACAATGTTATCTAAATTTAGACCACACTGTGCAATTAGGAAGTTTGAAATGTTCTTAACACCAAAGCTACGGCATCATATACGATAAAGAACGATAGAAAATGGATGAATTAAATGCTACCGACCACGGAGACGTGGCGATTGGATTGCCCGCGGCCCTTCCACCAGAGGTAACCGACGTCAAAATATTATTGTTTTTGTTTTATGGATCGCAGCGTTAATTCTCAGCAATATGCATGGACTGATTAACGATTTATAACAGAATGTTTTAAGAATGTATATTGAAAAAACTTATATATGATAGGTTTGTATTTCTAAAAAAAATTATTTGATTTTGTGGATTTGACCTTGTCCTCAAAATAAATCTATTGCGCTCTCTTATATACACATATGCCTATAGTTATACACACAGCTGTTATCTGCTATCGTAGATTACGGATATAAAACACTTTTAGATCGTGTAACTTTGAGCAGGATTAGTGATTATTATGGTCCAGCCCAATATTATTGTCCAATAATTTTATCTTTTATCATTATACATTTTATTTATTTATCTTCATGCATACCACTTTATTTTAAAACACTGCAATTCATGGAATGTTTTCAATATTTTTCATCACTTTTATATGCTTCATATTTTTTCTAACAGCAAATCTGAAGCTCCATTAGATAATTCAGTTTGACCTAATATATATATTACTTTATCTCGGTAGAAATTTGGCTGAGCTTGAAGTTTTAGACTGACCCTTGTCAAGATTATTATTACAAGATTATTTCTTCAGTTTAGTCTGTCCCAAGATATTTATGAATACAATTTTGACTAATAATTTTGACTTTTAATAAAAATACTCTAACCTGTAAAAGACATGCAGTTGAAATCGATGAAAGGAAAAATATCCAAGATATCTTCATGAATTTGAAACAATAATTCTTTTATCAGTAAATATTTAATTTAATGATAACTTTTATTTTTATTGCTATGATATGATTTGTAAAATTCAAACAATCTGGAGGTCATAAGTTTAATTTCTCTAGATTTCATCACTGTATCATAGAGAAATGGAAAAAATGTTAACACCCAGTACATAGAGAAATGGGTAACATTTAAAAACTCTGGGGGCTTAGCTTTGTAAACAGGACCATTGATCATTTAAACAGCCATCCTAACAGGACATCAAAGATGTGCATAATGATGACCAGTGTCATACAATTGTTTACTGTTATAAATGATTCGGATTAATAATATTGGTCCTTCATAAGTAAATTTATCAAATAAATAACATTCAGACATTGGATAATTTTCATTAGAATTATTATATTTACATCTAACAAGCATAATTTCCTCTATTTCTTACGGAAACTTATAGTTAATTCATAGCTCTATAGAAACAGCCCAGACTGAAATCTACACGCCCTATTTATCGATTGGTCGAAATCTACAGCGGCTGAAAGTGACAGGACTGAAATTGACACGCCCTGTTTATCGATTGGTCTGAACCTACAGCGACCTTAGTAAAATCCCAGACTGCACGAAATAATGAATAATCATGACGTTTTGGCTGTTTCTTTTAGCTAACATACTTTTGTACATTAACAGTAATTTAGTGAATTTTACTAACTTTTCATAATCAGCTTATTAATTAGTTAAAGAAAGATGTTAATATAAACAATAAAATGCTTTCTTTGATGATTCATGCGGGTTATGAAGGTAGCGATCATTGCAGGAAAAATTTATGTATTTTTCCTGCAATGTCGCTACCTTCATATCCCAAATGAACCACCAAAGAAAGCATTTTATTGTTTGAATAAACAAGTGAAGTTTCTACACATACATGTACTGGTATATTTAAAAGTTTTTTTTCTCTGAACTGTGTAGGGATGTTTCATTTCCAGGATTAAAAATGAATGTTGAGGATATATTCAAATTAGGACTTTGTGCACTGTGCAGCATATATATCATTTTGATGATAGTATATAGTCAGACATAATGACCATATCTACCGTACATTGAACAGATTATGATAATTGTTGCATGACCTTGAACCTTATCAATCCTATCAATCTTCATTTATCTTTGACTGTTATGGTCACATGGTATGTAAAATTGGAGACAGAAAAACATACCCCCAAAAAGATGTTTATTAAACATTATTCCCCTGAGTATGTCTACAGTAAATACTGAATAATAGCTAGTATCCAATCTGTCTTAATCAGGAAACAATTATCAATAATGTTTTTTACAAAAGTCAAGGTTATACATCATTTCCAAGTTATCAACATAGAATTTCTTCAAAAGAGGCCGTTATTGATCCATTGGTCCTTCCTAGACAACTCTGCTTATATATGTCTGTGTTTGTTTTGTTTATGATACGTAAGGTGAAATTCAATCAAAAATATGTCAAACTCATCTTTATTTCCTTTTTACAGATAGAAGAAGGAAACATTGAGTATAAGGTATGTATACACTTAATATTGTACTTTGTATTTGCAATAACTCTATTCAATACCATGCCACCCACTTTCGACATCTGTTAACTTTTTTTTAACAATTTATATTGCTAGCATTATTTTATTGCATATAGCAAGATAATTGCCAGAAAAAATGTTATGCACTGTATCTCAAATCTCAGGTCTTAATTTATGTAGATTTTTCAGGAGGAGTATTTCATCAGCCTGTATTTATGTTTACCTTGACATATCTGTTCTTTACCTGTATGTTGACATAATCAGTCTAAAAAAATATTTCTAACCATTCATTTTCTTGTTTGTTCAGATGTTAAAATTTGTACATTTAAACTTAGTAGACACCACATACATGCTATAAATAGAAACCATATAATGTGACATATATTATGCTATATCTAAATCATAAACAAAATAGCTCAGAGTATTAATATGACTGAATAGTAAAATAATGTGATCAAACATGACAAAAAAACCCTTATATGAATGAATATGTCATATTGAATTAATATAGGTGCAAAGTATCGGTATTTGAGAGTGTTACTTATTTTCTATTAGCTGAAGTTAGTGAACCCATCTGAATCTCGAGTGGAGCACCTTGTCACTCAAATGAAATGGCGGCTGGAGGAGGGAGAAGGGGAGGCCATCTACGAGATCGGGGTGGAGGACAATGGCCTGTTGGTGGGGCTGACGGACCAGGAACTGACCGCCTCCCTCAACACACTCAACACAATGGCCAGCAGGTCAGGAAAAAAGAAGTTGTCTTTGTCATATGTGGTTATTATAGTTGAGCACACTCCTCCAACTTATTTACATTTATAGAAAATGATGCATGTATATTTTTATGAAAATGGAATCAGTTTTTTCTTTGGTAATCCAGAATAAAAATTTACCATTTCTGCTTTAGCTAATTAAATGCAAAATTATTCCATTCATTTTTCTTTACTGAAAACAATTTAAATGTTATTCCAAACAATTTGATTATTTTTGCTCACTTGTTTGTAGACTTATAATTACTCGCTTGTTTGCAGACTTGGAGCTACAACAACTATACTTAGAGAGCGTCTAGTGGAAGCCGAGGGAGCAGGGTGCCAAAGAAAAGCATTAGAAATCCTCATTAGAAAGGTCCCTGAAAATCAGGAGGTAGGCCATTACATACACAACCTGTCTTTTCTTGTTCCACTATGTTATGAATGAAATACAGTTTTAATAATTGCCAAAATCATACAGCAGGTAATATTTAAGAGATTAAATTTGAAGAAAAAAGCTGGTGAATTGTTATTACTGTTAGTTATAAGAATGAAATTTGACGACTGTTCCAATTTTTGCAGTTTATAGATCTCAAACTGGCAGTACTAGGGAATGTGGATGCTGGTAAATCCACATTGCTCGGAGTCCTCACCCAGGGGGGACTGGACAATGGGAGGGGGCGTGCCAGACTGAATTTGTTCCGTCATCTACATGAGATCCAGACTGGAAGAACTTCTTGTATAAGTCATGAAATCCTAGGATTTGATAGTCAAGGGGAGGTAAGAAACCCTGTACATGTAGAAGTCGTAGAATTCAATAGTTAAGGGGAGGTAAGAAACCCTGTTCATGCATAAATCATGAAATTTAAGGATTTAATAGTCAAGAATAAAAAGAAATGTTGCTTATTCCTATCAGAATGAAGCATTAACATTTAAAGACTGGGAAGATATTAGATAAGAATTTTTTTTTTATCTAAACATTTATTCAATCATATATATGTAACAAAACAGAAGGTAGTGGGCCTGCGTAGAGGCTTAGTGCAACATACATTTTGGAATTTTTTTTGTACTACAGTTTAGCACGAAAAAAAGGAGAAAAATATTCATTTACAAGTAAATTTTCGCACATGAAATGTTTCATGCTAAGTATGTCATTGATACAGCAAATATAGAAGGAAAAAAAAATAATAACCAGGTTGTTACATGAAAAATATATAGATATCAAACATATATTTAGATTTGTACATAAGTATTTAGCAGGTTTATGTAACAGTATATTTCTCTGTTAGATGCGTAGGGGGAATAACAGTATAAGTGTCCAGAGAATCCCCCAACCAGTTTTATAATCTAAAGGTCTGGTCACCTTTAGAGTTATATTTTTCACAATGGCATTCATTTACAAGTAAATTTTCAACTATAAGCATAATATTTAGATTTGTACATAAATATAGCTAATACATGTAACAGCAAAATATTTTTCTGGTAGATATGTGTAGGGGAAATCAGTACACTTATAATGATTTCCCCATCACATATCAATATTCTTCATAGGAAATCTACAATTTGAAATATACTCTTATTAATTTATCTCAAATCTTTACTTTCAAATTATATGTTACCTTCCAGATAGTCAACTACAGTGACTCTAAAACAGTGGAGGAGATATGTGAACATTCCACCAAACTTATAACTCTGATAGATTTAGCAGGCCATCATAAATACTTGAAAACCACCATATTTGGGTTGACAGGGTACTGTCCAGACTTTGCCATGCTTGTGGTGTCTGCCAATACAGGGATGGGTAAGAGATTGCTATTACACAAACTTTTCCTGCTACATCAAGCATAATATCAGGCTTAAAATACATGTATTGTAAATGATGGCTCAAAGGTCTTTATAATAGTATCAGTCCAGTATGATTGTAAATATTTTCAGTTGGTCAATAAAAATTGTAGTTAAATCCCAAACAACCAATTAAAAAAAAAAAATTTAGCCCGACTCCAGCTATTTCGACATGAACATTAGAATGAATGCATCACAATTTTTTCCAGTGATGCATATCATACCCACATAGAATACCAGGATATTCCAGATATTTTACAGTATTTTGGTTATACTTTTAGCTGGCACCACAAGAGAGCACCTTGGTTTTGCCCTGGCGCTGGGCGTCCCTGTATTTGTAGTCATCACCAAGATTGACATGTGTAGGAGGTTCATGATTGAAAGAACCGTCTCGCAGCTGGAGAAAATACTGAAGTCCCCCGGCTGTAACCGAGTGCCATTACGCATCAAATCTGAGGATGACGCAATGACAGCAGCTGCTAACTTCAACTCTGAGAGGTAAACCTTACTCATGAATTCCCCTTATTGATCTTTACTGGTTATTTTTAGGATACTTCATACTAAATGCTTCTGTTATATTGCAGGATAACCCCCATATTTACGATATCAAGTGTCACTGGAAAAAATATGGATCTATTAACCCGGTTCCTAAATGTTCTTCCTTCCATGAAGAATGTGACAGAGAGAGAGAAATTATCCCAAGACCATACTGAATTCCAGGTCAGAAACTAATCAATTCAACTGTCTTCTTTAAAACTGCTTCTTATTTCCTGTTCATTTTTTGTTCTAATTGACCATTTTTTTAAAATAAACAAAATTTGCATTGTAGATTGACACACAGTTCACTGTTCCTGGTGTTGACAGTGTTCTAGGAGGCCACATCAGTCGGGGGTCCATAAAGGAGGGGGACAAGTTACACCTCGGTCCATTGGAGGATGGCAACTTCCGGGAAGTGACCGTCAAAACTGTCCACAGGAACAGAGTCCCGTGTCGCCTCATTCAGGCGGGCCAGGCAGCTACCGTCGCTCTGACTGAAAACCACCGAGACATTCTCAGGAGGGTATGTACTTAAAAAGATAAGGCTCATATATACTAGTCCAAGTGTATATTGTATAATCTTAATTTACTCTGTATGGATTTTCTGTTTTCAATTGCTTTTATGTAGTTAAACATTATTTTAAGAATAAAAACTTTGCATGTATGTGTTTATTATATTGTATTGGCATTATATTGTACAATCAATAATACATTTGCAATAAATGCTGACATCTTTTCTGTATATTGTACAATCAATAATACATTTGCAATAAATGCTGACATCTTTTCTGTCTTATCTGCATTAAATGAAAAATCTGAGCTTAAAGATTAAATTTATGTAAAGGTGAAAACTTTTATGCAACAGTGAAAACTAAAGCTATATATTATATATATGCATAAATTTCTTTCACAGGGGATGGTGTTGGTAAGCCCAAAGTCTACCTTCCCAAACTTTGTTTGCAGAATCTTCGAGGCTGACATCTATCTGCTTTATCACAGCCATCGAATCAGCAAAGGATTTGAAACCACAGTGCATGTGGGAAATGTCTGCCAGATCTGTAAGGTGGATATCATTGTAGACAAGGTATGTACATATCTGTTAGTGTTTTCTTTATGACAACTCTTCAAATCTGATTTTTCTGCAAATGGCAGATTCTGAAAGGAAAAAAATGTATTTATGAGTAGTTTGGAATCGAGAGAAAGTATGAAGGTAAAAAATGTTTTATTTCTTTATTTTAGGAGTCCATAAAGACAAATGAAAAGGCACGTGTCTTGTTCCGTTTCCTGAAGCAGCCAGAGTTCGTGAGACCAGGGTCCAGACTGCTCTTCCGACAGGGAACAACCAAAGGAATGGGGGAGGTCCTCAAGGTTCAAGCCTTAGATGGGGATTTTCAAGATCTCGGTCTAATGGACACTGGTCAGAATGATGTTTCTGGTGCCTATGTCCAGGATACCGATGAAAAAGATAAACCTCAGACAAGACCTATGGAGGATATTGGCAGAGTAGATAGCCCACACCGATAGATTCCCTGAACCTCATTTTAACTTAAAATCTCTCAAGTGTTTTTTTTTTGTTTGATGTTAAGTTATTTATTTTTATTTCATGTAAAATTAGGACTGCTTTTATTTTATTGTTTTAGATTTGTATTTTTATTATGATTTATTGTGTTCACTCCAAACATAGGAATGAATTAGAATAAAAAATTTTGTAGAGTTTCTGTGTATTCGTAAAAAGCTTTTACACCCATCATTACTGCTGATGTGCATGATAAACATGTGAAGCTCACCTAATGTCATTTTCCATTACTTTTTGCAAATTTTTATTGTTATTGAAAATTATAGGTGCAATTTCCATAAATTATTTTTATCATGTCAATCAAATTTTTATAACAGTTACTTGTAAATGATTTATAAAATTTCTTTTAAATGTACCTTTTCTATTTTATGAACAAATATAAATGGCATATACATGTACATATACTTTATTGAACCAGTTTTCTCTATATTGTGCATGCTTTTTTTTCGCAACCAGTCAACCAGACTTATTTTATGTTTTTCAGCAAATTCAACCATTAACTGTTATGTGTGTGAATCATGCTGTGTATTGTAGGTTGTCTTGATGTACATGACTCTCTAGCGTATATTGCGTTGGTCTTGTTTACTGTTATGTGTGTTAGCTAAGATAACCAGTTGTCATCATGTTATTCTTCCACTGGTCTTCACTTAAATGATAAATTGTTATGTTTTTTTGTTGCAGACAAATGTGAAAAAAAAAATAACAAAAAAAAATTTGTTACAAATACAGTATTGTGTTTTGGATTTTTTTTCCTGAAGACTTGGCTGTTTTATATAGTACATTGACACATGTACATGTACAACTGACATAATACATAGAAAGTAAGCAAATACATTTTAACAAGGGATGTTTGTAAAACATGCCCCCCCCCCCCCCCTCCTTTTGAAACATCTGCGAATAAAATGAACAGAAACTACAAATGATTAAAAAATTTTAAAGTCCAAGGCACATAACTCTGAAACGTACCCAAAATTAAACTTGACCTAGATATTGTTATGGTTAACCTGTATACCAATTTCATTTGAATATGAGCATCCTATGTGAAGAAAATGAACGGAAACTGTTGGTGGAGGGACCGACAGACAGCAGCAAAGCAATATGCCCTACCCTTCTTTGAAGGGGGGCATAAAAATGAATTTGGCTACTTTGTATCATAATCACCCCAATAGACATCTGTATACACATAAATATTTATTCAAAGATCAGATTTCTTAATAAATACGTGGAACAGAACACAACCATCATCGCTCTAGATGAAGAACAACTTTGGAATCTCAATTCACATCACCATATAAGTACAGTAAATGCACAATGCACTAGAAGTGTGCAGCAGTGTGATCATTACTTTGTAGTACACCATGAGCAGTCCAAGGGAAGTAACTCCACCACTGAACTGTATGAAAGCACTTGGTAGTACATGTACTGGAGAAAACTACATATTGGACGGTTTGTGTAGCAGTTACGTTTGTCTGGCACTAGTAGAAAGCTCTACACTGTGTAAACCCAGTGTCCATTTTGTGAATAGTTTGGTCATCTCTGATCTAGCTGGGCTGAAAAAACATATTAAATAGTTCATTATACAGGGAAAGATAGCAGTAATATCAGGAAAAACATATCTAAAATGAAAGGAACTAGCTGGTGTTTACATGAGCCTTTGGTGTTTTCAAATAAAAAGATTTTGTAAACTTTCACAAATATACCGTACTCTTTTGTAGACATACTAGTATATTTCACATTGTCCACTGAAAGAAATGTCTTTACCTTTTCTAAGGATATTTTGCCTTGCTTTGATAAAGGCCATAATATCAGCATCTGCTTTTGGGTCCCCAGTCATTGGAATGTTATTTTTTCTAGAATATTAAAAGAAATATTAAATAGCACAGGTATTGGAAAAATTACAGCGATTCCTCAAAATAAATCTAAGGTGCAACGGACACATGACATAATGCTTTAATACATTATTTAGTTTTATCTTATTCAGAAAACAATAGTATGAATGGCTGAAAAAGCCAGACACCCCTCTGTAAAAAAAAAGATCACCTACTTTGTTCTGTATCCATTCATTGCAGCACTGTCTTCACCCCCACTACTGTGTCCATTGTGGGTTGGGGGGAGGGGTCTCATGTTATTGAACCCGCTGGCTATACTACTGGCCACCTTCTGTCTGCGCCCAGATGATGGCCGCTGATGACCCAAATCTTTTTCTGAGGAGGACGAAGTTAGCTGTGCCCTCTCCGGATTGGCTGAGTTTGCTATGTATGTCCTCTCTGGATTAATGGAGTTTGTCACATAGATTCCTTCTCTTCTGTTTTTGGGTGTGGGTGTTCTCCAGGCAGATCTTCCATGAGATGATGGAGGACCCTTGAATAAAATTTATACATCTGTATTGTATATCAGTCAGGTTACTATTTTCTATTTATCAAATACCATGTTTACTAGCATCAATCTCTACTACAATCAATTTGCTTTGGAATGGGTTGCTTCATTGGATGATGTCAAAATTGTGAATTTCAAAAGGAATATAGTGCTGTCTTCAATCTACAGTATACATGTACAGTAATTCTCAAAGTACTTTATAAAGGGAAATATTTGCCCCCATTTAATTTTCGCCCTCGCTGTCAGCAGGCCAATCGAAGACTGGGTGAATTGTAACAGGACAGGGCTATCTTTTTTATTACCTACGATTGTGTCTAGACGAATTTAAGACAGAGCAAAACCAAAAGAGGTGTAGAGTAGCAAAAGTAACACAGAGCAAAGTAACCCTGTATACAGTATTACATCTTGTCTGTTAATGCTGAGACGTATGACTGTTTAGCGTTTTTCACAACAAAAAAGTCAATAATACTGGTACACATATACAGCGATGTACCTGATTCAGAGTAGCCTGTTCAGCAAACCAAATTTCAAAATCTTTCATCAGCTTGACTTTGGATTTCTCCAGCAGGTGTTGTAAATGCTCTATTTCTGTTTTGAGAGTTCGTAATCTTCCAAAGCTTTCTTTATATCTAAACAGGAAAACAATAAAATGAATTTAAAACTTCTTACCACTACTATTAATTCAAGAACAATAATGGATATCTGTTGAGTAGATTTACCGGTACCTTAATTTCTCCTCCTCCATTTCATCCCTGAGTTCTTGTTCAACTTCATCTATTTCTTGGTTGTTACCATCAACAAGACCTGAATGAAACAAAAATAACAACATATTATCACCAAGGGGGATTACTTGGGCAAAAGCAAACATTTTCTACAAAACACATCTAAAAATACTGAACCTCTCTTCAGCTTACATGTCAAAGAAGTGTATTAATTCTTGATTTATTTAAATTTATTGACCTTGCATGGCTAACTGCATTCTGTGTTGCTCAATTTGGCCCTTCACGTGGTCTGTAATAAAATCAGGGATAAAGATGTAAATCCAACACAATTATTAAATATTTACAAGGTGTTATAGAGTACATGTACTTATAACACCTCATAAAATCATTTTTATCTTTATTTTCTTACATACTGTACCTATAACTTCAATTGATCAGTGTACATGTATAGCACACTGAGTTTTGAAGACACATACTGATGCATTAAAATCAGGCCACCCACATGTACTGGTAATACGGGGGTCAGAACAAAATCTTCTGTGGAGATCTTGTTCTGGATGCGACATTTGTAATGTAATAATGCTTGCAATGTGTTCCATAGGTTCTTACTGATTCTCTGTCTTGACTTGTTGACTC
The DNA here is from genome assembly GCF_025612915.1 of Magallana angulata. NCBI lineage: Eukaryota > Metazoa > Mollusca > Bivalvia > Ostreida > Ostreidae > Magallana > Magallana angulata. The sequence continues at coordinate 40,132,073 of NC_069113.1, read as the reverse complement.
CCTCCCCCAGAGATTTGGCCTCTGCATATCGCTGCTTCAGGTTGTGTTTGTTTTCCTCTATAGTCAGGTTGTTATAGTAGTCCCTCCTGAAAATCTCAAAGGCCTCCTGTCTGCCCACTGACATGTCACCCACTGAAAGATTCAATCACATTAAATCAATCCAAAAGCTTGGCAGTATACCCAACTTTGACATAAATTTCCTGGTGTTTTTTTTTTAATGCCATTCTTCCTTCTTTTTCACATGCAGCAGAAATGAACATGTGAGAATTACCAGTATTAGAGTTTAATTCAGGTACAAGTACCAGAAGTTAGTTTCTAGGAGAGGGTTGAAGTATTTGATCAATAAGTTTACCTGACTTTAAATACATGTGCCAGTATTTAAGACATTCAACCTAGATTTGATTTCAGAATCAACAAAATTTTTCCATTTCCCTAACATAATCTAGTGAACTAAAACAGCAACTGAGTTCTTACAGATTGTTTGTTTGGCTTTTTCTTCGCTCTTTGACAGCTTCTGTGACTTGTCTGGACTCAGTTGGTTCCGGCTGTTGGATCGACTGTTGGCCATGCTCGACTCGCTCGTTGAGGAAGACTGTCGAGGAAGCTGGCCGAAACTCTCCAACTCAGATATCGCATCCTGAGCTCGCTTCTTCTCCTTTTTCAACATGTTCACTAGAATGTCTGTTTTAGTGTTAAGGCTAATGCAATAAAATAGATGTGACATATTGATCTCAGTCCATGTAATGTAAGCTTGCTGTGAGACTGCCTCTTTCACTCCCCCCAGACATGATTGTGAACTTTTGCTGTTACATAAAATTTATCATTCCAGATTTTCATTCAAGGCTTTTGAAAAAGTAATAAAATCTCATATTGAATTGCAAGTATTAATTTCATGGTGATAGATGTGTCCCAACATACTTTTGTGACCTAATAAAATTACCAAACATCAATACATCATTATGGCCTAAATCAGCTATTGATATGAGAGGATACTGATCTCATTGTCTCGCTGCTGCACCAGTTCCTTTAGTCGGTTGTTTTCTGTGTTGCTATAAGGTCCTGTGTCGGGAGGCTCTGGAGGGGGGCCAAAATTCTCTGACTGTGCACTCCTGGGGGTCCTCTCTACTTCCTTTACCTTTGGCTGGTCAAGGACAAATTTCTAAAAAGACATTGTGAAAAAACTAAAATACTGACCAATGTTTTATGAAATTTGATGTTGTCTCTCACATGCAGGTACACTTTACATGTGCCATTTTACAATGGATATCAAAACAAAATGTATTAATTTTTACTCCCAGTGTATAAACATTTTTAGACATTAAAATACATTTTACAAGATTGTAGAGCTGATACTAACTTTCAATATTGAAAAGCAGGCTTGTATTTTCCTCATATCAGCACCAATGGATAAAATAGCATCTGGATCAGTGTCTGTTAGATAGGCCGACACTGCCTCTCGACATCTGCAATGTATACCAAAAGTTCACATACCGGTACTTACAAAACAATTTGTTCAAAATACAGTTGTCAACTATTCTTTTTAGATCTGACAAAATCACAACACAAGTCACCAAAATGGTCACATTGGAGAACATGAAATATTGATTAAATGAATGAATAGGTTATGTACTGCATTCATTGTGTTCATATTTGTCAAGTTTGTTTTTCAAATCATTGGTACATGTTTTAAATTTTGAATATGCATATCTGAAAAACTATGAAAAAGTTTAAGCATTATATGTAACTATCTAGCTTGCACAAAAACATCTTTCTGACATTTGTTTTCTGATAAGTATCAATAACAGTTTTGTTGTTTATTACCTGTTCAATAAAGTTCTCCATAAAAGGTACATGTGCATTACCTGTCTAGTTCCTCGTCTGTGAGGGCATCTGTCCTCTGTTCTCCTGTGGCCAGGGCCAGCTCTTCCTTCAGACTCTGGACTTCTCTCTTCAGTTTTTGTATCATTAACTTAGGATCAAGCTCCTCATTAACCATAACATCATTCTTAATCATTGCAACTCTTTGTGCAAAACGACAAGTGGATATAGATTCCTAAAATATTAGAAAAATGAACCATCAAATATCTTAACTTCATTTGAGTTTGAATACATTAACTGTAAAGATTACCGAAAAAAATATTTGTAATGTGTACTGAAATTAATTGCTTGTGAAATGTCAAAATATCTTATCACACTCTAACTCTCCATTGGAGAGTTATTTAACTCTCCATTGGAGAGTTATTGAGATACTTGTATTGAGAACTATGTTTTCTTTCTTACATCAATGTTGCGTTTTTCGATGGAACACGTAGCTATCATGGTGGTCATGCAGTTTCCTCCCAGACTGTCTCGTAACACGGAGGTCATCATGGAGTTTCTGTAAGGTATGTGCTGTCGATTCTTCTCCGCTAGTGACGTAATTACCTGACAATGGAAGTTAGAGTAACTTTGTGTCAGTGCTGGAGAGGGGAATAGTATAATACATGTAATTTCGATATTATAGTAAATGAAAATTCAACAAGAACGTAGAATGTACCTGTTCTAAGAAATGCAAAGAAAGGTTGATGTACTTGGCTTCTGTCAGTAAGACACCATTCACCCCAGTTTTGTGAACTCTCTCAGATCTGCAAATAAAATGAAATGAAATAAATATATACCCACAATGAATAGCTTAAAAACCTGAAAATGAACCCATGACTAGGCTTTAGAGTGGATGATAACTAGTTTGAATACCCTGCTAAATCCACCAAGTGGAGTTTGGATCTCCGTATTGTGGCTGATCCACTTTCTCGTGAGGTAACGTGGATTGTAAATATGCAGTGGGATCTGGTTGAGGCTTGGTTCATGGGAGTCTGTAAAAATAAAAATAGAAAAAGAACAAATGAGTTTTCCTCTGTTCTTCAGTCAAAATCCAAATAAAGTTAATTCTCAATCACTGTTAGAAATCTTTGAGATAAAGTGTGTGCAATGCATACTCTATGCTTGTTGTACTAACCTCAGCAATCATCCTGTTTGTGTCACCCAGAAACAGAAGATTGAGAGCTTCCTCCTCATTGGCTGCAGCATGGACGGACAGATTTTTCAAGTGAATGTTCTGGTCTGAGTCCTCCATTAATGCCACTTTCCTACATTGTGAGAAACATTTTGTTTTCAGAATGCAAAATTAGAGTGTTATGACAAAAAGAAATACATGTATTTTTATATCAAAAATTCATACATGTAAAAAAGATGACTTATTCCATTACATTATATGCCAACTGAGTCTTGCATTATAAATGCATGTATTTCAGAGTTTCTCTCTCTCTCTCTCTCTCTCTCTTTCTCTCTCTCTCTCTCTCTCTCTCTCAAAATAAAAATCATACTGATGCTGGCTTCAAAGAAATTGCAATAAAATAAAAGCATCATGAATACATGTTATTTAAACCTAGGCAAATTAAAAGGTGTGCATGAAAATAACGTACGGCAGATCCTCTAATTTGGCTGCCTCGTGTTTGGGGTCCAGCAGATCATAACCACTTTCATTATAAATTTCTAGGTATGAGACATGCAACGTGTATGTTCTCTCAGAGTCCTATAATCAATACAAAATAACAGAGCATAAATAATGTGCTTAAAATATTCGCTTTGCATGTGTACCTAACAATAAAAAAAAATTACAGAAAAGAAGATGACAAGGTATTGATAACTTGACATGCATTTCCATTCTATGAATTTAAGGTACCAATCAAAGCTTGTGCGATATCTTGCAAGCAAAATATATACAATTCAGTAAGATTTGAATTATTCAAATATACATCTTCTTTGAAATAAAAGAGGTGTTTCAGTTTTTAAAAAGAACATTAAAAGAAACATAATGTACAGACATGTATCAATAAACTGACAGCATTACGAACCTGTTCAAACTGTTCATACAGATAGGACCCATAAACTGTCAGCATTACGAACCTGTTCAAACTGTTCATACAGATAGGACCCATAAACTGTCAGCATTACGAACCTGTTCAAACTGTTCGTAGAGATAGGACAGAGTTCTGGGGATGATTCCTCGGTCACTGTATCGCTCCGCCCCACCAGTGATGGTGAAAGTCTTACCACTCCCAGTCTATAGAACAATGTTATACTTTTGTTATTCTCTTGCAGGGAGCATTTAGGGTTATGTATTAACATCAAACAATTCCATACAGCAATGGAAATTACTGATGTTTGTTGCAGTAGCATTGAAATGATAAATTATTTTTTTCTTAGATATAAAATAATGCACTAGATGATATTAACTGTCTATTAGGTAACTTTCATTTATAAGAATAGATCTACATGACATCAGAAGTAACATTAGTTTCAAACCTGTCCATAGGCAAAAATTGTTCCATTGTAGCCATCTAATATGCTGAAAAACATAATAACATTAAATTGAATGAATCTTATAATTTGAGGTCAAATCTTCCAAAACAGTTTTTGATACATTGATACAACTTATTTCAATAAGCATCTATAATAAGAGTTCTTTTAAACTTTCTTTTATACAATGACCAGAGATGCATGAACATGAGTGATATTAGAAAATTTAATTTTTTCATGTCAGGACCTGAAGTTGAAGTGCAAGATGACTAAGAGTATGATTTTATTTATGGACTAAGAGAAAAATCTTATTTATATAATCTTGTAGCATTATCCCTAGTCTTAAATAGGATTACCACCAATTTTCCTTTTTTGATGCTTTAACGTACAAGAACTGGCTGGATGTACACATATATGTTAAAACAGTATTGTAAAGAAATACTGTATATCTGTTTTTTCGCGTGTCACAAAATTTGCGAAAATGGGGAAAATCTGATTATCATACATTTTTAATTTGCATCAGTTATTTTTTGTGATTTAAACAGTTTCTTATAGAAAATAAAACAGAATATAATTTCTGTGTATTCAATTATTTGCGATTTAGAAGCGTTCGCGAAAAAAGCAAAAATAGATCATCGCGAAAATTACTGGATATACGGTTTACCAGTTACCATAAATACATCACCTTTTTGTCATCATTTCAATTGTATTACATTCAAATGATGACAGAAACAGAAAGTTTTATGCGCTACAAAATAATATTTTGAGTGAATGATCTGACTAAATTTTCAAAGCTAGGGAATTTATACGTACTTGTTAGCCACAGGTTTAGCTACATGTTCAAAAACATCATCTTGTTTGGCTTGCTGATCGAAGACTTTTTCAAATCTACAAAGTGAAATAAAAGCATGAAATTAAAACTTTAATAATCATAGTCAAAATCATAATTTCTTAATATACCTAAGAACCCTATATTCTTAGATGCTCTAATATTGGTTATATTGGCATAAATATCCACATTCTATATATTCCACATCTGTGCAAACCATGGTTTGAAGTCCACCAGCTGTCGATTGAGAGAACTGATATGACTCCCCTGTGGGTAATTACAGACAATGTACAGCCCTCTGAACAACTACATACCAATCCTCTTCTTTTTAAAACACACATCACAAATTTTCCTTTTTAGTACTTAGTAATAACATGATCGTATTGCCTGAACAAGAAGGTCAAAGCACCTTCTATAGGAGTATATTCAATGATATAAAAAATGGGGTTAGACTTTATTTACAACTCTTATTACTTTCTCAATATTTATGATTTTATGATAACAGCCATACATTTGAATCACAAAACATTACATTTACTGGCACTAAATGCATAAAATAGCTGTTATGAAGAATTACACGACACTTTTGTGTGTTGGGGGGGGGGGGGGGGGGTCATACCTGAATTTGTAGTTTTCCTTTTTGTTGTTTATGAACCCGTCTTTCAAATCCCTTGGCACACTTAATGTCAAACGAGGAATCGATTCATCATCATCGTCAATGTCATAAAGCTGAAACAAAAGATTCAAATCATATTTTTTTATCTCATTGAATCAGTGACCAATGAATAAAACCAGTAATCATCATCTCTTACCCCTACTCTGGATTTCGTCGGCTTCACACGAGCGAAGATTTTAATGGTTTGCTTTACCATGGTTAAGTTTAAGTTTCAGAGTCTACATATCATTCGGTGTTTATTGACAAAGGTTGAAAGTTCTCTGAGAGATGTGACAAGCAAGTTTCGTCGCCATTTATAAACAAAAGTGGAATCTACAAAAACTAAAATACAAAATTTATCCGTAGCATTCCGGATTTTCGATGTTTTACAGTAACTCAGAATATTCTCATTATATTGTGAAATATTTTAAACTTGATTTTTAATCATTGAATGGAATGGTCATTCATTATTTAGTTTTTTAAGCTTAGATGATTAATGTTACACAAAAGCAGTCATTTAAAAGTATTACTCAATAGGCCTATCTCATTAAAATTTTATAGGCCTAACGTGTTATAAAAGTTAAAAGTAACAATCAAAATTTAAATTACTCTGATATCGGTTTACAATTTAAAATTTGAAAAATCATTTTCGAAGAAAACAGCAGAAATTCTCAGCAAGGCATGGAGAACTAAAACTAATAAACAGTACCAATCTGCATGGAAACTGTGGTTGGGCTGGTGTGGCAGCAGGAGTTTGGATCCCTTTCAAGTTTCTATAGTAGATGTTTTGGAATTTTTGTCTTGTGAATTTCAGAAAAACAAATCATATAGTGCAATTAACAGTTATCGTTCAACTCTATCTACCACTATTCCGCCAATTGATGGCTTTCCAGTTGTAAAGCACCCAACTGTTATTCAATTCATGAAAGGTGTATATAGTTATAAAGCTAAACGAGACTTACCTGGAAGGTGAAGTTTGACTGTAATTTTTCCACCATTGAGAGACGTAGGGATCAAATGAGATGAAGTTCAAGGTCACGTAATCATAATTCAGAGGAGTATTTATAATTATTGGGGCATCAAGTAACAGAAAATTATAGGGCGGGACTAGAAAAAATCCCTAGGGTTGGGCATTTGATCCCTACGTCTCTCAATGGTGGAAAAATTACAGTCAAACTTCACCTTCCAGGTAAGTCTCGTTTAACTTTATAATTTTTCCCCATTGAGAGCCTCAGTCTCAAATGAGACTTCAGAGTTGATGACCCAATAAACATCATTCCACCAATAAATAAATGAGATTTAAAATTCTCAACACATATTTGAGTTGAACATTTTTTATTTTACAATAAAAGAAAAATCTGTTCACTTAAGTACATAACATGCAGCATTATGCTATGCTTTATGAAAACTGTCCAGTAAAGCATTACTGAAATCACTGCAAAGTTTCACTGGTTTGTTGTAAAATTTTCTGAAAGTATTATCACTTGTCCATCCTGCGGTTCGAAGAATTGTATCCACAGACAGCTTAGCATTCGCTGCAGCACTAGTTGCTGCTGATCTTGTACTATGTGGTGCAAAGCACTTAATGTCTATCCCTGCACTCTTCATAATCCCTTTGATCCAACGACCAGTAGTGTCTACAGAAACTGAATTGTGAGGCTTTTGAGTACTTATAAACAGTCTAGATCCTGAGCCTCTCAATTTCATAGTTCTTTGAACATATTCCATGTACACATTAACTATACATAAATCTACATCATTTGGATAAGCAGCAATACAAATTTCATCTAAATGATGTCCTGGCTTTGATTGTTTTAACAAATCACCGTATCTAATGATCTCTAACTGAGACATTTCTAACATCTAACAAATGTAAACTTTGTTTTCTTTGTCCTGACAAAAGAGCAAATAACATTGCCAATTTCTTTGACAAATCTAACAAAGACAAATCTTGTACAGGTGACAAAGTTTTCAGAAACCCTAGAACCTTATTTACATCCCATGTAAATTGATACTTGGGTAAAGTTGGTCTTGACAAAAAAAACACCTTTCATAAACCGTTTAACTAAAAAATGATCACCTAATTTCGTATTAGACTGACCTGACAAAGACAAAAATGAACTCAGTGAGCTTCTTGCTGTGTTTAAAGCACTATAACCAAGGTTTTTCTTATACAGTTCAGTAAGAAAATCTAAAACTAAATTTATATCTGCATTAAATGGATCACTCTGTTTTTCACAACAAAATTGCAACCATTTCTGTTGATAACCCCTATACTGTCTTTTTGTGGATTCCCGCCATGATCCGCAGATAATGTTGATAGTGTCTGCTGATAACTCTCTACCATGTAAGCATTGCCGGACAAACTGAACGCACCCATCTTCATCTTGGTCAAGGGATGTTAACGCTTCGGATCTTTCGGCAGCTTCAACAGGTGTTCTGTTTTTGGTAGAAGATAGCAAGGACCTGCGACTTGGTGCAGCAGCTGCGGGAACCATGCCTGGGTCTTCCACACTGGAGCTATCAACAATGTAAACTGTACTTCCTCCTCCTCGATTTTCTTCAAGACACTGCTTATGACACTAAAAGGAGGAAATAAATAACAGTCAATATTTTTCCACGATTGTGCAAATGCATCAACTCCTATAGCATTTGAATCTTGAGTATAAGAGAAATATTTCTCTTATTGATGATTGTCTTTTGATGCAAACAAATCTACATCACACTTTCCACACACATTAATTAATTTTTGAAAAACCACTTCATCTAGTTTCCACTCCATATCAACATTTTTTCTGGATAATGAATCAGCTATAATATTTGTTGCACCCTGAACATGTTCTGCACTAAGCCAGATGTCTCTATCTATACACCAAAGCCATAACTCATGAGCTAGATCATTCAATGTTGAGATCTTGCCTCCTTGCTTATTCACATAAGACACAGCTACAGAATTATCCATACACAGTCGAACATGCGAGTCTCTTAAATTCTCTCCTAGTCCTTTTATGGTATTAAACCCAGCTAAAAGTTCTAAATAGTTTATATGTGATTCACAAGTGTTTTCATCCCATAAACCACTAATAGCTTCACCTGAATCTTCATTTACTCCACCCCAACCAAACTTCGAACTATCACTTTTAAAAACAAAATTTGGTGGGTTTCTAACTAGTGATTTGAAAGATTTACACACATTAAGGGACCACCAGTTGATCAATATCCTACTTTGATTTGAAATTTTCATGTGTGCATCAAAATTCCCTTTATTGAGTTTAAGAGCTACATCTTTTTCAATTTCTAAATTCTTATAATACAATCTGGCAAATTCCACTCCTGGTTCAGAGGCTACAAACATGCCTACAAGTTGTGCTACCTGTTTTATTGTTACTTCATTCTTATTCAAAATCACTTCACAAAATTCTTTGACAGACTGAGCTTTATCTGCTGTCAATCTAACAGTCATTGAAGAAGAGTCCAAAATAAACCCTAAAAATACAATACTTTGACTTGCGTGAAACTGAGATCTGTCTGGGTGAATGGTAAAACCAAGACTATCTAGTGACTTTATAGTGGCTTTTAAATTATCTTCACACTCATTTTTTGTATTGCCCAGTAACAAAACATCATCTATGTAGATAACATTTAAATGACCAAATTTTCTGAGTTCAGAAAAAACAGGTTTCATGATTTTAGTAAAAACACGAGGAGCACTTGCTAGTCCCATAGGCAAACAAGTAAACTGATATGTTCTGTTTTCCCATCTAAACCTAAGAAATTTTCTACTATCTGGATGAATTTTCACCGAGTAGTACGCATCTTTAATATCTAGTGCACTAAACCAACAATTCGATTTGACCAGCGACAATGCAGACTTTAAAGTCTCCATTTTAAAATGACAATTGTCAACATATTGGTTTAAATTTTTTAAATTCAAAATTATTCGAAATGATCCGTCTTTTTTGGGACGAAGAAAAATGTTTGAATAAAAAGAATTTTTACGCTCACATTCATCCATATTGCATACTCTTTCTACAATTTGTTTACACAAAAACTTCTCTAATTCTATCTGAGCTGCTTTGTATTCAGATTCCGAAAATGTTAATGGTTTTGGTGAACACACTTGATAAGGTTCTCTAATAAAGCCAATTTTGTAGCCTTTAACAACATCAAGAATCAAACTATCATGAGTTAATTTACACCAATTATCAAAATAATTTTTGATTTTGCCAGCAATAAAATTTTTAGGTGTGTTCACCACAGCCATTTGATCTACATTTGAGTACATATGCTCAGGCATGCAAGTACTAACCTCATCTGTTTCTATTGATTTGTTTCCCCCTTCTTCTTTTTCTTGTTGAAGCTGAACTGCTTGGACAAAAAAGAATTATTCTTTCCAGCTCTATGCCTTGGCTTTTTCCCATAATTATTTGAGAATTTGGGAATTCTGTATTTTCCACTGTAATCTTTGTTTGATATCTTCTGTGCAAGCTTCTTTGCTTCCAGCACGTTCTTGACTTGGCTCCCTAAATCATCTCCAAAAAGGTTTTCGGATGAGCTTTCAGCGGAGCATAAGCTAACGAATTGCTTGTTTCTCTCTGGTTGAATAATTTGTTCCCTCCGTTTGAAGGACAAATTGTGAAACACACATTTTTGAAACTTCAAAATGTCGCCGCACAATTGTTTTGCTTTCTTCACATCAATCGCTTTCTTAGCATTGGTTGTTGATGAGAATATCAAACAGTCTCAAAGTGGGGATCATAGCTTTACCCACAAGTGACGTCACTGATAACAGGTCCAGCGCATCATGATCAACACGTGTTGAACGTAGTCGTATGTGCTAAAAAAGACTCCCACATGGGAAAATCAAATAGAACATATGTTCTACAATAGCAATGTTGCTATGATAACTCACCGGTAACGTTACCAGTGAAAATTCATTAGAAAAATCCAAAAAGAAAAGACATAAAATACCCGCGTCTGAACTATTGAAAGACACAAACTTCTATGATTACGTGACCTTGAACTTCATCTCATTTGAGACTGAGGCTCTCAATGGGGAAAAATTTAAAACCTACCGTTCCAAAATATTCATGTGTGTGGGATGTTTCAGTTGTTCTGAAATTTCTTAATTCATTACCGTGTAATGACAATTTGTCACTTAAGGATTTGACATATAAATTAGCTATTTTAATAGCTTTGGTGTCTGCAGATAGGGGACAATCCATTGCCTTTTTGGATCTAAATTTTTTAAAGATTCTCCCATCAAAGGCAGTTTTTGTGATTAACAAACTTACAAAAACCTCAAGACCCGGCAAGCCAGCCAAACGTGTAGTATTACCAACTTACACTAAGTGTAAGAAATTGTGTGTTACATCAACTTTACAATGTTATATTGAAAGAACTAAAGACTTTCGTAGTAGCTCAATATTGTTTATCTCAATATTCAAACCTCACAAACAAGTGACTTCAAGTACAATTGCCAGATGGATTAAGTCTATGTTGATTAGATCTGGGATAAGTGGATATGGTGCCCATTCCACTCGAAGTGCATCTACTTCAGCACCTTTAGAAGTAGGACTTTCAGTGAAAGATATTCTGAATGTGGCTGATTGGTCTAATGCATCCACCTTCAACAAGTTCTTTAAGAAGATCACTGTGTCATCTGACGTTTCCTTTGGAAAGGCAATTTTAAAAACCTCTAGTTAGGTAAGAATTAATTTATACATGTTTAACTACTTTGAAGTCTGCATATTTAGCTATGAATGTACGTAAGAGGACGAAGGATAATTTACAATTAGACAAGGGTAAGGTACTTACCTGAAGGATAATTGGGATTATCCGAGTCCTCGTCGTACATTCAGAGCTAAATCCCCCCCTGCCCATCCCTTAATTAGGTGTATCACATGCAATTATTTGTGTCCTCTTTGCTCGCACCTTTAAACTATGATGGGTAGTGGCGGGAAATCTTTTATTGTTTCTATGAATAAGTGGTCATTATCTGCGCATGCGCTGGATACTGCATATTTTGCTCTGAATGTACGACGAGGACTCGGATAATCCCAATTATCCTTCAGGTAAGTACCTTACCCTTGTCTAATTGTAAATTTTGGGTTATGAACTTCCATTGTGTCAACATGGAATAATGGAAGTCAACAGAAATCAATGGATTCCTGCTGTTAGTAATCCCAACTCTCTGTATGTGTTATGTGTCAAGGTATCGGAGTCTTCCATTTAATTTGAACATAATTTATGTTGAAATTTATTGATTTATCTCTTAATCATATGTTTGTCCCGAGGCAGCATGACGTGTGAAAGCTGAGTGTGGTCAAGCACAAAGTTGCTTTCAGGCCCATTACACTGGGCCGGGTTATTGAGGAAATACACAGATACAAGGGAGATACCGGGTTATTGAGGAAATACACAGATACAAGGGAGATACCGACTGGTACTGTATCTGGAGTAATAGGTCAACATGGCCCAGGGTCTTGGATCTTGTTAGCTGTGGGTACCTGTGGAGCTATCTTCTGATTGTTAATCTGGACATAATCTCTGTAATTATTGGCCATCATATAATCTGCCGTGGACTACTGGATGATGATAATTCAGTAGATTGCTTGATCCAGCTTTCAGGTTTGTCCTTTAATCTTATACATTTATATATGGTCTATTTTCAATTGATACTTGACATGTTTAATTTATTTTCCAGATATTATTTCTTTTTTGAGTAGATTGATTTTCAAATTGACATTAAAGGCTTTTAAAAATGGAAAGAAAAAATTATATCCCTCTAATAAATGCATGAGAGGCTATGTAGCTAATGGAATATTGAATTTCACTGACTCTGCATTCTTTGTATTAAACAAAATCTGTGGGATTTATCCCAGGCAGCACATTTTAGAAAGGAAGAAAAATCAATATTTATTGACATCTTTGGAGATGGAATTATAAATAAGAACCCAAGTGCCCCTAGAAATAACAGACTAGACATTAACATCATTCATGTTTTTTTTTTATGGAGACAGTAGGGTGATCAATGGAGTCAATGCAAGGTTCATCAGTCATTAATAATTCATTGCAGGAAAATAATGTACTGCACAGGCATGCTGGTGGTATATAATACATTATTTCTTCCCACAGAGTGTTATCAAGAGAGTACACTAAAAAATATGGTATGTTAGAGTGCTTTACAACTTTGAACCTCCTCTGCTCCTGCATGCAGATGCAGAATTTGTCATTTTTCGATGCTGCCAGTATATCACGTACATCACGGTACATGAATTGTTATTAATTAAATAATACCAATTACATAACAAATTCCCCATCTGCAACTGCCATGTTAAATCGTAATTGATGCTTTTCCACAATGGGGATGTCATTGTGTATATGTGAAGCCGAGGGGGAGAATTAAGTACATGTATAAAAAAAAATTAAGGGACCGCCAAATAAAAAGGTACTGAGTTAACAGTACCTTTTACGGGGTTCGTTTTGTCTTTTTCTTTCTTATTCAATATGTTGCATCAAAAAGCATATGATCACGAAAAATCAGCCACTAAATAGTGTGAAAGTATTAGAATTTATTACATGGATAACATTTAATAACAACCAAATTCACATTATACATGAGGTAACGTAAATATACATTTTGTATGGGACAATATAAGGATGGTTTTTGTCCTTAGATATTATACACTTTTCAAACAAAAATTAACTTCGGAGTAATATTCCTCCGTACATTTTAATGTTGTGCTTTTGATGCATAACATTCTCCCAAAATCAAAGATCTAACCAAATTCATCGAAATAATCAAAGGAAGTACTATTCTCTCGAATCAAACGGTTTAGCCCAAATCATCGAATAATAAATCGTAGGGAGTATAACCCTCATTCCCTCTAAAGCACGCGCTTTTCAAAATCATCGATCTTAAAATAAATCGAAGGGAGTAACACGTACACGTTCGAAAGCAAGGATTTAACCCAAATCATCTATAATACCTCGTCAAAACATTCCATTGAGTGTATCGTTCAACCCAAGTCATGTAAAAATAAGTCGTTGGGAGTAACATTCCTCCCAAACCATGAATTAAACCAATATCACAGAAAAATAAGTCTAAGAGTGTAACATTCCTTCCAAAGCATAGTTTTAACAAAAATCATCCTGAAATAAATCGTAGGGAGTAACATTCCTCCCAAACCATAGATTTAACCAATATCACAGAAAAATAAGTCGTAGGGAGTAATACTAAACCATTGATCTAACCAATATCAAAGAAAAATAAATCGAAGGGAGTAACATTCCTCCCAAACCATAGATTTAACCAATATCATCGAAAAATAAGTCGTAGGGAGTAACATTCCTCCCAAACCATTGATTTAACTAATATCATCGAAAAATAAGTCTTAGAGAGTAACATTCCTTCCAAAGCATAGTTTTAACAAAAATCATCCTGAAATAAATCGTAGGGAGTAACATTCCTCCCAAACCATGGATTAAAGGGACTTGGACACGATTTGAGATCAAAAATTTTATTTTATTTTTTATTTATAAAATGGTTTATTGGTGCATTTTAAATGATTGACCAAAATATTAAATGTTAACGTCAAGTTACAAGCGAGATACAGAGGTAAGAATTGATAGCTATGTAAACAAAGCTCGAGTCTTATAGTTGTTTACAAAAAATGTAATGTAGAGAATTACCATTTCTTAGACAAACTGACATGTAAAAAAACAATTTAAACTAATTCAATACCTTGTTAAAAACTATTATCAACCAAAGAAAGTCACATTAGATTGAAATACAAGAATACAACGATGATGTAAAAAATGACGATATTCGAGCTTTGTTTACAAAACAAAGAATTATAAACTCTGTATCTTGCTTATAACATGATATATTTGAGTTTCAAATTTTGACATAGCATTATAAACTTCTATATTTATCCGTATAAACATTGAAAATGGAAAAATAAAATTTGAAAATTTTAAGTCAAATCGTGTCCAAGTCCCTTTAAACCAATATCACAGAAAAATAAGTCTTAGAGAGTAACATTCCTTCCAAAGCATAGTTTTAACAAAAATCATCCTGAAATAAATCGTAGGGAGTAACATTCCTCCCAAACCATAGATTTAACCAATATCACAGAAAAATAAGTCGTAGGGAGTAATATTCCTCCCAAACCATGGATTAAACCAATATCACAGAAAAATAAGTCTTAGAGAGTAACATTCCTTCCAAAGCATAGTTTTAACAAAAATCATCCTGAAATAAATCGTAGGGAGAAACATTCCTCCCAAACCATGGATTAAACCAATATCACAGAAAAATAAGTCTTAGAGAGTAACATTCCTTCCAAAGCATAGTTTTAACAAAAATCATCCTGAAATAAATCGTAGGGAGTAACATTCCTCCCAAACCATAGATTTAACCAATATCACAGAAAAATAAGTCGTAGGGAGTAATATTCCTACTAAACCATTGATCTAACCAATATCAAAGAAAAATAATTGCAGGGGGTAACATTCCTCCCAAACCATAGGTTTAACCAATATCATTGAAAAATAAGTCTTAGGGAGTAACATTCCTTCCAAACCATTTTTTAAAACCAAGATCATCCTGAAATAAATCTTAGAGAGTAACATTCCTCCCAAACCATAGAATTAACCAATATCACAGAAAAATAAGTCGTAGGGAGTAACATTCCTCCCAAACCATTGATTTAACTAATATCATCGAAAATTGAAACGTAGGGAGTAAATTTTCTTCTAAACCAATTTTTTAAAAATATATCATCGAAAAATGAATCGTCGGGAGTAAATTTCTTTCCAAACCATTATAGTTTTTAACAAAAATATCCAAAAACTAGACACGATCTCGTTGCGAGCAACGAGGAGGTCTTCCGTCCGATTTTTAGAAGGAAATAACACATCATCGACTTTGATTTTCGGCAACAAAACGTGATATGGAAAAAGGAGTGAAGTAATAATGCTTTATTGTATCGGTTTTTATAAGTTCTCTTACATTGCTTTTTTAAATATTTGCATTTCTGCCAATTAAGATAGAAAAGATTAAACTTGTTTACCTCTGGTCCCTAAAAACGCTAATTGGGTAACGTAAGAGAAAATCATTATATTGTTAGGATATATAAACGTATTTTACCTTGTTTTTTAATGATCGTATTTTACTTTAGCTTTAACAACCTTTCACAAACTGGGTCTCATTAAAGGGTTACAGATAAAAGATTTTATAGTCCTTTGGTCCCCTAATTTAAGGGTCCAGCCCCTTTTTCTTGATATCAAATGAAAGGACATTTAATTCTAAACAAATTTGTTCAACAAGTGTTTAGAAATTCGTTACCGTTCTGGAGATATATGAGAAAGAAGGTTTTAGGGACCGATCCCTTATCTCATTAAAGGGGCCGTTTGGCGAAATTTTGAAGGTTTGCATATTGTTAAGAACATTATTTTGAACAACTTAGCTTCTGTACTGCATTTTAAATTATTTTTTTGTTTCTGTGATATGAGTGATCAAAATGTTAGACTTTTGGTCCTTAGAAACCCTCATATTTGGTTCTAAAAGATTTCAAAGAATATGTCTCAGTAAAGGGCTTCAGATAAAAGACATTAGAGCCCTTTGGTCCCCTAATATGATAGACCAGCCTCTTTTTCTTGATTTCAAATGAGATATAAACTTTTGTTACATTACATGTCTTAACAAAATATTCAATCTAAAACTGTGTATCAATGCTTAAAACAAATAAAAAGAAAGACAAATAAGCCGGAAAAAGATTTTTTACTAGTATGTTGAACCTATGTTAACAAAAACCGGGCACGAGCCTTGCTAACATGACAAAGAATTGCAAGCCCTGTATCTTGATAATAACTCTACGAATGACTCTCAAAAGTTTTTATGATCATTAGAAATGCATTTCTATAGCATTGTAAGTAATGAAAACATTAAAATAGAAATTGACCAAAATCGTGACCATGCCCCTTTAATCTCATTTTTTGGGTCCAAGCGAGCTTCGACCCCTTTCAAGTCAGATCAAAATGAAAACAAAATTACAAATCCCCGATCTTTTGTCTTCTATAGCTGAGAGTTTGAATTCAATATCCAGGGACAAACCACCCTTCTAGAAATCGCTAAAACGTCAATTTCTTAATAAAGGAAATGATGATATCAATATAACCACTATCTATTAGGTCTAAATGTTTCATAAAAATCGGTAGAGCCGTTTCTGTAATATCGCGTGCACAAAATATGTAAGGAAACAAAAGAACCTTTCTCTCTTGGTCGCTTGTTTGAGGAACCATTCCTTTTTTCTTGATACTGAATAAAGGGTTTATAATTCTAAACACAATTTGTTCATCAAGTCTTTAGAAATTCGTTCTTGAGAAATCTGGTATATATTTGGACTCTTTTAGGTCCTAAATTGTAATCTCAATTGAATCTTTTTTAGCATAAGAAGTTCAAAAGTTTGTCAAAGAATTCATTTTTATACATGATTTCATAAATAATCCGAAATACTGTTTTGAACCACATTTGTTAGTCGTAAATGTTAATTTTTTGTTCTACAATACAGATGAGAAAATTATAACATATGTAAATATCATTTGCAAGATCTCGAAATGAAGGTGAGCGGTAAATTTATCAATTTTAAAATTATATGCAGATCTTTGCAAATCGGATATCGACAATTGTGAATTTAATTAGAATGCTTGGTAAACATTACTAGTACCCTCCTGAATTGGGCTTTTACTTGCAGTGAGTATTTACATGTAGAATGAATGCCCACAATATTTAAGACTTAATTGCTGTCGAAATCTTTATTTTTTGGCGGAAGAAGGAGTTGAAACACAGTTAATATTTATTTTCTGGAATTGATGTTCAGAATTAATGCATCGTGGTAGCTGTAGTATGTTGACATTTTTACCACTTCTGCCTTTAAAGATGTTGACACATATACATGGTCTAAAATAGTAGCTCCCTCTGTTGTTTTGAAATCAACAATCTGTTTACAACCTTTATTAATCATGAAATTCTGAATAGGGCCTGCAGACGTTGCATCTTCGTTGAAATCTCCAAGACAAACAAAGAATTTATATTGAGATCTGTAATACGCAATCACTTTTTCGAGTTGCGCTAAAAACTGAGGAACATCCACAGGGTTCTGGCGATAGACAACGATAACTGCTATATTTTCTGGCAAACATTTTACACAAATACCCTCCACATTCTTTAAAGGAAGGAAACTGACAACTTTGTTTAGTGTGGTTTGGTTAATGTAAACAGCTACTCCACCACCTTTAGAGGCACGTAATTTTGAAACTTGGGTATTGGTATCGTCATATGAATCTTGCCTATTTGTTGGATAGAAATTGAAATTTGTCCAGATCTTAGCCAAGTCTCTGTTAGGCAGATACTATCTGCATCTTTGCATCGGCTTTCCTTTAAGAGATCTCCGAAATGTTTACCGAGACTTTGAATGTTGTGAAGATAAATTTTAATGCCAGTCTGAGATGTTTCAAAGTTTGGTAGTTTTAATTTCGGCATTCTCTGCAATGCTGCGTTGACTTCTGGATCAACGTATATCTTTTTTTGCAATACTTCTGGTTTGTTCGATTCAATGAATAATCCTGCTTTGACGTTACTCTACTCAACGCAACATAACCCTGTCCTGGTGAAAATGTTCGGTCTAAATTAACTACCACCTTGTCAACTGTCATTCCTTGTACTTTATGAGCTGTACAAGCCCAAGCCAATCGTAATGGAAACTGGTGTCGAACAACATTTTTTGTTTTTTGCTCAGGAATATCCTCTTGGACTTTTTCAATAAGAACAAGGTTTCCATTTTTACTTTTCTGTCCAGTTTTCTTCCCAACATTTATATTTTCAAACAGTACTCCCACTGCAACAACAGTATTTTGTGCATGTCTTTGACCATAAACAAATTTTGCTACAGTGCCCATAACTCCATTTACAAGGCCATCATCTACATTGCTGTTTCTTGTGAGCATGACCTTTGCACCGAGACCCAACAATAAGGTGCTTGGAAGACTATCTGTTCTAGACCTACTGATAGGTTTGCTTCTGAGGATGAGTTCGCCAGTAGTTCTATCTTTTGTTAAGTCTTGAGCATTTATTTCAACAAGATCTTCACATTTCCTCCTGAGCATTGACAAGTTATAGGCATTGACTTCATCTTTTGTTGAGTAGACGTGGAGAACATCTTCAGGTCCCTCTCGTACACATTCATTTAGGATAACGTTGGTTGGTTCTTCCAATTGTTCTTTTAATTCTTTAGTTCGAAGTGTATTCAATGCATTTGCAAACGGTATGTCATCACGTTGTCTCAGAATTTCTTTTTACTCCACAAGTTTGAAAAGGTCTACCCAATAATCAAAAGGATAAAGAGCGTTGTCTTTATAAAGTCTTTCATCTTTGCGCTGCTTCACAGGTGGAAGTTGATAGAAATCTCCCACAGCTATCACTGACACTCCTCCAAATGGTTCCTTGCATATCTTTATCTGTACTAATCTTTCATGAACATAGTATAATAGTTTTTTGTACACCATTGAAATTTCATCAATAACCAAAATTTGCAGATCTCCAAGTTGAACTCTCATTTCACTTAGACTCTGCTCTCTCAGTGGTTCATAAGGCAAAGACATATGTTTTGGCAGTGAAAATAAATGGTGAATTGTATTGCCTCCAATGTTAAATGCAGCCGTTCCTGTAAATGCTGCAAGAAGCATTGAAACACTGTCAGGAGTAGGCATTGTTTTTCCAAGTAAACGTGATGCCTCATAATGTATGGCTTTAATTAAATGACTTTTGCCTGTTCCCGCTCCACCAGTTATGAAAATGTGCAATAATTCAGGTTTTTGTCCGAAACTCTTCTTCAAACACCACTCACGCACCAAGTAAAATACTTTCATTTGAGTGTCGTTCAAATTTTGAAGAATATTTATCATTTCTTCTTTTGACTGTGTATCCTGTTGTATGTTGTAGAGAATATCAAAATTAGTTTCTGGTTGCATGTCTGGCAATTCTTCAGCAACATTCAAATTCAGATCAGTTCTCTCTGCAGAACATTCGTGTCTCATTAATTCTGTCTCAGGACAGAGGTTAGCCCAAGCATCTTCTGGATCTCCAATGTTTTCAAAATTATCCTCTGCTTCTTGATCTGCTATTGCATCTTCATTCTTTGCATACCGTAGTCTGTTCATGTCAACAATTGACTTGACCGATTGTAACTTTTGCTTTCCTGAGATTTGAACATGTCCATTTTCGTAAAATGTCTCATACAATTCAAAACCTGGGGGTTTCAATTGATTAATACACCAGTGAGGCAAGAACAGCTGTAACAAAGACTGGTAATATTTCTCTGACATTTTATCTGGGTTAAACCTTGGGTATCTTATTATTGCTGGTTTTGTACGTGTTCTCTTTTGAATGAAACCTTTCGAATTTTGCAGTTCAAATACATTTTCATTGTGAGTCTTTGAAACCTGGGATTTAGCGAGTACTCTAAATTCTGAGCAAAATTCTGCCAGGCACATTTTTTGAAACAATGGTTCATTTGGCCGGCTTTCATATCTTTCAACAATATTTGTCATCCAGATATCTTCTTCATCGTTGTCTTCGTCAAGATTCCCTTCATTTACCTTGTTCTGCTTTTTTTAAGTTGAGACAATGGTTTTGTCAGTCTAGTGGGATTGTCTCCTATTGGTACAAATACTACTTTCCTTGAACATTCTTTCATTTTCAAGTTACATACGCGATAGACAGCCTCTTGTGCGCTGACTTCTCTATGATTCAAATAAGCAGAACCAATTTTCTTCAGGGTTGTACGAGCACTTTTATTACCTTCTTCTGCCTCTATTTTGGTTTGTTTCAACACCATTCCCATTTCTCTCTCCGACTTTGATATGTAAGAGATAATGTAAACGATGCAACTAAACGGATCTAAGACAAACTGTATGTCCATATTGGCATCCCAGCATTTTAAAAGGCACGGATTGTACTGATTGATCCAAAGTTCACGTGGGTTTCTTTTAAGAACAACTGACCTCTTTTTTGCTAATTGTCTCTGTGCGTCTATGTACTGTTCTTGTTTCAAATCTATTCGTTTAAAAATATCTTCTGTATTTTCAGATTCGTTTGATCCATCTTGTACTTCACTCCAAACTCGCAACAATATTTCTTTAGCATTTGATTGCTCCTGTTTTCAATCGGTAGCTTCTGCATCATCTTGCAAGTTGTCATCATCATTTGGAGAATTTATAAAGGTACATACAGATGGAGGTCTAGGAAAGTTAAATCTACAATCTGACCCCCTTTTCCTGCAAGACTTTGAGTGTTTTCTGCTGTGTTGTTGTACAGCTAAAATCACATCTCTTAGATCCAAATCTTCATTCTCAGAGGGCACTGCGCAGCTAACATATTTGTCAAAAAATTCACAAACCGCGTCTTCTCCATCTTCATCGAGTTTCGGGGCATTTTCTACCCAATATAAACAATGCATGTGAGGTGACCCTCTTTGCTGAAATTCGACTCTTTGGAAAAAATCTGATATTTTCCCAATTGGCTCTGATGGTGAAAAAATCACTTCTGTCTGAAAAACGTGAAATTTATGCTCAAACATTCTTGCAACGGTAACGGGATTGCTTCTTAGCACCTCATTTTTTTCAGACTAGTCCAAAACACACGTATCTCTTAAATCATTGTGTTGTCTCAATATTGTTGCAACTGCATCATTCCATCTGTGTTCTGCAGCTGAAAACGAGCAAAACCAAGTTGGTATTCCTAACTGTCTTAGCATAGCAAATAGATCTTTTTGAGCAGCTGACCAAAATGCTGGCGTTCCCCGTATCGGTTGCATGAATCGCAAAGCCTCATCATTTTTCATCAACTTTGAAAGTAATTCAGGGTTTTGTACCATATCTGCTGTCATATTGTGACCACTGAGTATGCCTTTGACCGATTTTCTGATTGATATTTGCGTTTTCTCTATTACTTGATTCAAATCAGACATATACTGACTGAAGAAAATATAACTGGTGTCTTTTGCAAATCTGTCATCTGAATTCATAAGGCGGTTGTTAAAATATCTTGACAGTGTTATTCTTGTGTCTCTCTTGTCATTCCACGAGAAGTGTCCACTAGGGAAATGGTATGGAAATGTCTTTGCCTCATTGCCTTGTGTTTGCAACATCCTTACTGGATTGTTTCCTTCTGCTGGAGCGATATTATAAATATCATCAAAGTAATGATCAAGAACTTCTTGTGCGATATCAACTGGTTGTAAACAGGTATCTGTTGCAATGTGTTCTTCATCATCTTTTGAAAAGATATCAGCACTTTCGACCATTTCCTGACAACTGTCATCGGATTGTTTCCAGTTTGTGTCAATTGTTACATTTTCATACCATTCATTGTTCCGTTTCAAAAATTCTAATGCATCTGATACGTGCTTTGGGTTAACGAATTGATATTCGATGTAACCTTTGTAGTTCAATTTTCTCTTTAGTTTGACTTTCAGCAGCAGATCTTCTCCAGGTTTCAATGGTAAACTTGTAACTTTTCTTAGATCGGATGGTACACATACAACTGGCCCATGAATGTTTTTTTGACTCCCGTGTGGTAAAGCCATTACTTTCATAAACGGAATGTGTATTCCAATCAGATGTCTCTCAAGGCTATTTAATCGTTTTAATTCCTCTGGGATTTCTTCAAGCGCCATTTTGTTTACTGCTGCTTCTGCTGGAGTGATTTTCCTGTGACATGTAAAACAAATCCATAACTTAGACTTGATGCAATTTTCTGGACATGTCTCTATGCATGTGTGGCAATGTTTATCCTGAATACATAATTCAGCAACATTTCTTGCTTGGTCATTTTTGGCATATGAGTGTCGATCACATCTCTGGACTTGATTTTGAAACATGAGCCGATCACAACAGCAACACGAATAATCAATGCCTTGCATAGCCTTTTCTTTAAACGCTTTCACAATTCCTTTTTCATTTTTCAATTTAGATTGTTTGGCACTTCTCTGATTTTTTACACTCTCCTTTTTTAGTGCTTTAACTCTTGGATTGGAATCATATTGATTTCTGCTAGAAACTTTTGTTTTTGACCTATATATCTCATCTTCTTCATATCTTTTAGCTGCAGTTTTAAGTTTTTTTCCTCTAAAGTTTTCATTTGTCCTGTATCTCTTTGAACTCTCAGAAATAACTTGCTCTCTGTATAGTTCATCTGACTTATACTTTTGCTTAATTTGGCTCTTAACATTTTCTCTGTGTTTAGCATGGATCCGATTCATATTTTCGAATACTTCTCAATTTAGTGTCAGTTCTGTATTTTTCATCAGAAGCATATCTTTCCAAACTTTTTCTCTTAAAAGCTTCCTTATACTCCTCGTCTGCTGTATATCTATCAGTAATACTTTTATTGCTTCTGATTTTCGTTTTGTTTTGATACTCAATATCATTATGGTATCTTTGTTTGCTTAGCAGTTTCGCATTAGCTTGGAATTTTTCACCGTTTAAATATTTTTCAGAAGACGATTTCAGTTTCTTGTCTCTAAATTTTAAATCTTCCTGATATCTTTTCCTTAAAGATTCTTTTCGTTTCTCCACATATCTAGTCTTGTTCTCCGTTTCTGGTAATGTTTGTCTGATTCCTCGTAAACGCATTCGATTTCGGTATCGCTTTTCATACTCATTTACAATTTCATCATTTTGCTTTTGTGTCATGTCTGACTCTTGCCCATTTACTGAAAGGACGACATTGTTATGATTTTGCTGGTGGTGGTTTAAATAAATTGCACCAGTTTTGCTTTGCTCTGAAGGTTCTACATCACTGACTGAAAATCTGATCCAACGCTCTCCAGAGAATGTATATATATATCAACATTCAGTAAGTGAGCTGTAGCAAATATTTCAACCTGAGTAGCCCACGTTCCTGTTTGTGACATGTTGGATGATGATTTAAGATGATTATCAATAGACTGTTCACCATTTGTGAATGGTTCAAATAACTCTTTGTTTTCAGTAATATGCTGACAGACAGCACTGCGCATTACGTTGTAAAAATCCTCCGAATTTGTAAGGCAGAAAGAGACAGCTCTAAAATAGCAGTTGCCATCACCTAAAATCTCTTTTTCCTGTCTTGGTGTTGTCATAGTTGATATAGAAAACTGTGTTGCAGCAGAATCGCTAATGTAAGGTACATTCACCTTTTGACAAAGGTTTTTTTTCAAGCTGGTAGTCAGAGGGGTAAAACTGAACTGTAACTGATCTTGGGCGATAAAAATCAAATCATCTTTTCCATCATCAGTTTCAAAAGAACTTTCAACCGGTATATTTGTCTGTTCAAAATGTGTAACGATATCTCCTGTCTTATGCAAACTGCTGTCATTTCCTATGTAGTTCATTTTGCAGGAAACACCAGTCAAATTACATTCAACACTTTTTGAATATCCCATTGAAAGTGCTAGATTTTGAATATGTGAAAATACTTCTTCTACACTCTGAAGCAAAACTCTTGTGCTCTTTCCAAATATACTTAACATTCCTTCAGTAGACCTGGAGTGGGAGTCAAAAGAAAAGAAGCCATTTTGTAATTTTCCTATTAGCAAAGTATTTCCACCAAAGCAGACAAAATAGCCGTCAGTGTCTGTAAGAGCAATCTGAATTGCTTCATCAAGTGGTAATGCATTAAATGCTGCATAATTTATCCCATCATCAGCGATTATAACACTTGCAAGTGACTCATTTGCATGAAATTCATACGACTGGTTGAAACATTCAAAGAGGTGTGGCAATTCTTCGACAAGCAGGTACCTATCACTAATGGACGAGCTTCGTTGCAAAAATGTGTACAATTCATCTCCAGTCATCAAAACTCTATCCATATCCATTGTTGTCCAATTTTTTGCATTTTTAAGTTTGTGATATGCCAATCCTGCCAGACAATTTGCAACACATTGTGTTCCAGAGTTTTCAAGAAATAATGGATCAGCTTGATGAAATGAACATTGAACAGAACAACTTATTTGATTGTTTCTTACATTTAATGTCTCCAAACACTGACCTGCATTTGTTTTATCCACGTTACCTTCAACATAGTTTTCTGCATTTGTTCCAACTAATTTGTCTTCAAAGTCACCTTCAGAAATTGATAGTGTTTCATTCATATCATTCTCATATTCTATTTCATTGTTTTTCATATATATCATTGTTTTCCTTTCAGTTTCCTTTTTGTTTACCGTCAAGTAGCCCTCATCTTTTGTTTTCCTGCTGGTCCCTCCATACATAGAGGTTTCCAGCTGCGCCTGACCTGCTGGTCCAGACACGTGCACGGTGTCCGGTCCAGGTGCCCTCGGTGGAGCACAAACCCTTTCTAGGGAGTCAGGGGACGGTGCCTTGTCCTGCTCACGGACAAACAGACTTCCCCGAGGAGATGGCAACCTCGGGGCAGGTGAATGCATTTTCACTCGAGGCGAGGCCTGCACCCTGGCCAGGGGTTTTTCCTCTTTAGGTGGAAACCCAATAGAACCAAACCCCGGAAGATTACCGGGAGAAGCTGTGATAGCTCCATCCTCTGTCCCGCAGGGGACAGAGGACTCTGACATTATCTGCACTTCTGGGACATCTTGAGGAGCTTGTTTTGTTTGTCTCTGCTGTCTTTTCTTGTCTCTGTCTTTTTCTCGTGGCTTTTTAGCATTTACAGCCCTCTTTCTTTTAGGCATCTTTAATTAAAAAACAAAATTTTTTTTTTACATGAAAATGCATTAATTCTTCATTATGAAATCCAAGTACATGTCAGCATTTCACATTAATTTATTGTTGATATGTAATACACGTGAGAATACTCTAAATCTAGACTTCATGAAAATAGGAGCATCTGGTCAGGAAACATGGAAAGTGCTATCTAAACTTCAGTAATATATCTTGATTGCCGTTCCTGCCGACACGCTGTTGGAGTTCGTTGTTTATAGCATTTGGTCAATTTGGTCAATGACGCACGATGCTAAGTTGAAAAGCAACCACATGGGGTGCCAAGAGAGATTCTTTCTTGAGCTTGTAACAACATAAGTTATGTTATATAATAGGATTTTATTCATCATTGTTAAAGTCATTGAGGGACCACCCAAAATTGCAATAAAATTACTACAACAAAACATTTCCAAAATCAATAGAATAACAAATATAAGCTTTGTTGAAACGTGATCGAGAACTACTTGCAGTTTTTTTTTTTGTTTTGTTTTTTTTTTGTTTTGTGAAAAAGTTTTGTAAAAAAGATCTTCAAAGGTTTATCATTCCGGGTTTAGGACGTTGATATACGTTGATATAACATACACGTACTCTTGTATATATGTTTAGGTCTGTTTGTGGTGATTTAGCAAGGGCATAATTTTTGTTCAGTAATTCAACTGGTTTACGGCCGTTTGATTTACGTCTTCGTCATTTTCTTTCTTGTTGTTTACAAAAGAAAAATGATAATAAATTTATCACATTATTTCAAAACCAGTAAAAGTGCAAAGTGCCCCCCTTCCCCCCCCTCTCTCTCTCTTTCTCTCTCTCTCTCTCTCTCTCTCTCTCTCTCATTATCGTCTTTTTGTGTGATGTGTGTGATGTGAGAGGGACACTTTGATTTACATTTGATTTAACTTGATTTACGTGTATCTCTCTGTCTTAATTTCTCGCTCTGTCTGTCTGTCTCTCTCTCTTTCTCTCTCTCTCTCTCATCAATTAGATCTTAAACAGTTCGTAAAAGTTAGTAATTAACTCATGGATAGACAAACACATGCCAAATGATTAATTCGCGTTTCACACTTTTGTACGGTATTAATTATCATTTGTTGAACAGGGAGAGGTAATTTACATAACTTCTTGAGCAATTAACACAAGCCTACTAATGACCTCGCAAAATGTGCCAAGACCAGACATCCCACTCCTGTGCTAATGTTAGAGAGTCTTGAATTGAACAGAAATTAATCTGTTGTAAAATTCAAAGAATCGACTTGCAAAAAAGTTTTAAGTCCTCTCATGATATCATTCTTATAAAAGAAAACAATTTCCGCTTTTTTTAAAATTTCCATTTGGGGCCTAAAGAGTAGGGAGAAAATATCGCAAGTGTGTGTTTGTGTGTGTGGGTGGGGGGGGGGCGCCAAATGAACCCTTTTGCCAAAAAAAATCCTACATCGGCAAAAAGAATATCGATGCAAACTTCTTAATGAGTTTTGTGGTTCATTTAATATTTTTGTAGGATTTTTGTTTTGGTATTTATTGGTGTTATCTGTTTTATAATAGCGTGAATGGGAGATTAAACAGAATTTAATCTTAATGAAAGGAAACCGGACAAAAGTAATCTAAGATCACTAAACAAATTATGAGTCTTTTTTTTTAAAGTCAATAGATCTTTTTATCACTCGGTTACGACAACGTATATTCTTTTTAAAACAAAATACATTTTTCACTATTTAGTTTTGTCGAAAATATGACACCATATATTTTTATATTAACCGTTATGTTTATTGTTTTTTTTATAGACAAAATGAATATTTTTATACGCAGGGACAATTAATAACATGTAATTAGAACAAGACAAAAATATAACTGTTCAACAGAAAATTTATTTCGTTTTACATCACTTGCTGTGGTGGACATATTACACGGTGTTTTTAAGTAAATAAACACGAAGAATTATTTTTTTAGTATAATATATATTAATTTCAAATGAAAATACAATACCAAATTCTATGTTATGATAATATGACCTCCCCCTAATTTTCATAACTATTAAGTTTTACACTCAAAAGTTTGGACTTAATCGCACTTTTTGTATTTATCGTGTCTACATCGGTATCTTTGCGTGAAAGGCGCAACGGGGAGTGGGATACATGTATTTTATCTCATCAGCGACGTTGCTCTTCTTCATTCGGTTCGCTGCGCAAAACGGATACGGTCATTGAAGATTTAGAAACTTTTAGAAACCACTTTAGGCACCGTAGATTTTAATGACAACTTAAAACATTACTCTGTAACTTACTCCTCCGACAATGTGCTCAATTCATATTTAAAGCTTTAATGATAAGACAAACCAAACTTTTAGGCTGACTTTTATATATGTATTAGAATTGAAAACAGTGACATATAGGTCCGTTGGGCCGGGTGTGACAGCAATATACATTATAATAATATTATTATTATCATATTTCAATGTGTATATGTTCAGTTGAGACACATGTAACTATAATAAAAACTCACAGAAATTCAAAAACTCACAGAAATTTGTACCGTCTTGAAATGTCTGTGTTTTGTGTATTTGTCAAAGAATCATCCCCCCATAACAGTAAATGTGCATCTCGTATAATGTGTACATAACGTAATGTCAATAGCTTATTCAGAAATGAGAATGGGTGAAGCTGTCTATTATATAAATTAAGATATCATGAAAGCCTTTAACAAGAGTTTGGGTAAGGGGGGTGTATCAGTAAGTGAGTTACATGTACATGTATCTTCCCTTGAGTGATCACATTTAATAATTAATCATGGTAAAATAAAGTAATTAAGAAATTGAATTATCATTCATTCATTCATGTCAGATAGTATCATCGAATTGGTGTTTGTTAACTGAGCATTCGGAACATAAGAATCGAAGTGACAAGAATTCTGTGGATTTTATTCATAGTTATGTCCTAAGGGACTCCTGTGGAAGGGAAGGGGGTTGTTTTTAATAAAACATATATACCAGCCATATTTAGTTGATCTATGAAAACATATGTCATATAAACATGAAAGCTACATGTATCTTAAAAGCTAACAAATATGAGGCAATTATTTCCTATCGATGTCCTTGTTGTAAGAATTCAGGTAGGAAGGTGGGGGTCTTTGCCAAATTTTATATATTTTTTACTCCAGATTCAAGGTTAATTGTATGCATATATGCGCATCCTAAAAAGTCTGTATAGGGACAATGATACTCAGGTGACCGTTAAGGCATGTTGCCTTTTTGTTTAAACACAGTTCAATGAAATAATAGAAGTTGTAATGGAAGCTTGAATCTTTTCAGTGCAATAATAAACTCGTGTTTGCGTGTTAAAGATGTTTTCAATGGAATATTGGAGATAATTTTAAAGAAATAAACAGCTAATAAAAATACATGTAATTCATGCACAGATTAAGAAATAATTATTTAAATGAGGCAACTGACACAGCAGGGAAATGGAAATGCTAGGCAAGAAATAGATGTTAAAATATTCTTAAAAATAAAATGTTAAATAATGTATTTATGACGCAGGGAAATTAATCGTTTTTATTAATCTTTACACGATACATAGTTCAAACTTGTGTTTTTATCTCCATCTCTTTTGGTACTTGTGGAAATTCGTGATCTTTTCACCCTCTTTGCAGAAATGTTTGCAATTTATGCGCATGCAGTGTGGAACGAAAGGCTGGGCTAGCAGTGTGTACTGTATATATGCTGTCTATAATTATTAAATTTAAGCGATAAATTGAGAATATTTAGATTTTACAAAGCGTAATTTTGCAAAGTTTATACTTTCAACTTAACAAGAAAATTCATTAAGTTACGAGAAAACTGTCATTTCATTGTATTTGCGCAAAATAAGCTGTAGTGTCTCCTTAAATATTGAAGTTCCATGGGTCTTAAAACAGCTTCACAAAGCGATCTATTAGGAGCGGATCAAAGATTTGATTTTATTTAGATTGAAGAAAAACCATGAACACAGTTTCTTTAATCATTTTGACATAATTAGGTTTGCCCCATCATATTCATTTCGTTGTAGCATATTCTACTTAAAGAAGCTCCAGTCTGTTTGTATGAAGTTTGGAATTTCTTTATACACGTACCTTGTTAGTCAAAGTTGTGTTTATTCACACATATTGACATTGATAAAAATTATTGTATTTACATTTGTGGATTTGTTGATCTGTTAAGGAGGCTGAATGGCCAATACTGTTACATGTGTTAATACCTTACAGTTTTAGATAATTATGATTTTGATTAATCTAGATGAATAGTTAATTTAGAATGAAGTAAATGCTAAGATTATTTTTTTTTTAGGTTATACTAGAAAATGACGATATAATCACACTGAATTTGAAAGGACTATATTCTGACAGCATACCTATTACAGATGCAATACGTTCATCTCGCTCAAAGTTTATGGATTGGTTCCGTGTATATCAGGTTGCTATATACTGAAATGTTTACAAATCAAACGCATGTATCTTGACTTCGAACCAATAAGCTAACAATATTTTTTGGGCTTTATGCAGAAAAACAATGACATATAAGTGCCATTTCCTTTCGCATTTTCCTTATCAAATTAATACAACTATAGTTATTATGCTCTATTTTGACGCAAACTTCAAAGAATAAAACTATGGAACAAATGGGTAAAAAAGATAGTCAGAAGAGTTTGGCGACTGCAGTTGACTTATCTGAGGAGAGTTCATCAGTCGACGGAAGTGAGACTAATTTAGAAACTGACAATGGCATGAATAATGAAGCCAGTTTGAACGATAACTGTACTGAGGCTAGTTTAGCAGTCGACAGTGAAAATATTCAGACGTCTGGAGCTGTAGACAAAGATGTCCTGAAGAAGTTATTGTTTGGTACGTCTCACACGCTAAATCTTATCCATTTACTAGTAATACATTCAAGGTGTAGTCTAATCAAATATTTCAGTTATTCTTTCACCTCACTGACGTCGGAAGCAAATTGAAAGTGTGTGTGTGTGGGGGGGGGGGGGGGGGGGGGCTATACTAATCCTCAGAAATATTGAAAAAAAACTAGTTCCCAAAATCATGAAAATCCTAATCCGTTGGGGGGGGGGGTTTACCTTTACTTCCAAAAATAAATTTTTTACCAACCCAAATTTTTCCCCCAAGTCATGAAATTCCTAATCCGTGTGTGTGTGTGTGTGGGGGGGGGGGGGGGGGATTAAGATGCCTATTACTCCAACTTCTCAATCTTTCAATGTAAATTTAGGAGCAATTACATTTTCCGTGAGAAAAAGTGGGGGGGGGGGGCTAAACCCTCTATGCTGCTATGTGCCTAATGGTTAGGTCTAAATTTGCAAAAAAACTAGCCCCCCCCCTTCCGACGCCTATGTACCTGATTAAAATGATAATTTATCTATAAAGGATATTTTGTTAATGTACGTACTTTTTCGTCACGTTTTACTTAATACTTTTTTGTAATATATTGTAGGCTCTCAAATTCCGGTACATGTGTCAAATCTCATAGCGCCGTCGGATGATATCCAGGTACGCTCTTTGGATAATAAACATGTGGAAAATGTTTATTCAAACATTAAAAGAGCCCATAACCATTATACCACACTAATCGGTGTCCTAAAAACAGAAGTAGAGAATATCGAGGCTCTGCAACATCCTCATACGGCAGAAATTGAGGTAATTGGAGGAAACCATACAAGAGCAGCCTTGCAAAAACTGCAACGAGAAGGGCACATCGAAGAAAATCACTGCGCGCTTGTAAATGTATACAGGAAACTTACAGTTGTTCAAACTTTGCATCTTGGAGTCATGCACAATGAAATGCACGAATTCTCTAGGAAAATGTCTTTCCAAGAGAAAGTAATTCTGTTTAGAAAGCTGAGGAATGAA
This sequence comes from Magallana angulata, assembly GCF_025612915.1. Lineage (NCBI taxonomy): Eukaryota > Metazoa > Mollusca > Bivalvia > Ostreida > Ostreidae > Magallana > Magallana angulata. The sequence continues at coordinate 40,100,589 of NC_069113.1, read as the reverse complement.
GATAGGATAGATGCAAAGAAACCAAGACAAAGCGTAATTGAGTGGCGAGGGCGTGTGGCAACGGTCATGAACAAAACAGTAAGTATTTATGGAACGCCAAATTAACATATATTCAAATATTTGTACCTATCTTCAAATAATTGCACCTATCTTCAATTAATTGTACCTATCTTCAAATCATTTGAAGATAGGTACAATAGGTACAATTATTTGAAGATAGGTACAATTGAATTAAAGATAGGTACAATTGATTTGAAGATAGGTTCAATTCAGACATATCTACAAAGGATTTGAAGATAGGTACAATTCAATTATACCTAGGTTCAATTCGTTTTGTGTATTGTTGAAAATAATGAACGCTCCCTTGAAGACATTTCAACATGGGAGGGAAACGAGGGAAGCACCAACATCGAAGATGAAAGAAGAAATAAATATATATATATGTGTGGGCAATATATTTGCAAAAGGCATCATTTACTTATTAAATTATACATGTATATCAATAAGTAAGCCAAAAACATGTATACCCGAATACCCCAAAAGTGACGGAGTTAGGGCAGTGACGTAGTTAGGGTCACTATATACCTAAATAAAAAACTGGCTTTATTTTTTTCTATAATTTATCAAAGAATGTATAATTCAGTTGATAATCACTCTATTTATTAAAGCGGTAACAATTATTATGAGTTTTTGTTTGTTTTAAGGCTCAATCTTTCGAAAAGTTGACAAAATCATATTGCCTATTTTATCATCCCGATCCCGATTTTATTTCGCGCCAGTTGTGACGTAACGGAAATGACGTACTATACAGGGAGTATTCATTATTGCCAATATTTTAGTAATTGAAGATAGGTTCAATTCAATTGTACCTATCTTTAATTCAATTGTACCTATCTTCAATTCATTGCATTTGTACCTATCTTCAATTCAATTGTACCTATCTTCAAATGAATTAAAGATAGGTATAATTGAATTGTACCTATCTCTAATTCAATTTGAAGATAGGCACAATTGAATTGAAGATAGGTACAATTGAATTGAAGATAGGTACAATTGAATTGAAGATAGGTACAATTGAATTGAAGATAAATACAATTATTTGAAGATAGGTACAAATATTTGAATATATGTTAATTTGGCGTTCCATAAGTATTAGCATATTTGTCATTTAAGGAACACTGTTCAAATGATAACTTGTAAATTCATACTTCATTTTGCACTCAATTCAGAAAGCCGAAATCAAAAACTCCTACAGGGTTCATTTGAACCTAGCAGCCCAGGAAGAAGAAGTATGGGAATGTTTGAAAAATGCTTTTGAAGCATGTAAAGGAGGAAGGGTCAAAGGAATAAAGACAAATGACGAGTTTTCGCAGTACAACTTTTTCCACTTTTCAAAGTTAAAGAACGTTGATGATAGAAAAAAGCTATTGATGGACTTGGCAGATGGAAATATCAACATAGAAGAGTTTCGGAAAAAAACAAAAGGATCAGGGTAATAGAAAAGCTTCAGCAGCTTTTTTTTTTCAAATTGATACATATATTCCCAATTTTATGTTATTTGTCATAAAATATACTCTGCTTCTATTATAGAATACAGCGTGTACAAAAGAGAAATATCAGCAACGACAGTAAAAAGAAAACAAAAGTATCCGAAATGAAGTAAGCATACAGTGTTTAGTCATCTTTAAGTTCGTTATTTTATTCATTGAACTTAATTTCAAATATTTTTATTTCGAAAGCGTTAAAATGAAGAATACAAGGAGAAATACGAATTATTTGTTACATGTTGATTTTTTAAAAGTCAGGTACACGGAGTTAATGAGTTTATTTCCCCCTTATTATAAAACAATAATGTAAAGTTTTCTTTGATTCTTTATGTTACGAGTATAAATGTAGCACTTTTCTTCTATGATTAAGGGGAAATGAAGACCAGTTACAGACAGGAGAATTGATGGAACAAGAAGAAGACGATTTGGAACAAAACGAAGAACCTAGGTATATTAAGAAAATCATTTAAGGTACATGTACCTCACTACACCTTAACTTATATTTTTTAAGACACTTCTTCACAAGATGGTTATTTCAGGTCTTTGTTAAATTTGTTTGTACCGAGCAATGTTGGTGAATATCGTCATAGCTCAGTGGTTAAAGTATCGGGCTTGTGAATCACTTAATTTCAAATATTTTTATTTCGAAAGCGTTAAAATGAAGAATACAAGGAGAAATACGAATTATTTGTTACATGTTGATTTTTTAAAAGTCAGGTACACGGAGTTAATGAGTTTATTTCCCCCTTATTATAAAACAATAATGTAAAGTTTTCTTTGATTCTTTATGTTACGAGTATAAATGTAGCACTTTTCTTCTATGATTAAGGGGAAATGAAGACCAGTTACAGACAGGAGAATTGATGGAACAAGAAGAAGACGATTTGGAACAAAACGAAGAACCTAGGTATATTAAGAAAATCATTTAAGGTACATGTACCTCACTACACCTTAACTTATATTTTTTAAGACACTTCTTCACAAGATGGTTATTTCAGGTCTTTGTTAAATTTGTTTGTACCGAGCAATGTTGGTGAATATCGTCATAGCTCAGTGGTTAAAGTATCGGGCTTGTGAATCGCAGATCATCAGTTTGAATCTGCCTGCAGCCTGGGGCTTTGCTCACATTTACTGAATTCAATTTTTTAAAGATATCTTTTCTTATTAAAAATTGTATATTTGTTCGCTTATTTAACTTACATACTTCTTATTAATCGTGGTATCTCTCATTATCAAGTTATTTTCTGTTGAATTAAGAAACTATTTCAAGGTGTAGTGAGCTAACTTATTGTGATAATGGAACAAATACTAATAATCAGAATATGTGTGTGTGTGTATCTATGTATAAAATGTCTTTAATCGATGTTACTTTTTTATCATCATCATTGTTTTAAAGCCTAAACAGAACTGCCGAGCTGATGAAAGAAAACAAATCAATGAAGGAGAAGCTTAAACAGGTCGAGACCACTATATTTTGTGACGTCGGCATAAATTTGCATACTAAATTAGCCATCTGTTTACTATTATCGACAAACCAATCAGATGAATGAGTTGCAAGGCATTGTGGGCTACTACAAGTTTCAGTGTATACAAAGCGTATTGAAAATATATAGCATTTTGAATTGTCCTTTGGAAACTCATTTTGAATGATTTTTCAGAATTTATGAAATTAATATGGACAATTATGTCTGAACTTTAATTTCTATGCTCACATTTAAAAAATATTGCATATGAGGACTTATATCAACCTATTTAAATACCCCATTTTCAATGTTCAAAAGAGAGGTACGTCCTATAGAATTAGAAGCAGCGAGTACCGTTTTTCACGTGATATCCCATATTTAAGACAACATTATTAGAATGCGCGTTGATATTTTCTTCAGAGACATTCATCAGAATGCCTAATTAACGGACAAAATTAATACTAAATGCTGCACAGCTTGCGCTTCTGCGTTTGTATATTTGTGCATTTCTACTACCGTGGCTATTCACGTATGTTAAAAATGTACAGTTACCTGTATTTATTTCTAGTGCACAATGATAAAGTCACCAATACACAACTGTGCAGTTTTTTCATATCAAAACCTGTTCGTTCTTGTATGCGTATTTTTGTCAGTCGTTTGATACTGATCATTTTTGAAGCAACAATTGATCAACTAAAACAACAGTATTTTTCAATGTGAGCATGGAACAAAGTTAATGGTACGTAATCTTTCCCTTTTTACCTTCTAAAGAAAAATTCAAGATGTACAAACTTTCCGGCAAGCAATTAAATATTGTGAATAAAACAGACAAAAACCACGTGCGTCTTTTGGATCGTAAACACGTTGTAGACCGTCATGCATTGCAACTCATTCACTGGATTGGAGAATCTGTTTGACGAAAATACTGTCACGTGTTAAATAATGCTATCCATATAAGGTAGTGTACCCGACCTGTTAAACTCAAGACAAAGTTGTTATTAGAGGTACTTATTGATAGAAAAAAAACCCTCTCTGTACTTGTGTGAATTTGACTAATTTATTTCTAAACTGAAAATATTAATTATTTATTAACTACTAGTATATTTGATAAACAAAACTTAATATGGAAACGTACGCACACGAATATGTATATCAGTTATAAGTAATACTATCTTTGTTGAAATGACGTTTTTTTTATATCTTAAGAATGAATGCAATTTAATATTTTAAAAATATAGATGAGGAACATATCTTTCGTTATATAGATGATCGGGAGCTATTAATTACTTAACACTTTGCAAAATTCATAACAGAAATAAAGAAGATAGCTCAAAAGCAGAGTGTTATAGTAAAAAAATGCATATCAAATACATGATCTCTATTTTCTTTCAAATAAAACAGAAAAACAAGGAGATTGAAAAATTAAATCTGACAATTAAAGAACAGGAAAAAGAAATCAGGAATCTTAAAGTAAGTTTAACTGTTACTTACTTATCATTTATTGTGAAACTAATTTACATGTGTTATGTACATGTCTTGTGCAAATAAAGAATAATAATAATAATGTACGTCTAATACTCTTAGGGCGGTATGGCAATAGGTTAGCTGCACGTCATGAGTTCGAATACCGCTGCATGGCGCTTTTCTGATCTATACATTTCATAAAAACTTGTTAAGTCAAATATTGTAATATTTGAAAATTATAAACTGGTTGTAGTAAAAAATTATAATGTACTTTTTTTTACATTACTATCAACAGATGTCCCGTGCCACTTATCGATCTCCGATCCTCATCCATAGTCGTTAACTTTAAATATCCGGATTTTTTAATTCATACCATAAATCCGCCTTTATGATCAGCCTTGCTTAGTGGTTCCACGGATGGCTACTATATACAAGTTTGCCAACAATACTTTTTAATTTAAACTCAACTTGTATATTCGTTTCATCACATTCGTCGTGGCTGCAATAACAAATAACAATAACAAATTCTTTCATTTCAATTAATTTTGAAGGAAAAATAACATTTTTATGATAAAAAGAATATTTTGAGGCTGGGTATCGGAGAACCTAAAGTTTTTGAAAATTAAAAAAAAATGTGTTTTTTGTTTCACTTAAAATGAAATTTAGTTAATAGTCTTTTTTATCATTTTTAAATTAGTCAAAGAATCTTCAACGAAAAAGTCATCTTACGGATTTTTGACAGATTCTTTGTTCATTTAAGAGAATATATAAAAAGCATGTATCAGTTTTTCAAACAGCTAAAATAGTACACTATATCCATCTTTTTCACAAGAAGTCAGAAGTATCTTATCTCTTGAGACTAAGCCAGGAAGAGCACAGACGCTCAATCCCAGAAGATGCTGCAGGTAGAGCAAGAGCAAAATTATTGGAAAAACCCGTAAGTTAAAAAGTGTTTAAATAATAAGAAATGTTTTATCCAGAAACATATAATCTTTAATTAATTTTTTTCTAGATATTTGTGGGATCAAGAAATCTTTGATAAATATATTGACAGTTAAATTAACGTCTATAGGTAAATAAAGATAAGTAAGGTGGTTTATTATTTTTGCAGGAAAAAAAGAAACCTGTTCAAACTAGCAGTAAACTGGCTAATGCACAACCCCAGGTGTGTAGATCAATTTAGTATAAGTTAATTTATTCTTAAAATACGCTGATACGATTTAACTTACTACAAATGCTAATTACGTATGTATACTTGTCACAGACTGCATCACAAAAAAGGAAAATCATTGCAAAGACACACTGGGAGGATAAAGCCAGCAAGTTTGTAAGTCCTGAATTTGTACGTCGGTCTAAATTTGAAAAGTTATTCATAAATATTTATATTGTAAGTAACATGAAAAAATCTTATTCGTAATATTAAGTATTCGAGTGCTTTAATAGATGATACTATTATTTGATAGATTAAAATGCTATCATCATGCTTGACATGTGTTCATTTTGGGTATTATGATACAAATATTTGAATAAAAAATCAATTACTTTAAAGGATGGGAAAAAGAAGCCAAAGAATGACAGCAGTGAAGAAATTAGTGAGGTACGTGTACAATGTAGGTCTCTCAAGTTGGGGTGAGAGAAAATATCAGAAGCTTGACGCAAATACTGGTGTTCACAATTTGCATTAAGTTCGAAAAATGGTGTATGGTTGAACATTTCTTTTAATACCGAGGAAAATAAAAACTAACGATTGAAAATTAGAAAATCAAAAAATATAAGAAACAATAGTATATGATATCATAACTGAATGTGTATATTTCATCTTCAGAAAAACTGCGGAATGGTTAAATATAGAGAGGAAGTATACTTTGGCCAATTTGAAAAACCAGACAGATTCATATTTTGCAAATCCCCTGTTGCAAAAATATGCTTGGACGGAAACACATATGAGAAATTGGAGACAGAAAAAACGAAGAATTTAAACTTCCGCGATTGCAAAAATGTTTCTGCTGATGATATCGTGTTAAAATTTAAAGGAGCAGTAGATTCGAAGGGGAAAATGAAAATAATGTTGACAGAGGAAGAATGTGAAATGGCTATAAATACTTTCTTAAATTCTCATTAGGTTTGGTATTGACATATTTTGAGTTATCACTAAATTATGAAACATTTTAAAAAGATTGAATATACAAATAGTTTTGAAAGATTGCAGCCCCATCGCTGAATATATTCCGTGAAGGATTGATCCATTTTAGAAAATTTAGATAAGTTTTTAGCTCACCACAGCTGAAAGCTATGGTGAGTTTTTGTTTGGCGTCCGTCTGTGTGTATGTTTACTCCGAAGTGAGTGGTTTATATTTTTATGTTTTGAAATATTTGATAATTGTTGAATCATTCTTATTATTCTACTGTTTCTGTAATTTTGTTTTTGTACAGTATCTTTTGAAGGGTTCATTTCATGAATTCTATTTGAGGTGTTTGTGTTTAAACATTCTTGATTTCTCTGTATTTCGGGGTTTTTTTTTACACAATAGTGAGTGACTTAAAGGAATTTTACACACTCGGAATTAAATAGAGTTGAATTTGTGAACGAACTCGGAGTAACATTACCCCGAAGCAAACTCCCGATTCTGTTTAGGAGTTTATATTGAATCCCTTGTATTTTATTTGAAGTGCCTTCATATGTCTAAATATTGTTGAATCGATAACGATAGTCTAAGAGCAGTTTTATAGAGTCATAATATCTATTTAGTGACCAACTCGAACTATTTTTGTACGCTCGGCATATTGTAAAAAGGGAAATTGTTTACAATGGATTCGGAGTAACATTACTCCGAAACAACGGTTAAAATTTTTTTCCGGTAATTTTGTGTGTGTTTTAAACAATCTATTTTGAAGGGAATTATATTGCTTTAACGAACTCGAAGTAACATTACTCCCAAGCGAGCTTCTGTTCTTGTATTAGTATATTGTACACTAATTAAACTGGGTTAGCGCCCCCCCCCCCCCCCCCAAGTTCCGACGCCTATGAAATAAAGCTTAGGATTAGTTTAAGAAACAAGATCGGAGTAACATTACTCCGAAGCAAGCTTAAGATTTTGTTCTGTAGTTTATATTTTGTATAATGATTGTTGAATCAGTCGTATTATTAGGGTTTTTTGTACGTAAATTTGGAAATAAATGCTAAAGAAAACAAAGTTGGAGTATCATTACTCTGAATAATATTCTTGAATTTTATTTGAAGTGTTTAAACATTGTAAGTTGATTTTTAAGTATTATGCTTTTAACACAATATTAGTGAGGGGCGCAAAGGAATTTTACACACTCGGCATTTTATGGAGGGTGAATTTGTGAACGAACTCGGAGTAACATTACTTCGAAGCAAACTCCCGATTCCGTTCAGTGGTTTTTATTGAATCCCTTGTATTTTTTTGAAGTGCCTTCATGTGTCTAAATATTGTTGAATCGATAACGATAGAGTAGTTTTATAGAGTCATAATATATTTTTAGTGACCAACTCGAACTTATTTTGTACACTCGGCATATTGTAAAAAGAGAAAGTGTTTACAACGGATTCGGAGTAACATTACTCCGAAACAACGGTTAATTTTTTTTCCTGTAATTTTGTGTGTGTTTTAAACAATCTATTTTGAAGGGAATTATATTGTTAACGAACTCGGAGTAACATTACTCCCAAGCGAGCTTCTGGTCTTGTATTGGTTTATTTTACACTAATTAAACTGGGTTACCCCCCTCCCCCCACCCCAAGTTCCAAAGCCTATGAAATTAAGCTTAGGGTTAGTTTAAGAAACAAGGTTGGAGTAACATTACTCCGAAGCAAGCTTAAGATTTTGTTCTGTAGTTTATATTTCTATGTCTTGATATGTATATTGATTGTTGAATCAGTCGTATTATTAGGGGTTTTTTGTACAGAATATTAGGAAATAAATTCTACAGAAAACAAAGTTGAAGTATCAGTACTCTGAATTATATTCTTGAATTTTATTTGAAGTGTTTAAACATTGTAAGTTGATTTCTAAATGTTTTGGTTTTAACGCAATATTAGTGAGGGGCGTGAAGGAATTTTACACACTCGGCATTTTATGGAGGGTGAATTTGTGAACGAACTCGGAGTAATATTACTCCGAAGCAAACTCCCGATTCCGTTCAGGAGTTTATATTGAATTCCATGTATTTTAGTTGAATCGATAACGATAGAGTAGTTTTATAGTAGTTTTATAGAGTCCTAATATATTTTTAGTGACCAACTCGAACTAATTTTGTACGCTTGGCATATTGTAAAAAGGGCCATTGTTTACAACGGATTCGGAGTAACATTACTCCGAAACAGCGTTCCGTTTTATATACTGGTTTATATTTTGTTTCCTGTAATTTTGTGTGTGTTTTATACAATAGGTTTTGAAGGGAATTATACTATTAACGAACTCGGAGTAACATTACTCCCAAGCAAACTTCTGTTCTTGTATTAGTTTATTGTACACTAATAAAATATTCAAACAAGTCTGTCGAGTTTCTATTCAGTCAAGAAGTCCAAGATGAAAAAATGCAACATTTTAAAACGAACCCCGTAAGAGGTACTATTGACTTGGTACCTTTTTATTCGGCTGTCCCTTTCAGGCGGCACTATATTTCGACATACTGAGCTCACGCTATTTACACCCTCACCAACTATACTATGTGTCTTCACAGTGCAATTGCACCATTAGCCCTATACATCCAACGAACTGAAATCAACCTACCTCCTTGAAGTCAAAATTAAAACTGAACAAATAAAAAAATATCAGAGGACCAGACAAGAAAAAAATAAAAATAAAATAAAATAAAATAGACCGATCAAAAACACATAAAAAGGAAGAAAATAGCGCAGAAGTTTCAAACTAAACGGGAAAGAAGTTGGAGCAGCAGGAACGCCACACCTACAAGGGTATCTTTTGGAACGCCATAGCTGTCACGAACTGAAATCAACCTACCTCCTTGAAGTCAAAATTAAAACTGAACAAATAAAAAAATATCAGAGGACCAGACAAGAAAAAAATAAAAATAAAATAAAATAAAATAGACCGATCAAAAACACATAAAAAGGAAAAAAATAGCGCAGAAGTTTCAAACTAAACGGGAAAGAAGTTGGAGCAGCAGGAACGCCACACCTACAAGGGTATCTTTTGGAACGCCATAGCTGCCTTATGTGGCTATTTTATGTGATGATGATGCTTTATTATATGAAGGTGGTCCTTTATTATATGAAGATGCTGCTTTTATATATGGAGATGGTGCTTTATTATATGGAGATGGTGCTTTATTATATGAAGATGGTGCTTTTGTATATGAAGATGGTGCTCTCTTATATGAAGATGGTGCTTTTATATATGAAGATGGTGCTTTATTATATGAAAGTGGTGCTTTATTATATGAAAAGTGTCCCCAAAAAGAAGAAAGTCATAGAACTAGCAAATGAAAACGCTGGTGTGTTCGACGTTTGAGGGATTCATGTGATGTGATGTACTGTGATTAATACACTCGGCATTTTATGGAGGGTGAATTTGTGAACGAACTCGGAGTAATATTACTCCGAAGCAAACTCCCGATTCCGTTCAGGAGTTTATATTGAATTCCATGTATTTTAGTTGAATCGATAACGATAGAGTAGTTTTATAGTAGTTTTATAGAGTCCTAATATATTTTTAGTGACCAACTCGAACTAATTTTGTACGCTTGGCATATTGTAAAAAGGGAAATTGTTTACAACGGATTCGGAGTAACATTACTCCGAAACAGCGTTCCGTTTTATATACTGGTTTATATTTTGTTTCCTGTAATTTTGTGTGTGTTTTATACAATAGGTTTTGAAGGGAATTATACTATTAACGAACTCGGAGTAACATTACTCCCAAGCAAACTTCTGTTCTTGTATTAGTTTATTGTACACTAATAAAATATTCAAACAAGTCTGTCGAGTTTCTATTCAGTCAAGAAGTCCAAGATGAAAAAATGCAACATTTTAAAACGAACCCCGTAAAAGGTACTATTGACTTGGTACCTTTTTATTTGGCTGTCCCTTTCAGACGGCACTATATTTCGACATACTGAGCTTACGCTATTTACACCCTCACCAACTATACTATGTGTCTTCACAGTGCAATTGCACCATTAGCCCTATACATCCCACGAACTGAAATCAACCTACCTCCTTGAAGTCAAAATTAAAACTGAACAAATAAAAAAAGTATCAGAGGACCAGACAAGAAAAAAATAAAAATAAAATAAAATAAAATAGACCGATCAAAAACACATAAAAAGGAAGAAAATAGCGCAGAAGTTTCAAACTAAACGGGAAAGAAGTTGGAGCAGCAGGAACGCCACACCTACAAGGGTATCTTTTGGAACGCCATAGCTGCCTTATGTGGCTATTTTATGTGATGATGATGCTTTATTATATGAAGGTGGTCCTTTATTATATGAAGATGCTGCTTTTATATATGGAGATGGTGCTTTATTATATGGAGATGGTGCTTTATTATATGAAGATGGTGCTTTTGTATATGAAGATGGTGCTCTCTTATATGAAGATGGTGCTTTTATATATGAAGATGGTGCTTTATTATATGAAAGTGGTGCTTTATTATATGAAAAGTGTCCCAAAAAAGAAGAAAATCATAGAACTAGCAAATGAAAACGCTGGTGTGTTCGACGTTTGAGGGATTCATGTGATGTGATGTACTGTGATTAATACACTCGGCATTTTATGGAGGGTGAATTTGTGAACGAACTCGGAGTAATATTACTCCGAAGCAAACTCCCGATTCCGTTCAGGAGTTTATATTGAATTCCATGTATTTTAGTTGAATCGATAACGATAGAGTAGTTTTATAGAGTCCTAATATATTTTTAGTGACCAACTCGAACTAATTTTGTACGCTTGGCATATTGTAAAAAGGGCCATTGTTTACAACGGATTCGGAGTAACATTACTCCGAAACAGCGTTCCGTTTTATATACTGGTTTATATTTTGTTTCCTGTAATTTTGTGTGTGTTTTATACAATAGGTTTTGAAGGGAATTATACTATTAACGAACTCGGAGTAACATTACTCTCAAGCAAACTTCTGTTCTTGTATTAGTTTATTGTACACTAATAAAATATTCAAACAAGTCTGTCGAGTTTCTATTCAGTCAAGAAGTCCAAGATGAAAAAATGCAACATTTTAAAACGAACCCCGTAAGAGGTACTATTGACTTGGTACCTTTTTATTTGGCTGTCCCTTTCAGGCGGCACTATATTTCGACATACTGAGCTCACGCTATTTACACCCTCACCAACTATACTATGTGTCTTCACAGTGCAATTGCACCATTAGCCCTATACATCCCACGAACTGAAATCAACCTACCTCCTTGAAGTCAAAATTAAAACTGAACAAATAAAAAAAGTATCAGAGGACCAGACAAGAAAAAAATAAAAATAAAATAAAATAAAATAGACCGATCAAAAACACATAAAAAGGAAGAAAATAGCGCAGAAGTTTCAAACTAAACGGGAAAGAAGTTGGAGCAGCAGGAACGCCACACCTACAAGGGTATCTTTTGGAACGCCATAGCTGCCTTATGTGGCTATTTTATGTGATGATGATGCTTTATTATATGAAGGTGGTCCTTTATTATATGAAGATGCTGCTTTTATATATGAAGATGGTGCTTTATTATATGGAGATGGTGCTTTATTATATGAAGATGGTGCTTTTATATATGAAGATGGTGCTCTCTTATATGAAGATGGTGCTTTTATATATGAAGATGGTGCTTTATTATATGAAAGTGGTGCTTTATTATATGAAAAGTGTCCCCAAAAAGAAGAAAGTCATAGAACTAGCAAATGAAAACGCTGGTGTGTTCGACGTTTGAGGGATTCATGTGATGTGATGTACTGTGATTAATACACTCGGCATTTTATGGAGGGTGAATTTGTGAACGAACTCGGAGTAATATTACTCCGAAGCAAACTCCCGATTCCGTTCAGGAGTTTATATTGAATTCCATGTATTTTAGTTGAATCGATAACGATAGAGTAATTTTATAGTAGTTTTATAGAGTCCTAATATATTTTTAGTGACCAACTCGAACTAATTTTGTACGCTTGGCATATTGTAAAAAGGGCCATTGTTTACAACGGATTCGGAGTAACATTACTCCGAAACAGCGTTCCGTTTTATATACTGGTTTATATTTTGTTTCCTGTAATTTTGTGTGTGTTTTATACAATAGGTTTTGAAGGGAATTATACTATTAACGAACTCGGAGTAACATTACTCCCAAGCAAACTTCTGTTCTTGTATTAGTTTATTGTACACTAATAAAATATTCAAACAAGTCTGTCGAGTTTCTATTCAGTCAAGAAGTCCAAGATGAAAAAATGCAACATTTTAAAACGAACCCCGTAAGAGGTACTATTGACTTGGTACCTTTTTATTCGGCTGTCCCTTTCAGGCGGCACTATATTTCGACATACTGAGCTCACGCTATTTACACCCTCACCAACTATACTATGTGTCTTCACAGTGCAATTGCACCATTAGCCCTATACATCCCACGAACTGAAATCAACCTACCTCCTTGAAGTCAAAATTAAAACTGAACAAATAAAAAAAGTATCAGAGGACCAGACAAGAAAAAAATAAAAATAAAATAAAATAAAATAGACCGATCAAAAACACATAAAAAGGAAGAAAATAGCGCAGAAGTTTCAAACTAAACGGGAAAGAAGTTGGAGCAGCAGGAACGCCACACCTACAAGGGTATCTTTTGGAACGCCATAGCTGCCTTATGTGGCTATTTTATGTGATGATGATGCTTTATTATATGAAGGTGGTCCTTTATTATATGAAGATGCTGCTTTTATATATGGAGATGGTGCTTTATTATATGGAGATGGTGCTTTATTATATGAAGATGGTGCTTTTGTATATGAAGATGGTGCTCTCTTATATGAAGATGGTGCTTTTATATATGAAGATGGTGCTTTATTATATGAAAGTGGTGCTTTATTATATGAAAAGTGTCCCAAAAAAGAAGAAAATCATAGAACTAGCAAATGAAAACGCTGGTGTGTTCGACGTTTGAGGGATTCATGTGATGTGATGTACTGTGATTAATACACTCGGCATTTTATGGAGGGTGAATTTGTGAACGAACTCGGAGTAATATTACTCCGAAGCAAACTCCCGATTCCGTTCAGGAGTTTATATTGAATTCCATGTATTTTAGTTGAATCGATAACGATAGAGTAGTTTTATAGAGTCCTAATATATTTTTAGTGACCAACTCGAACTAATTTTGTACGCTTGGCATATTGTAAAAAGGGCCATTGTTTACAACGGATTCGGAGTAACATTACTCCGAAACAGCGTTCCGTTTTATATACTGGTTTATATTTTGTTTCCTGTAATTTTGTGTGTGTTTTATACAATAGGTTTTGAAGGGAATTATACTATTAACGAACTCGGAGTAACATTACTCCCAAGCAAACTTCTGTTCTTGTATTAGTTTATTGTACACTAATAAAATATTCAAACAAGTCTGTCGAGTTTCTATTCAGTCAAGAAGTCCAAGATGAAAAAATGCAACATTTTAAAACGAACCCCGTAAGAGGTACTATTGACTTGGTACCTTTTTATTCGGCTGTCCCTTTCAGGCGGCACTATATTTCGACATACTGAGCTCACGCTATTTACACCCTCACCAACTATACTATGTGTCTTCACAGTGCAATTGCACCATTAGCCCTATACATCCAACGAAATGAAATCAACCTACCTCCTTGAAGTCAAAATTAAAACTGAACAAATAAAAAAATATCAGAGGACCAGACAAGAAAAAAATAAAAAATAAATAAAATAAAATAGACCGATCAAAAACACATAAAAAGGAAAAAAATAGCGCAGAAGTTTCAAACTAAACGGGAAAGAAGTTGGAGCAGCAGGAACGCCACACCTACAAGGGTATCTTTTGGAACGCCATAGCTGCCTTATGTGGCTATTTTATGTGATGATGATGCTTTATTATATGAAGGTGGTCCTTTATTATATGAAGATGCTGCTTTTATATATGGAGATGGTGCTTTATTATATGGAGATGGTGCTTTATTATATGAAGATGGTGCTTTTGTATATGAAGATGGTGCTCTCTTATATGAAGATGGTGCTTTTATATATGAAGATGGTGCTTTATTATATGAAAGTGGTGCTTTATTATATGAAAAGTGTCCCCAAAAAGAAGAAAATCATAGAACTAGCAAATGAAAACGCTGGTGTGTTCGACGTTTGAGGGATTCATGTGATGTGATGTACTGTGATTAATACACTCGGCATTTTATGGAGGGTGAATTTGTGAACGAACTCGGAGTAATATTACTCCGAAGCAAACTCCCGATTCCGTTCAGGAGTTTATATTGAATTCCATGTATTTTAGTTGAATCGATAACGATAGAGTAGTTTTATAGAGTCCTAATATATTTTTAGTGACCAACTCGAACTAATTTTGTACGCTTGGCATATTGTAAAAAGGGCCATTGTTTACAACGGATTCGGAGTAACATTACTCCGAAACAGCGTTCCGTTTTATATACTGGTTTATATTTTGTTTCCTGTAATTTTGTGTGTGTTTTATACAATAGGTTTTGAAGGGAATTATACTATTAACGAACTCGGAGTAACATTACTCCCAAGCAAACTTCTGTTCTTGTATTAGTGTATTGTACACTAATAAAATATTCAAACAAGTCTGTCGAGTTTCTATTCAGTCAAGAAGTCCAAGATGAAAAAATGCAACATTTTAAAACGAACCCCGTAAAAGGTACTATTGACTTGGTACCTTTTTATTTGGCTGTCCCTTTCAGACGGCACTATACTTCGACATACTGAGCTTACGCTATTTACACCCTCACCAACTATACTATGTGTCTTCACAGTGCAATTGCACCATTAGCCCTATACATCCCACGAACTGAAATCAACCTACCTCCTTGAAGTCAAAATTAAAACTGAACAAATAAAAAAATATCAGAGGACCAGACAAGAAAAAAATAAAATTAAAATAAAAGAAAATAAAATCGATCAAAAACACATAAAAAGGAAGAAAATAGCGCAGAAGTTTCAAACTAAACGGGAAAGAAGTTGGAGCAGC
This sequence comes from Magallana angulata, assembly GCF_025612915.1. Classification (NCBI taxonomy): domain Eukaryota; kingdom Metazoa; phylum Mollusca; class Bivalvia; order Ostreida; family Ostreidae; genus Magallana; species Magallana angulata. The sequence goes on along the minus strand of NC_069113.1, from coordinate 40,084,922 downwards.
AGGAACGCCACACCTACAAGGGTATCTTTTGGAACGCCATAGCTGCCTTATGTGGCTATTTTATGTGATGATGATGCTTTATTATATGAAGGTGGTCCTTTATTATATGAAGATGCTGCTTTTATATATGAAGATGGTGCTTTATTATATGAAGATGGTGCTTTATTATATGAAGATGGTGCTCTCTTATATGAAGATGGTGCTTTTATATATGAAGATGGTGCTTTATTATATGAAAGTGGTGCTTTATTATATGAAAAGTGTCCCCAAAAAGAAGAAAATCATAGAACTAGCAAATGAAAACGCTGGTGTGTTCGACGTTTGAGGAATTCATGTGATGTGATGTACTGTGATTAATACACTCGGCATTTTATGGAGGGTGAATTTGTGAACGAACTCGGAGTAATATTACTCCGAAGCAAACTCCCGATTCCGTTCAGGAGTTTATATTGAATTCCATGTATTTTAGTTGAATCGATAACGATAGAGTAGTTTTATAGTAGTTTTATAGAGTCCTAATATATTTTTAGTGACCAACTCGAACTAATTTTGTACGCTTGGCATATTGTAAAAAGGGCAATTGTTTACAACGGATTCGGAGTAACATTACTCCGAAACAGCGTTCCGTTTTATATACTGGTTTATATTTTGTTTCCTGTAATTTTGTGTGTGTTTTATACAATAGGTTTTGAAGGGAATTATACTATTAACGAACTCGGAGTAACATTACTCCCAAGCAAACTTCTGTTCTTGTATTAGTTTATTGTACACTAATAAAATATTCAAACAAGTCTGTCGAGTTTCTATTCAGTCAAGAAGTCCAAGATGAAAAAATGCAACATTTTAAAACGAACCCCGTAAAAGGTACTATTGACTTGGTACCTTTTTATTTGGCTGTCCCTTTCAGACGGCACTATATTTCGACATACTGAGCTCACGTTATTTACACCCTCACCAACTATACTATGTGTCTTCACAGTGCAATTGCACCATTAGCCCTATACATCCCACGAACTGAAATCAACCTACCTCCTTGAAGTCAAAATTAAAACTGAACAAATAAAAAAAGTATCAGAGGACCAGACAAGAAAAAAATAAAAAATAAAATAAAATAAAATAGACCGATCAAAAACACATAAAAAGGAAGAAAATAGCGCAGAAGTTTCAAACTAAACGGGAAAGAAGTTGGAGCAGCAGGAACGCCACACCTACAAGGGTATCTTTTGGAACGCCATAGCTGCCTTATGTGGCTATTTTATGTGATGATGATGCTTTATTATATGAAGGTGGTCCTTTATTATATGAAGATGCTGCTTTTATATATGAAGATGGTGCTTTATTATATGGAGATGGTGCTTTATTATATGAAGATGGTGCTTTTGTATATGAAGATGGTGCTCTCTTATATGAAGATGGTGCTTTTATATATGAAGATGGTGCTTTATTATATGAAAGTGGTGCTTTATTATATGAAAAGTGTCCTCAAAAAGAAGAAAATCATAGAACTAGCAAATGAAAACGCTGGTGTGTTCGACGTTTGAGGGATTCATGTGATGTGATGTACTGTGATTAATACACTCGGCATTTTATGGAGGGTGAATTTGTGAACGAACTCGGAGTAATATTACTCCGAAGCAAACTCCCGATTCCGTTCAGGAGTTTATATTGAATTCCATGTATTTTAGTTGAATCGATAACGATAGAGTAGTTTTATAGAGTCCTAATATATTTTTAGTGACCAACTCGAACTAATTTTGTACGCTTGGCATATTGTAAAAAGGGCCATTGTTTACAACGGATTCGGAGTAACATTACTCCGAAACAGCGTTCCGTTTTATATACTGGTTTATATTTTGTTTCCTGTAATTTTGTGTGTGTTTTATACAATAGGTTTTGAAGGGAATTATACTATTAACGAACTCGGAGTAACATTACTCCCAAGCAAACTTCTGTTCTTGTATTAGTTTATTGTACACTAATAAAATATTCAAACAAGTCTGTCGAGTTTCTATTCAGTCAAGAAGTCCAAGATGAAAAAATGCAACATTTTAAAACGAACCCCGTAAGAGGTACTATTGACTTGGTACCTTTTTATTTGGCTGTCCCTTTCAGACGGCACTATACTTCGACATACTGAGCTTACGCTATTTACACCCTCACCAACTATACTATGTGTCTTCACAGTGCAATTGCACCATTAGCCCTATACATCCCACGAACTGAAATCAACCTACCTCCTTGAAGTCAAAATTAAAACTGAACAAATAAAAAAATATCAGAGGACCAGACAAGAAAAAAATAAAATTAAAATAAAAGAAAATAAAATCGATCAAAAACACATAAAAAGGAAGAAAATAGCGCAGAAGTTTCAAACTAAACGGGAAAGAAGTTGGAGCAGCAGGAACGCCACACCTACAAGGGTATCTTTTGGAACGCCATAGCTGCCTTATGTGGCTATTTTATGTGATGATGATGCTTTATTATATGAAGGTGGTCCTTTATTATATGAAGATGCTGCTTTTATATATGAAGATGGTGCTTTATTATATGAAGATGGTGCTTTATTATATGAAGATGGTGCTCTCTTATATGAAGATGGTGCTTTTATATATGAAGATGGTGCTTTATTATATGAAAGTGGTGCTTTATTATATGAAAAGTGTCCCCAAAAAGAAGAAAATCATAGAACTAGCAAATGAAAACGCTGGTGTGTTCGACGTTTGAGGGATTCATGTGATGTGATGTACTGTGATTAATACACTCGGCATTTTATGGAGGGTGAATTTGTGAACGAACTCGGAGTAATATTACTCCGAAGCAAACTCCCGATTCCGTTCAGGAGTTTATATTGAATTCCATGTATTTTAGTTGAATCGATAACGATAGAGTAGTTTTATAGTAGTTTTATAGAGTCCTAATATATTTTTAGTGACCAACTCGAACTAATTTTGTACGCTTGGCATATTGTAAAAAGGGCAATTGTTTACAACGGATTCGGAGTAACATTACTCCGAAACAGCGTTCCGTTTTATATACTGGTTTATATTTTGTTTCCTGTAATTTTGTGTGTGTTTTATACAATAGGTTTTGAAGGGAATTATACTATTAACGAACTCGGAGTAACATTACTCCCAAGCAAACTTCTGTTCTTGTATTAGTTTATTGTACACTAATAAAATATTCAAACAAGTCTGTCGAGTTTCTATTCAGTCAAGAAGTCCAAGATGAAAAAATGCAACATTTTAAAACGAACCCCGTAAAAGGTACTATTGACTTGGTACCTTTTTATTTGGCTGTCCCTTTCAGACGGCACTATATTTCGACATACTGAGCTCACGCTATTTACACCCTCACCAACTATACTATGTGTCTTCACAGTGCAATTGCACCATTAGCCCTATACATCCCACGAACTGAAATCAACCTACCTCCTTGAAGTCAAAATTAAAACTGAACAAATAAAAAAAGTATCAGAGGACCAGACAAGAAAAAAATAAAAAATAAAATAAAATAAAATAGACCGATCAAAAACACATAAAAAGGAAAAAAATAGCGCAGAAGTTTCAAACTAAACGGGAAAGAAGTTGGAGCAGCAGGAACGCCACACCTACAAGGGTATCTTTTGGAACGCCATAGCTGCCTTATGTGGCTATTTTATGTGATGATGATGCTTTATTATATGAAGGTGGTCCTTTATTATATGAAGATGCTGCTTTTATATATGAAGATGGTGCTTTATTATATGGAGATGGTGCTTTATTATATGAAGATGGTGCTTTTGTATATGAAGATGGTGCTCTCTTATATGAAGATGGTGCTTTTATATATGAAGATGGTGCTTTATTATATGAAAGTGGTGCTTTATTATATGAAAAGTGTCCTCAAAAAGAAGAAAATCATAGAACTAGCAAATGAAAACGCTGGTGTGTTCGACGTTTGAGGGATTCATGTGATGTGATGTACTGTGATTAATACACTCGGCATTTTATGGAGGGTGAATTTGTGAACGAACTCGGAGTAATATTACTCCGAAGCAAACTCCCGATTCCGTTCAGGAGTTTATATTGAATTCCATGTATTTTAGTTGAATCGATAACGATAGAGTAGTTTTATAGTAGTTTTATAGAGTCCTAATATATTTTTAGTGACCAACTCGAACTAATTTTGTACGCTTGGCATATTGTAAAAAGGGCCATTGTTTACAACGGATTCGGAGTAACATTACTCCGAAACAGCGTTCCGTTTTATATACTGGTTTATATTTTGTTTCCTGTAATTTTGTGTGTGTTTTATACAATAGGTTTTGAAGGGAATTATACTATTAACGAACTCGGAGTAACATTACTCCCAAGCAAACTTCTGTTCTTGTATTAGTTTATTGTACACTAATAAAATATTCAAACAAGTCTGTCGAGTTTCTATTCAGTCAAGAAGTCCAAGATGAAAAAATGCAACATTTTAAAACGAACCCCGTAAGAGGTACTATTGACTTGGTACCTTTTTATTCGGCTGTCCCTTTCAGGCGGCACTATATTTCGACATACTGAGCTCACGCTATTTACACCCTCACCAACTATACTATGTGTCTTCACAGTGCAATTGCACCATTAGCCCTATACATCCCACGAACTGAAATCAACCTACCTCCTTGAAGTCAAAATTAAAACTGAACAAATAAAAAAATATCAGAGGACCAGACAAGAAAAAAATAAAAATAAAATAAAATAAAATAGACCGATCAAAAACACATAAAAAGGAAAAAAATAGCGCAGAAGTTTCAAACTAAACGGGAAAGAAGTTGGAGCAGCAGGAACGCCACACCTACAAGGGTATCTTTTGGAACGCCATAGCTGCCTTATGTGGCTATTTTATGTGATGATGATGCTTTATTATATGAAGGTGGTCCTTTATTATATGAAGATGCTGCTTTTATATATGGAGATGGTGCTTTATTATATGGAGATGGTGCTTTATTATATGAAGATGGTGCTTTTGTATATGAAGATGGTGCTCTCTTATATGAAGATGGTGCTTTTATATATGAAGATGGTGCTTTATTATATGAAAGTGGTGCTTTATTATATGAAAAGTGTCCCCAAAAAGAAGAAAATCATAGAACTAGCAAATGAAAACGCTGGTGTGTTCGACGTTTGAGGGATTCATGTGATGTGATGTACTGTGATTAATACACTCGGCATTTTATGGAGGGTGAATTTGTGAACGAACTCGGAGTAATATTACTCCGAAGCAAACTCCCGATTCCGTTCAGGAGTTTATATTGAATTCCATGTATTTTAGTTGAATCGATAACGATAGAGTAGTTTTATAGAGTCCTAATATATTTTTAGTGACCAACTCGAACTAATTTTGTACGCTTGGCATATTGTAAAAAGGGCCATTGTTTACAACGGATTCGGAGTAACATTACTCCGAAACAGCGTTCCGTTTTATATACTGGTTTATATTTTGTTTCCTGTAATTTTGTGTGTGTTTTATACAATAGGTTTTGAAGGGAATTATACTATTAACGAACTCGGAGTAACATTACTCCCAAGCAAACTTCTGTTCTTGTATTAGTTTATTGTACACTAATAAAATATTCAAACAAGTCTGTCGAGTTTCTATTCAGTCAAGAAGTCCAAGATGAAAAAATGCAACATTTTAAAACGAACCCCGTAAGAGGTACTATTGACTTGGTACCTTTTTATTTGGCTGTCCCTTTCAGACGGCACTATACTTCGACATACTGAGCTTACGCTATTTACACCCTCACCAACTATACTATGTGTCTTCACAGTGCAATTGCACCATTAGCCCTATACATCCCACGAACTGAAATCAACCTACCTCCTTGAAGTCAAAATTAAAACTGAACAAATAAAAAAATATCAGAGGACCAGACAAGAAAAAAATAAAATTAAAATAAAAGAAAATAAAATCGATCAAAAACACATAAAAAGGAAGAAAATAGCGCAGAAGTTTCAAACTAAACGGGAAAGAAGTTGGAGCAGCAGGAACGCCACACCTACAAGGGTATCTTTTGGAACGCCATAGCTGCCTTATGTGGCTATTTTATGTGATGATGATGCTTTATTATATGAAGGTGGTCCTTTATTATATGAAGATGCTGCTTTTATATATGAAGATGGTGCTTTATTATATGAAGATGGTGCTTTATTATATGAAGATGGTGCTCTCTTATATGAAGATGGTGCTTTTATATATGAAGATGGTGCTTTATTATATGAAAGTGGTGCTTTATTATATGAAAAGTGTCCCCAAAAAGAAGAAAATCATAGAACTAGCAAATGAAAACGCTGGTGTGTTCGACGTTTGAGGGATTCATGTGATGTGATGTACTGTGATTAATACACTCGGCATTTTATGGAGGGTGAATTTGTGAACGAACTCGGAGTAATATTACTCCGAAGCAAACTCCCGATTCCGTTCAGGAGTTTATATTGAATTCCATGTATTTTAGTTGAATCGATAACGATAGAGTAGTTTTATAGTAGTTTTATAGAGTCCTAATATATTTTTAGTGACCAACTCGAACTAATTTTGTACGCTTGGCATATTGTAAAAAGGGCAATTGTTTACAACGGATTCGGAGTAACATTACTCCGAAACAGCGTTCCGTTTTATATACTGGTTTATATTTTGTTTCCTGTAATTTTGTGTGTGTTTTATACAATAGGTTTTGAAGGGAATTATACTATTAACGAACTCGGAGTAACATTACTCCCAAGCAAACTTCTGTTCTTGTATTAGTTTATTGTACACTAATAAAATATTCAAACAAGTCTGTCGAGTTTCTATTCAGTCAAGAAGTCCAAGATGAAAAAATGCAACATTTTAAAACGAACCCCGTAAAAGGTACTATTGACTTGGTACCTTTTTATTTGGCTGTCCCTTTCAGACGGCACTATATTTCGACATACTGAGCTCACGCTATTTACACCCTCACCAACTATACTATGTGTCTTCACAGTGCAATTGCACCATTAGCCCTATACATCCCACGAACTGAAATCAACCTACCTCCTTGAAGTCAAAATTAAAACTGAACAAATAAAAAAAGTATCAGAGGACCAGACAAGAAAAAAATAAAAAATAAAATAAAATAAAATAGACCGATCAAAAACACATAAAAAGGAAAAAAATAGCGCAGAAGTTTCAAACTAAACGGGAAAGAAGTTGGAGCAGCAGGAACGCCACACCTACAAGGGTATCTTTTGGAACGCCATAGCTGCCTTATGTGGCTATTTTATGTGATGATGATGCTTTATTATATGAAGGTGGTCCTTTATTATATGAAGATGCTGCTTTTATATATGAAGATGGTGCTTTATTATATGGAGATGGTGCTTTATTATATGAAGATGGTGCTTTTGTATATGAAGATGGTGCTCTCTTATATGAAGATGGTGCTTTTATATATGAAGATGGTGCTTTATTATATGAAAGTGGTGCTTTATTATATGAAAAGTGTCCTCAAAAAGAAGAAAATCATAGAACTAGCAAATGAAAACGCTGGTGTGTTCGACGTTTGAGGGATTCATGTGATGTGATGTACTGTGATTAATACACTCGGCATTTTATGGAGGGTGAATTTGTGAACGAACTCGGAGTAATATTACTCCGAAGCAAACTCCCGATTCCGTTCAGGAGTTTATATTGAATTCCATGTATTTTAGTTGAATCGATAACGATAGAGTAGTTTTATAGTAGTTTTATAGAGTCCTAATATATTTTTAGTGACCAACTCGAACTAATTTTGTACGCTTGGCATATTGTAAAAAGGGCCATTGTTTACAACGGATTCGGAGTAACATTACTCCGAAACAGCGTTCCGTTTTATATACTGGTTTATATTTTGTTTCCTGTAATTTTGTGTGTGTTTTATACAATAGGTTTTGAAGGGAATTATACTATTAACGAACTCGGAGTAACATTACTCCCAAGCAAACTTCTGTTCTTGTATTAGTTTATTGTACACTAATAAAATATTCAAACAAGTCTGTCGAGTTTCTATTCAGTCAAGAAGTCCAAGATGAAAAAATGCAACATTTTAAAACGAACCCCGTAAGAGGTACTATTGACTTGGTACCTTTTTATTCGGCTGTCCCTTTCAGGCGGCACTATATTTCGACATACTGAGCTCACGCTATTTACACCCTCACCAACTATACTATGTGTCTTCACAGTGCAATTGCACCATTAGCCCTATACATCCCACGAACTGAAATCAACCTACCTCCTTGAAGTCAAAATTAAAACTGAACAAATAAAAAAATATCAGAGGACCAGACAAGAAAAAAATAAAAATAAAATAAAATAAAATAGACCGATCAAAAACACATAAAAAGGAAAAAAATAGCGCAGAAGTTTCAAACTAAACGGGAAAGAAGTTGGAGCAGCAGGAACGCCACACCTACAAGGGTATCTTTTGGAACGCCATAGCTGCCTTATGTGGCTATTTTATGTGATGATGATGCTTTATTATATGAAGGTGGTCCTTTATTATATGAAGATGCTGCTTTTATATATGGAGATGGTGCTTTATTATATGGAGATGGTGCTTTATTATATGAAGATGGTGCTTTTGTATATGAAGATGGTGCTCTCTTATATGAAGATGGTGCTTTTATATATGAAGATGGTGCTTTATTATATGAAAGTGGTGCTTTATTATATGAAAAGTGTCCCCAAAAAGAAGAAAATCATAGAACTAGCAAATGAAAACGCTGGTGTGTTCGACGTTTGAGGGATTCATGTGATGTGATGTACTGTGATTAATACACTCGGCATTTTATGGAGGGTGAATTTGTGAACGAACTCGGAGTAATATTACTCCGAAGCAAACTCCCGATTCCGTTCAGGAGTTTATATTGAATTCCATGTATTTTAGTTGAATCGATAACGATAGAGTAGTTTTATAGAGTCCTAATATATTTTTAGTGACCAACTCGAACTAATTTTGTACGCTTGGCATATTGTAAAAAGGGCCATTGTTTACAACGGATTCGGAGTAACATTACTCCGAAACAGCGTTCCGTTTTATATACTGGTTTATATTTTGTTTCCTGTAATTTTGTGTGTGTTTTATACAATAGGTTTTGAAGGGAATTATACTATTAACGAACTCGGAGTAACATTACTCCCAAGCAAACTTCTGTTCTTGTATTAGTTTATTGTACACTAATAAAATATTCAAACAAGTCTGTCGAGTTTCTATTCAGTCAAGAAGTCCAAGATGAAAAAATGCAACATTTTAAAACGAACCCCGTAAGAGGTACTATTGACTTGGTACCTTTTTATTTGGCTGTCCCTTTCAGACGGCACTATACTTCGACATACTGAGCTTACGCTATTTACACCCTCACCAACTATACTATGTGTCTTCACAGTGCAATTGCACCATTAGCCCTATACATCCCACGAACTGAAATCAACCTACCTCCTTGAAGTCAAAATTAAAACTGAACAAATAAAAAAATATCAGAGGACCAGACAAGAAAAAAATAAAATTAAAATAAAAGAAAATAAAATCGATCAAAAACACATAAAAAGGAAGAAAATAGCGCAGAAGTTTCAAACTAAACGGGAAAGAAGTTGGAGCAGCAGGAACGCCACACCTACAAGGGTATCTTTTGGAACGCCATAGCTGCCTTATGTGGCTATTTTATGTGATGATGATGCTTTATTATATGAAGGTGGTCCTTTATTATATGAAGATGCTGCTTTTATATATGAAGATGGTGCTTTATTATATGAAGATGGTGCTTTATTATATGAAGATGGTGCTTTTGTATATGAAGATGGTGCTCTCTTATATGAAGATGGTGCTTTATTATATGAAAGTGGTGCTTTATTATATGAAAAGTGTCCCCAAAAAGAAGAAAATCATAGAACTAGCAAATGAAAACGCTGGTGTGTTCGACGTTTGAGGGATTCATGTGATGTGATGTACTGAGATTAATACACTCGGCATTTTATGGAGGGTGAATTTGTGAACGAACTCGGAGTAATATTACTCCGAAGCAAACTCCCGATTCCGTTCAGGAGTTTATATTGAATTCCATGTATTTTAGTTGAATCGATAACGATAGAGTAGTTTTATAGTAGTTTTATAGAGTCCTAATATATTTTTAGTGACCAACTCGAACTAATTTTGTACGCTTGGCATATTGTAAAAAGGGCAATTGTTTACAACGGATTCGGAGTAACATTACTCCGAAACAGCGTTCCGTTTTATATACTGGTTTATATTTTGTTTCCTGTAATTTTGTGTGTGTTTTATACAATAGGTTTTGAAGGGAATTATACTATTAACGAACTCGGAGTAACATTACTCCCAAGCAAACTTCTGTTCTTGTATTAGTTTATTGTACACTAATAAAATATTCAAACAAGTCTGTCGAGTTTCTATTCAGTCAAGAAGTCCAAGATGAAAAAATGCAACATTTTAAAACGAACCCCGTAAAAGGTACTATTGACTTGGTACCTTTTTATTTGGCTGTCCCTTTCAGACGGCACTATATTTCGACATACTGAGCTCACGTTATTTACACCCTCACCAACTATACTATGTGTCTTCACAGTGCAATTGCACCATTAGCCCTATACATCCCACGAACTGAAATCAACCTACCTCCTTGAAGTCAAAATTAAAACTGAACAAATAAAAAAAGTATCAGAGGACCAGACAAGAAAAAAATAAAAAATAAAATAAAATAAAATAGACCGATCAAAAACACATAAAAAGGAAAAAAATAGCGCAGAAGTTTCAAACTAAACGGGAAAGAAGTTGGAGCAGCAGGAACGCCACACCTACAAGGGTATCTTTTGGAACGCCATAGCTGCCTTATGTGGCTATTTTATGTGATGATGATGCTTTATTATATGAAGGTGGTCCTTTATTATATGAAGATGCTGCTTTTATATATGAAGATGGTGCTTTATTATATGGAGATGGTGCTTTATTATATGAAGATGGTGCTTTTGTATATGAAGATGGTGCTTTTATATATGAAGATGGTGCTTTATTATATGAAAGTGGTGCTTTATTATATGAAAAGTGTCCTCAAAAAGAAGAAAATCATAGAACTAGCAAATGAAAACGCTGGTGTGTTCGACGTTTGAGGGATTCATGTGATGTGATGTACTGTGATTAATACACTCGGCATTTTATGGAGGGTGAATTTGTGAACGAACTCGGAGTAATATTACTCCGAAGCAAACTCCCGATTCCGTTCAGGAGTTTATATTGAATTCCATGTATTTTAGTTGAATCGATAACGATAGAGTAGTTTTATAGTAGTTTTATAGAGTCCTAATATATTTTTAGTGACCAACTCGAACTAATTTTGTACGCTTGGCATATTGTAAAAAGGGCCATTGTTTACAACGGATTCGGAGTAACATTACTCCGAAACAGCGTTCCGTTTTATATACTGGTTTATATTTTGTTTCCTGTAATTTTGTGTGTGTTTTATACAATAGGTTTTGAAGGGAATTATACTATTAACGAACTCGGAGTAACATTACTCCCAAGCAAACTTCTGTTCTTGTATTAGTTTATTGTACACTAATAAAATATTCAAACAAGTCTGTCGAGTTTCTATTCAGTCAAGAAGTCCAAGATGAAAAAATGCAACATTTTAAAACGAACCCCGTAAGAGGTACTATTGACTTGGTACCTTTTTATTCGGCTGTCCCTTTCAGGCGGCACTATATTTCGACATACTGAGCTCACGCTATTTACACCCTCACCAACTATACTATGTGTCTTCACAGTGCAATTGCACCATTAGCCCTATACATCCCACGAACTGAAATCAACCTACCTCCTTGAAGTCAAAATTAAAACTGAACAAATAAAAAAATATCAGAGGACCAGACAAGAAAAAAATAAAAATAAAATAAAATAAAATAGACCGATCAAAAACACATAAAAAGGAAAAAAATAGCGCAGAAGTTTCAAACTAAACGGGAAAGAAGTTGGAGCAGCAGGAACGCCACACCTACAAGGGTATCTTTTGGAACGCCATAGCTGCCTTATGTGGCTATTTTATGTGATGATGATGCTTTATTATATGAAGGTGGTCCTTTATTATATGAAGATGCTGCTTTTATATATGGAGATGGTGCTTTATTATATGGAGATGGTGCTTTATTATATGAAGATGGTGCTTTTGTATATGAAGATGTTGCTCTCTTATATGAAGATGGTGCTTTTATATATGAAGATGGTGCTTTATTATATGAAAGTGGTGCTTTATTATATGAAAAGTGTCCCCAAAAAGAAGAAAATCATAGAACTAGCAAATGAAAACGCTGGTGTGTTCGACGTTTGAGGGATTCATGTGATGTGATGTACTGTGATTAATACACTCGGCATTTTATGGAGGGTGAATTTGTGAACGAACTCGGAGTAATATTACTCCGAAGCAAACTCCCGATTCCGTTCAGGAGTTTATATTGAATTCCATGTATTTTAGTTGAATCGATAACGATAGAGTAGTTTTATAGTAGTTTTATAGAGTCCTAATATATTTTTAGTGACCAACTCGAACTAATTTTGTACGCTTGGCATATTGTAAAAAGGGCAATTGTTTACAACGGATTCGGAGTAACATTACTCCGAAACAGCGTTCCGTTTTATATACTGGTTTATATTTTGTTTCCTGTAATTTTGTGTGTGTTTTATACAATAGGTTTTGAAGGGAATTATACTATTAACGAACTCGGAGTAACATTACTCCCAAGCAAACTTCTGTTCTTGTATTAGTTTATTGTACACTAATAAAATATTCAAACAAGTCTGTCGAGTTTCTATTCAGTCAAGAAGTCCAAGATGAAAAAATGCAACATTTTAAAACAAACCCCGTAAGAGGTACTATTGACTTGGTACCTTTTTATTCGGCTGTCCCTTTCAGGCGGCACTATATTTCGACATACTGAGCTCACGCTATTTACACCCTCACCAACTATACCATGTGTCTTCACAGTGCAATTGCACCATTAGCCCTATACATCCCACGAACTGAAATCAACCTACCTCCTTGAAGTCAAAATTAAAACTGAACAAATAAAAAAATATCAGAGGACCAGACAAGAAAAAAATAAAAATAAAATAAAATAAAATAGACCGATCAAAAACACATAAAAAGGAAGAAAATAGCGCAGAAGTTTCAAACTAAACGGGAAAGAAGTTGGAGCAGCAGGAACGCCACACCTACAAGGGTATCTTTTGGAACGCCATAGCTGCCTTATGTGGCTATTTTATGTGATGATGATGCTTTATTATATGAAGGTGGTCCTTTATTATATGAAGATGCTGCTTTTATATATGAAGATGGTGCTTTATCATATGAAGATGGTGCTTTATTATATGAAGATGGTGCTTTTATATATGAAGATGGTGCTCTCTTATATGAAGATGGTGCTTTTATATATGAAGATGGTGCTTTATTATATGAAAGTGGTGCTTTATTATATGAAAAGTGTCCCCAAAAAGAAGAAAATCATAGAACTAGCAAATGAAAACGCTGGTGTGTTCGACGTTTGAGGGATTCATGTGATGTGATGTACTGTGATTAATACACTCGGCATTTTATGGAGGGTGAATTTGTGAACGAACTCGGAGTAATATTACTCCGAAGCAAACTCCCGATTCCGTTCAGGAGTTTATATTGAATTCCATTATTTTAGTTGAATCGATAACGATAGAGTAGCTTTATAGTAGTTTTATAGAGTCCTAATATATTTTTAGTGACCAACTCGAACTAATTTTGTACGCTTGGCATATTGTAAAAAGGGCCATTGTTTACAACGGATTCGGAGTAACATTACTCCGAAACAGCGTTCCGTTTTATATACTGGTTTATATTTTGTTTCCTGTAATTTTGTGTGTGTTTTATACAATAGGTTTTGAAGGGAATTATACTATTAACGAACTCGGAGTAACATTACTCCCAAGCAAACTTCTGTTCTTGTATTAGTTTATTGTACACTAATAAAATATTCAAACAAGTCTGTCGAGTTTCTATTCAGTCAAGAAGTCCAAAATGAAAAAATGCAACATTTTAAAACGAACCCCGTAAAAGGTACTATTGACTTGGTACCTTTTTATTTGGCTGTCCCTTTCAGACGGCACTATATTTCGACATACTGAGCTCACGCTATTTACACCCTCACCAACTATACTATGTGTCTTCACAGTGCAATTGCACCATTAGCCCTATACATCCCACGAACTGAAATCAACCTACCTCCTTGAAGTCAAAATTAAAACTGAACAAATAAAAAAAGTATCAGAGGACCAGACAAGAAAAAAATAAAAATAAAATAAAATAAAATAGACCGATCAAAAACACATAAAAAGGAAGAAAATAGCGCAGAAGTTTCAAACTAAACGGGAAAGAAGTTGGAGCAGCAGGAGCGCCACACCTACAAGGGTATCTTTTGGAACGCCATAGCTGCCTTATGTGGCTATTTTATGTGATGATGATGCTTTATTATATGAAGGTGGTCCTTTATTATATGAAGATGCTGCTTTTATATATGAAGATGGTGCTTTATTATATGGAGATGGTGCTTTATTATATGAAGATGGTGCTTTTATATATGAAGATGGTGCTCTCTTATATGAAGATGGTGCTTTTATATATGAAGATGGTGCTTTATTATATGAAAGTGGTGCTTTATTATTTAAACCCTCACCAACTATACTATGTGTCTTCACAGTGCAATTGCACCATTAGCCCTATACATCCCACGAACTGAAATCAACCTACCTCCTTGAAGTCAAAATTAAAACTGAACAAATAAAAAAAGTATCAGAGGACCAGACAAGAAAAAAATAAAAAATAAAATAAAATAAAATAGACCGATCAAAAACACATAAAAAGGAAGAAAATAGCGCAGAAGTTTCAAACTAAACGGGAAAGAAGTTGGAGCAGTAGGAACGCCACACCTACAAGGGTATCTTTTGGAACGCCATAGCTGCCTTATGTGGCTATTTTATGTGATGATGATGCTTTATTATATGAAGGTGGTCCTTTATTATATGAAGATGCTGCTTTTATATATGAAGATGGTGCTTTATTATATGAAGATGGTGCTTTATTATATGAAGATGGTGCTTTTGTATATGAAGATGGTGCTCTCTTATATGAAGATGGTGCTTTTATATATGAAGATGGTGCTTTATTATATGAAAGTGGTGCTTTATTATATGAAAAGTGTCCTCAAAAAGAAGAAAATCATAGAACTAGCAAATGAAAACGCTGGTGTGTTCGACGTTTGAGGGATTCATGTGATGTGATGTACTGTGATTAATACACTCGGCATTTTATGGAGGGTGAATTTGTGAACGAACTCGGAGTAATATTACTCCGAAGCAAACTCCCGATTCCGTTCAGGAGTTTATATTGAATTCCATGTATTTTAGTTGAATCGATAACGATAGAGTAGTTTTATAGTAGTTTTATAGAGTCCTAATATATTTTTAGTGACCAACTCGAACTAATTTTGTACGCTTGGCATATTGTAAAAAGGGCCATTGTTTACAACGGATTCGGAGTAACATTACTCCGAAACAGCGTTCCGTTTTATATACTGGTTTATATTTTGTTTCCTGTAATTTTGTGTGTGTTTTATACAATAGGTTTTGAAGGGAATTATACTATTAACGAACTCGGAGTAACATTACTCCCAAGCAAACTTCTGTTCTTGTATTAGTTTATTGTACACTAATAAAATATTCAAACAAGTCTGTCGAGTTTCTATTCAGTCAAGAAGTCCAAGATGAAAAAATGCAACATTTTAAAACGAACCCCGTAAGAGGTACTATTGACTTGGTACCTTTTTATTCGGCTGTCCCTTTCAGGCGGCACTATATTTCGACATACTGAGCTCACGCTATTTACACCCTCACCAACTATACTATGTGTCTTCACAGTGCAATTGCACCATTAGCCCTATACATCCCACGAACTGAAATCAACCTACCTCCTTGAAGTCAAAATTAAAACTGAACAAATAAAAAAATATCAGAGGACCAGACAAGAAAAAAATAAAAATAAAATAAAATAAAATAGACCGATCAAAAACACATAAAAAGGAAGAAAATAGCGCAGAAATTTCAAACTAAACGGGAAAGAAGTTGGAGCAGCAGGAACGCCACACCTACAAGGGTATCTTTTGGAACGCCATAGCTGCCTTATGTGGCTATTTTATGTGATGATGATGCTTTATTATATGAAGGTGGTCCTTTATTATATGAAGATGCTGCTTTTATATATGAAGATGGTGCTTTATTATATGAAGATGGTGCTTTATTATATGAAGATGGTGTTTTTATATATGAAGATGGCGCTCTCTTATATGAAGATGGTGCTTTTATATATGAAGATGGTGCTTTATTATATGAAAGTGGTGCTTAATTATATGAAAAGTGTCCCCAAAAAGAAGAAAATCATAGAACTAGCAAATGAAAACGCTGGTGTGTTCGACGTTTGAGGGATTCATGTGATGTGATGTACTGTGATTAATACACTCGGCATTTTATGGAGGGTGAATTTGTGAACGAACTCGGAGTAATATTACTCCGAAGCAAACTCCCGATTCCGTTCAGGAGTTTATATTGAATTCCATGTATTTTAGTTGAATCGATAACGATAGAGTAGTTTTATAGTAGTTTTATAGAGTCCTAATATATTTTTAGTGACCAACTCGAACTAATTTTGTACGCTTGGCATATTGTAAAAAGGGCAATTGTTTACAACGGATTCGGAGTAACATTACTCCGAAACAGCGTTCCGTTTTATATACTGGTTTATATTTTGTTTCCTGTAATTTTGTGTGTGTTTTATACAATAGGTTTTGAAGGGAATTATACTATTAACGAACTCGGAGTAACATTACTCCCAAGCAAACTTCTGTTCTTGTATTAGTTTATTGTACACTAATAAAATATTCAAACAAGTCTGTCGAGTTTCTATTCAGTCAAGAAGTCCAAGATGAAAAAATGCAACATTTTAAAACGAACCCCGTAAGAGGTACTATTGACTTGGTACCTTTTTATTCGGCTGTCCCTTTCAGGCGGCACTATATTTCGACATACTGAGCTCACGCTATTTACACCCTCACCAACTATACTATGTGTCTTCACAGTGCAATTGCACCATTAGCCCTATACATCCCACGAACTGAAATCAACCTACCTCCTTGAAGTCAAAATTAAAACTGAACAAATAAAAAAAGTATCAGAGGACCAGACAAGAAAAAAATAAAAATAAAATAAAATAAAATAGACCGATCAAAAACACATAAAAAGGAAGAAAATAGCGCAGAAATTTCAAACTAAACGGGAAAGAAGTTGGAGCAGCAGGAACGCCACACCTACAAGGGTATCTTTTGGAACGCCATAGCTGCCTTATGTGGCTATTTTATGTGATGATGATGCTTTATTATATGAAGGTGGTCCTTTATTATATGAAGATGCTGCTTTTATATATGAAGATGGTGCTTTATTATATGAAGATGGTGCTTTATTATATGAAGATGGTGTTTTTATATATGAAGATGGCGCTCTCTTATATGAAGATGGTGCTTTTATATATGAAGATGGTGCTTTATTATATGAAAGTGGTGCTTAATTATATGAAAAGTGTCCCCAAAAAGAAGAAAATCATAGAACTAGCAAATGAAAACGCTGGTGTGTTCGACGTTTGAGGGATTCATGTGATGTGATGTACTGTGATTAATACACTCGGCATTTTATGGAGGGTGAATTTGTGAACGAACTCGGAGTAATATTACTCCGAAGCAAACTCCCGATTCCGTTCAGGAGTTTATATTGAATTCCATGTATTTTAGTTGAATCGATAACGATAGAGTAGTTTTATAGTAGTTTTATAGAGTCCTAATATATTTTTAGTGACCAACTCGAACTAATTTTGTACGCTTGGCATATTGTAAAAAGGGCAATTGTTTACAACGGATTCGGAGTAACATTACTCCGAAACAGCGTTCCGTTTTATATACTGGTTTATATTTTGTTTCCTGTAATTTTGTGTGTGTTTTATACAATAGGTTTTGAAGGGAATTATACTATTAACGAACTCGGAGTAACATTACTCCCAAGCAAACTTCTGTTCTTGTATTAGTTTATTGTACACTAATAAAATATTCAAACAAGTCTGTCGAGTTTCTATTCAGTCAAGAAGTCCAAGATGAAAAAATGCAACATTTTAAAACGAACCCCGTAAGAGGTACTATTGACTTGGTACCTTTTTATTCGGCTGTCCCTTTCAGGCGGCACTATATTTCGACATACTGAGCTCACGCTATTTACACCCTCACCAACTATACTATGTGTCTTCACAGTGCAATTGCACCATTAGCCCTATACATCCCACGAAATGAAATCAACCTACCTCCTTGAAGTCAAAATTAAAACTGAACAAATAAAAAAATATCAGAGGACCAGACAAGAAAAAAATAAAAAAAAAATAAAATAAAATAGACCGATCAAAAACACATAAAAAGGAAAAAAATAGCGCAGAAGTTTCAAACTAAACGGGAAAGAAGTTGGAGCAGCAGGAACGCCACACCTACAAGGGTATCTTTTGGAACGCCATAGCTGCCTTATGTGGCTATTTTATGTGATGATGATGCTTTATTATATGAAGGTGGTCCTTTATTATATGAAGATGCTGCTTTTATATATGGAGATGGTGCTTTATTACATGGAGATGGTGCTTTATTATATGAAGATGGTGCTTTTGTATATGAAGATGGTGCTCTCTTATATGAAGATGGTGCTTTTATATATGAAGATGGTGCTTTATTATATGAAAGTGGTGCTTTATTATATGAAAAGTGTCCCCAAAAAGAAGAAAATCATAGAACTAGCAAATGAAAACGCTGGTGTGTTCGACGTTTGAGGGATTCATGTGATGTGATGTACTGTGATTAATACACTCGGCATTTTATGGAGGGTGAATTTGTGAACGAACTCGGAGTAATATTACTCCGAAGCAAACTCCCGATTCCGTTCAGGAGTTTATATTGAATTCCATGTATTTTAGTTGAATCGATAACGATAGAGTAGTTTTATAGTAGTTTTATAGAGTCCTAATATATTTTTAGTGACCAACTCGAACTAATTTTGTACGCTTGGCATATTGTAAAAAGGGCAATTGTTTACAACGGATTCGGAGTAACATTACTCCGAAACAGCGTTCCGTTTTATATACTGGTTTATATTTTGTTTCCTGTAATTTTGTGTGTGTTTTATACAATAGGTTTTGAAGGGAATTATACTATTAACGAACTCGGAGTAACATTACTCCCAAGCAAACTTCTGTTCTTGTATTAGTTTATTGTACACTAATAAAATATTCAAACAAGTCTGTCGAGTTTCTATTCAGTCAAGAAGTCCAAGATGAAAAAATGCAACATTTTAAAACAAACCCCGTAAGAGGTACTATTGACTTGGTACCTTTTTATTCGGCTGTCCCTTTCAGGCGGCACTATATTTCGACATACTGAGCTCACGCTATTTACACCCTCACCAACTATACCATGTGTCTTCACAGTGCAATTGCACCATTAGCCCTATACATCCCACGAACTGAAATCAACCTACCTCCTTGAAGTCAAAATTAAAACTGAACAAATAAAAAAATATCAGAGGACCAGACAAGAAAAAAATAAAAATAAAATAAAATAAAATAGACCGATCAAAAACACATAAAAAGGAAGAAAATAGCGCAGAAGTTTCAAACTAAACGGGAAAGAAGTTGGAGCAGCAGGAACGCCACACCTACAAGGGTATCTTTTGGAACGCCATAGCTGCCTTATGTGGCTATTTTATGTGATGATGATGCTTTATTATATGAAGGTGGTCCTTTATTATATGAAGATGCTGCTTTTATATATGGAGATGGTGCTTTATCATATGAAGATTGTGCTTTATTATATGAAGATGGTGCTTTTATATATGAAGATGGTGCTCTCTTATATGAAGATGGTGCTTTTATATATGAAGATGGTGCTTTATTATATGAAAGTGGTGCTTTATTATATGAAAAGTGTCCCCAAAAAGAAGAAAATCATAGAACTAGCAAATGAAAACGCTGGTGTGTTCGACGTTTGAGGGATTCATGTGATGTGATGTACTGTGATTAATACACTCGGCATTTTATGGAGGGTGAATTTGTGAACGAACTCGGAGTAATATTACTCCGAAGCAAACTCCCGATTCCGTTCAGGAGTTTATATTGAATTCCATTATTTTAGTTGAATCGATAACGATAGAGTAGCTTTATAGTAGTTTTATAGAGTCCTAATATATTTTTAGTGACCAACTCGAACTAATTTTGTACGCTTGGCATATTGTAAAAAGGGCCATTGTTTACAACGGATTCGGAGTAACATTACTCCGAAACAGCGTTCCGTTTTATATACTGGTTTATATTTTGTTTCCTGTAATTTTGTGTGTGTTTTATACAATAGGTTTTGAAGGGAATTATACTATTAACGAACTCGGAGTAACATTACTCCCAAGCAAACTTCTGTTCTTGTATTAGTTTATTGTACACTAATAAAATATTCAAACAAGTCTGTCGAGTTTCTATTCAGTCAAGAAGTCCAAGATGAAAAAATGCAACATTTTAAAACGAACCCCGTAAGAGGTACTATTGACTTGGTACCTTTTTATTCGGCTGTCCCTTTCAGGCGGCACTATATTTCGACATACTGAGCTCACGCTATTTACACCCTCACCAACTATACTATGTGTCTTCACAGTGCAATTGCACCATTAGCCCTATACATCCCACGAACTGAAATCAACCTACCTCCTTGAAGTCAAAATTAAAACTGAACAAATAAAAAAATATCAGAGGACCAGACAAGAAAAAAATAAAAATAAAATAAAATAAAATAGACCGATCAAAAACACATAAAAAGGAAGAAAATAGCGCAGAAGTTTCAAACTAAACGGGAAAGAAGTTGGAGCAGCAGGAACGCCACACCTACAAGGGTATCTTTTGGAACGCCATAGCTGCCTTATGTGGCTATTTTATGTGATGATGATGCTTTATTATATGAAGGTGGTCCTTTATTATATGAAGATGCTGCTTTTATATATGAAGATGGTGCTTTATCATATGAAGATGGTGCTTTATTATATGAAGATGGTGCTTTTATATATGAAGATGGTGCTCTCTTATATGAAGATGGTGCTTTTATATATGAAGATGGTGCTTTATTATATGAAAGTGGTGCTTTATTATATGAAAAGTGTCCCCAAAAAGAAGAAAATCATAGAACTAGCAAATGAAAACGCTGGTGTGTTCGACGTTTGAGGGATTCATGTGATGTGATGTACTGTGATTAATACACTCGGCATTTTATGGAGGGTGAATTTGTGAACGAACTCGGAGTAATATTACTCCGAAGCAAACTCCCGATTCCGTTCAGGAGTTTATATTGAATTCCATGTATTTTAGTTGAATCGATAACGATAGAGTAGTTTTATAGTAGTTTTATAGAGTCCTAATATATTTTTAGTGACCAACTCGAACTAATTTTGTACGCTTGGCATATTGTAAAAAGGGCAATTGTTTACAACGGATTCGGAGTAACATTACTCCGAAACAGCGTTCCGTTTTATATACTGGTTTATATTTTGTTTCCTGTAATTTTGTGTGTGTTTTATACAATAGGTTTTGAAGGGAATTATACTATTAACGAACTCGGAGTAACATTACTCCCAAGCAAACTTCTGTTCTTGTATTAGTTTATTGTACACTAATAAAATATTCAAACAAGTCTGTCGAGTTTCTATTCAGTCAAGAAGTCCAAGATGAAAAAATGCAACATTTTAAAACGAACCCCGTAAAAGGTACTATTGACTTGGTACCTTTTTATTTGGCTATCCTTTTCAGACGGCACTATATTTCGACATACTGAGCTTACGCTATTTACACCCTCACCAACTATACCATGTGTCTTCACAGTGCAATTGCACCATTAGCCCTATACATCCCACGAACTGAAATCAACCTACCTCCTTGAAGTCAAAATTAAAACTGAACAAATAAAAAAAGTATCAGAGGACCAGACAAGAAAAAAATAAAAATAAAATAAAATAAAATAGACCGATCAAAAACACATAAAAAGGAAGAAAATAGCGCAGAAGTTTCAAACTAAACGGGAAAGAAGTTGGAGCAGCAGGAACGCCACACCTACAAGGGTATCTTTTGGAACGCCATAGCTGCCTTATGTGGCTATTTTATGTGATGATGATGCTTTATTATATGAAGGTGGTCCTTTATTATATGAAGATGCTGCTTTTATATATGAAGATGGTGCTTTATTATATGAAGATGGTGCTTTATTATATGAAGATGGTGTTTTTATATATGAAGATGGCGCTCTCTTATATGAAGATGGTGCTTTTATATATGAAAATGGTGCTTTATTATATGAAAGTGGTGCTTTATTATATGAAAAGTGTCCCCAAAAAGAAGAAAATCATAGAACTAGCAAATGAAAACGCTGGTGTGTTCGACGTTTGAGGGATTCATGTGATGTGATGTACTGTGATTAATACACTCGGCATTTTATGGAGGGTGAATTTGTGAACGAACTCGGAGTAATATTACTCCGAAGCAAACTCCCGATTCCGTTCAGGAGTTTATATTGAATTCCATGTATTTTAGTTGAATCGATAACGATAGAGTAGTTTTATAGTAGTTTTATAGAGTCCTAATATATTTTTAGTGACCAACTCGAACTAATTTTGTACGCTTGGCATATTGTAAAAAGGGCCATTGTTTACAACGGATTCGGAGTAACATTACTCCGAAACAGCGTTCCGTTTTATATACTGGTTTATATTTTGTTTCCTGTAATTTTGTGTGTGTTTTATACAATAGGTTTTGAAGGGAATTATACTATTAACGAACTCGGAGTAACATTACTCCCAAGCAAACTTCTGTTCTTGTATTAGTTTATTGTACACTAATAAAATATTCAAACAAGTCTGTCGAGTTTCTATTCAGTCAAGAAGTCCAAGATGAAAAAATGCAACATTTTAAAACGAACCCCGTAAGAGGTACTATTGACTTGGTACCTTTTTATTCGGCTGTCCCTTTCAGGCGGCACTATATTTCGACATACTGAGCTCACGCTATTTACACCCTCACCAACTATACTATGTGTCTTCACAGTGCAATTGCACCATTAGCCCTATACATCCCACGAACTGAAATCAACCTACCTCCTTGAAGTCAAAATTAAAACTGAACAAATAAAAAAATATCAGAGGACCAGACAAGAAAAAAATAAAAATAAAATAAAATAAAATAGACCGATCAAAAACACATAAAAAGGAAGAAAATAGCGCAGAAGTTTCAAACTAAACGGGAAAGAAGTTGGAGCAGCAGGAACGCCACACCTACAAGGGTATCTTTTGGAACGCCATAGCTGCCTTATGTGGCTATTTTATGTGATGATGATGCTTTATTATATGAAGGTGGTCCTTTATTATATGAAGGTGGTCCTTTATTATATGAAGATGCTGCTTTTATATATGGAGATGGTGCTTTATTATATGAAGATGGTGCTTTATTATATGAAGATGGTGCTCTCTTATATGAAGATGGTGCTTTTATATATGAAGATGGTGCTTTATTATATGAAAGTGGTGCTTTATTATATGAAAAGTGTCCCCAAAAAGAAGAAAATCATAGAACTAGCAAATGAAAACGCTGGTGTGTTCGACGTTTGAGGGATTCATGTGATGTGATGTACTGTGATTAATACACTCGGCATTTTATGGAGGGTGAATTTGTGAACGAACTCGGAGTAATATTACTCCGAAGCAAACTCCCGATTCCGTTCAGGAGTTTATATTGAATTCCATGTATTTTAGTTGAATCGATAACGATAGAGTAGTTTTATAGTAGTTTTATAGAGTCCTAATATATTTTTAGTGACCAACTCGAACTAATTTTGTACGCTTGGCATATTGTAAAAAGGGCCATTGTTTACAACGGATTCGGAGTAACATTACTCCGAAACAGCGTTCCGTTTTATATACTGGTTTATATTTTGTTTCCTGTAATTTTGTGTGTGTTTTATACAATAGGTTTTGAAGGGAATTATACTATTAACGAACTCGGAGTAACATTACTCCCAAGCAAACTTCTGTTCTTGTATTAGTTTATTGTACACTAATAAAATATTCAAACAAGTCTGTCGAGTTTCTATTCAGTCAAGAAGTCCAAGATGAAAAAATGCAACATTTTAAAACGAACCCCGTAAGAGGTACTATTGACTTGGTACCTTTTTATTCGGCTGTCCCTTTCAGGCGGCACTATATTTCGACATACTGAGCTCACGCTATTTACACCCTCACCAACTATACTATGTGTCTTCACAGTGCAATTGCACCATTAGCCCTATACATCCCACGAACTGAAATCAACCTACCTCCTTGAAGTCAAAATTAAAACTGAACAAATAAAAAAATATCAGAGGACCAGACAAGAAAAAAATAAAAATAAAATAAAATAAAATAGACCGATCAAAAACACATAAAAAGGAAGAAAATAGCGCAGAAGTTTCAAACTAAACGGGAAAGAAGTTGGAGCAGCAGGAACGCCACACCTACAAGGGTATCTTTTGGAACGCCATAGCTGCCTTATGTGGCTATTTTATGTGATGATGATGCTTTATTATATGAAGGTGGTCCTTTATTATATGAAGGTGGTCCTTTATTATATGAAGATGCTGCTTTTATATATGGAGATGGTGCTTTATTATATGAAGATGGTGCTTTATTATATGAAGATGGTGCTCTCTTATATGAAGATGGTGCTTTTATATATGAAGATGGTGCTTTATTATATGAAAGTGGTGCTTTATTATATGAAAAGTGTCCCCAAAAAGAAGAAAATCATAGAACTAGCAAATGAAAACGCTGGTGTGTTCGACGTTTGAGGGATTCATGTGATGTGATGTACTGTGATTAATACACTCGGCATTTTATGGAGGGTGAATTTGTGAACGAACTCGGAGTAATATTACTCCGAAGCAAACTCCCGATTCCGTTCAGGAGTTTATATTGAATTCCATGTATTTTAGTTGAATCGATAACGATAGAGTAGTTTTATAGTAGTTTTATAGAGTCCTAATATATTTTTAGTGACCAACTCGAACTAATTTTGTACGCTTGGCATATTGTAAAAAGGGCCATTGTTTACAACGGATTCGGAGTAACATTACTCCAAAACAGCGTTCCGTTTTATATACTGGTTTATATTTTGTTTCCTGTAATTTTGTGTGTGTTTTATACAATAGGTTTTGAAGGGAATTATACTATTAACGAACTCGGAGTAACATTACTCCCAAGCAAACTTCTGTTCTTGTATTAGTTTATTGTACACTAATAAAATATTCAAACAAGTCTGTCGAGTTTCTATTCAGTCAAGAAGTCCAAGATGAAAAAATGCAACATTTTAAAACGAACCCCGTAAAAGGTACTATTGACTTGGTACCTTTTTATTTGGCTGTCCCTTTCAGACGGCACTATATTTCGACATACTGAGCTCACGCTATTTACACCCTCACCAACTATACCATGTGTCTTCACAGTGCAATTGCACCATTAGCCCTATACATCCCACGAACTGAAATCAACCTACCTCCTTGAAGTCAAAATTAAAACTGAACAAATAAAAAATTATCAGAGGACCAGACAAGAAAAAAATAAAAATAAAATAAAATAAAATAGACCGATCAAAAACACATAAAAAGGAAGAAAATAGCGCAGAAGTTTCAAACTAAACGGGAAAGAAGTTGGAGCAGCAGGAACGCCACACCTACAAGGGTATCTTTTGGAACGCCATAGCTGCCTTATGTGGCTATTTTATGTGATGATGATGCTTTATTATATGAAGGTGGTCCTTTATTATATGAAGATGCTGCTTTTATATATGAAGATGGTGCTTTATCATATGAAGATGGTGCTTTATTATATGAAGATGGTGCTTTTATATATGAAGATGGTGCTCTCTTATATGAAGATGGTGCTTTTATATATGAAGATGGTGCTTTATTATATGAAAGTGGTGCTTTATTATATGAAAAGTGTCCCCAAAAAGAAGAAAATCATAGAACTAGCAAATGAAAACGCTGGTGTGTTCGACGTTTGAGGGATTCATGTGATGTGATGTACTGTGATTAATACACTCGGCATTTTATGGAGGGTGAATTTGTGAACGAACTCGGAGTAATATTACTCCGAAGCAAACTCCCGATTCCGTTCAGGAGTTTATATTGAATTCCATGTATTTTAGTTGAATCGATAACGATAGAGTAGTTTTATAGTAGTTTTATAGAGTCCTAATATATTTTTAGTGACCAACTCGAACTAATTTTGTACGCTTGGCATATTGTAAAAAGGGCAATTGTTTACAACGGATTCGGAGTAACATTACTCCGAAACAGCGTTCCGTTTTATATACTGGTTTATATTTGTTTTCCTGTTATTTTGTGTGTGTTTTATACAATAGGTTTTGAAGGGAATTATACTATTAACGAACTCGGAGTAACATTACTCCCAAGCAAACTTCTGTTCTTGTATTAGTTTATTGTACACTAATAAAATATTCAAACAAGTCTGTCGAGTTTCTATTCAGTCAAGAAGTCCAAGATGAAAAAATGCAACATTTTAAAACGAACCCCGTAAAAGGTTCTATTGACTTTGTACCTTTTTATTTGGCTGTCCCTTTCAGACGGCACTATATTTCGACATACTGAGCTCACGTTATTTACACCCTCACCAACTATACTATGTGTCTTCACAGTGCAATTGCACCATTAGCCCTATACATCCCACGAACTGAAATCAACCTACCTCCTTGAAGTCAAAATTAAAACTGAACAAATAAAAAAATATCAGAGGACCAGACAAGAAAAAAATAAAAATAAAATAAAATAAACCGATCAAAAACACATAAAAAGGAAGAAAATAGCGCAAAAGTTTCAAACTAAACGGGAAAGAAGTTGGAGCAGCAGGAACGCCACACCTACAAGGGTATCTTTTGGAACGCCATAGCTGCCTTATGTGGCTATTTTATGTGATGATGATGCGTTATTATATGAAGGTGGTCCTTTATTATATGAAGATGCTGCTTTTATATATGAAGATGGTGCTTTATTATATGAAGATGGTGCTTTATTATATGAAGATGGTGTTTTTATATATGAAGATGGCGCTCTCTTATATGAAGATGGTGCTTTTATATATGAAAATGGTGCTTTATTATATGAAAGTGGTGCTTTATTATATGAAAAGTGTCCCCAAAAAGAAGAAAATCATAGAACTAGCAAATGAAAACGCTGGTGTGTTCGACGTTTGAGGGATTCATGTGATGTGATGTACTGTGATTAATACACTCGGCATTTTATGGAGGGTGAATTTGTGAACGAACTCGGAGTAATATTACTCCGAAGCAAAC
The DNA here is from genome assembly GCF_025612915.1 of Magallana angulata. Lineage (NCBI taxonomy): Eukaryota > Metazoa > Mollusca > Bivalvia > Ostreida > Ostreidae > Magallana > Magallana angulata. The sequence goes on along the minus strand of NC_069113.1, from coordinate 40,057,374 downwards.
TCCCGATTCCGTTCAGGAGTTTATATTGAATTCCATGTATTTTAGTTGAATCGATAACGATAGAGTAGTTTTATAGTAGTTTTATAGAGTCCCAATATATTTTTAGTGACCAACTCGAACTAATTTTGTACGCTTGGCATATTGTAAAAAGGGCCATTGTTTACAACGGATTCGGAGTAACATTACTCCGAAACAGCGTTCCGTTTTATATACTGGTTTATATTTTGTTTCCTGTAATTTTGTGTGTGTTTTATACAATAGGTTTTGAAGGGAATTATACTATTAACGAACTCGGAGTAACATTACTCCCAAGCAAACTTCTGTTCTTGTATTAGTTTATTGTACACTAATAAAATATTCAAACAAGTCTGTCGAGTTTCTATTCAGTCAAGAAGTCCAAGATGAAAAAATGCAACATTTTAAAACGAACCCCGTAAGAGGTACTATTGACTTGGTACCTTTTTATTCGGCTGTCCCTTTCAGGCGGCACTATATTTCGACATACTGAGCTCACGCTATTTACACCCTCACCAACTATACTATGTGTCTTCACAGTGCAATTGCACCATTAGCCCTATACATCCCACGAACTGAAATCAACCTACCTCCTTGAAGTCAAAATTAAAACTGAACAAATAAAAAAATATCAGAGGACCAGACAAGAAAAAAATAAAAATAAAATAAAATAAAATAGACCGATCAAAAACACATAAAAAGGAAGAAAATAGCGCAGAAGTTTCAAACTAAACGGGAAAGAAGTTGGAGCAGCAGGAACGCCACACCTACAAGGGTATCTTTTGGAACGCCATAGCTGCCTTATGTGGCTATTTTATGTGATGATGATGCTTTATTATATGAAGGTGGTCCTTTATTATATGAAGGTGGTCCTTTATTATATGAAGATGCTGCTTTTATATATGGAGATGGTGCTTTATTATATGAAGATGGTGCTTTATTATATGAAGATGGTGCTCTCTTATATGAAGATGGTGCTTTTATATATGAAGATGGTGCTTTATTATATGAAAGTGGTGCTTTATTATATGAAAAGTGTCCCCAAAAAGAAGAAAATCATAGAACTAGCAAATGAAAACGCTGGTGTGTTCGACGTTTGAGGGATTCATGTGATGTGATGTACTGTGATTAATACACTCGGCATTTTATGGAGGGTGAATTTGTGAACGAACTCGGAGTAATATTACTCCGAAGCAAACTCCCGATTCCGTTCAGGAGTTTATATTGAATTCCATGTATTTTAGTTGAATCGATAACGATAGAGTAGTTTTATAGTAGTTTTATAGAGTCCTAATATATTTTTAGTGACCAACTCGAACTAATTTTGTACGCTTGGCATATTGTAAAAAGGGCCATTGTTTACAACGGATTCGGAGTAACATTACTCCGAAACAGCGTTCCGTTTTATATACTGGTTTATATTTTGTTTCCTGTAATTTTGTGTGTGTTTTATACAATAGGTTTTGAAGGGAATTATACTATTAACGAACTCGGAGTAACATTACTCCCAAGCAAACTTCTGTTCTTGTATTAGTTTATTGTACACTAATAAAATATTCAAACAAGTCTGTCGAGTTTCTATTCAGTCAAGAAGTCCAAGATGAAAAAATGCAACATTTTAAAACGAACCCCGTAAGAGGTACTATTGACTTGGTACCTTTTTATTCGGCTGTCCCTTTCAGGCGGCACTATATTTCGACATACTGAGCTCACGCTATTTACACCCTCACCAACTATACTATGTGTCTTCACAGTGCAATTGCACCATTAGCCCTATACATCCCACGAACTGAAATCAACCTACCTCCTTGAAGTCAAAATTAAAACTGAACAAATAAAAAAATATCAGAGGACCAGACAAGAAAAAAATAAAAATAAAATAAAATAAAATAGACCGATCAAAAACACATAAAAAGGAAGAAAATAGCGCAGAAGTTTCAAACTAAACGGGAAAGAAGTTGGAGCAGCAGGAACGCCACACCTACAAGGGTATCTTTTGGAACGCCATAGCTGCCTTATGTGGCTATTTTATGTGATGATGATGCTTTATTATATGAAGGTGGTCCTTTATTATATGAAGGTGGTCCTTTATTATATGAAGATGCTGCTTTTATATATGGAGATGGTGCTTTATTATATGAAGATGGTGCTTTATTATATGAAGATGGTGCTCTCTTATATGAAGATGGTGCTTTTATATATGAAGATGGTGCTTTATTATATGAAAGTGGTGCTTTATTATATGAAAAGTGTCCCCAAAAAGAAGAAAATCATAGAACTAGCAAATGAAAACGCTGGTGTGTTCGACGTTTGAGGGATTCATGTGATGTGATGTACTGTGATTAATACACTCGGCATTTTATGGAGGGTGAATTTGTGAACGAACTCGGAGTAATATTACTCCGAAGCAAACTCCCGATTCCGTTCAGGAGTTTATATTGAATTCCATGTATTTTAGTTGAATCGATAACGATAGAGTAGTTTTATAGTAGTTTTATAGAGTCCTAATATATTTTTAGTGACCAACTCGAACTAATTTTGTACGCTTGGCATATTGTAAAAAGGGCCATTGTTTACAACGGATTCGGAGTAACATTACTCCAAAACAGCGTTCCGTTTTATATACTGGTTTATATTTTGTTTCCTGTAATTTTGTGTGTGTTTTATACAATAGGTTTTGAAGGGAATTATACTATTAACGAACTCGGAGTAACATTACTCCCAAGCAAACTTCTGTTCTTGTATTAGTTTATTGTACACTAATAAAATATTCAAACAAGTCTGTCGAGTTTCTATTCAGTCAAGAAGTCCAAGATGAAAAAATGCAACATTTTAAAACGAACCCCGTAAAAGGTTCTATTGACTTTGTACCTTTTTATTTGGCTGTCCCTTTCAGACGGCACTATATTTCGACATACTGAGCTCACGTTATTTACACCCTCACCAACTATACTATGTGTCTTCACAGTGCAATTGCACCATTAGCCCTATACATCCCACGAACTGAAATCAACCTACCTCCTTGAAGTCAAAATTAAAACTGAACAAATAAAAAAATATCAGAGGACCAGACAAGAAAAAAATAAAAATAAAATAAAATAAACCGATCAAAAACACATAAAAAGGAAGAAAATAGCGCAAAAGTTTCAAACTAAACGGGAAAGAAGTTGGAGCAGCAGGAACGCCACACCTACAAGGGTATCTTTTGGAACGCCATAGCTGCCTTATGTGGCTATTTTATGTGATGATGATGCGTTATTATATGAAGGTGGTCCTTTATTATATGAAGATGCTGCTTTTATATATGAAGATGGTGCTTTATCATATGAAGATGGTGCTTTATTATATGAAGATGGTGCTTTTATATATGAAGATGGTGCTCTCTTATATGAAGATGGTGCTTTTATATATGAAGATGGTGCTTTATTATATGAAAGTGGTGCTTTATTATATGAAAAGTGTCCCCAAAAAGAAGAAAATCATAGAACTAGCAAATGAAAACGCTGGTGTGTTCGACGTTTGAGGGATTCATGTGATGTGATGTACTGTGATTAATACACTCGGCATTTTATGGAGGGTGAATTTGTGAACGAACTCGGAGTAATATTACTCCGAAGCAAACTCCCGATTCCGTTCAGGAGTTTATATTGAATTCCATGTATTTTAGTTGAATCGATAACGATAGAGTAGTTTTATAGTAGTTTTATAAAGTCCTAATATATTTTTAGTGACCAACTCGAACTAATTTTGTACGCTTGGCATATTGTAAAAAGGGCAATTGTTTACAACGGATTCGGAGTAACATTACTCCGAAACAGCGTTCCGTTTTATATACTGGTTTATATTTTGTTTCCTGTAATTTTGTGTGTGTTTTATACAATAGGTTTTGAAGGGAATTATACTATTAACGAACTCGGAGTAACATTACTCCCAAGCAAACTTCTGTTCTTGTATTAGTTTATTGTACACTAATAAAATATTCAAACAAGTCTGTCGAGTTTCTATTCAGTCAAGAAGTCCAAGATGAAAAAATGCAACATTTTAAAACGAACCCCGTAAGAGGTACTATTGACTTGGTACCTTTTTATTCGGCTGTCCCTTTCAGGCGGCACTATATTTCGACATACTGAGCTCACGCTATTTACACCCTCACCAACTATACTATGTGTCTTCACAGTGCAATTGCACCATTAGCCCTATACATCCCACGAACTGAAATCAACCTACCTCCTTGAAGTCAAAATTAAAACTGAACAAATAAAAAAATATCAGAGGACCAGACAAGAAAAAAATAAAAATAAAATAAAATAAAATAGACCGATCAAAAACACATAAAAAGGAAGAAAATAGCGCAGAAGTTTCAAACTAAACGGGAAAGAAGTTGGAGCAGCAGGAACGCCACACCTACAAGGGTATCTTTTGGAACGCCATAGCTGCCTTATGTGGCTATTTTATGTGATGATGATGCTTTATTATATGAAGGTGGTCCTTTATTATATGAAGGTGGTCCTTTATTATATGAAGATGCTGCTTTTATATATGGAGATGGTGCTTTATTATATGAAGATGGTGCTTTATTATATGAAGATGGTGCTCTCTTATATGAAGATGGTGCTTTTATATATGAAGATGGTGCTTTATTATATGAAAGTGGTGCTTTATTATATGAAAAGTGTCCCCAAAAAGAAGAAAATCATAGAACTAGCAAATGAAAACGCTGGTGTGTTCGACGTTTGAGGGATTCATGTGATGTGATGTACTGTGATTAATACACTCGGCATTTTATGGAGGGTGAATTTGTGAACGAACTCGGAGTAATATTACTCCGAAGCAAACTCCCGATTCCGTTCAGGAGTTTATATTGAATTCCATGTATTTTAGTTGAATCGATAACGATAGAGTAGTTTTATAGTAGTTTTATAGAGTCCTAATATATTTTTAGTGACCAACTCGAACTAATTTTGTACGCTTGGCATATTGTAAAAAGGGCCATTGTTTACAACGGATTCGGAGTAACATTACTCCGAAACAGCGTTCCGTTTTATATACTGGTTTATATTTTGTTTCCTGTAATTTTGTGTGTGTTTTATACAATAGGTTTTGAAGGGAATTATACTATTAACGAACTCGGAGTAACATTACTCCCAAGCAAACTTCTGTTCTTGTATTAGTTTATTGTACACTAATAAAATATTCAAACAAGTCTGTCGAGTTTCTATTCAGTCAAGAAGTCCAAGATGAAAAAATGCAACATTTTAAAACGAACCCCGTAAGAGGTACTATTGACTTGGTACCTTTTTATTCGGCTGTCCCTTTCAGGCGGCACTATATTTCGACATACTGAGCTCACGCTATTTACACCCTCACCAACTATACTATGTGTCTTCACAGTGCAATTGCACCATTAGCCCTATACATCCCACGAACTGAAATCAACCTACCTCCTTGAAGTCAAAATTAAAACTGAACAAATAAAAAAATATCAGAGGACCAGACAAGAAAAAAATAAAAATAAAATAAAATAAACCGATCAAAAACACATAAAAAGGAAGAAAATAGCGCAAAAGTTTCAAACTAAACGGGAAAGAAGTTGGAGCAGCAGGAACGCCACACCTACAAGGGTATCTTTTGGAACGCCATAGCTGCCTTATGTGGCTATTTTATGTGATGATGATGCGTTATTATATGAAGGTGGTCCTTTATTATATGAAGATGCTGCTTTTATATATGAAGATGGTGCTTTATCATATGAAGATGGTGCTTTATTATATGAAGATGGTGCTTTTATATATGAAGATGGTGCTCTCTTATATGAAGATGGTGCTTTTATATATGAAGATGGTGCTTTATTATATGAAAGTGGTGCTTTATTATATGAAAAGTGTCCCCAAAAAGAAGAAAATCATAGAACTAGCAAATGAAAACGCTGGTGTGTTCGACGTTTGAGGGATTCATGTGATGTGATGTACTGTGATTAATACACTCGGCATTTTATGGAGGGTGAATTTGTGAACGAACTCGGAGTAATATTACTCCGAAGCAAACTCCCGATTCCGTTCAGGAGTTTATATTGAATTCCATGTATTTTAGTTGAATCGATAACGATAGAGTAGTTTTATAGTAGTTTTATAGAGTCCTAATATATTTTTAGTGACCAACTCGAACTAATTTTGTACGCTTGGCATATTGTAAAAAGGGCCATTGTTTACAACGGATTCGGAGTAACATTACTCCGAAACAGCGTTCCGTTTTATATACTGGTTTATATTTTGTTTCCTGTAATTTTGTGTGTGTTTTATACAATAGGTTTTGAAGGGAATTATACTATTAACGAACTCGGAGTAACATTACTCCCAAGCAAACTTCTGTTCTTGTATTAGTTTATTGTACACTAATAAAATATTCAAACAAGTCTGTCGAGTTTCTATTCAGTCAAGAAGTCCAAGATGAAAAAATGCAACATTTTAAAACGAACCCCGTAAAAGGTACTATTGACTTGGTACCTTTTTATTCGGCTGTCCCTTTCAGGCGGCACTATATTTCGACATACTGAGCTCACGCTATTTACACCCTCACCAACTATACCATGTGTCTTCACAGTGCAATTGCACCATTAGCCCTATACATCCCACGAACTGAAATCAACCTACCTCCTTGAAGTCAAAATTAAAACTGAACAAATAAAAAAAGTATCAGAGGACCAGACAAGAAAAAAATAAAAATAAAATAAAATAAAATAGACCGATCAAAAACACATAAAAAGGAAGAAAATAGCGCAGAAGTTTCAAACTAAACGGGAAAGAAGTTGGAGCAGCAGGAACGCCACACCTACAAGGGTATCTTTTGGAACGCCATAGCTGCCTTATGTGGCTATTTTATGTGATGATGATGCTTTATTATATGAAGGTGGTCCTTTATTATATGAAGATGCTGCTTTTATATATGAAGATGGTGCTTTATTATATGAAGATGGTGCTTTATTATATGAAGATGGTGTTTTTATATATGAAGATGGCGCTCTCTTATATGAAGATGGTGCTTTTATATATGAAAATGGTGCTTTATTATATGAAAGTGGTGCTTTATTATATGAAAAGTGTCCCCAAAAAGAAGAAAATCATAGAACTAGCAAATGAAAACGCTGGTGTGTTCGACGTTTGAGGGATTCATGTGATGTGATGTACTGTGATTAATACACTCGGCATTTTATGGAGGGTGAATTTGTGAACGAACTCGGAGTAATATTACTCCGAAGCAAACTCCCGATTCCGTTCAGGAGTTTATATTGAATTCCATGTATTTTAGTTGAATCGATAACGATAGAGTAGTTTTATAGTAGTTTTATAGAGTCATAATATATTTTTAGTGACCAACTCGAACTAATTTTGTACGCTTGGCATATTGTAAAAAGGGCCATTGTTTACAACGGATTCGGAGTAACATTACTCCGAAACAGCGTTCCGTTTTATATACTGGTTTATATTTTGTTTCCTGTAATTTTGTGTGTGTTTTATACAATAGGTTTTGAAGGGAATTATACTATTAACGAACTCGGAGTAACATTACTCCCAAGCAAACTTCTGTTCTTGTATTAGTTTATTGTACACTAATAAAATATTCAAACAAGTCTGTCGAGTTTCTATTCAGTCAAGAAGTCCAAGATGAAAAAATGCAACATTTTAAAACGAACCCCGTAAAAGGTACTATTGACTTGGTACCTTTTTATTCGGCTGTCCCTTTCAGACGGCACTATATTTCGACATACTGAGCTCACGCTATTTACACCCTCACCAACTATACCATGTGTCTTCACAGTGCAATTGCACCATTAGCCCTATACATCCCACGAACTGAAATCAACCTACCTCCTTGAAGTCAAAATTAAAACTGAACAAATAAAAAATTATCAGAGGACCAGACAAGAAAAAAATAAAAATAAAATAAAATAAAATAGACCGATCAAAAACACATAAAAAGGAAGAAAATAGCGCAGAAGTTTCAAACTAAACGGGAAAGAAGTTGGAGCAGCAGGAACGCCACACCTACAAGGGTATCTTTTGGAACGCCATAGCTGCCTTATGTGGCTATTTTATGTGATGATGATGCTTTATTATATGAAGGTGGTCCTTTATTATATGAAGATGCTGCTTTTATATATGAAGATGGTGCTTTATCATATGAAGATGGTGCTTTATTATATGAAGATGGTGCTTTTATATATGAAGATGGTGCTCTCTTATATGAAGATGGTGCTTTTATATATGAAGATGGTGCTTTATTATATGAAAGTGGTGCTTTATTATATGAAAAGTGTCCCCAAAAAGAAGAAAATCATAGAACTAGCAAATGAAAACGCTGGTGTGTTCGACGTTTGAGGGATTCATGTGATGTGATGTACTGTGATTAATACACTCGGCATTTTATGGAGGGTGAATTTGTGAACGAACTCGGAGTAATATTACTCCGAAGCAAACTCCCGATTCCGTTCAGGAGTTTATATTGAATTCCATGTATTTTAGTTGAATCGATAACGATAGAGTAGTTTTATAGTAGTTTTATAGAGTCCTAATATATTTTTAGTGACCAACTCGAACTAATTTTGTACGCTTGGCATATTGTAAAAAGGGCAATTGTTTACAACGGATTCGGAGTAACATTACTCCGAAACAGCGTTCCGTTTTATATACTGGTTTATATTTGTTTTCCTGTTATTTTGTGTGTGTTTTATACAATAGGTTTTGAAGGGAATTATACTATTAACGAACTCGGAGTAACATTACTCCCAAGCAAACTTCTGTTCTTGTATTAGTTTATTGTACACTAATAAAATATTCAAACAAGTCTGTCGAGTTTCTATTCAGTCAAGAAGTCCAAGATGAAAAAATGCAACATTTTAAAACGAACCCCGTAAGAGGTACTATTGACTTGGTACCTTTTTATTCGGCTGTCCCTTTCAGGCGGCACTATATTTCGACATACTGAGCTCACGTTATTTACACCCTCACCAACTATACTATGTGTCTTCACAGTGCAATTGCACCATTAGCCCTATACATCCCACGAACTGAAATCAACCTACCTCCTTGAAGTCAAAATTAAAACTGAACAAATAAAAAAATATCAGAGGACCAGACAAGAAAAAAATAAAAATAAAATAAAATAAACCGATCAAAAACACATAAAAAGGAAGAAAATAGCGCAAAAGTTTCAAACTAAACGGGAAAGAAGTTGGAGCAGCAGGAACGCCACACCTACAAGGGTATCTTTTGGAACGCCATAGCTGCCTTATGTGGCTATTTTATGTGATGATGATGCGTTATTATATGAAGGTGGTCCTTTATTATATGAAGATGCTGCTTTTATATATGAAGATGGTGCTTTATCATATGAAGATGGTGCTTTATTATATGAAGATGGTGCTTTTATATATGAAGATGGTGCTCTCTTATATGAAGATGGTGCTTTTATATATGAAGATGGTGCTTTATTATATGAAAGTGGTGCTTTATTATATGAAAAGTGTCCCCAAAAAGAAGAAAATCATAGAACTAGCAAATGAAAACGCTGGTGTGTTCGACGTTTGAGGGATTCATGTGATGTGATGTACTGTGATTAATACACTCGGCATTTTATGGAGGGTGAATTTGTGAACGAACTCGGAGTAATATTACTCCGAAGCAAACTCCCGATTCCGTTCAGGAGTTTATATTGAATTCCATGTATTTTAGTTGAATCGATAACGATAGAGTAGTTTTATAGTAGTTTTATAGAGTCCTAATATATTTTTAGTGACCAACTCGAACTAATTTTGTACGCTTGGCATATTGTAAAAAGGGCAATTGTTTACAACGGATTCGGAGTAACATTACTCCGAAACAGCGTTCCGTTTTATATACTGGTTTGTATTTTGTTTCCTGTAATTTTGTGTGTGTTTTATACAATAGGTTTTGAAGGGAATTATACTATTAACGAACTCGGAGTAACATTACTCCCAAGCAAACTTCTGTTCTTGTATTAGTTTATTGTACACTAATAAAATATTCAAACAAGTCTGTCGAGTTTCTATTCAGTCAAGAAGTCCAAGATGAAAAAATGCAACATTTTAAAACGAACCCCGTAAAAGGTACTATTGACTTGGTACCTTTTTATTTGGCTGTCCTTTTCAGACGGCACTATATTTCGACATACTGAGCTTACGCTATTTACACCCTCACCAACTATACCATGTGTCTTCACAGTGCAATTGCACCATTAGCCCTATACATCCCACGAACTGAAATCAACCTACCTCCTTGAAGTCAAAATTAAAACTGAACAAATAAAAAAAGTATCAGAGGACCAGACAAGAAAAAAATAAAAATAAAATAAAATAAAATAGACCGATCAAAAACACATAAAAAGGAAGAAAATAGCGCAGAAGTTTCAAACTAAACGGGAAAGAAGTTGGAGCAGCAGGAACGCCACACCTACAAGGGTATCTTTTGGAACGCCATAGCTGCCTTATGTGGCTATTTTATGTGATGATGATGCTTTATTATATGAAGGTGGTCCTTTATTATATGAAGATGCTGCTTTTATATATGAAGATGGTGCTTTATTATATGAAGATGGTGCTTTATTATATGAAGATGGTGTTTTTATATATGAAGATGGCGCTCTCTTATATGAAGATGGTGCTTTTATATATGAAAATGGTGCTTTATTATATGAAAGTGGTGCTTTATTATATGAAAAGTGTCCCCAAAAAGAAGAAAATCATAGAACTAGCAAATGAAAACGCTGGTGTGTTCGACGTTTGAGGGATTCATGTGATGTGATGTACTGTGATTAATACACTCGGCATTTTATGGAGGGTGAATTTGTGAACGAACTCGGAGTAATATTACTCCGAAGCAAACTCCCGATTCCGTTCAGGAGTTTATATTGAATTCCATGTATTTTAGTTGAATCGATAACGATAGAGTAGTTTTATAGTAGTTTTATAGAGTCCTAATATATTTTTAGTGACCAACTCGAACTAATTTTGTACGCTTGGCATATTGTAAAAAGGGCCATTGTTTACAACGGATTCGGAGTAACATTACTCCGAAACAGCGTTCCGTTTTATATACTGGTTTATATTTTGTTTCCTGTAATTTTGTGTGTGTTTTATACAATAGGTTTTGAAGGGAATTATACTATTAACGAACTCGGAGTAACATTACTCCCAAGCAAACTTCTGTTCTTGTATTAGTTTATTGTACACTAATAAAATATTCAAACAAGTCTGTCGAGTTTCTATTCAGTCAAGAAGTCCAAGATGAAAAAATGCAACATTTTAAAACGAACCCCGTAAGAGGTACTATTGACTTGGTACCTTTTTATTCGGCTGTCCCTTTCAGGCGGCACTATATTTCGACATACTGAGCTCACGCTATTTACACCCTCACCAACTATACTATGTGTCTTCACAGTGCAATTGCACCATTAGCCCTATACATCCCACGAACTGAAATCAACCTACCTCCTTGAAGTCAAAATTAAAACTGAACAAATAAAAAAATATCAGAGGACCAGACAAGAAAAAAATAAAAATAAAATAAAATAAAATAGACCGATCAAAAACACATAAAAAGGAAGAAAATAGCGCAGAAGTTTCAAACTAAACGGGAAAGAAGTTGGAGCAGCAGGAACGCCACACCTACAAGGGTATCTTTTGGAACGCCATAGCTGCCTTATGTGGCTATTTTATGTGATGATGATGCTTTATTATATGAAGGTGGTCCTTTATTATATGAAGATGCTGCTTTTATATATGAAGATGGTGCTTTATTATATGAAGATGGTGCTTTATTATATGAAGATGGTGTTTTTATATATGAAGATGGCGCTCTCTTATATGAAGATGGTGCTTTTATATATGAAAATGGTGCTTTATTATATGAAAGTGGTGCTTTATTATATGAAAAGTGTCCCCAAAAAGAAGAAAATCATAGAACTAGCAAATGAAAACGCTGGTGTGTTCGACGTTTGAGGGATTCATGTGATGTGATGTACTGTGATTAATACACTCGGCATTTTATGGAGGGTGAATTTGTGAACGAACTCGGAGTAATATTACTCCGAAGCAAACTCCCGATTCCGTTCAGGAGTTTATATTGAATTCCATGTATTTTAGTTGAATCGATAACGATAGAGTAGTTTTATAGTAGTTTTATAGAGTCCTAATATATTTTTAGTGACCAACTCGAACTAATTTTGTACGCTTGGCATATTGTAAAAAGGGCCATTGTTTACAACGGATTCGGAGTAACATTACTCCGAAACAGCGTTCCGTTTTATATACTGGTTTATATTTTGTTTCCTGTAACTTTGTGTGTGTTTTATACAATAGGTTTTGAAGGGAATTATACTATTAACGAACTCGGAGTAACATTACTCCCAAGCAAACTTCTGTTCTTGTATTAGTTTATTGTACACTAATAAAATATTCAAACAAGTCTGTCGAGTTTCTATTCAGTCAAGAAGTCCAAGATGAAAAAATGCAACATTTTAAAACGAACCCCGTAAGAGGTACTATTGACTTGGTACCTTTTTATTCGGCTGTCCCTTTCAGGCGGCACTATATTTCGACATACTGAGCTCACGCTATTTACACCCTCACCAACTATACTATGTGTCTTCACAGTGCAATTGCACCATTAGCCCTATACATCCCACGAACTGAAATCAACCTACCTCCTTGAAGTCAAAATTAAAACTGAACAAATAAAAAAATATCAGAGGACCAGACAAGAAAAAAATAAAAATAAAATAAAATAAAATAGACCGATCAAAAACACATAAAAAGGAAGAAAATAGCGCAGAAGTTTCAAACTAAACGGGAAAGAAGTTGGAGCAGCAGGAACGCCACACCTACAAGGGTATCTTTTGGAACGCCATAGCTGCCTTATGTGGCTATTTTATGTGATGATGATGCTTTATTATATGAAGGTGGTCCTTTATTATATGAAGATGCTGCTTTTATATATGAAGATGGTGCTTTATCATATGAAGATGGTGCTTTATTATATGAAGATGGTGCTTTTATATATGAAGATGGTGCTCTCTTATATGAAGATGGTGCTTTTATATATGAAGATGGTGCTTTATTATATGAAAGTGGTGCTTTATTATATGAAAAGTGTCCCCAAAAAGAAGAAAATCATAGAACTAGCAAATGAAAACGCTGGTGTGTTCGACGTTTGAGGGATTCATGTGATGTGATGTACTGTGATTAATACACTCGGCATTTTATGGAGGGTGAATTTGTGAACGAACTCGGAGTAATATTACTCCGAAGCAAACTCCCGATTCCGTTCAGGAGTTTATATTGAATTCCATGTATTTTAGTTGAATCGATAACGATAGAGTAGTTTTATAGTAGTTTTATAGAGTCATAATATATTTTTAGTGACCAACTCGAACTAATTTTGTACGCTTGGCATATTGTAAAAAGGGCAATTGTTTACAACGGATTCGGAGTAACATTACTCCGAAACAGCGTTCCGTTTTATATACTGGTTTGTATTTTGTTTCCTGTAATTTTGTGTGTGTTTTATACAATAGGTTTTGAAGGGAATTATACTATTAACGAACTCGGAGTAACATTACTCCCAAGCAAACTTCTGTTCTTGTATTAGTTTATTGTACACTAATAAAATATTCAAACAAGTCTGTCGAGTTTCTATTCAGTCAAGAAGTCCAAGATGAAAAAATGCAACATTTTAAAACGAACCCCGTAAGAGGTACTATTGACTTGGTACCTTTTTATTCGGCTGTCCCTTTCAGGCGGCACTATATTTCGACATACTGAGCTCACGCTATTTACACCCTCACCAACTATACTATGTGTCTTCACAGTGCAATTGCACCATTAGCCCTATACATCCCACGAAATGAAATCAACCTACCTCCTTGAAGTCAAAATTAAAACTGAACAAATAAAAAAATATCAGAGGACCAGACAAGAAAAAAATAAAAAAAAAATAAAATAAAATAGACCGATCAAAAACACATAAAAAGGAAAAAAATAGCGCAGAAGTTTCAAACTAAACGGGAAAGAAGTTGGAGCAGCAGGAACGCCACACCTACAAGGGTATCTTTTGGAACGCCATAGCTGCCTTATGTGGCTATTTTATGTGATGATGATGCTTTATTATATGAAGGTGGTCCTTTATTATATGAAGATGCTGCTTTTATATATGGAGATGGTGCTTTATTACATGGAGATGGTGCTTTATTATATGAAGATGGTGCTTTTGTATATGAAGATGGTGCTCTCTTATATGAAGATGGTGCTTTTATATATGAAGATGGTGCTTTATTATATGAAAGTGGTGCTTTATTATATGAAAAGTGTCCCCAAAAAGAAGAAAATCATAGAACTAGCAAATGAAAACGCTGGTGTGCTCGACGTTTGAGGGATTCATGTGATGTGATGTACTGTGATTAATACACTCGGCATTTTATGGAGGGTGAATTTGTGAACGAACTCGGAGTAATATTACTCCGAAGCAAACTCCCGATTCCGTTCAGGAGTTTATATTGAATTCCATGTATTTTAGTTGAATCGATAACGATAGAGTAGTTTTATAGTAGTTTTATAGAGTCATAATATATTTTTAGTGACCAACTCGAACTAATTTTGTACGCTTGGCATATTGTAAAAAGGGCAATTGTTTACAACGGATTCGGAGTAACATTACTCCGAAACAGCGTTCCGTTTTATATACTGGTTTATATTTTGTTTCCTGTAATTTTGTGTGTGTTTTATACAATAGGTTTTGAAGGGAATTATACTATTAACGAACTCGGAGTAACATTACTCCCAAGCAAACTTCTGTTCTTGTATTAGTTTATTGTACACTAATAAAATATTCAAACAAGTCTGTCGAGTTTCTATTCAGTCAAGAAGTCCAAGATGAAAAAATGCAACATTTTAAAACGAACCCCGTAAGAGGTACTATTGACTTGGTACCTTTTTATTCGGCTGTCCCTTTCAGGCGGCACTATATTTCGACATACTGAGCTCACGCTTTTTACACCCTCACCAACTATACCATGTGTCTTCACAGTGCAATTGCACCATTAGCCCTATACATCCCACGAACTGAAATCAACCTACCTCCTTGAAGTCAAAATTAAAACTGAACAAATAAAAAAATATCAGAGGACCAGACAAGAAAAAAATAAAAATAAAATAAAATAAAATAGACCGATCAAAAACACATAAAAAGGAAGAAAATAGCGCAGAAGTTTCAAACTAAACGGGAAAGAAGTTGGAGCAGCAGGAACGCCACACCTACAAGGGTATCTTTTGGAACGCCATAGCTGCCTTATGTGGCTATTTTATGTGATGATGATGCTTTATTATATGAAGGTGGTCCTTTATTATATGAAGATGCTGCTTTTATATATGAAGATGGTGCTTTATCATATGAAGATGGTGCTTTATTATATGAAGATGGTGCTTTTATATATGAAGATGAAGCTCTCTTATATGAAGATGGTGCTTTTATATATGAAGATGGTGCTTTATTATATGAAAGTGGTGCTTTATTATATGAAAAGTGTCCCCAAAAAGAAGAAAATCATAGAACTAGCAAATGAAAACGCTGGTGTGTTCGACGTTTGAGGGATTCATGTGATGTGATGTACTGTGATTAATACACTCGGCATTTTATGGAGGGTGAATTTGTGAACGAACTCGGAGTAATATTACTCCGAAGCAAACTCCCGATTCCGTTCAGGAGTTTATATTGAATTCCATTATTTAAGTTGAATCGATAACGATAGAGTAGTTTTATAGTAGTTTTATAGAGTCCTAATATATTTTTAGTGACCAACTCGAACTAATTTTGTACGCTTGGCATATTGTAAAAAGGGCCATTGTTTACAACGGATTCGGAGTAACATTACTCCGAAACAGCGTTCCGTTTTATATACTGGTTTATATTTTGTTTCCTGTAATTTTGTGTGTGTTTTATACAATAGGTTTTGAAGGGAATTATACTATTAACGAACTCGGAGTAACATTACTCCCAAGCAAACTTCTGTTCTTGTATTAGTTTATTGTACACTAATAAAATATTCAAACAAGTCTGTCGAGTTTCTATTCAGTCAAGAAGTCCAAGATGAAAAAATGCAACATTTTAAAACGAACCCCGTAAGAGGTACTATTGACTTGGTACCTTTTTATTCGGCTGTCCCTTTCAGGCGGCACTATATTTCGACATACTGAGCTCACGCTATTTACACCCTCACCAACTATACTATGTGTCTTCACAGTGCAATTGCACCATTAGCCCTATACATCCCACGAACTGAAATCAACCTACCTCCTTGAAGTCAAAATTAAAACTGAACAAATAAAAAAATATCAGAGGACCAGACAAGAAAAAAATAAAAATAAAATAAAATAAAATAGACCGATCAAAAACACATAAAAAGGAAGAAAATAGCGCAGAAGTTTCAAACTAAACGGGAAAGAAGTTGGAGCAGCAGGAACGCCACACCTACAAGGGTATCTTTTGGAACGCCATAGCTGCCTTATGTGGCTATTTTATGTGATGATGATGCGTTATTATATGAAGGTGGTCCTTTATTATATGAAGATGCTGCTTTTATATATGAAGATGGTGCTTTATCATATGAAGATGGTGCTTTATTATATGAAGATGGTGCTTTTATATATGAAGATGGTGCTCTCTTATATGAAGATGGTGCTTTTATATATGAAGATGGTGCTTTATTATATGAAAGTGGTGCTTTATTATATGAAAAGTGTCCCCAAAAAGAAGAAAATCATAGAACTAGCAAATGAAAACGCTGGTGTGTTCGACGTTTGAGGGATTCATGTGATGTGATGTACTGTGATTAATACACTCGGCATTTTATGGAGGGTGAATTTGTGAACGAACTCGGAGTAATATTACTCCGAAGCAAACTCCCGATTCCGTTCAGGAGTTTATATTGAATTCCATGTATTTTAGTTGAATCGATAACGATAGAGTAGTTTTATAGTAGTTTTATAAAGTCCTAATATATTTTTAGTGACCAACTCGAACTAATTTTGTACGCTTGGCATATTGTAAAAAGGGCCATTGTTTACAACGGATTCGGAGTAACATTACTCCGAAACAGCGTTCCGTTTTATATACTGGTTTATATTTTGTTTCCTGTAATTTTGTGTGTGTTTTATACAATAGGTTTTGAAGGGAATTATACTATTAACGAACTCGGAGTAACATTACTCCCAAGCAAACTTCTGTTCTTGTATTAGTTTATTGTACACTAATAAAATATTCAAACAAGTCTGTCGAGTTTCTATTCAGTCAAGAAGTCCAAGATGAAAAAATGCAACATTTTAAAACGAACCCCGTAAAAGGTACTATTGACTTGGTACCTTTTTATTTGGCTGTCCTTTTCAGACGGCACTATATTTCGACATACTGAGCTTACGCTATTTACACCCTCACCAACTATACCATGTGTCTTCACAGTGCAATTGCACCATTAGCCCTATACATCCCACGAACTGAAATCAACCTACCTCCTTGAAGTCAAAATTAAAACTGAACAAATAAAAAAAGTATCAGAGGACCAGACAAGAAAAAAATAAAAATAAAATAAAATAAAATAGACCGATCAAAAACACATAAAAAGGAAGAAAATAGCGCAGAAGTTTCAAACTAAACGGGAAAGAAGTTGGAGCAGCAGGAACGCCACACCTACAAGGGTATCTTTTGGAACGCCATAGCTGCCTTATGTGGCTATTTTATGTGATGATGATGCGTTATTATATGAAGGTGGTCCTTTATTATATGAAGATGCTGCTTTTATATATGAAGATGGTGCTTTATCATATGAAGATGGTGCTTTATTATATGAAGATGGTGCTTTTATATATGAAGATGGTGCTCTCTTATATGAAGATGGTGCTTTTATATATGAAGATGGTGCTTTATTATATGAAAGTGGTGCTTTATTATATGAAAAGTGTCCCCAAAAAGAAGAAAATCATAGAACTAGCAAATGAAAACGCTGGTGTGTTCGACGTTTGAGGGATTCATGTGATGTGATGTACTGTGATTAATACACTCGGCATTTTATGGAGGGTGAATTTGTGAACGAACTCGGAGTAATATTACTCCGAAGCAAACTCCCGATTCCGTTCAGGAGTTTATATTGAATTCCATGTATTTTAGTTGAATCGATAACGATAGAGTAGTTTTATAGTAGTTTTATAGAGTCCTAATATATTTTTAGTGACCAACTCGAACTAATTTTGTACGCTTGGCATATTGTAAAAAGGGCCATTGTTTACAACGGATTCGGAGTAACATTACTCCGAAACAGCGTTCCGTTTTATATACTGGTTTATATTTTGTTTCCTGTAATTTTGTGTGTGTTTTATACAATAGGTTTTGAAGGGAATTATACTATTAACGAACTCGGAGTAACATTACTCCCAAGCAAACTTCTGTTCTTGTATTAGTTTATTGTACACTAATAAAATATTCAAACAAGTCTGTCGAGTTTCTATTCAGTCAAGAAGTCCAAGATGAAAAAATGCAACATTTTAAAACGAACCCCGTAAGAGGTACTATTGACTTGGTACCTTTTTATTCGGCTGTCCCTTTCAGGCGGCACTATATTTCGACATACTGAGCTCACGCTATTTACACCCTCACCAACTATACTATGTGTCTTCACAGTGCAATTGCACCATTAGCCCTATACATCCCACGAACTGAAATCAACCTACCTCCTTGAAGTCAAAATTAAAACTGAACAAATAAAAAAATATCAGAGGACCAGACAAGAAAAAAATAAAAATAAAATAAAATAAAATAGACCGATCAAAAACACATAAAAAGGAAGAAAATAGCGCAGAAGTTTCAAACTAAACGGGAAAGAAGTTGGAGCAGCAGGAACGCCACACCTACAAGGGTATCTTTTGGAACGCCATAGCTGCCTTATGTGGCTATTTTATGTGATGATGATGCTTTATTATATGAAGGTGGTCCTTTATTATATGAAGATGCTGCTTTTATATATGAAGATGGTGCTTTATCATATGAAGATGGTGCTTTATTATATGAAGATGGTGCTTTTATATATGAAGATGGTGCTCTCTTATATGAAGATGGTGCTTTTATATATGAAGATGGTGCTTTATTATATGAAAGTGGTGCTTTATTATATGAAAAGTGTCCCCAAAAAGAAGAAAATCATAGAACTAGCAAATGAAAACGCTGGTGTGTTCGACGTTTGAGGGATTCATGTGATGTGATGTACTGTGATTAATACACTCGGCATTTTATGGAGGGTGAATTTGTGAACGAACTCGGAGTAATATTACTCCGAAGCAAACTCCCGATTCCGTTCAGGAGTTTATATTGAATTCCATGTATTTTAGTTGAATCGATAACGATAGAGTAGTTTTATAGTAGTTTTATAGAGTCCTAATATATTTTTAGTGACCAACTCGAACTAATTTTGTACGCTTGGCATATTGTAAAAAGGGCAATTGTTTACAACGGATTCGGAGTAACATTACTCCGAAACAGCGTTCCGTTTTATATACTGGTTTATATTTTGTTTCCTGTAATTTTGTGTGTGTTTTATACAATAGGTTTTGAAGGGAATTATACTATTAACGAACTCGGAGTAACATTACTCCCAAGCAAACTTCTGTTCTTGTATTAGTTTATTGTACACTAATAAAATATTCAAACAAGTCTGTCGAGTTTCTATTCAGTCAAGAAGTCCAAGATGAAAAAATGCAACATTTTAAAACGAACCCCGTAAAAGGTACTATTGACTTGGTACCTTTTTATTTGGCTGTCCTTTTCAGACGGCACTATATTTCGACATACTGAGCTTACGCTATTTACACCCTCACCAACTATACCATGTGTCTTCACAGTGCAATTGCACCATTAGCCCTATACATCCCACGAACTGAAATCAACCTACCTCCTTGAAGTCAAAATTAAAACTGAACAAATAAAAAAAGTATCAGAGGACCAGACAAGAAAAAAATAAAAATAAAATAAAATAAAATAGACCGATCAAAAACACATAAAAAGGAAGAAAATAGCGCAGAAGTTTCAAACTAAACGGGAAAGAAGTTGGAGCAGCAGGAACGCCACACCTACAAGGGTATCTTTTGGAACGCCATAGCTGCCTTATGTGGCTATTTTATGTGATGATGATGCTTTATTATATGAAGGTGGTCCTTTATTATATGAAGGTGGTCCTTTATTATATGAAGATGCTGCTTTTATATATGGAGATGGTGCTTTATTATATGAAGATGGTGCTTTATTATATGAAGATGGTGCTCTCTTATATGAAGATGGTGCTTTTATATATGAAGATGGTGCTTTATTATATGAAAGTGGTGCTTTATTATATGAAAAGTGTCCCCAAAAAGAAGAAAATCATAGAACTAGCAAATGAAAACGCTGGTGTGTTCGACGTTTGAGGGATTCATGTGATGTGATGTACTGTGATTAATACACTCGGCATTTTATGGAGGGTGAATTTGTGAACGAACTCGGAGTAATATTACTCCGAAGCAAACTCCCGATTCCGTTCAGGAGTTTATATTGAATTCCATGTATTTTAGTTGAATCGATAACGATAGAGTAGTTTTATAGTAGTTTTATAGAGTCCTAATATATTTTTAGTGACCAACTCGAACTAATTTTGTACGCTTGGCATATTGTAAAAAGGGCCATTGTTTACAACGGATTCGGAGTAACATTACTCCAAAACAGCGTTCCGTTTTATATACTGGTTTATATTTTGTTTCCTGTAATTTTGTGTGTGTTTTATACAATAGGTTTTGAAGGGAATTATACTATTAACGAACTCGGAGTAACATTACTCCCAAGCAAACTTCTGTTCTTGTATTAGTTTATTGTACACTAATAAAATATTCAAACAAGTCTGTCGAGTTTCTATTCAGTCAAGAAGTCCAAGATGAAAAAATGCAACATTTTAAAACGAACCCCGTAAAAGGTACTATTGACTTGGTACCTTTTTATTTGGCTGTCCCTTTCAGACGGCACTATATTTCGACATACTGAGCTCACGCTATTTACACCCTCACCAACTATACCATGTGTCTTCACAGTGCAATTGCACCATTAGCCCTATACATCCCACGAACTGAAATCAACCTACCTCCTTGAAGTCAAAATTAAAACTGAACAAATAAAAAATTATCAGAGGACCAGACAAGAAAAAAATAAAAATAAAATAAAATAAAATAGACCGATCAAAAACACATAAAAAGGAAGAAAATAGCGCAGAAGTTTCAAACTAAACGGGAAAGAAGTTGGAGCAGCAGGAACGCCACACCTACAAGGGTATCTTTTGGAACGCCATAGCTGCCTTATGTGGCTATTTTATGTGATGATGATGCTTTATTATATGAAGGTGGTCCTTTATTATATGAAGATGCTGCTTTTATATATGAAGATGGTGCTTTATCATATGAAGATGGTGCTTTATTATATGAAGATGGTGCTTTTATATATGAAGATGGTGCTCTCTTATATGAAGATGGTGCTTTTATATATGAAGATGGTGCTTTATTATATGAAAGTGGTGCTTTATTATATGAAAAGTGTCCCCAAAAAGAAGAAAATCATAGAACTAGCAAATGAAAACGCTGGTGTGTTCGACGTTTGAGGGATTCATGTGATGTGATGTACTGTGATTAATACACTCGGCATTTTATGGAGGGTGAATTTGTGAACGAACTCGGAGTAATATTACTCCGAAGCAAACTCCCGATTCCGTTCAGGAGTTTATATTGAATTCCATGTATTTTAGTTGAATCGATAACGATAGAGTAGTTTTATAGTAGTTTTATAGAGTCCTAATATATTTTTAGTGACCAACTCGAACTAATTTTGTACGCTTGGCATATTGTAAAAAGGGCAATTGTTTACAACGGATTCGGAGTAACATTACTCCGAAACAGCGTTCCGTTTTATATACTGGTTTATATTTTGTTTCCTGTAATTTTGTGTGTGTTTTATACAATAGGTTTTGAAGGGAATTATACTATTAACGAACTCGGAGTAACATTACTCCCAAGCAAACTTCTGTTCTTGTATTAGTTTATTGTACACTAATAAAATATTCAAACAAGTCTGTCGAGTTTCTATTCAGTCAAGAAGTCCAAGATGAAAAAATGCAACATTTTAAAACGAACCCCGTAAGAGGTACTATTGACTTGGTACCTTTTTATTCGGCTGTCCCTTTCAGGCGGCACTATATTTCGACATACTGAGCTCACGCTATTTACACCCTCACCAACTATACTATGTGTCTTCACAGTGCAATTGCACCATTAGCCCTATACATCCCACGAACTGAAATCAACCTACCTCCTTGAAGTCAAAATTAAAACTGAACAAATAAAAAAATATCAGAGGACCAGACAAGAAAAAAATAAAAATAAAATAAAATAAAATAGACCGATCAAAAACACATAAAAAGGAAGAAAATAGCGCAGAAGTTTCAAACTAAACGGGAAAGAAGTTGGAGCAGCAGGAACGCCACACCTACAAGGGTATCTTTTGGAACGCCATAGCTGCCTTATGTGGCTATTTTATGTGATGATGATGCTTTATTATATGAAGGTGGTCCTTTATTATATGAAGATGCTGCTTTTATATATGAAGATGGTGCTTTATCATATGAAGATGGTGCTTTATTATATGAAGATGGTGCTTTTATATATGAAGATGGTGCTCTCTTATATGAAGATGGTGCTTTTATATATGAAGATGGTGCTTTATTATATGAAAGTGGTGCTTTATTATATGAAAAGTGTCCCCAAAAAGAAGAAAATCATAGAACTAGCAAATGAAAACGCTGGTGTGTTCGACGTTTGAGGGATTCATGTGATGTGATGTACTGTGATTAATACACTCGGCATTTTATGGAGGGTGAATTTGTGAACGAACTCGGAGTAATATTACTCCGAAGCAAACTCCCGATTCCGTTCAGGAGTTTATATTGAATTCCATGTATTTTAGTTGAATCGATAACGATAGAGTAGTTTTATAGTAGTTTTATAGAGTCCTAATATATTTTTAGTGACCAACTCGAACTAATTTTGTACGCTTGGCATATTGTAAAAAGGGCAATTGTTTACAACGGATTCGGAGTAACATTACTCCGAAACAGCGTTCCGTTTTATATACTGGTTTATATTTGTTTTCCTGTTATTTTGTGTGTGTTTTATACAATAGGTTTTGAAGGGAATTATACTATTAACGAACTCGGAGTAACATTACTCCCAAGCAAACTTCTGTTCTTGTATTAGTTTATTGTACACTAATAAAATATTCAAACAAGTCTGTCGAGTTTCTATTCAGTCAAGAAGTCCAAGATGAAAAAATGCAACATTTTAAAACGAACCCCGTAAAAGGTTCTATTGACTTGGTACCTTTTTATTTGGCTGTCCCTTTCAGACGGCACTATATTTCGACATACTGAGCTCACGCTATTTACACCCTCACCAACTATACTATGTGTCTTCACAGTGCAATTGCACCATTAGCCCTATACATCCCACGAACTGAAATCAACCTACCTCCTTGAAGTCAAAATTAAAACTGAACAAATAAAAAAATATCAGAGGACCAGACAAGAAAAAAATAAAAATAAAATAAAATAAACCGATCAAAAACACATAAAAAGGAAGAAAATAGCGCAAAAGTTTCAAACTAAACGGGAAAGAAGTTGGAGCAGCAGGAACGCCACACCTACAAGGGTATCTTTTGGAACGCCATAGCTGCCTTATGTGGCTATTTTATGTGATGATGATGCTTTATTATATGAAGGTGGTCCTTTATTATATGAAGATGCTGCTTTTATATATGAAGATGGTGCTTTATCATATGAAGATGGTGCTTTATTATATGAAGATGGTGCTTTTATATATGAAGATGGTGCTCTCTTATATGAAGATGGTGCTTTTATATATGAAGATGGTGCTTTATTATATGAAAGTGGTGCTTTATTATATGAAAAGTGTCCCCAAAAAGAAGAAAATCATAGAACTAGCAAATGAAAACGCTGGTGTGTTCGACGTTTGAGGGATTCATGTGATGTGATGTACTGTGATTAATACACTCGGCATTTTATGGAGGGTGAATTTGTGAACGAACTCGGAGTAATATTACTCCGAAGCAAACTCCCGATTCCGTTCAGGAGTTTATATTGAATTCCATGTATTTTAGTTGAATCGATAACGATAGAGTAGTTTTATAGTAGTTTTATAAAGTCCTAATATATTTTTAGTGACCAACTCGAACTAATTTTGTACGCTTGGCATATTGTAAAAAGGGCAATTGTTTACAACGGATTCGGAGTAACATTACTCCGAAACAGCGTTCCGTTTTATATACTGGTTTATATTTTGTTTCCTGTAATTTTGTGTGTGTTTTATACAATAGGTTTTGAAGGGAATTATACTATTAACGAACTCGGAGTAACATTACTCCCAAGCAAACTTCTGTTCTTGTATTAGTTTATTGTACACTAATAAAATATTCAAACAAGTCTGTCGAGTTTCTATTCAGTCAAGAAGTCCAAGATGAAAAAATGCAACATTTTAAAACGAACCCCGTAAAAGGTACTATTGACTTGGTACCTTTTTATTTGGCTGTCCTTTTCAGACGGCACTATATTTCGACATACTGAGCTTACGCTATTTACACCCTCACCAACTATACCATGTGTCTTCACAGTGCAATTGCACCATTAGCCCTATACATCCCACGAACTGAAATCAACCTACCTCCTTGAAGTCAAAATTAAAACTGAACAAATAAAAAAAGTATCAGAGGACCAGACAAGAAAAAAATAAAAATAAAATAAAATAAAATAGACCGATCAAAAACACATAAAAAGGAAGAAAATAGCGCAGAAGTTTCAAACTAAACGGGAAAGAAGTTGGAGCAGCAGGAACGCCACACCTACAAGGGTATCTTTTGGAACGCCATAGCTGCCTTATGTGGCTATTTTATGTGATGATGATGCTTTATTATATGAAGGTGGTCCTTTATTATATGAAGATGCTGCTTTTATATATGAAGATGGTGCTTTATTATATGAAGATGGTGCTTTATTATATGAAGATGGTGTTTTTATATATGAAGATGGCGCTCTCTTATATGAAGATGGTGCTTTTATATATGAAAATGGTGCTTTATTATATGAAAGTGGTGCTTTATTATATGAAAAGTGTCCCCAAAAAGAAGAAAATCATAGAACTAGCAAATGAAAACGCTGGTGTGTTCGACGTTTGAGGGATTCATGTGATGTGATGTACTGTGATTAATACACTCGGCATTTTATGGAGGGTGAATTTGTGAACGAACTCGGAGTAATATTACTCCGAAGCAAACTCCCGATTCCGTTCAGGAGTTTATATTGAATTCCATGTATTTTAGTTGAATCGATAACGATAGAGTAGTTTTATAGTAGTTTTATAGAGTCCTAATATATTTTTAGTGACCAACTCGAACTAATTTTGTACGCTTGGCATATTGTAAAAAGGGCCATTGTTTACAACGGATTCGGAGTAACATTACTCCGAAACAGCGTTCCGTTTTATATACTGGTTTATATTTTGTTTCCTGTAATTTTGTGTGTGTTTTATACAATAGGTTTTGAAGGGAATTATACTATTAACGAACTCGGAGTAACATTACTCCCAAGCAAACTTCTGTTCTTGTATTAGTTTATTGTACACTAATAAAATATTCAAACAAGTCTGTCGAGTTTCTATTCAGTCAAGAAGTCCAAGATGAAAAAATGCAACATTTTAAAACGAACCCCGTAAGAGGTACTATTGACTTGGTACCTTTTTATTCGGCTGTCCCTTTCAGGCGGCACTATATTTCGACATACTGAGCTCACGCTATTTACACCCTCACCAACTATACTATGTGTCTTCACAGTGCAATTGCACCATTAGCCCTATACATCCCACGAACTGAAATCAACCTACCTCCTTGAAGTCAAAATTAAAACTGAACAAATAAAAAAATATCAGAGGACCAGACAAGAAAAAAATAAAAATAAAATAAAATAAAATAGACCGATCAAAAACACATAAAAAGGAAGAAAATAGCGCAGAAGTTTCAAACTAAACGGGAAAGAAGTTGGAGCAGCAGGAACGCCACACCTACAAGGGTATCTTTTGGAACGCCATAGCTGCCTTATGTGGCTATTTTATGTGATGATGATGCTTTATTATATGAAGGTGGTCCTTTATTATATGAAGATGCTGCTTTTATATATGAAGATGGTGCTTTATTATATGAAGATGGTGCTTTATTATATGAAGATGGTGTTTTTATATATGAAGATGGCGCTCTCTTATATGAAGATGGTGCTTTTATATATGAAAATGGTGCTTTATTATATGAAAGTGGTGCTTTATTATATGAAAAGTGTCCCCAAAAAGAAGAAAATCATAGAACTAGCAAATGAAAACGCTGGTGTGTTCGACGTTTGAGGGATTCATGTGATGTGATGTACTGTGATTAATACACTCGGCATTTTATGGAGGGTGAATTTGTGAACGAACTCGGAGTAATATTACTCCGAAGCAAACTCCCGATTCCGTTCAGGAGTTTATATTGAATTCCATGTATTTTAGTTGAATCGATAACGATAGAGTAGTTTTATAGTAGTTTTATAGAGTCCTAATATATTTTTAGTGACCAACTCGAACTAATTTTGTACGCTTGGCATATTGTAAAAAGGGCCATTGTTTACAACGGATTCGGAGTAACATTACTCCGAAACAGCGTTCCGTTTTATATACTGGTTTATATTTTGTTTCCTGTAATTTTGTGTGTGTTTTATACAATAGGTTTTGAAGGGAATTATACTATTAACGAACTCGGAGTAACATTACTCCCAAGCAAACTTCTGTTCTTGTATTAGTTTATTGTACACTAATAAAATATTCAAACAAGTCTGTCGAGTTTCTATTCAGTCAAGAAGTCCAAGATGAAAAAATGCAACATTTTAAAACGAACCCCGTAAGAGGTACTATTGACTTGGTACCTTTTTATTCGGCTGTCCCTTTCAGGCGGCACTATATTTCGACATACTGAGCTCACGCTATTTACACCCTCACCAACTATACTATGTGTCTTCACAGTGCAATTGCACCATTAGCCCTATACATCCCACGAACTGAAATCAACCTACCTCCTTGAAGTCAAAATTAAAACTGAACAAATAAAAAAATATCAGAGGACCAGACAAGAAAAAAATAAAAATAAAATAAAATAAAATAGACCGATCAAAAACACATAAAAAGGAAGAAAATAGCGCAGAAGTTTCAAACTAAACGGGAAAGAAGTTGGAGCAGCAGGAACGCCACACCTACAAGGGTATCTTTTGGAACGCCATAGCTGCCTTATATGGCTATTTTATGTGATGATGATGCTTTATTATATGAAGGTGGTCCTTTATTATATGAAGGTGGTCCTTTATTATATGAAGATGCTGCTTTTATATATGGAGATGGTGCTTTATTATATGAAGATGGTGCTTTATTATATGAAGATGGTGCTCTCTTATATGAAGATGGTGCTTTTATATATGAAGATGGTGCTTTATTATATGAAAGTGGTGCTTTATTATATGAAAAGTGTCCCCAAAAAGAAGAAAATCATAGAACTAGCAAATGAAAACGCTGGTGTGTTCGACGTTTGAGGGATTCATGTGATGTGATGTACTGTGATTAATACACTCGGCATTTTATGGAGGGTGAATTTGTGAACGAACTCGGAGTAATATTACTCCGAAGCAAACTCCCGATTCCGTTCAGGAGTTTATATTGAATTCCATGTATTTTAGTTGAATCGATAACGATAGAGTAGTTTTATAGTAGTTTTATAAAGTCCTAATATATTTTTAGTGACCAACTCGAACTAATTTTGTACGCTTGGCATATTGTAAAAAGGGCAATTGTTTACAACGGATTCGGAGTAACATTACTCCGAAACAGCGTTCCGTTTTATATACTGGTTTATATTTTGTTTCCTGTAATTTTGTGTGTGTTTTATACAATAGGTTTTGAAGGGAATTATACTATTAACGAACTCGGAGTAACATTACTCCCAAGCAAACTTCTGTTCTTGTATTAGTTTATTGTACACTAATAAAATATTCAAACAAGTCTGTCGAGTTTCTATTCAGTCAAGAAGTCCAAGATGAAAAAATGCAACATTTTAAAACGAACCCCGTAAAAGGTACTATTGACTTGGTACCTTTTTATTTGGCTGTCCCTTTCAGACGGCACTATATTTCGACATACTGAGCTCACGCTATTTACACCCTCACCAACTATACCATGTGTCTTCACAGTGCAATTGCACCATTAGCCCTATACATCCCACGAACTGAAATCAACCTACCTCCTTGAAGTCAAAATTAAAACTGAACAAATAAAAAATTATCAGAGGACCAGACAAGAAAAAAATAAAAATAAAATAAAATAAAATAGACCGATCAAAAACACATAAAAAGGAAGAAAATAGCGCAGAAGTTTCAAACTAAACGGGAAAGAAGTTGGAGCAGCAGGAACGCCACACCTACAAGGGTATCTTTTGGAACGCCATAGCTGCCTTATGTGGCTATTTTATGTGATGATGATGCTTTATTATATGAAGGTGGTCCTTTATTATATGAAGATGCTGCTTTTATATATGAAGATGGTGCTTTATTATATGAAGATGGTGCTTTATTATATGAAGATGGTGCTTTTATATATGAAGATGGTGCTCTCTTATATGAAGATGGTGCTTTTATATATGAAGATGGTGCTTTATTATATGAAAGTGGTGCTTTATTATATGAAAAGTGTCCCCAAAAAGAAGAAAATCATAGAACTAGCAAATGAAAACGCTGGTGTGTTCGACGTTTGAGGGATTCATGTGATGTGATGTACTGTGATTAATACACTCGGCATTTTATGGAGGGTGAATTTGTGAACGAACTCGGAGTAATATTACTCCGAAGCAAACTCCCGATTCCGTTCAGGAGTTTATATTGAATTCCATGTATTTTAGTTGAATCGATAACGATAGAGTAGTTTTATAGTAGTTTTATAGAGTCCTAATATATTTTTAGTGACCAACTCGAACTAATTTTGTACGCTTGGCATATTGTAAAAAGGGCAATTGTTTACAACGGATTCGGAGTAACATTACTCCGAAACAGCGTTCCGTTTTATATACTGGTTTATATTTGTTTTCCTGTTATTTTGTGTGTGTTTTATACAATAGGTTTTGAAGGGAATTATACTATTAACGAACTCGGAGTAACATTACTCCCAAGCAAACTTCTGTTCTTGTATTAGTTTATTGTACACTAATAAAATATTCAAACAAGTCTGTCGAGTTTCTATTCAGTCAAGAAGTCCAAGATGAAAAAATGCAACATTTTAAAACGAACCCCGTAAAAGGTACTATTGACTTGGTACCTTTTTATTTGGCTGTCCCTTTCAGACGGCACTATATTTCGACATACTGAGCTCACGTTATTTACACCCTCACCAACTATACTATGTGTCTTCACAGTGCAATTGCACCATTAGCCCTATACATCCCACGAACTGAAATCAACCTACCTCCTTGAAGTCAAAATTAAAACTGAACAAATAAAAAAATATCAGAGGACCAGACAAGAAAAAAATAAAAATAAAATAAAATAAACCGATCAAAAACACATAAAAAGGAAGAAAATAGCGCAAAAGTTTCAAACTAAACGGGAAAGAAGTTGGAGCAGCAGGAACGCCACACCTACAAGGGTATCTTTTGGAATGCCATAGCTGCCTTATGTGGCTATTTTATGTGATGATGATGCTTTATTATATGAAGGTGGTCCTTTATTATATGAAGATGCTGCTTTTATATATGAAGATGGTGCTTTATTATATGAAGATGGTGCTTTATTATATGAAGATGGTGCTTTTATATATTAAGATGGTGCTCTCTTATATGAAGATGGTGCTTTTATATATGAAGATGGTGCTTTATTATATGAAAGTGGTGCTTTATTATATGAAAAGTGTCCTCAAAAAGAAGAAAATCATTGAACTAGCAAATGAAAACGCTGGTGTGTTCGACGTTTGAGGGATTCATGTGATGTGATGTACTGTGATTAATACACTCGGCATTTTATGGAGGGTGAATTTGTGAACGAACTCGGAGTAATATTACTCCGAAGCAAACTCCCGATTCCGTTCAGGAGTTTATATTGAATTCCATGTATTTTAGTTGAATCGATAACGATAGAGTAGTTTTATAGTAGTTTTATAGAGTCCTAATATAATTTTAGTGACCAACTCGAACTAATTTTGTACGCTTGGCATATTGTAAAAAGGGCAATTGTTTACAACGGATTCGGAGTAACATTACTCCGAAACAGCGTTCCGTTTTATATACTGGTTTATATTTTGTTTCCTGTAATTTTGTGTGTGTTTTATACAATAGGTTTTGAAGGGAATTATACTATTAACGAACTCGGAGTAACATTACTCCCAAGCAAACTTCTGTTCTTGTATTAGTTTATTGTACACTAATAAAATATTCAAACAAGTCTGTCGAGTTTCTATTCAGTCAAGAAGTCCAAGATGAAAAAATGCAACATTTTAAAACGAACCCCGTAAAAGGTACTATTGACTTGGTACCTTTTTATTTGGCTGTCCCTTTCAGACGGCACTATATTTCGACATACTGAGCTCACGTTATTTACACCCTCACCAACTATACTATGTGTCTTCACAGTGCAATTGCACCATTAGCCCTATACATCCCACGAACTGAAATCAACCTACCTCCTTGAAGTCAAAATTAAAACTGAACAAATAAAAAAATATCAGAGGACCAGACAAGAAAAAAATAAAAATAAAATAAAATAAACCGATCAAAAACACATAAAAAGGAAGAAAATAGCGCAAAAGTTTCAAACTAAACGGGAAAGAAGTTGGAGCAGCAGGAACGCCACACCTACAAGGGTATCTTTTGGAACGCCATAGCTGCCTTATGTGGCTATTTTATGTGATGATGATGCTTTATTATATGAAGGTGGTCCTTTATTATATGAAGATGCTGCTTTTATATATGAAGATGGTGCTTTATTATATGAAAATGGTGCTTTATTATATGAAGATGGTGCTTTATTATATGAAGATGGTGCTTTTATATATGAAGATGGTGCTCTCTTATATGAAGATGGTGCTTTATTATATGAAGATGGTGCTTTATTATATGAAGATGCTGCTTTTATATATGAAGATGGTGCTCTCTTATATGAAGATGGTGCTTTTATATATGAAGATGGTGCTTTACTATATGAAAGTGGTGCTTTATTATATGAAAAGTGTCCTCAAAAAGAAGAAAATCATAGAACTAGCAAATGAAAACGCTGGTGTGTTCGACGTTTGAGGGATTCATGTGATGTGATGTACTGTGATTAATGCACTGTGATTCTGTGAAACATTGTGCTTGAGATCCTACTTTGTGTTTGTGTTGAGATAACTTATTTATTCATGTTTGTATACGATATTTTTTATGTATGTGTTATGTATTCATGTGTGCAGTTGAAAACAATGAAAATAAAGAAAAAATATTTATTTTGCTTAGTTTTGTTGTTTTATCCAGGTGTTATCTCTAAATCATTGTGAAGGAATATTATTTCATTTATACAAAATATTATAATTTGAGTAAATATAATGAGTAAATATTAATATGAAAAAAAGAAAATAAAAATTATATTTTCATCATTGATAAGCTTTATTAATAAGGACTAAGTCCTTATTTACTAAAAAAAATAAAAGGTAAAAAAATCAAATTGATAAGCTTTATTATAATTTCTACCTATTTGAAAGAAAAAAGAATTTATAAAAAAAAAAAAATACACAGAAGAGGAATATCAAGATGGACAAACTAAACGGGAAAGAAGTTGGAGCAGCAGGAACGCCACACCTACAAGGGTATCTTTTGGAACGCCATAGCTGCCTTATGTGGCTATTTTATGTGATGATGATGCTTTATTATATGAAGGTGGTCCTTTATTATATGAAGATGCTGCTTTTATATATGAAGATGGTGCTTTATTATATGAAGATGGTGCTTTATTATATGAAGATGGTGCTTTTATATATGAAGATGGTGCTCTCTTATATGAAGATGGTGCTTTTATACATGAAGATGGTGCTTTATTATATGAAATAATATATATATTATATTGTATTTTATACCTATTTTAATATCAGAGTGCACTGCATTTAT
The DNA here is from genome assembly GCF_025612915.1 of Magallana angulata. NCBI lineage: Eukaryota > Metazoa > Mollusca > Bivalvia > Ostreida > Ostreidae > Magallana > Magallana angulata. Next base: position 40,024,984 of record NC_069113.1, on the reverse strand, counting down.
TAAGCGTTTTAGGTTAGGTAAGGAAGATTTGCACAATTTCTAGCCTTAGAAAAAAACCCAAGTCTTCAGCAATGAGAACGTGCGTCTATGCTTAATAGAAAGAAACACTAAAAAAACAAAACAAAAAAGTAATTCAGACTTATTACGACAAGCTATTATAAAAATGAATTTTTTGGTAATTTTTTTATGTCGTTGATTAAATTCTGAACTATTTATCGATTTTGATTTCTATTGATTGCCTTCTTAAATAAAGATCTAAATGATAGGATATGACAAAAAATGGGGATACTTTATCTGTGCTGAATAGATTGTACATGTGTAATACAATGGCACAAGCAATAGTCGTCCCAGGGAACTTGATGTGGCCTCTGTAATGGGTTCCCAACATCACCCAGCACTAGTACAGATGCGATCATATTCAAGAAAGTTTTGAAAAGTTTTGCATTTACATAATGGTTTACATATAAACCCCTTACACGGTATTTTTGTAACGTAATTTCCAATTCTTGGAAACAAAACCAAAAAAAAAATGGCTTCGTTTGTGATTCAGGTATAAAGGTAGCTAGCATTCCAGAAAAATAGCATAACCCGCATAAGAAATTCTTTAAATGAGCATTTTTAAAAGCAATTATTTGAGATAATTAAAGTATTTATAGTATAAATGGGGAAAATTGCCTTTAAATAGGCATTACAAGTTTTCCAAAAAAAATCATATGCCCCAGAGAAAGGGGGGGGGGGTTCCGACCCCCGGAACCCCCCCCCCCCCCCCATCTGGATCCGCCAATGAAGAGTGATGTGTATCTAAGTAAAGGGAGGTTACCTACACAACGGTTGTGTATTTAGAACAATAGCACGCTTTATTTAATATCAATCAACGTTTAAATTATGGAGGATATAGAGAAGGATGGAACGAGACTTAGAAAACCAGAGATTAGAATGTAAAAATTAAGGGGTTAAAGTAATGGACGGGCTTATGAACGTTCTCAAACAACGTTCTAGTTGCTTATAACAGTATGCATCTTTATGAATGGAATCTGACGGGAAACTTACGAAATCCCAGTGAAAGAGTTTGTGTAACGCCATAAATTATATTCAGTTTAATTATTTTAATATATCATCATTTTATTTCATATGTTTAGTTATCTACCCGTTGCTCCCGAAGAGCAACCGACGTACCGTTATTATGTAATGTGACCTCATTAAGGCGGCTGCTCTTAATGAGCAACCCTAAGTGTATATAAGGGTGCGAGGGTCACAGAACTTTGCAGTTAGTATAGTTAGAGCAGTTAGGTAGTTAGAGTTGTTATTGTTGTCGTAGATATAGTCAGTGCTTCTTCTTGGATTTATTTTGTGACGATATTAAATTTGGAGATAATGTAAATAAATTGTAAAACACAACTTGGATTTTTCACTCAGGATTATACTCAAAGGAAGGATTTATCACAGTTATATTAATTTATTATGCCGTAACCGCTCGACGGCGCTACAACTGGTGGCAGCGGTGAGATTGTGATAATTTCTACGGATTTTATTTGTGGACTTTAATTGTGAATTGTTGTGTTTGAAATTTACAATTTGTAACCATGGAATTAAATCCAGGAGATTCGGTGCAAAGACAAAGATTTGTGAATGTGGTTGATTTTGATGAAAATGGACATCGTATCATTGTGGGACGGATGGATCTATTTGCCCACAAAGAGTGCCCGAGCTGTTACTTAATGTTCAACCGAAAAGAGAACTTTAATTGCATCAAACGAGTAGATAAAGGTGATATTTGCTTTTACAAATGCCCATGTTGCAAATGCAGAGTAAAAGCATTTCCGGAGGCAATTGTTAATTATTAACTAACAAACTGCATATATGTGATGTTTGGTTTTATTGCGTAAGAAAGTGAAAATGGATACATTAAGGACCCCCGAAACACCGAGAGCGCCGAGAACTTCAACAGCGCGGAGAAATTTATTTACGGATTTCGAGAACGGATCCGCCAGTCTGTCAGACGCCAGAATTTCCATCGCCGATATCTCCTGAAATGGATTTAAGTGTTTACGAAAACGACAATGACCAAAGATGGAGAAAGTTTGTAACCTTTTGGATTATTTTTATAATCGGATGTGTATCTGCGATTGCTGGATTTTACAATCTGTGGCCGTCAAATCTAGTAATTAAATTTACGCGAGAATTTCAAATTTTGATTGTGATTATTTTAACAAGTGTTATTTTCTTGAGTATGTTATGGAAAACTTGCAGTAAGCGAGTAGCAAATCACGAAGACTCAGTGCAGCCAGAAATAAATACTTCAAGGCGACGGACACGTACTAACCTAGTTTCGCCCGCGGATTCTACAAACGTGACACAAGGAACACCAGCCGTACATTCGGATGTTCATATTCAAATCAAACGCACTTTTAAAGGAGATGGAACTATCATATGGGGTGAATTTATTCGATATTTTGAAAATGTGGCCAGTTTAAATCAATGGACTGAGCAGCGTATGGCGCGTATTCTCCTAACAACTTTAAGGGATCAAGCTGAAGCGTTTGCATACGGACTCCCGGAAAATACTGTAGGAAACTACCAGTTATTAAAAGGTGCACTGAACCAAAGATTCGGACATACAGCGCTTAAGGAAAGTTATATCGCCGAGGCAAAGTTACGAAGGAAACAAGACAAAGAGACATTCCGGGATTTTGGCCAAGCTATACAAGATTTGTATCGACGTGCTTATCCGGAGAACAGAGAATACGTACTAGAAAGCTCAATGAAGACATTCCTGGATAACTGTGGTGCTAGTGAAGAATTCCGGCTTGCAGTAAAACGAACGCGCCCAAAAACTTTAGACGATGCAGTGACCGCTGCTATGCAAGAAGAGTGCATTCGCTCGACAGAGAATAAGAGATACCAGGTTAGGAAAGATTATCAGCCACCGGTATACAATATTGATGACAGACGCTATGCTGGTAAAGGAACATCTCTTAACACTGACAATGCGACAAAGAGATGTTATAAGTGTAACTCGTCTCAACACCTATTGCGGAATTGTCCAAAGAAGAGACTGTCTAACAATAACAATGGTTTGAGATACGGAAAACGATATGCCAACTACTCGGGAACAGGGGATCAGCAGTTAAACCAAAGTCGACCGAGGCAGTAGGCCATGCGTCGGTCAACGCACAAGATAGGCCTAGTACGGAGGATGATCATGTGAAACATCACATGGCATTTGCGGAAACGCAAACTCATGAAACGCACACCGATTTTGAACATGCAGAAAAGCAACCCGACTTCACAACTCAATCTTGTTTAGTAGTGGTTGGAGAGTCTGATATGAGAGTTAAGGGTCTAGTGGAGGGGACAGCAGTTGAGTGGAAAATCGACACTGGTGCGGCAAATACTTTCATCTCTGAGGAAGTTTATTTAAGTATTCTTCCACAGAACAGACCTGTACTGGAGCAAGTGCGGAAACAATTTGAAACTGCAGATGGAAGACCATTAAACGTAATTGGGACAGCTAATATGATTTTAACGTTATGAAAGAAAGATATTTATTTCCGAGTTTTTGTGGGCGGCGTGAAGTGTAACCTGCTTGGAAAAGACTTTATGATGAAATACGAATGTCACTGGGACTACAGGAATCACAATCTGATGATGAAATGTGTGCACACGAGTGAGGATAAAGAGACAAGCTGTCGTGTTCGCTCAGTGGATAGTATTGTAATTCCGTCGAGACATGAAGCTGTGATCAAATCAAAGGTGATTCCTAGTACTTATATGAAGGAGGCTATATTAGTACCACTGATGAAATTTGTCAACACACATGGACTTGTGGTTGGACAAGTATTAGTTAATACAGAAAATAGTGAGATTTATGTGCGTGTTTTTAACCCGGGGGACAAAGAAGTTTTTGTCAAAGAAAACACAGAAATCGCATTAGTGACATGCGTTGATTTTGTCAGTGACGAGTTGCCGAATTCAATGATGTGCAACGTGGAAACTGGGAATAAGTCTAAAGATATTCCTGAATTCTTGAGAGAGATGTATTTTGAAGGATGTATAAATCTTACACCAGAGCAAGCAGAAAAATTTAAGCAGTTTTTACTTAGTCGTAAAGCTGCGTTTGCCGACCCCGATATGCCTTTACAGAGATCAAATGTTGGAGAACATCAAATCAATTTGAATGATGAGAAACCATTTAAAGAACCTGTAAGAAGAGTACCTATATTCAAACGAGACATATTGGATACGGAAAAAAATAAATTAAAAACTGAAGGTTTGATTGAAGAATCAGTAAGTCCTTGGTCATCTCCCCTTGTACTTGTGCAAAAGAAAGACAAAACCTGGAGATTATGCGTGGATTATCGGCGCTTGAATGCTCAAACAATAAAGGATGCTTACCCTATTCCGAGAATTGCTGAAGATTTAGACGCATTATCTGGATCTAGTTGGTTTACATCGCTGGATCTTAATATGGCTTATCATCAAATTCCTATGCGAGACAGTGACAAGGAGAAAACAGCATTCGGAACCCCTCGTGGAGGATTGTATCAGTATACAGTCATGCCGTTTGGACTATGCAATGCCCCCGCTACTTTCCAGAGAGCGATAGAACATACCTTACGAGGATTGCAGTGGCATGTCGCAGTCCTGTATTTAGATGACATAATAGTGTATAGCAAAAATTTTGAGGAACATTTAAGAAACTTGAGTTTAGTATTTGATCGACTTGAAAATGCTAACTTGAAACTGAAAGCCAAGAAATGTAGTTTCTTTAAGCAGGAAGTGACTTTCATAGGACACATTGTTTCTAGAGAAGGAGTTAAAACAGACCCTAGTAAGACCAAAGCTGTTATGGATTGGAAAATTCCTCAGAGTGTAAGAGAATTGCGTAGTTTTCTCGGATTAGTGTCTTATTATAGACGATTCATCAAAGACTTTGCTAAAATTGCGAAGTGTCTTCACGGGCTTACTAGCAAGAACATTCCGTGGAACTGGACAGCCGAATGTGATGAAGCATTTAATCACCTTAAATCAACATTAGTGAGTGCACCAATTCTTAGTTATCCAGATGTGAATGGAGGACTCTTTATTCTGGATACTGATGCTAGCAATGATGCGATAGGAGCAGTATTGTCACAGATTCAGGACGGAAAAGAAAAAGTGATAGCGTACGGGAGTCGTACACTAACAAAATCTGAAAGGAATTATTGTATCACGCGACGAGAGATGTTAGCACTCGTTTATTTTATCAAACATTTTAAACATTACTTGATTGGACGAGAATTTATCCTGAGGACAGATCATGGATCGCTAGTGTGGTTACATAAGTTTAAAGAACCGGATGGACAGATTGCTCGATGGCTTCAACAATTAGTTTCATATACTTTCCAGATTCAGCATAGACCAGGAAAAAGACACGGAAATGCAGATGGTTTGACTAGGATGAATATTCAAAATGGGAAGTGTAAACAGTGCAAATTGAATGTGACAGAGGCGACGGATGAAGAAAAATACTATCACCTAAAAGATTTGCGTAAATCAACGAACGGAGAAGATGTTCAATCTTGTGATTATGTGTGTGCTATTAAAACACTTTTTCAAGATCCGGATGAGATACCTATTGCCTGTTATTCAAGTGATACTGTACAACCACATAAGACGTCAAAACGTGTTCCAAATCGTCCGTTACGAGCCAAACCTAAGGAACAGCCGGATAAATCACTGAGTTTATCAAGTATTAGAGAACATCAGTTAGACGACGGAAGTATATCACCCATTCTTAAGTGGAAAGAGGATTCGAACTTTCCAAAGCCAGCTATAGATTCTATCTCAAGTTTAGGCTTTGAGAGCAAATTTTTATACTCTCGTTGGGAGTTGTTGACTGTGAACGAAGGGGTATTATGTATTAAATGGATGGAAAATAATGGTGAACGATTACGGATTATTATTCCTCAGAAGTTACGCGATGTTGTAATGTGGAATTTCCATGACGCTGTAACAGCCGAACATTTAGGTGTACGACGCACCTTTGATAAGCTCATCAGAAGTAATTATTACTGGCCCCATTTAAGACGATATGTCCCGGATTATATCGCTTCTTGTGATATTTGTGAAGAAAGGAAAAACCCACATAGAAAGAAGAGAAGCTATATAAAAAGTTATTTGAGCGGTGTTAAATTTGAGAGAATTGGAGTGGATATAGCTGGACCATTTCCTAAGTCAATGAATGGATTTACGTATATTATAGTAATCTCAGACTATTTTACCAAATTCACGGAAATATTTCCCTTGAGAAACATTGACGCTGAAACAGTGGCAGAAACTTTGTTTAAAGGATGGATTAAACGCTACGGATGCCCCCAAGAAATACATTCGGATCAAGGTGCTCAGTTCGAAAGTCAATTATTCCGAGAGATGTGCAAAGTTTTGCAAATAAACAAAACGCGTACAACGTCGTATCACCCTCAATCCGACGGGATGATTGAAAGATTGAACAGAACTATCAAGGACATCTTATCCAAGTACATTTCAGTGAATCAAACAGACTGGGATAAATTCATTGACGGAATTGTGTTTGCGTACAACAGCACAATACACGAGTCCACAGGAATGACGCCGTATAAAATGGTATTTGGTGAAGAAATGACTTTACCTGTGAATCTTATAACAGAAAATTTAGATAGTGATGATATAACTGTGTACAAAAATGAAGCGGAATATGTGCGTCATTTAGAAAAATGTTTGTGTGAAATGTATGAAATTGTGAGAAGTGAAACTAAACAAAGTGCTTTGAGACAAAAACGTGTTTACGATCGAAACGTGCGTTCTATTGATTATGAAATTGGTGATCTAGTTCGGCGGAGCCAGCCCAAAGTTACTGTTGGATGTAAAACAAAGTTAGCACGAAAATGGACAGGACCCTGGCTTATTGTAAAGAGACTAAGTGATGTATTGTTTCAAATAAGACACTCCCAAAATTCAAAGCCCGTGGTCGTGCATTCCGACAATATCAAACAGTATAGAGGGAATAAACAATACCCGGCGAGAAGCGATACCGAATATACAAGCGCCCAGCTGCAGAGGGTACCCGTCACGCATCGCCGTGCAACAGCCAGTGGACGGAGACAAACCCGTTTGAAGATGCCGCTTAACTTTCCACCCGGGGCCCCGTCAACAGCCGCCAGCCAATCAGATTCCGAATCAGAGGGAGGACCCAAAGACGAGACACCCCAGAATACCCCGACCCAGAAGACTGTTCAGACGAGACACGAACGGATTATACGAAAACCATCGCGATATAGAGAAAATTAGAGACTATGAGATGTGAAATTTGTGGCCGGACTTTCTCCAGAATTAGTAATTTGAACTTGCATATTAAGGAGCAGCATAAGGATAAAATAGACTGTTTGAAGTGTAGTTTTTGCCAAAGAACATTTGTGAGAAGCTTCAATTTGAAGAGACATTACAGAGTTATTCACAAACTAGAGGGAAAAGAACTGAAGTGTGCCATGGAAGACAAGAAGTTTACGGTCAACCGCCAGAGCTACGAAGAGGCGCGTAAACCTGTGTATGTGCTTAGTGAACAGTACGAGAACATATCATCGGATGAGGATGAGACTACGTTCGCCACGAAGACAGAGGAATCTCCTATAACGTCTGATCATACCCATAGTAATGAATGGAACTTCCTAGACGATGTGTCGGTAAGCTCCCTCGAGATTCCGTCGGACAGCTTTGTGAACGAACTTCTAGAAAATGCAGAAGACGACGCTGTTGATGAGCACACACCAGAAACTAAAGACTGCGTACTCGACTCTTCAGCTAGTAACAGTGAAATGGACACTGACAGAGACGTTACTGTGACGAAATCGTCAGTTTGTTTTCTCATCAATAAAGTTACAACAACGCACCCAGATGGACGAACGGAAGTGAGCCGAACCTCACAAGTCATCTATTCCGAGGACGTAAATCCCGAAGATGGGGACTTCCGAAGCGTGGTTAGTGACATTGCGGAAGACGTTGCCGAGTGCTTGCGTAAAGGGAACGTCCGGGAGATGAAGGGAGACTTTTCCGTGTAAATATTGACATTGTAACGATGAACTGTTGTAAATAATTAGGGTCTTCCGTTTCCAACGGAAGACCCTTTTGTTTTTCTTCGGATTTTTTTTCATTATTATTATTCTTCCTCTGACTTTTTTTGTGGCTTATATCTCAAAAACTGTTCAACCGATTTCCATGAAACTTTCAGATCTTGTTTGGTATCGTACATACTCGAGGTTATTAAGATTTGAACTTATGACGTCACTTCCGGTTTCAGAAATTGACGATTTTGTAAATTTTTAAGGGTCATTTTGTCCACGCATCTCCTTCGAAACTAATAAAGATAGTAGCTTGAAATTTTCAGGGATTGTAGATAAATGTTTGTAGATGTACCCTATTGCCTTCACTTATAAAAATTGTGCAAGGCTTCGAAGCTCGCCCGAACCTGAAAACAAGCACCAAATTTTTCCACGAATTTTTTGAATATTTTCTGAAGTATCTTTTGATGTATACATATTTTGTTAAATAATGTAATGCAAAAGATGTTTATTTTTGCAAGACCTTTACTTTGATATCAAGAAAGAGGCTGGCCCCTCAAACTAGGGGCCAAGAGGGCTCTAAAGTCTTCTTACAATAACCTTTTACTGAACAATAATTTGTTATCGATCATAGAAGCAAAAATGTTTATTGTACAACTGTTTATCTAAACAGTACCATAGCTAAGTCATATATTATGTAATTAGGGGTTTCAAGGGGCCAAAAGTTCAAAACTTGATCATTTATATGGGGAAAAGGAGAATTATTTTGAAAAGCAATGTTGAACAAAAGTTGCTCAAAATAATGTTCTGTACAAGATGCCACCTTCAATTTTTTGTTGATGGCCCCATTAAGGTGTTTAAGGGTCGGCCCCTAAAACACATTTGTACAGATATCTCGAGAACGGTTAACACTTTGTGAACACTTGGTGAACAAAATCTTTTTATATTTGCAAGACCTTTACTTTGATATCAAGAAAAAGGGGCTGCCCCTCAAATTAGGGGCCAAGAGGGCTCTTAAGTCTTCTTACAATAACTCTTTACTGAACAAAAATTTGTTATTAATTATAGAAGCAAAAATGTTCACTGTACAGCTGTTTATCTTTACAGTACCATGCCTAGGTCATATATTACGTAATTAGGGGTTTCAAGGGGCCAGAAGGTCAAAACTTTGACCATTAATATCCGAAAAAGGAGAAATATTTTGAAAAGCAATGTAGAACAAAAAATGTTAAGAATAATGTTCTTAACAATATGGCAGCTAAACATTTTTTGTTGGTGGCCCCGATAAGGAGTTAAAGGGTCGGCCCCTAAAACACAGCTGTTCAGATATCTCGAACACGTTTAACAATTCCTGAATACATGGGAACAAAATATGTTTACATTTATGAGACCTTTTATTTGATATAAAGAAAAAAAGACTGGTCCCTCAAATTAGAGGCGTAAAGGGCTAGTAAGTCTTTTTATGATAACTTTTTTCTAAGCGATAATTTGATATTTTTCATTTAGCTAAAACAAAGATTTTTTAAAGCTTGATCTAACGCTGAAATTCGTTTTTAAATCGGACCATGAACTACAGAGAAATTGGGGTTTAAAATTTGATTTTTCCGGAAATTTTGATTCCGCGTTCTTGATTAAAAAAAGCGTGAAGTTAAATGTAAAATTAATTCTTACCAAAAATAATCGTGTCAAGTCGTACATGAACACATTCGGGTTTATTTTGTTAAGACATTCTTGAAATCGGAAAGGTTTTTGTTAAGTCGTACTTATATTCATTCGGATTTTGTTAAGTCGTACCAAGAATTATTCGATTTTTTCTGTTTTAGTTACTCTTGATATTGGCTTAAGAACTCTGCTTCTTACGGGTACTTCTAGCTTTTCTCTCGACATTAACGGAAGACCCACTCGTTGCTTTGCAACGAGCTTTGCTCTAGTTATTTGAAAATTGTTGAACTTATATATTTTATTTGTGTGACATGTCTTATTTATTTGTTTATATGTTATTTAAGAAGAGCACTGACGTTAGATATTTCTTTTATTTATACTTCATGATTAAATACCTTTTGTATGGAACCAAAAGTTAAGAGGGGGAAGTTGTAACGCCATAAATTATATTCAGTTTAATTATTTTAATATATCATCATTTTATTTCAAATGTCTAGTTATCTACCCGTTGCTCCCGAAGAGCAACCGATGTACCGTTATTATATAATGTGACCTCATTAAGGCGGCTGCTCTTAATGAGCAACCCTAAGTGTATATAAGGGTGCGAGGGTCACAGAACTTTGCAGTTAATATAGTTAGAGCAGTTAGGTAGTTAGAGTTGTTATTGATGTCGTAGATATAGTCAGTGCTTCTTCTTGGATTTATTTTGTGACGATATTAAATTTGGAGATAATGTAAATAAATTGTAAAACACAACTTGGATTTTTCACTCAGGAATTATACTCAATTGACAAAGGAAGGATTTATCACAGTTATATTAATTTATTATGCCGTAACCGCTCGACGGCGCTACATTTGACTCATAACGAAGCTGCATAGGAGGGAAGTTTCTCTCGCAATAATTTTGAATTCTAGAAGATAATGCTTCATTTCAGTCGACAGACTCCCTTCTACTTTATTTCAAATGACGATGGTTTGTCGACAAAGTCCGACAACTCTTACAGTTTAACACATATAAAAAGAAATAAAAACAAACAAGTTTTGTAAATCCGAAAAAATCTATAGCTTCTTCATGATAAATAATATTCCTTATTTGGAATTTAAATTTGAATTAAAGTCTTTGATTTTAGATATAAGATATAAACAACATCACACTTTTGTTTTGATCTCGTCCCTGGTATCAGCCCGAGCGGTTGGTATCGGCCCAAGCCCGAAGGGCGCGGGCCCTAAGTGTATATAAGGGTGCGAGGGTCACAGAACTTTGCAGTTAATATAGTTAGAGCAGTTAGGTAGTTAGAGTTGTTATTGTTGTCGTAGATATAGTCAGTGCTTCTTCTTGGATTTATTTTGTGACGATATTAAATTTGGAGATAATGTAAATAAATTGTAAAACACAACTTGGATTTTTCACTCAGGAATTATACTCAATTGACAAAGGAAGGATTTATCACAGTTATATTAATTTATTATGCCGTAACCGCTCGACGGCGCTACATTTGACTCATAACGATGCTGCATAGGAGGGAAGTTTCTCTCGCAATAATTATATAATAGTGTTGTGTTGTGCATGTACTATGCCTAAATAGTAGTCAGGGTTTGATACATGGTGCACGAGCCGGAGGCGAGTGCACTATGTATCAAACCCTGACTACTATTTAGGCATAGTACATGCACAACACAACACTATTGTTATTATTATGCCGACTGTTAAATATACTGACGTGCTTTGCTATAAGTAGCTCTGACGTTCGAGTGTTGAGAAGTCCCTTAAAATAATCACCGGAAAAGCAAGCGTTTGTTGTTGTTTTTCAAATTACGTGTAATCAATTGATTTGATTGTTTATTTAATCAACAAGTTGTTGTACAATAAAAAGTCAACAAAGATTTATGATCTTTTCAAGAAATAGAGAGACGTTTGGCCTTACCGAGAAAACTCGAAATGTTTAGCAGACGAAATCTCAGTGAATTTTTTTTCTTGAACATTCTTTATCAAGCGTCATTTAAAAAAGCGTTTTTGTGATTCTCATGTAGAATTTCTTTGAAAAATGTTCAATCAATTTGTTCAAAAGTTTATAGGAAACTTTAACTTTAAAATTACCGTCAATAATGAAGTTTTTTTTGGAAAAATGAATAATTTTAATTGCTTGATGTCAGTCGTACATATCTACGTTTTATATACCTAAATACCGGTTGTCATAATAACGGATAATTTAGCGTAGCGGTAACGCGTTGGGCTTCATGCTAGATTCAATGATTTTAGCGTCGTGAGTATTTTAGCGTCGTGAGTTCGAATCCCGCTGTCGGCGCTTGACAGATTTTCGTTAAAAATATTCGCCGTGCTCTATTTCGGCATAGTATGCTTACGCTATATAAATCCTTTGATACTATGCGAAAATAGATGAGTATTGTATATATAGTGACAAACTGACAGAAGGCATAATAATTTTGAATTCTAGAAGATAATGCTTCATTTCAGTCGACAGACTCCCTAATGACGATGGGTTTGTCGACAAAGTCCGACAACTCTTACAGTTTAACACATATAAAAAGAAATAAAAACAAACAAGTTTTGTAAATCCGAAAAAATCTATAGCTTCTTCATGATAAATAATATTCCTTATTTGGAATTTAAATTTGAATTAAAGTCTTTGATTTTAGATATATGATATAAACAACATCACACTTTTGTTTTGATCTCGTCCCTGGTATCAGCCCTCGGATGGTATCGGCCCGCGCCCTTCGGGCTTGGGCCGATACCAACCGCTCGGGCTGATACCAGGGCCGAGATCAAAACAAAAGTGTGATATTCTATATTTATTTCATGTAAAATTAGGACTGCTTTTATTTTATTGTTTTAGATTTGTATTTTTATCTTTTGGTATGATTTATTGTGTTCACTCCAAACATAGGAATGAATTAGGATAATTTTTTTGGTAGAGTTTCTGTGTATTCGTAAAAGCTTTTACACTCATCATTACTGCTGACTTGCGTGATAAACATGTGAAGCTCACCTAATGTCATTTTCCATTACTTTTTGCAAATTTTTATAGTTATTGAAAATTATAGGTGCAATTTCCATAAATTATTTTTATCATGTCAATCAAATTTTTTTAACAGTTACTTGTAAATGATTTATAAAATTTCTTTTAAATGTACCTTTTCTATTTTGTGAACAAATATAAATGGCATATACATATGTACATATACTTTATTGAACCAGTCTTCTCTGCATGCTTTTTTTTGCAACCAGTCAACCAGACTTATTTTATGTTTTTCAGCAAATTCAACCATTAACTGTTACATTGTATGTGTGTGAATCATGCTGTGTATTGTAGGTTGTCTTGATGTGCATGACTCTCTAGTGTATATTGCGTTGGTCTTGTTTACTGTTATGTGTGTTAGCTTAGATAACCAGTTGTCATCATGTTATTCTTCCACTGGTCTTCACTTAAATGATAAATTGTTATGTTTTTTTGTTGCAGACGAAATGGTAAAAAAAAAAATAATAAAAAAAATTTGTTACGAATACAGTATTGTGTTTTGGATTTTTTTTCCTGAAGACTTGGCTGTTTTATATAGTACACTGACACATGTACATGTACAACTGACATAAAACATAGAAAGTAAGCAAATACATTTTAACAAGGGATGTTTGTAAAACACATCCCCCCCCCTCCTTTTGAAACATCTGCGAATAAAATGAACAAACTACAAATGATTGAAATTTTTTAAAGTCCAAGGCACATAACTCTGTCAAAAAATGCTGAAATGTACCCAAAATTAAACTTGACCTAGATATTGTTATGGTTAACCTGTATACCAAATTTCATTTGAATATGAGCATCCTATGTGAAGAAAATGAACGGAAACTGTTGGTGGAGGGACCGACAGACAGCAGCAAAGCAATATGCCCTACCCTTCTTTGAAGGGGGGCATAAAAATGAATTTGGCTACTTTGTTTCATAATCAACCCAATAGACATCTGTATACACATAAATATTTATTCAAAGATCAGATTTCTTAATAAATACATGGAACAGAACACAACCATCATCGCTCTAGATGAAGAACAACTTTGGAATCTCAATTCACATCACCATATTAGTACAGTAAATGCACAATGCACTAGAAGTGTGCAGCAGTGTGATCATTACTTAGTAGTACACCATGAGCAGTCCAAGGGAAGTAACTCCACCACTGAACTGTATGAAAGCACTTGGTAGTACATGTACTGGAGACAACTACATATTGGACGGTTTGTGTAGCAGTTACGTTTGTCTGGCACTAGTAGAAAGCTCTACACTGTGTAAACCCAGTGTCCATTTTGTGAATAGTTTGGTCATCTCTGATCTAGCTGGGCTGAAAAAACATATTAAATAGTTCATTATACAGGGAAAGATAGCAGTAATATCAGGAAAAACATATCTAAAATGAAAGGAACTAGCTGGTGTTTACACAAGCCTTTGGTGTTTTCAAATAAAAAGATTTTGTAAACTTTGACAAATATACCGTACTCTTTTGTAGACATACCGTACTAGTATATTTCACATTGTCCACTGAAAGAAATGTCTTTACCTTTTCTAAGGATATTTTGCCTTGCTTTGATAAAGGCCATAATATCAGCATCTGCTTTTGGGTCCCCAGTCATTGGAATGTTATTTTTTCTAGAATATTAAAAGAAATATTAAATAGAACAGGTATTGGAAAAATTACAGCGATTCCTCAAAATAAATCGAAGGTGCAACGGACACATGACATAATGCTTTAACACATTATTTAGTTTTATCTTATATTCAGAAAACAATAGTATGAATGGCTGAAAAAGCCAGACACCACTCTGTAAAAAAAAAGACCACCTACTTTGTTCTGTATCCATTCATTGCAGCACTGTCTTCACCCCCACTACTGTGACCATTGTGGGTTGGGGGGAGGGGTCTCATGTTATTGAACCCGCTGGCTATACTACTGGCCACCTTCTGCCTGCGCCCAGATGATGGCCGCTGATGACCAAGATCTTTCTCTGAAGAGGATGAGGTTAGCTGTCCCCTCTCCGGATTCGCTGAGTTTGCTATGTATGTCCTCTCTGGATTAATGGAGTTTGTCATCACATAGGTTCCTTCTCTTCTGTTTTTGGGAGTGGGTGTTCTCCAGGCAGATCTTCCATGTGATGATGGAGGACCCTTGAATAAAATTTATACATCTGTATTGTATATCAGTCAGGTTACTATTTTCTATTAATCAAATACCATGTTTACTAGCATCAATCTCTACTACAATCAATTTGCTTTGGAATGGGTTGCTTCATTGGATGATGTCAAAATTGTGAATTTCAAAAGGAATATAGTGCTATCTTCAATCTATAGTATACATGTACAGTAACTCTCAAAGTACTTTATAAAGGGAAATATTTGCCCCATATTATTTTTGCCCCTTACGCCCTTGCTGTCATCAGGCGAATCGAATACTGTGTGAATTGTATCAGGACAGGGCTATCTTTTTTAATACGATTGTGTCTGGACGAATCTAAGACAGAGCAAAACCAAAACAGGTGTAGAGGAGCAAAAATAACACAGGGCGAAAGTAACCCTGTATACAGGACTACATCTTGTTTGTTAATGCTGAGACGTATGACTGTTTATCATTTTTCATAAAAAAAAAGTCAATAATACTGGTACATATATACAGCGATGTACCTGATTCAGAGTAGCCTGTTCTGCAAACCAAATTTCAAAATTTTTCATCAGCTTGACTTTGGATTTCTCCAGCAGGTGTTGTAAATGCTCTTTTTCTGTTTTGAGAGTTCGTAACCTTCCAAAGCTTTCTTTATATCTAAACAGGAAAACAATAAAATGAATTTAAAACTTCTTACCACTACTAATAATTCAAGAACAAAAGAGGATATCTGTTGAGTAGAAGTACCTTAATTTCTCCTCCTCCATTTCATCCCTGAGTTCTTGTTCAACTTCATCTATTTCTTGATTGTTACCATCATCGAGACCTGAATGAAACAAAAATAACAACATATTATCACCAAGGGGGATTACTTAAATGGGCAAAAGCAAACATTTTCTATAAAACACATCTAAAAATACTGAACCTCTTTTCAGCTTTCATGTCAAAGAAGTGTATTAATTCTTGATTTATTTAAATTTATTGACCTTGCATGGCTATGCAACTGCATTCTGTGTTGCTCAATTTGGCCCTTCACATGGTCTGTAATAAATCAGGAATAAAGATGTAAATCCAACACAATTATTAAATATTTACAAGGTGTTATAGAGTACATGTACTTATAACACCTCATATAATCATTTGTATCTTTATTTTCTTACATACTGTACCTATAACTTCAATTGATCAGTGTACATGTATAGCACACTGAGTTTTGAATACACATACTGATGCATAAAAATCAGGCCACCCACATGTACTGGTAATACGGGGGTCAGAACAAAATCTTCTGGGGAGATCTTGTTCTGGAAGCGACATTTGTAATGTGATAATGCTTGCACTGTGTGCCGTAGGTTCTTACTGATTCTCTGCCTGGACTTGTTGACTCCCTCCCCCAGGGATTTGGCCTCTGCATATCGCTGCTTCAGGTTGTGTTTGTTTTCCTCTATGGTGGGGTTGTTGTAGTAGTCCCTCCTGAAAATCTCGAAGGCCTCCTGTCTGCCCACCGACATGTCACCCACTGAAAGATTCAGTCACATTAAATCAATCCAAAAGCTTGGCAGTATACCTAACTTTGACATATATTTCCTGGTGTTTTTTTTTTAATGCCATTCTTCCTTCTTTTTCACATGCAGCAGAAATGAACATGTGAGAATTATTAGAGTTTAATTTAGGTACAAGTACCAGAAGTTAGTTTCTAAGAGAGGGTTGAAGTATTTGATCAATGAATTTACCTGACTTTAAATACATGTGCCAGTATTTAAGACATTCAACCTAGATTTGATTTCAGAATCAACAAAATTTTTCCATTTCCCTAATACAATCTAATAAACTAAAAACAGCAACTGAGTTCTTACAGATTGTTTGTTTGGCTTTTTCTTCACTCGTTGACAGCTTCTGTGACTTGTCTGGACTCAGTTGGTTCCTGCTGTTGGATCGACTGTTGGCCATGCTCGACTCGCTCGTTGAGGAAGACTGTCGAGGAAGCTGGCCGAAACTTTCCAACTCAGATATCGCATCCTGAGCTCGCTTCTTCTCCTTTTTCAACATGTTCACTAGAATGTCTGTTTTAGTGTTAAGGCTAATGCAATAAAATAGATGTGACATATTGATCTCAGTCCATGAAATGTAAGCTTGCTGTGAGACTGCCTCTTTCACTCCCCCCAGACATGATTGAGAACTTTTGCTGTTACATAAAATTTATCATTCCAGATTTTCTTTCCAGGCTTTTGAAAAAGTAATAAAATCTCATATTGAATTGCAAATAATATTCTCATGGTGATAGATGTGTTCCAACATACTTTTGTGACCGAGTAAAATTACCAAACATCAATACATCATAATGGCCTAAATCAGCCATTGATATGAGAGGATACTGATCTCATTGTCTCGCTGCTGCACCAGTTCCTTTAGTCGGTTGTTTTCTGTGTTGCTATAAGGTCCTGTGTCGGGAGGCTCTGGAGGGGGGCCAAAATTCTCTGACCGTGCACTCCTGGGGGTCCTCTCTACTTCCTTTACCTTTGGCTGGTCAAGGACAAATTTCTAAAAAGACATTGTGAAAAAACTAAGATACTGACCAATGTGTTATGAAATTTGATGTTGTCTCTCACATGCAGGTACACTTTACATGTGCCATGTTACAATGGATATCAAAACAAAATGTATTAATTTTTACTCCCAGTGTATAAACATTTTTAAACATTAAAATACATTTTACAAGATTGTAGAGCTGATACTAACTTTCAATATTGAAAAGCAGGCTTGTATTTTCCTCATATCAGCACCAATGGATAAAATAGCATCTGGATCAGTGTCTGTTAAATAGGCCGACACTGCCTCTCGACATCTGCAATGTATACCAAAAGTTCACATACCGGTACTTACAAAACAATTTGTTCAAAATACAGTTGTCAACTATTCTTTTTAGATCTGACAAAATCACAACACAAGTCACCAAAATGGTCACATTGGAGAACATGAAATATTGATTAAATGAATGAATAGGTTATGTACTGCATTCATTGTGATCATATTTGTCAAGTTTGTTTTTCAAATCATTGGTACATGTTTTAAATTTTGAATATGCATATCTGAAAAACTATGAAAAAGTTTAAGCATTATATGTAACTATCTAGCTTGCACAAAAACATCTTTCTGACATTTGTTTTCTGATGAGTATCAATAACAGTTTTGTTGTTTATTACCTGTTCAATAAAGTGCTCCATAAAAGGTACACGTGCATTACCTGTCTAGTTCCTCGTCTGTGAGGGCATCTGTCCTCTGTTCTCCTGTGGCCAGGGCCAGCTCTTCCTTCAGACTCTGGACTTCTCTCTTCAGTTTTTGTATCATTAACTTAGGATCAAGCTCCTCATTAACCATAACATCATTCTTAATCATTGCAACTCTTTGTGCAAAACGACAAGTGGATATAGATTCCTAAAATATTAGAAAAATGAACCATCAAATATCTTAACTTCATTTGAGTTTGAATACATTAACTGTAAAGATTACCGAAAAAAATATTTGTAATGTGTACTGAAATTAATTGCTTGTGAAATGTCAAAATATCTTATCACACTCTAACTCTCCATTGGAGAGTTATTGAGATACTTGTATTGAGAACTATGTTTTCTTTCTGCATATGAACTTACATCAATGTTGCGTTTTTCGATGGAACACGTAGCTATCATGGTGGTCATGCAGTTTCCTCCCAGACTGTCTCGTAACACGGAGGTCATCATGGAGTTTCTGTAAGGTATGTGCTGTCGATTCTTCTCCGCTAGTGACGTAATTACCTGACAATGGAAGTTAGAGTAACTTTGTGTCAGTGCTGGAGAGGGGAATAGTATAATACATGTAATTTCGATATTATAGTAAATGAAAATTCAACAAGAACGTAGAATGTACCTGTTCTAAGAAATGCAAAGAAAGGTTGATGTACTTGGCTTCTGTCAGTAAGACACCATTCACCCCAGTTTTGTGAACTCTCTCAGATCTGCAAATAAAATGAAATGAAATAAATATATACCCACAATGAATAGCTTAAAAACCTGAAAATGAACCCATGACTAGGCTTTAGAGTGGATGATAACTAGTTTGAATACCCTGCTAAATCCACCAAGTGGAGTTTGGATCTCCGTATTGTGGCTGATCCACTTTCTCGTGAGGTAACGTGGATTGTAAATATGCAGTGGGATCTGGTTGAGGCTTGGTTCATGGGAGTCTGTAAAAATAAAAATAGAAAAAGAACAAATGAGTTTTCCTCTGTTCTTCAGTCAAAATCCAAATAAAGTTAATTCTCAATCACTGTTAGAAATCTTTGAGATAAAGTGTGTGCAATGCATACTCTATGCTTGTTGTACTAACCTCAGCAATCATCCTGTTTGTGTCACCCAGAAACAGAAGATTGAGAGCTTCCTCCTCATTGGCTGCAGCATGGACGGACAGATTTTTCAAGTGAATGTTCTGGTCTGAGTCCTCCATTAATGCCACTTTCCTACATTGTGAGAAACATTTTGTTTTCAGAATGCAAAATTAGAGTGTTATGACAAAAAGAAATACATGTATTTTTATATCAAAAATTCATACATGTAAAAAAGATGACTTATTCCATTACATTATATGCCAACTGAGTCTTGCATTATAAATGCATGTATTTCAGAGTCTCTCTCTCTCTCTCTCTCTCTCTCTCTCTCTCTCTCTCTCTCTCTCTCTCAAAATAAAAATCATACTGATGCTGGCTTTAAAGAAATTGCAATAAAATAAAAGCATCATGAATACATGTTATTTAAACCTAAGCAAATTAAAAGGTGTGCATGAAAATAACGTACGGCAGATCCTCTAATTTGGCTGCCTCGTGTTTGGGGTCCAGCAGATCATAACCACTTTCATTATAAATTTCTAGGTATGAGACATGCAACGTGTATGTTCTCTCAGAGTCCTATAATCAATACAAAATAACAGAGCATAAATAATGTGCTTAAAATATTCGCTTTGCATGTGTACCTAACAATAAAAAAAAATTACAGAAAAGAAGATGACAAGGTATTGATAACTTGACATGCATTTCCATTCTATGAATTTAAGGTACCAATCAAAGCTTGTGCGATATCTTGCAAGCAAAATATATACAATTCAGTAAGATTTGAATTATTCAAATATACATCTTCTTTGAAATAAAAGAGGTGTTTCAGTTTTTAAAAAGAACTTTAAAAGAAACATAATGTACAGACATGTATCAATAAACTGACAGCATTACGAACCTGTTCAAACTGTTCATAGAGATAGGACCCATAAACTGACAGCATTACGAACCTGTTCAAACTGTTCATAGAGATAGGACCCATAAACTGTCAGCATTACGAACCTGTTCAAACTGTTCGTAGAGATAGGACAGGGTTCTGGGGATGATTCCTCGGTCACTGTATCGCTCCGCCCCACCAGTGATGGTGAAAGTCTTACCACTCCCAGTCTATAGAACAATGTTATACTTTTGTTATTCTCTTGCAGGGAGCATTTAGGGTTATGTATTAACATCAAACAATTCCATACAGCAATGGAAATTACTGATGTTTGTTGCAGTAGCATTGAAATGATAAATTATTTTTTTCTTAGATATAAAATAATGCACTAGATGATATTAACTGTCTATTAGGTAACTTTCATTTATAAGAATAGATCTACATGACATCAGAAGTAACATTAGTTTCAAACCTGTCCATAGGCAAAAATTGTTCCATTGTAGCCATCTAATATGCTGAAAAACATAATAACATTAAATTGAATGAATCTTATAATTTGAGGTCAAATCTTTCAAAACAGTTTTTGATACATGTGCAACTTATTTCAATAAGCATCTATAATAAGAGTTCTTTTAAACTTTCTTTTATACAATAACCAGAGATGCATGAACATGAGTGATATTAGAAAATTTAATTTTTTCATGTCAGGACCTGAAATTGAACTGCATGATGACTAAGAGTATGATTTTATTTATGGACTAAGAGAAAAATTTATTTATATAATCTTGTAGTATTATTCCCAGTCTTAAATAGGATTACCACCAATTTTCCTTTTTTGATGCTTTAACGTACAAGAACTGGCTGGATGTACATATATGTTAAAACAGTATGGTAAAGAAATACCTTATATCCGGGGTTTTTATTCGCGTGTCACAAAATTTGAGAAAATAGGGAAAATCTGATACATTTTTAATTTGCATCAGTTATTTTTTGTGATTTAAACAGTTTCTTATAGAAAATAAAACAGGTCTGGATATAATTTCTGTGTATTCAATTATTTGCAATTTAGAAGAGATCGTGAAAAAAGCAAAAATAGATCATCGCGAAAATTACTGGATATACGGTATACCAGTTACCATAAATACATCACCTTTTTGTCATCATTTCAATTGTATTACATTCAAATGATGACAGAAACAGAAAGTTTTATGCGCTACAAAATAATATTTTGGGTGAATGATCTGACTAAATTTTCAAAGCTAGGGAATTTATACGTACTTATTAGCCACAGGTTTAGCTACGTGTTCAAAAACATCATCTTGTTTGGCTTGCTGATCGAAGACTTTTTCAAATCTACAAATTGAAATAAAAGCATGAAATTACAAACTTTAATAATCATGGTCAAAATCATAATGTTCTAAATATACCTAATAACCCTTTATTCTCAGATGCTCTAATATTGGTTATATTGGCATAAATATCCACATTCTATATATTCCACATCTGTGCAAACCATGGTTTGGAGTCTGTCAATTGAGAGAACTGAGTGACTCCCCTGTGGGTTACAGACAATGTACAGTTCATTGAACAACTACATACCAATCCTCTTCGAAACACACATCACACATTTTCCTTTTTAGTACTTAGTAATAACATGATAGTATTGCCTGAACAAGAAGGTCAAAACACCTTCTATAGGAGTAAATATTCAATGATAAAAAAACAGGGTTAGACTTTATTTACAGCTCTTATTACTTTCTCAATATTTATGATTTTATGATAACAGTCATACATTTGAATCCCGGAACATTACATTTACTGGCACTAAATGCATAAAATAGCTGTTATGAAGAATTACAGGACACTTTTGTGTGTGTGTTTTTTTTTGGGGGGGGGGGGGGGGGGTCATACCTGAATTTGTAGTTTTCCTTTTTATTGTTTATGAACCCATCTTTCAAATCCCTTGGCACACTTAATGTCAAACGAGGAATCGATTCATCATCATCGTCAATATCATAAAGCTGAAACAAAAGATTAAAATCATATTTTTTTTTATCTCATTGAATCAGTGAATAGGCTAATGAATAAAACCAGTAATCACATCTCTTACCCCTACTCTGGATTTCGTCGGCTTCACACGAGCGTAGATTTTAATGGTTTGCTTTACCATGGTTAAGTTTAAGTTTCAGAGTCTACATATCATTCTGTGTTGATTGAAAAAGGTTGAAAATTCTCTGAGCGATGTGACAAGCAAGTTTCGTCGCCATTTATAAACAAAAGTGGAATCTACAAAAACTAAAATACAAAACTTATCCGTAGCATTCCGGATTTTCGATGTTTTACAGTAACTCAGAATATTCTCATTATATTGTGAAATATTTTAAACTTAATTTTTAATCGTAGAATGGAATGGTCATTCATTATTTATTTTCTAAGCTTAAATGATTAACGTTACGCAAAAGCAGTCATAGTTTAAGTATTTCTCAATATCTCTTTAAAAATTATATATAAAAGTTATTAAAGTAACAATCAAAATTTAAATTACTCTGATACTCATATCGGTTTTCAATTTAAAATTTGAAAATCAAACTTTATACTTTCCCGTTTTGTCGTGTTACATTTCTCTACCGGAAATAAACAAATTGTCTGCTCTTATGTTGGGTGGATTTTGTGATATTGACAAATGGTGGGAAACTCATGCAGAAGCAACCCACATGTTATTGTTTTTTAAATGTAACCGGAGTAATTTATCACAAAGCACAACCAAAAATGGCTCAGAATTGTCACACAAAGGTAAAATGAGTAAGTATTCTTTATTAATTCGCAACATGTGCAGGTGCTTATATTCATCAGCAGATTTTTTTCATTCAGAGAAAATTCAATAGCACGGGCCAGGGGACTAACATGAATTAATTTTTTATTCAAATGATGCTGCAAGTTAAAGAGGATAAAAGCAGAACTGGTTGTATTTCTTTCAATAAATGAATAATGATTTTTATTCTAGTCTTGAATCTTTATTTGACAATTTGGGATTAGCTACAGGTCATATCAAATTAATGCATTGGGATTTAAATTCAATAAAATATACCTTGTAATATATGTCTCTTCAATGTACATGCCAAATTTCCAATTCTTCAATATTACAAGAATCTTGGGTTATGAACTTCCATTGTGTCAACATGGAATAATGGAAGTCAACAGAAATCAATGGATTCCTGCTGTTAGTAATCCCAACTCTCTGTATGTGTTATGTGTCAAGGTATCGGAGTCTTCCATCTAATTTGAACATAATTTATGTTGAAATTTATTGATTTATCTCTTAATCATATGTTTGTCCCGAGGCAGCATGGCGTGTGAAAGCTGAGTGTGGTCAAGCACAAAGTTCCTTTCAGGCCCATTACACTGGGCCGGGTTATTGAGGAAATACACAGATACATTGGAGATACCGACTGGTACTGTATCTGGAGTAATAGGTCAACATGGCCCAGGGTCTCCGATCTTGTTAGCTGTGGGTACCTGTGGAGCTATCTTCTGATTGTTAATCTGGACATAATCTCTGTAATTATTGGCCATCTTATAATCTGCCGTGGACTACTGGATGATGATAATTCAGTATATTGCTTGATCCAGCTTTCAGGTTTGTTCTTTAATCTTATACATTTATATATGGTCTATTTTCAATTGATACTTGACGTGTTTAATTTATTTTCCAGATATTATTTTTTCTTTTGAGTAGATTGATTTTCAAATTGACATTAAAGGCTTTTAAAAATGGGAAGAAAAAAATTATATCCCTTTAATAAATGCATGAGAGGCTATGTAGCTAATGGAATATTGAATTTCACTGACTCTGCATTCTTTGTATTAAACAAAATCTGTGGGATTTATCCCAGGCAGCACATTTTAGAAAGGAAGAAAAATCAATATTTATTGACATCTTTGGAGATGGAATTATAAATAAGAACCCAAGTGCCCCTAGAAATAACAGACTAGACATTAACATCACAGATGTTGGTTTTTTTTATGGAGACAGTAGGGTGATCAATGGAGTCAATGCAAGGTTCATCAGTCATTAATAATTCATTGCAGGAAAATAATGTACTGCACAGGCATGCTGGTGGTATATAACATATTATTTCTTCCCACAGAGTGTTATCAAGAGAGTAAACTAAAAAATATGGTATATTAGAGTGCTTTACAACTTTGAACCTCCTCTGCTCCTGCATGCAGATGCAGAATTTGTCATTTTCGATGCTGCCAGTATTCTACGTACATCACGGTATATGACTTGTTATTAATTAAATAATACCAATTACATAACAAATTCCCCATCTGCAACTACCATGTTAAATCGTAATTGATGCTTTTCCACAATGGGGATGTCATTGTGTATATGTGAAACAGAGGGGGAGAATTAAGTACATGTATATACAATTGGGAGTGCTTGAGCATAAATCTAGATCCACTTGCATATCAGACCATTTTGTGCTGTACCAGTTGTAAGGTGTCTGGCTCTAATGCAACTGAATTCAATTTGAAACATACTGAGCAGGACTTAATAAACCATCTGTCATCTAAGGGTTGGGAATTGGAAACAGGTCTTGCTTTTTAATGAACCATCAGACCATTTTCTTGTTACAGCTAGATCTGATTAACAATCAGGGAGGACTCAACACTGGCTCTCATTCTAGGATTGTTTAAATATCCATTGATGTGTATATATATTGGTTCATGCTGATGTAAAAAAAAAAAACCATGTGTTACTTGAATCTCTCTCTCTCTCTCAATACTCTCTGCACCATCAGGTGTTTGAGGCAGCTACTTTGAAGGGATTTCCATCTGACTCGGTCAGCAGCTACCAGGTAATCAAAGTGCTATCTGACCATGGTCAGGCCACGATCTGCTCTTCTGACAGGTCTTTTAGGACTTCTCCCTTAATCCTCAGTCAGAAAATCCAAGATATTGATTGCATACTTTTTTTTATATGATGGACTGTGTAGTTTGCATGAAATATAGGAATTAAAGCAATTACTAGTGAAATGATAAGGAGAAAATGCATGCATGTATAAAATGTGCATGATGATTGCATTTGAAAAAAAAAACTTGGCATATATGTAAATATATTTGTCAGAAGTAGTAATTTAAACCATGCTTGAATACCTTCAAGATAAATGTTCTGACTTTTCAAAACTCTAAGGTGATATCTTTCATTATTAAGGATGTTAAAAAAAAATCTGTGCATTCAAATATTACAACAAAGACTTCCCTTTGAATACAATACAAGATTTCATTGAATGCCAACTCAAGACAGGTTTATAAATTTTTCTCTTGTTGAATAAGAGATATTATATGTATAGAATTGAAATCAAATGTAGTAGCTAAAGTTAACAATTTGTTTTCTTTGCTTTATTGATAGGAATGTGAAGTCCCAGCGGGTATTTTTCTTCCGTTCAAATTTTATTTTTCATTTAAGAGATACATAAATATACAGATGGCATGTCCCAAGGGATAGGTTATGCAAACATTTTGACATTTAAATACATGTATATTCAACCCCCAAAACACTTAGCTTAGGATCTTGTTTTAAAAAAACTCCATCTGAAAAAGTAAACACATGCATCGCTATCTGGTTCAAAGCAACACAATTGCCTCATCAAAGCCCATTAACTTCAAAAGGAGACTCGGAGGAATTAGGCCAGGTAGTTTATGTGTGTATATACCCCAGGATGTGTCTGGGTAGATAAATAACTTGTTTAATATTGTTTAATTTCCTGCTGCTTCGCCCTCGCTGAGCCAGTGTTTGTCCGAGGAAGAAGTGGTCTGTTTTGTAATTAATTCCTTGCTACCTTTAGCTTGACACCTGTCATCTACCTGGTGCGGATTGTTTTTTGTATTTGTTTGTTTTTTATCGGGAGCAGGGATCCAGCACAGTGACCAATTGACTGAGCTTTGCGTGTGTTCACAAATCGAAAATTCTTTTTCAGCTGTGAAGGGTATTGGGTTTCCTAGGCCTGTACTCCCAATTTCACAAACATAATGTAAATCATAATTATGGAATGGATCGGTTTTTACCGTTTTGATGGATCTAATTACTGGGTGATTAATTTCTGACATACTTGAGCTGGACTCGGTGACTTGTTATTGTCGAGTGCTTTGTTAGTGTTTTGTTTAGAGGTTCATAGAGATGCTGGTTCTTTTTTCTAAATTTTTTATCGATTGTTAAAATATTATTGTTCTCCAGTTTTTTGGGTTTTTTAAAAAATAAAATTCATTTTCTATTGAATGCATATGGTCTATTTTGCTTTGTATATTTGATGTAAAATTACTTTAAATTTTGTAATTTTAGAACAGGCACTAGGAGGTCCCCCCAAAAAAACCACAACTCATATGTCTAAATTTCTAAGAAGATGTTTACAATTATTTTTTATATATCTAGACATGCCATTCATAACATTTTGTTAGGGATGGGATAGAGCTGTATGAAAATAATAAAGTAGGTTAACCATGAAGGCAACTCAATGACAGTACCTTAGGAATGAGAACAAAAATCTGTAGGGGTTGATTATAGCCATTAGTGAAGCTTACACCAGATTATGAGGTTACCTGTCGTATATTTCCACCTAAGGATGAACATCAGAATTTGTGTATTGGATGATTGATTTATGGGGCCGCCCAATTAGGAGAAGGGTCATCACAGGTGTGATATTTACACCAGGTATTCAGAGGCCTCTGACCTCTATTACAGGTGCGCTCAACTGACGGCTCTGAATCAGCTGTAAAGAGAACTAGGTTGGGAGGATATTGCGTGGAGGGTCCTTATCACTTAGTGTGGTTTTTTATAGAGTTGGATTTTTCATGTGTCTTTTTTGGTGTTCTGAAAAGTTGCTAGAAATCTTTGGGAAATTAACATTGATGGTCATGTACTGAAATGTAAGTATGTATTGCTTGAGTTTATTACAGTATATAAATTATAAATCATGATTCATGTAGTCACAATTTCATGTTATCGTTCTGTATTTGCGAGTAATCTGACTTTCTCCTCTATAAATAACAGACTTTTATCAATTTCATATATATTTTGCACCAAATTGATCTTAAATTGAAAAACATTTTTGGTATAGATTTATTATTTAATATTATAAATTTCAAGTTCACGCCAAAATGATGCGAGACTACTGCTAGAATTCTAGATAAAATTACACATAGATCTATTACTCATGCCATATAGTGGCCGGGCTGTGTGCATACTTGACACGGCTTTACTGTGTAGTAGGTAATAAATCACCATGTTTTTTGGGGGGCGGTGGTGTTGCTCGTGGTGGACAGTGTGTTGTAACACTTGCCGACCCATTGATGGCTGTTTGATTGACAGCCAGATGTCTTGTAATTGTTTGTCCAGACAAGATTATTCTCGTGTTTATCTTCTCTTAAGTTTTGTCCTTTTTACCTACCATAAACTAGCTCTAGTTTATCCTGTCACCATAAAAATGCTACTGAGCTAAATGGTTCAACAGGGCTTTGAAAATTTTTAATAAAAGTAAACATTTAAAATACTATGTATAATCATGCACTTAAGGAAAGCTTTATAAAGTTACAAGGAAGAAAGTCCTAAGATTTACAGTTGCCAGGACTGAGGTAAAACGCACATGCAATTTTTCATTTTTTTCTTTTAAGAACATGTATTCCAAGTAATCTATTTTAATACGAATGTTTATTTTTAATCAAACTTTCATTTTAATACCACAAAAAAAAGGGTGACAAATGCAGTGTGGGTTTACATTAATTTTAATCTTCTTTGGTGGGAGAAGTAATTTTTCTTGTTTAAAGAAATAAAGCTTTACCACAACACAGGTCAATGGGGTATTTATTGCACTGAAGAAGTAATTCGTTAACTTTTTAAGATCTCAGATTTCTTGAAATTAATGTTTATAGCAGGGCTTATGTACAACCTGAGGCATATCTACTGAATGCAGCTGTTGTCATATTAAGTAACTGATGTAATAATTTGTGGATGATGCATCCAGGCAGTCACTTTAATCACGTTGAGAAAAAATAACTGTGAATACAAAGTACTTTGCCTCTTGAAAAAATATCATCTTACGTTTTTTTCTGCCAGTGAACATTACGACGTGACACACATGAAAAGAGTAGCCCTACAGTGCTTTGCCTGTGAGGGGAAGGAGGAAATAATAATTTGATCCTTCTCAAGTTTAAAATAATTAAATTTTGTTGAAAGCCATGGTATTGTAGATGTCTGTGGGCTAATTAATTTTAGCAGCAGTTAAGTATCAACCTCTTTAAACCCAGGATGTTACTGTAAATTTGTGTCAGTTCTTTACTGCAGACCCTTAACTTTTTTTTTATATCTCCAATCCCGAGTTTGCGGTGTTTTTATATATATTTCTAAGTGAGATAAAGGGGTATTCAAGTTAGAGGAAATCTTTTTTTAACAGCAATGTATATACGTAAAGGGGTTTATCAGATGGAGACCAAGGGCACAGTGACAAGCAAAGCAGAAAAACAGCTGATTCCCCGAGTCAGTGGCCCTCTGAACATGTAGATATAGGTGTATCTCTGGTGGGTGAAAAATTACTCAACTGATCAGGCAACCGTAGAAATACACAGGAAATTGTCAATTTGATGTACGTTTCACAAGATTCTTGCTCATTTTGGAAAAAACTGCTGATTGAATTGAATTTTTCATATTAGTGGCCAGAAAATTCATTTTTTGTACATATGGGCGAATATTGTTATTATATGTTTCTTCTTATTGTTTTATGCCTGAAGGATTTATTAACTAACGAACACGTGAAGCTAATATAAAAGTGCATTTGGATGTTGTAAATTTCTTGCAGGCTTACTCTCAATCACTTGAGGGGCATCATAACTGTATGAATGGTGTATAGATTTGATTAACATGTGATGGATGGTATGACGAGCTTTATAGAAAACTCCTGCACTCATAAAAAAATCGGGATCATAAAATAATGACCAATTGTTCTCAGGTGGTTTTCATAACGAGCGGATATTTTTTTTTTTTTTCTTATTTCTGACCACTGATAAACAAAAGATCTTAAGATTTTGATTCCTGCAGGTGGACTCTACATAAGTAAGTTTTATTTATCAATTAATCTAATTTTATCAGAGTTTTGGTTGATAACCTTTGTAGATGCTATCACGCTCTGTTGAAACGAGTGATGATATGAATAAGATAAGTAACTGGTGTTACAAGAGCCCATACTGTTTTATTAAGAACTTAAATAGATGCTCTCAGCTGATTCACAAGATTCAGGAAGTTTATTCTTGCTGGTTATAAATATACTAACAAGTTTACATATGGTGTTTATCTTTATGATTATGGAGTCTTTGAAGATGGTAGAGTATTTAAGTTGATACTACTCTGTTGAATACATGTAAAATTATGTTTTTTAATTTTCATTATAACTTTTTATATACCTTATGCCTATTAAATTGTGCCAGTAATTGTTACTTCCTAATCTCCTTAAATGATGAAGTGTTGGGTTTGTGGTCAAACTGCAGTGTAAGTTGAGGGATTGCTGACTCCAACATTTAACAATGGTATCAGTGAGAGCACCTTGTGTTAGGTTTTATCTTAAATACATTCAATCTTTTTCCTTTAGGAATGGACATTGCATATTGCTTTTATGCATAAAGATATTTCTCAGTAACAATTATCTGGGTACATCTAACTATATCAATAGTATCACTTGAGAATAGGAGATTTAACGGAATTATAAAACTTTTTTTTTCCTGTGTAATTTTGATAATGCATCATAAATGCATGATGCTTGTATAACTTTGTGGCCTAATTTTAGTCCGCGTGAGTTCTGAAGGCATGTAAAAAATGTAAATCGGTGTATAATATCTGTTTCAGCTAGTATATAAAAATATGATACATGGCAGGAAAAAAATCTTACGCCTGAATGTAATCGGACACTCCTTTATAAAAGAGTTTCCACCCGGTCCTAATCCTATTATTATGAGAAACTGTCCATGCATAACAGGCGAAAGTTTATTTTTTTTTAAAGTTGTGATTAAAGTTAATCTAGTGTGAAATTTATGGACATCGTATACACAGTAAACTGCTCATATTGTGGATTCTTGGCTGAAGAGAAAAAAATACATGATCATAGTGGGGAATGTTCTGTGTCAAATGGACAATGTTGTGATTGTGAACGAAGGAATTTCAAGAATATATACCCTGTCTTGTTGTCTAGCTGAGAACAGAGGGGTGTGTTCAACTTTTGTGGGGCTGATACATTGATATTCAGTGACTGAATGAAGGGTATAGAAGAACTGAAATGTTTCTGTCCAAGTGTGTAGTGTGATAAATGATACAGGGAACTTGAGTAACGAAGCGAGCAGGCAATGTGTTGTTCTGTTGCCCAGTTAAAGCTGGTGAAAAATAAATTGAAATTTTCTATAAAGTTAAAAAGCTGTTTATAAAACCACGTGTAAAGCATATTTCATTTATAAGTCCATCACCTTTGAATGCTTTTATAGGTAACAATTCAAAATTTAAAATAAACTCTGATTCTTTTTTTTTTATATATATAATCATTTGATAATATGATTATTTTATGTGGTACCTGTATTTGGAATTTTTTTGTGGGTGGTGGGGGGCAGGGATGTAATGTAAGTTGCTGCATGCACACAACATGCCGATGTACATATGCACCATGTAGTAGATAGAAAACAGAAGTCTGGAGCCTGTCCACTACATCTGTCTGTGAAATCAATGGCTCAATCTTTATTGTTTTAGCCATCTTTGCCTAACTGTCAGAACACAGACAAAACATTGTACAATATGCCGACTTTTATGTTTTGTCATTACGAGCTCTGCTAAATGGGGCCTTCTTTTGTATTGATTGTAGTTGGTTCCATGCTGTATTAGCCAGTGCTAGCCACAATGCCTGCACCGAAGAGTGTATGTTGGTGTTTTGGAGGGAGGCCGCCAGAAATAACCTATGGTATCGATGGGGAGACGCCTCTCAAGGCCATGGAAGTCGAGGTTCCTATGCCCACGGATGAAAAGGAGATTGATGAAAAGTTTGCAGAAATTGTGGTAATTGAATTTCCATGAAAGTACTGAATCTTGGTTAAAGAAAGAATCCAACAAACTCTTGAAGATACTATTGATTTCTTACATGCATCATTAAAACAGTCCTGTAAAAGATCAGCAGAAAACTAACACAGCAAGCAATTGGACAAATATTGATTTTACATGTAAAAATTTTACACATTATACTTGCAGTAAAGCCAGAGAGAGAGACAGAGAGAGAGAGAGAGAGAGAGAGAGAGAGAGAATGTGTTCATGACAATATACTATACATGTAGTTTTTTCCTCTTGCACATTTTCAGGAGGAACTGGATGTTGACAAACCACACAGGGATGCCCTGTTTAGTCTTCCACCTGAGAAAAAATGGCAGATATACTGCAGCAAAATCCAGGTACAGACCTGAGAGTGAAACTTCAATGAAGATGCATTTAATTTAAACAGAACACAATTAACTAACATTGTTCTCCAATTTGAATTTCAGATGGATGATAAATTGGAATACTAGTAATGTCATTATTTTCATGATTATTTACTTGTAGGACAGGGGAGAGCACTGGCCTGACTACTATATTGAGAAACTGAACAATCTATCTTCTGTAAGATTTTACTTTTATTTTTTTTTTTAGACATGTATGTAATCACATATTCATGATAAGATACATATCAATAAATCATAAATCTAATACACTGATGATGTAATTATATGCTTACAGAACCAAACATTATTTTTTAAACAAATTTTAAGGGGAATAACTCTTGAAACTGAGACTTTTCGATGAAAATGGTACATTTATCATTTAAAGGACTATAATACCCTGGTATCTTTTCAGGTATTTGTCAGTTACAATAATGAGGAGGAAGAACTGAGGACAAAGATGGTGGACAACTTAAAGACTGCTCTTAGAACACAGCCAATGAGGTTAGTTCATAATTATTTTAATTGATTTCTTAAAAATATGTTTTTGTAGGTTACTAGATAAACTTATCTTTTGTTCCACCAAGAAGATTGAAAACTCTCACAACTGTGTAGAATAACGCTTCATTAATTTGTCCTCTTTTGTATTGGATAGCTTTGTGACACGGTTCATTGAACAAGAGGGGCTGCAGAGCCTGCTGAAGTTTCTGGAGAACATGGACTACAAGACCTGTCAGAGTCCCATCCACACCTCCGTCATCGGCTGTCTCAAGGCCCTCATGAACAACTCGGTGAGATTCTGTACTGTAAAAGTGGAAAACATTATGGTGTCAGAAATTTCACAATGTTCACTTATAAGAATTTATGTGAACATAATTTTAAATTCAGTGCATGCCGTACGTTAATGAGCATCAACAAAAAAAAACGTTACCTACGAATTATTTTCCTGATTAAGATAAACTCTTAATTTAAGAGAACATATCAATATCAGTGATATCTTCAACAGAGGTAGTTTTATATTCTAAAATAAAACATAACCATATATTTTTTGTTCAAAACAGCAAGGCAGAGCTCATGTACTTGCTCATCCAAACTGCATCAACATAATTGCTCAAAGTCTCGCCACCGAAAATATCCGGACAAAGATAACAGTCCTGGAAATTCTGGGAGCCATTTGCCTGGTTCCCGGGGGCCACAGGAAGGTGTTGGAGTCCATGCTACACTACAAGAAGTTTGCTGCGGAGAGGACCAGATTTCAGGTTAGAATTTTTTACACCCCCCCCCCCCCCCCCCCCAATCCGTTACCCCTTATCAGAGAAAATTTTACCAAGAAATACAAATGAAAGAAAAACACTCTGGTTTCTGATAGAAATTTGTTATTTGATAGAAAAATGTTTGATTTGTTCAAAGAATGTATTATGGAAATGAGCACATATTTTATTGGTATGATTGACAGAGCTTGGTCAATGACCTTGACAGAAGTACTGGGATCTACAAGGAGGAGGTCCATCTCAAAACAGCCATCATGTTGTTCATCAATGCTGCTCTCAAATATGGACCCGGAAAGGTGAGTTCTTTTTACCTGTCACATGACAGATGTTAGTTACAATTGTTGGGGTGTAATTTGGGTAGGAGAGATAAAGTTTAAGAAATAGATATTTGGTTGTTTGATTTACTGTATACAATGTTATTTTTGCAGGAACATTTAGAGTTTCGGTTACACCTTCGCTATGAGTTTCTCATGCTGGGTATCCAACCTGTCATTGATAAACTGAGAAAGCAGCATGAAAATGCTACCCTTGACAGGTAAATATTTATACCGAACCTTAATTGTATTTTGATGGACTAA
Source organism: Magallana angulata (assembly GCF_025612915.1). NCBI lineage: Eukaryota > Metazoa > Mollusca > Bivalvia > Ostreida > Ostreidae > Magallana > Magallana angulata. The sequence goes on along the minus strand of NC_069113.1, from coordinate 39,991,490 downwards.
ATTGCCTCACATTTGTTTAAGTATCTCATTTTGACTTACTTATATTTTTTTTTTTAGACATTTGGACTTCTTTGAGATGAAAAGGAATGAAGATGAGAGAGAACTTTCAAAGAAGTTTGAAAATGTAAGAAATCTGTTGTATGTTTTATGAAATTTTAAAAGCTTTGAACTTTTAAAAAAGGTATAATGCATCAAGCAGCATGAAATGTGACTGTAATACATGTTATTATCACAAATCACAAATAAATGAAATACTAAATAAATTTATCATCTGACAGTAAAAGATGGTGCCAATATCTATGATTTCATTAATTTTAAAACATTATTCATGACCCAAATTTTCTGCCTACCTTTATAAGATATTATTGATATAAAGATGTCTTCATTTATTTTAGGTCCATGTTGATACAAAGAGTGCATATTCAATGTTTGACCTCCTGAGGAAGAAGCTGACCATGACAAGTAGTTACCAGCATCTGATGTCCATCCTACAGCACCTGCTCCTTTTCCCTTGTAAGTTAATAATGATTATCAAAGTGATAATATGCTCAACTACTTTAATATCAAAATGAAGAATATTACCGGTATGTTCACTTTGGGAGAAGGGAGGGTGGTATGAGCTATGAGTAGTGTGCATGATGTTAGTTGAAGTAGTTTTCATAGTATGGAATATGATCTATGAATTATTTCTCCCTAGTTGGGAATGATAGCAATATTTCTGGGATGTGGAATTTGGCTGACCGACTAATCCAGCAGGTGGCGCTACAACAGAAGAATGGCCAGGACCCGGACTGTGTTCCTGTTGAAATGAACGTCAAGCAAATGATACGACAGTTAGTAATTAAACTCAAATATGGTCTCTTTTTCTATGCTGTAAATTCTTTTAAAATCAAACGTGAGGAATTAATATCCATATAAAATCAAAAGAAGCGACCCTTGCAGATTTTAAAATCACTATATTATTTTTCTGACATTTATGAACTGTTAGATATTACAATAGAAATTTGGTGTTAATTTTCTAGTATTGGTGTGATTTGATATAAAACGGCAGTGGTGGGATGATTATTAGGAATCCATTTATTGTTTGGTTAAGACACACATTACAAGGATTTGAGACTTAAAAAAAAAAACCATGTCTGTTTTATAGAATGAGTAGTGGAGAAGATGTGAAGAGTTTACAGCAGAAGCTGAGAGAGATGGAGAAGGGCCAGGAAGACTTACAGAGCAAGGTGGCCAAGAAAGAGCGCGACTGTGAGATGAAGGAACAGGAAAAGGTGAGGACCAGTTTATTCATCATAGGTAGTTTGTGTTCCAATCTCAATGTGAATCCAAGGTTTACCAAACTTCTCCAACATAATGTTATTGTATGTTCATTTGTCAGGATGAGCTAGCAGAGACAGTTACCAGGATGAAGGCTAAACTAGACCAAGAGATGGCAGCTCAGAACGAACTCAAACAGAAAATCAATGAACTCAGTGTTCATATTGAAAACCTGTCTTCCCAGGTAGGTTGATTGATATAGAAAACTTATCTTCATTAAATTGTTACTTGCTCTGGTAAATTAATGTATTTGGCAGATTATCTGTAGTTATATTATGAAGCATTCAGTAATTTTTGAGTACCAGTATACTTTTGAGACTCTTGCAACCATAAGTTTTACGATAGTGTTATCCCTGTAACTGTAGCTTTCCAGCGAGCGAGGAGAGAGACAGAAATTGAGTCATCTAGTCCAGACAGGTAGCCTTCCTGATGATGCCAAGGTCGGCCTGTCCACTCCTGCCCTGATAGAGCTGAACAATGTCAGCTCTCATGTGATCAAACCGAGTGTACCTCCCCCACCCCCTCCCATGGGGGTACCACCACCACCACCACCACCACCTGCCCCAGGTAAGCTGTAATCCCACATTACCATACTGATGCTTAAGAGAGCACATTTTTTTTTCTATCCTGTCACATCTTTAGGGTGGTAGGATATTAATAAAGCAATTCTCTTTAAAGATGCAACCCTTGGTTAATCATTTGAAAAGGCAATGCGATTTGGTACAAATTTGATATATTTATGACCTTGTATGTTTGATATGCATGTACATGTATATATATCTACAAGTAAAGATAACTGCTATTAATTAATACATGTAATTGTTTATTTTCAGGTGCCCCTCCACCCCCTTCAATAGGTGGTGGCAGTTCACAGAAATTCTCCAATATACCTCGTCCTAAACATCCTATGAAATCCCTCAACTGGTCCAAGCTTTCAGAGGTAAGTTCTTGGATAGACTGCAGTTCCCCATTTGTTATTGGATCTTTTAACTTCAATGTATTAGGCCTAATCTGAATCTGAAGTTTCTGATAACACTGGTAATATTTTTTATGCATTCTTGATATTTTTTTTCAGACAAAACTTTCTGGAACTGTTTGGTCAAGGCTAGATCCTTCCAAAGTAAGCACTACTATTTTTAGCACAGTATATATATGATATATTTTCTCATCAATTTGAATGGTATCTGTTATGACCTACATGTATGCTATCTTTTAAAAGATTTTGTTTTGTTGACAGTTGTACAAGCAGTTAGACCTGGAAGACTTTGAGCACACTTTCTCAGCCTACCAGAAACAGCAGAACAATGACGGGGAGGACACTGAGGGCTCCACCAAGTCCAAGGCCAACAAAGAGCTGTCGGTCATCGACGGGCGCAGGGCCCAGAACTGTACCATCCTGTTGTCCAAGCTCAAGATGACCAACCAGGAGGTCATAACGGCCATTCTGACAATGGACAGCAAGGAAGATCTTCCAAAGGACATGTTGGAACAGGTAATAGATGATTAGGATTTTTTTTGCATGATTTAGGTAAAGAATTTCTGTTTAACCTTGCCTCTCTGAAATGGTGTATAAAATGTTCATGTATGCTAAAAAAATTGTAGTAGATAGTTTTTAAATTATTTAAATGAAACAATTCCTATTTATTATTGCAGCTTTTGAAATTTGTACCAACATCAGAGGAGACTCAGATGTTGATGGAATACAGTAAGGAGATAGACAGCATGGCCAGAGCTGACCGGTTCCTTTATGAGGCCAGCAGGTATCACAATACTCGTGCTTAGTGACCCTGAACAAACTGTCTAGTGTATTTATTTCTTACATCACTTGAACTTGGTTTCTAAGCATGGCTTTGTTTCAATCTGTTGAAGGATAAACCACTATGAAGGTCGACTTAGTGCTTTATGTTTCAAAAAGAAATTTCCAGAAAAAATGTCTGACATTAGACCCAAAGTTGAAGGTAAAAAATTTCAATTTTGATGTCTGTGAAAGTTGGTTTAATCAGATATTATAATGATTTACTGTAATGTACAGATAAAATTTCTTAAAACCAAGTACATGTGTACCAACTGATTGGTTTTCTTTAAATGACTAATGTAGTAACATTTTTTATATTAAGCCTCTTTAATTTTTTAAAATCTAAAAATATAGCAATAAAAGGAGCATCCAGTGAACTAATGAAGAGCCGGAATTTGCGCCAGATTTTGGAAATAATCCTGGCTCTTGGAAATTTCATGAATCGTGGTCAGAGAGGAAATGCCTCAGGCTTTAGGATAAGTAGCCTGGCCAACCTTATCGACACAAAATCGAGCACCAGCAAACATGTGACTCTTCTTCATTACTTAGTGGACCTCATAGAGAAAAAGGTCAGAGCTCTAGTTCATGGATGAACTATTAAAATAAATGAATTAAAAAAAGGGGTGAAAATAAGCCCTAATACAGAATTATTACCCGTATATTCATTCATTATTGCCAGAAAGTTGATACATTCTTTTACATTTTTATCTTATTTTCTTCATGTACAGTTTCGAAGTGTTCAAAAAGTAGATGGGGAATTGTCCAATGTCAGAGTGGCAGCAAAAGTCAGGTGAGAACTAACGGTCGGTGTTGAAATCAATTACGGTAAGTACAAAAAGCACTAATATTTTGAATGTCAAATATGATAGATAAATCTGTGTTATTTCAGTATGTCTGAGTTGGACAAAGATATAGCAGACATCAAAGCAGGACTAGAAAGCATTGGAAAGGTAATGGCCAATTTTAGTACTGGGTTATTAAACCTTTTGATGAGCTACTCAGTGTAAACTAACTTTAATTTGCGTGCAAGAAATATTAGCGAGGTTTGTGAGAAACTTGGTATTACATGTATCAATATTTCTCAATCATGAAAATAGTCATCGCGAAGCAGTTTGTATCTGGCAAATTTCGTAAAAGTCATCACACACAAAAGTTGGTTTACAGTATCTTAAACTGTTAACATATTGATTGCTACTGCACTTCGCTAATATGATTTATATAGTATGATTTGGATGTGGTTTTTTCAGGAGCTGAAGTTCTTTGAGAACACTGGGGAGACAGACAGCAGGAAGTTTGTGTCTGTGATGACAAACTTTCACAACCTTGCATCCTACAATTTCTCAGAGATTGAGGAGGCCAAGGGAGAAATCAAGAAAAAGGTAACAGGGTGTTTTCATGTTAAGCCAACTGCATGTACATATAAATATTAGAATCTCAATTATTCATCGATGAATCGTAAAGAAAAATGTAATAATTATGTATACCTTATAATTCATTATACATGTAACAGTAATTGAAACACTAAGGATTTGTAAGTTGCCTGTTTCAGTGTGATTGACATACTACTGTTTGCCTTTTATTTGTTGAACTTAAAATCTTTGCTCCTCCTTTATCCTCCAAAAGTTTGATTCCGTGTGTGAGTTCTTTGGAGAGGACCCCTCACAAAACAAGCCAGAGGACTTCTTTGGAATAATTGACTCCTTCCTGACTGCCATGGCTGATGCTAAAGCTGAGAATGAAAGAATCAAGAGGCAGAAGGAGGAAGAAGAAAAGAGACAAGCTCTGGAAGAATCGGTAAGAAGCATGCATGTTCTACAGTATTTTACAAAATTGCTCTCTCATCTGGACACAAACATAACTGTTGTTTGGACAAGCCCAGATATTGCCCAATAAAATCAAATATAAGGTCAAGGTCAGAAGTAAATTGATGTAATTAAACAGTCTTACTGGTCACTGATAGGAGTCAATGGTCAAATTTGCTTCCATGAGACTGTCATTGTCTGGGACTAAGTGTTTCACAAATCTTGCTAAATTTGGAGAATTCTGTGCACTGAACTGTATGAAGTACATATACATGTATCATGATGATATTTTATCTTTATAGCTAAAGAGAGAGCGTGAAAAGTTACGGAGTAGAAGAAGTGCTAGTCCTGCCACTAAAGGGGACATCAAGGACCGATCCAACAAAGGTACTGGTGCACGTACTGTAGTAAATTATCATATTGTTTTCCTAAAACCTTTATGATCAATTTTTGTAAGAATGGTTGTTGTCCCTCTAAAATTGTTGTATTTTTAAGGTATTAGTAGACTGGCTGGTATCCAAGTCCAGTATAGGAGTTCATTACATTGGTGATGATCAAAACATTTTTTTTTATATTTTCTTACCTCTTCTTGGAGGGACTTTTGCTTCAGAATTGCAAGCAAGGAAAATATATATACATTGTATATACATGTATAAGCTATGGAGAGTAGAATGAAAAATAACCGCATTTGGTAAATTTACGGTAATGATTAAACTAAACACTTTACTCATGAGAATTATAAAGTAATTTGATGAGCTTTTATTGACTAACAGCAGAAATGACTAATTGTGTTCAATTCCAAAAGTATTAACATAATACCCATATATTTTTTAATTGAATGGCATTCAATCTAACAACATGTACGATATGTCTGCAGGCTTGTTGTCAAGGTGATGATTAATGAAGTCAATTGATTGGTCTTAAATTTGACGAATTCTTTTGTTTCATTATTATTTATGGAGTGCCATTTTTTGTGGGTTTTGTTGTTGTTGAACAGTTTCACAAAATCAAATATCTGTTATTTCAACAAAATAAAATTCTTATTCATGACAACAATTTGAATCGATAAAGCTTTTGTCTGAAAATGTGTGTATACTTTTGAAACTGTTGGTTTTATAAAGTCCATGAAAATGCCTAAAAATAGTGATGAAACGACAGTATTACAATAATACAGTGTACCTGTATGTCTCTGCTTACAAGTATTTAAGCTTAAAAGCATGCCATTCATATTTTTTGTAGAAGTTATAAATTGATTTAATTAATTAATTTACTTAATTTACTTTTTCTCACTGCTGCATGTTGACATTACATTAATGTAATCATTGTTTGTATTTTACAGGTGAATTTGATGAACTCATTTCTGCCTTGAGGACTGGAGATGTGTTCGGGGAAGATCTCATGAAAATGAGGCGAAACAGGAAAAGGGGCGGTGTTAGTGTCGGGAACGGCAGAGAACGAGGCGGAAAACTGTGATTCATTCTTTATTCCGAGACTTCTCACTTCATACAGGAAAAGCCAGAATGTGGACTAGAAACCACACTGGATCTCTGTGGACAGTGCATGATTGTATTATTAATCAATTCCCTTCATTTTGGTCTTACATGTTACTGTAATAACTACCATGTAATTCCATTTCCACAGAATCCGAAAGTGCTGTGGGCTTGAAAAAAAGTGACATACTGTGCAATTCTTTTGAACTTGCTCTAGAGTAATTATTAGAAATAGTCCCTTTGTAGAACGCAAGTCAAACTTGTAATAGCGGAACTGTTTCTTTTGGCTTTTGATGTTGTGACAAATGCTTGTAAAGCATTGTATAGTTGAGTTCCACTTATACTTTCTTTGTTGGGAGATGGTGAGAAATTATACCTCAGTTTTTAAGATCAAGCGTTTATTATTCTCTAAATGAATATACATCATTCCAATTTCTATACTAAAGTCTTGCATGTTGACATTACACGTATGTGCATTTAATACGGACACACTCATTCAAGGGTTGATATCCTTTTAACATTCATACACACACAACACATACATTTACTGTACATATACATATATCATACCTGTACATGTATATACAAATATACATGTATATATATATTTGATGTAAATTACCAACATTTATTGAATTTGCATGAGTTATATTCAACAGGTCGCTCAATATAAATACATGTAACCATAACTTATGCATACATATTTATTACATAGTGCTGTAAATATGTGTTTTGTAAATACATGTATAAGTTTTGTACACAATGTGCAATATTATTCTTAATATTCAATAATTCGTATTCTGACCCCCGATATACCCCTTAAAAAAAATATTCAACAATATCATATAAATTATACATTATACTTTTGGTCAGGATCTTTGCTTCAAACCCTCAAAATTATATTAGACATGAACATAGTATTGAAATTTTTGAAATTCTCTGAAATGGTTGAATTTATATATGATCAACTCTCACACTAAATTAAGCCCCTTGTGTCCCTACATCAGTTTAAAAGAATTAAACTAAACCTCCAAGTACATGTTTTTCCTATACTTTACATGTAATTAATACATGTATGATTGGGTGATGTTTAATTAACTTGAATTGTGATAGATGTTGTAGAGTGGTCAATTTTATGTTTGTTACGACAGCCAGAGTTTATTTACAATGTTGTATTTCTACTGAATGAACTGAAGACATCATATAATATACATACAGTAGTATATCTTTAATGTGTCATATATTTCATATTTTTTATGATAACGAGTATTTATTATTCTTTCTATAGCTTAATTACTGTGTTGATATTAATTTTCCTTTTTTCATGGTTTATGTGCACGTTCAATTGATTTCTTTAAACTGTTGTGTTGCCATTAAACATACATTGTACTAGTACATTTATACTGATCTTATATATGACCTCCAAGCCAGTTTGTATAAATGGGTACAATTTGTGACACATTAATGTTTACCGAAATTTATCTATTTTTCTGCTTGCTGCTTGATTTTAACCATCCCCCCAGTGCTCCCAATTGAACATTTTAAGAACCAACATTCATCAGTTCTTAGGATGATGTAAATCATAGAAATCTTTCCCTATAAAAATGTACAACTCTATAGCCTTGTAAACTATACATGTACCATCTATCAGTGCAGCATTTTGCTAAATGATATTAAACAAATTCCCCATAATAATATTTTTATCCGCAAATCTTTAAATTTTTTAATTGCTGTGCCTTCTACATCATCAACAGCCATTTGTTCATGGTGCCATAGGCAATGAAAAAATATAAAATAGCTAATAATAATCTCTAAGATTTGAGTTAGGATATGGTAGATATAAAGTAAAATTATAGCTGTGAATAATTTTTATAATTGTAGTTATAAACATGACTTCCAAATTTTAACAGTACACAGATCTTCCTGTGCTGTACTGGTGCTTTACAGTGTGTTTAGATTGTTAGGCTACATAATAATACTATTATAACCTGCATTAACAGGGCATGACATAAAGAGCTTTAGGCTTGGAGATTTCCAACAAGTTCCATCACCCATGCAACATTTTCTCAGATATTCATGTACATTCTAAGCTCAATGATCAAATCAGCATTATAGGAAATTGAGGTACAAGTGCAATACTTCTAAAATCACAAAATAACACGAGGATATTTTCTAACAGTACTGTTTCTATTCTAACATGCATGCCTTCCCTAGCATCAAATGTTTGCAAAATTTGAGCTCATTTTTTTTTTTACAAATAAACATACCGGTACATTTTCTATCTTAGTATAGATCATTTATGTACAAGAAAGTTGTTTGTTATGTTACCAGTAAGAATTGGATTGGACTTGTTTCGTACATAACTGATAAAAGTGTGCATGTTGAATGCTCAACCTTGATGCTGTTGCGTGAACTATTCCTGTGTAATGAAGCCTATAGATCTTAATATTTCTACCTTATTGTTGGTGTTTTGTATACCTATATAATTTTACTTAATACTAGGTCTGGTCGAGTTTTGTATTTTGTAATGAATTACTTTCTGTATGTTTTTTTTATTTTGTTAATATACTTATGTTACAGTACATAGAATAAACCAAACAAAAATTGATTTAAAATTATTGTTCATTGCCTACATGAAAGCTCTTAATGACAGCATTACATTTAGAAGTTGTAATTTTTTTTTGGCTGTGTCTTTGATGGTTATTGAATATATATTAATGTTACAGAACCGTATATCTGTTGTTAAAAGCAATGTTTTCCCATGTATAGTCCCGTACACTTCTAGATTGAATAGTTATGTCTGAATGAAATATTTGATTACTATTTTACGGTGGAATTCAAATTGATTACAGTAAGAATGCATTTTACCAAACAACTCTTTATTAGAAGCAACATATAACAATGCTACTTTGTATTAACAACTAATTAAAATTAGATCTTAGATCCGCTCACTACGATCCCTACACTAAGTGTAAGATCGTAGTGAGTGGATCCAAGTCTTAATTTAATTAAATTGTTTGTATTAACAGATTTCTCAAATCATGTACAGGTACATTTGTAAAAAGAACAATACAGATTGTTTGAATTAAAAAAAGATTTAATTAATCAACAAATGAATACAACAGAGCAGCACCTTCCATCATCTGAAAAAAAAAGACCGAGATCTTATTGCTAATAGTTACCAATTCCTCTCTACATTAATATATTGCAGCAGGTAAAAAATATTCTTGTAAGTTTATTTCAAAGCATCTGGATTTCATTGTTAAAAACATACAAAAAACATTCCAAAGTATTTGTACCTACACTTTGTGACTTCTCTTAATGACTGTTTTCCTCTTGTATTTTCTGTATTTCCTGCAAAAACACAAATATTGCTCATAATGATTAAGATTACAGAGAATAAACTAAATACTGTATAACATTGAATGACCCTTGTGGAGAACATGCATATTACATCTGGTATATGTATATTTACATACATGTAATCTGAAAAAACTTTTCATATTATAATACTTTTCTATCCTACCAACACTCTGAACATTTCAATGACAGAAGTAAATGAATGTCAGCTTACTTGGCCTCTTGTCTGGGTTCCATAATGTTTCTCTTTTCAAAGCTCTTCATTCGGTCAACAAATAAATTTCCTTCAGGCTGAAATATGGTAAGAGTCACATAAACTTAACAGAAAATGATGATGCTGAAGTATATATTACAAAGATTTTCAAAGTTAAATGTTAATGTACATGTATTATAAGAATCATAGTTGTATAACAATTTAAGTACCGGTAAGTATTTGTTTACCTTGAGTTTCCTTAATGATCCCTCTAATTCATCACTTAACTTAATCTCCAATAAAGGCTCCTCAAATCTACATGTTGTTAAGGATTATCCCTTGTAATTCAATATTCCATGTCTTTCACATTAATAATTACAACAATATCACAAAACAGGATCAACAGTTGTCATGCAGGGTTTACAATAGTAAGCCAGAGGCACAGACTACCTGTAAAAAGTTCAGGACGAGTATCCTTTACCCCACAAAAGAATATAAAATAAGTATTTATTAAACAATAAGTGTGCTAATATGAAAGTCTAATAAATACGTTGCAGAATAGATGATGTATCCTGCTACCAAAGTGAATATGTTATGCAAAATAAATTAAAATACTTGCTTTTAGCTACAACTTGGAATCATTGTTAGCCAAGTGTCTGATTTGTTTCCACTAGTGAAGGGATACAATTTGGACACTTAGCTAGCAAGGATCCAAGTCCATGTAGAAGATTTGCTTTTAAGGACAAACAAAAGCTTGCTCTTATCTATAAATAGAATTACCTTAAGCTACAATACTTTTGCTTTTGCCATAATAGAAAATATTGTTTTAGCTAGAGGGAAAATTTGCTGTCATCTAAAAACAGAAGACATGCTGTCAGAGTGTTCAAGGATACTTGAGTCGGCCGAGTTTGCGAGTCTGTAGACCCTGAGACTGCCATTTCTGCCTCCTCTCCTGGGCCTTCCTCTGGAGAGCAGCCTCTCTTTCATCTAGTTCTGCTTTCATTGACTTCAACCTGGAGAACATAACAATGAAATTTAGAAAAGTAAAAGGAAAGTCTATAGTTACATGTTGTTAAATATTGACCAAAAAAAATAAAACCATTTCCAAAGAAGTTTTATATTTCATTGAAATACAAAAACACTGACTGTTAAACAATGCCAATGATAATTCATACCTGAAAATCTCATTTGCCTTGGTTTTATCCATCTTTCCTTGTGCTTTTAATTTTTCCTGAGAAAAAAATATAATTTTTAGTGCTAACATCAGATATAGTCACAACACCTTCAAGTATGCCCATTATTCTTTACACAGTATAAACCTTTTCCCTATAACATACACTTTACATTAATAATTTGATCAATAGAATAACCAATAAATAAGAAATAATAAATCTCCAAACAATGTCCATCTTCAAATCCCCAAACAAACCTGCATCTTTTTCTTTTTTTCTTTATTCCGTTGTGTTCTTGTTTTCTTGGACTCCCTGCGTACGGGCGGATTCACAGAAATCCTGTCTAGGTCCTCTGCATTTATTGCATCATCTCCATCTTCCTCTTCTTCTTTCACTTCTTCCTTATCCTTGATGCCTTCAGACATTTCTGAGAGCCAGGTTCTCTATAATAAGAAACCAAAGTATTAAAGGAGTGAAAGGAGAGTCCAAGTTTTGATTTCTCCTTGTAAAAGAATTAAAAAAAACTTTATTAAAGGAAAAATTACCATTAATACATGTAATTTGTTTTCAGGGTACCTATTTATTTTAGCAAAAAATAAATTCATGAGTGTATATATACATACACACATACCTCAAGTGTTTTTGGGTCCACTTTCTTTATCTCCTCCTCAAATTTCTGTAACTTCTTCTCCTCTAATAACTTCTTTTCCTCAACTTCATGTGCTTTGCTCAAAAGTTCCTAACAAAATAAAAAAAACAATCCTTCCTCAAATATAACCTTAAGTTAAAATAAATGCAGTTGACTCTATCAAAATATTTTGAGAGAACTTTCTTGACATACAGCAGTAGTTATTGTCAGATTACCTGATAGTCTTCATAATCTGGATTATATGAAGCCCCAGGGTGAGGAACTTGTACTGCTGGCAGGTCTGAAGGGGCTTTCCTCTTTGGCCTCTAGGGAAAACAAAAAAAATCCCTAAGATTGAACTTTATTTTATCACGAATGACCATTCAGTAAACTTTGCGACTACATGCATTATTTACCGGTTTATACATTTACAGACAAAGACATTTTATCTTATTTTGATGTATACAAATAAATAACTAACAAATGAAAACCCTATTCATGAATTGATCTTGTATACATCAATTGTTCAAATTAAATACATGTAAAAGCAATTCCTACTTTCACTAAAGGTTTTGCAAATGGGTCCACTGGTTTCTTAGGTTCATCTGCAACATATAAAATTCTACAGTGATTATCAAAACAAGAGACTGTAAATTTTAATTGTCTTAATGGATACAAAATGTTAAACAATAACAAAGAAAGCACAGTAAAGCATAGATAAAAGCTTTCATTGTGAATGGGTACAACTGACCATCTTTCTAAACGCTAAAATTGAAATAATGTTGTTTAGATATGGTGCTGTGGTTGATAAGACATGTCAAGGGACGTTGACCGAGGCACCTACTTGTAGACGTAAGTAAAAGGGGTATGTTGACTTAGTTTACTACATAAATATTTATCTGTGCATAAATCACAAATATTTTTTTGGCTACAAATTCAAGTGACACAAGCCACTCACCGTCCCACAGGTTGTAAGAAGCAACCACTATGGAGCCCTTAGTTCTGTCCTTTTTCAGCCTCTTTTCCTGGACTAGCTTTCTCTGATCCTCTGCTTTAAGTTCTTTTTGTGTTTTCACACCACTCAGTACTTTCTCTTTGATATGTGGAGCTTGTTTGTCCTTGACCTTTCTGGATGGCTGAGGTCTATGTCACACAATGGAAAAATAAAAGATCACTCAATGCATGCAATGCTCACTGTAATAAATTATCTGTGATGGCTTCTTTTTTCTGATTTTCAAATAGTGTATGTTCAATATACCATATATTACCATTTATGAAATGATACACAGATTTATAGTACTTTCATTAATTTTAGATATTAATATATATATTATTAAAATTGATTTGACTTACTTGCGGGCTAATTTGATCTTGGGATCTGGCATTAAATGTGAGTAACATTTCAACACTTTGGGTTCCTTCCTTCTTTTCTTTTTTGGAACTGGTTCTTCTAAAGTTTAAAAAGTTCATTTCAATTGAATAAAACACATCATGTTTTATGAAAAATACTGTACTACAATATATATCTTGATAAGAAGTGATAAAAAATTAGTACTAAAAAATACCTGTTGCAGTTGCTGGTGCTTTTCTCTCTAATGTGAAAAGTTCTGCATCTAGCTTTTCAGCAACCAATCCACTGTTTAATGAGAGTAATACAACATATGATTGTTAGTCAAATACAATCAATAATAGAAAACAAATCATACTGACATTTTAAAAGCAAATGCAATCAATTCCAAGAGTACTTTTAATTAATATCAACAGATCAAGTCAATAAAGAATTGGATTCCATGCTAATGACATTGTATAAAACTAAAACAATACACATCACATATCCTGTATCCTGTGAAAGGTTAAATACATGTGATTACAATGTTTTAACTACTCATATTTGTAAACAACCAGCTGTTTCCTTCAGGAAATTCTGGTTAACAGGCTTAGTGTGTATAATTTACACTAGTTTAGGAATAGCAATTATGTCGCATGTATTCACATAAAATCCTACCCAGTTCTTTCTTGGAGTCTTTCATCTTCTAAAAATTCCTCTACGTCTGTTATATCTACTTTTCTCCATGCCTTTTTCTTGTTTTTAGCAAGGCGTGATTTTTTTCGAGGCACGTTGGCTTCCATCTTTTGTTTTCCTACCTCCGTGAAAAGGAGAGTTCACCGATAAAAATGTCAACAAATGCGCATGTGATTCTTGTAAAAAGACCGGGTATGTAAATTTATGCAAGGTTTGCACATTGTTTTAAAATAATCCATTTATAATTTTATTAAGACTTTTTTAGGCAAAGTTAGCTCGGATGATAAATTTTGAAAGTTTATTTCTTTATGTATTTAGTCAGGTCAGAAATTGTAACGAGATATATTCTATACTGTATAGTTTCTAAATAATGAATTTTTAAGGTACCAATGGAACTCCAACAGCTGACAACTTTGGTTTTGAAGAGTGTCCTTTCCCTGCAGAGCTAGAAGCAGGGGAGATCCTAATCAAAACTCTATATTTGTCTGTAGACCCAGCCCTGGTAAATCAAAGAATTGACCAACCATTCAAAAAGATATATATGGATTACTTGATGCTTGAGCTAGAGAAATGACAATATGGACACAATTTTTAATTTGATTTTGTAGAGGTGTAGAATGAATGAAGACACAGGTGTACATTATGTGACTCCATGGGAGATCGGTAAAGAAATTGGGGGATTTATTGGGGTGGGGCAAGTCATCAAGAGTTCAGATCCAGCATTTTCCCCAGGGGACATTGTGGAGGCTCAGGCTGCATGGCCCTGGGTTGCACTTTTCAAACGCAAACAAGAGGAACAAAATCCACTCAGAAAGGTAAGAGAGAGAGAGAAAGAGAGAGAGAGAGTTATGATCTTATTTTTAAGTCATCAACTACCAGTCATTAATAAGTATAATTCATCATTCTTTGATTGTCTTGCAACAATTTCAGGTAGATACTTCTTTGCTGGGAGGAAAACTGACACTACCCCTCACAGTTCTTGGCTTGATTGGACTCACCTCGTACTTAGGTATCAAAGAAAAGGGTGGCATTAAACCGAGTCAGAACCAAACCCTCGTGGTCAGTGGGGCAGCAGGTGCTTGTGGCTCTGTAGCTGGACAGGTGGTGTACATATGTACTTATCTCTGCTAGCTAAATAAAACGACAAAATATTGAAACAGACATTGAATTGAGACCAATTAATTTTAAGCCCATTGTACATTGTACCATGCGCAATAGACCAGATTTGTTTGTGTTTTATATTGTGCTTTTTTAAAAAGTATCAGAAGAGCTTTAAAGCTTATGAAAAAAGACTAATGAATGTGGTACATGTATTCACAGTCATAGATTTTTTCATTGATTTCAAAGATGTACTTTTTTTCACTAAAATAAGTTTGTTTATCTTTATTAGCTAGGGAGACTTGAAGGCTGTACAAGAGTGGTTGGAATTTGTGGTTCAAATGAGAAATGTCAATTCCTGACACAGGAGCTAGGTTTTGATGGAGCCATCAACTACAAGACTGAAAATGTTAAAGAAAGGCTGGCAGCACTGTGTCCAGACGGAGTTGATGTCTATTTTGATAACGTTGGAGCGGAGATGAGTGATACTGTAATAAGTCAGGTACAAGTATATATGTTATTTGACATTTGACGTGGTGTTCACTTTTGTTGGAGTCTTTTTCATATGCGCTGTCTCTTAAGAATAAATTCAAACTTTTATAAAAGTGCAAGCCTTAGGGAATATGGTGAGGTTCAAGCAAACCTTCTTGCCACAAATTTTTTTTGGTTGCTAACCAGTTCTGTAAAGTTTCCAATATTTGTGAAAGGTTTTGTTCATAGGTTTAATCTTGACTGAGTATTTTCATCTGTCTGTCGCACTGTGCATTTTTCAATCCATTTACACTTGGTAGACTTGATATAGACAATTACATAAAGGGCACAGCATACTTATGGACGATAGAAAGTCGTGGTCTTTGAATACTTTAAGCAAAAGGCATTCTATTCATTGTGAGGGAGGAAGACCATACAGTAAAACATGGTTATAGCGAACACGCTTATCATGAATTGAGGCTTACAGCGAAGTGAATTTCTTTCTTTTGACTTAATATCAAGTTGTAAACTTGACATATATGACGAATAACGCTTATATCGAAGTAATATTGCCCATCCTGGGGACTTTGTTATAACCATGTTTTACTGTACTTGGTACACCGTTACAAGAGTCTCATGTGAGATTTCTATGGGATAGAAATTTCAAAAGGAAAGGGAGAAGAATGTGATAGATATGTACCCCGGTATAAAGGTTTACTCCTTAGTACTCCTACTAGCACTAGCTAGTGGGATAATCCTTTAGCTCTGTTGGTAGAGCGTTGGTTTTTAGCTCACCGAGATGAAGTCAGGGGGAGCTTATGCTATACCCTCGGCGTCAGCGTCGGCGTCGGTGTCGGCGTCAGCATCCGGACCTGGTTAAAGTTTTTGTTGCAGGTCCTGTATCTAAGCTATTACTTGTCCTATCTTCACCAAACTTGCATGGATGATGCATCTGGACCTACTTATGGACTTCAAAGACTTGGATGCTGAATCTGAGTCCTAAATTTCAGATGCTGGAGGAGGTTAAGGTTGTTGGACCAGGTTAAAGTCTTTGTTGCAGGTGCCCTTTGATAGCAATATCTAAGTTACTGCAGGTCCGTACTTCACCAAACTTGCATGGAAGGTGTGTCTTATGATACTGATGCACCAGACAGGCTTGAGTGCTGAATCTGAGTTTAAGGTTTCGGATGCTGGAGGAGGTTAAGGTTTTTGGAGCAGGTTAAAGTTTTTGTTGCAGGTGCCCTTTGATAGCAATATCTAAGTTACTGCTGGTCCTTACTTCACCAAACTTGCATGGATGGTGCGCCTTATGATACTGATGCACCTGACAAGCTTGAGTGCTGAATCTGAGCTAAAGGTTCCGGATGCTGGAGGAGGTTAAGGTTTTTAGAGTTAGTTAAAGTTTTTGAAACAGGTGCCCTCTGATGATTATATCTTAGTTATTACTTGTCCTAACTTCACCAGACTTCTATGGATGGTGCGTCTTATGATACTGATGCACCTGACAGGCCTGAATGTTGAATCTGAGCCATAGGTTTCAGATGCTGGATATGGTTAAGTTTTTTGGAACAGGTCACATGTTTAATAGATAATAGTACTATTTCAAACTTGCATAGTTGATTAAACTGTAATATGAATGAATCACAGCGGAAGCTTCAGATGCAGAGCTTGATCTCCATTATCAAGGATGCTAAAAAATATATCTTAGTTATTACAGGTCCTTACTTCACCAAACTTGAATGGATGGTGTGTCTTATGATACAGATGCACCTGACAGGCATGGATGTTGAATCTGAGCCAAAGGTTGCGGATGCTGGAGCAGGTTAAGGTTTTAATTGCTATGCCCTCTGATGATGATATCTTAGTTATTACTGGTCTGAACTTCACCAAACTTGCATGGAGATGCGTCTTATGTATACTGATGCACCTGACAGGCTTGAATGCTGAATCTGAGCCATAGGTTTCGGATGCTGGATGAGGTTTAGTTTTTTTTTAACAGGTCACATGTTTTATAGATGATAGCTTGCATAGTTGATTTAACTATATTATAGATGAAACGCAGAGGTTGCTTCAGATGCAGAGCCTGATCTCCATTATCAAGGATGCTAAAGAAATCTCCTAAAGAAATCTCATTCAAACCTGCTCGATAGATAGATGTGTTTGTTGATAAATGATATAACATGATTCCTTTGATATAGTATTGTATGGTATAAAACAATATTGTTTAATATGATACAATATAATATCATATGTAATATTATAAAAAGTTATATGATACGATATGATATTGTATCAATTTTTTTGATATTTTATGTTATGATATTGTATCATGATATCGTAATGTATAGTTTTGTATACTATGATACAATATTGTATAATATTATATTGTATTATTAATTTATTAATTTAACACATGACACTATTACATAAAATATTGCAAAATATAATATTGTATCCTATGATACAATATTGTATATTCTTTATTATTGTATCATATGATATTGTATGATATGATATTAGTTTCCGTAATATAGAATTATATCACATGAAATTGTATAATATGATACTGTAATATTATATAATATCGTATCATACGATATTGTATAATATGATATTGGTTTATAATATGATATATTATCACATCACATGAAATTGAATTGTATGATATTGTAAGATATAATATTGTATTATATGATACAATATGTATAATATAATATTGTTTTATATAATATTTTACTTTATCACATAATATTGTATCATTTGATACGATACAATGTTGTATCAAATTATATTGTATCAAATGATAGAAATGATCAAAAATGATACAGTATCATACA
The DNA here is from genome assembly GCF_025612915.1 of Magallana angulata. Lineage (NCBI taxonomy): Eukaryota > Metazoa > Mollusca > Bivalvia > Ostreida > Ostreidae > Magallana > Magallana angulata. The sequence goes on along the minus strand of NC_069113.1, from coordinate 39,973,301 downwards.
ATATCATACTATATTATACTATTTTACTTTTTTCCCTTGGTACAGGGAACAGCTCAGTATGATCTATTGCCCTCGGCCGTTGGCCTCGGGCAATAGATCATACTGAGCTGTTCCCTGCACCTCGGGAAAAATATTCTGGTCTATTGACTGCTCAAGCATTAAATAATTGTATAATACTGAATGACTTTTTTAAAAATTTTAAGAAAATTTTACTGCTTTTATATAGGAATAACGTGAATTCTACAGCGAACCGTGCGCGCATAATTTTCGCGCATGTAACATTTTTTAATGTTACCCGTTGCCAAGTGCGTTGCTAACGCTGAGGGTAATAGTAAATATTATTAACTGCGTCTTAACCAATCAGATTTCAGTATTTAACATGAAAGTATAACAAAATATAATATCATATGTTTCAATGTTATGATGTATTATGTAATATGATATTGTAATATAATACTATATTGTTTTATATATTATGATATTGTATTATGTGATCAAATTCAATAACGTATAACACAATACAATGTCATATCATATGTTACAATATCATATTTCATCATTGTTTATTATGGTATTTTATTGTATTATATGATATATGTTGTAAATATGATAGGATGCAATATTTGATTTTATATTATTGTATTGATTAACATATGAGCATATGATTATCATACAATTTTTTAACAGATGATATACGATATTGTGTCAAAACAGAATCCATGAATATCCAAGATCATAAAGTATGATTTTCATTTAATATGATAAAGGTGGTCTCATAAAGGTGAAGTCTCATAAGGGTGATGTCTCGTCTCGGTGAGCTTTGTAATCTGTGATTACCTATGTTTAAACTGAAGGATCCGGAGTTCGAGCCTAGTTGTGGTCATTCCTCTTCTGTTACATTACAATATGCTTAGGAGTCCAGGCTGTCTATCAAAGTTGTTGAATTTAAGGCTCTACTGTACTGGGGGAAACACAGATCAAGCATGAAATCTCAAGACTTACAATATACATGTATGTATTTTAATTTCAGATGAACAAGAATTCAAATGTGATACTATGTGGTCAAATAGCTGTATATAACAAAGATGTACCTTATCCACCTCCAATACCAGAGAGCACTGAAACCAGAATAAAGGATATGAATATAAATAGGTTATTACTTTAAATTTTGAACCTTCATGCATTGTAAGCTCTATACAAATGTTTTTGTTGGCAAAAGTTATGCCACAGAGCATAAGATGTCTTTTTTATTTTGTAGGACAAGATTTTTAGTGTTGAATTATGCAGATAAGTTTGAGGAAGCAATGACGAAGCTTGCTGAATTAGTTTTATCTGGGAAAATAAAGGTACAATTTTTTCTTTAATAATGAATAAACTTATAAGAATATAATGAATAATCCTTCCAACATGACAACAAAGCTTTACAAAAAATATGGTGGATGCTGTGCATGCCACATTCATAGAACACTTTCATCTTATGTTATCTTATTATTGATGCTTCATTAATGATGGAGCCGATTACATTGTGATTCTACTAAAATGTTTTGAATGAGATAAAGAGCAAATTATTGTCAACTCAGAGATATCCCTTAGACACTGGAAAATAAATATATACCAAAACAGCTGCTAATCATGATTCTTTTTTTACTTTTTGGTACATGGAATGTGCAAATTCCTTAAATTGGTACATGTCTTAATTGTGCTCTATATTGTTGGATGGATTATGGCCAAGGAAACAAAGACCAAATACGGTACATGTATTTATTAAGCCAAGGTTGTGTACAGAGAGACAAGTTGTTTTTTTGTTTGTTTTAGGTAAGAGAAACAACTATGGAGGGCTTAGAAAATACAGGAAAAGCTTTTGTGTCCATGATGAATGGAGGAAACATTGGTAAGCAGATTGTCCATGTGGCTGATCCCTCCTAAAAGTGTACATCTCTCCAGCCATGATACAGGGGACACACCACTTAGTATCATGCAGGGCTTGTTATAGTTTACTTGGATGACTGATGATCAACTTCATACCTCATAAATGACAATCATTGTGATGTGATACATAAACATACATTGTTAAGCATTATTTTTTTTGACAAGTAATTGTTCAAATGTTTTATAATACAAAAATAAATTCTTTAAAATAAGGAGTTTTTTGGTGTTTTATATTTTTGGTTATCCTGAACATTATTTACCATTAAATGAAACAAGCAACCCACAGTTCTTGTATAATTCTCTTTTGAACTTTTTAAATATGAAACTCTTTAAAAATGTAAAACTCACAGATTATTCTCGTATATTCCAAGATTTGACAATACATGATACAATACATACAAAGAAGCCTACTTTATTGGACAAATTCTAAGATCTGTATTGTTACTGACCAATCTCTATTATCCAAAGCCTCAACATATCAAAATTATAAACTTAAATGACTTCAGTCCAGGTGAGCTAAAAAGTCTCAAGATAATTTCCACTGGTGTATTTAAAAAAGAAAAGGTCAATATGTTTAGTGAATCTTTATTTTGGATATTCAACAAATTAAACTGTAATCAAGAAAATGTATGTAGAGGTGTATGTGCATGTACATGAATAGCCAACAATTATTATTACTGAGAGAGTTAATCTGTATAAAATATTTGAAGAAAAACGCTTTATGAATTTCAAATTTAGACAAGATAATGATTATGTTACCTGCACAAGTTCATTAGTTTTCTTGTTTTAAAACTTTTTAATAAGTAATTCTGATTCATGTACGGTATATGAACATCCTCTGCATACTTGACAACAATAAAATTGCACCATCAACATATAAAATCTTTGCATAGTTCCAATATCAAAACTGACGAGAGTAAATAATATTTGTGTACAGGAAAATAAAATATTAAACACAAATCAACATAAAATCTGAACAGTCAACAAGAAACAGAATATCTTATTTACCATCAAATTAAATTCCCCGTCTTTTTGTACATTGACTACAAATAAAACTTACAGTATACCGATACTTTAATGAACTAGACATTTTAAAGTAAAGCGATCAAGTGTGACCAACCTTGCTTCTATATGCTCATTTGTCTTTGCTATGACTTGCAATGAAAGAGGTAAAAATATGACCGACCCTCTGTTTGTCCATTGCAAATGACTGTATTGACAGGAAAGCTGCATACAACTAAACACATCTAAATATTACAGCATTCGTTTACGCCCACGATCATAAAAGCTATAAACCATGTAAAGAGAGTACCGTTACTCAGAAGCTTCGAAACATTAAGTGTGTTGGATAAAACAAATAGTCCGCAATCATGACAACCCACCATTTACACACAAACACACAGTCACATGTATCACATGAAAGACTTCCTGGATTTCATTTCTTTCCAAAGTTCTTATCAAACTTTTGTGTCCTTTATAATACCATATTCATCAGCTCTGTCTAAAATTGAACAAAATAATGGCGACTCGATCTGGAAATAGAAATAGAATGAAAATGTAAGTTTGCAGTTTCACAGTCTGCTGAATTCTGATATATTCATTCTTCAAAACAAAACAAAAACTACTAGTGGTTTGTTCTAAATTGCACTCTATTTATAAAACAAATTTGACTTACTCCCATGATGTATTCACATGTTTTAGGCTCAATGAGATATATAGATACAGAATGTGGTGATGCATTATTTTCTACACATCTGAAAAAAGAAAATCCTCGTAATAAAATTTCTTATCTTACTAGTGCATGTTCTTTAAATATTATCAAATTAGAACAGAAATAACATTTTACAAAATTATTTTTTAAAATCTTCAATGTTCTTTAAAAGTACAAGTAAATAGTGTATTTTCAAATTAATGAAATAATTTTAAAGAGAGAGGATTTCAATAATTGAATGATTAACATATTGTAAAGAGAAGACAATAATTGAATGATTAACATATTGTAAAGAAAAGACAATAATTGAATGATTATAATATTGTAAAGAAAAGACAATAATTGGATGATTAACATATTGTAAAGAAAAGACAATAATTGAATGATTAACATATTGTAAAGAAAAGACAATAATTGAATAATTAACATATTGTAAAGAAAAGACAATAATTGAATGATTAACATATTGTAAAGAAAAGACAATAATTGAATGATTATAATATTGTAAAGAAAAGACAATAATTGGATGATTAACATATTGTAAAGAAAAGACAATAATTGAATGATTAACATATTGTAAAGAAAAGACAATAATTGAATAATTAACATATTGTAAAGAAAAGACAATAATTGAATAATTAACATATTGTAAAGAAAAGACAATAATTGAATGATTAACATATTGTAAAGAAAAGACAATAATTGAATGATTAACACATTGTAGAGAGAAGACCACTTACTTTAATCTAACTTCTGCTATTCGTGTTTTCCCTGTGAGCTCACACTGGTCACCATCAGTATACAGAAAAGACAGGGATCTAGTTGTAAAGCAAATTACACCATGTATCAGCACATTTAAAATTTAGTACTGAAAACATCTTACCGGTAATATACAGACCTATACAATCCTTGTAAAACAAGCATTATTTCTTAATTATAGTCAATATAACCCAGGGTTGTCTCTAAGACCCGGGAGGCGGGGAATTTCCCCACCCAAAGTGACGTTATTACACGGCTATTATTGCATTTCAAACACAATCTAGCTATAAGCTAGACCCCCAGAACCCCTTCTACTTTTTTATTTCTCCCTTCTACTTCAATTTTTAGAGACAACTTTGATAACCAAAGAATAAATACACATATAAATGTATCTGTAGGACAATACTTCTATATGAAGCCGGAAGATTTGAAAAGTTCCTTACTTCCTTTTGCCTTTTTCTTTAGGCATCTTTGAAGGATTTTTTGACACCCATTCTAAATGTTTCTTCTCATTCCATTGTCCAAGGTAAATAACTGTTCTCCCCTCTGGATCCTGTTTAAATAAAATAGCCATTATAGACTTCATTTATCTTGATTTAAACAAACTACATTTTATTTTGCAAAATTCAGGTTTGATAAAATACCCCACCTATATTGTAAAGAATAAAACCAGTCTTTTATGTTAAGTATACAGTAGATCTTGCATAAAAAGTTTTAAAAATCTGCCATTTTTTATCCACATGTCTTTATGGTAAATACCAAGTCCCTTTTGTTGTTTCAGTATTTATGAGAAGATCTTCCTCTATTCCTATTTAACCCCCAACCACCCCCTCCCCTCATGATCTAACTTTTCTCCAGGGAATGATGGTTTGATCAAACTTAGATGTGCACAACCTGTGCTTTTACAGAAGTTTCAGTTTTTTGGGCTGATTGGTAATCAAGAAGATTTTTAAAGATTTTTCTCTATATCTTCATGTGTATAAATTTGACATTCCCCCATTGTGGCCCCATCCTACCCCCAGGGACCATGTTTTGAAACTCCCAGGGACCATGATTTCAACAAACTTATTCTACACTACCTGGGAATGCTTCTACACAAATTTTGAACTTTTCTGGCCAAATGGTTTTTTGAGAAGATTTTAAAAAGATTTTTTTCATATATTACTATGTTTTGAAACTCCCAGGGACCATGATTTGAACAAACTTATTCTACACTTTCTGAGAATGCTTCCACACCAATTTGAGTTTTCCTTGCCAAATGGTTTTTTTGAGAAAAAAATTTAAAAATACCAACAAATTTTCAATAATTCTAAATTATCTCCCATTTAAAGAGGGTGCGGCCCTTTATTTGAACAAACTTGAATCCCATTCACTTAGTGATGGTTTATGCCAAGTTTATTTGAAATCAGCCCAGTGGTTCTGGTGACGAAGATGAAAATGTGCAGATTTTTGACAATGACAACAACAACGATAGACAAGGGACAAATCTTTATCAGAAAAGCTCACTTGATCCTTTGGCTTAGGTGAGCTAAAAATGAATACATTAAAATGTGCACATTAAATTATGAATTCAAAACTTACATCATGAAACTGTCTTGCATACTTTCCAAAACAAAACTCATGTTTCCACCAACCTGTTCCCTAAAAAGAAACAACAGAGATTTATACATGTAGATATACATGTAGCTTTGATTTGCAGCAAAGAAAACTGGACACAGTGTAAAGAAAATTAACTTTTGAAAATTATCTCCTTTTTCAAATACATTGTATACGATGTATCAATGTGATTTCTAGTAAAATGCTTTAAACTTGAAAATATTCATAGCTGAAATTTAAAGGGATATCCCCCTTTTTAAATTTCAGCTATAAATAATTTCAAGTACATTGTAACTGTAAAGGGATTTAAATCTCTTCCTTGGCAACACATATACCAGGTAAATGTCCTAAACCAAGAAAAACAAGAGAAAAGCTGCCAATGTGACAGCAAACCAGCTTTTCATTTGTATGAACAGTATCCATAATCCATTTGTGAACCCTGAATTGATGAACACTACTTATTCAGAGAATTGGGGTACTCTATATGCAATATTTTGTTCAACAGCTGGTATTTTATTTATTAATTATCAAATATTTTAATTCAAGTAATATGCACATCACTAACATATGTGCAAGTAATTCGCAAATCAGTAACTTCCTAACTTGCAAACTGTAGGATGAGTTATCCGTTCAATTGGGGTACCCTATATGCAATGTTATGCAAAAAAAGTTAAATAGCTGGTATTTTTTTCATAAATTATCAAAAATCAAAATCCAAGAAATATGCACATCTCTAATATAAGAACAACTGATATACAAAACAATTACTTCCTAACTTGAAACTGTAGGAGGAGTTATCTGTACAATAAGTGTACCCTTTTGGCAACCGCCTGCCCGCCCGCCTAATTGCTTGCCATTTTCATCAAAATGATTTCAATAACAGGATTTTTCCTTTGGAAAACCAAGTTTAAAACCCACAGTTAGCATGGTAATCACTCACTCCTTGCAGACAGTGGTCCCCTGACAAGAAGTCCCTTAGCACCTGGTTGTCTGTAGTGGAAGACAGGGTGGTGTCCACTGGTTTTGGAGGAGGAGGCTCTTTCCTTGTGGGCGGGATTTTTGGAACGGCCTCCTCCTCCTCTTCTTCTTCTTCCTCTTCTTCTTCTGCAATGTCCTCATTTAGATTTATTTTTACCTGTTAATCAAAATCATGATCATGACAGTATCTTATCACGTTAATGAATATAGTCATGGCATTCTGTGATATTTTTACCTGAATAAAAAATATCTCCTCAAAACTAGAGCTGATCAGCTGCAAATCATGAGGGATGTATAGTTATACATTGATGTGTATCCATATTTTCTAGCCAAAGGTTTCAAAACATTATATTCCCTAAACAGTGTCTTTAAAAAACCTTTGACTTTATATAAAGATGATGTGTATCATGCTAACTTTTAAAGATTCTGGATCACTTACAGTGTAAGATTTGGCATAAGGGTGTTTTTGGAAGTCACTGTCTAGATCCCTCGGCCGAGCAGGTGAGCCATCCATAGCATGACAAGCTATTTTAGAGACAGGAGGATTCTTTGGTCTACAAACAAAGTTGGGTTTTTTGTTTTTTTCAAAATGAGGGCATTTTAATTAAGCAAATTTCTTATTGTTACACATTTAATTTTTCTTTAAACATGAAAAAAACAACCCCAATCAATTTCTGATGTTTTAAAAATTTAATTGAGGTTCAGGATTTAATAAAATAAGAAAAAGCAGGAATATAAAAGAATTCTCAAATTAAGCAAGATAAAAAAAAAAGGTACACTTACTTGAACTTTGGATTTTCACACAATACAGATGTTAGCACCAACACTTCATATTCACAGGTTGACGTTTCTTTCAGCTCGTATATTTCCCCACGCCCGTCAGGCTGACAGATGTACAGAATTCGGACTTGTCGGGGTTGCTTATTCAGGTCACACTCTGTTCCTTGGGTCATGTTTACTTCATAGTAGGGCAACTCAATATCATCTATCCGTTTACTTTTGATCTAAAATAATTGATTAGGGCCATAGTCAAGTTATTTTATTTTTAAACACATGGAAAATCCTTTTTATCAATTTATGTGCACTTCTCAAATTTTTCTTATTTCATTAAAAGTTTTTTTTACCGGTAATTCAAAATGTCTTACTTCCTGAGGTTTCAATTTTTCCTCCAACTCCTTCATTAAATCTAGGGGACAAATGCAGATATTACATGTACATGTTTAAAACTGTTTACCGGTAATTAGTCAACCCATTATAACTGAGGTACATCAGAGACATAAATAACAGAGGTTGGCAACTGATTGAAATCTCGCCAAATCCTGCCGTCCCTATTGTAAAGTGTTCCCAGTTTAAATCAGTATATCTTTCTAATAAACAAATATATTGAAATAAAAACAGCTATTAAATCCTAGTAGCAAAAAAATCATAGTATTATATTTTCATGAGTTTGTCTTATAAACATTATATTAATTTATTAATATGTAGTTCTTAAAGTAAAACACGCTAATGGCGGAGTAGCCAATCTCTGTTATTTACGTCTCTGTGTACATGTACATTAGTTGTATTGAAATCTATGAACTAAATTTTAGAAAATAGCATGCTTTTTTAATATGAACTAGAGGTACTGTGAGTAAGCTCACAATTGATACCCCCACTAAGAAAAAATCATGTATTCTGAAAACTCATGTATTTTTTCTATTATAGAAAATATTTGATGAATCTATTTCACCATCCATTTTTTATAAATAACAACTGCTCTTTTTTTTAAAACTTTTAATGCTAAAATGAGTACACAAACAAATTTCTATTCTTTAAATTCCATTTTATTTCAAGTTAACTGTTAATGCATGAGGACATTTGCATCCTTAAGTTTAACAAACATGACTCGAATCAAACAAAATTCCACATGTCAAGCAGCCATTTAATATAAACATTTTGAATTATTGGTATACTGAGCCTGATTTTTTTCCAGAATTTTTTATTTTTTCCCCCACACATTTTTTGTCCCAAAAAAAAAATACATCGGGGCTGGCCATTTTCAGCAAGAAGGGGATGAGAATCTAAGTAATAATTTTATGTGACCTGAGACAAGCAAGTCTTTTTGTCAAATTTTAGCTTCTAATTATTTCCATTAATACAAGACATGACACAGACAGGAATTAAGCATTTTTTAAACAATGACCTTGAACTTCCCCAATTGACCTTGGGTCAAGGTCATGACACACCATTAGGTTATTAGCAATATTTATGTGAATTAAGAACTTCCAATATTTGTCCATAAGAAATATATGGATCAGACATGAATTTTGCATTTTTCTGCCAATGACCTTGACCAAATAACCTTGGGTCATGGTCATGACACACCCTTAGGTCAGAAGCAATCTTTGTGTGAAGTAAGAATATTCAATGCTTCTCCATAAGAAAGATATGGATCGGACAAGAAGATTGCACTTTTTCTGCCAGTGACCATGACCTTGCCCAAATGACTTTGGGTCAAGGTCATTATATACCCTTAGGTCAGAAGCAATCTTAGTGTGAAGTAAGAACTTCCATTGTTTCTCCATAAGAAAGATATGGACCAGACACAAATTTTGCAATTTTTCTACCAGTGACCTTGCCCAAATGACTTTGGTTCAAGGTCATGATACACCCTTAGGTCAGATGCAATCTTTGTGTGAAGTAAGAGTTTCCAATGTTTCTCAATAAGAAAGATATATACCAGACACAAATTTTGCACTTTTTCTGCCAGTTAACTTGACCTTGCCGGAATGACCTTGAGTCAAGGTCATGACACAGTCAATCTTTGTGTGAAGTAAGAACTTCCAATGTTTCTCCAAAAGAAAGATGTTGACCGGACACAAATTTTGCAATTTTTCTGCCAGTGACCTTGACCTTGCCCAAATGACTTTGGTTCAAGGTCATGACACGCCCTTTGGTCATATGCAATCTTTGGGTGAAGTAAGAACTTCCAATGTTTCTCCATAAGAAAGATATGGACCGGACACAAATTTGGACAGACAGACAGAGGGATGGACAAGGTGATTCCCTTATAACCACCCAAACTTTGTTTGCGGGGGTATTAAAATAAGGTACCGTAGTTCTTGGTTAAATTGACATTTCCTAAATTAGTAGCAAATTCAAAAATAATTTTACCTTGTCCTTTTGTAGGCTTATATTGTCCAAAATAGCCAAGATAATATTCTTGTCCTTTTGGCTTTTTCTGAAGAAAAAAAACCAAAAAGTAAAATAAAGCCAAAAAAATAAAGGTAAATACATTAGGTAATAAGAAATTGATACTGTCAAATATATACAGTCAATATGACTCCCAGTTTTCAGTTGTCATTTATCCTTGTTTAAATATATTACAATTCAAGTTATACACATGAGATACAAATTTGAATCAAACATACTTTCCCAAAGGGTGTAGCTTTTTTATGTTTTTTTTTTAATGAGGCTTTTTTACCATACATGTGTATTCCCTTTAATCAAGATATATCTTTATATGCAGATTGCTTGAACTTACAGCACTCATTTCTTTCTCTTCATGATACTGTCTTAAATACCTCCCATGGCATAGCTCATATGTCCAGTAGCTCTCAATCTAGTAAAGAAACAACAATTGCTTATTTTTGGATATTGAAAGTCCTATGACATGAAAAGATCAAGAATTTATGTTAAATGACATCTATTTCACTCAAGTTTTGATTTTGCCTTACTCATTAAAAATGGAGAAATGTCTAATGGCTATATCCCAAAAAGCCATATGGCTGTATACAAAAATACATGAGAAATGCCAAGAAGGTACATGTACAAACAAGAGGCCCATGGGCCACATCGCTCACCTGAACAGCAGTTCCTTGTAACATTACATTTCGAAGCATATGCTTTTTCTGTTTTAAACATTGAACCCCTTTCTGGGGACCCAGTTATGGTCCGAGGTTTATGGTTGGCTTGAACAACATAAACAGTAACAAAGGAATGAAAATGTGTAGCACTGCGGTAGGACCGCACGTACACAACCTGAAAAACTGAACGTAGCAGAGTTCCACTTCAAGAGAAATAACTCTCAGACTGTACAGAACATCAAGAAAGATAACTCTTGGTTCCACTACATTAGAGTTTACACAATTTGAGGATCCTTGCATAATAATCTCACAAACTGTAGCATTATAGTTCTCGAGAAAAACTTTTTAAAAACATTTTCAATATATCTTTCTATGTTAAACTTTGAACCCCTCTTGGGGCCACAGTATTAGTCCAGGGCTAAAGTTTTAATTATTTGGAATCTACATTATTTAAGGATGCTTGCATAGTTATCTCACAAGCTGAAGCATTATAGTTCCCTAGAAAAAGATTTTTCAACATTTTCCCTCTATATTTCTATGCTAAACTTTGAACACCTCTTGGGGCCCCAGTATTAGATTGAGGTCACAGCTTTTATAATTTCGAATCTACACTATTTGAGGGTGCTTACGTAGTTATCTGACAAATTGATGCATTGTAGTTCTCGAAAAGAAGATTTTTAAACATTTTCCATATATACCGGTACTTCTACATTTAACTTTAAACCCATCTTGGGTCCCTAGTATTAGTCCAGGGGTCACTATTTTAAAACTGTCGAACCTTCATTATCCAAGGTTGTATGCATGATAGTAATCTCACAAATTGAGGCATTGTAGTTCTCGAGAAGAAGATATTCTAACGTTACCTTTATATTTCTATAATAAACTTTGACCCCATCTTGGGGCCCCAGTATTGGTCCGGGGGTCACGATTTTACCAATTAGGAATCTACATGAGCGAAGGCATAGAAATTCCACAAACTAAAACATTGTAGTTCTTGAGAAGAAAATTTTTAAACTTTTCCTTTATGTTTTTTAAAATGTTTAAATTTTGAACCCCTCTTGGTGCCCATCAATTGTCCGGGAGTTACAATTTTTTGAATCTACATTATTTAAGGATGTACATGTATGCATAGTAATATCCCAAACAGTTGCACTATAGTTCTTGAGAAGAAGATTTTTAAACATTTTCCTATATATGTTAAAATCTAAACCCCTACTGGGGGCCCACTTTTTATTCAGGGGTCACAATTTTTACAATCTTCACTATATATACAACCGTTTGTGTATGTATTGGCATTTTTGGTGAAGTGGTTTTTGAGAAGAAAATTTTTAAACATTTTTCATATGTAGTTCTATGTTAAACTTTGAACCCCGCCTGGGGCTGCAGTTTTGATTTGAGGGTCACGATTTCTACAATTTAGAATCTTCATTATACATACAAGCTTTTGTGTAAATATTGGCATTTCTGGTGCAGTGGTTCTTGAGAAGAAGATTTTTTAAACATTTTCCTAAGGTATATCTATGTTAAACTTTGAACCCCGCCTGGGGCCCCAGTTTTGGTCCGAGGGTCACGATTGTTACAATTTAGAATCTTCACTATATATACAAGCTTTTGTGTAAATATTGGCATTTCTGGTGCAGTGGTTCTTGAGAAGAAGATTTTTTAAACATTTTCCTAAGGTATATCTATGTTAAATTTGAACCCCGCCTGGGGCCCCAGTTTTGGTCCGAGGGTCACGATTTTTACAATTTAGAATCTTCACTATGTATACAAGCTTATGTGTAAATATTGGCATTTCTGGTGCAGTGGTTCTTGAGAAGAAGATTTTTTAAACATTTTCCTATGTATTTCTATGTTAAACTTTGAACCCCGCCTGGGGCCCCCGTTTTGGTCCGAGGGTCACGATTTTTACAATTTAGAATCTTCACTATATATACAAGTTTTTGTGTAAATATTGGCATTTCTGGTGCAGTGGTTCTTGAGAAGAAGATTTTTAAAACATTTTCCTATGTATTTCTATGTTAAACTTTGAACCCCGCCTGGGGCCCCAGTTTTGGTCCGAGGGTCACGATTTTTACAATTTAGAATCTTCACTATATATAAAAGCTTTTGTGTAAATATTGGCGTTTCTGGTGCAGTGGTTCTTGAGAAGAAGATTTTTAAAGACATGCACCCTATACTTACTGTTTCGCAATTATCTCCCTTTTGAAAAGGGCTGTGCCCTTTATTTTTACAATTTATAACCCCCTTTCCATAAGGATGCTTTGTACCAAATTTGGTTAAATTTGGCCCAGTGGTTTTTGAGAAGAAGTTGAAAATGTGAAAAGTTTACAGACGGACGGACAGACAGACAGACGGACGGACGGACGACGGACAACGGGTGATTAGAAAAGCTCACTTGAACCTTCGGTTCAGGTGAGCTAAAAAACATGTACCAGTAATACAACATGGTTTAAAATCTAAAAATAATTCAAAAATGATTACAGAAGGTAAATTCATTGGATGTGAAAATCGTCATTTGATTAAGACATGAATTATACGTAGGACGTCATTATGCATTATTTACTGTTTACAACATTTTTCATCAAATTGGCATTTAATAAAACAGATTTTAATTGTTATCAAGTAATAGAAGGTTTTACCCGATATGAACAGGAGTTTTGTTGGAACAATTTGTCCATCAATGCATCTGGGCTAGGCCCTTCATACTTTCTTCTCAATTCCTGTATGTGGAGGAAAAGGGATTAAGTTTTGTACACAGTACTTGATACAAGATTCATCACCATTCACCCCTCTCAGCAAATCATTATATTTTCGCTTAATTCTCCCTCGCTGTTTGAACCAGCAATCCAATTAAGAATTGGTCAAATTTTTAATGATCAATTAAATTTCTTTTTCCAAGTTTAAAATTGGGTGATACATGCATTGATGATTACATGATCTGGGGTTCACCCTGGCTTCACATGAATTCTGATGCATGCAACAATGGACATATGTACTCATCGTCGGATACCCACAGGTGATCGCGTCTTTTACTTATCAGTAAGTAAAAGATTTGATCACCCGTGGGTATCCGACGATGATATGTACTATACTTTAAAATAAAATAGATGTTTTTTACACACCTCATCTCTTGAATCCGGATTCTCTGGTAAAACACACGTGTACTTTTCATTAGACACTGTTTTCATCACAATTACATTGTCTCCTGGCTTTAATAAAAAAAAATGTACAAATTGTCAATATTATTATTATGAAGTGCAGTATTAAATTTAAAAAAATTTAATTTTTGATTTGGTTATTTTTTAAAATAAATCTGCATTAAATCACATCAAATGTAACAACTTTTTATCTATAAGCCGATAGTTTGTCAGATTGATCCCCAAGAAGGTTTGGATATACTGAGAGCTAGATAAATCTCTGTAACACTAGGGTTGCAAAAAACTTGTTAACCAAAAGTTGTTACAATTCATCTATTTTAAGGTAAGGTTTGCGGTTACAGGGAGATAACTCACACATTTTCATTGTGACGTAACACCAACTACCCTTTATTTCAGTTATGACGTAAAAATTTATATGACGTCATAATTGATTTCAGTTTTTTTTTTTATTTCGCGGTTTTTTTTAGCTTCAATGAAAAAATAAGAGGACACAAGCATTTTATCAATTTCCATGAAAACGAAATCTGCATCATATGGTTTTGAATAGTGTTTTAGAAACATCAGATTACACATATTCTAAGATACGTTTTTCCTGAAATCTGTGGACTTGGAAAGGTTTCAAATAGGATGTTTTCGTTTTCATAATAGTAGTCCAAAATTAAGACTTTTGTTGCATTTTATTCTATTTTTAGATAGTTCATCAGAAATTAATAAACGTGAATCATGATATTGATAGTGATATTATTTTCGAACATTTTAAGCATAAATAACCCCCATAATAGTCACTTATAAAATGTACATATTTTCACGAAATTGTTTACATTTCATCAAAATCAAAATTGGAAATCATGAACTTTGACCTTTTGTAGTTATAAAACGGGATGGGCATAATTCATTTGAATTTCATGAGAAAAAAAACTTTAGTATAGTGAACAAAATGGTATGTAACTTTGGTACAACCTCTAAAAAATGAAAGCCGCAAACCTGACCTTAATCAGTCTAGACGGGACTCCCAAAACGGAGTTAACTCCCAAAACGGAGTCTTTGGCTCCATCATGCATTGCGGTAAAATGGCGTTTCTAATGTAAACAACGTATGAGTTATGCCCCTTAGTTCTAAATAAATCTCTAAAATTGGCCAAAAACACGACAAAAATTAATTTTAAACTTTCAAAAACATTTCTGAACGTTTATTTGTCATACTTATGTCAAAAGTTCATAACTGTTTACTTGTATTACGTAAGATTAATTTTTAAAATGAAAAATTCACCCACATCTTCGATCGCGCATAACTATAACTTTTTAGAAATAAATTAAATGCTTGGATATGATTATTTATCATTGTTTGTTGAAATATAGTCTCATTTACATCATTTTCAGGCTTAATTACTTAATTATCTTTAATAATTATGCATTTAATACGGTTAACTAACATCGGAAACGCCGCGAGCGATTATAATTGTTTTGATGATAATTACCTGTTTAATTTAAAGAGTAATTGTATCTAGAATGACAATTTGTTTAATTTTCTAGGTTTTTAAACTACCAATTCTATTTTTTCAAAACAAATAAGACGTTTTTAATCATCGCTAGAGCAGCCAGTTTTTGTTAGTAGTCGGGGCCCTTTTCGTTTATGCACCTATCAATTTGTGTGTTTGGTGACTTTAAATTGTAACACAATACGAAGAAAGTACAATTTAATGCAATTTACCTTTTAGTTACGATAAAATTCCATGAAAAACACAAAAATATCACTTTTTAAGCATCGTCCAAACATCCAACTTCGGAGATAAATAACTTTCTTAAGTGCAAATAAACACCTATTTCGTGCAAATACGATCGATAGTAAATTATATCCTGGGTCTTTTAAAACATGTTAGAAGTCTGCCAACACATGCAGCACTTTGCAAGATGATTTCTCGTGGACCCCATGTTTTCATCGAAAAATCGCCATTTTTTGTAAAGTGCGCATGCGTAGACTCCCAAAACGGAGTCCAAAATACTTGCAGAAATTCACTTCCGTTGACTCCGTTTTGGGAGTCCGTCTAGACTGTTAATGCAGATTGGACACATTTTTGACAAAATAATTTATACTGGTGTGCTACTAATTCTCACCAAGTACCATTTCTCGACATTTTTACATCATTTTTCATGTATAATTTTATGTGTTGATAAAATGACGTAACAATGTATTGTCGAGAAATGGTCTCCCATTTGGGGCAATTTATCCCAAACCGGCTATTTTATCCAATTTGGCAGATTGGTCCCAACATGCTCAAAATTTATAGCTGCTAGGTGTGATATGAGTTTGAGAGTTTGAAGCTAGCCGCAGGGGATCAACATGACCAACATCGCCTTTCTAAGTGTCTTCTTTTATTAAAAAAAAAAAAAAAACCATCTACCGGCTTTTGCTTATTACCTTTGATCTTCTGGGTAGATTCAAGATTGCATTAACTTACATTAAACGACTTGAACAGTACGTGTATAGTGACTACCACATGCATTTCAATGAAATATCAATTTAAAGAAAGACCGTGAAGCAACCCAAAATCTTTCAACTAAAATGTATGCTTACCACTACTTTATCGAGTTCGCTAGATCCAACCCAATCAATTGAATGAAGATCCTGATCCATGAAGGGGTTGAATGCATAAGTTAACAGTGTTCCACAGACACTGTAACATATGTGGTAAACGAACAAATACTTCATGTTTTACAGAAGCTGTCTAAAATGCATTTCATATATCCCTGAAACAAAATAGCAAGATTTGTTGTTTTTGGTCTCGAAAGATTTGACGTTTACAGTAAGGAGGACGCCATATAGTAGTCTCGGACAAAAATAACGAAAACGTATGCAATTTTGATTCGTCAAAAATAAAAATTAAATTTTGTAAAAAGGAAAATATGCTAGAAGTTCCAGATATAAGTGATTTATTATAAGTATAAACATATGTTTGATTATATTTTTTCTTGCAAATGTTGGTTGATTTATGTATCGCGGCAAATTTCCACCGGGCGGATCCAAGAATTACTATTCGCCGGCAACGGCCAGCTTGGTTTGGAAATATAAGAGATTTTAAAGATGAAATGCACCTTGAAATTCAAAAAAAAATATGTATGCATAAAATTACCATGAATCAATGTGAGTTTGTCATCTTTGCTAGCCAAGGGTTTTCGCGGTCCACTACCATAAATCAATGAGTTTGCTGGATGTGAACTTTTCTTTAAAGATTTATTTCTCAGATGAATACAAAACATATGTACCTATAATCTGTGATGTATATAAGGTTTAGTAAAAATGATGCCTATAAGGTTATAATTATCGGGTGCCATTTTCACAGTACTATTTTTTAAGTATTTACTGATCATAGGATTTTTTTTATATATATCAACAAACATGTTTTCTGATATCAGGAAATAATTTTTCTTTTGGTTTCAAACACTCTTAATTTGAATAACCTCTATTTACTGATGTCAAAAATTGATATAAAAAATCCTTTTCTGCATGATACATTTATCAGAATGATTTTTTGATATCTGAAATTCAAAATCTTTCTTTTTAATGAGAAAACGTATTTTCTGATATTGGAAAATAAAAGAAAATGGCGAATAATCTTTACATAATAAACACTGAGTGCACTTGAATGTTTCCCTGACCGACCCTCCAAAAAATCGCTAAAATACAGTGCCCTGATTGTTTTATAATTTTTTTCTTATTTGAAAGTTTACGCAAGAAATTTACAAATGTAATTGACAATTCTGGCCATTTTATTGAAAGCACTTAACTGCTGTACACCTCTCGAAGTTTTATATAATACATCACAATTATTTTCCCTAGGCATCGTTTTCACTTCTTTTTTTTTGGATAGACTCAGTTCAGTCAGCAAATCGCATACAAAGCAGTGCTAATTATTATAGATATGGACAAAATAGCCATAATGAGTTCAGTTATAGCACTTAGTTTACTTTCTTATTCTTAAAATGTGTCTACAGATTTGAAACAAATTTCAAACGGGGCTACAAATATGCCGATTATAAAGCAGCTTTCACTATTCCATCCTAATTTTATTTAGGTCTATTTTTTTTTATATAAAAAGAATCTGATATCAGAAAATACAAACCATTAGTAATTGATATCAAAAAATCATTTCCTTAGATTAAAAAAAAAATCGCGCTTTTTCATATGGAAATCAGTTCACGGTTTATTTAAAAAATCACAATTTTTTTTTGCGGGGGGGGATATCAGAATGCTTCGAATTTCTGATATAAAAAACTTATTTTTCAATATCAAGAATTCAAATTATTGATTTTAAAAATTCATTGTTTGATATCAGAAAATGCCTAAAAAATGTTAGCGCCTCATATAAAATTTATAAACGAATAGCAAAAGGACGACTTGTTTTCAAATTCTTTGAAGAGATAATGTACGAGTTATCAAAAACCGACAAACCGAAGAAACGGAAGTGATGCTGAACTTGTTGTCTGTCGTTCTTTGCGTCTCTGGCGTTTTTTCTATCTCTGAGCCAGGTATCTGGAAAGTCAATTATGACAGGGTAAGAATACCCCTCCCCCGATAATTCTGATGCAGAAAAAAATCAATGAGTATGCCTTCAACAGTCTGCTAAGTACTTTTTAGGATGATATTATTTTAATCTATGTGTCATGTATTTTCTGTGTACTATTGTGAAATTATTTACATTTTGGTTGTATTTAATAAGAATATTATTGTTAATTCTCAATTCCAGCTATCAAACTCTCATTATGAACGTTAACGTTTAGACTCTTTGGCGTTGTGCTGTTACACAATTTAAATATTCACTTTCCTTCCTTGGCAATATTTGGCTTTGCAAGGATGTAGTTCATCCTAAATTTTATTCAGATTAATTAAGTTAACTAATGTTGCCTGGAGATGTTAGGGAAGATAGTTTTGGATATTTTGGGACATTCCTTAAAATTTTAGATGAAACTTTTAACACACAACTATGATATAAATGGTGTGAGCGATGGACTGAGCACAGTTTTTATGGTTTAAACAGAGACTGATTTTTGTAATAGAGAGAGCTAATTTTATTTTAAACATACACTAATTGATCCGCTTGCATTGCATGCTGAGTCTACAACTATGACATTATTTTTATTCATTATACAAGTTCTGTTCCTTTCTCAACTTTCATATTTTGCTGATTTCATACATGTATTCCACCACGCACAAGTTAGGACTAACTTCCCCGTGCATCAAAAAATTTCTGAGAAAAACTGTGTGTATAATAATAATGGTACCATTTAGCCTTGCTTTGCAAGGCAGGTTTTGCCTACATCTTGCTGATTTACATAAAACATACATTACATGCCAGCTTTTGAAAATCTTCTGGTGGATTTTGCTAGTATATATACAAACATTTTCCAACGTTTTGTTGTTGAAATACATAGATCTAAATCAAACTCTAGATATTCAAGATTTCATCCAAAATGGGATTGTGGTTAATAATTATACACAGGAACAAAACTTAACCCTCTTTTACCAAAGCATAGGTCTGGATACCATGAGAATATGACTGCCCTATATCAAGAGTTTTTGAGTTGTATTGATAAACACTTTGATATGTTTTAACAATGTTAATTGTTTATTAAATGATAATGACAAGAAAAGTTCTGACCTATGTACTGTTCGTCCACGAGGTTATCAGCCACCTTTTCACTCATTGAGTGGTCAATGCTTATTAATTTGATGATGACAATATTTGATGTACATCATTTCAGGTTTAAATTTCTCTTGCAGGTTAAAGATTAATTTGTACACAAAAAGTATATTTTTTTCCTCTTTATTTCTCTAGAGTCATGATTTGTATGGTTTCCATAAAAGCATGTACAGTGGGACCAAAATAGCTGTAAAAAGTAAGATTGCAAAGTTGAAAATATCTTTCTTTCTTTTTATTTGATATCAGCATTTATATTAAGGATTGTATTACAGGATTTTCTTAGGTCATATTTCATTTGTTTCTGAAAAGGAAAATTAATCAGGGCATTATTGAAACTGAGAGACATTTTTTAATGCGTCTAAGGTTAAAAGTTTAGATTCATAGGCATGGATGTATATTGACTCATTAAAATGATATTCAATTGTTTACCTATCTATCCAATGATTGTTTGATCCAAAAGTTCATTATTAAAAAGTTGGAATTGTTTGAATTGTCATGAGCCATTACAAACAATGTTGGCTCCACAGAATAAATCAGTATGTATCACAATGTTGTTGGTTTTTTTTAACTACAAAGTCAACTGTAAACATGCTGCAAAGAAAGAGGAGAAAAAGAAGCTTAACATTAAGTGGCTGTTGCGCTATTCACCATGCGCAAACGAGTATCACGGAGCAGAAAATGATTTGGTAATCAATTATCTCATATAACCAAATGCATTTCAATGTTCACTTATAGATTTTTGGAATAAACTTTTTTTGAAAAGAAATGTACAATTTGGGGCTAAAGTTACGTTTATCTCTTTCAGAATGTATTACTTAGCTACTTAGATTTCCCTGCTTTTCTACCTCTTGAGGGGTTAAACTATCCAACCGCTGAATTCATGAGAAATGTAACTCAGCATGACTGTGGAAACACCATCTTTTGGCTGCCAGTGAGTACTGCATGAGTTTAAATGGAATTGTTAATTCCACAGCGATGTATAACTTCATCAATTGGAATTTATTTCAGGTTATGATACATGTTTTATTATTTTTTTAGTTTCAAAACTCCACTTTACAAACAGCTCCTACACCAACACCAACAGTATGTATTTATTCATTTCTTTAGTCAAAATTATTCTTGAATGAAAGTTATTTGTTTGTTGTATTATACAATGGAGAACATGGCTTTGTGGTTATAGGTGTAAGGCTAATAATCCATAGTTCGTTAGTTCGAGTCTTAGTATGGTCACTTGATGTTGTGCCCTTAGACAAGGCTTTTCATCGGCCTTGTCTCAATTCACCCAGCTTAAGTTAATGGCTAACCTGGTGCCCCAACCAGATAGAGTCAATGACCTTAATCTGCTGAGCCAGAAACCAGGGATAAGCACTAGCCTTTAGGAAGGATTTAAATTAACTTTAACTGTTATACATACAGTGTTAACATACATGTAGTATTTACTTTTGAATATCTAGAAAAGTAATAGTACAGATCAGGAACAATCAGATGCTCAAAAGAAATCCAAACGAGAGTTAGTGAAACCAGGAGTTCCTGCACAGGTTAGACACAGTCAATTCTTATTCTGGCTTCATTGCTGCTTTAGAGGAAACAGTTACAAAATTGTTTATCCATTTCAACTTGAAAATCTTAAATTGTATAAAGTTTATTTTCTAGTACACATTTATTTTATATTAGATATTGCAGAATGTAACTACACCCTCTACTCAAAAAGGACCCACTCAGCAAATAGGCCAGAAGGTGAGAAACTGTTGGAATACAACATGTATATGTACACTATATACAAAAGTACATGTAAATGTACACCATGTACAAATGTACATGTATATGTACACCATGTACAAATGTATATGTATATGTACACCATGTACAAATGTACATGTATATGTACACCATGTACAAATGTACATGTATATGTTCACTATATGCTAAACTTTTTTTATGAAACTCTTTTATTGTAATTTTGAAGTGAAATGCACACAATTTCATAAAAATTAGGTGTTTGAAAGAAAACACTCATTTGAAGCAATATGAGCTTCAATGTATGTGCTGGAAATTTTCGTTGTGATTTCCTATTTATTTAAAATGACAAAAAAAGATTATTAACATGTTTTATATACCGGTACTCATTACTGTCAGTCATATTTTTCTGGGAAAAGCTATTTATAGACTGATTGATGCAAAAATACATTGTAATTGTCACACCATACAAACATTGGTTTGCTTTATGTTTCTTAGTACAGAAATCTTTCTTTTGATATTTTTTATTTCATTTACAAGTTGATATGTTGCACACTTCATGATTTTGATAAAACTTAAACTGAGTGTGTTTGATATTGTTTTAAGAATCGGCCAAAGTTTCAGGAGAGCTGGAGGGATGGCTACTTCATCTTCATCATGCAGATCTCATCCTTAAATGAAAATGACACTTTTGAAGCAGAAGGTAAAATGTACAACTATTAACTACAAAAAGAGTCCTCATTTAAGATTTTGTATTCTAATAAAAAAAATGAATTTTCTTGTGCTCTGAAGATGTTATGTTAATGTTAATTCTGTGTAACAGTTGAGGTGGAGATGTATGGATCCTATGGATATATATCAGCAGTAGATATGCCTCTCTTAGTGGTGAGTATGCCACAATTATCTGTATCCATTTGGGATGCAAAGCACTAAGGTGACTAATTTCGATAAACAGTGCATAACCAATGACAACATGAGCTATTTCACGTTGTTGACTAGCCCATTACTGATTTGTTGAGTTTTCACATTGTGAAACATCCTACTTGATGATAAACTTCTGTTTTATTTAACAGTTTGTTTACTTGATGATGAATGGCTATGTTTTGATTACAGTTCTATGGAGTGATGGGGATAGTGTACATCATCTTTGGACTGGTCTGGCTTGTCTTGTTAGCTTGCAGCTGGAAGGACCTCTTGAGGATTCAGTTCTGGATTGGTGCAGTGGTAGTTCTGGGTGAGCGTTTTAATACTGGCTTCATTGCTGTAAAAGTCGTCCAGGTTTGTTGTTTGTGACAAGTGATAATTTACCCTAAAGCTAAGATAAGGAATGTGATTTTTACAGGCATGCTGGAGAAGGCTGTGTTTTATGCAGAATATCAAAGTATCGCTTCCCAAGGCCACTCAGGTTTGTTCAACTTGCTAATGTTTTTTTACATTTCAATGATGCTGAGGTAAATTTATGCATTCATTTAATCATAGTGTTTTATTTTGAATTTAGCTGTAAATATTTACCGTCAGTGTAAGTATCCACATGTTCATAGGATTATGATGGGGGTGGTTGCTCTTCCTCCACGGTTGTTTTGTTTTATATGTTTACAAACATGCTGTTTATGTCCATAAGTTATTGTGGATTTATTTTCTTCTCTAATGTTAAACTTTTCCAATTTTTAACTCACAAGAGCTGAAAGCTCAAGTGGGGTTTTCTGATCTTATTTTATTTAGTGTCAGAACATCAGTCTTTACTAATGACAAAATGCAGAAATAAATATTGAATTGACTTCTTTTTTTTTTGATACTTAATACTTTTAATTGCATTCAAGGAATAAATTGCAGAATACACTAAATTTTTAATCTAATATGATACAATTGTAAATTGTTAAAATCCATGACTCCTTTCTGTATTGATTATAACTAAAAGGGATGTAAATAGGAAAGTGTTATTGTAAACTACTGTAACAGTATTTAAATTAAGGAGTACTGCAATTGTATATGACGGAATCATATTTTTGATATCATTTTGCATTCGGGCGATGTATTTTTTCAAGATTATAGCTACCCTCAATTAGACACTTATACATTCTAGGCTTGTTGGTCCATGGTCCTCTTGTTTCATATGTTTTCTATTAGTGTTTTTTAAAAAAAAATGTTGTTAGTTTGTTTCTTTTTCAATACAGGTCTAATTGTCTGTGTCAGGATTTACATGTATATTTAAACATTGTTATTAATGTTTTCTCTTTGGAGATTTGGAACAAAATTAAATTGAGTTTGCTAATTGATTTGGAAGAATTTATCATTCTCATACATCTGAGTACGAGCTCATGCTGTTTTTTACTAAACTGAGCTAATCTTTTGCAGTGAGAGGAGCTGTGATCTTTGCAGAGCTTGTGTCCTGTTTCAAGCGAGCTCTAGCCAGAATCCTCATCATCATTGTCAGTCTGGGATTTGGAATTGTTAAGTAAGTAGTCTTTACAATAGATATTAAATTCGTGTAATCATTTCTTTGCAACCAATTTTTTATTTTTTATAATTGTGCAACCTCAATGAGACCTGAGTGCATTGGTTTTATCTCTGTAGACCTCGACTTGGCACCACTTTCCACAAAGTGATTGGAGTGGGAACCCTCTACTTTATCTTTGCTTCAATTGAGGGATGTACAAGACAACTCAAGGTTGGTTAGAATCCTACACAAACAATGCTTTATTATCAAATATTAAGAATAATGTTGATTATTTGATTGATATTTATTGCAGCCTATGGGAGACAACTCCAAAGAAGGGATGTTGATCCTGATCCCTCTGGCCGTCACCGATGCCTCCATTGTGTGGTGGATATCCTTTGAAAGAATTTTTGTTTATTTGAAATCCAAGCCCTCCCTATCATTTCTCTGCTGTATAAATGCACATGGCTCTGTGGTCATAAATGTACAGTATGTGTTAGGCCAGAAACCCAAAGGTTGATAGTTTGAGTCCTGCTCTGATCACCTGATGTTGTGTCCTTAAACAAGGCTCATTGTCTCAATCCCAACAGCTTGTGATTTGCTTACATTTATCACAATGTGGGGCAGCCAAAATTGTGTATGTATTGATTTTTATAAAGAAATATAAGGCCAATGAACACATTGAGGGGTTAATTTATCAGAGTTGAACATGGCAGCTTGATGGAATCATTACTATTAGTCCACTGAACATGGAAAGATAAATAATACTTTACTTATTTACACCATGGGGTCTTATGGTATACAGCACCACAAAGAGGATAGTTTCCATACAGTAGAGTATATGTTTCTAACAAATTGGGGGCACAATATTAATATTTAGATTGAGGACACACTTCATTTATGCACACATCTACTTTCAGACCCACCCATTAACACATAAACATGTTATTGTATTCCCGTCCAACTCCAATAAAGTGGGATGATAATAGACAAAATATTCTGTTCAGGTTTGTCCTTAACTAAGCTAACATCTTCTCCAGCCTGATCCAGACGACTCGTACATTGCGCCTCCGCCGTAATGTGGTCAAGCTATCCCTGTACCGACATTTTACCAATACTCTGATTTTCGCCGTTCTAGGTAAGGAAACTTGAGTCATTTCTTGTTTTACCATATAAATGAATGTTTATTTAAAAAATGTATATGTACTGGTATATGATGTTTTACAAAAAGTGTAGTATTTAAGAAAATTTATTGTTTGTTGTTTGAAATTTTAATACTTTTGCAACTTCTTTTTCAAACATGTTCTGATGTGTATTTTGTGTTGAAATTGATGGTTATGTATATACATGTATAATTGATATTTCTTTCATTTATTTTTAGCATCCATTGCTTTTATTGCTTGGTCGTTTCCTCAACATCAGTTCAAATCCTGCTTAACGGTAAAGGAATAAGCTTTTTCAGATCTTGCCTCAGAAAAATTTCAAATTTAATCATGGAGAATTTATTGTTTAGAAATGTGTATCTTTTTCAATTTTCAAACTGTTATGTAGGACTGGAGGGAACTGTGGGTGGACAGTGCGTTCTGGCATCTTCTGTTCTCTGTGATACTGTGTGTCATCATGGTTCTATGGAGGCCCTCCGCTAACAACCAGAGGTAATTAGGGCCCCGCAAGGATTTGCGGGTGCCCTATAGTAATCACTCTGTCCGTCCGTCCTTCTGTCCGTCCGTCTGTCACTCTTCCGTCCACAAATTTCCTGTTTTTTTCTAATAACTTTTTTTATGGTTGCCCAATCAAGTTCAAATTTGGTATTGTAGTCCAGTAGGCAGAAATACATATTTTGATGCTAAGTTTGGTTCTCTATGTCTTCTGGTTTGGAGCTGGGGTGGTGGGGTAGATTCCTAACTATGCATAAGAATGAATGGGCAAAGAGAGATAACTGCTGAGAATGAATGGGCAAAGAGAGATAACTGCTGAGAATGTTACCATTGTATACATGGAAGGCTGTGCAATATTTGTCCTTTGGGATTAATTAACCTTCCACAGGAAGAAAATCCTAAGCATTATCTTTATCTGTCACATTGAGATTAATTACTGCACTGCCTGTGTCTGCAAATGAAATTTGTTTTGAAGTTAAGGTCAAATTTGAATGATGTGTAGTATTGTGTACATTCTTTGAAGTATGGATTTAAAATATAATATTCTTATTTTATTTTGGTTAAAATACCATACACAATGATTTATAATAATTTTATTGAATTCTAAAATCAAATTCAAATCAAAATTAAATTCTAAAAAAATTATTAGATATCAGTTTTTTGATTTTTTTTTCTTTTTTAATGGATGTTTTGGTGTTGTTTTTGGTTGCTTTGTTTATATTAAAGGAAACTTAAGAATAGTACCTGAAAATGTTCCTTCTGTAAGCACTGATTAAATTCAATAAATGGATGAGAGCAGGATAATTAATCCCCTGAGATTAATTATCTTGCCTGCATGTTTCAGAAAATCTAAGGTCTGTCTTTATCTGTTATATGTATTACCGTACACATGTGTCTGCAAGTGATGTTTGTTTGAAGTTGAGGCAAAGCCTAGGTATCATTGCATTGGTATCAATTCTTTGTTTTTTTACCAAATTTTATTTCATCCCATGTTAACCCACTTTATCCCGTGGATATGACTCATTGGATATTTTTTTGATATCCCACAGTTGTGACTTTACAATGGGATTTGCCTAGGCATAATGAAGTAAAATAATGTAGAGTTTTATAACAGTGTAAACATTGATTGTGGTGTATAAAACATGGGATAAATAGAATCTCATATGATTTGTAGTATAATATGATTTTTATCCAACTTGTGTGTTTTATCCCCTCACTAAGGCTCAAGAAAAAAATACTTTAATTGTTGGATGAAAATCATATCCAACTACAAATCACAATTCCTATATATTCCAGTTCTTTACATCTTCTGCAGGGCATTTATTTTTCATTTGTTAATATAAAGAGGATGGAATTCAAAGTTTTTTAGGTCACCTGAGTCACTCAGGTGACCTATTGCAATTGGTCTTCGTCCGTCGTCGTGCGTTAACAATTTTACATTTTTAACTTCTTCTTGAAAACTACCAGGCCAATCGTTACCATTTTTGGTGTGAAGCATCTCTATGGTAAGAAGAATCTAAATTGTGAAATTTATGGCTCTACCACCCCTGGGGTGCCACGGGCGGGGCCAAATATGCAAAAAAAGCCGAAATTTTCAAAAATCTTCTTCTCTACTTCCACACAACTGAGGAAAAAACTGAATGCATGGTTATGATGTCCATGAGGCCCTCTACCAAAATTGTGAAATTTATGGCCCCTGGGTCTGGGGTTCTGGCTCTAGGGTGGGGCCAATATGGCCGTATAGTAATGTATTAAATCTTAGAAAATCTTCTTCTCTACTCCCATATATATTTGTTAAAAACTAAATGCATGGTTATGATGTCCATGAAGCCCTCTACCTTAATTGTGAAATAAATGACCCCTGGGTCAGGGGTTCAGGCTCTAGGGTGGGGCCAATATGGCCAAATAGTAAAAATGTATTAAATCTTAGAAAATCTTCTTCTCTACTATCATTTATATTTGTTAAAAACTAAATGCATGATAATGATGTCCATGAAGCCCTCAACCTAAATTGTGAAATTCATGACCCCTCGGTCAGGGGTTCAGGCTTTAGGGTGGGGCCAATATGGCCATGTAGTAAAAATGTATTAAATCTTAGAAAATCTTCTTCCCTACTCTCATATATATTTGTTAAATACTAAATACATGATTATGATGTCCATGAAGCCCTCTACCTAAATTGTGAAATTCATGACCCCTGGGTCAGGGGTTCAGGCTCTAGGGTGGGGCCAATATGGCCAAATAGTAAAAATGTATTAAATCTTAGAAAATCTTCTTCTCTGCTCCCATATATATTTGTTAAAAACTAAATGCATGGTTATGATGTCCATGAAGCCCTCTACTTTAATTGTGAAATGCATGACCCCTCGGTCAGGGGTTCAGGCTCTAGGGTGGGGCCGATATGGCTAAATAGTAAAAATGTATTAAATCTTAGAAAATCTTCTTCCCTACTCCCATATATATTTGTTAAAAACTAAATGCATGATTATGATGTCCATGAGGCTCTCTACTAAAATTGTGAAGTTCATGACCCCTTTGTTAGGTGTTCATGCTCTAGGGTGGGGCCAATATGGCCATATAGTAAAAATGATTTAAATCTTAGAAAATCTTCTTCTCTACTCCCACACATGTGGGCAAAAAAATGAATACATGGTTATGATATCCACAATCTCCTTTACCTAAATTGTGAAATTCATGGCCCCTGGGTCAGGGGTTCAGGACATGGGGGGGGGGGGCAATATGGCAATATAGTGTTAATGCATATAATGTTTAAAAATCTTCTTCTCTATTCTCACACATCTGTATAAAAAAACCGACTAATAATTATGTTTATCAGGAAGTCCTCTACTGAAATTTTAATTTTCATGTCCCCTGGGGTATGGGTTTTGACTCTAGGGCAGGGCCAAAATGGATGTATAGATGCTAATGCATATAACGTTAAAAAATTATCTTCTTTACTCCCACACACCTGAAAGGAAAACTAAATTCATTATTTTGTAGACCAGATCTTTTAGTTTTTCACCAAAATTATAGGTTTCACAGTTCTTTTTGAATTAATTGTGGTTGTCATTACAAATTTATAATTTTTCTACTCCAGTATGAAACCTAATTAATTAGATGCATATATGAGACTCCATGACAAGTTTGTGTATTGGATATATGCTACTCAGGTGACCGTTAAGGCCAATTGGCCTCTTGTTTCACTTCTCTATATTAATTGTCATAGCGGGGCCCTTCCTGACTGGTCAGTTTTCTAGTTCTCTTAACTTTTCATTACTCCACCTGAGGAAGAAGTTTCAGGTGTGTGATCTTGTCTATAGGGTTCTTGCAAACATTTTTATAAAAAAGAGTTACCGTATTCCCCTTTTTCAAAACAGCAATAAAATCAATCATTGCAGAAGTAAGTGACCTGATGCGGTTATGCCTGCAAAAATTAAACTTATAAATAAACTTTTAATTGTCCTTATATTTCCCTGTTGAGGATGATTTATTTTCAGTAACTTCTTTTGTTGTTAGGTATGCATTCTCTCCTTTGTTGGATGCTGCTGATGAAGAAGAGGAAGAAAACTTGATTAGTGATGCCTTTGGTAAGAACAGTGATATTTGGTACATGGGAGAGAGGGAAGAAATAATCATTCATTAAATAATATCTGTATTCTTTGAAAATGAAATGGAAGTTTGATAATGGGCAAGAATAATAAACATTGTGTAAGTCCATTTTTTAAGAATGTAAGAAATGTACCGTATATTGCTTAAAATTTATTATCTTTGATCATATATTAGAAGTGTTTAAATGAAAATGCATTGTAACCTGTGTAGATTAGATAATATTGAAAAAAATCAGATTAAATAGGTTTTTCTTTCATATTGATTCACAACAATGTACATGTGAAAAGAAACATTTATGTGTACCTGTTTAACCTTAAAGATGGAATGAAAATGCGAGGGGTGAAGGGAGCAGCCAATGGAAATGCCAAGAGTCGCAATAGCGTGGTGAGTTGTCCAGTTGTCAGAAATGTGTGTTTCTGTTTTACATTATTTAGCATTGATTCTCTCTTTGGAGATTTTCTGTTAAAAGCAGTATCGATTGTCAAAGATTAAAGTAATTTTAGTTATTTGAAATATGGATTAAGGATGTTACATAGAGCTTCATTTCATTGATATTTCAGGATGATGACCTTAAATGGGTGGAGGAAAATATTCCAACATCCCTCACTGACAAGTAAGCATGTTTTGTTTACTCTTTTAAGCTGTTTTAGCAGAGCATAGCTTCCTAATGCTAATTATAATGCATTTACAGTATTTTGTTAACAAAGGAGGGTGATATAATATTAGATTGCTAGATTTTCTGAAAGATTTGTATAAGAATAACAGGCAAGTATCCTCAAGGGGGAGCCTGGTCCCCCCCACTTTTTTGTGCAGCAAAGATTTTTCTAAAAATTACAAAAAAAAAATGAATTAAAAACAAGGAAATATACAGTGATGTGAATTGAAAAGTATAACCCCCCCCCCCCCCCCCCCCTTCAAGGATTAGGATTTTCAGGATTCTGGAAAGTAACCTCCCCCCCCCCCTTTTTTTTTTTCGCTTGTCAAGAAGTCTGGCCCATCCACTTTCAAAAACGATGCTATGTGCCTGAATAAGAAGAAAATATCAATTTATTACACGTACTGAATATTTGAGTTTTCTTTGGATTGATAAAACTGAATAAAGTCAAAGAGGGTAATCAGGTCTAGAATTGCATCATTCATTGATTTTGACCCGTGTTCCCTTGTCATTCTGAAATAATGGCATCTTTGAATATTATGTAACTTGTAACCTTTTTTTTTTATTTAGGGCTCTTCCCAGTCTTTTAGATTCGGATGAGGAAATGATGACAACAAGATATGAAGTCAACAAGATGCAGTGATTCTGCGCAACTTACAATTAATGGTTTTGTGTTAAGAGTTTGAGTGACACTGAATTTACCAAGTTCAGCTTTGAACTGGGATCCTAACTATGTAGTGTGTGAGGGCTTGCTTTACTGAGTTTGCAATTGATCATATACATGTATAAATGAAGTCTCAAGTGTTTAAAGTATTTATTCTTATTGTGCATTTGTAGTGAAGAGACAGAATGATGTACATGCATTTGTAGTTTATAATATTCTTACTTGTTCGAATACTGCAAACTTTTGGTGGGACTTTTGAAGGGATATTATTTCATTTAACAATTGTGGGTAATTACATGTATTATTGAATAAATTTATTACTGACACTGTATATATGACATACATGAGTGTAAGTTAAAATTGCAACAATATCAGATAAGAATATTCTTTTAATTTTAAGAATAGAAAATGATACAATTTATAATTATTTGAAATTTTGTGTACAAAGAAACACTACATGTATGTTAAGTTTATGTAGATGTTGATTCTTGAAAAAAAAGCAATCCAAGTATGGATGCAATCAAATTTATGTGAACTTGTTTGTTTGTTATATCCATTTCTTTGAACATTTTACACCATTTTAATGCAGTTGTAAATATTTAATTCAAGTATGAAATGGTTGTTATATTGCATAAACAGGTACGTTGTGTTGGGATACCTTCAAAAACTAATTACCGGTAAACACTTGTTCTGCTAATTGCATCAACTTGTATTAAAGGGATAGAAATTGTTTATACATGTAATGCACTTAAGGGAATTTTTAATTTTGCTTAAATTGTAAACATAAAAGCTTTAGCTTGTACATTCATATTGCCTATTTTGATCAGTGCTATTTATTGTAATCATAAACTACTGGCAGTGATACACCTTACTCAATATTCATTGTTTCTAAAGTAACATAAAAAATACAGTAAGCCATTCATGTGAATTGAAAACGGATGGACTGGTTGTGGAATAGTTTAATGATAACTGTCGAGTTTTAATTTTTGACCTTTCACATGTATTTCCAATGGTCAAATTCTTTAAATGATATGGTGTTATGTTTTGATTGCATTCCATTCATTTTTTATCGAATACACTTTTCATTGTTTGATAACAACCTGATCTGACAGTAAACTTACCTACAAATTTGGAGGCTAATTTACCGGTACTTGATAGTTTAGATATTATTTATATCTAATTCTGTTTTTCTGTCCTGGATTATAAGAGATATTGTAAACCAGCTTTATCGGTATATTGCAACTACTTTGCTTTTAGAATGTCCAAGGTCAAAGTAGTGTCTGATGACAACTTCTCCCATTTTACATTAAAATATTTTGATGTACTGGTATAATGCATTTAAATTTTCTTAACAAAAAGGGCTCCTTGATGAAAGGATTCCACAAAAGTTGCAAATAATTCTTAGTTGGTTTACAGTTTATTCTTCAATCTTTATATTTATTGTCGGAATCATCTTTTTATTTTGTTCTTTGAATTACATATATTATTATTTATCATGTAGTGTAAATGAAACTACTCATTCAACAATATTTTTTCTCTTAAAAATTAAAGTTCATTAAAGGATATTGAAAATCACCTTTTTTTATTTTTCTTTATTGTGCTTTTGATATTATATGCTAGCAGTTGGTACATACGACCATGCCTAATGTACGGCAAATTTCTTGAAAATCATTTTCCGACTTGGGCATATCCAGATATTTAGAAAGAGGGGCACCTACCCCACCCCCCGGGCATGTCAATCCTTGTCCAATTTTGTGAGTTATTGGTAGATACGCCTATATATGTTACCTGGTGAATGAAATTTAAAAAAAGAATAAATCATGTTTTGTATTTATTCTGACAACAATCATTTGTTGCATGAATGAATGCGTGGAATTGGTGATAGAATGTTTCCGACTTTGCGTATTCGGGGGGGGGGGATAAAAATTCACACCAGAGACGATCGTTGCTAACCTATTCATGGACAAAATACTTTTATAAATAACATCAAACCAACAAAAAAACCCACCAAAATGCATCTTCACAACGTCAAGGCTTAACGTTTGTTGACGTTGTGAAGATGACCGAAAACGGTACTCTACCGGGGCGTTATTCAATAGCGAAAGTGAAAGTAGCACGTGATAACAACAAGATTCGTTTCACTGGACAATAGATGATATGAAGTGTTATCTTCTGTTTATCGCAGGTATTGTTGGTGGATTTATTTACTTGGCAGTGTCATAGAGCAAGAATACACAGCCATCAACAAATAGATATATCGTTGCTTTGTGTAAACGCCCCCTAAAAAGAGTGAAAAAAATGGGAATCATTGTTTTTTGATTTTTTTTATTATTTTGAACATTTCTGTAACATGTTGTCTTTACAGATGTATATATATTCTGTAAATCAATCCTATGTACTTTGATGAAGTCTTGGTAACACTGTGAATTTAAAGACGTAGATGTATACGTGTATTTTTAAACATTGAAATGTTGATTTTTCTCCTATATTGTAAATATTAGCAACTTTGGCAACATGTCAAGGCCTACCAGTGTTGGATACTTCTCTTCGTTGGATACAGTCAAGTACTTTAAAAGACATTGAGTCCCATCAGAGTTAGTATTTTTTAGTTATATAATTTGTCATGTTCTCAATTTTGACACAGGAATTTTGACATAATTGTGGATGCTAATATACAGTCCTAAGCTTAAAGGTGAATAAAAGTGGCAGATCAGGGCTGTCACAGCACTTTTTGGTACAGGAACCAGGTCCCTCCCAATTGGGAAAAGTATTGATATTTTTTGTCAAATTGGGAAAATTTAAGATACTTGTATTATCAAAAGGTATCTATATATCATAGCATAGTATTTTGTTAACATAAAAATTGAAGTTTTACAGCTCAAATTCTACTTGAACACATTTTTTTAATATACGCAATGTATAAACAATATTGCGTATTTGTTGATGAGAAAATTGGGAATTTTAGGGGGTTTCCCCAAATGGGAATTAAGGGTCCATTTATTGGACCCAAATCAAAGAGATTAACAGCCCTGCAGATCATATGACCATGCATAGTTACATAGGATTGTGTATTCTAGAATCTAGGTGAAAGGTCAAAGACCTTTGGTTATTATAGTGAAGATGTCAACACTGCATGAATCTTAAGGTTTTGCCAAACTATTTCATAATTAGGTGATGCTGAAAAAATCATCAATCATGCCTTATATGGACCGGCTCAAAACCAGTCCTACAACAGACTGGCTGAGTTCACAGACACATTTGGATCTCGCATTGCAGGATCTCAGAACCTGGAAAATGCCATTGGTAAAAACTGTCACCTGTATTAAAAGTAACAAAGTTTAGAGTAGATTGTGGATTTGTCCAAAAGTACTGGGTATATATATTATATATTTTTATTGTTTCCTGTTCAATTTAGATTACATGGTTACCAAACTGAAGGAGGATGGTTTGGACAATGTTCACACAGAGGCTGCTCAGGTAAGTGTAACATCAAAAAAATGTAATGCTTTTCAACTTGATCCCAGAAAACCAGTACTTTCACTATATTTGAGTTTGTACAAAGCATATTTCACTATGTTTTATTTATCAGTTATACTAATCAAATTCATAGACACTATACTGATTTAAGGTTCCTCACTGGGTACGAGGCAATGAGTCTGCCGTGATGATCTCACCCCGGTACCACCCTATGGCAATGCTCGGGCTGGGCAGCAGTATAGGAACTCCCTCTGAAGGAGTCACAGCTGATGTTCTGGTGGTGACCTCTTTTGATGATCTCAAGGCTAAGGCCAGCAAGGTGTGTATGGTTGAAGGGGCTCATTTATTTGTACTTGTTCATTTAGATAAAAGTATGATATTCAGAATATTGATTTTTTTTTCTATTTACGGTACCATATGATTTATATGAGGAACTTATTGTGACAATCGGTAAGACTTGAGGAGATATTTCCCATTGAACTATACTGTTATATATTATTTACATCAGCATGAATTATTTACTGTCAAAAACACAAACATGATTAAAAACAATCTGTGTCAGAGTTTTAATAGCAGTGAGCAACTTTACTATCTGATGCCAATATTCAAGACTTGGCTGGCTATGTTTCAAAAATTAGTTATAAACTATCTAATAAGAAGAAATTATGTGATCAGCTTTATACAACTATGATTATATTTTCCTTTTTTTCAGGCGAAAGGAAAAATTATAGTATACAATCAGCAGTATGTCAGTTATGGTAAAACTGTTCAGTACAGAGCCCTTGGAGCCCGAGAGGCAGCAAAGGTCGGGGGAGTGGCCTCCCTTATCAGGAGTGTGACCCCCTTCTCCATCTACTCCCCCCACACTGGATGGCAGGTACGTATTAAAGCAACTCAAGGCTGTAGGAAAGCAATTTCACTTTTGAAGAATATTCCTTACTTATAAATAACTTTGCAAATGTAGAGTACTCATGTTATAGATTACAGCTAGTAAAACCACAGGAGCATCTTACCTGCTCTGCGCTGTATGACGTATATATAGATAATTATATATATGTCATAGAGAGCAGGCTGTTTAAGATGCCCCTGTGGTAAAGCTTGTTAACTTGAAAAAGATGGGATTAAAGTTAAAACTTTAAGATATCAGACAATTTGAGATAAAGAGCTTAAAGTATATAAAGAAACAGTGGTTAGGACTCCCATCTCACCTTGATGTATCTATGGTATTGGAGTACCAATGTAAGAGATATCAAAGTTAAAACTATTATACATGTATAGCTTATTATGTATTTCATATTTGTGGGACATCTCTAAGAAGCTTAAAGTATTCATGAATATTGTAGGATTACGATGACAACGTTACAAAAATTCCCACAGCCTGTATCACTATAGAAGATGCTGAAATGATGCAACGCATGCAGGAAAGAGGTAAAACAATAGATATTTGATGTGGAATTCCATGTATATGCTTGTACATACAAGTTAAATGTTCATTTTGGCATAAAGTTATTAGACTTTACATTTTTTTTAAAGTTTAGTTTTGTTTTGAAATACTTTTGACTGTAAATTGAAATGGTGCATCTCAATATAAACAATGGCATGTTTACTATAATAATTTGCTCATAAAGTTATTATTCATTTGAAAAGAAAGAATTGATAATTCAAGTTGGTTCATGGATATGAATCAAAATTATGGTTACTGGTAATTAAAATTAATCCTAGAGTATCTTTTATTGTTTTTGTTTGATCTAATTTTGCTGCATGGAATCAAGTTTCAAAATCATCTTCTTCTCTTTGAAGGAGTCAAAATACGAGTGACACTGAAAATGGAAGCCAAGAATCTTCCTCCTGTTATGTCAAGGAACACTGTGGCAGAAATCAAGGGATCCAAATACCCAGAACAGGTACTCGTTCTTGAAAAGAGCAGATAATGCTTTTATGTTTAGTGGTTGTTCTAATTATGTTATTAAACAAAGGATCGCATGACCTTTAAACATATTAGGGTACTGCATGGGAGTGTAATACAATGTACACGCATTTGTCTGCATTTGTAATTACTGTATACAGGGTTATTTTTGGGCTGTGTAATTTTCGCCCTTCTACACTTGCAAACAGTTTCGCCCCATCTTTATTTCACCCAGACACAGTTGTAGAGAGATAATTTGAAACAAATGAATTTGCTCAGTCTTAAATTTGCCCCTTGACTATGATGGCAACAGAGACGAAAATAAAAGGGGGTAAATATTTTCATGTATACAGTACCGGGTATGTAAAAATGTTTGTGTCACTTCATGTCTATTACTGGATTTATGACTAAAAACAGAATATTTTTGCTTTCTTCAATCAGTTTAGATCATGTGAGCTAGATTTTGATTGAAAGAACAGAGGTCTGTGTGTTCACCAGGAAAATTCTTAAAGTTAGCTCCTATCTTTACTAATGAAGCAAATGCTCATGAAGGCCTTCTTTTCTGAACAGGCATTTGTTCTTGTCCTTTATGAATTTGATAAAAATAAACATGTCAAGAATTTAAACAAATTTAAATTACTTAAAGGAGAATCTTATTGGAGACCGGTATGTTAATTAAACTAGGATGTACCAATCAAAGCATTCAATTGATGTTTAAGGTGGTACTGGTGAGTGGACACCTTGACAGCTGGGATGTAGGTCAAGGTGCTATGGATGATGGAGGGGGAGCATTTATTTCTTGGCAGGTAACAAATTATTTAATTTATGTGTTCTTCTTCCTCAAAATTTTACTCTAGTTGAAAAACAGTCTAATTAAAATTAGATCTTTGATCCGCTCCTAATAGATCGCTACACTACTTTGTGTAGCGATCTATTAGGAGCGGATCAGGGATCTAATTTTTTTAATTAGATTGGTTGGAAAAAAAACCTAAAATTACTGTCATTACACATTTTTGTGTGTATTTGATATTGCAGGCCTTATCCATTATAAGACAGCTGGGACTGCAACCAAAGAGAACCATTAGAATGGTCCTATGGACAGCTGAGGTATTATGATGGATAAGCTTCAAGTTATCCAAAATATAATATTTAATTAATTATTTTTTAAATGAAATTTAAGTTATTCATAAAATGATGAAGTATTTATTTAAGGAATAAGGAATTGTTCTATGAGTACTATGAGGTGATAATTTTGGATTGGGCGTGATCAAATCCAGTGAAGCCCAAAGGGCTTTACGATATAGATTTGATCACATCCCGGCCGAAATAATCACCTCATAATTTAAAATATAAATTAGAAAACCCCACTGGCGCCCCATTTATGCATCATTTGATATTGGACTGTATAGTACAAAATTGTATAGTACAAAATCGATACAAGTGTTATCACAGGCAAAGACACTAAAAAAAGGAAAAGATATGTTTATATCATGGTTTTATGCTTTGTATGCTTACATTGACATACCGGTAATTTTGATGGCATTTTAGGAAGAAGGAGGCTTTGGTTCTCAACAATATTATGAAAAGCACAAGGTAAAATAGAATATGTTCCTGAGTTTCTCTCTATATAATACATGTACATGTATTCATGAGTACAATGTATATGTGAGCTTGAAAATATTAGTATCATTATTCATTAATGAAATGTTGAATTAAATGTCTTTTAAAACTCATGCATTCATTTGTTGAACCAAAATTAAAGTAATGGTTATTGATTACAAATTACAGCATACACAATACTATAGAGACATAAGTATCCAACATATGTACCGTTACATGTATTTGGTGAATATAAAATGTTTAATTTTTTCAGAAAAATATTGATAATTTTGACCTTGTAATGGAGTCTGATGATGGTACATTCATGCCCCTTGGTTTCCAATTTGCAGGTTTGTTTAAAGAAATCAAATTCCAAAATCAGCATTATTTCAGTTACCGCTACTGATTTAGAGCAGAAGTTTTTAAAAATATATCTTGTCATTTGTTACACTGATTGTCAATGATTAATTAAAATTAGATTGGCACCTGATTTGATCGCATTTTCTTGTACAATGCGTGATGCAAAACAAGCACCAAGTAATTTTTATGTTGTTTGAACCAACAGCACTGACATAATGTATTAAAACACCTGTTCAAAATGTGTACAGTAAAACTCAGTTATAGTGAGGTCCTAGGGACCAGTGGATTTACTTTGTTATATCCGTAATTTGTTATATCCGTATGACAAACTGGTAATAATAACTATAGCGAATTCACTATATACAAGACTGCAATTTTTGCTAATTGAGGTTTAGAATGAAAATACAATTTTTTGATACCTTTAATAATTGGATTGTTAATTGAAAAAATTATGTGAAAATGAATTCATCCAAACTATTATGTGAAATAGGGTAGTACTTTAAATTTTTTTAACTGAAAAGAAATTCACTATAGAAGTGTTAAATTTCGTTATTATTCACTTCTAGATCTACGAGACTCAAAATCTGTTCTTCGCTATATTCTGTGTTCGTACTAAACAAGTTTTACTGTAATACAATTACAGATCTAGACTGTCATAGACTTAAAAGCTATGCTTTATATCTGCTTTTTCTGTTCAACAGCGTATTGCCAATCTTGAGATTTCAAAAATTTAATGTAGTTTTCCTTTGTACAGGCAATTCTGCTGCAAGAACCATCATGCAAAAGGTTCTAGAACCCATTCAGAAGGTGCAATCCATTCCCCTGCTTTCAGGAGGGCAAGGGGAGGACATTGATGAATGGATCAGTGCTGGGGTTCCAGGGGGTAGCATTGCAACAGACCAAAACAAGTACTTCAAGTTTCACCATACCAATGGTAATTATTCATACCACTTTAAACAATGCTGTAAACTAACTTTTATTCTTCATTGCAAATATTTTTCACCACGACCAGTCCATGCTATACGGGTGTAAATAGCATTACATGTACTGGTGGGGATATTAAAGGCTTGATTGTGGAAATTTGTTGCTGTGAACCAATTTATCATAGGTTATGGCACGGTTAAAGTCACTTAAATGAGCTAAATATAGCTTCTGATCACAGTTTCACTCATTTTTTGTGAATTTAGCATATCATGACTGGTTAGCTAAACATTTAAACAATAAAATGCTTTCTTTGGTGATTCATTCGGGATATGAAGGTAGCGACATTGCAGGAAAAAACATAACCCGCTTTAATGTACATAAGTATGTTAGCTAAAAGAAACAGCCAAATCGTCTCCTATGGGAATTTGAGTCTGACATCATCATGATTATTTTGTGCAGTTATTTGTGTGATTTTTCTTAGGTTCGCTGTAGACTACCTGTAATTGATAAACAGGTCGTGTAGATTTCAGTCAGGTTTTTTCTATAGAGCTATGAATTAACTATAAGTTTCTGTAAGAAATAGAGAAAATAATACATACATGTAGTAGATGTAAATATAAAGCTATATCTGGTCTTTTTGTTAATGAACACGTTGTTGTTGCTTTTACAGCTGACACAATGACCGTACAGGACCCAACAGAAATGAACATCTGCACTGCTCTATGGACAGTTGTAGCTTATACTGTAGCAGATATGGAAGACATGTTGCCTCGGTGATAAAAAAATTTAGATATTTTATAAACTGAACTTTCCCACCTGCATATTTTGGACACTGTATATTTAAGATTTATTGTTAAAATTACTGTTTACATTAGTATACAAGTTTTTAAACTGTTTGGTTCTTATCTCATATTGATATCAAAAATACCTGGTAACTACAACCAATTCCCCTTTAGGCAATATATCCTTGTGTGCCCATATTTCGACAGTCTTAATCTATAGGTCCTCTTTTTAGATAAAATGAGCAATAATTTTGAAAGCTAAGACATTTATCATGAATATCAATCATAGCTTGCTGTGTTAACATAATTTGATTAACCTTTTTACATTTTGTTATTTCAATATACAAAGTATAAATTCATCAACAAAATTACGGGGGCCGCAATTACTGGGTCCTAAATTCGGCGATTGCTCTACATTGTCTTGTCAGTTAAATTTATCCTCACAACATTACTTGTTTTTCATTAATGAATCTTCGGTCCTTGCAGACGATACACCATGTGTTTCGTCATAGTGTTTATTTTTTTATGTTACCATGATTCAAATTCAGGGTAATGGTGGATTAACAAAATTTGCTGTTCTTTGTGAGGAAAAATTCATAGATTAATTTCTTACTTGTTTGAAGTGCATTTTGATAAATACTAGGCCAGTTGATTGCTAGTCTATCATAGCATCATATGCATACAAAATTTCTCTTATTCCTGCGAAAACGAGCGAGATGTAAACAAAAGATAATCACCGTCGAAATTTGGACCCTGTTGATTTTAGGACCTTCGACCATACTATTGATATTCTAACGTACTTAAACACATCATATTGATGTCAAAATAGATACAACTTATTCCCCTTTAAATGAATTATACCATAGATATTTGTAGGTCAACACATGCCAGTAGTTTATTTGTACAGATACTGTAATTTCTTTTATTGATAAATGGCTGTGCATAGAGCCAGTGTGAGCATATGTAAAAACTTATCTATAATTTATTTACTCTCAATCTGATGGAACTAAGAATTGGGACATAGCATCACCCAGTCCTCTCTTCACTTTGGAAACAACATGTCTAGACCATAGGCGAGATTAGGAGTCTGTGAGTTGGGTGACCAAGTTCCTTACACAGCGTCACAAAATAATTTTTATGTACAATATGTATTTTTTATTTCAAATGCCATTAGTACTTTATACTGGTAATTGTCATCAGTACTTGAAACTTAATATAAATGATCACTTTACCATAATATCCATTTACATGTTAATTAAGTAACCTTTCTTAGAATGCCTCTCCCAGTGAATTGATTACATTATCATAAGAATTTATTTGTAATACATGTTTTTGCAAAGATCTGTGATACGCATTTCAAAAATAAAATCACATGAAAAATCATAATGCTTTTAATTTTTTATTCAAAGGATAAATGAATACCTCATTAGTTAAACAAAAGATTTTACTTGGAACATACTGGTAGTAATCATTTCAAACGACCTGTTGCTGTCCTTTATTATCAAAAGTTATGTGTTAGAATAGCTCTATCCCAATGAAAATATCTGATTTGAATATTCTCATGAAACTTCATACAATGATGTAAAATCATGATATCAAGTTCGTCAAGTCATAAATTTTTGATAATCTTTGTAATTTATTCATTTCTTTAAAAATTTTGTTGATTTTGCCTAGTCTATGTGTGGTATTATGTATTTTTTGCCCCCAAAATCAAAGTAAGATAGTTAAAATCAAATTGAAAATAAGGGTGTAAAAGGCTATCAGCACAATGATGTCATTATGTAGAAATGATGTCATGAAGATTGCCTTATTTTTATAAAGAAGGTACAGTTTATTTCAATATTTGCCCTAAAATTCAAAAGTTGTTTAAATCTCATGAAAATGCACATATACCATCTTGAATATTTGTGTATAAAAAGTAACAAGTTACACGCTTTTATCCTGTTTCAAAAAATAATTATGACTGCAACATTTTGGCATATTTCTAAGATTTAGTCAAAAATGATGAAAAGTAGCACATTTTTTTGTTGTTTTTTGAAGAGGAAAATGTGTCCGCAGCCGTCGCCCACAACGAAATTAATATATTTTATATGATATTACATGATAAAGTTATAATGTGAGTTTCATCTTGGGCGACAGCTGTGGACATTGTTTTCTATTGAAAAAAACACTGAAGAATTGGTATCTTCTGCTCAGTTTTATGAAAAGTACGGGAAAATGTACTGTTTATGATGTCACAATTACCCTTTTGAAAGTCTAATAGGGTAACTATTTATAGATTGTTTGTTTATGGGTATTTTTTTGTAAATGGATGTCGCATTTCCATTTTTTTTTAATATATTTATAAATCACTCTAAAACAGGGCAAAATATGACTGAAACCGTACCTAGTTCTTGATGTTTTGTAGCAAAATATTTGTCTTTTCCAATGGTTTTTCGACTGGGAAACATCGAGCACAGGCTTGCTCAAGTACCATTTTTTAATATAATGTGTAAAACTATCTGAAGAAAAACATACGTTAAAATTGTACTTGAGCAGACCTGCGCTCTATACTTACGAATGCAAAATATAAAGCAAAAATGAGAGTATTTTCATTTGTTTGCAAATTTGCGGGAAATAGGTCAATTAAGTGATGTCATAGATAAAAAGCGAATGAGGAATGATGAATAAAATCAAGATTAAAGTGATAGGCATCCTACGTACAAAAATTTATGAAGATTTGATATTTATACGATACGATTTAAAAATTGGCTGAAATTGGGGGCAGATATTTGACCATACCGCACATAGTCCTTTGTCCGCTGACAAGGAGGATGAAAAGGGCAGAAATAAGATGGGGGCAAATATTTTCCTATATACAGTTCTACTTTTTACAATCCACCCTGCTGTTTGAGAAGTGAAGCAGATCTTAAACCCTAGCAAAGATGAAATTCTAGACCATCAATCAGTGATACATCGATATTGTTCTTTGGCTGCTTCTGTATTGGTTTGTTGGACATTTCCAATATAAAATCACTCAGATAATCAGGATGTTTTGCTAATTTTTATTTCAAAGGTAAATTCAATACCACAATAGGTTACAGGAATAAAAAATAGCAAAACCAGATCAGTCAATTATTACCTGGACCAGTTTAAACAACTGATTCAGAAGAAGAACTTTGCTATGAATTCTCTATTTTTTAATGATCAAACTGCAAGTTTTATCATTTTTATAAAAATGCACTATTACAGATTATTTTGCCAGATATGGTAACAGAAATTTTTAAAACTCCATCCACTGGTTAAAAATATCCGGTTCTTAAAGTGGGAATTTTTTTTCATAAATGGGCTGCAGCATGTACAAAATCAAGAGAGAAATAAAAAAGATTTGAATAAATAAATCACATTCTAAGTCAGTATATTCAATAACAATACAGACATTAAATTCACTCTGCCTTAAGGTTTCTATACTGTCCTATGTAACTATCATACAGCAGTGGCTCCTTGAATGTCCCGGTCATACTACTCATAGTAAGAGGTAAAATTTTGTTGTTCAGCTTCTTCAACTGAAACATCACATATTTTTCTCCTCCTCTAGAATTTAATCCACTTATATTTTGGATGGGGACCTCATATGTGTTCGGCAGAAAGAAGGGGGAAAATGTCTGTACTCGAACTGTCTTGCCTCCTCTTAATAGCCATAGGCTTCGCACACAACGATGGCAAATCCAGAAGGAAACTATTGGAACTGTAATTGCTAAAATGACAAAAGACAGAAACTTGTTTTATAAATTTAAGTGTTATGCACTTACTTGCGGCAAATGTTAATATTTATGTATTGCAAACGATCATGCCATTTTTTGAAACCTTTTGTTTGACATTTTAATCTCCTGATTTTATAAAACAGAAGTTATCAATAATCATGGATCAACATATTTAAGTGAACATAAAATTGGTTGATTGAATTGAAGGTGTCAATCTTATCGACATACAACAATTGTTTCTCTCTTTAGAGAAGAGGACAGGCTTATGCTCTAAATTAAGGCTCTGTATGTCCACTTCTCTAATATGTGTTGCATCTTCACTAGCCAAGGGATCACAACATCCCTTCTCCTCTGAACTCTGAAGACATGAGAGGCAAGTCAAAAATTCATGGCTAGCAAAGATGGGATGTGTTTTAATATGCTATGATTTTTTGATGTGCAGAAAAAGAGTTCTCTTTGTTACACCTTTGTACTTTTAAAGTATTTTTAAATTGTGGACATTTTCTTAATTTGTCATTGACGAACAAGTCTTACCTAGCAAATAGGATAGTGTCATGAATCCAGTAAACCCCTTATTCTCCCAATACACAGATTCCCTCCAGCTAGTCGTTTTTGGCTTCCCTCTTTTCAATTCATTTAACCTTAGTCTGATAAAGTATCCGAGGTTGCAAAAGAAAATGTAACACATCACTCCAAATCCTTTTAACATGAAATGATACCGAGTCCTTCCCTCATCTGTGAACACTTCTGTGTCCATTTCAACTTTAGAATCATCATCAAAAGGGTGGTCGATTTCCCAGTCAAACTTTTCTTCGGAATACCTTCCCCTCCTGCTTTTATAGCCTACACACCACATGCAACAATAGGTAGGGCTGTCAGATTTGAGGAAATTCGGGAAAAGCATTGAGTTTGTCTTGTAAACCGCTGATACAAGTGATGCATTATTTTTCAGAAGTGAAAGCCGGGCTGATGAATTGAAAAGTCTTGTTATTCCCTGCATGTTTCTGTTAAAAGGACAGACCACTGTGAAGATGAAAGTAGAAAATTGTTGATCTGCAGTTGGTCACATGTACATAAACCATGTAAATGCAAGAACGGGTTCAATTTTTTTTTATACATACAAATATTGATGGGTTCAAGAGATTGTTCATTTGAGTTTGATATTAGAAACGTTTTTTGTTGTTAATTTGAAGTAAAGCAAAGAAACTGTTACATCATTTCACTCACCACACGGCGACCTCTTCCTAAGCCATGTGTTAGAGTTATCCTTCTTGACAGTAACCCCCCCCCCCCCCCAACACACAGAATTTGCTTACGTTATCATGGTTATTATATAGACTATTTATAGATCGATAACTAATCATAATAATCAACAATATCTTTCATTTGATATCCTTTGTACTTCTTAAATTTAACAATAAATTAATAATAATGAGATATACATATATATATAAGAAATAAACAACGTTATTTAGTGAACATGGCGTTATGAATAGCAATTGCTCTGTTGGCATATTCCATGAGTTATGAATAGCAATTGCTCTGTTGGCATATTCCATGATGCGCTAGCGCGCATCATGGAAAATATGCCAGCAGAGCAGTTGCTATTCATAACGCCTTGTTCAATAAATAATCGTTGTTTATTACTTATATT
The DNA here is from genome assembly GCF_025612915.1 of Magallana angulata. Lineage (NCBI taxonomy): Eukaryota > Metazoa > Mollusca > Bivalvia > Ostreida > Ostreidae > Magallana > Magallana angulata. The sequence goes on along the minus strand of NC_069113.1, from coordinate 39,928,419 downwards.
TGCATTTTACCACTCGCAAATACCCTGTATAAGCCTAGACCTTGACATTTAGCTATTACATCAAAAGTAAACATTCAGACTGTAATGTATCTTTTTAATTCACATAGATTTGTTAACAGAATCAATGATATGTTATAACAGTAATTTCTTTAAAATGTTATCAAAAACATGTTTTAATATTACATGTAAATACTATGGTGTTCCAATGGGGCCACTTCGACCTTCGCACTTTCGCCTTTAGGTCGAGGTACGAGAGTGCGAAGTTGCGACGGCGAAAGTGCGAGAGTGCGACGGCGAAGGAGCGAAAGTGCGAAGATGCGACGGCGAAGCGCGAAGTTGCGACGGCGAGAGTGCGAAGTTGCGACGGCGAAGAAGCGCTACTAATATCGCACTCTCGCCTTCGCAACTTCGCATTCTCGCCTTCGCATCTTCGCACTTTCGCCTTCGCCTTTTTATAATTATGGAGCTCTCTATCGTTTAAAGACAATTTTAGCTGTATAAAAGGACATCTGAGGCAGACGATGGACTTTTTAGAATTTATTTTCAACAGCCTGCGCAGATCCATAACTTTTTCTAGGGGTGGGGTGGATAAATAATTATATTTGTCGGGGGTTGGGGAGGGTTCCGAGACATATTTTGGAGATTTTATTATATATAATTAATAAAATTAAATTTTCCGGGGGGATAAGATCCGGACCTTCTCTCTCCCTTTACTGCATGTGTGAAGTTATTAGTATTGAATTTTCCGGGGGGGACCCCCTCTCCACCTCTAGATCCATACACCAGCAAGGAGTGTCGCATAATGAAATTAGAATGTTACTGTGTTTGATCTACGGTAAACAGACAGCTGGTAAGTGACAGGAGTCTGGAAGTGCATATGTATACATTATGGCGGACCTTACATTTTATATGGAGTATATAACGATTAGGCATAGCCAGCACTGGTAAACATAAATGTCACATATACACATTAAAATATTTATAAACATTCATAGTAAGCACAATGGCTTAGCGCTTGCGTACCAATGATATCATGGATTAATCGGAAAACCTTTGCGAGTACGGTGCCTGCATCAAATTCTATGTAATAGACCGAGACTTTCAGAATGCTATCAAAAAAGGCGAAGGCGAAAGTGCGAAAGTGCGAAGGCGAGAGTGCGAAGTTGCGAAGGCGAGGGAGCGATAGTAGTATCGCTCCTTCGCCTTCGCACCTTCGCGCTTTCGCCTTCGCATCTTCGCGCTTCGCCGTCGCATCTTCGCACTTTCGCTCCTTCGCCGTCGCACTCTCGCACTTTCGCCTTCGCAACTTCGCACTCTCGCATCTTCGACCTAAAGGCGAAAGTGCGAAGGTCGAAGTGGCCCCATCGGAACACCATAAAATACGTCAATTTTAACGGAGTTGGATAAAAACACATGATGTATCGTATAGTGGTTTAAATCTATAACGTCATGGAAAAGTATATTTAAGAAATGAACTCAATGTCTACACAAGTTATACTCGTATAACCTTGGTTGGGGCAATTTACGCTTTATAGTCTGCGAAGCAGATTATAAAAAGGCGTAAATTGCTCCAACCCAGGTTATACGAGTATAACTTGGGTAGATATTGAGTTCATTCCTTATAATTTAATTTTCTGTAATTTGCTGTACAAATTGAGTCCGTTTTACTTTTAAAAATGATATTAATCTGTTCAAAATTCAAACGTAACGTCAAGCGGATTAGTACGTTTTTGACGTTGGTGCATTGTGACGTGTCTTAAATTGTGACATGCGGATTATAAAGCGTAAATTGCCCCAACCCAGGTTATACGAGTATAACTTGGGTAGACATTGAGTTCATTTCTTAATAATTAACTTAATTTTTCTATCCAATCAAATGCCGCGTTACAACCAGAATTAAATTATATAACGTTACACCTTTATGACGTCATAGTATACTGACAGAGCAATAGCCTGGTTCCGGCCTACCCATAATGCTACTGTGCGGAGCATTATGGGTAGGCCGGTGTAACGAAGAATTTTGACCCGGGTTAAAAATTGACCCGGGGGTCATTTTTCCACGTTGAATATTGAGACCAAAGGTGTTGAATAAAGACCCTAATCCGTTGAAAATTGACCCGCATCGTGGAATTTTGATCATGAAACCGGTTCAAAATTCAACAGCAAAGAAGCACAAATTAACGAATCAATATCATAACTTGAGTTTATTTAATTAAAAATTATCAGTTTTTATATATTTATTCTTTAGATTTACATGTTTCAACGGGTGGGGGGGGGGGGAATTAAAATGAGACTTGAATAATTATTTTTTGAATTTACATAGTATCCCTTTAAATATGTACATGTAATAACTATTTTATTCATAATAAACTTATCGCGTATAATTGATGTTTTGTGTGATATCTATATATTTTTAAAGAAATATATGTTATGCAATACGTCATATTATTTAATTTTGGTTTTACGTTCACCCAGTAAATTGAAACTTTGTTCATTGTAAATTTTCTGAGTGGGTGTAAATAAAAAAAATTACAGTATGTCATATTGAGATTTTTGTGTTTGCACCCACTCAGTTTGTTAAAACTGTGACTATCTGAATTTTGTATTCACACCCATCCAGCAAATAACAGTTTACAAAATGATGATATGCTAACATGATTGTACTCTTTCATGAACAATGCTGTAGTAACTATATCTTGAAGCCGATTTTTTGGTGTTTTATTTGTTCCGTTAGAATAACTTCTGATGTAACTAAATATCATCAAATCGTTAATTTTTCTAGGCATTAACAATTCTGCTTCATGGAATCTGTAGCAAGTTAGCAACCTAATTTTTGTACAGGATGACAATAGAATTTTGCTTTAAAGTTTCTAAATTGCTTTGATCACAAAAATTTATCATAAATTTACTAACAGTAATTTTTTTCGTCATAAATTGGTAAATTGCATTTTTTGAATAGAAATAAGTAGTAGAAGATAATACAGCAGCGTTGGAGTAGATGATTGACCTTCCTATCACAGCCACCTACATTATTAATTTAGTTTAAACGTGTTAAATGTGTATATAATGTGTATATAAGACATGAGGTACTTGAATATTAAATAATTATCTGAATATTTATCATATATGATTGTATGACATATTGTTGGTAGACATGTTCACTCACACCTATATTAACAAACATATCACCTTCATTTATACCTGCAGAGATACAAACATAAGAATGAGATTTTCATGATCCAGCCCATTTGAAAAGAAGAGTAAATAAAAGGGAACTGTATATTAAGTAAATATACAGGTATAATACTCAAATAGGTTTAAACAGTGTACCTTAAGAGAATCAAAAACGCTTTGGAGATCTAATATAAATATAAACATGGGAAACAATTTTACAATTTTATCTATATGAAAAATCAGAACTACCATAAAGTATATAGTTCATATAAAATGGTACACTAATGTCAATAAGTTGTTTAAAAAGTTCGTCTCTTTGTTGAGTGTATCTTGGATATCCAGGGGAAAAATCACATTTCCTTCAGATTCAGACCCACAGTATAAACATCGACTCACATCAGATAAAAAAAATCCTTAAAATAAGTAAGCTTTACTAGCTTTATTCCGTAATTGACGTAAAATAATATTTCCTATTGTCTTAACTGAAAGGCTTGTAAGCTCTAGGTATATTTTGTTTTTTTAATTTTTGACTTAAAAGAAAGATAAAGTTAATGAAATTTTCTTTTCTGCATGAAGATTATTCCATAATTTACATGTAGACGAAGCAAAGCTATTGTAATAAGTATATAGTGGTAGATAGTAAAAAAACTAATTTGATCTATGATTATATGCATGTTCAGTAAGAAAATATGACTGAATTCAATCTAACATATCTTGTGGTGCTAAACCATTTATATTCGTGTAGAATATAATTAGTTTATGGTTATCCCTTCGAGATTGCAAGGTTTCCAAATTAAGCTCACTATATAAAATTATTTTAGAAGAATTAACTCTGATCCCTGTCACTGTCCTGGTTGCTTCAATTTGTACATGTTTAAGCAATTCGGATTTTTCCTTGATACAGCTGCTCCAAACAACATAACTATCAGTTGTATACTTTTTGCATACCTTTTCATGTATATACCATTAATATAATTAGATCAACCATCCTCCGACTGTATATTTAGATGCAAACCTACTTTTTTTTAGATTGATAACATTTTTGCTTTAGAGGGTATATGTTGTTAATTTTGAGAGAATATATTACGTCAGTTGCCTGTGTTTCTAATTTACAGGTAAATAATAGAATTGAAAACTCAAAATAATAGAAATAAATTGCATTTTTAAGAAGAACTATGACTGTATATGCAGAAAATTGGATGGTGCTTCAATAAAGTTAATCAGACAAGTTTATGAAAAATTATTTTTAAGTCGTAAAAAATTAAAAACATGTGTAAATATGTATATGCTGTATATATACGTATAAAAAAAACCCAGTATATATGAAAAAGGATAAAAATATGACAACCATTCATTTATTATTTTGTCAGGGAAATATTCTGACTTCTTCAAATTAAGCATAGGTATCTGACATTATATCCTTTTGTCTTGATATAAATATATATACCCTTTACCCAATAAAGCAGTATAGAGGTTATATATTTTCAATTATTAGAAAAATATACAACGTCAGGTGCCTGTCGAATAGAGCTCTGTTGAATTGCCTTAAAAGTGACGATAACGGGCAATATGTTTGTTAGATATATTTATCAGAGATTGTGACAAGTTTAAACTTAAAATTCTGTCACATGAGGGAATGAAAACCATGTCATCTATGTCAAAAAGTATTCTAGCCCTACTCGCCTGCTCCATTCCGAAGCAAACAGTCTTCTTCTTAGCTTTATTTACATAGTATTGTGATAATAAATGGATATCATATTTTCAATCTAAAAACTAAATGATTAATTGGACATATCAGCCTAAAAGAAATTAGCCACGTCCGCATATGTATCGGACTGTATGTACATTTTAAAACTGAAACTTTCAAATATGTGCATGATTGTACATTTAAACCGTGTAGAGTAAGTTCAAGTTAAGATCAAAACTCTGAGGTTTGGGTCAATTCTCATCAGGATCAATTTTCAACGGGTCGAGGTCATCAGAGTTTAGAAAAATCTTTCTCATACCGTTGAAAAATGACCCCGGGTGTAAATTTCACGATTTTGGTCTCAATTTTCAACGTTGAAAAATGACCCCCCGGGTCAATTTTCAACCCGGGTCAATATTCTTCGTTACACCGGAACCAGGCTAACAGAGCAATTGCGATTATAGAGAAATAATTGCAGCTCCTCCGTATGGGCTTACAGTGAGAAAGAACAATGGAAATGCAAATATATGTTATTAAACCAGAAACAGCAATTATATATGCCAAAAACTGCACATAATATAGTATATCTGTCAATATATCAGGGAAATTATTAATTGTGACAGGACTGGGGATCAAAACCCCAATTTTTTTTTAATTGGGTTACGTTTTCATGTACAAGTCAAACAATAACTACATTTTCTGCAAACTGGGCTTATAGCAACAGCAAGTATAGTCAAATGACTTGAAGTGAGCATGGAGATAGTGGGGGTGGGGGGTGGGGGGTGGGGGGGGGGGTGAGGTTGCAAAGTTATACATAACTAAACCATAAGCAAACCCGTTTTTTTTTTGTTTTTTTTTTGCTTGTCAATATTTTTATCAGTCTAGCCCCCCCCCCCCCCCAAAAAAAATTCCATCTGCTTCCGACGCCACTGTATATTTGATATAGAATGAATGTATATTTCAGTAACTGGCCGGGACTCAAACCACAGGTGTTCTACCATCTTAGCTATCAGGTACAAGCAATAATTATGCATGTTGATCAACCTTCGAGTTCATAATTCATTCTTTAATTCTTTAAGCTTTGCAGCTCATCAGATTTTACAAATTAAACATAAAAAAGTATAGAAGTGGTGATTTTACAGGAGACCCTATTACATTGTACATACATAAATATGAAAATTGACATAAGTAAAGGCGAAAAGAATTTTAAAAAAAATCTAACGTTAATTACATATATCGTTTCTTAATTTCATACTTTAATAAATGTATTTGCCGAGGTTACACATATCTTTGAAATTTTCGTTATTAAACAATTGCAACCGCTTGAACATCGATGGTTTCTCATAAAAATACTTTTTAATGTATTTTTGACGGTATTCAATATATACTGGACACACTAAAATAAAATGGAATTCATCTTCAACATAATTTTTACATGATAAGCAGTTCCTTTGGGCTCTGTGTGTATTATTGTACCTTCCAGTTTCGATAGCTAAATGATGAGAGGACAATCTTAATTTTGATATACACTGTTGAAATTTTACAGGGATTAACTTTCTAAGGTAATATTGAAGATAAAATCCATCTACTAATATTTATAAAAATGACATTTCTGCGAATTTTCTATTTTACCAAAAATATCTTGTTTAGGCAGGTCTGCGATTCGTTGATTTATGACTTTTAGAGTAAGTGAATCAATTGTTTGTTTATTCCAAACTTCATTGATCCCAATTTCATTTAAAATGTTCTTTACATCAGAAGCCCAATTTTTATGTCCATGTAATTCGCAGTTAATGTACATTTCTTCGTAACACCTTTGTATAATACAATTATTACTACATAACACATGCTTCCAAAATTTTAAAATTGAACAAAACCTTTTTGTAATAAGAGGTATTCTACCTAACTCTGCATACACAGCAGCATTAAATGAAGACCTTTTCACACCCAGGGTTTGCTTACAAAAATCAAGGTGCAGTTTTTCAACATTGTTACCTTTATGAGAGCCCCAAATTTCTGAAGCATAATTAATAATGCCACCAACATAACAATCAAAAAGCGATAATAATGTTTCATGATTTAGTGACATATATACCTCTAATATTTTTCCTAAGCGCAAACATTGCCTTTCTACCCTGGTCAGATAATTGCTTTTCAGCTTTTGTAAATTTAGAATTGTACTGGAATATTATTCCCAAATAAGTAAATTGTTCCACGATTTCTAATACGTCATTACCAATAAACCATTTTTCTTACATTTGATTTTGCGCTTATTTCTAAAAACTACAATTTTTGATTTTTCAACATACACAAGTTCCAAGTTTTGCAATAGTGTGACAGTTCATTTAAAAGTAGAAGTAGACCTTCAACAAATAATATCACTATTGCATGCACAAAAAGTACTGTAGCATAAATAAAATTTATCATTAAGCAAAGCAAAAATTTTTTAAAGTGTAAATTATACCATCATCGTCATTCTCGCAAGCTAATGGAGAAAATTCATCCCCCTTTTCTTTCAAGAGAAGAAACTTCTCCTCTCTTTGAAAAGAGAAGAGCAAATTTCACCCAAGGTTTGCAGAGATTCTTCACCATAAAAGAACTAAGAATGAAAAAAATTTCCACTGATGATAATGAAAAACCAACTATTGTGTGTTATAGACCTTACATGGTAGTATTCTTCACTTCATTTTAAAAAAAAGGAGGTCAATGACCTACTTTTTGAGTTAATGGCCATTGAATATTTTTTGAAAATTTAAGAAAAATCCATAAAAATTTTACCCTATGATTGAGATTTTCTTAATTGTGAAAATAATACAAATTGCTTAACTCTTTAACAAATGAAATACAGTTTATAAATGGTAGTGACATTAAATGGATACAAAGCATTAAGTTTTCATTCACAATTTTTATAGATATTCTAGTCCGAATTTCCACTATAAGTTTTCAAATTACTACCCATTTTTTATTCAATATAACAAAAAACTGAATGATGATAATGCTAAAACATTTAGAGTACTAAACTAAGTATATAGACCTTTCTCTGCTGGCATAAAATTTATATGAGGTCAATGATCAAAATTTTGAGATATGGTGTCTTTTATCATTTTTATATAAGCATTTTTCAATATTTTTGTAGTGTGTGCCATACGATTATCTAAACGAAAAAGCAAGATAAAACCAACAGAAAATATGCAAAATTATGTTGACTAACAAATAAAATTGAACTTTAAATATTAGAGTACTACCAAAAATATTTCAGTGGAAAACAAAATCTGAATTTAGTCCGAATTTCCTGTGTTTTGATAAAAGTCAAAATTTAGAGCCTAATTCCATAATTTAGTAAATATATCGATTGTTATGTCAATACTAATTCATTTCATAAATACTTTTTGGATTTAAAACAAATTTTACTCCTGAAATTGAACTTTTTAACAATCCGGATTTGAGAACTCAAACCTTGAGTAAACAACGTCCTTAATGTCATAGTTATCAATAAATCATTGTTTATAATTTTAATTTTATTCAGTCCAGGCATTTAAAAAAAACCAGAATTGACACATATACATGTATTTAACAAAAATTAATATATATGTATCACACATAATACCAGTACACTGTTGTACTGTCTTTTCAATTATTTTGAAGAAACTTATACATTACAAATGTACAAACAAAGAATTGGTCCATGGTAGCACATGTAAATGTATTTTGTCTTTATTACATGTACATAAGAACAGGTGGCAAGTTTTTCTCCTATGATTTCATTCAACATCATCTTCAGCTAAAGTGAGGGTTGGCCCTTTTGAGGCACCTGGTGCAGCCGATGCAGCTGATGGCATTGCCATTGAAGAGGCAAACATGGATGCATATCGCTGAAAGAAAAATAAAATTGGTGTCAGTTTTGCTTCTTTTTACGTTTCATTGCTAGAACATATTTGAATATTTCTGCTTATGTGAATTCTTTTTGAAACTGTACCAGCCATTTGAATTTTGTAATATGAAAGCTAAATCAAAAGTGGGGGATATATCCCATTTTATTATACGAGCAAAAGATGTATTTCATACCAGCATTTATACAATATCTCGGGGGAGGGGGATTGTGTGCCACAAAATTTGCCAAAATAGGGAAAATATGTAACTTGCGATTAAAAAAGTTTCTACTAGTAAACAATTACAAAAAAAAAAACCTAAATCACATTACCTTGTTAACTTCTGGGAGTTTCTGAACTAGAAGCTGGAAAACTTGAGGAGGTAATGTCTGTTCAAGCACCTGCAGGAGTTGCTGAGGTTGTCCACACAATGGCACAGCATTGCTCAGGTGTTCTACAGCATTCTCCACATCACCTGGAATATAATATGTACAGTGTTCAATTATTACATGTCTGTACAGTTTATTTCATCTACATTCCATCATTCGAGAGGCACTCCATTGGAAACCACAGGAAAAATGACCAAGGAAAGAGCCAAAGAATAGCCAGCAGAGAAGTGTTCTCCAAGCGGTGGAGAATAGAGGGTGCAATTGGTATCAACTGGAAAAGCTAGCTCAGGACAGAATGAGGTAGAGAGGTGTTGTCTATGAGTTGTCTAGGTGTTGCCTATGCTCCGCTCTGGAGTTCAATTTAAGCAAGCAAATTTGCAACACCAAATTGAAATAGATTAACCACTTTTCCTACATTTTTTGTAGTGTGAGAAAATGTCTGAATACCTCCACTCTCCCTCTAAAAAATTATAACTTTTTAATAGCCCTGTTGACTTGTGTTCAAAAGGTGTGAAAGAAATTCAGAGTTATTATAAGTGATTTAACCACATATTAGTCTTTTGATGCCACAGTGTTGCTGTTAATCTGTCACAGTTTTTAAATTCAAAATCAATCAACATTCTTACTGCAGAAGTTATCTTCTTTACTACATCCAAGCCCTTCCTATTGAAATTAACTACCATTCCGATAAAAAATAAAAAAATAAAATTGGTCAACTTTGCTAATACCCTTTGAGGAGGAGGGGGCTGTTTGAAGGTATGTATAGAAGATTCCTTACATGTATTTCAGGAGACAGCATACTTGATTTTGCGATTCTGCTGTTTAGTATCAAATTGTGAGAATATAGAATTGAAAACGTCTAACATATATTAAAATTTCAATTAGTTCACAACAGTCAGCAGAATAATTGCACAATTTAAAAATATGCAAGGGGAGCTTCTAACAATATTATGCTGATATATTAAATCCTCAGGGGCTGACAAATACATTTTTTAAGCACTTGTCCTCGGGCAAGTGGCAAGGCAAAATTTACTTGCCCTACCTTAATATCTACTAGCCCGACCAAATTCTTTATTGTGATTAAAAAAAAAATAATACACATTCCGTACGATGTTTTTACTTTAATTTTTTCCACTTTTAATACTCTTCATAATATATAGTTTTGATTCAACATCTCTTCCTATTGGTTTTCCCAAGAATGTGTTAAAAAATCAACACATTACGTATTGATATTTAGTTGGATTTGTTGTAAAGGTAAAAAAAAAATTATTAACAGTTTTGTGTGTCTTTATAATTTCTTTTACCTTAGGTGAATGTCCGAGATAATAGGTGAGAAGCGCGAACGCTTGTTCACAGCCGCAGAGGTGTTAAAAATAAAGATGAAATAAATCTTCAGTGAGTTGTTTAATTCAAATTAATTTAATAAAAAAATTTAGGTCTAATATTTTAATTTTAAAAAGTTCTAGGCTATGATTATGATTATTACGATTACGAAGGCACACATCTATTTTTAACATCAGTTATGGCTGCGTACACATCTATTTTTATCATCAGTTATGACGGCATACATGGAGGCAGTGAACACAGCTCAAAGAAGTTGGTCATAGTATAAACAGCTCAGATTGATATTAAATTGCCATTTTATAAGTATTTATTTATTAACAGATTATAACCAATAAAATTCTATTATAATGTTTAATTTAAAGCTGCTTGGTCCGATTTTATATCAAATTTTATGCATGCTTTTAAACGATGGCTATGATGCTTAGTATATGTATAATAATAGACATTGCAGTAGTTTTACCCGTCAATTATGCCAAATTTCAATGAAGAAAAATACGTACAAAATTTGCTAACAAAACAAACGACATTAAAAGGTACCGCGTTATTTCGCCTCATGTTAAATTTCACCCCTGACGACGAGACGGGTATGGTTGTATTACGATTTTGACATCGCTTTAAATAAAGGTCGAAATGATCAGACAAATTACAAATAAACATGTGTACATTTTGTTCGCTAATATTTCCAAAGTCTGCTTCCTTTACAATCGATGCATAGCATGCGGGTTGAATAACCCCAATCATTCGGGGGACAAAACCAAGCAGTTTCCTTTTCTAAACATTCTCGTTATGCATTTTGGTTTGTTTTTTCGTTTGCCCAAAGAGAAATTATTTTTATTTACTTTGAATATTTCTAACTTTGAAAGGAGACTGATTCTGCTGGTGTAAATAGAAGAAAGTCCATAACTTTCTAAGATAAATGATTTGTATGAAAAAAATGTTGATACTGTAATTATTAAAAAATCGGACCAAGCAGCTTTAAGCACCCTTAGATCGTAGAGTTTTCTAGGAAAAAAGTGTGTATTATATTCGGTGAAATACGGTATTTTTATTTCCAGTACATATGCGAAAGTTTAAAAAGTCACTTGCCCATGGGCAAGTCCCTACCGATTTTTTACTTGCCCGATCGGAAAAATCACTTGCCCCGGGCGTCGGGCAATCGGATTTGTCAGCCCCTGATCCTAACATTCAATTAGAAATTTACAATATTTTGTTAAGATTTGTTACCTGCTGCCAGCAACTCTTCTCCGAGTTGAACTTGTTCAAAGAAAAATTTCTGTACAGCTTCTTGATTCTGTAAATCTGGAAGCTGCAATTACAATGCAGAAGCGTTACGTATGAATCAATACATTAAGAATTCTGCAATAACCATATCTACACATCACACAATCATTCTTTACACAAATAATTTAAAGATTTTAAAGTTTATATAATGAAAACATCTTCTTAAAATTGTAAAATACATATAAAATCCAAAATTTGTAGGGTTTGTGCATATAACTAGAACTAAATACCTGAATACTACCAGTTTTTGAAGATTTTGTTGAATTCGATTTCTTTCGTCCTAAAACACAGAACAAGTAAATAAACAAAGTGCAAAAAGAAATGAAAATTAGTACCGTATTACAATATACTCCACAAAGTAATCTCAATGCAATCATTAATGATTCAAATCTAGTTTAAACACCATTCATTTTCAACACTTTTATCAGTCTATTTAACTGTTTAACATATGTACATGAGTTTATCTGTAATTAATGTTTAATACGATTGTATTTTACATTCAAAAAAGTTGTTGATGACAAACATAGTCATTAAATTAATTCTTCAACATCAAATGATTTGGTGAACGGAAAATTTTCATGACGAAAAGCGACACTAAATAATAGGTCATACGTTAGGTCAAGTTTTGTAAGCAAAGCATGTGACTTACGTTCTCTCAGTTTTTTCTTGAAATCTGGATGGTTTCTGCGTTTGCTATCAAAGTAAATGCAATACCCCAGGAAACACAGACCAGCCCCTGCAACCGCATATTTAACAATCGAGTTAGAATATAAATTTGACACAACAGAACTCATTTTCAAAGATTAAGTGTAGTGGGTAAAAAATAATCAATGTCATGGAAGTTCTTTTACATAAGGTTATATCTTCTTCAAACAAAACGCACTAAAGACTAAAGTAAATGTTAGAAACGAACTAACAGCCCAACTGTTTCCGGAGAGTATAGCTATCGAGAGAATTGAATTCTTCTCTTACCTTTTGAAAAGTTATCAATTAGTAAAATTTGGATGTATATCTGATAAAGGAATACAAGAACTATTAACTAGTATACCTATATTATCATACAATATAAAACGTAAAGATGAGATATCTATATATATATCTGAAAATGATGTTCGTTTTTTGTTTGCAATGAGGATTTTTTTCATTGCCAAGGTACTCTCCAAGTTACTATAGTATAATACTTTAAGTACCAATTGTGTATTTAATTTCTAATAAAAAGATATAAACGAAGCATGCAGAATTCACAAACATGAGATTATTTTTTGAAAATAGTTTTTCACTCGAAAAACAAAGTACACTAAATATTTTGACAATTTAACGTTAACACTAGTTCTGAATTTTTTGTTATAATACATGTATTATGCATATGTGTCGGTAAAACCTGCATCTACGACATTGAGTAACAGCTTTTGACTGTAAACTATGATTAAAAAAATTAATCATAGTGTAATGATATATGTCGTGAAACTATGTATATAGTTTACACTGATCATAGTATACGTCTTAGTATAATTTACAATCATAATATGTATGTCTTAACACTGATGGTTTTTCTATGGAAGTATACGGTGTTTAAAAACTTTAAGAAACTACTACATATCTTCTCGTATGTAACGACACGTGCATCCAATGTTGAATAATTTAATTGACTTTATTTACAAATGTGTAAGGCCCAATGCATATTTTGGAAGAAGATAAAAAAAAATAATAAACAAAATATACAAAGTTACGTATGCTTATTTTTCATTGTTCCTTTTCTGAATTGATGCCATCCTAGTAGAATATGTCACTTAAAAATTCAGTACCAGTTTTTAGTTTTAAAGATTTTCATTCTTTATGTGAGTTTTATTTTGTCAAAAACTATAATTACATGGGCTTTTGTTTTTACTTCATATAACTATATGTATGAATTTTATTTGTTTCATATTTAATTTGCATAGGAAAACGAAAGAAAATGCTATCATTTTAATAGACTTTCAAAATTAACACGATTGATTTAATATTGAGTTGAGTCTATCCAATATAATAAAAATCATAGTTATTTCTAATGTTTTGTATCAGCTAGCTACCGATACTGGCCCAAATATCGAATTTCAATTTGATTGAATATCTCAAATTTATGTAATATATAAATTTCGCGAATAAAAGTGGAACTTTCGCGTTATAACATAAAGCTATTGTGATTTTTATCTCCGAGTTATCATGAAATTATTATCCTGTGTAAACTATAAAACATAATTTAGCATTACGAAATTACGCCCAGAGCCCACTTGCACCATTTGAAATCAGTTGATTATTTAGAATTTTTTATGTTTCTTTTTTTAACTTCGCTAGCCAAGAGTTTACGATACACTCTGCTCCTCTATAACGAAGCAGAGTGGATCGTAAACCTTTGGCTTGCAAAGATCATTTAAATAGATGTTTTTTTTATATCCTCGGAGGTCCATGAGTCGTTACCCTAAGAATGTCTTCCACTTTAATCACTTAATGAAAATTTTGACACTAAATTATTAATAGCATATCTAAAGTACATCTATTTCTTCGTAAAACTTTACACTGTATTCATTATTTTTTATTTGATGAACAAATAAGTGAGCATTCTAAGCACCAATGAAGCGGAGACGGCCATTTTGAAAACTGGTCCTATTTTTTTGATATTTTTTTCTTTCCATAAAAAGCCCGCCACTGATTGTTTTGAAATCCAAATGGAAAAAACAACAACATATCAACAGCATCTATATTTCTAACTGACATTATCTACACGAATAATTGTTCTGTTGGATGAATAAGCATTAAGCTTATTATGCATATTTCAAAGGACAGGCACAGGCTGAACGCATTTTAAATTTCCCTCCAAAATTTGCTATTCAGAACCAAATCTCGCACTATCTCGTCCTCTTTACCACATGACGTGATAAAACTGAACAACTGAACTAGCAACCTATTTTCTGCTAAGAAAAATATTGTTTACCATTATATTATTGTTGTATGGATTATAGAAGTATATCATTCTAAAACTAAACGTGTTAACAGTGGATATGAGCACAATTTTGGTGGTGTATAATTGGTGATTTTACAGAACGAGACCGGTTTTGTGTTACCACGGATTTGACAAATATGCATATGTAGAAGCCATGATGTTCTCGTAAAAGGCAAAACATTCACTTTACCCGGGTTGTTTTCTTCAACGTAAGATAAACCATGTCGGCAAGGGTGGTAGATCGTATAGATCCTTTCACTAGCAAAGCTACAATTAAGTCGAAAAAACAAAAACGATCCCAAGGCTCATCGCATTATCGGACCAAAAATGCCCCCGAACTGCAGGCATTGCCGCAGTTGAAAGGTAAGGCGGTTAAGGCCACGAGCCCCAAACTGAGCAAAAGCTGTCGAGATAAAGCTTAGTTTCAATACATTACCGATTTTCAAGCAGATTAGGCAATATTAAACCGGAATGATATTTGAGATTATCATCAAGGCATTCCGTTGTGGGTTATATCATGTACACATGGAAACAGAGGGTTCACTGATTAAAATGTGATTTTGTATGCATATTGCAGTATTTGAGTTTATGAATTTGATATTGAAATTGTCACAGATAATTCACATGTATTTATGTAAATACATCTATAAAATAAATGCAATTATGATACCAGTTAAGTGTATATTCTATTTACATCAATGACAATAGGCACAATGATAGGTGGATAGCGATATCTGGATGGTACATCATCTGGAGTTGAATTTGGATAACTTGATGAGACTGATAAAATTGTTGTATTCGTTAATCTCGAACACCAAAAGTCTGGTGTTCATAATGCAACTTTGTTAATAAGGTTAATAGTTAGATAAAAAGGAATTACTATTTCACAAATGATAAAATTTATAGGTCATTATAGTAGATGATAGTAAGTAGTAGTAGTAGAAGTACATGGATTTTGAATTTGTATTTCAGACACTGTTCCTGCTGAACAACAAGAATTGTTCATAAAGAAATTGCAGCAGTGTTGTGTTGTGTTTGATTTTATGGACCCCGTATCAGATCTTAAAAGTAAAGAAGTGAAAAGAGCCTGTCTGAATGAACTTGTGGATTACATCACAGCCACTCGAGGTGTTTTGGCCGAACCTGTGTATCCAGAGGTTGTCCGTATGGTGTGTATACTCTGACAATATTACCTCTTCCACTATTGTACACTTGTGTACTTGTAGGATTTAAGAGACGAGTCAAACTTTTTTTTGCACTCTTCATTTAAGGGGGAATGAGTCAGTGCAGAAGTTTTTACACAGTTTTACTTTTCATGTTTAGTTTAAGTTTAAAGTTTGCAGAAGATTGTTTGAACCACCAGGGGAAATTCATTTAAACTATATCCTCAATTGCAAATCCAAGCTACTTTGGGTTTTTTTTTTTTCTATATTTCATGTATCGGAGTGTGGAATTTATAATGTGGAAGATCTGTCCACTTATTTGTCTTTGTAATGAAAAATCCAGTCATTATCTACTTTCCACTGACCTCCCAACAGCCACAGAAATGAAAAAATAAATATTGTTGAACATGTTTAAGACAATATTTCAAGTTATGAGAAAATGAAGTGTTGAACTTGCACCAGTGTAGAATATTTTATAGTTCTATTTGAAATATGTCAATGGGTTTTGAGAGATTTCAGTTTTGATTGAAACAGGAAGTGCTTATGAAAGTTCTATTTTATACGATGCATAATTTGTTGAATTATTATGATAATTTTCAGTAGATATACAAACTCAGAAGACTAAAGCTAAATTGCACACTTACTCATTTCTACATTCAAACCATTATGATTTAGCATTTCGCTGTGTGGACAATGAAATGCCTATGATTTGCTCATTGATCTTGGCACCCTATTTAAGTATTTTTGACATTAAAAAGAGAGAGAATGAAAAGTGCCGTAATTGTTTTCTGTCTTCCTTTTGTGATCAATAAGGCTTTTCATCAGGAGAGATTAGAACACTGTCAATATTAGTGAGCAAGATGATGAGTATATATGTAGATGTGTAGAGTGAGCGAGCCACTGAAGGGAAATAAATATAATCAATGGCTTACTAAGGGAGGTAATAGAATCAAATGGTGATAGAACAGTGTTCTTGTGGATTGACAGTAATAAATTGATTTGACGTCCAGCTCTAAGCAAGGATATTTTTTCATTATTTCAAAGGAAATGCTTTGAAGAATTAGACATGAGTTGGTTGTATGTGTATTTGATTTCATTGAATCATTATAAAAATCCTTTTAGGTAGGAAGATTTTATAAAAAAAATTCTGGAATTAAGTTTGGATTTGAATCAATACTGGGTATGTTCCACCATTTAAACAATTTGCTCGAACTCGTAGGTCATTTGGCTTTACCATGCACTTGAGTTTATAGTGAAGCTTTCTTCAGATCTTAATATCAAAGTAAGAAGTTTGTCCAGTGCATAAATCTTTCCTCAAGAAAAATGCTCTGTCTAGTTGGAGTAGTAGTAGTAGTGTCTAAGTTATTTTAACTGCTGAGAATTTTCCAACAGAGACAGATGTATTAATAAAGAGATATTTGGACTTCAACAAATAACATAAAAGTTTTCAGATTGTGTACTGTTACATCAAGTACTGCTAAGTTTTATGAGTGGTTATTGATGCAGAGTGTAGAGTTGTACATGTAAGCCTATTTCATTTTCACACATTGCTGTTGGCTGTGTATCTAAGGAATGTGAATGGATTGAAGGAGTGATCAGACTCTTTCGTCACTGAAGGATATTTATAGCTTGGGCGAGCTCTGTGATGAGGCAAGCTATTTTTATCCCCTTTTCTTTTTTTTCTCCCTATCTCTAACCAGCCTTTACAGGTGAATCAATGTTAATTTCAAGCAAATTGTGTGCTTGGGGAAGAGCCATGAAAGTATTTCAGAGATTTTAACTTTGGTTACTAGCCCATTTTGATGAAATTTTCCAGAGTAAATTAGTTTTGCCCTCCTAATCAATCATAGTGTCTTCATCAGTTTTGCTTTCTTTAGGACAAAAGTTATAAACATGTGAAGGCATTAGAAACAATATTAATTGAAATGCAGTATCTTTTTATCTCTTTATACGTCACTATGAAATTTTCCTTACTAGTTATTGACAGTTTCATCCACCACAGAGGTTTTTGTTTACCTAATGAGGAAAAATGAAACTCCTTTAGGTTGAGCAGAATTGATTTCCTTCTTGTGTACTTTGTTAGTTTCATTGCAATATCTTGAATGCTTCCAGACACTTTTGCCGGGATTTGTTTTCTATTTGTTTGTATTCTCAATATTAGCTACCGCATTGCAGCAAGTCCCCAAATTTCCATTTCCTTGGTGGATATATCAATGGCTGGTTTGTCACAGACATTGTTACCTGCTGACAATATAATTAGCACATTCTTATAAACACCGAAGTTTTGCTGTAAATGGCAGCTGTACGGAGCAGCTGATGGCTGCTTCAACCACGAGAGTGTCTTCAGTAGCGATTAGTTGCCTCTAAATAGTTCGTGTCAGCAGCATTTCTGTCAAGTCTGCCTCCTACATGTTCCTTCAGTTGATCTCTGTTTACATCCTATAAATCATTGGAAAGTGTCCTTGATTTTTATTGAGTATTTTTATTTTATGCAAACATGACAAATTTAGTTTTGTCTTTGATGATAGTTGATTGTTCATATATTGGTTCATAAACCAATGCCATGATTTTTAGTACAAATGTACAATATATTTGGTATTCAATCATTTTTTTTCTCAGAAAATTCACAAACATTGCCAAATATTAAAAATGAAATCAGTACATATTTTGAATGGCAAGAAATTAAAATAAAAATATTAAAGTTTGATGTGTACTAAGGGGTTTGCTTGAAAATTCCACAGTAATACATACATATAAAAAACCAACTGTTTATAAAACTTTAGCTTAATGTAAGTTATTGCACAATCTTAAGGGAAGGGGGAAAATTTGAAACCAAGTCATTTGAATGCCATGGTAACAAGATTAAAATGTTTTCTGAACAAATGTAGATTTATCTCCAGAGGAGTTTTATCTAGCACAATGGTTGCTTAACTATTGGAAAACAGTTTTGATTTTGGGAATCATGAACACAGAAAGGTAGAAAAAATATTAATCAGTCTTTAACATGTTCAAGTATATTGTATTTACTGCTGCAGAAGGCCAGTGCAGTTGTGCTTACAATAATAGTTAAAAATGGATTAGAAGAAAATATTTTAAAAGGGATTAAACAAAATTTGCCACTCTTCATAAAAACATTTGATGTGCCAGTTGCAGCCATGTGTATGGTTAGATGAGTTTGATTCTATCTTCTGATTGATATGTTTGATGGTTGATATGAAATA
Organism: Magallana angulata; assembly: GCF_025612915.1. Classification (NCBI taxonomy): domain Eukaryota; kingdom Metazoa; phylum Mollusca; class Bivalvia; order Ostreida; family Ostreidae; genus Magallana; species Magallana angulata. The sequence continues at coordinate 39,909,311 of NC_069113.1, read as the reverse complement.
TGATGAGGTAAATAGTCATGAGCATGATGTTAAACAACACAGTATAGTTGGTGGCAGTATACCAGGTACATTATATACTGTATATATAGAAGTTGTGGTCAAATGAAAAGGATATTCATCAAGTTTAATTACCATATGCTGCATAATTTTAGCTTCGGGCTTATGGTGAACTGTTATTGAAGGTAGTTTTGTTTTCCCTTAAATATGACCCTAGATTTTGAAAGTTGGATTGGTAGGTAGGTAAAGAATTTATTTTCTGTCAGTGATGTTAAGGGAAACAAATTTATCTTTTCCTCTGGCCCAATCAAGTTGCTGCATGAAGTAATTGGATGCTTACATTTATATGTAGATTAAAGGTAAAGCATTGAATTCTACAAAATTTCATATACTGGTAGTTCTGACTCATTTAGAATGAATGATCTGACCCTTTGTATATGCCTCAAAGGTTTCATCATAATGATGAATTATTTAAGTCCATCAATACATATAAACTTGTGACAGTTAATATGCCTTTAGATATTTAGCATTCAATTTTTTTTTCTCTGTAGCAAACATAAATAATACCATGCAGAACCCTTCGTTTTTACAATACATGTATTTGATATTGAAAAAGATATGAATTCAGCCAGTTTTGCTTGAATGGAAGAAACTGTACATTGATTGATAGTATTGTTAGTCTTTTCACTGTAAATACTTAATTATAATCACCTTAAAAGGTGAAAAAAAACTACTTCTATAATTAACTAAAAACCCTGACCACTTGACACACAAACTACTGTTGATGTCCTTGTGACGCTGTACAAGACAATGTTAGAAAGTGCCATTCTGCACATGGATACATGTAGTGGAATGTAGTTTTCAATGGTCTTGATCTGAATTGTACTCTCTTTGTCTGTATAGTTAGCTATATTGCTTGGCAATTCCGTCTTGTTTAAATGTTTGATTTAATGAATGATCCTGGGATCCAATAACAGACAGGGTCTCATACAACTGATACAAGAGGTTGTGTTCCCTCCTCTGTGTCTCATACAACTGATACAAGAGGTTGTGCTTCTTCCCTCCTCTGTGAACAGCTATCCTGAATGGAATTTCTGTGTGTTATAAACAGTCTTAACTTTGAAGGGTCAAATACCTGCAAACTATAATCCTTAGTGCAGTAATCCTAGCCAATTCTACAGTCTGTGTTTGGGGTCTAATGCTTTCAGTGTTGCTCTCTCTACCATCATGTGGTGTAAGGAGATGACTTGTTAGGAACAACATACATGTTGAATACAAAACTAGGCAAATGAATTTGGAGTCTTATTGTATACATGGAATTTTGTCAAAAAAATTGCATACTGTACTCCAGAATGTTTTTAATTTGGCATCAACAGTTGTATAAATCCTGTCATTGTATTTGAAGCTTAGCATTTGTTTTGAATATGTACTGATACATGTTTTGGCAAACCAAGGACAGCTTAGGTCATTTAAAAATACATGAAAAAAAATTAGCATACAAACTTTTTTGTTAGTAATATAATAAAACATCCATTATATAAACACTTTTTATTAATGTAAAAAATAATTTTTTTAAACTTCATGATAAGAAATCAGTCCAATTGTTTTATGCAATTTCCTGTATTTTCAGATTGCGTGTAATATATTCCGTACTTTACCACCTAATGACAACCCTGACTTTGACCCAGAGGAAGATGACCCCACCCTAGAGGCTTCCTGGCCACATCTACAGGTAAATGTAATACATCATGATTCATACTGGCCGACAAATGTAATAATTGATGCATGAATTTTGATTTTATAATGTGATAAAAACACGTTATAAATCAGTGATAGGGTATCTGAATTGATCATAGTCTGGTTGCTTTTCTGTTGTTGCAAATTTAGAGAACAGAGAATTATTTTTTCATTTCAGATCGTCTATGAATTCTTTCTAAGGTTTTTAGAATCTCCGGATTTTCAACCAAGCCTTGCAAAAAAGTATATAGACCAAAAGTTTGTTCTGCAGGTGAGAATTTAATTCTGATCCTTTGTATTTTTGATAATACATGTTATACGATTCTGTTCATACCTTGGGCTTTGCATGTTTTGTAGTTACTGGAGTTGTTTGATAGTGAAGACCCTAGGGAGAGAGACTTCCTGAAGACTGTGTTACATAGGATATATGGGAAATTTTTAGGCCTTAGAGCTTTCATTAGGAAACAGATAAATAATATCTTCCTCAGGTAAATGAGTTTGTCAGATTTTATTTTAAAACAAATTCAACATATATAAACAGAATGTTGTTTGGCCAAAGAAAGCGCCTTGTCAATTGTTACATTGTGCAGTCACATTTTTCAAAATCAAGAAAATTTATTGAAGGAGTTAACTGATGAAATTCTTGCCTTTAGTGAGTGTTTTGCTGACAATGATATGATGTAATTTTTCAGGTTTATATATGAAACAGAATCTTTTAATGGGGTTGGAGAATTGTTAGAGATTTTAGGCAGGTATGTTCCATTTTCAGAATTATATATGAATATGCATTTACTACATTGATTTAATGTGTGAGATGAACTTTTAAGATAAGACTATAATGTTTGATGCAAGTTAGAGAGAATCCTGATATTCATGAAATTGTGATAATACATGTAATATCAACTTCTATTGAATAGTTGAACTTATATACTGGTATGTCTTTATTGGAAAGAGAAAAGAATATTGATTATGTTTTCAGGATAAAAACCCATAAGTGAATAGTAGTTATTAGACCCTGATTATCAATTTTGGGTAGTAATAACAGTGTTTGTAATTTCTTTCAGCATTATTAATGGATTTGCGTTACCTCTGAAAGCAGAACACAAGCAGTTTTTAATTAAAGTCCTGATACCTCTGCACAAGGCCAAGACCCTAAATCTGTACCATGCCCAGGTATAACACTTGATTTGAGTTGTATATATATAGAGGACTTGCCCTAATGAAATACATTTTTGATTTCCCTGTTAATGAATAACAATGTCCCTAATGGTCGTAATGGAATGTATAAATTGTACAGGAAGGCAGGTAGATTGACAGATAAAACCATTTTGATGTGTACTTGCTAGTGGTTGATAGGATAATTTGGATAAAAAAGTGTTTGTATGTGTAAAAGGACTTAACTTCAATGCATTACTATTTCATACAACCAGATCACCTTAATTTCGAGGGAATTACTGGTTTACGTGTGAACGCGTTTGAAAATCTGTGTATTCTCCCAGTCAGACTTGATTACTGATAAGGAGGCAGATAACTATATTGTTACAAGATAGACAAGCATTAATATCAATTGTTGTTATATAATCTCATTTCTAAACCGAAAATCTTCTTGTTTTTCTTGTTTGCAGTTGGCTTATTGTGTCGTGCAGTTTTTAGAAAAAGATGCCCCCTTGACAGAAGAGGTAAAACATGTCTTTTCAAACATTTAATTGATCAAGCTGTTTCTCTCTCTTTTTGCAGCTAGCATATTGCTCAGTGCAGTTTCTCGAGAAAGATTCATGTTTAACTGAGGAGGTAAAATGATAACCTTGGAGAGTTCCTCTCCAAGGGGAGATAAGTGGACCTGGTGTGGGTGCTTGATTTGTATGCCCAATATTATTTGGTTATACTGTCGATTGATGCATGGTTAATTTGTTTCACTCCAAGTCATTTATTCTACTGAATATATATATACATGTATTGAGTACATTTTTGTTTTATTAACCAGGAAATTTATAATCATGTGTCTTTTGAGACTTTAAATGATCTACTACAGTGTAGGATGTATTTTCAGGCACAGTTTGTGTTAAGTTGTCAAAAGGAGATTTATTTGAAATATGGTTTCTTTTTTTTTTCTTTTTTTTTACTTGATTTATTTGCATTATTATCAGTTTATCATAAATCTTTCATTTTTTTAAAGAAGCATAATGCAGTTTATTTTATTAGCGTTTCTTCTGTTTGCAGTTTGAACTTAAACCTAGAAAAGATTATTTATTTTTTTTATCAATTTAAATATAATTATCCACTTGATTAAGATTTAACAAGTTGAGGGGTATATCATCCTCTGATGAATTTGCATTGCATATATTTATGCACTGTGTAATGTCACAATGTTTGAATTTTGATAAGTTAATAAGACCTTTCCCACCATACACACATATATATATTTACATGTATGTGATCCATTCCAGCCTTACCAAACAGAATGCAGAATGATCAGTTGTATATCATTTGAGCACTTTTAGGTTATGACCTATTGCTGTTTGTCTTCATTCATCTTCATTCATTCTATGTCAACTATTTTTCATTTTCATATTTGTCTTCAAAACTACATGGCCATTTGTTATTTTTATTTTTTTTAAAAGAAGTTTTATGTAAATTGTGAATGGGGAGGGTGGGGGGAATAAATAAGGGGTTATTTGACTGTAAATTCAGTTTTAAACTTCATGTTTCCTTCTGTTGTGATTGAATGGGAATTGTATGTATATTTGAAAAGATCATACAGGCTAAGCTATAGATAAAAGATTCTAGAGTGCAGCTTAAATTCAAATACATGCCAGACGATCATTTTATGGTAGGCCTGTGGATCTCTTGTTTAGAAATAACTTCAGTTAACCAAATTCTTGATTGTCTTACTTTGAGACTAAAGAGTATTATAAATGAACAGGACACCTCATGATTGCAGAGTATTAGTGGCAACTTCAGACAAATTATTCACATCCATCTATTGATATGTATTTAGAATGTATCATAGTAATGAACACACAAGTGTATTCTTCACTTGTTGTCATCACGTAGCTTTATTTTGATGGAAACCTTATGTGTAGTTCCTGTTTGTGTATAAGGTTAAAAAAAACCCAAAACATTCTCTATTTGATACTTCTGGTGCTAAGATAAGCCCCAGTGGCCTCATCCTGTTCCTTTCCCAAGCAAAAGTTTGCTTTTCATGTAGTACACTGTGTTCTGTCTTTTGGAAAACCCCTTTTTGGGAGTTATATAAAGAAAAATAACAACCTGTAATGGTAATAATTTGTCAAAATCATTAATTTCCTCAATTTAAGAAAAGAGTTTTAATTTATTCAACTGCTTTTTGTATGAAGAATAGAATTTATTTTAATTGACATAATGAGTTAAGGAGTTTTCTTGGATACCCAGTTTAACTGCATTTTACTGTAGTAGAACTATACTGGTTAATGGGATACACATAAATATAGCCTACATGTACGTTGACATTGATATGTTATTCGATATTAACAACAATTATGTGTTCCCTAGGACTGTTTTGTTCATTGCTCATACTCGATAGTTTTAGTGTAGAGAACTTGGTCATTTTGAAAAGTGAACAATACAATTTAAATTAAACTATAACAGCAGTCCATTTTCCTTCAAAGTAACAAATATTGATTATGATTTTGTGCAAGAAGTCATCAAGTTCTGTATTACATTGATGTCTTTCAGGTTATCAAAGGACTTCTGAAACTTTGGCCTAAAACCTGCAGTCAAAAAGAGGTATGGTATATGTATGCTAAAGTCAGTTTAATTTGACGATGTGAAGCTTTTTGAGAACTATGAAATGAAATAGTTACTGGACATTGACTTTAACAAAAGCAGATTTTATTTTCTTCTATACAAAATGGAGAAGAACAGTTACACATTTGAAATCGTTAAATTCTTTATTGCGGACTTGCTGTAGTGACATGCAGTGCAGATTTTCAGTTAATGTAATTGTACACACATTTCTCATTAGGTGATGTTCTTGGGAGAAATAGAAGAGATACTGGATGTTATTGAACCAACCCAGTTCCAGAAAGTGATGGAGCCTTTGTTCCGACAGATATCTAGATGTGTGTCTAGTCCACATTTTCAGGTAATTAATCTTCAAAGCTGTGATGATATAATATTAAGATAAAGATATGTTGTAAACCAATATTTATTTGCTCACAATAAAATTATGGAAGATTTGCAAGAATGTGGTTTTTGCAAATAATTTTTGCTGGAACCACTTTGAACATACATGTCTCTGAATATATAAGAATTTTAAAAACGTAGACTTGATTTGGTACAAATTTTTCACCTAATCATTTAACTGTAGTAATTTCAACATGAAAGATGTTATGGATGAAAGTTGGTTAACTCTGGAGTATTCAAAATATAATCCCCCCCCCCCCCCCCCCAAAAAAAGACAATGTTTCAAATTTTGTTACTGTGCCTATACTTTGAGAGAAAAGTCATGGAAGCATTGAGTAAGAAGTAATGTAGACTAAGATATTTTTAAATTGCGTACTTAAGGTGGCAGAGAGGGCCCTGTACTATTGGAACAACGATTACATAATGAGCCTGATCGAGGAGAACTCCAATGTAGTCCTCCCCATCATGTTCCCAGCCCTGTACAAAATCTCCAAGGAGCACTGGAATCAAACCATTGTAGCTCTCGTCTATAATGTCCTCAAAACCTTCATGGAAATGAATGGGAAACTGTTTGACGAACTTACTGCCAACTACAAAGCTGAAAGACAAAAGTAAGTCAGAATACATGTACTAGTATTGATCAGATTTTTTGTTTGTAGAAATCTACCCAGATATATATTTTATGGCTTGTAAATATTCATTGTTAATGTTTGTCATTATAATGATTTTTGATATAAACAGGGAAAAGAAGAAGGAAAAGGACAGAGAGGAGCTGTGGAAAAAGCTGGAGAAGATAGAATTCAATAGTAAAAATAAGATGAACAACAAGACTTAGTCGCAAGTCAATAGGAACTGTTAACTTTGTGTGCATGTGTGTGTGAATAGCTCCGCCCACGACAACAGGTCGTGACCTCACTGTGGCTCATGAGAAATATATATGCGCATGCTAAATGTGTCGGATGACAAGGAAGATAGGTGCAAAGTCGTGGACTCTTATATTTCATGATTGTAAAAGATAAAAGTGAGTTAATCCGTGTTACACTTCAAGCATCTTGGTAGAGTCATAATATTGTCAACCCTATCTGGTACACAAGTTGAATTTGGAGACATAACTGTGACCATGTGTAATATAGTTTTCATATTACCCTGCCTTATGCTAAATGTTTAAAATAGTGCCAAGTGTGTACCGGTAGTAAAATCGTTTCTTGTACACCCTTATATATACCTTTTGTATTGTTAAATTTAATATGTAACACGCTTGGGTACAAAGAGAAGCTCCTTGTATTAGATATCACTCAACAGAGTAAGTGCTACCACAAGAGTAGTATATATACATGTATATATTTGTGAACTAGAATAGGTCTCTAAGGAGGCCCTTATATGTAATGGAACTCTTCTTGTGAGTACCAGATGCTAGGAAAGCTTCTGTAGTATATAAACTGGATGAATATTGCCATGTCTGATCTCCCCTTGTGTTCTTATCTGACCAGGTCCCTAGATATTCTCTCTCCTTCCCTGCAACATTGTAATGTTACCATCATTATTTATTGCATTTCATCAGTTTGAGAAGCAGCACAACTACATTTCTTGAACATCACTGAGAATGTTTATTTGTGAAGTGAAACATCATGTTAGCAATGCATTTAACCTATGTCCTTGCACCCCGTCTTTGTTTACTTTTATATTGAAGTAGGTGTATAGCACCTCTTTTATATCAGAGTGTTCAGGCCACAGTATGAGAGAATTTGAAATCAAAAAAATTGTCTTGTCATCTCGCTTATGTAGATATATACGTAGATGAGTCAAGTCGGTGAAAGTCCATCACGAGCACATCCAATTTCAGTCTGTCGCCATTTAATTTGTGGCTTCATTTATAGAAGTGGGTGCAAAAGATAGATGTGTTCACTACACTTGTTGTTTGTCCTGTGAAAGTATTGTTTTTTTTAAATTGTCTTTTTCTTCTTCTTTTTTTTATTGTGAAGTGTATGAATATTGTTTCTGAAGTGATTTAGGAAATCTGTGGAATTTTCTGGAATAATTTGGGGACAGCTATACCTACTTAAACTGTTGTGTTGTATTGGGCACCTAGATGATGAACGCTTACATATATATTTTTAAAATAGTGGTACATTGTACGTGAATTACAGTTTGGTGGGGAATATTGAGTGCATAGACTTGTCGAGACATCACTATGGGCTCTGCTGGTCAGAGTGGTAAAAAACAGAAAACACAATACTACAGAGGCCAACTAGCACCGCGTACCTTCTGTCCCGACTATTTTCAGTTTTAATCATACTGTGTGTACATTGTTGAACTACCTATGTTTAATGATAACAAGTATTTATTATTCTATGGCCCGTTTTATTTTTTATTATGCAATAAATTGTTGATGTACAGAGTAACAATTTTTTTTTTGACAAGTGAATGTGAGGAAAAAAAACAATGTATAGTCACCAAAGTAAATGTACATAGTTTTGTATTGTATAATTTGCAGTCAAAAGCACACCTGTTTTGTCCCTCTTGTGTTTTTTTTTTATCAATAAATCCCTAGATCAACAATTATTTTGTCCCAATCTTGATGGATTTGACATTTAAATGACTTTTTTCAAACTCATTTTTTCTAACTCACTTTAATTATTGAAATTATTTGATATCAAATCAAGTTATTAAAGGGGCATGGTCACAATTTTGCTCAAAAATGATTTTTTACTGATAAATTGAACATATGTAAACAAAAACAGCACAAGCCTTGTTTACATGACAAATATTGTGAGTCCTGTCTCTGGCTTATAACTCTATCACTGACTCTCAAATTTCATTTGATCATTAGAAATGCATTCCCAAAGCATTGTAAATAATAAAAACAGAAAAATAAGATTTGACAAAATTCGTGACCATACCCTTTAAAGATCTTTTAATTGTTTTTCGAAGAATCTTCTCCACATATGAAATTCTCTTTATTACTCATTTTTTGATGGGTTATCATTAAACAGCTGGTGTCTTGTCAGAACAAGGAATCAGTATGGTGCTTTGGGCCCAAATATTCTAATACATGTGCAAATTAACCATGTGTATGCATTCACTGCATATGCATACAACTTTAAATTGACCCTTTTCTGCTTTTGGGTTTTGTTGATTTTTTAAAAGAAAATTTTCCATTTTTTGGCTTCAGATTATTTTTAATGTTAGAGAAAGCAGCTTATTTGGAATGTTTGAGTTTTTTTCATGCCAAAAATAAAATGTTAACACATTGAAAAGGTTATTTTTAGTTCAGCATGAGAACTTGTTTGCTTCCTTAATTATTTCCCTTATTGTACCCCTCAGCATGACTTGTTTTAACACACAGTGTTACACATTTCGGCTATAATTAGGTATTAATACAAGTTAATGTATGAGAGATATATGTATCAATTAAATGGGCTCAATTCAGAGGAAGTGTGATTTTTTTTCTTTATTTCAATGTTACTGATTTTCAGTACATGTACATTGCATGTAACGGTATATGTACAGTATTGGTAAATAATCAATTTGATGAATTTGCTGGTGTTCACTGCTACTGAATTTGAATTATTTTTTCAATATCTTAGTTGACAAGTAGGATGCAGTTCAAATATCATCATGACCTTGATGAAAAAATTATTTTATTAAGGCCCCACTCTACGAGCGACATATAGTAATGTGTACGTCCTTCCATCTAAAATCAATTGTCTGGAGTATATCTTCTCTCCCTTTGGCCCAATTTGGCTCAAACTTCATCCACAGAATGCTTTTGGGTTAATGATGTGAGGTGATCTTGAACCAAAATTCTAGGTCATAGGTTTAGTTCATAGCAGAATTATGCAACTAATCCTTGTCTTGATCATACATGTATTTTCTCCCCTTGGTCCAACCTGGCTCATACTTCACCCTCAGAGTGCCTTAAGTCAAAGGGTTTGCAGTGACCTATGAATGAAGTTTCTAGGTCAAGGTCGTATCAGACCACACAAAAAACTTTTAAATCCTTATTAGAGCTTGTATACTCTTTCGTTAGCCCTGTATGGCTCATACTATAAACAGCTTTTGGATAAAAGGCTTGCAGTGACTTAAAACCAAGTTTCAAGGTTAAATGTGAAGGTCATAGAAGACCTATTTAAAATCTCTGTTTGAAATCCATTGTAGACCATTTTTGCCCAGATTAAACCAAAAGAATGCCTAAAGGTAAGAGGTTATGAGCTTGAATTAAAAGTTTAAAAGATTTAAAGTTCTATGCCAACCGGAAAATTTCTAAGTCATAGGTTAAGGTCAGAGCAAGTCCTTTGAAATGCTTTTCATCCTATTGTCCATTATTTAAGAGGGGCCTTATGAGATTGTCACCATCTTAACAGTGTCTAGTTCAACCACTAGTGTTTCCAACAAAATCTTACAAGCACTACTCTGTATAAGGGGGCATAGCTGCTTGAAATAGTCCATTGGTACACCAGTTGTCCTCAAGGTGAAATGTTTAGGATCAAACAAAAACGTCTGCTCGATATTTTGGTACACCTATATTAATACTAGTAGCTTGACATAGAAATGCTCAAAGGAAAATATATATACAGCTACTGACATTTCCAATTGTCATTATTTTAAACATAACATGGGCTTAAAGTCATATTTGTTGGATATTAAGACACAACATGGGATTTAGTGTGATAGCTAGTTAATTGGAAAAACTCTTCATTAGGCCATTCCAAGTTTTTTCTATGTTTAGCAACCGTGGACGGATTGGTTTTGAGATGTGAAAATAAAAAAAAAACAACACAATTTTTGTTCATAAAATTAGACAGCTTTTTCATATGTTGGGCTCAGGATCGCATTTTTAAATCAAGATCAGAAATAAAATATAACAACATTCAAAATGGCAATCATATAGTAGGTATTTGTTATTTTTGTTACAAAGTGAAGAAAATACTTCAAAATATATAATAAATTTTATTTTGTTGAACTTTTAAAGTTGTGTTTTTTTTCCTGATAGAAAGATAGGTTTTTAAGTTTTGGGTGGACGCTAAAGAAAGAAAAAACTTGCAATGGCCTTAGCTAAACTGATTATACATGTATGTGAAACAATTGGTTTCTGGAGGCAAATCCTAAATTTTAAATTTACAACTGGAAGTGTTGGATCAAGCCAGTCACAGGGCCTGCATGTATAATGGCAGTGTTTATATATGCATTTACTCAACTTTGACAGAACTTGTCAGTTTTCAACAGATTTTCTTGTGTATAAAAGAAAGAAAAGGTGAAAATCTACAGGTCATTTTCATTTTACAAATTTGCAGAAGTATTCACTTGAGTATCTTTACAAATGAATAATTTTCACTTTTGGAGGTACAAAGAAAAAATGGGGGTTTGGTTTATCATTGTCATAAATAAATTCTCTGGTTCAGAACTCTAGCTGTGCTTGGATAAAGTATATCAATGTACTAAATAAGATCAAAATAACTCATACTACTTAATATATTTTAACTTACTTTATTATTATTGTTTAATTTTGTTTATAATGACTTGCATTCTTTACAAACCATGCATGCACTCAAATCAACATTCAGCATTTTTCTCCCATCTCAAAGGTACAGTACACTATTTCTAAGCACTTTAATAATACAGTAACAGAAAAAAAACTTTGATTGATAAAATGTGTTAAGTACATATTAATGATAATACACATAAATGCAAAAACCTCCCCATTTAATGGGTTACAAAACATTCAACAAGGATGAAGATTTGGAGGGGGAAAAAGTAGAAAGGAATTTTGTCAATAAAAAAAAACTTTTGATAAATGTTGAATTCTTACCCTTAGTGTGAAACCTGGATTTGAAATTCATTACCTTTTATCACACTTCCAAAAGTACTAAATTTAACATTTGAGCTTGTTGACTAAATTTCACTTTTTGCTAAAACATTGCATATGATCAAGATAACTTTCTTGAAGTCTTGAACACTTTAATATAATCATGGCTCATTTTCAAAAACTCACCGAGTACCGAGTTAAGATTAATGTAAACACCAAATGATAACAATTCACTCTTGCTAATATCTTTTCTTGGACAACCAGCAAAAAGTCAAATAAATTAACCATCAATAAAGATTTCATATAACTAACAACATATCACAAAATTTGGGTACTTGAATAATGAGATGTATCCACCATTTACTTACAGCAAATTAAAACACGTAGATCCGAGAAAACTCTCAATATAACATCAAAGTTACGTAAATCTAAACACTCCTCAAATAAACACACTTGAGGTAAATAACAAGCACTACATGTAGTTCTCTTTGCATTATAGAGTTTCAGACATTCGCAGTCCCAGATGTCATGGCGCACTGAAACCACAAGTACCGGGTCGTAGTTTACAGTCTCACTGTTACAGTCAACACAATATAACTAAGTTTCACAGTACAGGCTTCACACAGCAAAAATGCACCAATAAACAGTGGCAATGGTCATTCATTGTAAATATCAACATATATCAATACATTTACATGAAAGCAACCATCTTTGAGTAACAAATGTTGAACACCTTCACAGTTGTGCATCAACGACTGATCGGTTTTTTATTTTTTTTCCACCTGCATCTTAGTGTCAAATTGAGAATACCTGTATGCTTTTGAGATGAAATTACACTGACATAATCTTTGAGTATCATATTAAATGACTGTTAGTTCAAATACTTTGCAGTTATGACTAAAAGCAATTATTTTTCAAGCAAGGCGCATACTTTTGACGGTTCCATTTCAAGGGCAAAAAAATAAGTGCACAAGAGACCTAGTGTTATATAGCAGATCACCGCAAATATTGCAGATCGCAGACAGATCCCTATTGCATTATATTATGCAGTCACCAATATTGCTACATTGCCAAACTGATTTCGTGAGAAAATAAAGCAGTTATCTCCTCTTGCTTCTACTATAGCAGCATTTCCCATGGTATGGCACAGAGATCAAACATTTTCCATAAAATGAAGGGTGGATGATGGCTGGTGTGTTAGTGTGTATTTATTTAAGGATCTAAGATTTATTTCCAAGCAGGCTTGCTTTTCAGAATTGGAATTTCACTGCTGTAGAAAAAATAACAATGGAAATTATTAAGAAAAATTGTAATTTCAGGGGAAATCAGCAGGTTAATTCAATAAACAGTGATATAGTTATACTGTTAAGTGTTATCATTATTAAACAAACTAGTACATGTATTTTCAACATAAGGATCAGAGCACCAAATTGTTTATAACATCAAACACAATTAAAACAACCAAAATACAATAGATTTGTTTGCCATGCAACAATAGAAGAAAAATACCCTAAACATAGTAATTATCATACTGAATGGATGCCAAAAATAAAAATATGCATTTCAAGTGAGGTAGGACTTGCTTTACAACATTTTTGGGGATGGCATCACAACCATATTTAAAGTGAGCTGTGATGTTCATATTAAGCAAATGAGAATGAACTGAATTCATGATTTATAACTTGATCTGGACTAGATTTTTTCAATGTATGAAAACTGTGTTATCATTTTCCAATCTTACTTGAAACATAGACAGGACTTTGAGCACAATATACCAGCTATTAACAGTATTTCATTTAACTTGATCCATTTAGGTCCATTACTGCTAAGTCTTGAGTAAAATCACGGAAAAGATTGATTCAGATCTTCAAAATCATGAGAAGTACATTTTCAGAATGCAAATTATGTTTAAGTGTCAATATACAACACAGATTCAATATATATATCACTGTATTAAGTTAAGTACCGGTATACAAGTACATGATATGCATGCATACAACAACCACTGGGCTTTTAAAAAATGAAATCAGATCACAAATATCTTGTAGAGGCACAGAAAGTGCAGTGCACAACCAAATATAACTATACCATAAATAACTTTCAGCAACAAAAAAACATATTGAAGAGTGTGTATAAAATAACAGGAGATTAAGTTCCTACTGCGCCCGTGGTGAAGACGGTTCTCTCGGACTTGTATTGGTAGAAGCCATTTTGTATCGGCGTCTCCTGCAAATAAAAAGACACATGCAAAAGAACTGAAGCAATGATGGTACAAACAAAATCAAACCAAAAACAATGCAATGAAAAATATCCATCAAGCACATTTGAGACAGGGTCTATAAATACTTACCGTCCACTGATGAAAGTTTAAACACACAGTCAGAGTAAAATGAAGATAAAACATGTTTGAAGATTTTAAAAATGAAACTACGAAGCAGGATATGAGTGCAAATTTTAAAGAAAAAAACATCAAGAATGAATCTCAAAATTAGTGCTAAAAATTCCATTGATTGGATATGAAATTTGAACAAATTTGTTAAAAATCTTTGAAATGTTTACCTTGCATTCAACAACACTGTATTTTTGGGAGCAGCACCAGGAGGAGGTTTAGGAACCTTTGAGGGGTCATTGTCTGGTGGTGTGGGGGTTACAGCAGCCAAAGCCTCACGAAGTTCATTGGCAGTGCGGTCAGAAATTCTAGAAGCTGACGAGGAACGTCGCCTCACTGGCTTTTTGTTTCCAGGGTCATTTTTCTGGTTTGATATTCTATTTTCCAGCAGAGAGGGACTTTTTTCAACTGAAGTTGATCCTCTTGTTTCTCTTAACACTTCAGCTTGACTTTTTGATGCTTTTTTCTCTGGCTGATTTGAAGTAGATGGTTTATTTTCAATATTAAGAGAATGTCTCCTTTCTATTTGATTTTTATCTATAGAGGTATCAATTTTCTCCTCTTTGCCCACAGATGGCTCACTACTTGTGGACTTAGTACTGGAAAGCACCTGCTCAACACTGAGCGTAGATTTGGAAGCAATTTCTCCATTTCTCTCCTCGACAATAGGAGACATTTTCTTTCTGGTCTTTAAGTGTTCCAGTTCAGCCTTCTGTATGTCCTTGTCAGAGAATTTCTTATCTACATGTTTCACTAATTTAGGAGCATCATTTGTACTGGCATCAGTTTTGGCGTTTTTGACCCCAGGGAAATCCAACTTATCTGTAGCTGTAGTCTCTGTTGTCTGCTTAGCAACACCAGCAGAATTTGTCGTTGAGTGTTTTGCCAGTTTATCAACTCGTATAGGAATTTGTGAAGCTGGCAAAGGCAATTCTCTCTTAGTGACTGACACACTTTGAGAAGTTTTAATATCTTCAGGTTTTTTGTCTACACTACTTAATCTATTATCTATATTATCTACACAGGTTTCTATACTAGTTAAAGATACTGCACCCGGATTGGCTACAGTAACCCTCTCCTCCAAGGGCTTTAAAGACTGTTTATTTGACACCAGATTCATTGAACCAAACTTGTCTTGAGAAAGAAAAGAAGAATTACTCTCCAATTCTCCCTGCTTTTCTGTGTCTTTTTTCACTTGCACATCCACATTGGACACGACTGCTGTTTTCAGGTCCCCATCAACTGAGCTTCCCTCATCACTGACTTTTTTGTCTACAGATGATCCTACAAGCACTCTCAGATTGGGCAGCTGTTTCGGCTTAGGCTTGAGAGCCGGTTTGACAAGAGTAGGCTTGTCCACAGAAGAACCTGAGTCCCTTTTTGTTGTCACAGGTTGGGGTGGTGGAGGCTTTGAGGTGATTGGTTTAATGTGACTAAGTTGAGCCAATTTCTTAAGATCAGTTAAACTTTCTTTAGGCTTAAATAGATTTTTGGTGGGACTATTGCGGAGGGGTGATGATATAAGATTATCCATTTCTTTAGCAAGCTTCTCTGGCATTTTATGGCCTATCATTTTGTGTGGTATACTACTGGTTGCTGCAGACTTTTCTTGCTGTTTTGATTTTTCAGCAAAAGAACCGGATTTACTTTTTGCTCCATGCTTTTTATCATTGTCAGATTCATTAGCAGACAGAGCAGCACTATCATCCCCTAAAAACACTAGAGAATTTCGAAGACAATCTTGACCATCAGCATCAGCCAAAACGAGGGAATTCCTCAAAACACTGTCCATTTTCATATCCTCCTCATCCATAAGGGTGTTATGTTGAAATCGTTTAGATTTCTTCATTTGAGATTTAGATTTGACTCCTCCTCCTCCTATCTCTCCCTCACTCTCATCATCTGCCTGACTCTCAGATGATGAAGGGAATTGGGAGGCATTCCACTGGCTGGCCACTGTGTAAGGAGCCGCTCTTGTAGCGTTTTCATCAAGATGATCATCTGGCGTTTTCTCATCCGTCTGCATCATAGCAAATGTCAATGGCGCTCGACTCACCAGTTGATCAGGGTCATTATTGCACTTATTTAGAACTCCGTTCTCCTCTACAACTTCAGCAAAGTTTTGAATTGACACTCTCCTCTCAGCTTTGAAGTTTGAACCTCCATCTTTCTGTTTTGAATCAATGGACTTAACATCACCAAAAGACACTGATTCTTTAATGGGTTTAAATGCACTTTCTGGAACACTGTTTTGAGAGTTCCTGAGTTTCAGAATACTAGAATCTACAGTTTTCAGTGAGGATTTAGTTGGTGAGGTCACTGCAGGCTTAACAACTATGTCCTTCACCTCTTCATTCTTTGCTTCATCAACAACTTTATCATTTGGTTCGTTTTCTGCTTCCACGGCCACATTTTCCACGGTTTCCTCTTTCACCATCTGTTCCACCTGATGTTTTTCATCCACGCGTAGATTAGGGTCATCGCGCTTGAGAAGAACAATGTCACCCTGTTCCTCTCGATATCGATTGTCCAGGTCCTTCACATGCTTATTGTCAATGATGAGCTCTGCATCCTTCAGCTTCTTTTCATCTTTATTCTCTTCATCACTCATAATTTCATCAATGACTTCTGTAGCTCCATGCAAACTAAAAAAAGGATTCAACAAATTCTAATTAATTTTCAAAAGGTACAAAGCTTTTACTTATTTTTTAAAGCTGCATATGTGAAGAACATATTGTCTGTAGTACATTATAAAATAATCAATGGAACCCTAAACACCACGTTCCAGGAAAAGGTTGTCTGAATAATACATTTTAGCACTCTGTAATGGCAGAATCCTTGCTGATCAATCAAAGCATAATATTACAAGCTCATTTATCAGATACAACGGACATTTAACACACACTGCTTATATAATTATATGTCTCAAAGGATAGTGCACATCAAACATAATATTCATGAGTATTCTTTCTTTATATGGATATCTATAAGATTTTAGATTAACAACATATTCATCATAAGTTGAACAATTAGGTGCAAAGCTATTGCATGTAGGAATTAATTCTAGTTTTTTATACACTTAGTGTAACTCCATAGTGTAACTTTAATGCTTGCAAAGTTACTGCATAAAAGAGTTAATTTTAGTTTTTAATTCACTTAGTGTAACTCCATAATGTAGCTAATAATGCTGAATGTACAACAGTAATCAATAATAAATACATGTAAAATATTATCCTGGTATCAAGGTATGTCTTCCAAACGACTATGATACTGGTTAATAATTGCAGCGCATTCATGATAGCAACTTTTTTTTTAGGTGGGAGGTATGCGATACCATATTGATGAAACCTGATTCACTCTTTTGATGAATCTTGAATGAACAATAATGGATGCCACTTAAAAATAGCAGAAGGAATTATGCTTTGTAAAAAAAATCCCTCAAACATCACATAATTGAAGACAAGAACTGACCAAAACAGCTACCTATATGTGTATCTGGTTGTTGGCATTTTAAAAAAAATAGAATCTGGTTACAAATCAAGATATGAAGTAAAGAGTTAAATATTATTCACAGGCATCTTTTGATATTGATATTTTTAGATATTAAAATGATATGGGTCTTTCTTTGAAACTTGACAAATTCTTAAAAACATATCAGTCTTGTTTTACAAATAACTTGCCAAAAGAGTGAAACACTGCAAGAACCAACCACGCAAGCTTACCCTAATCCGGTGGTGGCCTTCATTCCTATTGGCGGTGAGGTGGTAGTGGTGGTAGCCACTGAATCCGTGTAAATCTTCTCCCAGTCGTACGGATCGCTATCCTTTATCCCCTTCCGTCGGATACACTGCTCAAACAAGTTGTGCATGAGTGAATAATCCGGCTTATCCAGATATTCCAGGGACTCTATGTGTTCCAGGAAGGTCTTAAACTCGGGAGGCATGTTCTTCAGCATCTGTGTGTGGTCATACTCCTCCTTCTTCTGGCCCACCTGTTCCTTGTCCTTGATTTTCCTCCAGGGTAGCTGACCGGCCAGGAATTCTACCAGCATGTAAAACAGGGACCACAGATCATCATGTCTCCCCATTTCCTAACAATGTACAAAAAACAATATCAATTATGTTTTTGAAAATAACTACAGTACATGAACATTTCAAATCAAACAAGATATCGGTAAAAATAATAAAACAGGGTGGGTTTAAGATGGTATGGCCAGAAAGTGCACACACCATCAGTTTCAATGTGTGGTTTAAAAGACTCGTTTGAATTTTAATACATATGTATATGCATAAAATTATTAATCTGTATTTTGTCACTGAAGATGATGGTCAAGCAAGACATTAAGATAAGAGTTTACATAAAACCAAGATAGCATTCCCTTCCCCTCTTCAAGAAAAGCAATTCAAAATCCACACAGCCATATAGTGTTCAAGAATTTATGAGATATAGCATACCGTACATGTATTCTCTTACAAGAATCTAATACCTTACCATAATCACATCAAGATGAAACAAAATAGACAGATAAAGACACTTATCACACATATAGTGATATAGTGAATAAGTAATTGACTTTAACGAGAAGCTGCTGTTCTACCTTGTTTTTGTGGGCATTTACAGAAGCATATCTCACTGTCCCTCGGAAGCCTGCAGCAGCTCTGGGGGGTCTCACTTCTCCACTAGGGGTGGTGTATTGTCTGGCCAATCCAAAGTCCAGCATGAACACTTTCTTGCTGTCCTTAGGGAGTCTACCCATAGCAAAGTTGGACTGAAAGGTTTAAAGTCATAAATATGTTCATTGTCGTTTTCTGTAGATCCATGGGCAATTTTTTTTTCATTTGCTGATTAACACAAAAAACAATTCTATCTACTGGTACAAGTTTGCATGAATTCCTTGTAGATTCAAAGCATGGATTCAAGCCCAGAGGTTACATAATAATGCAAACTTTTAAGGATTACTCTGGAAGACGGCAATTAAGGCTAGGAAAAATACATGTATTGTGCCAATAACAGAGCGAACGTTTCAGCATCCACAAGAAATTCAATATCATAATTAGATGACGTTAAATAACAATATCACGACTTTGTTAGGTCTAGCTACATGGCATAAACTTACTGGCTTCACATCTCTGTGCAGAAATCCAACTTCATGAATGGATTCTATGGCCTTCAGAATCTGGGCCCCAAGCCTGAGGGTGGTACTGAGGGAGAAGCACCCCCGGGATTGACTCCGCCTCAACTCCGCCAAGTTTTTACCCTGAAGGGTCATGACAACATAATTGTATTTTTCATTGCGGCCACACCCAATAAATCTGCAGACGTGATCTTGTCCTAAAATCAAAAACACAATCTTTATCATCAACATTCCTTTAACATCATTCTTAAAATAACTTATGAGAGATTAAAGAAATTCCTTTTATTTAAGTACCAGTGTATACACATGGTTTTTTTTGTAAGTTTTCATGAATCCAAAATATTTTTTTACAAGATATACATAATAAATGTGTCTCCAACAGTGATAGATATTTTCCTTACCCTGCAATTTTTTAAGGACAGCAACTTCCATCTTGAGGACCTGTTTGGCTTGTTTGGCTGACTCTAACTTGAGAGCTACAGATTCTTTGGTCACTTGGTCGATGCCCTCGTAAATCTCCCCGAAACCACCACCACCAATTTTCCGAACCTTTGAAATTAACATTTATTTGGTCATTAAACATTAGTTCCTGTAAAATTAATTTACATTCATGAAAACTTCTATAATACAAAATTTCAATGATTGTACATTGTCCTGGCCATTAAATGATGTTATGAACAATCTAAAACATTCATTATTATGGATAGTCAGCACAGCCAGAGCAAACCATTTAGATTTAGAAACAGCTCTTAGCTAGCATCAATTAAAGAACTTAGGTACACTAAACAAACCAATGGGAGGATAAAGTTTGGTGGCTTTTCTGGATAAGGACAAGAGGTCATTGAACTAAGCAAATATATTACAAGAATTTGTAACACTCATTTACTCTCAAATAGATTCTGCTAGTACTAGCTGAAAAAGTTACACACACAAAATTTAAATAGAAAAGCCTTAAATTAATATGATCTGAATTTCTCAATTTTTTTTTTTAAAAATCAATAAATAAAAAAAGTTCAAACCTACCACTTTCCATCTCTCCTTGACAACCTGATTGGCCTGGAGCAGATCTTCTGCTGCTGATGTTGTCATGGCGACCAGGCCACTTCCTTGGATGACTTTGGTGGTTGTTTAACCCATTTTGTTACCTGTACCTGCAAGAACAGAATAAAACATAGAGAATAATTGAATCAATAGCTTAGTCTCAGTGAGACAATGAGTCACTCTGCTGGGTCGCTTCTTCACATACCTTGTCAACCTGTGACTCACCAGTGAGCAACATGCAGCAACAAATGAGTTTTTCAGACAGACCACTTTTTCCAATACATTAAAATTCATAATTCTACTTAATGTAATTCATACCCGTTAAAATGGTCTTTTAAAGAAAATAATCACCAGGAGAATCCTTTAAAAACATAAATACAACAGCAATCAAGATAATAACCAAATGCACAGCTCTGTATCATTATAGCAACAGCATCATGCATAGAGAAATTCTCAAGATATCCATTGTACAGTGACTGTTATTGATTGTTCCTGAACTCCTGATTCCAGACGGTAATCCCAAGTTATTCACCCAAAACACACTGCCCGCATCAGTATTCAAGCCTTCCCATCATATTTCTAGACAAGCATATTACATAACTGCTAGACTTATTCAACCAACACGTTTCTGCATGTCCAATGCCAAGTCTCAAGAACCAGCCATAAATGGCTTGTGAGATATCTGCTGTATTATCAACCCAACACAGTTTTAAGTATCTCGACTATCAGAAGAAATGCTGATGATGAGACCATGCAATATCCTTGTGAACCTAATAAAACTTTGGTTTCCTTATTTCTATCAAATTCTGACAATATTCAGTGGCACTGCGTTCAGAAGTTAGCCAGTCACTGTTTACAAACGTTTACAACGTTATTGATTTATATGTCTCAGCACCCACATGATGTTCTACATAACTGTTTTACAGTCCGAAGAAAACATAAACTCGATCAACTCCAATGAATGGCTTATGGAATTCTTTAAGATAAACTAACTCATTACTTTTTCTTACTTTACGGAAAGACTTTCCATGTAACAAATTCATGCATTATTACATTATTAAGTGAACAATAATTTAAATCTCTGTATTAGGCATACTGAATCCATCCTATTTAAGAGTCTGTCCTAGATGCAGAACTGTAGTTCCATGAGAAGTTTGGGTTGACAGACCATGGAGCTACAGTTCATCCATATAAAAAACTGTATATATTTATTGTGCAAAAAAGTTGCGCACAGTTTTGAACTTACTAAACTAATTTAGAAACATATTCTGTAAATATTTTCATACCAAAAAGAAATCCTTAGATATTTTAATACTGATACACAACTTAACTTTCCTCAAATGTTTTCCTAAAAACCGTAATCAACCTTGGAAAGTGAAGTATGACAATTTCATGTCAAAATCAAGGCGCCATTTTTACCTGTAAACAAAACACACTGTTTCACTTTATGTGACTGGTTTATTCAAGATATTCAGAGGCCGGTAAAGTAATCACATCGAAAGTAAAATGTCTCAGAAATTTGTAAGCATAAAAATTTTCATAGAATATATTTCTAAATTAGTTTGATAAGACTAAAACCATGCTCAATCTTTTTTGCACAATAAATAAGCAGTTTTTTGTATGGATGAAACTGTAGCTCCATGGTTGAACCTGAATTTCCTGTGGAGCTGTAGTTCTGCAGCTACCTCTGTCCCTACTACCATCTCAAGAACTTTGGGTATATCTTATTGGATAAATGCACATTCTCTTTTGCCACAATAGTATACAATCCTTGTATTTTTTGTCAAAAATCAAATCAGTTACATGTACTCTTAACATCTAAAAATCTTTTTTTATATTATCCTATATACCGTAATTTATTGTCTTAATAGTAACATTTACCAGGAGGTATAATTCAAAATTAAGGGAATCTTTGGAAAATGAAAAATTAAATTAAAAAGAAGCAATTTTAAGATTATAACTCCTATGACCGAAACAATGGTAGACATTTTTAACCTTGAACTTTAGTAATTATTGACCTTTGACTCAAATCTTTTAACTGGTATAGTTCAAAAGTTTGGAATCAGTTGAAAATGTAGACAACAGAACCAAAATAACACAACTTCAAATCAATAACATTCAAATGAGAGTTCTCTTTCTCTCTTGAAACACAAATCTCTAGTAGGCAATTTCTTAATGGACTTACTGACTGATGTTCATCTTTATTTCACTCCTATTTTTTTAAGTCAAGTACCAAAAAGCTGTATTCTTTTCAAGGTATAACTCAAGTATCTTATCACTCATATTTCATCTGTTACACAAAACACTGGTTCTGTTGCTGTAATTATAAATCAATGTTAATATTCCTCCTTATCATTAATAAGAGCCCATCTGTAATCAGCTAGCCTAATAATATTGCCATGGCATAGTAACGATTCACCTGACTTTTATTAGTTGTAATCCAAAAGACAGCATAGCCGACTCAGAGTACATCCATTAGAAATGAAATGAAGCAAATCCAATTTATCCAATAAACTCTCCTCCCAACAGCAATGACTAGCCAGTCAATGGATTATTAATGTCAGTCACACATACAGAAAAAAATACACCAAACAATAGTGGGTAATTAGCTTATTGTCTGTGTTTTTGTACAATGTCTAACGAGTGCAGTTACATTGACTGTCTGGAGCAACTATGACAATTTACATTTTAAAAAGACTATTTTCAGGAATTTTTCTCTAGGATAATTGTGCCCAGTATCAAATATTCAGTGACTCCTTGAGAGCCGAATTTGCCGCAGTTAAAATCAAAATCACTCTACCTGTTATTAACTACCTGAATAAGTGCGTAGATGACGGTTCCTTACATCATGGCAGCCTCGTAACCTTCCGAGGCAGACATTGGATTCAGGGCTCCATCCAATCAATACACACCTACTGCTGGATGGAGTTTATCAGAGTCTGATGTATTGATACATGTACAGCTAGGCCACACAGGGATTGACCAAAATAGCAACAACTTCAAAAAAAATTCTTCAACTATTGCTTTCTTATTGGCTAATTATTCCTCAATTTAACAAATTACATTATTTTTTGGAACTTGCTGAATTTCAAATTGAAGCTGAATTTTTTTTTTAATGCAATCTTGTATGGTATTTGTGACTTCATATTTTAATCATCCTTCTAGTTATCTTCACATAAATTTTAAAAACCTAATCTGTTAGAAAATAATATGAGCTTATGATTGTGTGGTAAAGTGATTGTGTAATGAAAGATTAAAAGATGCAATCCAATGATTATAAATGGAGAAATAAAAGATTTAGAGGCCAACAAATAATTTTTTTTTTAAAACAGAGACCTGTATTAAATGACTCATATTCATTTCTTAGAGGGACTTGGACACGATTTGAGCTCAAAATTTGAAATTTTATTTTTCCAATTTTAATGTTTAGAATGTTTAATATGCCAGTGGGTACTTTAAATGCTTTGTCAAAATTTGAAAGTCAAATATTGAGTTATAAGCAGGATACACAGTTTGAAAATCTTTGTTTTGTAAACAAAGCCTAAGCTTTTTTATTGTTTACATATGTGTTTTATTGGTATAAGTCTCAATCAAACGTTGTTTTTTTCTGTTTATCATATTATCTATGAGCACATTGAATCAGTTTACCCTGTTTGCCACGAGTCATTTGGTCAAAAAATGGTAATTCCATACTTTACATTATGTGTAAATGAATATAAGACTCGAGCTTTGTTTACATAACAATGATTTCTTTCCTCTGTATCTCTCTTGTAACTTGACTTTTAACATTCAAATTTTAATCAATCATTCAAAATGAGCAAGTAAACCATTTTATACATAAAAAAAGAATAGAAAGTTTTGATCTAAAATCGTGTCCAAGTCCCTTTAAATCAAAGTCATATATAGATTAATTAGATTTGGCAATCATATAACAGTTGTTAACCACCTATAGCAAATGTATATACAACAGAGTAATAACGAAATGTAGTATTTGGAAACAAAATTGAATCTTGCAAACCCCAAGCCATCCGTACCTTGCTGCAATAATGTAGGCCTCTTTTTTTTTATCTGACGTTTTTTGGAGGGAAAAAAGGGAGAGTGCTACTTTATTGCAGCTATTCCAGCCCAATTTTACCTCATAGTCTAAACTGTGTCTTTAAAATTGCCAAACTAGTACACATACCGGTATATGATCATGATAGATTGTCATTTGGCAAGCCATCTGCATGCTCTATTAAACAATATATTGGCTAGTTATTAATAAGATGCTTAAGTGCCCATCTGCACCAACTTTGACATGCAACCCCCATCTGGAGATCACTTTGGCCTCAGTTTATTGACTTCATTTACCGGTAATAATATTCATGGATAACTTTGGAAAAAGTCTATTGTGTTTTTCATCATACACAAAAATATTTATCACAAAATAAATCAGGAACTAAGGTGGTTGGGCATGGTATCGGATTAAATCAAGACTTGAATTATGCACCATACAGGTTTTTGTTTATGAGACAATTAAACCAAAACTGGTAATTAGAAAAAAATTTAACTTTTGAATTTTCTTTTGCATATACTTCATATTGAAAGAATTATTGTGTATTTATTTATTTAAATAATTACAAAATTTATACGAAAAAAATGTGGGAATAATTATTCATAATTGAAGATCAAACTTTTATACACAAATGCACGTGCATGTGATACAATTCTTCAGTATCTCAAATACAGTAGGATAATAAAAAATGTCAAGATGTACAATGTTCATAATAGGAAGTTGCAGCTGAAATGTCAATGAACCAGCATATTTTTGATAAAAAAAAAAAACAATATAGGGTACATGTAGAGAATTCTAGACGTTTCGTGACCAAGATGTTTCGGCACCCGGACGTTTCGTGACCTGGCAAGATATTTAGGGACTAAGACTTTTCGGGTCCTGGATCTTTTGGGACTCAGAATAAGATTTTTTGGGATTTGTATAAAATTAATGCTAAATTCATTTAAATCCATGTTCAATGTATTGTTTTTCTTGTGTGTAAATAAATCTTATATATAAAACTTTAAAAAAAAAAAGGAAATGGTTTATTGTACCGTGCATACGTGTTTAAAGTACTTAATCATGATAGTGATTGATAAAACACGTTTATTGCAACCTTGCATGTTCATTTTAATTTTTGATAAAGAGAATAGAAATAAAAGCCCCGATTTAAAAAGAAAATTTATTCTTATTGTGCATTTACATGTATGCAGGCCTAAAGGTCAGTTAGCGTAAGCGAATTTTGTTATAACCATGATAACTAGTATAACTAATTTGAACAATAATGAATAATAAGAAATAAATTAAGTAGATGGTAACGCCTGGGTGTTGACAGCTGGAGGATCTCTTCATTAGCCTCCTCATAATTAACACCTGGGTACACCTATACACAGGTCAGGCTAAAAGGTGTGATTTGATTGTTTTTATAACGATTATCGGTAACCCCGATCCGTCCTTGGATATTTCTAGTAAATGTATCAAATTACGGCTGAGGTAACCGTATAATAGATCAACTGTTAATATTACTGTCAGGGCTTATTAACTTCACCCTTTTTGGTACAGGCTCCTGTACCCTTTACTTTTTCGTTGACAAAATGCTATTTTGGGGAAAAAAATAGTTTCACTCAGTTATATGACTCAACGCAAGTTAGCAAAAAACAAAAAGTTTTTCCTGGTTTTCATTTGCATGTTACATGTTTAATCATTAAATTAATGTTTTCATTAAAATCAACCACACTTTACAGATCACTCTGACAATTTGATAAGGATATCTCATCTAGCTTTTACCGGACCCGCATGCAAAGGATATGCCATGTTACTATTCATTTTTTTTTTTTTAATTGATAATAATACGGCTTCATGGACAAATCATGCAGTTAAGTTACATCTTTCATCATAGCCTTTCATCAAGTCCCGAAAAATCTTATTCTAAGTCCCAAAAGATCCAGGACCCGAAACGTCCGGGTCTCGAAACGTCTTTAACATTAGGTCACGAAAAGTCTTAGTCCCTAAACATCTTGCATCCCATGTAGATGACTGCCCCCTGGGGTACATACCGTACTTCTTTATCTTAAACCGTCTGATACAACATATCTCATACAATGTTAATTATATATTTCCTAGATTAGTAAAAAAGTTTTCAGAGCAGGTCCACTCAAAAGAAACTGAGACCATCTATGACTGGAAGGTGCATTTATGCTTTAGATGTTGAATGATATATATATTTTTTTCAGATCAAGGAACAAGTTAAAGCAAATAGTAACAGATCTCCTTCCCACACAGCTACATGCTCTATATGAACCAAACCTCCAGGAATGATGCATCCAAAGGAATTGATACTAGTAATACCAGGCATGGTTCAGATGTTGAACATAGTTTATACATTTTCAAAATGAGTGAATAGGCAATAATTTTTTAAGTAGGTCAGCCATTCTCCAGAAATGGTTCCAAATATGGGATTGCTTTCAGTGAAAAATGAACTTTTGATATTCGTGTTTTAATTGTAATAATATTGAAGTACAACTATTCGCCGATATAATTATGAAATTTGACTCACCAAAATTTCTTCGTTCACGAAATATTTGATTTTGAAGACCATATTAAAAACCCTGTTACGGAAGTCAGAAGTGAATTAATGCAACTAATCCTCGGCCTGTACAATAACAGTAAACATCACTAGCCACTTTGTTTGATATCATATTGAATACGAGTGATATATTTGACAGAATCATGAAGAATTTAAATTAAAGGGGAACATATTTTCAAAAATATTTTTATTTTAAGAAAATCTTTATTTTCAGCAATAAAAAAAAAAATAATGCATCGTCTTTCATTTAAATTTAAATGTAAACTAGGAACAATTTCATATGTTCAATGATTTTAATTAAAATATTGAAACAACAGAACATTAATATAGAGATGTTGAGAAATTGCACATCACAAATTGATGTCAGAGGGATTTTTAAAGACAATGATCCAAAGTTACGGAAGTTAGCAAATGACCTTTTTCATGGAGAATATTTTTTCCAATACATTTTACAACCAAATATTAGAGAATAAAAATCAAATACAGGTTATTCATTGTAGAAAATACATTTTTAACTTAATAAGCACACTTTTTAAAAAATTTCTTTCCTTTAATAAGTATGTAATCAACATTACATAGATTTAAAAATGTTGACATGAAATATCTGTCTAAAATAGTGAAATACCTAATTGTATTAAACTTGCATGCTCTGATGGATGTACCAAACACAATTATGGAATATACCGGTAAAAAGTCAAACATATAAATCAGTTGTCTTTTTATATTTGATAAAAAGCTTGGATGGTTCGTTACGGATGTCAGAGATTATCATTTCACAAATATCTACTCCTATGATGTTTTAAATAGTCATGAAATTTATTGGTTATATCTTCCTAAACTTCCTTTTTTATGTGGAGGAACTGGGGTCTTATCCTCATTAAAATATGGGTTGACTGAATCCACATCTCACCTTTTTCGGATTTTTACTTATGTTTCTCCATGTTTGCCTGCTTTGCATTGTATGTATATACGCATATAATGTATTAATGCATATATATACATATGTATATGTATTGTTACTAATAAGTCAACTAAATAAGGTGTGTTTTTCGCAAGTATATATAAACTCTTACTAGTTTAAGTTTCGGGTATTAGTTCTTAAAAAAAACTGACATCCGTAACTAATCATGTTTAGAAAAAAAAATCATGAACAGAGTATTTATCAAATATTCTGATCCGGGAATTTTACCATTTCGATATAAACATGCATGCATATTAATACAACCTTGAAAAGCCAAATATATTTTGGTCACCTGATATTTTTTTTTATCAAATCACATGTTGTAGAAAACAATAAGCTTGATGCACTATATTTCAATAGAGTAAACTTTAAATAGCATATTATGCTAATATTACATGAAAAATGACCACTTTGTTGATTTTCAAACATAAGAATAGATTATCCGTCGTGGAAAATATACATAAGAAGCACTGGAATGAACAGATGCCGAATCTGTTTTTCCCCTGATATCCGTAACGCTGCAGCAAATATTTAAAAAATATTGTCAAATGATAAATTGTCTTAGGTGAATTGGTTTTAATCTGCAACTGATATATCTCTTGCAAATAAAAATAAACTAAAACAGATAAATCCACACATATTGATTAATATTTTTTCGATAGTTTAGCACACTCTCATCATATTTTTCTCAAAAATGCACTTTGTATCAAAATATTAATTGCTTCAGTTAAGAATATCAAAGTTCCTTTACTTTCTAAACTCATGTTCTGCTTCGCTGAATAATCCAAATTATTATCGATGGAAAACCGAGCCATATATCACTGATTGAAAATACTGTTACGGATGTCATACGTTAAGCCGGTCAGGGGTTTTAGTAAATTTTCCTCTCACTGTACCATGCTATTACATTATTTTTCTACAAATGATGATAGATAGCTTTGGAACACTGTGTTCTCCAAAGGCATCATGAATAAGTTTTTCAAATGCCATGAATTTAGTTGAAATTGGCGTTACGGAAGTCAGGCCTTGAAATGCGTCAAACTCAATTTTCAATTTTATAATCGATGATTAAAAAAACACATAGATTTTCGACTGTAAATTGTATATATTTTTCTTTTAATATGCCTATGACATTCAATTACAATACTATCAATAGATATTGTTTTGAATATCATCGCTTACTTTTAAGTCAAACACGTGTTACGGAAATCAGGACTGTTTCAGCGACAATATAGAAATCGGGGGGAAAAAAGAAAGAAAAGATTGTTATCAACAGGTGTTTACTGACAAAACACGCTATGTGATGTTGAAATAAAAAATGAGTTTTAATTGTCTCTTTCATCACCGTAATGCTATTTAGTATTGTAGTAAAATTGAAATATTCACGTGCGACATGCTGAAAAATACACAAATCGATTTTTCATTGAAATAATTTGACATTATTTGACACTTCAAATGCATATTGTTTGGTATCAAAATTTGTAATTTTTACTGTAGATATCTCCTGAGAAAAGTATCAGCCAAATACATTAAACGGCAAATAATAATTTTGTGATGAATGCAGGCGACAACATTATATCATAATTGGAACCATTTTAGGAGAATGGCTGAGGTCCTCTCTGAGAACACTAGCTGCAAGTATAATTAATAGTTGTATTGGCATGAATCAGTTGAATTGCTCCCACATGGCCTGGGTCACAAAATATAAATGTATCATGATAACTACAGTATTTCTTTTTGTTAGACAAATTGATAAAAATAAGTATGTCATAATTAATCACCAATTTAGGCAACTTAAACTTTGCCAAGCAATGTCAATGTGCCCTGTGAAATAGCAGCATTAAAATCATCAAATAAAACAGTTAATTGGATTGAACTGTTTACCATTCCTCATCGCAATATTTCTGTTTTTTATTAATGTATCAATTCGTGAATATGGTATGTTTTTCCCTGTAAAACATATAGGCATTTATTTTAATGAAACCCAAAATTTATTTTTATAATCATTTCTACAATCCGATCTCGGGACAGTTTTTCATCGACATATAACTGTATCCAACCGTATTATACATATTTTAATGACTCTGATTATCATAAAATACACTCCTAACCCCTGACGCCAATAAACGCATCCACAGGATCACCCATAGTAACGGCCACTTAGCTAAAGCGTACACCAGTCTATAGGAAATGTATCAAAGAGACATCTAAAGTACTCTAAGTATCAATATATTTACCTTTACTTTTGGCGTCTCTGGATAAGCTATTAGTTAAACCAAGAAACATGAATCCATATCAGAGGCTCTAGCAGAAACATTCCATTTCGAGTTCGTTTCCGGTTGTCAATTCATTAAAGGTCAACAGAAAACTTCAAGAGAGTTCATTGAAATTGCGTAGAAAAGTTCGAGTTCTTCCGAACAGATGCCCGTCTCACAAGGGCGCTTGTGGCAATGGTTCGGAATAGAGCAAAAACTGACATCCGTTTTACTCCGAATACCGAATCAAGATGCTGAAGGACATGTCTTCATGAACAGTGGGATTACATCTTGATTTCTAAACCAAAAAATTAATAAATTGAATAAAGTTTATGAAACTGTTCACAAAAGGAAGAAATAAAGAAAAAAATTAGCATACAGCTTACTGTAGTATCTAACGTCATATTATATAGGCTCAATTATATCAACTATATAGTAAGTTAATTGGCGCTAGGCCTATAAACTTACCTTTTGCCGTGGAGTCTTCACATTCCCGGTGGGCCGGTAAGCTCCAACAGGTCGATCTGAGTAAGGTTTCTCGATTCCCCTGATTGGTTTACCGAGCCGGCGGGCCAGCTCAGCTTTTGCCATCACACTCGTGCAGCTTGCAGAGGTATGAGATGAGGCTTTTGACAGGGGAAGATTACAGCTCGAATCGTCACTGTTGGAGCCAGCCGTGTATTTTGAGAGAATGTTGGCAGGAACTGGCGACGATTCTCCCAAAATGTCACCCACCGTTTCATCAATAAGGATCTCGAGGGTCAGGTTGCACACTGAAGCGGTGTTCACAGGGCCCACGCCTTGAACAACCGCCGGTAAGACAGTGTTTTTCCTAAACCGGCCAAACAACCGGTTTAGGAACTGTCTTACACCCCTCCTATTTCTCCCTTCCTCTGCAGTGGGAGCAGCATAAACTTTGCGATAATTATGTTTAGAGACGCAAGGACCCATTTTGATATCTCTTATGACGTCATAAACAACTGTTGTCATCACTATGGGATATGTAAAGTTGGAATTTTCCTCGGTTGTTTTCCGGAATAACAAGTAGTCCAACTATTCCGTATATGATTGTTTCGATACGAAATAGCTTTTAACATTATGGAACAATGTAGGGGATACAAAATATTGGTATTTGATTTCTCTTTAATATGTACATCTGCTGAAGATATGTGTAATGGTGGATGTATTTAAATCCAATATTAAGATATGGGAAAGTAGAGGGGGGGGGGCTTTTTATTGGTGGGGGAGTGTTAGTATGTAAAAGTTATGGGGAAATTAATAAAGTTAACAGTAAAATAGAAGTTTCAAGCTATTTCGCTACACCACCCATACCCCCCCCCCCCTCCGATCCCACGGATTAGGATTTTAAAGATTGATCAGAAAAAAGCGGGGGGTTTTGGTCAAGGTTTTGGACTTATCCAAAATCTTAACCAAAAAACAAAAAACAACCGACCATTTATTCACGAGACCTTCAAAATTCGTATTCTTTGGGGGATGTGGGGTTAGTGCACAGTACCTAAAACTTCCCTTTTAATGTTAATTTGAATATTTCCCCTTATAACTTTAACCATACTCCCAAATGAGTAGGGGGCAGCTCTTTCAAATATGTAGAAATGATGAGCACTATACATGTATGTACCTATACCTTTTCATGCATTTTTTTAAGTTGTAAAAATTGCGTGTTAAGTATCCAATAAAGCACGACCACAAACTTTATGTCATACCTTTGATCTGTATAATGTTCCAAACTCGAATCCCGTAATTTTTACTCCTTTTTCCACTAACATTTTATATTGGTCGGCTTTTCCCTAATAATTGCTACATTTATTCATTTAAATAGGAGACGCATGAAGTATAGTTATAAATCCCTCTTTTTATTTTAGTAAGACATTTTTTCTGTTGCATGCACATAAATTAGTTCGAGTTGATAAAATGTATTCGAAAGTATAAAAATAAAAGCAGCAAACGATCAAATGCTTATTAACATTCTTGGTGTATTAATGACATAGGCGTCGGAACCGGGGGGGGGGGGGGGGGGGGGGGGCTAGGGGGGGGGGGGGGCTTAGCCTCCCCACTTTTTTTGCAAAGTTATACCTATCCATTAGAAACATAGCATGATAGAGGGTTCAGCCCCCCACTTTTTTTCGGAGATTATTGTTCGTAAATTTACCTTCCTTGAAAGATTGAGAAGTTAGATTCAGAAGCATACTAGCCCCCTAGCCCCCCCCCCCCCCCCCCCCCACGGATTAGGAATTTGATGATTTTGGAAAAAAGAAAACTTGGGTAAGTAATTTTTTTTTGGAAGTATAGGTATAACCTCCCCCCCCCCCACGGATTAGGATTTCCATGATTTTGGGAATTACTTTTTTTCTCAATATTCCTGAGGATTAGTCTAGCCCCCCCCCCCCCCCCACTTTCAATTTGCTTCCGACGCCTATGAATGAGCAGGTGACAATGGTCAATTAATTGTAATTAATTACATAATAAAACATAATGTACAGTCTACGTGTACCTTAGTATTTTATCTTTGAATGTTGTGCTGCTTTTATTTGTGTGTGTGTTTTGTTTTTTGGTCTGGTAGGAAAAAAATGTGAGGAAAATTCTTGAAAAAAGGTGTGACGTTTTTATGTTTGCAAGGGGGCTTTTTTTTTAATTGAAAAAAAATAATTAATTTCCCAGGTGGCCCAGATCTTTATAGGTCCGATAATGATTAAAAACACAAGCCATTCCCACGCAATATTTATATATAGGCTCCACTTTTTTCGGGGGGGGGGGGGGGGGGGTGGTGTTCGTTTTTATCCGATTTTTTTCAAGTGTCAAATAAACATCGATTATTTTAAAAGGCATCAAAACATGAAACTGTTCTGACCACCTCCTGGGGTTTTAGGTAGGCAACTAAGCATCATGAATATTTTATTGCTTCATTACCACTGACACCACCAAATCTTGGTAATTTCAATCATTCGCCATGTTCGCGTAAGACACCATTTACTGCTCAACAGTCCATTATTATGATAAGTCAAAACATAATTTGTTATTTAACACAAGCCCTTTCCCCTAATATTACCTTCGTAAATATATGTATACGTATGTAGTTTATACATACTTTCACAATATTGACCCCCTCCCCCAAAAATTAAGATGGTCACTAAGAAGAAAAAAATATGTTGTCTTTGCCCATAAATAGCCTCCCTTTCAGCTGATAGTACAGGGGAAACAAATCAACAATGCCATGTGCTCGCTATGCTTGTTTTGATTATGTGACAGACTGTTGACAGAGGTGTAAGCGAAGATTATGTAGCATGACCTCTGGTGAGAGAATAGGTGGCCTTTTAAAACAGGTTTGACTGTATATATATCTATACTCTGTCCCAAGATATTTTGGATTCACGTTTGACTTAATTGTTTAATATTTATAAATACCTCAGGATCCAAACGATGTTCATTCAAAAGTATGAAAAATTTCCAAGATTTCTCAGTCAAAATGCCCCTGTTAGCTTATCAGGTTTCAATACAATGCTAAAAAATGTGATGTCTACGGAGATTTTGCATTGCAGTAAGCCCGGATAATAACGTTGAAATATTGCGCGATGTATTCCAAGTGTATTCCGAATGGAGAAAAGATGTAAACATTCCCCATTATAAATCTTCGTAAGGAATCTGTTTTCGTTCCTGTGAATTTTTCCAAGTGAAAGATGATAATGTGTCAATGAAATTATCTTGGAAAATATCCCTTTCAACTATTTCAATTGCACTTCTTTCACAGGTAAGTGTATTTTTATTAAAAATCGTCCAAACGTGAATCCAAAATATCTTGGGACAGAGTATACATTGATTTTCTGTTTCTGTGAACACGATGTATATTGAAAAAAAAATTAGATTATGAATGACCTAAAACATATATAATTTCTTGTTTTAATTTCTTAATTACATCACAAACAAATTAGTGGGGCTGGATGTTCAACAAATTAACTACATGTTTAAGATTTTCATAAAATTTTAAGATGTGATGTATTTAGCTATTAATAAACTATTATTCAATAAATAAGAAATCCATATATTTAACCTTCTAAATTTTGGTATTTTCCTATCTTTTTTATATAGAACTCTTCTTCTACAGGAAATCAATACAGTCAAAAAATTGCCATAACCATTGAGCCTTCTTAAATCCACGTTTGTAGTAATGATGCTAATATTCAGTCCAAATGTTATGGAACATGCATCCTCAAATGAAAAAATCAAAATCATTGTTTTATTGTTCAATGTTTTAATTTATTCAAGGTAACTACCTTTAGCTGTTTCTACAAGAAAGAAAACGGAATGAAAAGCAGTCATTATTAGGCCTGTCAAAAATGGATGCAGACCTGGCTCTTGCATTAAAACTCCAAGAGGAGTTTGACAGAGCAGAGAATGTGGCCTGTGTTGAAAGTGGTCCCCTCTCCTCCACCCCCGGGGCTCCGCTGTCACTTGCCGATGAGAGCTGGGAGGTGATGGACCCGAACCCAGACATCAGGGCTCTTTTCCTACAGTACAATGACCGCTTCTTCTGGGGCAGGCTGGCAGGAATCGAGGTCAAATGGAGTCCTAGGATGACACTGTATGTTGATACATGGACAACATTGTCCTGTGAACTCTTTGGGTTTTAACATGGCTAGGTTTAAAATTTGACCGACCAACCTCCTACATCTTGGCACATTGTAAGGATGAAAGACTGATCATTATATTAAGTTCATACTGAAAACAAATCTTTGTAAGAGAATTAATAGCGAACAGCTTCAAAATGTTCATAGAATGATAAAAATTACCGTATACAGAATGGAAAATATATATTTATATAATTATGTAATTGCAAGTACCGGTAATTGTCAAATATAGTTGGAGATGATTGTATGATTGGTAACCATAGATTTATTTACGTGACTTATTTCAGGAATGAATTCAATATTTATTAGTTTAATATGATTTAAAATGGTTTTGGGCAGTTTCTAAAGCAAAACGGTTTATAAAAGAGCGTAAACTGTTCGAAACCATTTGATATTGTATAAAACTAATAAATATTATGTTCATTCCTTATAATTTAATATTGTGCTATTGTAGATAAAAACGGTCATTTGACTTTTAAAATGACATCAACATGTACAAAATTCAAACGTAACGTTAGGTGGATTACCTAATACGTTTTTGATGTTAGTTTTACTAGGCAACATTCTTTATACAAAATAAATTTTTGAGCGAATATGAAAGCATGTTACAACCAGAATTAAATTATTTGTAGATGTGCGGGACTTTGTGTGTATGAGGGGCGTGGAGGGCTTTGCTCAGTACGACTCAGTTTACCACTGTTAAAGCTGAGACCACGGAGAGACCTGGTACAAACACTGCTGGTAGGACTAAGAGACCCGACATTTAGACATATTAATTAAATCTTATCTATGGTTTTAAGACAAATGGCTCATTATACATGATCATTGGCAAACCCTGGCTAATCTCACATACATGTACCCTTAATTACTTAAGACTAACTCTATAAACTTTTCTCATGCTCAACAGACATGAATATTTCAATATTACCAGGTACATGTGCCCTATTCAATTCGGCTTTGCACTTTTGTAAAGGAAATACATGTGTTACAATTGAAAAAATGCTTAAATACTTAAGAATTGAATGTTTATTTTTGGATATTGTCTTTCCTAACCCACCAGGTCATGCGGACAAATTGAATACAAATTAGCGCGGTATGATGATAAGTTGTCTGCATGATCTTACCTTTCAATACTGTGTTATAACTGCAGCAGCTTTCCACACACTTTACTTGCAAAAATATGTAGAATGTAGATATATGCTCTCAACAATAGCATGTGTTTCTATGATGTTTACTTATATACTTTTAAAAAGTATAGTGTTCTGCATTAAAAATGACAAATGAGGCCAAAATAGAATTATTGTTTGTTTGGAATTGCCTCCTGCCTTATTTAAATATCCCTTGCTGATAAAATTTTATTAGCCTAAGTGAAAGGACTTTTTTTTATATTGAATTTTTTTTTTACAAATTTTTAATTATGTAAACTTCAAGTTTGAAAAATAAAAAAGAATTTTTTTCTCTCCTTCCTTGGCCAAGAAACTCCCAGGAATCAATTTCAAACAGACATTTTCTGAGGATGCAGGCCTGAGTTGGTCAATGGCAATGGGTATGTTAGACTGGTCAAGTGTTTCTAACGATGATGGTGGTTCAGTATGACAGCAGTTTTACCTATTTTTAAATGTAAGATACTGTGAAGGGAGATCTAGAGCTATAGTAATTAGCTTGTTTTTTTTTCAGCATGAAATGATCCATGCATACCTTTTTGTCACAGACAATAATAAAGTAAGTAAATCTGACATCCACCTATTCAGTTATATCAATAATGCTCCTTTATTTAGCATTCTTACTTTATTAATGAAAGTTTGTTGATATTTTCAAGATAACTTTGCATTTTCTTTTACCAGGATCATGATGGACATGGGCCAGAATTCCATAAACACATGTACCGCATAAACAAAGAGGCAGGAGTCAATATAACTGTAGGTTCATGGGTGTCCCCTTTTTCTGTTACACTGTAGATTTATTTGTGCGACACTCTGGAAGTGTTCATTTTACTCAATAATTCCTTTTACGTTTACGTCCATCTACTTCAGGTATACCACACATTCCATGATGAAGTCGCCGAATACAGACAGCACTGGTGGAGATGCAATGGACCGTGTCAGAGTCGGAAACCGTACTTTGGTTATGTGAAGCGAGCCATGAATCGAGCCCCAGGACCCCGCGACCCCTGGTTCAGAGATCATCAAAACTCATGTAATGGAACCTTCATCAAAGTAAAGGAACCCGAGAACTATGGGAAGAAAAAGAAAAAAGGGGAAGGAAAATCAGAAAAAACAGATTCTAAAGCAGGTACCTGTCCTTTCATTATTTTCCACAACTTCATTGAGATAATATTTCTGTGTGAGGAATGAAAAATTTGTAAGTTTTATTCTTACTCAATATGAATCAATGTATCAGATTTATTTTTCCTGACTTCACAAATCTTTACAATATGAATCAATGTATCAGATTTATTTTTCCTGACTTCACAAATCTTTACAATATGAATCAATGTATCAGATTTATTTTTCCTGACTTCACAAATCTTTACTCCTTTCTATTTAAGTAATGACTTTTCAAAAGATATTACAGTGCATGTTTTTCATTACAGTTGAAAAGAAAAGTCCAAATAAGGACATCAGAACATTCTTTGGAAAAGGACATGTACTTTCAAGTAGATCTCCAACGAAAGCCAGCCCACAAAAGGAAGTGACAAAAAAGCCTGAAGTAAAAGGTCTACCCAAATTTTATGACACAGACTCAGATGATGAACTAGATCTATTGGCAGTTCATCCACAAAAGAATCCTGCGAAAACAAAGAACATTGATTATGATACAAGTTGCGATGAGAAAGATCTTCCAGAGGCAATCTTGAAAGATTTACTTTCAGATTCTGAGGATGAACTGCTGTGTGATGCTCTAGATTCACAAGAAAAGCTTTCCTCACCAAGCCCTTCAAAGACCACAAATAACGATTTTAGTAAGTCTTTAGGAAGTAAAACTGTTATAGATGATTCCGAAACATCTGATTTGTCTGATAAAGCATCTTGTTCCAAGCCGTCTACTTCGAAACAATCTGAAACGCCAAACAACGATGTTCAAAACAAACTCCGAGAGATATGGGGCAAAAAGTACGAAAACCAGTCAAAAAATAAGACCTTTAACAAGACCTCAATCAAGAG
This sequence comes from Magallana angulata, assembly GCF_025612915.1. Lineage (NCBI taxonomy): Eukaryota > Metazoa > Mollusca > Bivalvia > Ostreida > Ostreidae > Magallana > Magallana angulata. The sequence goes on along the minus strand of NC_069113.1, from coordinate 39,871,400 downwards.
ATCTTTGTCAAAGCCTCAGCCAGCAACGAAAAGGATAAAGACAGATGAAACAATTGATTTAACAAGCAATACTGTATATCCGAAAAACACCTTAACAAATGATGAAAAGTTGCTCAGACATTCTTCTACAGAAACAACTTCTGTGGTTGAAATGACAAGAGAAAATCCTGTGAAGTCTTCGTTCAATGTTATTGAAACGGATGTTTGTAAATGTCCAGTGTGTAGCAAGGATATTTTGTCCACCCACATTAATCAGCATTTAGACGCTTGTCTTGGTATTACGTGAAACTACAGGTATAACAGGAATTGATCTGTGGCATTATTTGTATATAACTTGAGCTTTTGCTTTTGCTGGTGATATTAACAGTTTGTCTTCCAAACCCTCTGTGTTCAAGTTATTCAGAGTTTACTGTGTTTCATGATTGTATACAAGGTACAAATTGTACTTGCCCGTTATACTTTTTTTGACAGGTTATTTGTTTAATGAAATGAAGTATCAATCTCATTAGCTTGTTTGTGGTTTGTTTTACGTTCAAGTTTTAGAGCAGGTCTCATTCACAAGCATCTATGGACTATACGAAAATCTGAACTAAACTTCCAGAGATGACGTGTCTGGGGATACGTGATACTTCTGCAAGGAATGGGGTTTGAGACCTATGTTTTCTAGGTTAAAGTTTTTGAAGCAGTTTTACTCCTACTTGTACAGTGAGTAATTATGAACCCAGTCTACACCAAACTCACATGGAGAATGTATCTACAGATGCTTAATATGAACTTAGTACAAGCAAATTTACATTGATGATGAATCTGGGGTTGAATGATGTATGCTGCCTATATTTTCCCATCTTCACTAGCCAAGGGTGACGATCCACGGTGAATAGAGAAACACCGTGGATCGTCACCCTTGGCTAGCGAAGATGATATTTTCCAGATAAATAAAAGGGACTAGGTTTCATTCTTCAGAATACCGGGTATATAGTTTGAATCAAACATTAAAGGGATGATGCTTCTAGGGAATCCATAAAACTCAATGTACCAGATGCGTTCTAGATATTTTTTGACAAGGGACAAGTAAAGAATATGGGATTAAATACATTCCTAATTAACTTTATGCCCTGTAAGTGTGATGCAGGAAGGGATGGATGTACCAGCCAGACTTGATATTGTTCATTTGCCCTTTCCTTTTCTTAACATGAGTATGAACATGAAGATGAATAATTAATGGAGGAAGTTTACTCCTATGTACCGGTACATGTACTTAATGTATGATGCATCTAGAATCGCAAAAATATCAATTTTATGTTCTTAATAATTAAAGCTCAAATGACCTATAATTTACTGATGGAGAACTTCTGTGGATTCAAGTTCAAGTTAATATACACTAAATAAGGATGAATTGTAGTTGTCATGCATAGCTATAAGTACAGAAAAACTCGGTTATAGTGAAGTCCTATAGGGACCATTGGCTTTATTTCGTTATATCCGTAATTTGTTATATCCGTATAACGAATTTGTAATAATAACTATAGTGAATTCACTATTATATAAACATGTTTTCTTTCACTAGACTATAATTTTGGTTAATTAAAGCTTAAAATAAAAATAAATTACTTTGTTACCTTTTGTAATCGGATTGTGAATTGAAAAATATTTATTAAAATAAATTCTTTCAAACTTTTTTAACTGTAAAGAAATTCGTTATAAAGGTTAATATTAACCTCTACGGGATTCAAAATGAGTTCGCTATATCCATAAATTCGTTATATCCGAATTCGTTATATCCTTCAAATTTTGCTAAGATTTGTTAAGAATTTTACCAGGGACTAAAAAATACTTCGCTAAATCCAAGAATTCGCTACATCCGTGTTCGTACTAAACGAGTTTTACTGTAATATATTACAGGTATATAGTACTGATAAAACTGGATAAAATGGTGGAATTCCACTCCAGGACCTTTAAATTGTTTAGTTACAGTTGCTTGCATTGATTTTCAGATAATGTATTTAGAGATGCATGCTACCTTTAGGTAAAGAAATAGAAGGTGAAAGGGCATATCAGAAAACACAAAATTCTGCATTCCCAAATTTAATATTTGTAGTCAATGAAACTTGAGACAGATGTTTGTAATTAAATGGAAAGTAATACCCGTAATTTAACTGCCGAGAAAGAAAGGAAGTGACGAAGCATTTATTGTCAGTATCCTAGTAAAAGACACTTTAGAGGTAATATCCAGACCCCTTATAATTAGCACTTTGTTAATTAATTCAGACATGAGAAAATTCTGAAATTTATAAAAATAAACACAACCCTCTAACAAACAAGGAACTCATTGATTAGCTGGTAAATTGAATGGTATATCTTTTCCACAAATCCTCCAACAGATTAACAAAAGAGCTAATTAAGTTTAATATAGCCCCCCCCCCTTTCCATTTTTTTAAAATCCTTGTTCAATGTTATATGTATGACTTTTCATCACTGCATGTGTAAAGTTATATAAAAAGGAAGTGAATTGATCCTTTGTTTACAAAATCTGACAGGATGTCACAAGCAACCGTGACTTGAAGGATGACCTTTTAATATCTCATAATCACATCCATCAACACTTACCAAAAGCAATGAAAGCTCTACTGCAGGGCAGCAGGACTTGTCTGAATACATTTACAGGTAAATTTAAATCCTTGTAAAACAATTTTTTAAACTTATTGTTTCTTAACATTAGATTAAATATTTCTAATATGATATACCAGAGGCCCTCCCGAGCACTCACCAAAATTCCCTTTACCTGCAACACAACTTTCTGGCAAGTGATTCTCTGCTGAATAGGCCTCTGCACAATCTGGTATAATGTATGGTTAGATATCTGGGAGCAAATGGGTCATTACAGGTAACATGACCTGAACATTTCTACCTTTTGTTTTCATGGATAAAAACTAATAAAAAAGGCATTTTTTGAACAGAAATGTTTCCACGCATGATCAAGTTGTGATATAAACAATAGTTCAGTCCTTGATGCTATGTTTTTGGTAAATTTTGATCCCGATTAATTACTTTGGGCTATTCAATAAAGTGCAGTAGTTTTATTTTTTGCATACACACAACACAACTATTATATTTTTTTGTAATTATGAACATTTTATTTGTGGTTGTTCATGAAATAATAAAAAACATGATAATAAAATTACTAAATAACAACACATTCTACATAAACAAATACAGGACTACAATGTCATTATTCTCTTTTATATCCTATAAATTGTGTATTTTGTCTTTACAAATCTGATGGTTAAGTATTAAACAATGTCACTTCTCCGTAAAAAAAAACACCTGATGTACATCAATTGAAATAACTGGGTTTCTTCTTGTACACTAGAAATCTCTCTAAAGTTTGTGTCACTTTTAAAGACACTTCTACATTTTTTAAATACTTAATTTGGTCTTTTGTCTGACCACAGTCTGAAAAAAACCTTTCAGATTGAAACACAAGAGATACACAATCCAAATGTCGCCAATGATTTCACTATATTTCTTCCAGTTTCTTGACAAACAACGCAATCTGTTTTGATATTTCTTTTAGTAGTTCTTCTTTTGATGCCTTTGGGTGGTCTTTGACATATTTGGCGATGGCCATTATGGTTTGATTGCGTAATGCATCCACATCTCTTTGGCCACTCAGCCTCTGGTACACTTCATAGCCAACTCTCATTGCTGCCATATTTTCTACCATTTTGGGTGCTTTGTCGTCATTTACTGCCCACATCAAAGTTCCTATCTGCTGCATCAAGTCTGCATTATTCAAACCCCACGATTCGTCCATTGTAATGTTCCTTCTTTGGGATTTTGCAATACACAAAGCGTTGAAGAAAGATGGAAAATAAAACGGAAGTAAAATGAACGGAAGTAAACAAAAATACACAGCGCGCACCTAGCGGCGTAAATGCGCACGACATGATGTTGGATATAGACAAAAACTTGACATTTGAAGGCAGATGTGAGACGCCTTTGTAAGAAAAAACTCTCACGAGATGGTGTAACAAGAAAAAAGTGAAATACCTCCAGAAATAAAACAGGTAGTCATATATTTTGTGTAAGTCATTTTCATTGGAAAAGTACAGAAAGGGACAATGAACTTTGTGTGAAAATTTATTATGACAGTTCATTGAATTGACAAACTGCAGATAAAAATATTTAATTTAAATCGATTTGTTACACTGTAAGATTCTTGATGTATTTAATTTCAGATATTTTAAATACTGTACATGTTGATGTAAAGCTGTATGGATTCTAAACACAGTATTATTTCATTCTATGAATATAGATTTTCAATTTTTCCGTGAAATCTTTTAATTGTTGTTTTTTTTTTAACTTCTAAGATATATTGTAAAATGAAATGTGATTATGTGGCCTTTAACTCTAACCAAATGCGTTAAAGATTTAAACATTGCTTGGATATATTTGTATATAGAACCGTTTTAACAAGAACTTGGACTTTCGGTGGGATATTTTTATCTAGTTTGCTCATCAAAACAAGCTGTCAAACATTGACCTCCTTTCTTCCAATTCGCTAAAAGAACCTTATTATTATTCATAGGCCTCAAAACCTTGCTCTGCTGTGTGAAACTGATGCTGTTTAAGCAAAATATACTTCTCTGGATGAAGTCGTAGGAATGTTATTACGTTCAGTGTATGCATATCTATTAGCCAATTGCAGGACAGTTTACCATTAGTAGACATCGCCTTCATCAAATCGGAGTTTATCACGTTCTGCCCAAAGTCCAAGCTCTTGTTAAAATGGTTCTATCTTAATTAAAAGGATGAACATTATATACTCACAAGCCGTAAGCATATTATATTTGATCATGATGTGTACAAATTTGGATGAAAAAAAAGTTTTTCAACAAGTTAGAATTTGAATTAGCATATTCTGGAATGTTCCTATTCTTATACAAATATCCATGGCATTTAGCAATGAACTTGATTTAATGAAGCCTAATTAAGCCAAAACTGCTAAATATATTACACAGCCAAATGTAATACCTTTACAGTAAGCTAGGCCTTGACAATAGTAGATTTTAAGTTCAAGCTATTCCAGTGTCAATGAGGCATGTCAACAGGTATAATGTACAGCTCCTTTACTATAGTTTCATGTGCATAATTCATTGCCGTGTACATGGTGTATTGACTGTTTGACTTTAAAGAGTGGGTGACAAAGTTCCATGGATTGTTAATATATTAAGTAGAATATGGCTTGTCTTGGATATTTGGAAATTTATGAAGGAATCACAGGATTATAGTCTCCAATAACTCTAATGAGGACTTTTATTGACTAAAACATTGATAACTTTTAATTTTGAGTTTTAAAATTTGAACTCAAAGGCAGCAGGTACTTGAGCTTTTACCTGATGACAAAAAAGTTTCCAGAAAGACAAATAGACTCATCATCTGAAGTTAAAAGATTCAGACGCTTTCCGGAGAGAGGAATGAATTGTAAACAAATGTTGATTTCTGATTGTGTATAGTCTTGTAAAGAACTTTCCAAATATTTAATGATTTCATTTTAATTCGAAATATTCTAGTTGGGCCATATCTCACTGAAATTAATAGACTGCATTATGTATTGTGGATTTTTATAACATTTCTGTGGGTATACAATGTTTTGTACATGTATTACAATTCCATCTACCTCTAAGTTGAGTTTGTCAGTGTGAATTACAGACTTCCTTCAGTGGATGTAGATATATATTTCAAATCCATATTTTGTTTGAATCTACAGATAATGTATTACAGTCCATGGATTGTTTGACTTTGTAGATGTGTATAACAGATCCATGGATTGTGTTATGGTAGACAAAGTTCCAGTTGCACACAAACCCCCTTCATCTAGTGGTTGCCAGAGTTCACCACTTCTAAGCCAAGGCAGTCCAACTAAACAGAACAGAAGTGCCATAAAATACGGGGAACTCATCATACTAGGGTATGTTAAAATCTATCACATATATACATGTACCTGCCTAACCTGTTGGCTTTGTGATTAAGACTGTACAATATTTATTTTTGTTTCTTTCTCTTTTTAAGAAATAAAATAACATTAAAAGAAATTTTTCCATTCTATTCCTATTTGCAATGTTTTGATACGAGGATTTTTGTCAATGTGGAAAAAAAAATTGTTTGATTTGTGATCATGAATTTGGAAAATAAATAATATCAGCGATATAGTTTATCAAATGTATATTATGTTGCGATGTAAAATTTGTTAATAAATGTTGCCGATGCAATAAAAAAATTCAATCCACTACGAAAACTTCTGCTTTGACAGTATGCCATTGAATATCAAACACAAATGTTGAGAATTAGGTTGGCTAAGTAATGAATTGAATGTTTATAGATAACGAAATCACCTTAATTTAAAGAATAACAAAAATGTTTGTGATATTCACCAGTAACTTATTAAAAATAGTTATTAACTGTTTTCATTTGCAATTAATTGTTGATTATAACTACACACACTTAAATATTGCTGAAATGTATCGAAAGTTTAGTAAAATATAATAATGTGTTTCAGTTCTAGTTTCATAGTTGTTAACTTGATTGCTTATTAAGAGGTATTGTTGTAGATATAATGGCCATCTTCCGAGTGGGGATAAAGGAAGGAAGAAAAGTAAATTTATCTTGGGGAAAAAGCCGTCCGGAAATGGGGTCAAACCATTCAGAAAACATGTCGTAAAAAATGCACAAGCTGCAAAGGTATACTCTCTCTCTCTCTCTCCTTTTCTCTCTTTCTGAAGGAAAAGGAATTTAACATTTAACCACTGTTGTTTTAACTTCCTTCTTTCATTCTTTCCTTCTGTTTTGGACTGATGAGTAGTGAGATATGTATTTTATCTAAAAGGCATTCATCATTTTGTACATGCATTCTTTTGCTATAAGTTAATGGACACTGTTTGTACTTGTAGACCAGTTGCATTACATAATGTCCAAATTAATGTATTATTTCGAGTTGAATAGAAAAAGCCTCAACATGAAATTTGATCACCCCGATTGTTATTTTTTTAAATTAATCAGGGTGTGGATGGCATTGCTTTGTATCATGCTTGTTTGTGATATGAATCTTTAATTTAGCATCGTAGAATAAATCAATGATACACATTGAGATGCTCCAGAGCTTTTGTTCCCATGTAATTCTAGTTCTCAATGTGGTGAGGCTTAACAATGAAGTAGTTTAATGATAAAGTACACTTGTAGGTTTCTAAATGAACTTTTCAAGAGGGAACATCCTAAAATATATAAATTCTATTTAATTTTAAGCATGTCATTTCCTGTCCACTGTTACAAGTGTTTTATATTAACCAGCACGGGGAATGGTGAAGAGCTTTCTAAAGGATGGCACTTCAGTGTGTGTGAAGTATGTCTCCTGTGTGATATATATATATGACAATGATGACATTGTGTTGCAGGCCCTACAAGACCCCCAGTCCCACTCTGTGACCTACACATTGTCCCGCCACCAGGCCGTGGTGGTCGAGTATAAACAAGATGAAGACACAGACATGTTTCAGGTATGGGTGAATTCTCCAGGGAGTAAAAAAACTCAGCTATAAATGCCCTTTCTTTATCAGTGCCACAGCAGCTGTAACACGTCTCAGGTGTGGGAGATTCCCCCAGGCAGTAAATAATACTCTTGATTAGTGTCATAAGCAGCTGTTATAAATTAGTTCCCGACTTTGACTTGGTTGTTTTCATTATTTTACTCTTGGTGGCATTATATAATACATATAATCTTCACAGCAGTTGGAAGTTGAAATTTGAAATTTTATTTGTGAAATTTTATTTGAATATTGGGAAAATAAATATTGCTGGAAGATTGAGGTATACCATATTATTGTTTTAAATTAAATTTCTCAATCAAAGAGTATTAAAATCAATCCTTCATATACACAGTTCTGCTCAAAAACAAACTGTAAACATGTATTGCAATGTGGTATAAAATTGAGATCCCTAGTTCAGAAGTTCAGGATATCAAGAAGGAATGACCCTTTTGTTAGCAAAATACATGTAGAAGATTGACTTAAATTCTTATTATGGCTAAATGTTAAAGATCCTGCCCTCTTGTTTTAGATTGGAAGGTCATCAGAGCCCCCCATTGATTTTGTTGTCATGGATACTATCCCAGGGAACCTGCGAAGCATGAATGAAGGAATAACACAGAGTACGATATCCCGGTTTGCCTGTCGGATCCTGGTGGACAGAAATCCTCCCTACACTGCTAGGATTTATGCTGCAGGGTTTGACTCCGGGAAAAATATCTTTCTTGGGGTACAAATACACTCTTGTTAACATTATCATTGATGTGATCTTCAAAGTACAAGTGCATGAAGTCTACTTAAAAAGAAATTGAATACACATACAAGATGTCTTCTCCTATCATGGTTGAAATAAGATGATTTTTACTCAATGTGAAATCCACCCAAAGTCATGATTTATATTTTTAGTATGTGTAGATTTAAAGTTGCAAATTAGGGTGTGGTTGAGTTTAACACAAATAAAACAAGGATGGAAATAACCATAAATAAATTATTACAATATTTTTGGTAGATGTTCTTGTTCTGCCTTTATAAAACTCTGAAAGAGGGAAACGTTCAGTTTCATTAAACATTGTAAACTTTGTTCTTGTTTTAAATCCCACCAAATCCTTTTGCTCCCCTAAACTACTTATCGATATGGGAGTTTTAATAAGAATTTTTTATTCAATTATGAAATATGTCTGCAGGAAAAGGCAGTAAAGTGGTATGTGGGGGAGGAAATAGATGGACTGACTACAAATGGTGTGTTTATCATGAAGCCTCAGGAAGGATTTTATCCTCCAGGGAAACCTGGAGTATGGAGAGAAGTGTCAGTAGGGGGCGCCATATATCCTCTCCGCGAGTCCAGATCGGCACCCCTCAAAACTAACCAGGTACAATGACTTGAAAACACTGTAGAGATTTTTATTCATTTACTCCAAGTCAGTTCAGTCATGATTACAAATCTTAGTGTTGTGATGTATGATTTTCAAACATCTAGAACAAACTAAACTAAATTGAAATTGAAATTCTGAAATATATTGTAGTTTACAAATCAAATTAATTGTCCAAATATGACCTCTTAGCTAGAGGTCAAACATATAATGAGAGTTAAAAGTTGATTAAAATCACAAAAAAAGTTTAAAAACTTTGCAAGGATAAAAGATAAAAAGAAATTCACTGTGTACTGATTATATATTTTTCAATACATTCATGTATATCATGTACATATACCGGTATGTAATACAACCACATGTATATGTATAAACAAATTTCATGGCATAAAATATCTACCAAATTTAATTTGTTATACTCAAAGTAGAGGTGATGTCAATATTACAGTTTTAGGTGTATATTTCAGATTAAAGATGAAGATAATGTGTTGCAAGATGGAACATTGATAGATTTGTGTGGTGCTACTTTGCTATGGAGGTCTGCTTTAGGACTGATTTCTTCGCCGGTAAGTTAAAAAATGTAACCATTAACTGTCAATCAGAGAATATTATTACTAGTACTGTTCTTGGGAAATTTCATTTATACACATCAACAGTTGTATTATTTCCAGTATGTGTATTTCACTTTCATGTTAAAATCTCATTCTGATTACTGTTATATGAATGCAATTTGTTTGCTCTGTTACAGAGTGAACATGAATTTGAGAATCTGGTGGAAACCATTAACGCTGGTCGCCCCCAGTGTCCGGTGGGACTAAACACCCTAGTGCTACCCAAAAAAGGCACCCTGGGTCTGTCTGACCGGCAGCCGTATGTGTACCTACAGTGTGGTCATGTCCATGGACAGCATCAGTGGGGGCAGAAGGACGATAAGACCGCGCGCACTTGTCCGCTGTGTCTGAAGGTCAGTAGTTTGATTTTGAAATACATTTATTGGTATTTAAGTCGTTAATAGAATTTCTCTAAACATATTATGTTTAGGGTGGGAAATATTTAGCAAAAACTGATTCTACTGTAGATTCCTTATTTTATGCTAGTACTTAATTCCGCGATACAACTGTTTTGCAAAAAATCGCGAGAATAGAGAATTGCAAATGCCGAATTTTTATCTTAGTTTCATTTAGTTTACATCTGTCTGGAAAATAAAAGTGAGATTTTAATTCCGCGAGATGTTCTCGCTATTTTACGCAAATAATATTTCCTTGTATTTATTAGGAATCTACAGTTGTCTGAATTTTAATAAGCATTATTCTAAATATACCTATTATTAAACATATACTTGTATACACATGGCATTCAGTTATGTTAGCTAAAGTGCTTTCTGCCAAAATTGCTTTAGATAAAATACATAGCCAATTGAAACAACTTGTATGTCTACTGGTGTGCAACCAATTCTCGCCAAGGACCATTTCTCGCCAGTGCATTGCTACAATCTTTTTTTGTATATAATTTTATGTGTTGATAAAATGACGAACAATGCACTGGCAAGAAATGGTCCTTTGCGAGATTTGGCTGTATGCCAGTACAGTATCAATTTGTATTGATAAGAGTTTGGTAATAAAATAGTCTGACCAAAGCCAGCCCTTTTACAAAATAATAAAATGGATAAAAAATCCTTATAGTGATATTGAATACTGTAGATTCCTAATTAGATGCGAGGAATTAATTTTCGCTTAAAATTGAGGGAAGCAATCCTTGTAGATTTTAAAATCTTGCTTTTATTTTTCAGAAAGTTTTGATCTATAGGAAATTATAACAAAAAATTGGTTATCGTGATTTAATATTCTCAAGTGATTTGATACATAACAGCGGAATTAAGTACTCGCATAAAATAAGGAATTTACAGTACAATTTGCAGGAATGAGAAATTATTTTCAATGTTGAAATTCTCTTCTTTTGTAGGATGGAACATTCATCAAATTGAAGATGGGATGTGAGCTGAGTTTCTATGCGGACTCAGATCCTCCCACTCACTGCTTCAATCCCTGCGGACACATGGCCTCGGAGAAAACCGTCAGGTACGCTGTAACTGTCTAGATTCACCTCTTGTTGAAAAGAACCATTTGTCGGCAAAGTCAATGTTTCTGTTGATTTTTTAGCACAGTGAACTTCTTATCAATAACTTGTCACAAATAAGATAATATTCTTTGTTATATTGTCAGAGGAAAAAACCTTTTAATGCTCTCATCTCTGTTTTTTTTTTTAAAGTAGAGAGGTATATACTTGTACAATGTACTGTGAACTTTGACCTTATTACAGGTACTGGTCTGAACTTCCTGTTCCACATGGTTGTCAAGGTTTCCAAGCCATCTGTCCATTTTGTGCCACGCCTCTTTGTGCAGAGACCGGGTTTATTAAGTTGATTTTTCAAGACAACACAGACTGAATCTTTTGTGATATCTGATAACTGCTTATTTTTGCTAATCAAGATGAGAAATATAAAACCACCAAGGAAAAGAAAGTCTCAACCAGAAAAAAAAGATAAAACCCAGTATTCATTTTATTTGTGTAAGCATGGTACAATGTATTTAGAAGACAAGTTGTAAATTTATTTTAGTTACTAAATTATAGAAACGAATTGTCAAAGCATACACTTGAATTTATAACATTTGCCTTCTAAATATTATGTTCAGATAAATGTTATAATTGTTGTTCAATGAAATCATGTAAATTTGGGGGCATTTTAAGGGTACAGTGTGTCTGCCAAAGGCAACTGACTGTACCTGTATTTATTTATTTTTCTGCTGTCATTGTTTCTTTTCAACGTATAATTAATTTTCGTGGGTTGAACATTTCAAACCATGCAGCATTTCGGGAACAACTACAGTCATTCCAATTCTTGCTGTTTGCCAGGGGAAATATTTCAACAGGTAGCTTTGTTTCTTGTTAAATGAAAATTGGAGTAAAAAAATACAATTTATCAACTGTTTTTAGCGGAGATTTATATTGTGGCCCCAGAAGTTCTAGTCGCAAAGTGCTGCTTGATGTTTTGGTTTTCTGCTTCTGTTATGCTAGATTTTTTAAAAATGGAACAATTTGGGCCAGAATATGAACCTATTGCTATGAATTAAATTTATACATGCATTGATCAAGCCATACATTTTATAACATATCACAACTATATACATGTTCATTTCTTGTGCTACCATTTACCTGATCTTGTTATACTGTCTAGGTGCTCCGATTATTTGGGTCCTTTTGTCTCTTCCGATCCTAAATCTTGCTTTGAGTGCTTTATTGAGAATGGGATGGGCCTTTGCTTATACTGTAGAACATCTTTACAATTTCTGTATTTATTGGGGCATTAGGCAATAAGTACCTGTATCTGTAGTAATGTATCTAATTTTCTTGCCTTTCACGTTTTAGTATTTTTCAATATTGATTATTCTTGTCACAAGCACCAATTTTGAGGTACACATGTACTTAAAGGGCCTTAAGTACATGTCACATGGCATTTTTCTTGTTAATACTTGTATGTAGAATTCTAATGTGTTGTTTGTAGATAGAGAAGAATGTACTGTATTCGTAGATTTAGGTACAATAGTCGAGATTTCATCCTTTGTTATTAACATAGAATGAATCAGCCATATTTACCAGAACATTTACGTGTATGGTACACTTTATACCTCATTGTAGATTGTTTTACAACAGGGTATTTCGTTTTCTTGGAAAAAAATAAGTTTATACGAAATTTCTTTTAAAAAATACTTGGTTATTCCTATATTAAAAGGGTGAAGGGAGTAGTGGTTACTGTTGGGATAATAAAATGAGATATTCTCCCTCACAACATTTAAGGATGTATGTACAAGTATTTCATAATGATACAAAACTACCTTTTTTGTACCTCAAAATTTATTGAAGAACACAATATATTTTATTTATATTTGCACCAAGCTCTATAGTGATTTATTGTAAAAACCACCACTAATTTAAACAAGTACCTTTTGTGCCAAATTGAATTCTTGCCCTTTGTTCCTGTTCTCAGTTGTTTCTAGAGATTATGTCTGTTTTGATTTTAAGCACTGCACTTCTTTGTAGATTAGAGCAGTATTTCTGTAGACACATTCTGAGACAAGTATTACTGCTGCACTGTTAATGTTTGTAACAAACTTTTTTTTTCCATTGTTGGCATGTTACAGAAAATGTCTTAAGTCAATATTCCTTATATTTTGAGATTCAAAAAGTGGATCAATTTTGATTATTCAACATCCAATTTTTTTAAAGAAATCCCCATGCATGTTATACTTTGTAAAAATTGAAGCATTTTTGTCTCTTATGATTATTGATATTTTACAAATGTTTGGTGAAGTACCGTCCTTGATGGGGATAAACACATTTTTTTTTTTATGTTCCATGTACATTTAGTCAGTTTATGCATTGTGTTAAACAATGGTCTGTCTGTACTTTATAAGAACAACAAGTTTGATGAGATTACTGTAATACTGAAGATGGAACGCGCGTGATATGAACACTGTCTCTAAATCAGAATTATCCCAACAACGCAGTATTTTAATAATTAATGAATTTATTTTTCATCAGAATGTTAAGATCCTAACAAACATCCTTTAATCTTTTTATTTGATTTCACAAAATCAATCGCATCAAAGGCACATACTTTAATGATTCTCAATTATCACTTCAAAGCCATTAGGTAATTTATACACACCAATAAAATATAGAATTATCATTGATATGTCAGATGTGTATTTAAGAAGAGATGTATCTATCTAAATACATCAGAAGAATCCCCACTGAAAGCTTGTATATTTCTTGAACTTAATGTCTCATGTCCATTTTGTGCATGATCTTAATGTTATTGATTTTATAGACAAAGCCTGCCAGATATATGAACTATTCCTAGTCAGTCACAATTAATCAGTCATTAATTAGTTAGTTACTCCATTTGTAATCTTGCTCATTATATGTGTAATCCTTCTTCTCCTAATGACCTTTGGTAATTATGTTACTATTCTGATTTAAGCAAAAAACCAATTCATAATCAGCGTCTGAAGGACTGGCTTGAACTTTTTTCCCTTTCGTGGAATGCAGAAGGGTTCAGCTTGTTTGATGGGTTAGTTATTTAGATACTGCTAGACTTAAAAACTAAATGACGCTCTGTATACTGAAGATACATGAGACATTTGGGTAGTTAAAATGGTCTGCCCCTTGATATATTTAGGGTATGATTATTTTTAACTTTATATTAAGCAAAGATAAATTGAAAGAGTTTAATATCATTATGTACATTATTTGGGGTACATGTATTTTTCCCAGTAGTCTTTGTTTACCGGAATTAGTATTTTTTGGTGATTTTCTGCAAAGTCAGGTTCCTTAAAAAGTGTGCTAAATATCAAAGTCAGTTAGATTTTACGTGAGGCTGAAGTTAGTTTATAATTTTTAGAAACTTAAAAGTAATTTCAAAGCTTATTATGAAATTTCAATAATGAAATGGTTACATGTGCAAATAAACAGGGTGATTTTATTAGATTGGTACATGTTTTTCATTGTTTATTTTAAGAGAAATTGTACAGCATGCAGATAAAATTTGCATAATATGGCATTTGATTGATCAAAGTATTAATGAAATAAACGTAGACATTATACATGTTCAAAGTATTTTGATTCTTTTTTTCTTTAACAATCAACGCTCAAACTTTTTATTACCAAAACAATTTCTCATTGGTATATTGTCCATTTTAACACTAAATACAACTAGATGTTTTTATTAAAATTTGAAGGAAAACGAATGAGATATTTTATATGATAAATTAGGCATAAAGTTTATTTCATGTCGATCGTAATATATCAAATTTTGATCTGCATTTCCTGCTTAGAATTTTGTAATGTGAATGCGAACGTGTATTTTTAGGCAAATGGAAGGGAAAATCCAATTGCACTCCTCGTTTGAAATCTGTCCAAAGTATCCTAATCCAGAACAAAAAATTCTAAACCCGTTCTAAAATCGCCATTTTTTTTGGGGGGGGGGGGGGGGGGGGTAGAGAGGTGGATAAAGGACAAACTATTAAAATGGGAGAAAAAAAATGTATACTCTACATGTAATTATATACATGTACTGAAATATTTAAACCTTAAATATCTTTCACATTCTTTTGTTTGAACACTTGTTTATTAGTGGGTTGGAATCTCTGTTATATTTCGTAAGATAAGTACATGTACATGCAACAATTTTATTCTATTTCCCACCAATTTCTGCATAGATTATGACATATAACAAAGTTTATGTACGGGAAATTATATGAAACTGTGATATGGCTGGGAATCTCCAGATTCTGGCCAATCTGTTGGGAGATGTTTCATCTTATACATTGTGTCGGTGATTTTAAATATTGGAAATCAATACTACTTATTTACTTTAGAACAATTGTAATGTTAGCTGAACACTGGATCTGTTGAACAACTGATGAAATTATTAATTAAAAAAGCACAAAGGATTTTCCTTGTTTGTTGTGGATTTAATTGTTTCGTGGAAATCTGTATATTCGTAATGAGCTGCAAAATTATTTTTTGATATGAACGCACCTAAAGGATGCATCCCATATCAACAAGGTGACTGTTTTCTGCCCATCTATGTAACTAGAGTTGGTCTTTTTTGGACCTTGTTCACGAAACTAGTATTCCTCTTTTAAAGGGTTAGAAACAAAACAAACAAATCATCAGGCAGTCCTAATATTTGTTTAGAAATAAATACATAGCATTGATGGCTCCGATAGACTTTTTAATGATGGAAAGATAAAAAAGGGATAGATTAATTGAAATGTGACGTTAAATAAAACAGTTCCGTTGAGATGAAAATGGCACTGATGCATTCCGCTGTTTGAAGCTATTTTATATGTCAAAATTGTTGTGAATATTTTGAGGAAATTTTTTTTCTAATCTTTTTTTTTTATAAATAAGACTCATAATTTGGTGTGACAAGTTAAAGATAGCCTTATTCCAGATGAAATACTACATATTAAACGTTAAGAATGGTCTTGTATTTTTACGCGTTCAGACGGCTGACAGTAGGTTACGTTCTCAGCGGAGACCATTCCATACATAGGGGCCAAGCCCGTTTTAACATTAATTTCAATGTAACCATCTATGGTTACATTGATATTAATGTTAAAACGGGTTTGGCCCCTGTGATTCCATGCTGCCAACTTATGTACGCATGATATTTTTGGGATTTAGATTAAAAATAATACGGGTAGTTCTGATACCTAACTGGAAAATATACTACAGATTTCTAGTATTTCATTTTCTACGGAGCGGCAAATTAACTTTACATCATAAATGTTGTGATTAACGTTTTTATGCTTTTTGTAAACACTTTTGGGAATATAAAAGAGAGAAGTTTTGTGAAAATGGTATATTTTTTACGTATATGTATTCGTGTCCAGTATATATATTGAAGTTTGAACCCTATATAGTTAATTAGAGGTCATGGTTGAACAAATTTGTTACAATTTTATTCATGTAGCATGTCTCATTAATACTTTAACATATCGTATGCGCTTTTTATTCTTTGGAGGTTGTTTCGTTTCCAATATATATACATGTGTGTTGAACTTGCGCTTTTTCTACACCACTCACCAATCCTATACCAATGCCCAACGCCCAGGAAACAACCAAAAAAAAAACCCTGGCGATTTAGCATTATTCATTTTGACGTTGCCTGCTTAATTGAAACATATCTAATCCCAAAAGAATTGCATGTTTAACAAATATATGTTATAGACTGAGAAAACTCAAGGAGCTTTCAAAATAAAAAATAGACTGCCTTTGGGACCACTTAAAACTCTCTATGAAATATAAGGAGAGCTAAAATAAATACAAACGTCTAGTATCGTAAACAAAACTTAATTAATGAACTAAGTATTTTCGTTTTTATTTAAAAATTGGTTACAAAACCAGATTCTGACATTAATCTCGTGTGTCCAATGTGTATTTGATTATAAAACCATTTTAACAAGAGCTTGGACTTTGGGTAGTTGTGTCTAAAGGCATATTGTGACGTAGACATGTCTATTTCATTGCTGGCCACTCGGCCAAGGCTTTTTGAAATACGGGGAAAGTGAAAGTAGAATTACCCAGAATTCTAATAAGTGTAATATTTTAATCTTCGTATACAGAAGAGTTTCAAAAATGGCGCCCGTCGTGTTGGCATTTCGATAAAACACAATATTTTTGAACTAAACGTAAAGTTGCAAACAAATTTCAGACAGATATCACAAAAGTCGATGAAAGCCATGACTTGTGTTGTTTATTGTACATGGTATTAACGGTACAATGTCATGGCTAGGTGGAAGTTTGACATCCATTACCGGTCAGCTGTCAAACCTCACCAAAGATATACTTACAGAGGGAACTCAGGAAGTCAGTGGTAGGTGATTCTTATAATAAACAGCATATTCCTTTAAAACAATGTATACGTTGCTACGTAAATGTATTTAACAGAATGACCGTTTATTATAAAGATTTGCAGCTTTCAATATGACTCTTTCAAACCATTCACACTAACAACAAGATGAGTGGATGATAGGTGGACGCATGATAAGTCACCCAACAGTCAACTTGCCTCCATCCTTAAGTTTAACAGTCATCAGTTTAAATACCAGATGACTTTCATACCAACTTTTCCTTTGTGCAATCATACCTTTTTTAAACTAGCTTCAACTGCAGTAGCTGCAGGTCTGTAGCTCCCGGTCTGAAAAAATTCGGATGGACCACCTGGGAGCTACGGTGCCACCAATTGCAAAAATTGTGTATTTATTGTGCACAAAAACATGTGGTAGTTTTGGACTGATTACCGTAATCTTATTTATAAGCAAAGTCTGTGGAAACAATTTGTACAATTAAATTTCACATGCAATTAACTAAATAAGTGGTATTGTCTACCTGCCTCTGATAGTCTTTTAAACACCTTAACCAGCCCGTAAAGTGAAGTGCAGTTTATTTACATGTAATAGTGGGGACTGTTGATCTGGATGTAAATTTAACATACTTGATTTTTCGAGGCAGTTAGCATGTTCCGGATGAAGTCTGAGGCTAGTAAAGAGATGATATCAGTAGTAAATTGCATGAAAATTTAATGGTTCTAATTGTTTTTAAAGTATTTGCAAAAACTAAGGTTAATCCATCCAAAACTAGCACACATTTTTGTGCACAATATAAATGCACAATTATTTTGGAATCGGTGGCACTGTAGCCCCCAGGTATGCAAATTTTTTGGACTGGGAGCTACAGACCTGCAGCTAAAACTGCAGAATTTGAAAGTTTGAGTTGACAGGTGATAGAGTTACTGTAGGTGTCACTATAGTATTAATTTTACCATATGTATATTCTTACCAAAATTGTGCAACTTTAGATACAGATTGTAAATTCAAAAAGAACTTCTGGGAAAATCCTCTTGGTATCATTTTAAACAACACTTTATTTACAATTTAGTAGCAAAAAACGCACATGCATCCAGCAAGGCATGAAACTTTGTTCACATCAATGTTACATATGTGCTTGAAAATCAAGCCTGGGTCTTTTTACCCCCTCGGAAACAACACCTATAAAAGATTCAAATGACATTGCATTATTACAAAACTGGTATAGGTTCACATCAAAACATGTCTGAATCAAATTAATGACCAATTTCCCCTTTGAATTCAGGCATTTTTGCCTGCAACATGGGCTGATTTTTGCTTTTCTTCTCATAAAAAATCAGCCCCTGTTGCAGGCAAAAATGCCCAAATTCAAAGGGAAAATTGGGAATTAATTTGCCTCAGCCTGTTTTGATGTGAACCTTTGGTGAATTACTGTTATGACAGGTAGTGGAACGAAATATACCGAAACGAAACCTACCGAAACAAAATCAAATCAAAACGAAATGAAACCAAAACGGAACAAAACTAAAATCAAGCAAAATGAAATCAAGTTCATTGCTATACATGTATGTGACCATTTCAATCTTAAAATATATTACATGTATATATTTAAGTGTTTACTAGTATTTGAGAGGTTTGTTCATTTCTAAATGTGTGCAATTTTAGGTGTTGATCACACAGTCACTCCAAAAGTTATTGCCCATTTCTATGCAAAACAAAAAAAAATTAAGACTCTAAATATAAACCTCAAGTTCCTACTATCACTTTGGGTTATTTTTTAATACAATGCATTTGTAATCATACTTATAAACACAAAATCAGACTTTAGAACCTGGCATTTCTTGTTTTGCTATTGTCTATTTTAAAACCAAACTTTATCAGATCACACACTGTTATAAACTGTTTAACAGTAAAATAAAAGCGGAGGATTAGTAAATTTTGAGAAATAACATGGTAAATTGCAACTGGTCCTCGGCCGTTGGAGATAAACTGTGTTGTCACACGTGCTTTCATTTTTTAAGACAAACAGTATTAGTTGCTAACTGACAGACTGCCTAATTAAGTTATCCCAGTGTACTGATGAAACCACATTAAAGAGGAGACAAATTTCAGGGTACTGAGTGCTACATAATTAAAGTTTTATTTTACTGTAGACACAGTTTTAAGGTTGGTTTACACTCCTCTATACTGGAAATTTTATTTTTGATACTTGTACATCACAAAAACATAGGCCTTGAAACCTACTGAGTAATGAAATGAACAAACTCTTTTTATCTTTCATTGCATGTTAACACAGACTCATTATGAATGATCCGTCATTTGAAAAATACCCACTAAGATATAATTAATGTACACATGTAATATATTTAAAATTAAAATGGTTACATATACAGTGTATATATCAATAACTTGGATTTCATTTTGCTCGATTTTATTTCATTTTATTTTGTTTTGGTTTCATTTTGTTTCATTTTGGTTTTATTTCGATTTGATTTCATTTTGGTAGGTTTTGTTTTGCATCTTGGTTTCATTTAGATTTATAACGTTTCGGTAGATTTCGTTTCGTTTCGGTAGGTTTTGTTTTTATTTTGTTTCGCACTTTACAGGTACCCCCCTCAGTGACCTCAAAAAGTAAAGTGTGTTGAATTCAAATGCAGATGAAGACTTGATAATAAAGAGTCACATTTTTACCCAGTATGACACATTTACTTTTAGTCAATGATGCAAATTATGTAGTGTAAGATATGAGTGAGTTTTGCATGATTATGCAACATGAAAATAGTGTGAAAATGTCAAAAGTTGAATATTTAATTGAAAAATTGGTGAAAAGTATATGAATATAAGTAATAAGGAATCATTCTTTGAATATATTTAGGTGATAAAATAAGGCAGTACATGATAAAATTTATCATAAAGGGCTTTATTAGATTTGACCCTCCCCCCCCCCCCCCCCCCTACGGTACACCCATACTTTGCTTGTCGGATATTAAAGGATGCACTGTATAAATACTCTCTGGATTAGGTAAATGCTATTTAGCTATCCCACATCTCTTTATGTGATGATTTTTGTTGTTAAAAGTATAAGAATAGCAAAAGTATTCAGAGTCTGTTCAAACTGATGAAATTCTTATAAAAGATGGGATATTACTTTGATGTTTTGGAAATTACATACAGAGATGGACTAAATTAACATGCATTTAATTATGTCTATGTTAAAAGCACATTATTTAGCAGTGTTCAGTTCATTAAGTGACAATATTTATTAATGTTAAGTACCTATGATTAACAATATTTACATTGTTTAATGTTATGCTTTTGAGGTTAGCTATGCATGTTTTATTTCATAAAAAATTTTATGTATATTTTCTGTTATCATTGATATCTTCATACTCGCAAGACTCAGACCTACCAAATAAAGCATTTTGTTGTTCAATCGAACTTCCACTATTATTTTACCCTGGTGAGCAATGCAGGCACATGCTCATTGATAAACTTAAATGCATGTCAGATCAAGCTTAAAGCATGAAGTTCATTGTTTACAAAAAGGAAAAAAACTTTATTGACAGGTATGATGTAATATTCTTGGCGTTTGTAATCAATAGTGCAAACTTGAGGGCCGTTGTTATGTAATGTACAAGGTTTATACCTTCATTCCTGTCCCAACAAGAGTTTCCTTACTTAATCATTGGGAAATATTACCTGTCCTTTTAGGAGTGCCATATATGTGCTTAGGCGGTTTTCTTGAGCCGCCGCTCTGAGTCACTGCTGAAAAGAATCAATATGTGTCACGTATTAATTAATAATTGCATTAAGTTTTATTTATTTATGTTTCGATCCATCTTTTTCTTTCCTAATGACCATTGATAAGATGGACTATGGCACCAGGCTTGTCATGTTGCTTTGTTTCGTTTCATCAGGCGCGAGACATCTTTTTACGCAGTCACTATTTAATGTTTCACTAGTTCGAGTTGTTTCATATTGAAAACTTAGATGACCAATCATAATTATAATGTCTGTTTTGATGTTATAAAGACTACTTGTGAATTTCTTTATTTGAGACAATAGGTTTGCAGAAGCTTTATGAGGAAAATCTTTCAGTTTATATTCATCTCCGTAGCTCTTTCTGCTGTAGTTTATCTTAACCTTGGATTTGTCAAGCATCTTCTTCCATCAATTGTCAACGCTCTTCAGTATTTTGTTACATCATTTGATATACAGATGCTGTTTATAATTATAAGATATATTTAGGAAGATAAATTGGAATAGAACATTTGTGACAGCTCAGAATTAGAAGTGTTTTACCCCACATGAAAATTTGATTTAATATTTTGTCTGGAACAGCAGGGACAAGCTTGTAGTTCATGTACATTTGGACTAAACTGTATTACGTTTTTTTTTTTCTGGAAATGCTTCTTCCATATGCATACTGATCAGACACTTTTTTTGCACTTACTCGGGCAAAGCGAAAGTGAAACAGTGTTTGGACCTAAGCACAAATCAATACCACTGACAACACTTAGTTCTTGAAAATAATCGATAAATTCGATGCTATGTATTCTGAAGCATTGTTTTTTAAGAAAACTTATTTATTAATACCATGAAAATAATTAGATTTTAAATTGTTCAAACAGTTTAAATATTTTTTAAGGTCGTATGTATTCCTACGCTAGAGTTCAATGTAGTCTCGTTCAACCAGACGCTTGGCTGTCTCCATTAATATCCGACAAAACAGAGTCTCTCTTGCTTGTTGGAGATAAACGGAGACAGCCGAGCATTTGGTTGAACAAGACTAGAGTTCAATCATGCCTAGATCCATACAATATCTCAGAAATATTTTGATTACTGATACTACTTGCCATGCAAAATCACTTATCGTTGATTTTGAATAAATGATAATCGATAAAATCAACTCCCATCAGTACTTCAGTACTTTGATTTACTTTATTAAAGATTTCTAAAATTTGAAATCTAGATTAAGTGGATATTATTATATCTTTGAGAGGTTGCCATCATCATGACTTTAAATACTGTTGTTCTAAAGGAAGGGTGAAAAATTGCAATTTCTTTTTAATGATAAACCATATGATTTTAATTCTGTGGCAAGATTTTAACATATTTCATATTGGCCCAAAACTTTGGTTGCTCTTTTTCCTTAACCATATAATCTGATAATACTTGCCAAGGGGTGGAGTGGTTTCACTTCTTCCCAAATCTTCTTGCATTGGGCTTGAAATTTTTTAGATTGAGAACTATGAATCCTTCTGAGAGACCGTAAAAGGAAACATTTGCAAAGGGAGTTCATGTTGATCTGCAGAACAATTTTCGACACAGCTGTATGTTACCATAATATCCCTTTTAGCTCCCCTGTCCCCATAGGATTTACTGGAGCTTTATTCAATTATCTAAGCTGAAGTGTCCCTATACAATCTTCTAACTAGTCATAACTGACAATAACTAGAAATAAAGAGTTCATATGGCACATTTTTTCTTCAAGCTTTATAAATGTATTGAGCTGAAATTTTTCAAAACTTGAATATTCTTTTTGAAATATTACAGGAAATGCATTTTATCTAGGAGTTTTCAATACTTTGTATAAAAAGCCTTGAACTCTCCGATAAGCATAAGAAAAGAATAAAAAGAGTCTTTTATCAAAGTTGAAGTTACTTGTTACAATCTATGTATTCACCAGAATGTGGTTTGATTCCTTCTTTTCTTACTTGAATTATTTGCTAAAAACACAAAGTGATACCCAGAGTTCCTGAAACTTCCTTTGAATGCTGGGCGGATTTTTTTTCCAGCAATACTAGATCATGTTTAAATATTTAAAAACCATTTGAAGTATCATTCAAAGTTTTTGAATGCACTGAATATCACTTGGTCTATTGCATTTAATATTGATTACAGAGTCCGAATAATTGTATATGGTTTTAAAAAGAAACGAGTGGAAAATGGTATATATATACCTGCTGAATAAACATTTCAAAATAAAGGTATGAAGAATTTCAGACTGAGAAAAAAAAAATCAATAGAGTAGAAGTGGTAGATACTTATTTATATATGTACGTGGTGTAGTGACTGAGATTATTGGGTTGGTGGACGCTCAGGTGATAATGCTGCTTGGTTAAAGCAAGAAGATATACACTGATACCGGTTGCATGGAATTCTGAGACTTCAGTGTTAATCCAAACCCAGGTCTGTTGATTTGACCATGTTTGCATTGGGAGGGGATGGATAGAACTTCCTTCAACACAGGCAATTACTGGAGGGTAAGCTTTTTATTGGATGGATACCTCGGCATGGTGCCATTTATAACTCTGTTTGCCTCTTCAGTTTAAACGGGCCATGATTTAGTGCGGAATATTGGCTGATATGAGCTGTTTGTTTTCTTTCTGAGTCGGCCAAATTGATCTGGACTGTTCGGGGTACTTCTGTTGCGCATGGATTTGACTGGCACAGAAAAATCTTTTACTGATAAGAGAAATCTTTGCCGCCTAAGCGTGAGTTTGATAAGAGTTGAGACGTGTTGCTAACTTCATTTTTGCTCATGACAACTTTTGAGTTGTGATCAATAGTTTGGTTTTATATTATGTATTTTGAGTACATAATAGATTCAATGTCTTGTGTCATATTTAAAAATTAATTTTACAATGTAGTAAATATAGAAGGAGGTGATACAATTGAAACATTGAAATGAAATAAACTTTCTAATCAATCTCTATGTGTATCTTGAGGGAGGGGCTATAAATAATGTTACCATTTATAATTATCATTGCCCTAGAACTTCAGGTGTTCATATCTCTCTCCCTATTGTTTGGAAACTCATTCCCTAAGTAGAACCCAGCCATGTATCTTGGGTGGTGTAAATATGCTGTAATACCCGGGATTGAAAAGGGTCTTTAAGGTAACAATGTTTCTGCTGAGGTGGATTTTTTTCTTGAATAACCGAATGCCTCAGTAGTGAGGCTCTGAGGGGACGCTATCGGGCTGGGTTATCTGGAGAATGACCAAATATGGCAGAGTCTACAGGTGTGACCGATATTTCTGTTTGTCTTTTCAGACCATGCCACGGAACTGAGGATCGCTCAGGAAAAGAACGCCGAATGTCAGAACACTATATCAACCATCAAAACTGAGGTACCTTTTAAAAAAATTTATTGAATATTCTAATATTTTGAATTTCACTTCTTTGAAATTTTTAGTTTTCAATTAATAAAAAAAAAGAAAGAAACATATCCTGGAACGTGCAAGGTCATTGCAATGACATTTCATTTAGCAGGTTGGTTTATGGGAAGACATTGAATTGAGTTATCTTTGCATTATATTGCATTCATAAAACTGCATTTATAGTTGTGATCAGCTAGTTTATTGCACTAGATGAATTACATGAGATTTTAACCTGCCAACCCCAGACCCATCCGAATCATATACTGTTGGGTACATATGGACATTACGGAGGATGGAAGAATGATTTAAAAGATGAATTTTTCTAATTATGAACTTTATGCAGTTAGTTGTATATAAGGTCTAGGACAAGATTTACCAGTAAGCAAATTCAAAATTTGTAGGAATTGTCACCTGATCCTGTGCAACTGGTCCTGTTTATTGGAATTTGAAATTCAATTCCTGATAATTTTAAATCCAGTCATGTGACCGCACGGTCCTTGTTTAATTGCCATGTCAACATGACTGCATCTTTTTTCATGTTATATTTTGTCTGGCGGGTCATTCAGGTCAAGGAATGTGCTGTATATTGCTTTTTCTCAATACCGGTTCATGTACTTCATTATGCTAAATGAAATCAGCTTATTGTCAAGGGGAAGTGAGGGGGTGGGGTGGGGTGGGGGGGGGGGACTAAAGTAGGTAAACATTTTGATATGTCCTACATGTGTACTTGCCCTATTTTTCAAAAATATTCAAATATTATTGACCACATGACATAAGTGTAGTATATACATTATAATATGATTTGTGGATGCCTTATTATCAACAGAATCATCAGATAGCAAGGTTTCTTGCCTTTCTTTAAATGTTGTTGATAAATTGATATTGTTTGTTATAAGTTGGCAATTTATATTGCCCATAATTCCTCTTTTGTTAATATTAGTTTTACTATTATAGACTGACAATTTTTCCCTTGAGTTTTTGCAAAAATTCAGATTTATGCAATATTTTAGAATTGCACATTCTTTTTCAATTCATCTGTATGAATTATGCTGATGTGATCCAATATATGCAAAATTTCGAACCTTGTACAAACATCACATAAGAATATCATGCAAAACAGACATATTTACTGAAGAAGTTATTGAAAATGACTAAATGTTTAAACCTGTAGGGAATGTGCATAATGCATTGCATATTCTTTAAAAGGAAAGTATTTACTAAAGGCAGAGGACTGTCATTTTGCCTATGAAGATGGTTCATGGCCGCCTCAATGGAAAAGCAGACGTCACCTTTGCCTCATTTCCCAGACTTCCCCTTATAAGTTGTGTGTCTTTGTCCTTATTCGTTTCCGTATGCAAACATTTTATTTGCACAAAAAGCTGTTTTAACTCTCTTTCTTCTTGCAATGTTGACATAGTTGGCACATGGGACTGCCTTTGAATTTTGTGAATGCTTACATGTTTTGAAGGGTGGATCTCAATTTTTTCCTTGAAAGTTTTCATTTTTCATGATCATGGCATTATTTCCTTGTACCATATCACCTGCTTCTGAATATCCACTCTACAGTCATTTGTGCTAATATAATTAGTGCAATGAATTCCCTTTGTTCTTGCAGTTGGAGTATAGTACCTAAAACAATGATACTGATTGATGATTGAATCTATCTGTTTACATCTGAGGTTTTTGTGGGGAGTGAAAGTAATAAAGTTTTGTATAAACATCTGTTACTCCATAATATGAAAAAAAAACTGTCTGCATCAACTAAACTAAGTAAACAGTGATGTAATAGACTTACCCAGTATCATGATAGGAAAGAAATTATTCAAAACTTTTACAATACACATTAAATATTTCATGGTATTATCATGAAGTATGGTCACAAATCTTTTGGACTCTAAGAAATGTTTCAACCAACATGACAAAGTGAATTTATAATAAAATTCCTGTTATACAG
This sequence comes from Magallana angulata, assembly GCF_025612915.1. NCBI lineage: Eukaryota > Metazoa > Mollusca > Bivalvia > Ostreida > Ostreidae > Magallana > Magallana angulata. The sequence continues at coordinate 39,844,897 of NC_069113.1, read as the reverse complement.
GCCATAGGGTCAAGAAACAGAACTTATACTGAAGTTGTACACAACCAGAAAGATTGTTACCCTTTCATTTCATAACTACAAAATTTAAGTCATTTATGACTTATTATCATTGATTAAAATTTTAATTTATTAAGTGTTAAATTCCTTGTAATCCTAAGGCCATGTACTCTAACTGAGGGGATTCTAGCATAGCACTCTGCCCATGCTTCCCTGGAATACCATTTTGTATTATTATACTTTCATGTTAAATACTGAAATCTGATTGGTTTAGACGCAGTTGATAATCCGTTCTATTACCCTCAGCATTAGCAACACACTTAGCAACGGGTAACACAATGAATTGTTACATGCGCGTAAATTATGCGCGTACGGTTCACCGTGGAATTCACGTCATTTCTATATAAAAGCAGTAAAAACATCTATAAAATTAAGACATTCAGTATAATAAAATATATAGTGCCTGTTTGGGAGGATAACGGTTGAAATTGACACCCCTCGAAATCCTATATAAAAGCAGTAAAAACATCTATAAAATTAAGACATTCAGTATAATAAAATATATAGTGCCTGTTTGGGAGGATAACGGTTGAAATTGACACCCCTCGAAATCAAAATTAAAACCCTCCCAAACAGGCACTATTTATATACTACTGTATACAGGGAAATATTCGCCCCCATTTTGATTATTCTGCCCTTTTGCCCTGGTTGTCAGTGGGCAAATTTAAGACTGGGCAAATTCCACTGTCTCAACTTCTTCTCTTTAAATACAACTTTGTCTGGGTGAATTCTAGAAGGATTAAAGCATTTCCAAGTGAAGAAGTGCGAAAATATCACGGGGCGAAAATAACCCTGTATACAATACTATCTTCATACTGAGAAGAAAACAAGATATTGGACACAGCTGTCTCCATGTCCTCAGTTTTTGGTCTCCCTGACAGGTGAGACTGGTTACCTGACAGGTGAGACTAAGGCTGGGTGATGGCATGGATGCTGAGTCAGGCGGAGTGTCACTCACACAATAACAAGAGTACCAACATCACCAGCCATGGCGTTGGTTGCTGCAGTGTTTTGACATTTATCTGAACAAAATGAAACCACCAGTTCTTGTGATAGACTTGACTGTTGCTTAAAATATTTTCAATTTTTTAAATTTCATTTGTTTAGCTTTATCTTTTTTAATTTGTTTATTCTACATTAAATTGGCAATTTATAAGTAATTGTATACAAAGAAAAAACCCCATAAAAGTATAAAAATTTTCAATCTTTTATAGATATAGGTACATCATAGAAAGAGATAGACAAAATATCTTGTATTACAAAGGATGAAAGAATGAAGAAAAGTCTTCTTCTTTGAAAATAAGCAATCTGAGGTGTTTTTGACTTCAGTGAAAGGAAAGGTCAAAGACGAGTCATGATAACTAATTTGTTGATTTGACTCTTTGACTGTAAATTACTGTTGGATTTATTTTATTGCAGAATGAACATCTTAAAAGACTCAACCATGAGCTGGAAGAGAAGGCCGAGTCAGCAGAGCTTCAGATCAACACCATCTCCAGGCAGTACCGTCAGATGCTGGAGGAGAGTGAGGTAACTAGTGCCTCATGAATATTCGTAAATGATTATGAATATTCAGCAGATTCATAAATATTTATATCTTTGCATTTCATTTACAGTTCAAAATCATAAGAAGCATGTTAAAAATTGCATACAAATTACTGTTACGATTTTTAGGCTGAGCCTCCTGTGTTTGAGTCATTCATCTCTTGTGCTGAATTTGTTTCCCCTTTATAAGCAACTCCTGAGTTAGTTTGTTCGTACGTTTGTATTGTAGAAAAAAATTAATGAGCTAAAGCACAGCCATGAGGAACTTTTGCAGCAGCAAAGAGCAGCCTTTGCCCATCAAGACAGCCATGATGGCCGATCACCTACCTCCACCAAAGAGGGCCATCCACTAGGCAAGTATTTCTCTGTCATCAGAAATTGAAACTTTTGCCAAACTCTTAACATTTCCAAGAACCATTGCATCATTTGTTCCAGGTATAAAGGAGGAAACTCCATTAAAAATAGAACACCTGACAAGTTTATTCTGGTTTTCAAATGCAAAAAGAAAATTAAATACAGTTTTTCAAGGATATTTTTGATTCATGTACATGTCTTTTATAAAGTAAGATTGTGGTGTATTGATATTCTCCACATCATAAAAATATACATGTAACAATATATATAATAGAAGCTAAGCTGCACAAAACCCATTATGTAATGGGGATGATACTCTTGAATCAAGTACCTGTATGTTATATCAACAATCTAAGGATTTAAAAACAATTGATGCCGCAGAAATGATGGCAAATCATGTAATGCGATCTAAATATAGTGAAAAGCAATCGCCCCATATCTCCTTACGAAATAATGGCAAGCAGTATTTACCAAAGAGGGCTTAAAGGAATACTGAATTGCCACTTCATTCAGAAAGAAATTGATATGGAAATCTAAATACCCCGAGTGCCTTGTTTAACATGGAAATCTATATATGTTAGCCGACTTACTGTCTTTAGCTGACAAAAAAAGTCTGAAAGGGAAATATAGCCGCAAATTAGGATAATACTTTTCTATTAATACATGTATTACTCCTGTATGGTTATGTGTTGCAGCAAGGGATATACTGGTACCATGATCAGTACCACTGTAACAAGTGGTCTTTGTAATGTATATAAACTGTTTACTATAGACTAAACACATTTTTAGAGTGCAGAATTAAAGGAGTTCCATTTGAATTTTCTAGCCCCCCCCCCACCCCTCCTGGTACATGTAATTATACTTTACTTCTTTGTTTCATAAAATAACCATATTTGTAGAAAATTAAGTAATCCATAATCACTCGTAAATCTTAGTATAAGAATTGAATAAGAGTTGTTTTATGTAAGTTGCAACAAGTATTTAGATTGATCTATGATCACGAGATGCGAAACAATGCACAACTAAGTTGCATTTAGATATATGAAAAGCAATTGAATTTTCAGTGCATCGCACTAAGACTTAGAAAAGAGGGATTCCCAAGATCAAACAAAATCCTGTGGTACTTGAAATGTGCACTCCTTAGAGACTCCAAGGTGTAAATCCCACTGCTGGATTGCAATATATTATCGAATCCTTCTATTTGAACTCCCCCGGCACTGCAAAGTAAAATGAAGATAAGAAATGTCCCCACGTGAATGCCGCCTCATGATCAGGGAGAGAGGTATAAATAAAGAGACCGGTAGACAGGTCTGATCAGTGGGACCAGATTTGGTCTTCGTATTTTACCCTGACAACATCATATCCAGACAGAAATTTTTGTCCCATAAATTACATAATCTGTGTAATCTTGACAGCCTCTTGTTAGGGAGTCTTTGGATGGCACACCCAGATAGGGTGTCCAGAAAAAAAGTGAAGAAGAGAAAATCGATAAATCTCTTTACATTACTAGCTACTGTTCAAGTCGTAATTTTATTCCTAGAAATTGTACATTCTGGCCTCAAATTAAATTCTCAGACTGGTATTAGTTAAGTTCTCATAATAAAATGAAATAGTTTTGCTGTTAAACTATATAGTATATATAGTATATATTATTGTATTATTTTATGAATATTAACTATAAAGACTATTTTGGTAAAATTCATTCATTGAAAAAAAATTTGAAATACTTTTACTTTATATTTTGACTAGTGTTCAGTACAGACTATAGGCAAGATAACTTACCGTAGTTATAACTGAAGATATAAGGACTTATTGTTTTGGCTAATTTTTCTTATAAACACCAGATGAGCCAACTTTTAACTTGTGTGAGAATTACCCAACACATGGTTTTAAAATAATTCCAGTGCTAGTTTATTTTTTCTCTTCACCCTCAGTTTTTGGAGTACATGTATTTCATTTGAAAGCTGATTTAAGGAGGCAGGATCGTTAACAAAATTAACCATCAGACCTTAATCTTCATCTACCTTAAATTTTTGAAAATGATTTGTTAAGCTTGAAAATATTATTTAGCAATTAAAGAACAAATCCATTTATTTTAACTTAAATGTTTTAGAGATTTCCTATATTTTTATATAGAGCTCTTTTTTTAAGGAGATTAATATGGTCTAAAAATAGCCATGACCATCCAGCCCTCTTAATCACTGAGTCAGTGTAAGAGTTTGTTCCACTATTTGGCCTGAAAAACTCTATCATTTGCTAAAGGTTCTTTTAATTTCTCAAGTACGTAGGAAGTTAGATTCGTGAAATGATTACATAATAAAGAGATATGACCACACATGTATCTGCCAAAGGATGTTTTGCAGACGCTATTTACCTTGAGTATAATCTTGTGCACCCGAAACTTTGCCAATAAAATGCATGAAAGTTTGAGTTGCATTGCAACAACAGCATTTCCATATATATCAATAGTTTTCTATTTGTGTTTTATTTGAAAAATAGTCAATATTTCTTTTAAAAAGTTTAATATGAAGAATCATTGATTATTAAAATGTCTGGTTTCCCCCAATATATTCTACGAAATTTAAAAATTTCGGTAAACGTGTTAGATAGCATTATGCATTTTATACACTTGTGATTACGAGAATCCAATGAAATCAACTGGCCGTTGCTGTGCACTTGTTTAAGGCAGGAATAATGTCTGGGTTTAAACAAACAACAATTCCTGTTTTACTAAACAATTTATCAAACACTGTGACATGTATAATCCTCATGTATCCCTATATGACTCATTTTAAATTGGGCAGCCATATTGGAAGGAAGTTGGCCACTGTGAAGGGGAAAGCAGTTCATTATACTTGCGTTTCTCTTCAAAAATTAATTCAGCATTGATTTTCATTCTCAAATTACTTTTTAACCAAAAATATTGCAACTGTGATATAAATGTACTAGACAGATATCTAAATATTTGTAGTGAAATTTTACAGTTTTAAATATTCATATGCATTAGATTGTATCGAACTTAATCTAAAATTTGTTGCAAAAATACATTGAAAGGTCTTTGAAAAGCATTTTCTTATGCTGTAGTAAGTTGTTTAATAAATATAACACTTAAATATTATTATATTAGACAATGTTATTGCAGCCATTAATATTGGCACTTGAACTGGACTTCCACTACAGTTGTATTACCAAAACAGTTCATTTTAAATCTGCTGTTACAAAAACTGTGGGTAAATTGCCCAGATTTAAGACCTATCTATATTTTAAATACAGATTACAAAATATGTTTGAAGTTCAGATAGAGAATTGTGCAGAAGATTACATCACATTGTGTAAAGAGTCTTTTGAATTGGAATTCATTTTTAAATGTTTGTTGTAGTTGATGCAAGATAAACAATTTTTGCCCATAGCAGTTTGGCCATGTTATTTGCCCTCTCATCGGTTTCAGATTCCCAATGAATGATCCTGATTTTGAGTCCCCAAGCCCTTGAGCAAATATTTGCAAGATTGAATTGGAGAGGGAAAATCCCCTTAGACATAATAAATGATTTGCACAAACTTCCAGACTTTATGTTTGTGATGTCTGCCTTTTAAGACATACCGGTACGTATTTCTGGGAATGATTTCGGAGGTAAAATGCAAGCTAAACTATGGAGGCAATCATCACATGTAATGGAAGTGAGAAACTCCCACTAAATTCATTTCTCACAATGCACTCCATTTTGCATATTCTTTCCAAGAATAGCCGGGTAATTTGGTCATTATATTGTTTGCTCTGTTGTTTGGTAAATATTTTTGCCCGTATGGACAGGCGCTAATCATGCACCCACACAGAGCAAGTATTAGCCATGGTGAGAAACCTGTTACCAGCAGCCTCATCATCTAATGGCCATAGTTTGCACCTTTACGACCGAGTCCACTACATATACCCATGTATTGAATTCAACATATCATAAACACCTATAAGGAATTAGCACAGAGGTTGAGTATAAGGAATGGAAGGGGGAAAAGGGGGGGGGGGGGGGTTAATTTTGATTTTAATGATTTTAGTTTGATTGTTGAGTATTTAACAATGTTTAGTTAAGTACAGAAAGTGTTGGCGAGAGGATCATTGGATCAATTTCAGATGTGATGAGGTGTGAATTTCACAGGTAATGCTCCTGTGGAATGGATAAGATTTTTCATACTTAAAAAAGGAGAATTTCAGTACAAATGAGTGGTTACAAGTGCTGATGTTATTTCTGTGTTAATTTGGTGCAATAGCATATCAGGTGTAGTCTTACGTGTAATTATTTACTCTCTTTCAGGTGAATTTTTGAATGGTAGTAATATAAAGATAAGTAAAAGTCTTATTCGTCATTTACTTGATGCTATTAATTATTTTTTGTAGGCTTTGAGCATGGTCAGTTCAGCAGTGATGGCTTGGACTTCGGAGACAATATATCCATGCAACATGAGATCAACCGTTTGATGTCTGAAGTAAAGCGATTGAAGGCGGAAAACAAACACTGGCGGTCTACCAATGGGGTAAGTCAACACTCGTCGACTTCTTTTTATCTCCTGAACTTTTCTTGGTCCTCACACAGTATACTGGCTACCTAGAAAGTGAAAGTCAGTAATTTATTTGTAGCGGCTTTTCTGTGTGTGGCCCTGCATAATGTATGGTGATATACTAATGTAGCAGTGGGTGAATGCTGTAGAGAAAAATCATCATAGTTGAAAAACTGACGTGTCCTAGGAGTTGTGTTGTTAAAATTTGAAATTACGCATTGCTGATAACAGTACATGAAGGGCAGAATAGTTTGCATATGGTCAAGCGGATTAAGCAATTGAGGTTGAGAAGGTAATACAGGAAGCAACCCTTGTCATAAGAGACCTTCTGTTTTCTGCACTGGATTGTGGGTAATCTGATTTTAGAACATTACACTAATTCAAGTGCCGCACTAGGATTTGCGATTAGTTTATATGCTACTATGTATGTAGTAAGTGTTTAGACTATCATAACTTGCCGATACAGGAAAACTCGCAAATATGATTGCAAGATATTTGCAGTTGCAGATAAATTTTGATTTTTAAAATTAAAAACGGAAAGCTGCCTTAATGGATAAGCATTGTTAACGAAGATTTTCGGTGGTCTTGCCTTGAATAGGTTTTTATCTCCGCTATGTGTCACCAATGTTGGTATCTAAGGAGTCCACTGCTGATAAGCCGGCCACTAAAGTAACTGTTGCCGTCTGTTTATCAATAAGAGTTTCCTGTAGCTAAGGACCTCAGGAATCTTCTGCCAAAGCAAATCCCAAGTTTGCAAGCAAGTCTTATCGAAGGCCCTCCTAGTTATATCTGTTGGCCCCTTGCAGTTCAGCAGGACACACTCGGAGCTGGGGAGAAGACTGGTACAACCAGGCACCAGATAGTGCCAGGTTCAAAGGTCAAAGTCTGGCTACTTCCTGTCAGAGAGGACTTGAAGAGTCTTCCAGAAGCTAGGAATTGCGTCTGTGATTTTGAAGTTTGCATCAAGTTGCTTTCGATTTGTGATCCTCTAATTTCCACCCGATACATCGAAGATGAAACTGTCGGGCATCTCCATTGCAGAAAACAGGTTGGTCTCAATTCTGAAAAATTTCCCTAAAAAAGAAAAGGTTTCTCAGCATTTCTTTCCTGTTTAAGCATTTTGATGTATGAAAGAGAGTCTCATTTCTATTCATAGACCTTATGCTCAATTAATTCACACAGGTTTCTTTTGCTTTGATTACCTGGTAAAGTTTTAACTTCCTCATCAGTGTTCTCTGTTGGCTTTGCCTTTTGTCTGTGGTTTTGGTCTGAAATGATAGTCGCTCTGTAATTTGGGCTGACATGACAGATGTACATTGAAGATCAAGTGTAACAGACGGAGGTCACTCCAGGTTAGCTCTGCTTGTGATTACCTTCTACTGTGGGGTTGGACATTAATGGATGTGTTAATTAAAAAGTGTGACACAAATTGGATTTGTGTTTTTTTTTGTTCTTTGCTGTGTGGTTGAAATGCTCTACATGTAGATCAACCCTGTAGTCCAGGTAAGAGTTTTGTTACGAGTAAATGGCGGTGGTATTGATAAGTTTGACTAGAATTTTAACTTTTTCCATGGATAAGCACCTTGTCCTGGCCCTGATAAGATTTTAGAATACCAAAAGAGGCACATGTCACTTAACAGAGATAAAGCCCAGCGATAGAAATATTGTATCGCCAAGTACAAACACTGTTACAAGCAGTTCCTATACAACACTAATAATTGAATTTTAAACTGCACAGGTTTTTATTCAAACAATGAATCGCATGAATGGGTTTCGCAAAGAAATGAATTTGTACTATATGTTTTTAAATATAGAATTTTGGAATACCACAATTAAGAAAAATGTCTTCCATACAGTGTATTTGGCGCTCATCAGTTAGATTGGCGGGAGAGGACATTTTTATCAACGATAACCTCAAGTAGAGGTTAGCGTGGGTAAATTGCACAATGATTTAGGCGGGGTTTTTTCTCATTTTTGGATTGCTAGGTAAACGCTTTGTATGGTGCACAGAAATTGAGAGATAAGATTTTTACCTGTGTTAGGTGAGTCATTCAGATTATACATGTCAGCAAGTTCTTTATGGCTTGTCACTGCAATTTTTTATTTCCAGAATGATTAATATTTTATGGCTCCAATTTTATTTACTCATAACGTTTTTTATTTGAAATTCCTGTTACTATGCATTTTTGTTGGAATAGGGAATGTGTGAACGAAGTTTCATTCATTGCAGACAAGTAAAATCTGTTATAATATTGTCACGCCGGATCGCATGATTATTAAAAAGGATCGTTTTTTAATTGTTTCCCCTTTCCCTGGGGCAGTACACTTTGAAGCTGTCATTGGAGAACTCTCCACATTTTCGTTTGTCTGCTTTTTCCCTTCCTCATTAATTGTGCACTCGAGCATGTTCAATTGCCACCAGTTATATGCCATTTATTTGGACAAAAAAAAGAAAAAGAAAGCATGTTCAAGGGAGGGGGGAGGGAAAGCCATTCAGCTTGATTGTCATCAGAGGTCACTGTGCTCTTGCCTGACATGAAGAAGCAATAGAGCCCTTAATAGCCTGTAATTTATTCATGATGCTTCAGTGAAGGTTTGTAAATTATATTTTTTATTGACCATTGAGAAAAAAATTCTTTAAAAAAGTGACAGTGAAGTAAACATTAAGGATTCGCTTTTGGAACAATTACACGTATGATTTATATCCCATATTTTTGGTCCCTGATCTTCTGATATCTTTTTTTGGTAAATACATGTATCAAGTTAAATATTCATGACATTGACTGCACCATAGAAAAGATAATCAAAAGTTTACCAAGTCGAAATTTCATTAAAGATTTATGTGAATTCCAGTTTTGTTGATGGACTGTTGGTACTTGGAAATATTAAGCACTTTCTGGAGGCTCCTGGCTATCAATTACCATACTGATGTAAATTTTGTGTAGAAAGACATATAACAGTCAAATTTACACAGTACACAGAATTCATCATTGAATATTAAAGAGTCACGTAGCATATCAGCGATCGACCACTGTTGGGATCAGGTTATAGATAAAAGAAATCATTACTACGTACAGCTTAAACGAACGAAATCTTGGGTCAATGCAAGTAAAATTTGCTCAATTTTCAAGCTTGTAATTTTTTTCCTGAGAAAAAAAAGCTTTGATCCACCTCTGTTGGAACACTTGTCCTTGGGTTTCCTGTGTTACTTGCATGCTCTCTTTGTTGGGGAGTTTAACAGGTAGAAATATGGTACTTGTACGATTTATGATGGGATAGGGTCCTGCAGTCTAGTTTTATTTGATGGAGGCCTAACATATGTTGACAACTTTCACATGAAATACAACATATTTTGAAATACGATGAAAATTCACAATCCTTTTATGAACGTAGCCCAAATTTTGTTTTTCTGCAACCTATCCTCATTAAATGCAGATTTACCTGTGACAAAATTTAATGCATAAACAGATTTTACATAATCATGGTTATGATTAACTTAAATGTTCTTTTGAAAAAAAAAAGGCAAAATATATCTGCATATTTGGGGAGTTGCACTTTTCATATTAAAGTTAAAAAATTGAAAAGCTGACGTGACAATCTTGAATATGTGTACCTTTGTGTGAATACATTTCGATTTGGTTGGTTTGATTTGAATGGCACATTGTGTAGACAAAGACCATGCAGATTTGGTTGTGAGTATGTTATAGGCCTTTCACCAAATCCCTTTTCCTTTGGCAACAGCTGCCTAATGATTTATAACATGTGGATGCATTTTCAAGTATGATTTAGGATGGCGTGAAATTCAATCTATTTTGAAAAGACCATCCCATTTGTCCCATGCATGAAATATGATTTCTGTGCTTTTTTTTCCCCCTCCATTATTCGGAAGATTTTTTGAACAGGAAGCATGGCCAGTACTGCGACATGCCACAAGCTGTTGGGCAATAAAACTCCTAGACCTAGTAACCCATTAAATGACCATAAACTAACACTCAGGCTGCATTCCTTCAGTGCGAATTTAAACACATTTACAAGAATGGGATAATAGCAATTTGTTTTGGTTAAACGTTTCCCAAATTTGTCCACAGCTCCCCTGTTGTAAAACATTGACAAAAATCTACTCCTGAATAGAGGCATTTGAAGAGAGCCAAAGTGTAAACACGGGCGGTTTAAGAGAGTAAATTGATTTGGATGGCAAAGTTTTTTTTCTTTTCTGTTGAAAAGCCGATCTGACAGGCTTGTGTACATGTCTTGCGCATTGGAGATATTCATACGTTTTTCTTAAGCAAACATTGTTCTAGACCTTTTCATAGGCCCACAGTAAATGAGGGGCTGACATTTAAGACCTCATCTCACCTCTATTGACACAGACACCGCTAAATATGGTCGACAGCAATGTCTATGAGGGCTGATTTTTTGGGGGGGGAACAGGAGATAATCGAAACCATTGGAAGGGCTTTTATAGTTGCAAGTGAATTAGACTGAAAGAGAGAAAATATTTCTATTCATGAGATTTGAATGGACTTATATAGAAAAGGATATTGAAGAATAAGACAAGGAAGTTTAATTTCTTTTGGTTTAAATTGTAGAGCAAGGAGGGAAAAGTACCGGAAGTTGAAAACCAGCATGTGGCCCTGCAGGATACCATCCAGGTAAGAGATAGCATTTTATCACCCCCCCCCCCCCTCCCTCTACCTGTGCAAAAAATTACGAAATCCCATGCTGCCTTATCTTAATCTTTACAAATACAGTTAAAGGGAAATCCATGTAGCGAGGACCTTGTTACTGAGAGAAGAAGAGTCCATTGTCAGTGAAGAGGTGTAAACACCTCTCTTTGATTTCAATGAACTTCATTACATTTTTAGCATACTTCACAGATAAAAATCAAATGGTTTCATTGAGAAATGTTACACCCTTGTACCATGTGCATTTATGCATGCGGACATATTAGATAATTTCGCTCTCTAAAAAATGCAGAATTGAACCATGTTTCTATTGACCCAAGGCCACGCAGGTTGGTTTATACACTGATAAAAAATTAATTTTGTTTTTTAGGAGCTTAAGGAGCAACTACGCCATGAGAAGGAACACCATCAACAGGAAACCATTCTTCTCCAGGACATGCAGTCCCAGAAAATCACTGCCATGCACAAGAAATTCAAGGCGGAAGTTGCGCAATACAAAGACAAAGTTCGGGAGCTGGAACAGAGTGCGGGTAGGTTTCATCAGTGTTCCATATATTGACCCCAGTGTATGAAATCTTGCTTTTAGAATATCTAAACCTCCATTTGTTTTGTACATGTAACTTAACATAAATCGGCAGAAAAATTTCCATTTTACAAAATGAATTGTTCATTACGTGTATTTATACATTTAAACTTTAATGTTTACCATTGAAGACTGAGATTTTATACTTGTGTACATTTTTACAGGGCAAGATGGTAACTTAGCAGAATTGGAAGCCAAACTGGAAGAGTTGCAGAAGGACCATGATGCATTAATTGCCCAGAAATCCAAAACAGATTCTCTGTTGCAGCAATGTCAACAGCAGTTACAAGGTACAGCTCAGTTGTTCAACAACTGCTGCTTCTTCATATAAACTAAAACTTATTTTCTGTACAAAAATTGGTGATGTTATAAATCTGTATCCTAGAAATAATTCATCTACTCTTAAGCAATTAAATTTACGTCTGTAAAAGTGACTAGTAATTGGGGTGTGTTTCTTACAAGTTTTAAGCAAATTAATATATGCTGGTAATGACTTTTCAATTTCAGTAAAAATATTTATTAATTTCTCATTATTTATTTTATTTCAGAAAGAGACAAAGAGCTGTCTACACTAAGACTGGAAAATGAAAAGGTCTCTTCTCAGCTCCACAATGCCAAGTACCAGCTACTGGACCAACTGGATGCAAACCATGTACATCTTTTTAGGCTTTTAGGTCCAATTTAGGGCTTTCTTTTGCAAGAGATTTATTGCACATAAGAAAAAAGTTAGCTTGTAAATGCATGTTGCTGCATTAACAGCATTCTCTCCATTCTCTGTCTTGCATCCAGTTTGTCTGTGGTTGAGTCCTTGCATGTATAGTTTTTTTAAAATGTATTTAAAGTTTTATGTAAAAAATTATAGGTATGCACATAGTTAAAAATTGGTGTGTTTTTCAATTTTTGTATGTAACATTCACTTGCATCAGAGATATTTTGAGATTGTAGATTTGTGTGTGTAATATTATTGTCTGGATGTTAGAGCTCATATTGCCCCTCCCTCTCTGTATAAAGAACAACATCTAGAGCTTCTTGTATAACAGCTTCTAGACATGGCCCCTTTTCTCTGTATTAACATCTGCAGCATGAATCCTTTTCTCTCCAATTGCCGCTTTTATTTTATTTTTTTGGACCATCTTATCATGCACTTTTGAAATTATGATGGAAAACAAACATTTCTAAAATTCTCTCCATTTGGTGTCTGGTTTCTAAACTGAAGCTATCATGCTGCAGGCCCAGTCTATTGACCTAATGTGTGACCTCCAGGAGGTGAGGAGGAACATTTCCCAGAATGCAATAGTCCGCAGAAATGCTCTGCTGAAAGAGAGGCAGGACCTGGTTGATCTAATGATCGAATCGGGTATTCAGGTTGGGACTTTGATGTCTGAACAATAATATTACACAGCAATAAGCAATAAGTTGTATTTTAATTTTTGTTTTCCAATATGTGTTTATCATTAACTGTTTTTGAAATGTAAGTTGAAACTTTGTTACAGCAAAAGAATATCAACACATCTTTGGAGATTCTGGAGGCTGAGCGGGAACAGGTGGCGCTGGAGAGTGAGCACATGTTGTCAGAAATTGGCAACACGGAGCACCAAGCTCTCACGAAAGGTACAGGGCTCTCAAAATTAAAATGTCAGACATATTATAGAGCAGATACACAGTTACTTTTGGATCCATTTCCACCATTGTGTTCTTTGTGAAGTTCTTTCAAATTTTGGTTTTTTAAGGCACTGATCTTTTAAGGTACTTCACTACACCGTGAAATAATTTCTCAAATCAGCAGGAAATTAATTGATTATGATAGAAAGCATGATGGATAAGAAATATGTATGTCAAATAGGCGAAAAATGTGCAATTTTAGATAAAAAATGATGTTTTCAAAAATTCCCTACGGTAAACATTAACAAAAGCCCCAGGTGGATTCGAACTCATGACCTGCGGTTCAGAAGCCTGATACTTTAACCACTGAGCTATGACGATATACATCTGAATCGATTGATACAAACAGTTTAACAAAACATTTAAATCGCCATCTTGTGACGTAGTGTCTTAAAAAGTATAAGACTCGGTGTAGTGAAGTACCTTAACATTGGTGGGTTTTTTTTTTGCAGATATTGTTGATTCTATTGAGAAAGAAAACATCATTTTGAAGAAAAAGAATCTAGAATTGCAAGAACAGATTGAAATATTAGAGAAGGCTGTCAAAACTTTGTCAGAAGAGAAGCAAAGGGGGAAACAGGATGAGGAAGAAAAAGGTAAGGTTACTCTTGAAAATAGCTTATAAATGTATCCATTATATTATAGAAGTGTGTTTACATCATACAAATGATTCATTAAATTGATTCTGATGTGTCTTTTAGTTGACGAGGGAGAGGATGATTGGAACACTGCAGAGATTTCAGAGTTGAGCAGTAAAAACAGTGAACTTGAGTCACGATTAAAAGAACAGATGTCCAGTCATGACAGAGATGTAGAGGAATTTGAAACCTTGAAAGCTGATTGGATGTCTGAGAAAGAGGCTCTAGAGGAAGCTCTATTTGAACTAAGAGAAAAGCTGAAGGAAAGGGAGACAACTTTCAATGTCCTAGAAGCACAAAAGGTGAATAAATGTTTTGACTTAAGGTTGCTACATGTATATGTATAAATAGAAACCTGCATTGTATAACATAGTAACATTTGTCTTGTTAAAGCATGTAGAATGCTAACCATTCATGTAACCAACAAACTAATCAGTATATCATTATCTTAGAGACCTTCCATCGTCATATGCACTCTTTATAGTTATTTAGTCACACCTTGATTTCATTGTAACACAGGGTCTGATGAAAGTGGCCCAGGAGAGGGCTAATGACCTGAGTGACTCGGAAGAGTCTAATGAAAGTAGTAATGGTGATATAGGGGCAGATATTGAAAAATTAGATCATAAAGTGGATCTTCTGGCTCAGGCTAATGCCCAACTTGAAGAGGAAAGAGATGGGCTAATTTTGGAGAAGGCATGTTTCAAAGTTTTGTCTTTTAAACTGCATTAGATTCTCTGTCATCAATTTGCATGCCTGTCTATTGTATGCATATGTTTGAACTAACGTGCTTTGAATATATTTAATATCTATTAATGTAATATAACTAAATATTGATAAGTTTTCAGAATTGGTTCTATTTTTATGGGCTTGTTATTTACACATTTATCAATAAATATATGTACAGGTATTTTTTTGTGTGTAACTAATACAAGGACTGCAGTTTAATGTATTTCAATATTCTTTTCAGGAAAAGCTTGAAAAAGAACTCTCAGCATTGAAATTGGATCTAGGTAAAAAAAATTTACATGTAGAATGAGATATTGAAATATTAAAAATGCACTGTTTTGATGTATCAAAGTCAGTTAAACTCAATATATAGTGTACAGAACTTATGATTTCTTTTCAGAGTCAGGCAATAAAGATGGTGCATTTTCAAGAGAACTAGAGGAACAGAAAGCTGTCATAGCCAGCTTGCAGGAGGAAAAGGAAGGACTGGAGACCAGTTTAGAAGAACTAGACAGTCAGCATGAAGAAGCCATGGCACAGGTGATCAATATTCGAAATGAACTACAGAAAAAAGTCTCAGTATTTGAAAAAGGATGTGATGAAAAAGACTTGCAAATCAAAGATCTCGAAAAAACAGTAGACCGTCTTCAGAAAGAGGCTCAGCAGCTAGATGACCTTGAGGAAGAAGTGTTTAACCTTCGAGAGAGTAAAGAGCAGTTAGAGACTCAGCTTCAGTCACTTCAGTCCAAAAAAAGTAGCGACCAAAGCAGTAAAGGTTGTGAGAAGTGTAGAGAGTTGAGACAGCAGCAAGAAAAGGCTGCAATGACCATCAATGAACTCCACATGGATGTGAAAGAGTTAGAGGACAAGCTGGTCAAAAGTCAGAATGAAGTCAAAGATAAGGTGTCCAAAGTTAAACAAGCCAGAGAAAGCAATGCAGAGCTGCAGAAGGCCTTGGAAGATTTGACCAGTAAATTGCAGGCTCAGGAAGAGGAGTTGAGGAGGTTCAGAGATGAGGGTGGACAGAAGGAGGAAGCGGAGACACTTCAGCAGCAGCTTAATGAGAAGTCAGAGGAGATGAAGTCTGTGGTTACAGAGCTGGAGGAGGTGAACTCTCATCTAACTGAGTACATGGAGAGACACACCAAACTGCAGATGGAGAATTCAGAACTTATCTGCAAAATCTCTGAAAGAGACAACCAGGGTAGGGAAAATCGAGAAACTATAACTCAACTGAAAGAGGAAAACCAGGAGCTCAGTGAAAGACTAAAAGAAAGCAACAATAATTCGGAAGAATTACAAAAGAAAATCAATGAATTAGAGGAAAAGAGTGAGGATTTAATGAAAGATTACAAAGAAAGTATGGGCCAAAAAGATAATGACTTGCAGAGTTTGAATACTCAGATGGAGGCATTAAGAGATGAGAAAAATAATGTACAGAGGGAACTCGATCAACTTGAGGGAGTCCTACAGCAGAAAACAAAGCATTACGAGAACTATATTCAAGAGCTGAAGAAGGGACAAGAGAGTGATTCAAGTTCCTTACAATCAGAGCGAAGCCGTCTGCTGCAAGAAGCACACGAAAAGGACATGAAGGTTCTT
The DNA here is from genome assembly GCF_025612915.1 of Magallana angulata. Taxonomy (NCBI): domain Eukaryota; kingdom Metazoa; phylum Mollusca; class Bivalvia; order Ostreida; family Ostreidae; genus Magallana; species Magallana angulata. The sequence goes on along the minus strand of NC_069113.1, from coordinate 39,828,491 downwards.
AACCTTGAGGAGGAAATTAAATCTCTGCAGAGTGATTTGTCCGAAACCAAGGAAACCCTGCAGTCTTCTATTGACGGTCAGCAGGGAATAAAGGGGATACTGGAGGAAAACGAGGGAACTATTAGAGAACTTAAAGAAGAAAACTCTAGTTTGCTTGAAGAAAAAGACAGACTGAAAGACACTGTAAAAGAACAAGAGGTAAAACTTCAGAATTTGGCTGCAGTGGAACAACAGTTGCTCATTCTTAATGAGGAGAAGAACACATTGAGTGAAGAATTGAAGAAGTCGAGGCAGACATTAGAAACCAAGGCAGAGAAAGAAGCTATGCAGGCTCAGACTTTGGAAGTCATCACTGATCTAGAGTCAGAGTTAAATATGTCAATGGAGAAAATAGTAAGCCTGGAGAAAGAGTTAAAACAACTCACTGAAACTGTTAAAGAAAAAGACAGGGAAATTACTACTTTGAAAGAAAGTAATTCGGAATATTTGAAAAATGCAGAGGAGAAAACTGATTCATCTAGTCTTCTAGTTTTGGTGGAAGAAAAGGAGAAGAGAATTGCATCATTAGAAGAGGAGTTGAATGAATTGAAGAAGACAGTAATTGAACAAGAATGTGGAATTGAAGAATTGAATGAAAGAAACTTGAGTCATTTAAAAGAAGCTGAAGAGAAGAGTAAGCATATGATTCAGCTTGAGACCAATGTTGCAGTTCTCAACCAATCTGTGTCAGAGAAAGATGATGCCATTGTGGGTCTGCAGAAGAAATTAATGAGAGCTGAATCTCTAGTGGAGTCAGGTAAACAGCACTTGTTGACAGATGAAGAAAAGTGCATGGCTGTAGAGCTTGCTCACCCTCGATTCCTGGCCGTTAAAGATGAACCCCCACAGGTTGAACCACAACAAGTGATGGCAACAACACTCTCTGGGGAGCATGATTCCTCAAATCCTGAAGTTGAGATTTTGACAAAAGAAAATGAACGTCTGCTGTTGGAGAATCAGGAGTTGAAGGAGAAGTTTGAGGAGGACTTGAATTCTTATAGCGAGAGGCTGATTCAGTTAGAAGAAGAAAATGAAAGTCTCAAGCAAGATTTGAAAGAGAAGAGTGAAGAATATGTAAAGTTATGCAAAATTAATGAAGACGAGGTTGAACTCTGTAAAAGGACTCAAGTCACTGTTGAAGATCAGGCGATGGAAATTTCATCATTAAAGTATCAATTATTCCAGACTGGGAAATACGACTCTGGAATGTCTAGAGATCAGAACACAAACTCAGATAATGAAAACATCAAAGATTCGATGAACGGTTCAGAAAAAATTACTGAAGAAATGATAAGTCCCGAAAAATCTTTAAGTCTCCAAAGTGGTGTACAGTCAAATGGAGTTTTGGAAAGTGAAGAAATGGAAAAACTAAAGATCCTATTGAGAGAAAAAGATACAGTTATATCAGAGTTACAGACTAATAATTCATCATTATTAAAAATGCTAGAGACAAAGTCCATTAATTCATTAGGAGATAAAACTTTAGTTGACGTGCACAAACTAGAAAATGAAGTAAAACAACTAAAACTCGAAAAAGAACAGATCTTAGCGGTAATGAATGAAAAATCTCGAGAGACAAGTAATCTAAAAAGCGAAGTGCATCGTCTGACAAATATCATAGCAGCAGAAAAAGTTGCATTGAATAAATTGCAGAAAGACAATCAGGACCTGACTCAAAACAAGGAGAAGAGTGTCGTGGAGGACATGCAGAAAGAGGCGCTTCAGAATCTGTCGCGGATAATCCGGGACAAGGATATGGAGATCGAGGCTCTGACCAGTAAGAACCAGACTCTCATCGCAGTCATGCAAGAGTCGTCAGAGAGCGGGTCACAGATCAACTCACTCATGCAGGATAAATCCAACCTGGAGAAGCAGTTGACCGACCTCAAGAACGAACGCGAGCAGATGATAACCTATCTGAACCAGAAGCACCAGGAGAGCGTGGCCTACCACGCAGAAATCCAGAGGCTGACCGAGTACATTAATGACGAGACGGAGAAGCATCAGACTCTGCAGCAGAACTATGCAGCCATTGTGCCTCAGTTTGAAGAGAAGAGTGAAAACTTGCTGAAAACTCAGAATGAACTGATTAACTATAAACATAAATTTCAGGATTTGGAGATTAAGTATGGGGAAATGGATCAGCGACTGAATGCATCGGAAACTGTGGATATTCTGACACACAATTTGAAACTTGAAGAAATAAAGAGACTTCAGGAGAGGGAAAAAGAACTTTTGGACAGTATCAAAGAAAAGGACGCTAAAGTTCAGACTCTTCACCAACAGAATTTGGAGTACGAGGAATCCCATGCCAAACAAACAGCTGAAATCTCCAGTTTGAAGAAACAACTGGATAACATGGCCTTTAAACTGCAAGGACTGCAGAGCGAGCTGAGTGATGAAGGAAGCGAGAAATCCGGTCTGGAACACCAAGTTTCTGAACAACTGTCCAACATCCAGATTCTGAAGGAGTCCAACAACCGGCTGACATTGATGCTTCAGGAAAAGGAGTTTGAAGTGAAGAGTCTACAGGAGAAGGTGCAGACCCTGCAGGCCGTGATAGAAAACAAGGAGGGGGAGTCAGGCCAGGTCAACAAGCTAATGCAGGAGAATGAGGTCGTCCTGTCCCAGGCCAGGCAGCTACAGCAGGAGAGGGACCACGCCATGATGGCCCTCAAACAGAAGCAGTCAGAGCAGTCCCAACTGTTCAATGAGGTAAAAATTTGAAAACTTTTATAATAAAAATCAACTAAATATTTAAAATACTGAAGTGTAGGAAATTTCATATTGATTTCAAATACATGGTTCAAAGAGAATGTTTTATTTATGTTGTGATTTTTCTTCCAGATTCAGAAACTAAAAGAAAAGGATGTTAAATCTCAAAGAGAATTGGAACGATTAAGAAGCCATCTTATGCAGGTAAGATTTTTACTTTTCTCTTCATTTTAAAAAAGAGGTTTTTTTTTCTGTTTTGAATTCAAATGAATTAATTTTCTTGAAATGTTTTGTTAGATGGAAGATGGCTACACTCAGGAAGCCCTTGAGGCTGAGGAACGAGAAAAGGATCTGAGGAATCGACTTGCTGTCGCTGAGGAAAAATTTATATCTTCGTCTTCATTGATGGAGTCAGCAAGGTAAGACAAAAGATAATAAACCAGCTGAACAAAAATAAAATAAAAACACTCATCACTGAGAAAATAGAAAGAACATATTCACAATAAGTGACAAACAGAATTGGCTAATGTTGTGAATGTTGTTTGTAGCCAACAAGCAAACCAGCAGACGGAGTCCCTACAGCAGCAACTACACATGCTGGCCGGTCAGCGAGATCAAGCCTACCTCCAGGTGGCGTCCCTGCAGGACCAGCTACAGCAGTACGCGGTGTCCCTCAACAATCTACAGATGGTGCTGGAGCAGTTCCAACAAGGTGGCAGGCCTATGACTGTTTTAACTAAGAGAAAGAATATTGTTTTCTATCTAGCCAAGGGATTTGGGTCCCTTATGCTCCTCTTTAAAGGAAAGCGGGATGGGCCGAAAACCTTTGGCTAGCAAAGATGGAAGTTTATTGAATAATGAGTATTGAATGTGATGTGATATGTTGTTCCTAGGTGTGATCTATTTTAACATAAGGAATGTCATGGAATTTTGTAGAAAAAGATGCCCAGCTCTCGCTTGAGGTGGAAAAGAACCAGAATGAAATTGCTGCACTCAGAAAGCAGGTCAACTCATTGCAAACTGAGCTAGGTTCTACAAAGGTAAAAATCTCATGATCCTCTCAATAGATTTCATAATTAATGTGATTGATGTTTCAGATGGGGTTAAGGTACATGTATACAGTGTACAAGTAATGATTTTGTTTTTTGAAACTGTAGGAAAAGTTGGCCGATGCAGAGGAAGGCTTAGAAGCAGCTTCGCGGTTGACAGAACAACTTGACAGGAAGGAAGAGGCATTGTCTGCCCTGAAAGAAGAAGGTATACATATTGATGCTTCATTGACCTCGCAGTAGCACACTAACTCTCCATCAATGTTGTGTGTTGTTTGTGTTGCCTGCAAAGTTTCCTGGCACTAATAAAAGCACACATAAGTAATGCACATTTTAAATATGATAATAATTAACCACAATGTTAATTAACACTAATTGATGTGATTGATAGTGGTAGATGAAAGAAGTTAATGTAATTCTGTCTTTCTAAAGCTTTTCACCTGCAAACTGCCCAGTTCAACAAATTTTCGTTGAAACAAGTTGCTTGTAAATTCTTTTTTGTGGCTTATATAGTATTTGGGATGGAACTTTTTGCTACTAGCCTATCTGCTTGAAAAGATCTTTTTTTGAGATTTTTTTTTTTGCCTAGCTTATTTGGTTGTTAACTTCATTTTATTTCCCCTGAGGCGTTTTTTGCTGCCAGGGTGAACGAGGCGACTGGTTGTCTAATATCAGCTGGTAATCCTGAGCTGGCGACGACACTCAGGGTGCTCACTGATATACGATAAACAGACCACCATATTGAACACATCGGGCAGAATTTGCAGTGAAAACTTTAATCTACCATTACACTCCTCTATCAAAACACCTCATTGCAGACTTGTTTGATATTTATATATTTACCTCTGGCATTCTGTATTTAATTCTTTTACTAACAAGTTATACTCACGTGATATTTATATTACTTGCAAATAACTTAACCCATAGTTCTACATGGAACTACATATGTACATGTAAACTATGACATGTATTACACCACTGATCATTTCAGCATGAACAAAAATTACCTCCAGATTTTTTCAGGCAAGATGCAGAATTTTTTTTTTTTTTATCTGTATATACATGTTTATATATACATGTTTATATATACATATTTGTTTTGTTTTTGGAAAAGAAAAAAAAAAAAAGAAAAATGTAAGTGTTGAAAACACAAAATGATAAAAAAAAATTTAGCAGCCGTGATATATTTTCTCTTGCCTGATCCTGATGATGTTTGCCTAATCTCAGCTGGTAATTCTGAGTTGAACAAGACCTCAAGTTACTAGCCGAGATTACACAAGTGTCTCCAGTGCCTTCACACTAACCCTCCTCCTACTCCTCCCAGCATGGAATACTTGTGCATGGAATCAAATTTGTACCAAAAAAAATAAAAGTAACAATGGACCATAGTTATTTTTTTTTTTTTATAAACTACACCCTTTCAGTAAAAGCATGGATATTAACAGGGGGATGGGTGATTTATTTAACGAAGTTGTTGTAATATTCATTCTAAACTTTGATTTTTAAAAATTAAATGTAAATGCATGTCCGTATGATAATTCTCTCACAATGCCAGCATGCCTTCATAGCAAACCATAAAGCTAACAAGTTTTATTTCATTTTTAATCTAATCAAGAATCTTACTAATAACTTTTCATAATTGACATATGTTAGTTGTATCTTATTCATTTTTGTGTGTTTTGATTATAATTTCTTTATTCAAACTATTAATCTAGCGATTAACAAAATGTGAAAAAATAAAAAGGGGGTGGGGTTAAATTATGAAACTTAGGCGATATTAAATCATATTCTTGCAAGCTTAGGTAAATAAATCTGTGTGATAACTTCTGGAGATTTGGTACTGTGCTCTATGCTTCAAAAACAAATTTTCCTGGCTTGGACTTCAACAATTTCTCTTGGATATGACTATTTCTGGAGATAAAACGCATTGGAACGTAAGAAGAGAAAACTTCTACAAGAACTTGGCCATTGTGAGTGAGTATTACATCAGGTACTGAGTGAAAGTAGTTCAGTACCTTCTGTGATATTCTTACACAGTGAGTCGCCTGCAGTCACCTTGGAAACAAGGGTATCCTTTGTAAAAAATTTGTAGTCTAGATCGATTTATTCTTTCCAAATAAAGATACAGTACATGTAGATTATTAGAGCTGAACTGTGTCAAAATCACTGGGTTTTTGGTCATTTTAATGAAATAGAATGACTTACAATATCACATGGTTCTCTCTATTGTAGTTCAAATCCGTGAGAAATCATTAAAGACTATGGAGGATGAAGTTCATCGCTTGAGAGTTTCCACTGACAATAAAATTGATAAGTATGTTTTAGAATAGCTGCAATAATGTAGTTCTCTCCAAATTTCTTTTCTTTTGTTTTAGGAGGGAAAATGTTTAATGAAAAATTAATTATGGCTACATTATTCCATCTAGTATGAGAATAACACAGTAAACGACCAATCTAATTTGATCATTTTTAATATGCTGAACACATATGGTAGTTCATTATGTTTTGATTTTTTTTCCTCCAGGCTTGTCATCAAGAACATGTTGTTGAGTTACTTACTCTCCCCCAGAAATAAACAGCCAGAAGTCCTGAGGGCATTGGGAGGGATACTAGGCTTCTCGGAGGAAGATTTTGAAAAGGTATACCTTGTTTTCCATTTCACCTCTCTGTTGTTAAAAAAAATTGCATGTTCATTGTGACATTGCTACACATACCAATATATGTTCATTGTGACATTGCTACACATACCAATATATGTTCATTGTGACATTGCTACACATTCCAATATATGTTCATTGTGACATTGCTACACATACCAATATATGTTCATTGTGACATTGCTACACATACCAATATATGTTCATTGTGACATTGCTACACATACCAATATATGTTCAGGTTGGCTGTTGTGATTATTATACACTAAAGGTTTTTTAGATCACTGGTACCTCCAAGAGCTGGGTGTCGGGGTTGTTGAGGTTCGGTGGCTCCCCAGCCCATGCCACCCCCACCCCCACAACCCCCATCAGAAATGTCCCCACTCATGTACAATCCACACCAAAGGCTGAAACAGTAAGTTAACTAAAAATCCCACTAAAATTACCAACCAAATTTGTGATGTGAACATATTTTATTTTTAATTTAGAAGTTGATAGTGCTGTGAAAATGCCTCAAGATATACAGGAATTTAGTATATAAACACTAAGACACAGGGGTTGGGACTTCCAACTTACTTGCATATTTATAGGATTTGCGGTTTGAAGTTTGAAATACATGTACTAAATTTCAACTATTTTTATCACCATGGTTAAATCTTTTTAGTAGAGTAAATGACAAACTTCTGTTTTCTCTTTATTCAGTCATTCTCAGAGCTGTTTGTGAAGTTCCTGGAGACTGAGTCGTCTCCCACTCCTCCCGTCATGAAGCTCCCAGCCGAGGACATGGCTCGAGACGTCCAGCGCCATAAACAGGCCCAGAAAGACAGTTACAATCCATTTACTGCCCCCCGCCATGTTTCCATGCCTGGGGGTGGGGCAAGTGATCATAGGAGCTCCCCAATCCTCATGTCAGGTGCTCCTATGTCGCCAATGACCTTGTTTGCCCCAGCAACAACCCCTCAACTTCAGTCCAGTGATGGACAAACGACCACACAGAACACTTCTAGTGCAATTCTTAAAAATGTTCTTGAGACCAGATAACATGAAGCACTTGTTATTTATTTATTTTGTTGATTAAATATGTACTTTGTAGGGGTCAAACCATCAATAAGTTTTACATGAATTTTCATTGGGTGTTTGTGTGATACATGTAATAGTTTAATGCGATGAACATGCATTTTCTTATATGGAGCTGGTCAATTTGAAAATCAGGTTGGCACATGCTGCATTGTGATTTTAGATGCATCACTGGTCAATGAAAGACTTGGTGTCTGGAAGCTTTATTTTTATAAAATGATGAATTATGTTACTGTATATATTCACCATAAATTTTATGAAAATGTATATACAATATGTGAACTTTAACTGCATTTTTGTCATGTATGCAGAAATTGGGACACTATAAGAAAATGAAGGTATTACCACAAATAATAAAAGAAAGAAAAAAATATTTGAATAAAAATATTTAAAATTTAGCATTTTCCTGTTTTTGTTTAAAATATTAAGGGAGATAAAGAGGCTAATTTGTGTGCGATTACATGTATATGTACTTCTGATTTACTATGTTCCTTCTGAGCAAATTAAGTTGGGCTTTTCTTTATTCTTAAAACCCAGTGTTGTACATGAACCACAAAATGAACATACATGTAATTCACTATTGTTTATGAATTTTATTGGAAAACCATTCAGTAACAAAGCATATATATATCAAGGTTTTTTCAAAAAAAAAAAAAAAAGAGACTAGCTTTCAATTCTACGAACGACCATTTAATAATATGGTCTTTGTCATTTTGGTAATTTATCAAAATACATTTAAATACATGTATATAAGTATGCATTAAATGATAGAATGAGAGTGAATTGGAATGACATGGTAATGACAACAGAATACAAAATTTTCATATAGAAAGCTCTAACTGTCATTCTTATACCTTGTACATGTATTTCATTTTTAAAAAATAGATTACAGAACTTGAAATTTTATTAACAACTGTAATGGTTTAAAGGATGTGCATAATCAAATTCATAGGTACATATGTACTGGTAAAATAAATCATTGCAGAATTAAAAAAAAGTATTTTTAATAGAGTCTGATGTTATAAATAGAAACTATTAGACTGTCACATGTAGAATTAAAAAAAATATATATATTCAAAAAGTTTGTGAAAATTTGAAAAGAATATATTTATTCATTTTATATCAGTTCAGGTAGACATTTCTTATGACAAACAATCATAATAAATTTAATGTACACAACAGTATCATTTTAAATAAGCTCAAAATGTTTAAAAGTATTTCAAAACAATTAAAGTATTTCTGTAAATATGAATCATTAATCATCGTTAAATTTGGCCCCCATAATTCGCCATCTTTTAAGTGTTTCTGGTACAATAAAATGTTATGTTATATTTTAGAAGAGTTGATGTAAAAATTATTTTTCACCTATTTATTAGATTTATTTGCACTCACTGGCAGTATATGACGTCAGAAGTGACGCTATTTCTATAAATCAATCAAAATCAGTCAAAAATTGACATTTTTCCTATCTTTTAATGAATGGAAAATAAAGAGAGCATGCTTGAACAAGGAAAATTTTTTTTATCACTTATTAGCCTTGGCGAGATACATCTCTGATTAAACAAGAGATGTTTGTGAAACATTTATGCCCCCCTCCCTTAGAAACATCCACAAAGAAAATGAACGTAAACTGCAAATAACTGGTATTTTTCTAAGTCCAAGGGCCATAACTCTGTCGAAAATTGCTCGATCGTACCCAATATCGAACTTGACCTAGATATTATTTAGATAAATCTGTATATAAAATTTCATATCTATATGTGCACCCTCTGCGAAGAAAATGCGCAGAAACTGCAAATAACTGGAATTTTTCTATGTCCAAGGGCCATAACTCTGCCGAAAATTGCTCGATCATACCCAATATCGAACTTGACCTAGATATTATCATGATAAACCTGTATACCAAATTTCATTTCAATATGTTCATCCTCTGCTAAGAAAATGAGTGGAAACTGCAAAAAACTAGAATTTTTCTAAGTCCAAGGGCCATAACTCTGTCGAAAATTGCTTGATCGTACCCAATACCGAACCTGACCTAGATATTATCATGATAAATCTATATACCAAATTTCATTTCAATATGTTCATCTCCTGCGAAGAAAATGAACGGAAACTGTTGGTGGACCGACCGACCGACAGACAGCAGCAAAGCAATATGCCCTCCCTTCTTCGAAGGGGGGCATAAATATTTTGTTCAAGCATGCACTCTGTCTTTCCTGAAAGAAAAACTGCTTGAACACAAGCGGCTTAATGCTAAAAATGCAAACATGGCGGGAAAAGGTTGTCTTTATGATGTCATATTTCTAAATTGTGGGCAGTTGAATCAAAATGAACATTATGTAAAATCATCACATTTATCTGTACAAAGAAAACAAAGAATTACAGTAAAATGATGATGTTCATTTTATGGGGCCATTTTAGGCCCATATCATATATAGTTCTTTGAAAGAAGCATTACAAATTATAACTACAATTTCCAAAAGTGTCAAAGCTTGGTTTACTTTTAACAACAACAACAACCAACTCCCCATACTTTCACATCAGGGTAAATTGTTTGTGAATGAATATACAGCTATAACAGAAGTTTAAATATTACTCTACAAATTGAAAAACTCAATCAAAACAGGTTCATTATACAAAAAAGTATTCAGTATACAAAGAAAAGGTAGAGATGTTGACTAAAAATCTGCAATGCTTTGAATTTGAGTTTTGAATGCCAAAAAATAAAAAAGAATGAAAGAGAAAATCCTATCATCACAAAAGAATTACAAAAAGGAATTACAAACTATAACAGAATATTTTTCTAAAACAGATTGCACCCTGATATTCCAGAACAAAACTATGTGTAAATGTAATTCAGTTGTGGATAGCATAGGGTTTGAGCAGAGCTCTGGAGTTTGAGTAACATTCTGGTTCATATTCTCGTTGTCTTCTAATCTAATACGTGTACAATATAAAAAGGCTATGAAAAAATACATACACTTTATGAAAACTTGCCATGGACCATCTTAAGCATGTACAATTGTAAATGGATTTGATAGGTAGCTTTCAAATGGGGATGAATATTGTTGGACAGGACTTGGCAAAATCATGGTTGTTATATATATTTCACGTAATTTCTCAGTGTAAACAATGAAAGTTAAATTCATGACTACCAGAAATCAAATCAAGTACACAGCATTCTCGTTCTTAACTAAATGTACATGTATTTTTTTTTAAATTGTAATACATATGTAAATGGCCATGAAAAAAGTTATGAAAATACATGTTTTGAGGACTTACAAAAAAGGGGTAAAGAATATTACCTACTGAACAATCTCATTTAAGAAATACAAAACTTTTGATCTTCCTCCTATAATACACAACAGATGTACAAAACTATAATTAAGAGAACTCTATGCTCATTTTCACTATTCTGGCATGAGGTTCATAAATTGTATATTGTTATAACTTTAATCTTTGACTCAAAATAATTGATCAGCCTTGGGGGGAGGGGGAGTTCTGATTGAAATATAAGGCACAATTGTATGGCTGATTGACACATATTCAAAACTGGCAGCTGCAAATTATAAATAATATGTATATAGATTTATGATTTATCAGTTAGACTGATGAATATTCATACAAAATTTAACAATATTTATGCTACAAAACAGACTGGCATTTTTTGTACAGCATAAATGCTATTGGGACATTATTGGTCATCAATGCTTGCATGGATTAAATGTTGGTTACTTATGAGGCAAAAAGGCAGGGAACACTGACCAACATTTAGCAAAATAAAAACCATGTATATCATAAATAGTTAACCGATGTCGGGTACATACACAGTCAATATATTTTTCATTAAATTTTAGTAAGCATGTTTAATATAAATTCTATCACATTTATAAAAATTGTGCATTTAAAAGCACTAATGCACAGTAAAAATATATTATGTCAGACCTGGGAATATAATACTGTGGAATCATTTCAATTTTTTGAAAAGTTCAAGAGGATATATCCGATAAATAAACTTTAAATTTAGAAATTAATTTTTTTAAAAATGTGTTTCCTTATTTGTTTAAGACACATATTACATTGTACTGGCTACATGATTCGTACGAAATAAACAAACAACTGAGCCGTCACAAATTCTAACGATTCCACAGTACATCCTCTTGTTTATGACACTGCACAAGTCCTGTTTGAATGATTGGTCGTGGAGGGTGGGGAGCGGATGGTGGGGGGTGGGGACGTACAGATACAGCCGCACAGACCCCTCTGTCTAGCATGCACATCATGAAACATGGTCTGGCACTCATCGATGTATTCCTCGTACAAGTTATCTAGGCGGGTTGCCGCGGCAATCTGCTCTTGACGAGCTGGTACCTCTAATGCTACGGCACAGCTGATTGTACAGGCCCAGTGTTGAAAAGGAACACAGGTGTTTCCTAGGTACGGGTTTTTAAAAGTGATCACCTTGTATCCTGAAAAAAAAGAAAATGTGGATTAAATATTTGTAAGTAAAACCCACATCAATTTATATTTTCTGTGAAGAATAAATTATAGTTGTTATATAATGGTGAGGTTGTCAATGATGAAAGAAGATTAAAGGTGTTTAAGTCATTGATAAACTTAATGATTTATCAAAATGGAAAATAAAATTCAGAAAAGCACTTCTTGATATTTGTGTTCCTATCTAATAAATTATGAAGAAGTCCATGGACCCCATTGCTCACATGAACACCAATAACCAGCTGTGACACAAAGACCTCATTTGCTTACTATGATACAAGACAGTATCATGTCTAAATGCCTACCTATCTCATACAAAACAATAATCTCATAAGACATTATTATCTAACTTAAAAGCTTTATAAGTAACATTGCTTTTATTTAACACTTTTCCTGCTTATTTTTTCATAAATTCTACAAATTATATTCTAGCTATCCAATCAATTTTCTCTCAACTTGCATACTTGTACACTCAGAAAAAAATATTGTATCATTAGACATATGTGTAACTGCCAACCAGTCATAGCATGGTTAGCATCTCGCATTATTTTTTCATTTTTCACTATCCTCTCTTTAATCTAATATTATCTCCCCTTATAAGTAGAATTGGCCCTTCATTTTTACATTTCAAAATGATGGTTTGTTTTAAGATTCTTTGAAATTTGTCCCATTAACATGGTTCCATAGCAGAAGTCTTCAGAACTTATAAATTTACTGTGGTGACATAGACAAATGCAGCTTTGCCCAACAAATTTTTATCAAACAAGAAGATTTTGTGCCTCAACAATATTTAAATACCGTACATGTACTGGTATACAGTTATTTTACATGTTACAATACAGTTACTTATACCCCTAAATAATTAGTTTACCTGGTTGATAACGAAAGGAGGCACTGTTGCAATAATGGCACACCTTAAACTGGTGATAAATTTCTGACAAGTATTCTTGTAATATCACAGAAATGCTAGGATCTTCGAAAAAGTCAATCTTCATTCCGATCACAGTTTTAGCGGCCCAGAACTGGAGGGACCTTGGATTTCTCTCGGATTCACTGTGAGCACCTTCAGAGGGGATAATGCGGTAGCCCACATCTGTGTGGTACCACATGAACGTGGATTTGAAGTAATTGTGGTTACCATGCCGGTGAACAGTTCGTATGGCAGGCATTTTCAACAGGAAGCCTGGGAGGGCATCCAGAAGGTTATTGTCCAGCATTAGAGTTTTTAATTTCCGACAAAAAGTCAGAGAGTATGGAATTGATTGCACTTGAAGTTTGTTGTTGGTTAGGGCCAGAAATCGTAGATTCTTCATTCGCCCAATGTCTACTGGAAGTTTATCCAGGCAATTATACTTCAGGGAAAGGAGTTTTACATTAGGGCACTTAAAAATCTGAAGGAAAATTAAAGAAATAGCTATATACTGTGGTTTCATCAATATTCGTTGAATACCAATTTTCGTGGATTTCGTTGTTAAGTTGATCCACGAAATTAAATGTTCATTGAAGTTCAATTTCAACTAACATTTTGTATTGATTGGATCATTGGCCACGAAATTACGTATCCTTGAAACTGTGGTTTTTTTAAAATCCCCGAAAATTGACACCCATGAAAATAAATGAAACCACAGTACCTGAAATGTATATTCAGTATATTCCTATATAAATTCAGTATATTCATCATTCAATTTATGCCAATTTATAAGTTATAACTGTTCATAGTGTTTTCATCATGTTACTTTCCCATTCTTACCTCTTTTGGCAAAGTGTTGTCTTCGCCATACTTGAAGATGCTATCCAAATGAAACTCGGTAAAGTTGTAAGTATTCAGATATGTCTTCAGAAGAGTTTCTAAAAGGTGCAAATACCCGGGTAATAATTATATGAGAGCTAATACAATACATAGCACAATACTCCAGTATACCTGTACAAATGAGTTAGATCATATAGAAGTAAGAAACATATCAAATTGTCTGTATATGTCTAACAAACCATCAGTCAATAATATTCAATTATTTGGTTTTTGGTTAAAAACTAGATTTATTGGATTTCTTTTTATTAAAAGAACCTTAAACATATAATATTGTATAGTGCTCTAATCTAAGTAAATTTAGCAAAATATAGAGAAGTTAAAACAGTAAAAACTATTTTTAAAATCACAATACCAAACCTATGAAATGAAGGTCTTGCATATAAAAAGGCATTAAAAATGTATCCAATAATTTGTCCAATTACCTCCTGGTCTTCTAACATTGCCTAACTTCTCTCTTTCTAGATCCTGCAGTATGAGCTGGAGGAGATACTTTGGCCTGTTGTGAAGAGCTACTGACAGGAACCACATACTCTGGGGTATGTTCTGTTAAAAAAAAAGATAGAAGGTAAATATGTAAAATAATAAAACTTGCTTTTTATACACAGAGCTCTAGCAATGTTTTTCCCGGACCCTATCAAATTTACCACTCCATTGTTATAATGGCTAAAAGTAACGCGATGTGTGCTCTGTGCTCCCCGTCTAAGAATAACAAAATTTATAAATACAGTCGTTTTACCGGTAACGAATATTTGCTAGTAACGAATAATTTTTAGAAAAATTATTGGTGAAAGACGAAGTTAAGGCAGGGGCTGACAAATCCAAATGCCCGACGCCAGGGTGCAAATGGTTTTTCCGATCGGGCAAGTATAAAATCGGTAGGGACTTGCCCGTGGGCAAGTGACTTTTTAAACTTTCACATATGTACTGAAAATGAAAGTACCGTATTTTGCCGAATATATTACACACTTTTTTCTAGAAAAATTTTTACAATCTAAGGGTGCTTAAATTATACAACAAAGACGTGTGCGCTTGTGACCTGTTATCTCGTACATTCACCTAAGGTGACAGAAATTATCAAAACACCCAAAACTGTTAATAAAATGTTTGTTTTTTACCTTTAAAACAAATCCAACTAAATATCAACATGTTATGTGTTGATTTTTTAACACACTCTCGAGAAAACCAAGAGGAAGAGATGTTGAATCAAAACTATTAATATTTTATGAAGAGTATTAAAAGTGGAAAAATTTAAAGGGAAGGGCAAAAACATCGTACGGTATGTGTATTGTTTATTTTTAATCACAATAAAGAATTTGGTTGGGCTAGTAGATATTGAGGTAGGGCAAGTAAATTTTGCCTTGCCGCTTGCCCGAGGGCAAGTGCTTTAAAAATGTATTTGTCAGCCCCTGGTTAAGGTTTCAAAAAATCCTAGCTAGGTAATTATAAAACAGAAATAAATATTCTATCAGTGTGTGAAATTGTTTGACATTTGCACGATTATATTTACCGTATTGTTTACAGATTAAAAAGGTGACCCAGATATGAGCTGCCGGAAGTGCAAGGTAAAAAAAACGAAAGTGTGAAAACAATTAAGCCTAACTAAGAAAATAAGTTTGTTATTGGCCCCTATTTAGTGGACAATTATTAATTATGGTCCATTTAAAAAGGTTATGCATCATATCAAATAATTATTGCGCTTTGAATGAAATTACGACTTCAAATAGAACCACGTGTAGTTTTCCTAGTAACGGTTCATTGCGACAGAAGCATCATTTGGCTGGATATATTGACAGATATACGGGCAAAACAAAGGCAAATGGCAGTTACTTATCATCAATTACTATTATAGAGTGTTTCTATGAAAATTCAATTTCATAAAGTAACGCAAATAAAAATTCTGCAAGTCCAGTTTCAATTTGACGGGAAAACGGTATGACAAAAATAACGATCATATTATTTGTTTAAAAGACATATTTCCACAATTATTTTTCCTTCTTCATTTATAAGTCTATTAACACGTACCTCTAGTATATTTTTGAAATTAATTCACCTCAAAATATTCGGTCAGAAGTAATATAGGGCGCTTGATTCGATACTGGAAAACGAATTCGAAACTAGGAAAATGGAGGGGGTGTTGAAATTACTATCTCCATAATTCATCCTTTATATTTTTGGAAGTTTGATACTATAGTTTAGAAGGACAAAGATACGTGATTTAAACAAAAAATAAAAACATTTGGAATTCCATTAATATTAGTTGCATGCACGACGAAAGTGCATACTGGTTCGTTACCGGTAAAACGACTGTACTAAGACATTGAAGACGGGTACATCTTTCTAAACAAATTTATATATTATATAAACATCAGATAGTTGATAAAGCAAAATCCATACACAGACTCGATTGAAATAATTCATTTCTTTTTCCTTAAAAACAATCATAATTCATGTTAAATAAACACAGGGAAGTGTACCTCTTGAACATCAAGATGATCAAATTACAATTATCAGAGAAAAGAAAAAAATTCAAATACCCCCATCATTAGCAGATCCACATAAGTGTAAGACTGGTCGTCGCTTTCTTTGTTGGCCAGTTTTTGTTTTAGGTCTCGCCATTGCTCTGGATGTTTATCAAATTTTTTCAGCAGCAGCAACTCAAAACCATGGAAAATCTCAGCCATTCCTCGCCAACTGAGTCGTATAGACTTCCTTAGCTCATAATTGTTTTGAAATTCTAATCATCACATAACTATGTTTTTGAATAAAGAATAAATAAACCATTCTACACCTAGTAGGCTAGTCAGTCGGTTTTGAGTCAGTCTTTACTTTCGTTTTGTACGTAAAGATAAGTCGTTCTATAAAGTTTAAGTGGAATAATATAATTTCGGTAATTTTATATCTAAAGTATGTTGTTATTTATTCTCATAAATAACATTCATCGAGTATAGCTATCGATCTTTAGATTTGTGATTACTTATTATAGAATTTTACAATATGCGAATGCGAGTATGAACGAGTTGATCGCAACTGAACACTCCCGAAGAAAAAAATCTTGTAGGTAAGGTCAAACCCGTGAAAATCGGCATTGCATTGAATTTTTTCCTGCCTATTTGATAAACTATTATCTTCAACTTACTTTTAAGAAAGCATTTAAAAACTTGTTCATAACGATATGAACTGTGAAAGCTTTGTAAATACCCAAATACATTTTATATCATGGACAGAATTTCCTCTGTGATCTTAAACCGAGCTGTTTTGACTTGTGATTGTTTCGTTCTGTAAGAAGTCACGATGAAATATGATAAAGTACGAGATATTTCAATTTTATTTCAAGGCGATTCGTCTTCTGTTATTTTTACAGAGTTATTTAATAGCTTTTGAAGTTTAAATATAGTTGTATTATGAAAACAAATACTGATACAAATAGATCATAATATAACACGTACACCTACTATAGTATTAGACAAAAGAACAGTTGTGGAACATTTTGTTGGTCACTGGTCTTTCACTACAGGGGATTAACCTACAGTGAAGTCGACATTCCGGGTCACGTCAGACTGTTTCGTTAATATTTTGCAAAGTTGTTCAATTTTTATTTTATACTATAAACATATTAAAAGTACAGTTTGTGAGCTATTAAGCAGTCATTTCTTTTTTCAAAATGAATTCCCAGGAACAATATTTACGGGGGTATTTCAACAAGGCCTAGCTTCCCCACTTTCGAATCATTTTCTCCATTTCCAGGTCATGTGACTTTAAGGTCTCTGTAATGTCGGGAAATTGTTTTGGAAAACAATTTTTATTGATTAGCACCATTGAAAAAATATTGCCAGTTAGGAAAAATATTTAAAACCACTGATACAGAAGTAACAAGGACCCAATTCTAAATGTAAATGATGGCAGTGATTCAGAACGAAATGATCATTGTGTGACACTAATTATAATAGAAGCAAAGAAAAATAATGAACAAGATAAAAATGATGACAACAGAGCGGCATGAAATATTTTATTAAGTTGATTTTTTTTCTCTCCCTTTTACATGTTATCATAAAACCACAAAAAAATGTGTTTCAAGAAAACTGGCCCGCAATTGGGGAAACTCCTTCAGTTTGATTTTTCAGTAAGTGTAAATTTGATTGAGCACTTTTTATAATGAACAATTTCTGACGGATAAATGAATGCATGTGCAATATTACGCAGCTATTAATACTCGGCCACAACTTTCACATCAACCACGCTGCAGCGTAAATAACGGAAGTAGCATGTCGAAGATGAGTGAAAATCTCAATCGCAGAAGCGCTTTATTCCTAATTTCATTTCTCGGATGGTCTGTAAATGTTTTCCTACAAATATTTTTCACCGATCAAATACAAACACATAGTCCGTGATCAGTGTATTTATAAAGTATTATCTGCTTTATTTTAAACAATATGATATGAAAATTATAGGAGTGACCTGGAATTGGCTACTTCACTGTACTGTTCGCTGGACGGGTGCTCTTGCCTCTTGGCCAATGTAGCTATAATCTCAGAAGGGATACGACTTGGCTTGATATTTGGACTGACACCTTCACTGAATCTCTGGACCACAATATTTGCATGTAATGTCCTCTTCATGTTTGCAGCTCCAAGCCAAGGCTGTCCAAATATCAAGCTGTCAAAGCTGTATCTCTACAGATTAATGTAACAGTTCATATAAATAAAGTGAAAATGGAATTTTTTCAATTTTCATATGCTTGCTATTGTTCATCATGAGTATGGCATGTGACCTTGGATTAAGATGGGTAAAAGATTTAATTTTATTGTGGATGTGTTAATTTGTTATTGTTGTCACCTGCCTTTTTTCACATTGAACTTAATCAAATATAGCGAGAGAGTTTGACAAGTTTCAATTCTCTGAGTTCAGCTGGTGTAACTCTTCTCCTATCTGTAAATCAACATGATAAGCTGGATATCTGTATAAAAAAACATGGAACTTACATGCATAACTGTATGCTGGTCTGCAGGTGTTATCACAATAGGAATAGCTAGCCTTTACAATACTGTTAAGAAACTGAATGCCATAAATTCAATAGTGGTTCCTAATTTAACTTCAATTTCAGAGGAACATGACTATTTTGATAACTATACTTAAAATTGATATGCAGTTTAATGATCAACAGATATCCTCTATGGTGTCACTAAACCTTCAGTGTCCATGATCTTGTATTCATGCAATTGCTCATTCATGTATATTTTTTAGGGTTTCTTCGGAGGAAAAACAATATGGCTTCTAAGCAGGTAGCAACAACAGCTGGAGCTATGCTCAGTGCTGCTGGCAAGCCTAAGATTTTTACAGATGCTAAAGGCAGACAGTTTATGGTTCTGAAGTAAGTACATGTATTTTCAATCAAAATTTTACCAGCTGATCGAATCTAAATATAGTAAACAATTCTTTGAAATTTTCTTTATAAAGAATAAAAACAAAAGGTATAGCAATGTTTGTGATTATGCACTCAAAATATAAATTGGAGGAGAAATCCTTATTTTCCAAAGATCACAAAAATAAAACATTCAGTGTTGGTTAACGTTTATAATGAGTCTTTTTTTATATATATTAAAACTAGGATATGGTATATTCCATTAGATAAACTTGTGTTATATCTCATTGTTTTGTTGAACTCATTTCTGGTTAGATCAGAAGTAGGCAATATACCATGCTGCAATTCATACTTATTTTGATTAAAAAGTAGAAACAAACTGAAAAGCCGAATCTTCTTGATTAAAGCAATTTTAGTTAAGAATCAGTTTGGGAAATATACAACAAAACTTTTATAATTTCATTTTTATGAAATGAATGACTTCAATTGTTTGATTTGGAATTTTTTTTTTGCTTAGGAAAATCCTGCAGACCCCTGATTATTATCTATGGCAACCTAAAAATCTGTCCGCTGTCAAAGGGACTCCCACACTGACCTCAATGTTGAGAACCAAGCCTGTGAAGGAGTATGTTTTTGGAACAAGAAACAGATTCTTCTTCCGCTTCAGCACATACTGGTTTGTGTGGGTGGCTCTCCTCTTCTCCTACCCACCACTCATGGCACTAAGAGAAAGTAAGTCTTTAGAACTGTATGTCACCAAGAATATTGAATACTGAACATGGAAAAAGATAACACTGTCTTGAGATATAGCAAGAAAGTCTGTTGCAGAACAGTTAGGTAAATGTTAATGCCAATTTTTTAATCCCTTGATTTAATTATGTACATATAAAATGAATTATATTTTTCTTACAGAAACTAAAGCATCAGAAATGCCTGTTAAAAGTGAGTATCATACATGGTATCTGATATTTTCCTCAAGTTTTTTCATCTTCATGCAGTAAGCATTGGAAACATGAAAGCAATGGGCTAATTCATCTCTGTTTACATTTTAGCTGCCAAATTCCATCATCCGTACTCCTGGGACATGGTGAAGGAGAAGGAGGAGGAGCTGAAGATCCTGGAGAGTTCCAGATACCGACTCTAATCCGGACAAACTTAGTACAAACCATAGGAACATTCAGTGGATTACAAACACTCCACCTCAGCATCCATTACAGTAGACTATCAGTGGTGTTTTATGAATTGAAGGACTTATTGTAATGCAAAATAAAATATTTTGACATTTTGTAATGTTTTTGATTCTATTTAGGCATTATATATATATGTGCACCAGATTAACAATTTTGCACTTGGCAATTTATTCCAAGGTCTCAAAAGTAGGTATGGTTGAAATTTGACTGAAATCCACTTTTGGACCAGCATTTTTCTCCCCCTTCCCTTGGCCAAATTCTGGTCAGACCTTACCAAGAGACTTTAGGTAAGGGGTTGCAGTGACCGCAAATTTATTTTCTCTGTTAAATGTCAAGGTTACAAAAGACTTCTGTATAAAATTCTTTTCCTGACATCTTTGCTCAGTCTCTCCTATACTACACCCATACAATACTTGTTGGATAAAAGATGATAGTGCAATGATCTCAATTATGTGTAGTTTCTCCTATTTTTTAAGAAATCCAATTTTTTTAAAACAACTACTGTCAATACTTCATTTCTTAAATACTATCTTATCAGTTTGAATCTGTCTGCCAATGAAACAGCCTTTCAACACACTATTATTAAAATTTTTGCAGTGACAAAGTTTATTGTAATATATATATTGTAATTTATAATGTTTACATTGTAATATGGTATATTGTCACTTTTGAGGTTGACTATGAATATAATACTTCTTGATTGATCAAAACTTAAGCTAACTCGAGAGCTTTCGTATAAACTAAGAATATATGAAAATAGATTTTAGAGATGGATGCAGATAGAAACAGTAGAAAGCATTTTATGTTTTTGTGTTTTAAATATATGTTGATCGAATTGAACTGTTTTTCAATTGTAATGAAAGCCCAAATGACCAGTGAGAATTCCCATGGGCCACGTCAATCACCTGAGAGATGTGTCATTCGGACCCAAAATACTACATTTTTCGTAACTATCTTTTGTATATTGTATCAAATACAATACAATACACTATGTCTTAGTGCATACGAATTTCTCAAAATTTTGCTTCCACATTATCTTGTACATTTATTTATAAAATTTGGTGTTAAAACCCCAATTGTCGGCCACTTAATTGGGGTCGTAGTTCAAAGAAAGTTAATGAAAAAAGGGGGTCTTTGGTTATGGTTATGTATGACTTTGCAAAAAAAAAGGGGGGTCTAAGCCTCCCCCCCCCCCCCCCCCCCCCGGTTCCGACGCCTATGC
The DNA here is from genome assembly GCF_025612915.1 of Magallana angulata. Lineage (NCBI taxonomy): Eukaryota > Metazoa > Mollusca > Bivalvia > Ostreida > Ostreidae > Magallana > Magallana angulata. Next base: position 39,806,876 of record NC_069113.1, on the reverse strand, counting down.
GATGTTATTATTCCAGTGTAGTGTATCATTTTAACTTTCCTTTATACATGTCTTGCTGTTTACAGATATAATGAAACCTTTTTCCAACAGCTTCTGTCCGGATACTCTTGTTTTTAAATGATTGAACGTTAAATATGTAGTGCTTGAATCTCAGGGGATATGGTGCAAACAAACTTGAATATATTATTTACATTTAAGATGACTATTCTTTTTGTTCTTGGTGATGAAAAGATTAAATATATTTTCTATAACAACATATTCTTTTTCAATTATTTCAAAAGTATCCCCCCTTGGAAATGGGACTAGGTGACCCTACAACAAACTTATCAGACGGACAGACAGACGATGGGTTATGAAAAGCGATGATGCAGCCAAATTGCATGGACGGACTGGTCGAGCTTTAATCATAAGCTTTAATAATCCAGTGTACTCTTCCCCTACATTAAGCGGCTTATTGATAGAAATTTAGAGGCCTGTAGTTCAATTAAACTATATGTACATGAACTGTATATAATATACTTAAAGTCTTTAATTACCTTAATTGATTTCTTGGATGTGTCATGGTGTGTATGTCATGGTGTGTTATTTTGTGTAAATATGTTAAAGAGTTTACTCATGCCGAATGACAAGTAATTAGCTAGAGTCAGTCTGCTCTGCTAATTATCCCCAATTACCAGTTGTTCTGAGTTGTTCTAAGCTTTTTGAGTAATTATCACGAGTAATGTATATCACTTTTATTAATTATCTTTTAGATTCTCACTGACTCTCTAGTTGACTGTCCACCAGTCCGTCAGTAGACTAAATTCATTCTGACTCATTTGGCTTTTTAAGAAATAATTATTTATATCCTGTACTTTTTGACTTTATTCTATTTGATTATTGTTGATATTTTATAAGTTAATTAAAATCACTTAATCAATAAATTGTGAAACCTGCCTTCGAGTTATAGCTCTATGCATATTCGACTTAGAGGTCAATTTAAGCCTATTGACTAGGCTGACCCCCTGTCTCTTGGGTTGGGCCTATACATGTTAATTCCCCTTATTCTATAGTGCCCTTCCCCCTCGGTGACAGATGTGGTGGAGAATCCGGGTATGCATAGTTGCTATATGCTATAGCTAGAAGGCACAGTCAATAGACAGGATAATATTAGTTTATAAAGGTACTTCCATGATTGAGATGAAATAGAGCCAGACCTATCCAAACGGGAGCTACACACTACTGAAAGATAAGTACAACTTTGGTGATATTTTTCCACTTTCAATTGTGTGAGAAATAAAAATGTACACTGTATAGATAATTCAAATTCATTTCGTCTCTGACTTCTATGTTAATTGCTTAGAGAAATGTAAATGAAGTGCAAATTTCAGTCCAACTCGGCTTCCATGATACTGACTACTCTCTTATAGTTTCAGACTAGCTCTAAACTTGAAGTCAGTCATGGGACGAAGAAAGGTTTCCCAAGAATGGTACTGTCAGAAGAAGAGATGTTCTCAACTTTCCTGCATAACCCAAGGGACACCAGAATTACAGTTCACTGCAGCCATGGTAAGGAACTTTGTCGAAGCCGAACTACAGAATACACCCATCAAGTGCTTGGTTGACAGTGGAGCTTCCATTAGCTGTATAAGTCAACACCAATTACAGCGATTACAATATAATGCAGACATACAAGAATCCTCCATAACTAGTGCTGTTGGTGTCTGTGGAGAAGTTCATCCTGTTCTTGGAGAAGTAATGCTGGAAGTAACTTTTGGACACATCACAGTGAAGCAAAAATTCAGAGTGTTTGAAACCCTACATTCGAAAGTGATATTTGGACTTGATTTCCTGCAAGAAAACAAAATTAGGACTGATTTTGAAAATATGACATTAACAATTCCATTTCCAGGGAAAAATCTCAACTACATTAGTGAATCCGGAAGTGCTGATCATGTAACTGTTTCAACAATTCGTGACCAAAGAACATTTACTACAATGGCTGAGACCGTCAATCACATTATTCTCGAACCTCATTCAGAAACAATTCTGCCTGTCAAGGTTCCAAACTACTCACCTGGAGCAACTGTAATTTTACAACCTAGTCACACTCTTCAATCAAGATTCCCTGTAGCTGGAGGAAGAACAGTCACCTACCTAGACGATAACCAAATCGGCATCTACAGAGTCTTAAATCCAACCAACCTTCCTGTCTTTTTAAAATCTAACCTTCAAATCGCTGCCGCACAACCTGTAAATTTTGAGGATGTCCATTGTCTCCAACAGCAGGAACCAGCCTTTCTGTGTAATCTCTCAGAAAACAATAAACAGTTTGATGAAGACTATGAGAGCATCTTGTCTGACATAGGAATTGATTTAGACTTTTGTGATCTGGACAGTGTTCAGCGACAACAACTTTGTAAGTTTCTAGCACAAAACAGAAACATTTTTGCAAAGGACCTGTCAGAACTCGGGAAAACAGACATGCACTATCACACCATCCATACAAAAGGTGACAAAGTGGTCAGTTCTGCGCCGTATCGCCAGCCAGTCTCCGCAGATGTGAGCCGAGTTAGAACGACAACTTGATGAAATAGAAGCACATGGCATCATTGAAGAATCCACTTCACCATTTCATAGTCCTGTAGTGCTAGTTAAGAAGCGAAACAACGAATATCGTTTCTGTGTTGACTTTCGTGCATTGAACAGAATCACGGAGCCTATGTCCTTCACGATTCCTCACATGTCGGATATTCTTGACACTTTAGCTGATGGCAAGCCAGAAATTTACTCAACACTTGACCTACGTTCTGGATTCTGGCAAGTGCCTTTGGACCCTGCTACAAAACACAAGAGTGCTTTCATTACCCACAAAGGAGTGTATGAATTTAATAGACTGGCCTTTGGAATGATGAACTCACCAATGACCTTCCAATGCCTGATGACAAAGGTGCTCCGGAATCTGAATTTCAAAGTTGCTCTTGTGTACATTGATGACGTGCTAATATTCTCAAAGAACTTTCAGGAACACTTACAACATCTTCATCTAGTATTTTCAAGCTTACGTAGTGCAAATCTTAAATTACATCCATCCAAGTGCATCTTCGCAAAGAAAGAAGTCAAATATTTAGGACATATTATTTCAAAACATGCTGTAAAAGTAAATCCAGAAAATACAGAAAAAGTAAAAACTTTCCCAGTTCCGCAAAACACCAAACAAGTGAAGAGTTTCCTTGGCATGGCAAATTATTACAGAAAATTCGTCAAAGACTATGCTCGAATCGCTTCCCCATTAACATCTCTACTTAAGAAGAACGTGAAATTTCAATGGACTTTAAGTTGCCAGAAAGCATATGACACCTTGAAAAATGCACTCGTTACTGCTCCAATCCTTGCTTTTCCAGACTTTGACAAGCCATTTATTCTTTCAACAGACGCCTCTGAATACTCCATGGGATATGCAATCGTGCAATCGCTTATGGAGGTAGATCCCTTCATGGTGCTTAATTAAAATGGCATATAACAGACAAAGAAGCTTTGGCTCTTGTTGAGGGAATCCAGCACTTCAAACATTATTTGGCAAACAAGGAATTCACTGTGTTCACTGACAATGGGTCTGTCAAATATCTACAGAAGATCAGAGATTGTCAAGGTCGACTTGGAAGATGAAGTCTTCTACTTCAAGGTTACAACTTCAAAATCGTCCACCGTGATGGAAGCAAAAATCCAGCTGACTGCTTATCCAGACAACAGCATGACAATTCTACACCTACAGATTCACCTGACCTCGGCGAACATCTTTACTATGTCAATCACAAGGAACACACAGAAATTGTTCTAGTCTATCCAGGGGAAGTAGAAGAACATGTAATTGCCAGTTTACAAGAGAGGCCGTCTCCAGAACTTGTTTTACAAAACATGGCAAACTTGCAACAACAGTGCCCTGACTTTCAAGGAATCTATGAGTACAAACTAAACCATGAACTTCCTAATGATCCAGCAATTGCCAGAACTATCGTGGCTGAGTCCTACAACTATGAACTTGAAGACGGAGTCTTGAAACATTTCTACTCAAAACGATGCAAGAAAGTCCCAAAACAAGAACGTTTAGTGAAAAAAGTTGCAGTTCCAAGAATTCTCCGTGATGATGTACTGCGATCATACCAGGACTGTATTCTTGGTGGTGGTCATCAAGGATTTGAAAGAACATATGCTGCACTACGCAACAAATACTTCTGGCCCTCAATGTATGACGATATAAAACGCTATATCCAGACTTGTGAAACTTGTCAACAAAGTAAACGCAATTACGGTACTAAGCGTCCACCTCTGAAGCCACAAATAAGTGATGATAAATTTGGAAGGTGGCATATGGACATTTTAAGTGGACTTCCAACAACTCCTAACAGACACAAGCATATTCTTCTGGTTGTGGAGAGTTATTCCAAATGGTGTGAAGCATTTCCATTGCGAACTCAAGAAGCCAGTGAAGTTGCAAGAGTTTTATACAAGGAGACAATAACTAGGTACAGAGCACCAAGAACACTTATATCAGATCGCGGAAGGAATTTTGTCTCCAATCTTGTAAAGGCACTCTCAGAGATGTTCCAAATAACAAGGCATTTAACGAGCTCCTATCATCCGCAAACCAATGGATCTGTTGAAAGGATGAACTCCGTCATTCTCTAAGCTATACGCTGCTATGCTAAAGAACATCAAGATGACTGGGATGATCTTCTACTCCCAGGGATCCTTATGGCATACCGAGCAACCCCTGCAACTCAATCAACTGATTTCTCACCATACTTCATGCTCTATGGAAGAGAGATGTGCCTCCCTATTGATTCCTCCTTAGTCCTAAAAGAACACTTGGCCCAGGACCATAAAATATTCCTTGGACAAATTTTACAAAATTTAGAAAGGACACGAAAGATTGCTTCCGAGAATATTAAACTTGCCCAAGAAAGAAATAAACAACGATATGATCAGACAGCTAAGGAACCAGACTTCTTCCCAACACAACGTGTTTGGTTATATTGCACCAAAGTTCCAGTAGGTAACGCTCCAAAACTACATCGCCAGTGGGTTGGTCCATATTACGTCACCATGGTCAACAGACAAAATCACACATACAAAATCAGGAATTGTGCAAACAACAAAGAGGTAAAGTCACTGGTAAGTGCACATCGTTTAAAACCATACCACGATCCTCTCACCAGGCCGACTAACCCTCCTCTAGATCATGCTAATGACAACGCTCAACTGTATCCTGATGAACTTGACCAGAACATACACAGACCCACTGTCCAGCCAGCAAGACAGAATGCACCGGCAGTACCCAATCAAGCAAACCCACTAAGAGTGCAAAATAGACCACCAAGACAGAACATACGACGAAATCTGCAGCCACAGCAACGTAATCAGCAGCCACACCAACATAATCAGCCTCCTCAACAACAGAATCAGCAACAACAGAATCGGCAGACCCAGCAACAGAATCAGCAGCCACAACGAAGGAATCAGCTGCAACAAAATCTACCCCAGCAACACAATCAGCCTTTACAGCAACACAGTAGGCAGGCACAAAAACCCAACCAACAGCAAAGCAATGAGAGACAACAGAATCAGAAGACACAACTAGAGCGACAAAATCATTTTTTGTTTTGATTCTTTTGTAAATTTTTTAAAAATTCTTGGCTAAAAAGTAAATTTACATCGGCTAATTTTTATCACTTCATTCTGAAAAAAAAAATAATCTTGAAAAAATTTGTAATGTTGAATACTAGTCAACTGTATTTATGTATTTTCGAGATATATAATGACTAAATGGTTGTGTTTGTACGTGTGGTTATTCTACATGTAACGTTAAATTTTAAGACAAGCGCGTGTTTATGTATTATAATTACATATACAGACAATGACAAGATTATCAAATGTTAAGTTACACTCAAAGATTGCAAACGTGTTGTTTAAATAATTATTTGCTTTGTAAGCCTCTTAAAAAAAGCACTCATTTAGATTTCAAGGGGGGGGGGTGCTTTTTTTTTCTTTTTGTTTGTTTGTTTTTTTTTTTTGTTTTTTTGGTATTGTTTTGTTTTTTTTTAAACTAAATTGTAAGCAGTTCATTTTTTCTTGTACTGTTGACAGCACAATTTTAATGCTTTATTTCTTTTAATTGTAACTGGCCAACAAGTTATCAATCATTTTTTCAACAGAATCTTCAGAAGCTTGAGACACCACCGAACGGGGGGTCCCGGGGCGTTCCCCCTGGCCGCTTGAGGCATGTTGCCGAAGGCCTTCAACTTTTTCTTTATCTAAATCCATTATATCCCACCTATCTTTAGACAGTTTAGTTTTATCAGGATATTGATTCATGAATACAACTACTTTCATCACTCTTTCATAGACTTTTCTTCTGCATTCATTTTTTGTGCTTGTGAAACATCCATTCTTTATTTCTTCCATGACTCCATAGTTTACATAGTCAAGACTGCTTCTTACCAAATCAAAAACGACAAACTGGTCTTCGCTTTCCATTAGGTATTTCGCATCTGCACTTTTCATGTTTGATAGGACTCTTGCTTGTTTTACTGCTTCTAACCAGTTGGCTAAGAAAGTTTTTCCCGTGTTTCCTTCGCTGTCTACTACAAATAGGATTTTTCTGTCATCTTGTTCTTCTAGTTTTTTTACAGCTTCTATTTGCCATGGTCTAAGTTCTTTTTTCATGAATGATTCTTTTCTCTTGGTCTCCTGTCTTTCATCTTCTATTTCATTTGCTAGTTCTATGATTTTCTTCTTTTTGAGGACACTCTTCATGTAATAAAGCACCACTTTCATATAATAAGCACCATCTTCATATAATAAAGCACCATCTTCATATATAAAAGCACCATCTTCATATAATAAAGCACCATCATCACATAAAATAGCCACATAAGGCAGCTATGACGTTCCATAAGATACCCTTGTAGGTGTGGTGTTCCTGCTGCTCCAACTTCTTTTCCAACTAAAATATAGTTTAGTTTGTCTATGCTTCCTAGGATATCTTGATATTCCTCTTCTATGTAGTTGTTCAGGGTAAAGCACATTATCCACTATGCAGCTTTTCGCTTGCTATTTATTCTTTTTTTTAGCATCGACTTTAATTTATTTCTTCAAGCATCGGCATTATTTTATTTCTTCATGCTTCCGGTTTTTAGCATCGACTATAATTTATCTACATGGCTGAAATTTGCATAATGATGTCACTATCTAGGCCTAGTTCTAACCAGTTTGAAACGACCACATCCGCGTATGAATATACACATCCTAGGACTACTTTTTAAAACCCATCAAAAATTTAGAGACACACAAAACAACTTTTTAATAAAATTTGAGAAATAACTATTCATTTTTGTTTTGTTTTCTCATTTATATCTAATATACACACATATCGTCTGAATAAAGGTTGTATATTTCACTAAAATGGCAGATGAGACTGAGTTGGGAAATTTTAAGTTAGAAACAGATTTTCTCTTAATTCCAATAATGGACAACGAGTTTGATACAATTGATGATGAGTTTTGGGGGCAACTTGTATGCAGTGAAATTACAGAAGATATTTCACAAAACCTATCGAAGCCTGCAATAACTGATCCCCCCCCCCCCCCCCACCTGAAACACCATCAGCTCCTAGCAGATTCAAACGAAGTACAGAAGAAAAGATCAACAGTACTTTGGTGCTCGCCAAACAGAGTCAACAAAGAAAAACACTAAATGGGGATGCAAAATATTTAAAGGTAAAACTCTATAATATTTTTGGTGTAATTCCATAAGTAAATAATAGGGAATTTTGGACAAACAATGTAGATATTCATTACAGTCAATTATTCCATTGGCGACATCTTTCGTCAACAACAGGAGTTGAACCTGTTCCTCTCTCCTATTTTAAAAGGAAAGTGTGCACCAATACACCATGTAGACTTTTAAGATGTAATAATGTTGCGTAATGAATATGCATGTCTGTATGTATGCATACAGAAAAAAAATTAAATGGAAAGTTTAAAATCATTTGATAATAATCCAAAACAAGATTACATAATTTATAGGGGCATAAATAAAAACTAAGATTCTATTTAAACTATATATTTGAAAAAAAATTAATATCTTGTATTTCATGAACCAAGTATTTAAAATAAATAATGAAAAATTAAAACACACATTTCTTTTCAATACAGATTGGAGCCTAGAGAGAAGAGGCAAAGTTATTGATTTTGAGACGATATCACCCAGTGCATTAAATCAACTTTTGGAGCAATTCTACTGTGAGGCTAGACCTGCGAAATGTGGTGAACTCTGGTATACCATAGAAATACCCTGATAAATTTGAGAGGAGCAATCAACCGAAAACTTGCAGATATGATGAGAAATATTGATGTTGTCAAAGATAAGGAATTTAAGTCATCCAATGGAGTTTTAAATGGCATGTTTAAAGATATTCTCTTTTGAGAAGTGGACAGGCATAGCCTACAACCATGTAGGCTATGACTGTCCACTTCTCAAAAGAGAATAGTTTAAAGAACGTGTCAAGGAAGGCACATCAAAACCAACTCAGCACAAAGATCTCATTGCCAAAAGTGATCTAGAAAAATTATCAACTTACTTCAAAGATGCACTGAGTAACCCAATCATATTGCGTTGGAGTGTATATTTTAATCTGGCGATCCATTTCCTTTCTCGGGGCCAAGAATTTCACCATCAGCTGAAGTTGAATTCTTTTACATTTCATACTGATGAAAATGGTGAATATGCAATGATCAGTCACGAAATTCAACAGAAAAACCACCAGGGCGGTCTTCAAAATGTAGAAATGAACGTTGATAAACGCATGTTCGCAACAGGTACCGATACATGTCCAGTGAAAATGTTAAAGTTTCTAATTGAGAAAACTGATGAATCCGCCACCTCTCTCTTCAACAAATACACAAATGATGCACTGTCGCTTCCAAACAGTACATCAAAATGGTTCATAAATGCCCCTCTACAAAAGAGAACCTTTTCAAATTTCATGAAAGACATCAGCAAGGCAGATGGGCTATCACAAATTTTTACAGGGCATTGTCTAAGGGCGACTGCCATACAACATTTAAATGACGAAGGATACGAGGCCAGACACATAATGTACATGTCTGATCATAAAAACGAGGGGTCTCTGCGATCTTACAACCGAAAAGTGTCATCAGCACAGAAGTTATGTCTCAGTAGTTCACTATCGAAAATATAAAACCATCCACTACCACTCCATCTACCGGTAGGCCTATTAATCCAGCCGATGATGTCTTACAACTCTTACCTGTTACAAGTAATCAAGCTCAGTCCTCTGTCAGCAATTTGGAAATGATCGATAATTCGAACCAAAGATCGTCCGTTTTCCAAAATTCTTCGTTCTCAAACTGCCACCTTCACTTTCACAAGTAGACTGGTCCATTGAGCCTGATCACTTCCATTGAAAAAGTGACAACTCCGCCGCGAACAAACTGTTAAAAATGTTGTATTAAAAGTTTACATTGTTGTTTATTGTTCAACGTGAATTCATATTCACTGATTAAAAAGTTTAAATTGAGAAGTGACTTATGATTTTGTACTTTTCAGATTTAGTTTACGGGGATTACTTTTTATCGATCGAAATAGTGGCGACTATAGATGCGAATGTCTGACGGGCTTTCTTACCTTGGTGCTATACCTAGGCTGCATGATCCAGACGAATGGGGGACGGTTCGCCCCTAAAGACGTCTCGCGCTGAGACGTTTCGCCCCGAGATGTTTCGCGCCTATTAATTATGTGGTACAGTAAATTGATATCAGCACGGAGAGCCTCCAAATGAGTTATAACACCTTAGGGTAATTAGAAATTTGTTGAGACACTTAATTATGATTGCTTGATCTAGATGTTTTGCGGCCTTTAATTATGTGGTAACAGTAAATTGATATGAACATGGAGAGCCTCCTAATAAGTTTTAACACCTTTGGCTAATTAAATTATTCTAATATATAATTACATATATATTTTAACATCGGATTATATATATAGTTATACATTTTTATATGATGAATTACGATGTATTTCATATTAATATTTACTCTTTATATTTACTCAAATTATAATATTTTGTATAAATGAAATAATATTCCTTCACAATGATTTAGAGATAACACCTGGAAAAAACAACAATACTAAGCAAAATAAATATTTTTTTTTTATTTTCATTGTTTTCAACTGCACACATAAATACATAACACATACATAAAAAATATCGTATACAAACATGAATAAATAAGTTATCTCAACACAAACACAAAGTAGGATCTCAAGCACAATGTTTCACAGAATCACAGTGCATTAATCACAGTACATCACATCACATGAATTCCTCAAACGTCGAACACACCAGCATAGATGGATCCGCAGACCTTGAGGAAATGGGACGCTGTGATGTTGTCCTCCAGCTTCTTCAATCTTCCTCTGCGTGGTGGTCACTTGCAAAATGTCTTTAGGAGCGAAACGTCTCAGCGCGAAACGTCCATAGGAGCGAAACGTCCTGTTGCCATCCAGACACTCCGTCTACAGATCTTACTTTATACTGTGGGGCTTATTCTATAAATTATGGGGTGGGCCGGTTGGCTCCTTATCCACCTGACTGGTTTTCTGACACGGCTGCTCAGATTACTAGGTCTTGTGTTGATTACCTGTATTAGGGGGGCTTTCTCCCGTACAATAGGCCAACCGTGAGCTTATTCTCTTGTTGTTGGACCCTGCCTCATGAAACCTCAAACAAGCCAACACGCGTTTTAGTTTTCAGACTTTAATATAGATTTTACATGAAATATACTTTTACATGAGTTTGGTATGCATCAGCACCGAAGGTCTGATTCCAACTGACTATAATTTACAATTCAGAATAATATATAATAAACAATGGAACAACACAATGAAGGATTAACATAAGAAGTACAGATGTAAGTAAATCAATTATCAAACAGCTATTGAGTAACTCGGGACATTTAAGCAGCATGTACATAAAAGGATTAATAAGATGAAAGAAGCTTAAGTGTCAATAAACATAAACAGAAGTCAATTAAAAGATTAGCTGTCCATCACTGATTGTGCCTCAGGTGGGATTAATGCTGCGCGGAATTTATAACGTTTATAAAACAGTTGTCGAAATAGATGAAAAGTTTTTGTAACAATTAACACAAAGTCCGAAAAACATAATTTACACAATAATTAAAAATAGTCCGAAAGATTGAATTTCACACCGTGACACCTGTCTTGTGACATGGTTACCTATGTTACTTACAGACTTTTTAATAAAATACACTGATACAAAAGCAGTTCATTTTTTCTTGTACTGTTGACAACACAATTTTAATGCCTTATTTCTTTTAATTGTAACTGGCCAACAAGTTATCAATCTGGTTTATAATTTTTTCAACAGAATCTTCAGAAGCTTGAGACACCACCGAACGGGGGGTCCCGGGGCGTTCCCCCTGGCTGCTTGAGGCATGTTGCCGAAGGCCTTCAACTTTTTCTTTATCTAAATCCATTATATCCCATCTATCTCTAGACAGTTTAGTTTCATCAGGATATTGATTCATGAATACAACTACTTTCATCACTCTTTCATAGACTTTTCTTCTGCATTCATTTTTTGTGCTTGTGAAACATCCATTCTTTATTTCTTCCATGACCCCATAGTTTACATAGTCAAGACTGCTTCTTACCAAATCAAAAACGACAAACTGGTCTTCGCTTTCCATTAGGTATTTCGCATCTGCACTTTTCATGTTTGATAGGACTCTTGCTTGTTTTACTGCTTCTAACCAGTTGGCTAAGAAAGTTTTTCCCGTGTTTCCTTCTCTGTCTACTACAAATAGGATTTTTCTGTCATCTTGTTCTTCTAGTTTTTTTACAGCTTCTATTTGCCATGGTCTAAGTTCTTTTTTCATGAATGATTCTTTTCTCTTGGTCTCCTGTCTTTCATCTTCTATTTCATTTGGTAGTTCTATGATTTTCTTCACGTTGACGATATATCTGGCTCCATGTTTATTTATTTTAAAGAGTTCTTCTTTGCTTTTCTTTTCTATGGTTTGAAATACTGCTTTTTGCATGTCACATTTTCTTTTCTCTCGTCTTTGGATTGTTCCAATTTCTTTGAAGTTTTTTTCTTTACTGCAGTAATTTACATTTTCATCAGGACTTCCTCTTGCTGGTTCCCAGTCGGCTCTATTATTTATTTTCTTGAGGGCTGGTAGCTTGGATTTCTTTTTGAGTTGTAGATACCCTTGTAGGTGTGGAGTTCCTTCTGCTCCAACTTCTTTTCCAACAATGATATAGTTTAGTTTGTCTATGCTTCCTAGGATATCTTGATATTCCTCTTCTGTGTAGTTGTTCAGGGTAAAGCACCAGTTGAATGCCATGGCTTATTTTAAGAATTTTTCATATACTATAGTCGTACAAGTATTATCCAATATACACTGTTTCGCGCTTTTGAAACTTCTTTTGAAACTTCTGCGCTATTTTCTTTCTTTTTATATGTTTTTAATTTGTCTGCCTCTAGGATATATTTTCTACCTTTCTACCTCTCGGTCATTTTCGGATATTTCGGAACCGAAAAATATTTTTCTACCTCTCGGTCATTTTCGGATATTTTTCAACCGAAAGATATTTCTCTACCTCTCGGTTATTTTCGGATATTTTTATTTGTTCAGTTTTATTTTTGACTTCAAGGAGGTAGTTTGCTTTCAGTTCGTGGGATGTATAGGGCTAATGGTGCAATTGTACTGTGAAGATACATAGTATAGTTGGTAAGGGTGTAAGCGTGAACCCTGAATAACTCAGTATGTTGAAATATAGTGCCGACAGCCGGTTTTGAACACACGACGCGAAGATCATTCCGGCTTAAAGCCCAACGCGTTCCCGCTACGCTATGTTGGCCGAGTTGACTATGGTATATAAATATTTATATATGCCTACACAGTTTCGCGCGAGACAACGCGAGATTTCGCGTCTGGAGATAAACAAAGCCGCGAGACTTGCCATCGTCGGCTCCAACAAAGATATGGCCTTTTCGATTCTGTGCTGGTCAAACTACACAGCTGGAACATCCAAATTAATGAGAAAATCAGAAGTTGCTGTTCGGTCTGAACATGTTTTAAAGTTTGTGTTCGACAAAGAAGCACAATTTATAAGGGGAATTGTACAAGCCTCTATGCGTGATCGGAGCTATCAGGTTACGGTCTGACGGTGAGTTCATCAAATGTCAACATGTTTTTTTTCATCCCCATTGAAAATTTTTCCTAGATGTAACAGCACATATGACATTAAATGTATTATATGTCTATCACTTATCCGTATTTACCCATTATAAACATGATAAATACCAATTACTCCTGACCATAGCCACCCGAATTTCCTAATCACTTGCCATGTTGAGTCATACATATACATATTGTATTGTTATATTCAGTAGTATATTCTCACTATATAACTCTATATAGACAAATAGTCAATAACTGTAATATTAGCGCGTCCGAAAAATATTGACCGGTCAATATTTTTTTGATATTGACCGGCTAGGAATAATATGTAGAGAACATTCCCTCTATTTCAAATAATCGCCTCTGATTTGTTGATTCGTAAACGATGACGTAAATAACTCTTCGCGACTCCAAAACAAGGTGACGTCATAATAGACAGTCAGTCAAGGCAAGTAAACAACGGACGCGCAATGCGACGGTTTGCTATCATAACGGATATAAGGATTTACTGTGAAGTAAAATCAGGTAGAACAACTGTATGTTAATTCACCATTGACCGTTTGATGCTGAGGATATTTTGGAAATGAACTTTGCACAAATTTGAATTCGTGAATTCTTTGTTGAGCTGAGAAAATTACGGCGATCTGTTTTCAATTACTTTCTTTAATTTTGGTTTGTTTCTTCATATAACAAAACAAATGTTGACTGTGTTTTCGGGCAACATTGATTATATTAGCCCCCTTGGGACGAAAATATTGCCCTCCGCTTCGCGTCGGGCAATATTTTGTCCCTCGGGGGCTAATATAATCAATGTTGCCCTCAACCCCAGTCAATATTTGTATAATATTTAATGACAAAATGAAGTTCATTTTATTAGATATTTAGACAGAAAATATAATCATGTTTATATTTTATTCATCTTGATATCTCTTGGTACAAATTACACAATAGAGCATAGTACATGTGAGTGTGTTAATGGGTTGGACAAATGTCACCACAAAGCCAGCATTCTGTTGTATGGGTATGTCTTTATATAAAATATTCTTATCTTAATTTAGAAACTTTATTCTGTTAACAAATTAACAATAGCATTGACTATTCATATACCCCATTTTATTCACTGAAAACTTTGATCCTTACCTCCATAACAGATACAAAAATGTAAGCAAAACAGATGTGAGACAGAGTTGGATTAAACATTCAAAGAGTGCACCGCCTCGTCAGACTCAAACTATGAAAGACCTTTTTCCTGCACCTGACCGGTTTATAAATTACAGGTAACTATCTGTTATTATCTGGGCCTTTAATACACCGTTTAAAGTTGAGCACACTTGTATTATCAGGCACGTAGCATCGTTTTTGAAAGTGGGGGGGGCCAGACCCATCCAAAAAGTCTTGACAAGCAAAAAAAAAAAAAAAAAAAAAAAAGGGGAAATTTAAAGTTTCTAAAAATCTTAAAAATCCTAATCCTAATTTTCATATCAATTTTTTACTACCTTCCAAAAAAGTGGGGGGCCAACTCCATTATAATTCATTTTTTTATATGTAAATTTAAAAAAAAATTGTTGCTGCGAGAAAAAGTGGGGGGGCCAGGCCCCCCCTGGCCCCCCCTGATGCTACGTGCCTGATTATGTATATATGAGAAGTATATATATATACTAGACATATACTAGACTTTGATCTGTGCGTGCACGGGTTGACATTGCATATATGATATCGTACATTTAGAAAATTGATACATCGACGCACTGTATCGTTGACATTTACATATTAACCAAGCTTTAAGCCTACAATAATGCTATTGATTTCACTACCCTCTGCTTGGCCTTCACCATGTTGAAATGCCTCCCATAAGACAAATTTTCAATGAAAATTTACATGTATTTGTAATATTGTTTCTGAGTTTATCCATGCAAATGTGATATTGTGGAAACATAAACTATATGATTATGTCAATGTATTTTGTGAGTTATTGTATAACTTTCTGTTGTACATCAATAACATGGACTTAAAACATCACTAGTGCAATAAATAGACCAGTTGATGACACTGATCGAGATTTCCTGTACCAAAAGTTGACACAATTAGGACGGTTTTCAGGTTGAATATGAAACCATTATCTTTAGATATTTACAGCTTAATCTTGCTGTTTTATGCTGTTGATGGTTTTTAATGGTATTACTATTAAATTTTTATATTATATTTAACTTAATTTAAGGCAATATGAGATGAAATTTTCATGCTGAAAAAAAAAAACCTGATTGTGAATGAAGACCAAATTCAACAGGTACCATAAACTGTGTATAACAAAATCAAAGGCACTTGTTTTCCTAGTATTAAAAATGTTTATTACGCTAGCTTAATGCTGAACAATTTGTTTTGGTCATAATATTTGTCAATCAAAATTTGTGTTTAAAAAGTAGGGCCTTGTAGTTCTTTTCAGATTGCTGCTTTGACAGTTGGACAGAAAGATAACTGCCTCTGCTCTGCAGTGCGAAGAAATCGTCTAACTGCTTCTAACTTTGGTTGCGTTTTAGCAGCAGTAAAGAGAAATAGGTACCTTATATGAAAGTTTGTTTTTATACATTTTTTGAGTAATGGATATATATGTTCTGAGGAATTCATTTTCCTCTCTGTTGTTTTTCAGATACCCTGTTTCCCTTTTTAAGCGCTTATGCCAAGCCGATGATCTGTCAAAGAAAGATGCAATAATCTGGGGAGTTTGTAATGAAAGAGTAGCAATAGACAAGTACAGATCATTTGGGGATGCAGTAGTAGAACCAACAGGTAAAGATGAAATAACAAACCTATTTTTGTTATCAAATATGGTGCAAGTGACAATTAAAATCATTTAAAGATGTTAAGTGTGGGTAACAAATATTGCCAGACAAGTTAATGGTGTTTTTTTTAAATTTAAACTGATAAAAAAAAATATCATGAAAGATTTCCTTCTAACGTTTCTGGTTTTTTTTTCTAATATCAATAGGCATATGGCTACACAATAATGGTGTCCTTGCATCTAGTCCTGGCGGAATTATACGTCGTGCAGCTGCTTTTGGATTTCACCACCAAAGTCCAGCTTTGACTGATATAATGCAGGCTTACAACATTCAGCCTAAGATCCTGGAAGTAAAGTGCCCATATTCAGCAAAAGATAAAACAATAGCTGAAGCAGTCGAAACCATTGCTGATTTTTGCTTAGGTAAGCAAGCTATATTGTGATATTGGACCTCTTCAAAATGATTTTTTTTTTAATTAAACAAATTTTTTAAAAGTTTATTTGAAGTTAACGGTTATAACCTGATTAGTATTAAGATGATGGAATTCTAATTTTTATGATAAGTAATCTGTAAACAATTTATGCTTAAATTGATCAATTCCGTTTTATCATATTTGCATTTTTTATTTCTATTTAAAGAGATTCAAGAATTTTGTGGGGAGAGAACTTGCAAGCTGAAGGAGAACCACCCTTACTATGATCAAGTGCAGGGACAGCTTTTTGTATCCAATAAACTTGCGTGCGACTTTGTTGTATGGACACCCAAAGACTTTGTTATTGTTAGAACTCCTCAAGACATTGTATGGCAAAGCAACATATTAGTTCTTACTTACTTTTATTTTCACAAATTTGTGCCACATTTGCAACAATGATCTATTATTTTCATATGTAATACATGTATTATTCATGACTCATAAATTATAGTAATTTGTTGAGCATCAAGCTTTCTCAAAACATATAAGATTCATGAAATAAACACCAGTATCAGGTTCATTGTAGTTTGAAGTTGCATGAACAAAATACATGTAGTTTTCAATCTGTTTTTCAGTTATTTTCTGGTACAAAATTCTGAGCTACCTCTTGCAACAAAGGGTCTTGAAAGTTTACTAAGACACAACATAGCTGGAAAATTTTGGTGCTTATGTATCTGAACTGGTGTGGGATGTGCCTCACTGAGTCAGTATAAACTATTTCAATATATGGCATATGTTGACTCAAACAGGTGTATACATATCAAACCTGTAAATACTGTCATGTTTTAGAACCTCAAGGCATTTTTTTTTAGAGTGGGTCTGTGCTCCATATTTTTCTAATAGTCTAAACAAGGTCTATTGGAAAACAAACCGATTTCAATCAACAAAAACGTGGAAAGATGACCAAATATACATTAAAAATATCATTTTGTTTCCATAGAATTGAATGTTTTAAAAAAATAATTCAAGTCCGTAAATTTGGGGTCAAAGTCGGACATAATATTCAAACAGCCTACTTTGTTGTGTGTGAAATGGCTCAGTGGTTAGAGTTCCTGACATAATCTATCCTTAAATACCTAGGGTTTTTATGTGATGGGTTCGATACCGCAAAAATTTCTGGCAATATTTTTTTTCCTTATCTTTTGTTAAATATATTAAAATCTGAATAAAGTTAGAAATTGTGCTTTTGCAAACTTGTATTAAAATATATTGGAATAGATTTAATTGGGAAAAAATAAATTCAAAATAAACCGAATGGGCATTTGCGCAATCTTATTCCCCCATCTTCTTTATATACAATTTTTTTTTTAGAAAGTAATTATAAAAGATGTCTGCCCCAAGTTTTCAAAAATTTAAAGAAGAAAATTGTGTATACATGAATTCAGCTTGTGAATGAATTTAGCCAGACTTAATGTTTTTATTTTTTTTAAAAGTAAAATTTTTGTTAAAGTCTCAAAATACAACCAATTAAAATATATGGGGTAATGATATATGTACCTGGCTTCCTTTTTTTTTTTACACTCTCTATTTATTAACGGTAATTATAATTGCTTGATTACTATGCATTTTGTCACTATATACAATTAGTGTACAAGGCCTTTTGAAGTCGATCGTATCTTTTTCAGAATGCACTATATATTTATATATTTTTTATAATTAAAGTTTTATGTCTTAATTTAAGTGTCTAAACTGCAAGCTTTGTTTTAAAAAAATAATTGTTTGTGGCCTGTGGGAACAATATTTTATGCAGCATTTGATATTGTAATCATTAAAGTCTAGATTTGAGAGTTAAATCTCAATGGGAGCTTAAAAATACATCTCCATGCAGTCACATTCATTTAATTAATCATTAGCCTTTTCCTTGTTCTCTACTTTATTACTGAAGTATTTTTTTTTCTTCTTTAAGAAATATATAATGTACATATCTTTACAACTTTTTTATTTTTTCAAAAACACTTTAAGTGACATTGTTATAAATGGCTGAATCTTATTAACTAATTAATATATTCCCACATTGTATTAAAAATTTGATTGCTTCTTTCATTCTATTTACTAGTTAGATTTTACAAGTCCTAAATTAAGCTGAGCTTTGAATAAATGTTTTCAAATTAAACATTTTCAAAGTGTTTTTCCCATTTGCTATAATAGCAATACCACCAAAACAACTCTCTCTCTCTCTCTCTCTCTCTCTGTGTATATATTATATAAAGCCAGAACTAATTGATGAAGTCCTGGTGCTATGGATGAAACAATCACAGAAACAGTCACAGGTCTGTCTGAAAACTCTCTCTCTCTCTCTCCTCTCTCTTTCTCTCTCTGTAAAACCTTACATTCAATCATGTCCTTTTAGATGAAAGAATTCTTCAGTTTTTTTTGCTTTTCATGTTTGTCTCAGGATAGCTTTTATGTTATTTGACTTAATGGAACAAGTCTTATTTCATGCTTATATTAGATTGTCCACTAACAGTTATGGCACCAAAAGACATAAGTCTGAAAACTCCCAGAGTTTACACAGTTATTGCCCTTTGTGTAAGAAATGCTCGTGACAACTCTTTGCAAAACTGTGGGGGAATGTTTCATACACCCTTATTCTCATTTGAAATGGAACTAGATCAGTAGATGTTGTCATTAAACAGCAATACCCACACCAAGTGTTCGCCCCTAAATACTATCTTTTAGCAGTTTTAGTCAAAAAAGGCCACATGCTATTTCTGGTAGTTTTTAAAAATCATGATTTTCATAAAGAATGGTATACACATTTTCAACCTTTCATTCATGAGCAAACTGAGGTTGACCGTTGGCATGTAAATTTTAAATCAAATTAATCAATAATAATAACATTTTATGTCATAGAAGGTATGGTGTATATAATTATTACTGACATGGCACTTTATTTGCTTTTGCGCGTCAACATCATCAGGTACTAGTTTTACCCAGAGACATGTTCAACAGAGCAAGCACTTCCGAGCTCTCACAAAAATTCCCTACACCCACAACCCAAATTTTGGCGAGCCCTAGCTCTGTTGAACTTGCCTCAGCTCTTTAGGCTAGATGGGTTTCATGTGGTGTACATCACATATGTGTTTTCGATATGCAGAATGTATTATGATTCATCAATATAATGTAGGCCATGACCCTGTGGGATTGTTGTGACCCCATGAAACAAGAAAATATACCCGGTATGTACCTGAAAACTGTTGAGATCCCTACCACCAAACCATAAACGTTTTTAACATTGTATGTTCTTGTTTCTAATGTCGTTATGAAGCATCAAATGGTGTTAATTACATGACCCCCATGATATGTCTTTCAACACCCCAACACCCCCCCCCCCCCCCCAAACATATCAGGGAAGAAATAAAACGGGTCCCAATATGTCAAGAGAGGTCTAAGATATGCCACCTCCTGCATTGTAAAATTTTTAAATTTTCTGAGGGAGGAAATGTGTACCCCCTATTGCCTTCATCCCTCAATAATGCAGAAAACCCTGCATGAAACAGGATGATACCAAATATCTTGAAAACTGCATGTTCAGATCCCCATCAAAATGACATCCCCTATATATTCTAGTAGATCATTTGACTACTGCAAAAAATGTTTCCCAGGGATACGGTCGGGCCACAATGGGGGTCAAATTTAAATATAGGAATATATAGAGAAAAGTCTTCAAAAATCTTCTCAAAAACCAATTGGGCAGAAAAGCTTAACTTGTGTGGTAGCATCCTTGGGTAATGTAGATTAATATAATCACCGGGGGGTAGGATATATGTGGCCACAATAGGTTTTTTTTTTTTTTACATAGGAATAGGAACATAAAGCTAAAAGGTTTATTGCATGAATTTTCTGAATCAGGAAATAGGAAGATTTATTTTCCTCAAAAAAGTCCTCGTAAAATACATGTATATGATTTTTCTTTGGTAAATAAATCTCAATATTTTCTTCGTCATCTTTTGTAAGACCATAACTAGAGCATGCTAAAGAAGTTTGGTCTTGGTGTACCTTATATAATTTGATGTTGAATAACTAGAAAAGGTTCAGGTATATGAAAATACTAGTCACATGACAGTCAGTTATAGCTTCAAGAAGTTCACTATATACATGTACCAGGTATCTGGAAACAGCTAGAATGGGAACCATGAGACAAGACCGTTTTAAATTATCAACATGCAATGTTCAAAACTGGATCAAAACATAAATTTATGTCTGCATGATGAAGAAATACGAAAATATTCAAAGCAGTTCAAGCTTCCGTGCATGATTAAGAAAGATTAATTAAATAAGTTAATTCACACTTTATATAAAACGTAAAAGATTTAAAATTATGCAAGCAAAAAATCATGGTCTTCTGTTATGAATGATAACAATATTAAAAAAAATCCTTTCATGCAATTACAGACTGACTGACTGATTTGACCTATCCATCCATAAGCTTTTTCTTTTTCATGAAAATTTAGGTGTTTCTTTTGTGGGTGGATGGGATTGTTTTTTTTGTTTTTTTGTAGGGAGGGGGTAGGGATGGGGGTATTGTACTAGGTCAGAGACTACGGATTAGGTACCGCCTATAAAAGAATCCTGGCTCTCTTAATTTGATATAAGAGTATCAAATGCTAGATCCTTCGAAGGAATGCTAGCTATTCCATTCGGAATTATTGTAATTTATCCTAGATTCTTCTATCAGGTGCATTTGGTTGTGTCGTTTTCTTTTTGCCTAAAACACCCCCATCTTTGATGTAAACCATACCAAAAGAAAAAATGCTTACACTAAGGTGATATATCAAAAGTTCCATTCCACCTAGGCCTACCTTTAAGTCTAAATTGTCTAATTTGCCTTTTAATATAGGAAAAAGAACTTATTATAGTTAACACAGACTATTAAAATGGACCAAGAAATAGACAAAAAATGTACTAGACTACAAAATCAACATGTAGCTGCGACAATTTAAATGTTTTTAATCAATTGGTTTAGGCAGTTGATATCGTACATCCTAGCTAGTGGATGTTAACATTGTTTTCAGAATTATATTTGAAATAGAGATGTGACACCAAAAACCTTACGAATAGGATTCGATCTCTCTATATCAAATAAATTTGATTTCTTTATTTGAATACTCATGTACCCATGCAATAATGTAAATATAAAATCTTCTACACATAATGTACACCAAGATGTCATTGAATGTAGACACTGCACATTATTTACAGGGTTTTACTCTTCAAACGTTTATTAAGTTTTACATTAATTCACTTTAAAAGTTTTAATTTACAGTATATATCAAATGAAAAAATTTACTGGATGGGTACATGCAAATTTAGACTGAACAATTTGACATAAGCAGGACCTAGCTGATATGAGTCTTAATTATGATAAGTCAGTGCCCAAAAAGTTGTAAAAATCAGCTGTAGCAAATCTTAAGAGCATATCCTAATTCACTTACAGTGGCGTCGGAAGCAGATTGAGGGGGGGGGGGGGGGGGAGGGGGGGGGCTAGACTAATCCTCAGAAATCTAGACAAGCAAAAAAAAAAAAGAAAAAAAACCTGATTCCCAAAAGCATGAAAATCCTCATCCGTGGGGGGTGGGGGGGGGGGGTCTAGTATACCTATGACTCCAACTTCTCAATATCTCCATCTTTTTAGGTAAATTTAGGAACAATTATCTTTAGCGAGCGAGAAAAAGTGGGGGGGGGGGGGGGCTGAACCCTCTATGATGCTTATGTGCCTAATGGTGCCTAATGGTTAGGTCTAACTTTGCAAAAAAAAAGTGGGGGGCTAAGCACTGGTATTAGTATAAAATGATTTAATGTAATATTCAAGTTATGGCTCTAATTCATTTTGTTTCTGAATCTTAATCATCTCTAGATACTGATTTTAGATGCTAAATCTGCTAGACTTGAGGTCTCTGGAAAAAATGCATGTACGTAAAAAGTCACAATTTCCCATGATAAAATTTTACTGCTTGTGTGTCTAGACGTTTTTATATGTTTGTGTATATCTAATTAAAATCTATTGTTTGTTCACCTGGAGAAAAAACCATGGAACTAACACAGAATATACAAGATATACACAACAGGTGTGTCTTGTACCCAGGTGCATGGCAAGGTGCTTATTCAAAATACACATGTATACTTAGCTATAGCAAACATTTTTTTTTCATTGCTCATATTAAAATAAAAAATGAGATGAGTTTTCAGACTTTGAATTATGCTGATGATAATTCATTACAATTTGCAAAGTAAAAACAATATATATCTATGCCAAGAAGGGATGATCATCATTACGTTTTAAAATAATTTTATTGCTTTAATTTAATTAAGTACTTAGTGGTGTAAATGTACTGCCACTAGCTAGCAATCATATTATGCCAATATTTTACTAATGAACAGTTAGATGTGATGTCACTTGTTTAAATTCAAATTAATTGCAAACATTGAATCCAGGTAATATGTCCTTTTCCATTTGAATAAATATTCAATTTTATAAAAATGAATGTTGTACATGTACATAACATATGAAAAAAGTATTTCTTTAGCTAAATATTGTGAATGTTTATATATATACTTTTCTTTAAAAAAGCATGTTACGTGTTTGCACTTTTCTGGAATACAAGTTTAATTTAACCTGTAACTATACAGTTTATTCCCACTTAAAGAAAAAATCAAAAATTTTCTCAAAGTATTTGTGGTCATTCTAAAACGGACTATAGGTCACCTGTTATTAATTTCTTTTGTTCTCTCCCTTCCCTAACCACCTGTGCACCATTCCCACCTAGCCAAAACCAGTCACCTGTGTAAATTTCAGAATTTTGGCTAAGTGGGAAGACACCAACTGTACACATGTCCTATGTTGATTGCAAGGTGTTAATCATTTCACACCTGAAGGACTTTCCAATGTGTATGGTTTACCTGTATAACTCTATTCTATGTTATTTGCAAGGACTCACAGTTTCACACCTTTTTTTATACAAACTTCAAAGACACATTGTTGACAACACCTGCATGCAGAATAAATGTAGATATGTCACTTGTTGAGAAGCATGTCTAAGTGAAATGTTTATATTCTCTCTGAATATTCCCCTTTTTAAAAAAAGCTACTGTACTCACGGTTTATCATGAAAAACTCATGGAAATAACCTTAATTATGAATTTACTTGGGATTATTTTATCTAACTCTCTCAGGTAAGGGATATGCCAATATAGCTCAGCAGTGATTGTCAAGCAAATCTTTTATATGAATTACCAGGGACATAAATAACATTATTTATGTCCTCCAATATATATGTCATAAGAAATGGATATTTCTGTATTTACGTACAGATTTTGTACATATCTAAAAAAAAAAACCCATGCACCTATATAACAGTATTATTACTACTAATTGATTTCAATATAATCATTGGGTGTACACGCTCAATTACAGAGCTTCATATTTCTGTTTATAACATAGGTATATATGAATTAATATCAAAAATCATTATTATGTCAGGATATGACTTCATAGACAATTTAGTTCCAAGAAAAACTTTTAATTATATCAAATAACAAGAACTGACCCACTTAGAAATAAATATTTATAATATCAAGTTATATATTATTCACAACAAATAATGTCAATTTGAAAAACTGTAAAGAGGAAATAAAGATTGAATGAATCAATTGTAGGCTAATTTAAGTCTGTGGCATTCAGTCATTATGTTACCATTGTACCCTCTGTACCTTAGTGACCTACAAGTATCTTTAATAATTTGCTACTTTCATTTTCCAATGCTTTTACACTGTACCCCCTTGTAACCCTTTTATATAGGAGTGTACCCTAGGGTACAAAAGCATCACCTCAAAACAAAGTCTTAATTTCTTGCCATATATGTCGTTTAGCCTTCGTGTCTAAAATTGAGAACTGCGTACCCGAGCTTGTAAGTTGAGATCAACTATAGGGTAAAAGAGATCTTAGGTAGGGTCGTAGACTCGAATTATTTTTTTAAAATCAAAGTTATCCCACTGCATTTAATTATCTAAGGTGCAAATATCTTTACCGATATTAGGCATACTGCATCAATTTTTTAATTTTGTATAAATATTTGAATAAACAATGCTAAAAGAAAAACAAATAATTTCAATAGATATTATAGAATGTTACTTTCAACTAGTTGGACCTGAAAACCAAAGGCTGAATTTATTCATAGCAATTTTGTTTTGCTTTTTCGTGGATTTTTAAATCTACGAAATTTGTTAAGTCGTACATGAAAAAGAGCATCAGAAAATTATCTCCCTTCCGCCGAACAGTATTTCAATTAATGAAATGTAAATTATTTCAACTCTTTATACCGTCTTCCAAGGAAGACGGTAATAAGAAAATGTATATCAATATTTTACATGCTGTATAACAAGCTTTTTGTTGTGAAAAAAGTTATAATAATGAAATCTTCTAAACAGTAAACACATTAATAAATTTACTTAAATCAATGAAATGATGGTTTTAAACCATCTTACATCCTCTGTTTCATATACTTATTGACAGCATATTTCATCTTAATTTCATTAAATTAAAATTTATGTTAAAACACGAAAATCTGAAGTAAATCGAATTCTTTTACGGTCGAGTTAATGTAGTCAGAGTTTCTATTTTCGGTTTCTAATCCAACATGTGCAACTATGGAATAATATTTATACTTAAAAATCAATTGTTTTCCTCGAATATTTGAATTCAAGATAATATTTTGGAAGAGCAGTTTTTTAAATGAAGCAGGATTTCTAAAATTAAATGGTAAAGTAAACGGAAGGACGATTCAATTTTTCAATGTCAATGGGTAAAAAACTATTGGGAGCGTACTGTACGTAAGGTGTTGCGTATATATTTTTTCCAGACGTTTCTTCTTGATAAAGAATGGTTGCTTCATTTTTTAAATGTTTGACCAAAGCTACAGATATTGCAGTGAAACCAACGTTTTCTGTTATGAGATATATGCAGAGGCGTTCATTTTCAGACAGTGCAGAACCAAAAAAGCTACAGCTGACATTGGCCATTTTAAAACCAGATGTGGCCTCTCGTCCACACATAGTAGAGGATATTCATGATATCATCCAGGAAAACGGATTTTTCTTTGTGGCAACAAAACATTTGCACTTGCGCCGTGCTGATGCTGAGGAATTCTACAAGGAACACCATGGTAAATTTTTCCATAATCGTTTGGTGAATTTCATGTCGAGTGGGCACATATGGGCCCATATATTGGCTCGAGAAGATGCTATCGCCCACTGGAGGAAAATAATGGGCCCAACAAAAGTGTTTCGGACTATTCATTCTGACCCTCACACAATTCGAGGACGGTTTGGACTAACAGACACAAGGAATGTGTGCCACGGCTCAGATTCCCCAAAAAACGCTTTAAAGGAAATAGCATTCTTTTTTCCAGAATTCAATGCTGAGAAGTGGTACAGAGAAGATGAGCCGTATTATCATCCTGAAAATGTATCATTTTGTAGCGAGTCTTTAGCACACATACCAGTTAAGAGCAGTGATAAGAAGAATTGATAATTTATGTTTATACTGTATTTATAAAAGATTTTAACCCAGTCGAGTTAACATTTTATTTCATGAACTTTGAACTATGAATTACTTTTGTAAGGAAAGACAAGTGTTAAAAAATAAATTTTACTCTGATGTACAAAAATTGAAAATTGTAGATTGCTGGGCTATATGATTTGACATGATTGTATTAAATCAACTTAATAAACAATAGAAA
Organism: Magallana angulata; assembly: GCF_025612915.1. Lineage (NCBI taxonomy): Eukaryota > Metazoa > Mollusca > Bivalvia > Ostreida > Ostreidae > Magallana > Magallana angulata. The sequence continues at coordinate 39,780,613 of NC_069113.1, read as the reverse complement.
ATTAAAAATAAACATTTAAAAAATCCTGCATATTTTTTAGCTGCAATATGAGTTTAATAAGTGATTAGTAAATACAAAGGTTGGTCAAAAGTGATGTCACAAAATGCAATGCACTAATATTAATTTGAGTTGTGTAGTAAAACCTTAAATATTAATCTATGCACAATAAAACTTCCAATTAAAAATAAAAATTATATTAGACATCCCATCCCCCCGCCACCACCCCCCCCCCCCCCCCAAAAAAAAAAAAAATTACAAAAATGACTTTTAGAAAATTTTACAAATCATCATCACTTTTTAGCTTGGTTATATTCAAGGTAAAAATGCTTCGATTTAATAAGAACCAAATCACACACAAAAAAATTATTATGTCATTTTCATGAAAATGGGTAACATTAAAACTTCATTAGTTTATTTTCATAGTGCTGTTAATTGTATCTCCAATTCTGAACCAAACAACAAAAACAGCCACGGTTAACTGTCAAGTCATCAGGTCTTTGGCAAGTAGATATGAATACATTGAATGCCACAGCATTTGTCCAGCTTAATTTTAGTTGAAACAGCAGTTTCAAACAAAAAACAAGAGGCCCATGGGCCACATTACTCACCTGAGCAACAATAGACATTATCAAATCAGCTTTAAGGAGTAATATACCCAAAAAAATATGGACAATGTAGTCTACCATATCCTGTATATCAAAAATTCAATTTTTTCCCAGGATATTCTGTTTATCATTGATCCCTTTTTGTCACAGTATAGTCATTTCACATATTGAGCATTACAGTTCGCAAGATCAAAATCAACTGGGATATAAACCTAGATCAAACTTGTGTCAGCCCAAGAATTGTCCAGAAGCCAGTCTAAACAATTTTAAAGAATTAAAAATATGTCAAAATGCTTGCATATAAGTTAAACCATATATTATAACATTTGAACTTTGGTGAATTTGGACTGTTTTTTTTTTGTAAAATTGGACCCTCCACCCCATGTGGCTCCATCCTACTCCTGAAAAATATGATTTTGACAAATTTGAATCTGCACTATCTAAGGTGGCTTTCACTAATGTTGCACCTTTTCTAAGAAAATGTTGTTGTTTTTTTTTAAGAAAAAGATATATCTCAATATATTCCTTTGTAAAGATTTAACTGGTCCCCATTGTGCCCCTACCCTACCCCTGGGGATCATAATTTGACCAAACTTAAACCTACCCTACCTGATGATACTTCACACAAGTTACAGCTTTACTGGCCAGTCGTGTTCTGAGTAAAATAAAGGGCCACGCCCTATTGTAAAGGGAAATAATTGGGATTTATTGAAAATTTGGAGATATTTTTAAAAAATCTTCTCAAAATCTCACCATCTGAGGATGCTTCCACACAAGTATCAGCTTTTCTGGCCAAATGATTTTTGAGAAGAAGATTTTTAAAGATTAACTCTATATACTCCTTTGTAAAACTTTGACCCCCCATTGAGGCCCCACCTTACCCCCGGGGACCATGATTTGAACAAACTTAGATCTACACTATCTGAGGATGCTTCCACACAAGTATCAGCTTTTCTGGCCAAATGGTTTTTGAGAAGAAGATTTTTAAAGATTAACTCTGTATACTCCTATGTAAAACTTTGACCCCCCATTGTGGCCCCACCTTACCCCCGGGGACCATGATTTGAACAAACTTGAATCTACTCTATCTGATGATGCTTCCACACAAGTATCAGCTTTTCTGGTCAAATGGCTTTTGAGAAGAAGATTTTTAAAGATTAACTCTTTATACTCCTATGTAAATCTTTGACCCCCCCCCCCCTCATTGTGGCCCCACCTTACCCCCGGGGACCATGATTTGAACAAACTTAGATCTACACTATCTGAGCATGCTTCCACACAAGTACTGGTATCAGCTTTTCTGGCCAAATGGTTTTTAAGAAGAAGATTTTTTTTAAATATCACCAAATTTTCAATAAAATCTAATTATTTCCCTTTACAATAGGGCGTGGCCCTTTGAATTTGGCCAAGTGGTTCAGGAGAAGAAGTCAAAAATGTAAAAAGTTTACAGACAGACAGTCGGACGCCGGACAAAAAGTGATCAGAAAAGTTCACGAGCTTTCTGCTCAGGTGAGCTAAAAACCTGTCTGCTTTCGACATTTTTAATAGAAAAGAAGTTTAATACTTAATTTTGATGAGCAAACTAGATACATGTAGTTAAATCCCACCGAAAGTCTAAGCTCTTTGTAAAAACCAACTCTGTGCATGAAATCCATCTCTTTTTATTTTATAAAGGAATAAAAGAGCAAAATGTTTTCAAAGATTGTATGGTCGAAAATACTTATACATTTAAACACATAAATTATACGGAACTTTTTTATAACATGTACTTTTAAAACAATACTAGTATATAAATATGGTTGAAGCAGAGGACTAGTTCTCGCATCTCTCTGCTGAGCCACTGCACCAGCTAAACAGTTTCAGCAATCGTTTCTTCCAGGATTTTTCTTCCTTTTGTGATTTCTGTATAGCACAAAAAGGAAGCATCGGTTATATATCCAATCCACTTGCATATCAATGCATGCATACAGTATACTTAAATGAATCTTTATTTCAGAATAATGATGCTGTGTTTACACGTAAGACTTTGGTATACCTTGCTGATCTCCTTCTTTTCGTTCACATCGTTTGGAGACGCACTGAACAATTCACAGCATCCATCTTTATCTTCGTGCAGGTTGTCCTTTATGAAGAAGAAAAAAAGATTTATACATGTATTTTTCATGGATGTAAGTCTTCATGATATATTTTGTCTGTTTTTGTAGTTGTTTTTTTTTTCATTATACTCTACATCTCTCTCTATCATATTACCTGCGCATCATCTGCCTCAAGTCTGTAATAGGACGCCACGCGGTCATCGGCAGAAGGTCCCGGGCTTCTTGTCTGTGTGGAGTAAAAACCAATGTTATGGTGTTTGTAAACCAGAACCGTGTTTCGCTGTGACTGATTTCAAGAACATCATGATATATCATGCAAGAATACCAAAATACAAACCTTGGGAGCCTTGATGATCCTCAACTTGATCTTCTCCAGGTCGTCTTTGGCTTCGTGTTTTAAGCCGACAAGGGGCCCCAAATCCTGCAAAATCAAAGAAAAGATTGCAAAAGTTATCATATAAATAAAACAATTAATCCATTTGCCAAAAGACAAGGATTTTAAGACTATGATAGTAATATTACATTGTTTGATCAAAAGAGTTTTACCGATTCAGGAGATCTCTCCCAACGCTGTCTTTCCAGGGTTTTCTGAGGAAAAAGTAGTCAGAATAATATTATTAATTCAATTTAAGAATGTTTTCTCAATCAAATAATTTGCGAAATTGGATTAAATTTTTAAAAGGTACCACATTTACCTGTAAATTTATCCCTCTTCGATGACACAAATAGTCCATAAGTAGCAGTTGAGTCCTAGTTCTTGCCATCATCTAAAACGATGAAAAAAAAGCATAGCGAGGACATAATATATTATATTAAGCTGTGATTCACATATATGTAGAATTTTAAATATCTTCTAATGAATATTATTTCCTAAGAATAAACAAGTTAACAAATGTTAACTATAAGTAGACTCACGATTCTGTGCTATCTCTCGGCCCGTTCGCCAATGTCAGAGAGCGGTAACTCCCGAAGCATGTCAGGCGTGGGGGACTGGATCGGTAAAGAAAGTAAAAGATAATGTATAAAATTTGCATTGCATGAAATTTATAAGGTTTCTCCGGTAAACAAACGGATAAGTTTATAACTGTTCAGGCATCTTGAAGGAATATATCAAGTACATGTATCTTTCATCATCATCTGTGAGCTATGATCACGTTGATAATACGTGTAATAAGGGTGAGAATTATAAATAGATGCTGTAATTTGATAAGGAAAACAAATGACTCTTGAAACAGCAATTAAGTACCCCTATTCTTACCCCAAGGTATTCAATATTCTGACCGATGTTTTTCAGACATAATACCGGTATATTGTTTAACATACCATCAGCTTGTCCGAATTCAGTCTTCGCATAATATCTTTACCGTCTCGCTCCATTTTTTGTTCTTTATCCTTTCCAAACTTGTGTTCTTGAAAAAAAATATCAACTAAGAATTGCAGAAAAAGGCTCCCTTAGTATCATTTGTAAAATTTTAATGCATGATACTAGTAGTTATTTGAGCTTTGTCTAGCAAAAACATACCTTTAATTTAAACCGTGCCTTCCTTCGTTGTGAAGCTGCAATTCCAATTATGACGTCATTGGATTAACTATGTGACGGCATACCAGTGTGACGACATACCATTGTGACGATAACTCACACATTTTCATTGTGACGTAACACCACCTTCCTTTAAGGAATGAATTCAATATTTATTTGTTTTATACGATATAAAATGGTTTGAGGCAGTTTACGCTTTATAAACCGCGAAGCGGTTTATGAAAAAGCGTAAACTGTTTCAAACCATTTTATATCGTATAAAACTAATAAATATTTAATTCATTGCTTATAATTTAATTTTTCATTCTCTTCATTGTAGATAAATACGGTCATTTGACCTTTAAAATGACGTAAAATTATACAAAATTCAAACGTAACGTCAGGCGTATTGATACGTTTTTGACGTTAGTCTTACTATGACGTAGGCAACATTCTTTATACGATATAAAATAATTTTTTAGCCAATCAGAAAGCGCGTTACACCCAGAATTAAATTATGTTTCAATGAAAGAGTAACAGGACACAAGCATTTTATCATTTTCCACACAGGCACGTAGCATCGTTTTTGAAAGTGGAGGGGCCAGACTCATCCAAAAAAATCTTGACAAGCAAAAAAAGAAGAAGAAAAAAAGGGAAGTTTCAGCTTTTCCGAAACATGAAACATGAAAATTGGAAATCATAAACTTTGACCTTTTGTAGTTATAAAACGGGACGGGCAAATTAATTTGAATTTCATGAGAAAAAAGACTTAAGTGTAGTGAACAAAATGGTATGTTACATTTGTACAACTCCTAAAAAAATGCAAGCCGCAAATCTTACCTTAATTTATGAGTTTTATTCTAACAAATGGTTCATAATTTTATTGCACACATCGTTGCAGTTATAAGATTACATCTTTTACAAAACAATAGTTCAATGCATAAATAAGTTTAATAAAATTTAATGATGTAATTATTTGCCTGAAAATTATTGCGTAGACTTCTTAGGTCAGTCCTTACTTTTATTGAAAATGCAGTTCCGATTTTAATGTTTACAATGCTTAAGTAAGGCATTTTTAATAGGCAATCAAAATTTGAGTGTCATTCGTTGAGTTATAAGCGAGTTACAGCACAGGGCTTGCAATTCTTTTCTATGTAAACAAAGATTCCGTTTACATTTTGAAGCAAGAATTCCAGTTAAAGACCTAAAATAAAGGTGTTAAACGTTAGGATCTGTTTGTTTACGCTTGAAAAAGATGTTTACTGGTCTATTGAACCTATGTAAACAAAAACAGAGCACAGTAGAGAACCGTGAGCCCTGTATCTTGCTTATAACTCTACGACTGACTCTCAAATTTCATTTGATCATTAGAAATGCATTTTCCCAAAATCTTAACCATGCCTCCTTAATGAGTAACAGAGTACCGAGTCTAATGCGAGTCAAGTCTTTACTGGCTCATGATATTAAGTGGGCGATATGAACCTTGACTTTGTGACATCAAAGGCATTGGTGTCATTTCTAAATACGTGATAAAGATTGCCATTGTACCAAGTTTGGTGTCCATCAAGATACAGAGTAATCTGAAATCTTAATGCTTTGTATCTATTTTGTGCTACTACCATTCATAAACTGTTTTTAAAGTGTTCTATTATTTGTAATATTTTTACAATAAAGAAAATCTCAATCGTATTGTAAAATTTTATTATTTTATTTTTCAAAAAATGTTTAGTGGCCATTAACTCAAAAAGTAGGTCATTGACCTACTTTTTTGAAAGTGAAAAATAACACTACAATCAAAGGTCTACAACATACAATAGATGGCTTTTCATTATCATCAGTGGAATTTTTTTTTCATTCTAAGTAAACGTCATCCTTAAAGGAATCTTATCGTCGGATTATTGGTTTACGTGTTATTAAATTATCATATGTACTATTTGTCTTAGATTACCAATGAATTTTAAAACCATCTTTTAAAAGTTAAATGCATGCGTATATTAATACATGGACAGATCGTTTTAAAACTGGGTCGGACTTTCAGTTTCGCCAGTTTCAGTATGAAGCAAAATAAATTTTCGTACGAAGTAGAGAAAAATAACTAGTGCATGGGTGTGAATATTTATTATTATCATATTGCACTAAAAACAAAAATGGATTAATTTAGCATATAAAGTTGAATGCATGTACAAATCATAGAAAAATACCTTATATACATAATGAATTGATATGGGGTGAATTAAATATCCACAATGAATTAACAAAAAGATGATAATTCAGTCAAAATGCAAGTATATCCGGTATGCTGAATACCGATTATCGTTAGAATTTCTTCATCATGCGCTGTTTGGACTTTTGCACCATCCTCGTCGCTTGAGCTAAAGATGTTTCTGCTTCTTCGCATTCATATACATCGCTATGAGTCGCCATTGACGGGGCATGGGCTGCCATTTTATAGCCTCCGCGCACGGCGCCCATAGTTGTATATTCAGCGTATTTCCTGACGTCGTCGGTTTCAGAGCGCAGCGCCATTTTATTTTGCATCAATTGCTTAGACACAGCCCCTTTGCTTTTTAGCTTTTTATGAATTACGTGGGACATTTCTTCGTCATTGATCTTCCGACCCGCCTCCATTTCTTTTTTGATCTCCTCATCTACTTCCGCCATCCATTTTTCCAGGGAAATCTCTTCTTGTGCCCCACCAATGATAACTTGAGTGAGCATTTTGCTTCCGGCAAGAGGAACGTATTGTCCGCCCGTAATATAAACCAGTGCCATGAAAAAGTCTCGATACTGATTTATTGCAGGCTCGCAACCAACAGAATACAACGTTACACCTTTCTGTGCAAGTTCACGGACCGTTACCATGGGATCCAGTCCCGCTGGACAACCTTCCGGAAATGTATCGCCATTTGGACTCAAGCCGTGTGGAGGAGCATCAGATATTAAGACGCAGATCTTGGTGGCGTTTTCCCGCCAGCTTAGTTTTAGAACATCATGCAAAGCATCGGCAACTGCTTCCGGTGTGTCACCGCCGCCTTGCGCTGAGCATGCGTCCAGCCACTTCTTCATTGTCCCGATGGACGGGGTAAAGTCGTGTACCCGTGTAACGAATGAAGAGTCTTGTGGGGGATGGTCGCGGTACTCCACTAGAGCTAGACGGACGTCGCTTTTCTCGGCGGCAACGATGTCCTCCACTATCTTCCTGATGTTGTCCCTGGCAGTGTGGATATAAGAGGACATGCTTCCTATAACAGAAATGAGAGGTTGTTTGGTTTCAATAACTATCTTTGGAATAAATATATGCTTGTCGGTGGCATGTAATGGGGAGATGAGAGTAATTTTAATAATTGAACCCTTGGCTATAGCAAATATTTCTGATCTTGATAAATGAATAGAGTGTTCAAGTTTTTAATATGCTCTGTTTACATATATACATGTGTGCAACTTGTAATCATGTCGTAACTCCCTTAAGTTTCCATCCGTTATAATAAGAACGTTATATCAGTGTATGTACTTTAAATTGTGTACAATTGAACGTTCCGGGTACTGCATATGGACATATTCGTGTAAACTACAGTATTCTCTTTTGAGAAATGGACAGACATACATGTAGCCTACATCCACTTCTCAAAAGAGAACCTGTACCTATAGCTGCAATAATGTAGCTCTCTATCCCCCCCCCCCCTTTTTTGTTTCTGCGGAAAAAAATCAGTTAAAATAATTGCTGGAAAAAACAATATTATTGTAGTTTTATAGTATGCCGAGCTGGGTTTCAACAAAAATGTCCTAAGATCTATCATAACACAAATCTTAATAAGACTGCCATAAGATCTGACTTAAGACAATCATTCCTTCCTTTTAACAGAATTACATTAAGACGCTTCATTGCAAGCACTCCATGGTTTTTTAACGAATTATAAAACAAAACGAATTTTTAACATATATTTATCTCACATGTCAACATAAATAAGTTGTATGTTAGCATAAATTAGTGGCATGCTGACATAAAGTTGCGTGTCAATATATTTTTCTCGCATCTGACACACTTTGGACTTAAGACATACATTATCTGGTAGTCTTAAGATTAACTTTAAGAAAGATCATAGAATCTGACAGTTTCACAATGTAGCCATGATGAGATCTTATGAAAAAAAAGTCTTAAGACAGATTTTAGTCATGATTGAAATACTAGTAGTCTTGTAAAATGGGTCCCTAATATTTGATGGGGTGTCGGGGTAAACTCTTATGAAAGCGGACAGTCATGTTCAGTATTCACCCACGGAGGGAAGATTATGTTTCCTACTTCTGTAAAGAGGTTGTGTGTTAACAGACAACCCGTGAAACTGTGACCCCCCCCCCCCTCCATTTATTAAATGATGAGAGCTGATTAGTATAGTATACCTGTACAATCCATGGCGAACGCCAGGTCCAGTACGGCGCTGTCATGTTTAGCGAGGTCGGGTCTCTCTCCTTTCTGGTATTGAATGTTTGATGCCATTCTGAGCTCTCTAAAATGTTAGAATGGCTATCGTCAAAATATACGGGGTATATAATGCGTAAATACGGAAGTTGTAATAATTTCGCTATAATTAGCTATGAGCTGTGTGTACATTATTTATATATCGATTTTTCGTCTGGTTCATTTAAATCCTCGTGTCTTTTCTTTATATTACAATAGTAAGTCACAAGGTGATCCGAATTGGAAATTACCAATGACGTATTTGTTATATATTTAGAGGTTACACGCAAAAACTGCTGAGATGTCATTACCTATGTGTAAATATTTTGCATTGTCGGGGGAGGGGGGGGGGCTTATTTACATGCAAGTATAGGGATGCATTCATGTATGAGCTGTTATAAATACACGTTCCCTCAAAGCAGTACATTAATAAATTATGATTAATGCTGTATTCGTATAAACATATTGCGGTTACAATTTATAATTCCCCCTTTTTAATCTAATGAAAAAAAGTATGGGGCGGCAGCCGTCGCTTCGTTATATTCGTCGCCGTTTGGTACTTTGGACGTCTCGTTAATGACAGATATGTATCTCCAAAACAAGCAATTCCAAATAATGACGGGTAAAAAATTTAATTACTGATAAATGAATAGTTCTCTCTCTCTCTCTCTCTCTCTCTCTCTCTCTCTCTCTCTCTGTGTCATTGTCATTTTTAATCAAAGATGAAACAAAATATTTAATGTGTCCTTTCTGAATAAATTAATTTAGTATTCTATTATAACAATTTTAACAAACACAATATACAACAGGACTAAAAGGACTAATGCATGACAAACTACCGGTATTTGATGGGACACAGTACTGATTTTATTGTGAAGTTACTTGGAAATATGGAGTATATTCAACAAGTTTACATACATTTGAGGTAAGAATGCGTGGAAATCGAGATTTCGATTGTCTTATCTCAGAAAATTTTATGCTGTATGTAGATTTTGTGGACGATTCATATATTTTTTGTCTACAGTAGTAAAACACAACTGTTTGACCTCTAACTTTGTGATCTCAAAAACAAAAAGGGTCACATACTTCTGTGTGCAGACACGTAGCGTCGTTTTTTTGACGGGAAAGGGGGGGGGGGGATTCATCAAAATAATCTTGACAAGAAAAAAAGAGGAAAAAGCAAACAAATTTGAAAATCCTTATCCATGGGAGGGGGGGGGGGTAACGTAGTGTACCTTTAACTTCACTTTCACTGTCTATTTCTTTTCACTTCAATTTTTACATGCTCCCTAAAAAGTGGAGGGGGGGGACTCAATGTTAATTTTTTTTTTAAATGTAACTTTACGAATATTGTTTGCTGCGAGAAAAAGTTGGGGGAGGGGGGGGGGGGCTATTTGCACCCCCCCCCCCCCCCCCCCCCCCCCGATGCTACCTGCCTGGTATGTATTAAGTTTGGAATCTGGTATGATCATCATTTAGCGTAAAAAGGATGGTACTATATTCAAGAAGTGACCTTTGACCTTGTGACTTCAAATGCAAAGGAGTTATATTTAATTTTAAAGGGGTTCTGAACTTGTTCAACCCAGTTTGCATCTCCTGATGTTTATAATATTTTAACCATACGACCTCAAAATCATTTGTGGGTAACAGCTTCTTGAGAATGACTCTGTAGTACTATTGCTCGACTAAAACATTCGATTAATCGACTAGTCTCTCCGAGAAAAATTGCATCCAAACTACATGTAGTACCAAAAAAAAATCTTCTTCTTTTTTTTAGAATAGTATAGCTTTATATGCGGCTTAATCATAAGAGCATGCATTTGCAGCAAAATAAAATTCTCAATTATACGGCTCATATCGCAATGAGTTAATTTATTAAAACTTTGACACTAATCTTTAACAGCCATAGATATAGCCTTATAATCTCGGTTAGCCACTACTCTATAGACGGTTATGACGCATTATAATTCGACTCATCGCTTGTAGTTGACAGTCCGCGTGGATCTGACATCGTTCAAAGAATCTAACACCAAATGGTCTCTGGCTTCGAATAATTTATATTTAGAGATTACATATCAAGAGTTACAAGTTCATTTATAATATCCACCAACACCGTTAAACGTCCGATAATATTGCAAGGTTACACAAAATATAGACATTACAAAAAACTGTCTCTGTTATATATTTTTTAGATAATATGCAGCATTTATCACGGTGAAAAAATCAGATGATGCACCAGAAAAACTTTTTATTACTCGTGAAAAAGCATGACAGACTAGCTTTTGCTCATATGTATTTCAAATAAACATATATAATTATCTCTTTTATTTTACATGTAATGAAATGTCAGATGCGACAATTTAAGAATATTTAGTCAAACAGAAAAAAAAGTCAACAACAAACTCTTTCCGAATAAGTTACAGCACAGGGCATTCTGAAAAATAAAACTGATCAACTATTTTTTTTTTTAGCCTTTTTTGAAACTTTTCGAAGTGTGTAAAACCATCAGTATACACGTCGAAAAGTTTCAAAAAGGCTAAAAAAACAAAAACAATAGCCGATAAGTTTTATTCCTCATAAACTAATAATTCGTTTACAGTTTTTTATTCGGCATATTATACAAATCGTTTGCAATAAGGGATTTTTTGTCAAGTTGTGAAACTAACCATTTATCGTTACATCACCTTTTTGACATTTTTAGATGACGTCATGAAATATGTAAATATGCATGCATTTAAATATGCACGAGTAGAAATTTTCTAAATAGATTTCAGCATACTTTTTATATATATATATATATATATATATATATATATATATATATATATATATATATATATATATATATATATATATATAAAATAATAATCATGAATTATGAAAACTCAAGAAAATGCATATCCGATAGATACTGAAATAAGATGTATGTATCCAGTTCAAATTGCATATAACACCACAGGGGCTCGGTTGTCGTATTGTGGAATTCTTTAAATATTTGTCCCGGAAGACAAAATGATTAAAATAAGTAATCTTCAAAGTATTTTTGTTTATTGCATTAAAACCATTTACTGAAAATCCCTGTTTCAATCATATTATATTGAAACAGGGGTTGTCAGTATTTTTAATGCAATACACAGAAAAACTCTTGAAATTGCTAGTTTTCATCACTTTTGTCATTGGGAACAAATAATAAAGAGCCCCAATATCCGACAACTGAGCCCCTGTATATATAACACAAATGAGTTCAACACGCCCCTACAACAAGGGAGCTGTGAACGCGCGCATCCCGTATAGTTTATCCATCGTGTATTCCTGAGAACGTCTGTCGGACAACGAGACATGTGAACATAGTTATAAGTAGTAACGAGCCATAACAGAAATGTTATGAAAATCATCTCTTTTGCGTTATTTAGGTATTACTTGTAATTTGCATTCGGAAGAAACCGAGACGGGGGGTTATTAGAACGAAGAAATGGGCGATAACTCTGTAATTACGAACCATAAATTCTCTTTGACGGCATCCAAATCGACGGCGCCTTGTTTACTACCTCACGAACATTGCTCATGTGCACTAAATAAATTTTACAGACAGGTCAAGAATGGTGTGTATGGGGATGATAAACGTACCTGTTGGTGTGTTGTTAGAGTATGGGATAAACCTATCGTAGCTGTGATTAATAAAGTCTGAACAGCGCCGAAAACTCATCGTTTTCGTTTAGCTTTGAACAAGTCTGAATTAATTTATACGGAGTGAATTTTAAAAGTATCCGAGGAGTAATTCTGAAAAAAGGGGGGGGGGAGGGGTAGATCATGAATAAAATATAAAATAAGATAAAAATGAGTTAATAATTCAGTTAACACATGTGTAACAAAATAGCCCTTGTTACATGTAATTATATAATCGAACACTGGTGATTGGACTTTATATTTACCTATTATTATATAATCGAACACTGGTGATTGGACTTTATATTTTACGTATCCTATAACTTTGACTATACTGATTGGACGTTACATATTATTCTTTGAACTATTGTGATTTGACTTATCATTTAATTTCAGAATCAGTATAGAATGCTTTCGTAAAGTAAATACCTTTATTTAATGTATATTCCATGTAAATTGAATCACGATAATTCTGTGTCCATCAAAGACTTTATTGCTTTAAAGGAAGGCCAGAGAGAGAGCCAATAGCTACCATGTTTACATATTTATGGGGTGTATTGTTTTGAGGTGATGATCCTTTAATGACCGTAATTAAATCCTTGCTGGTCAGTATGTCTCCAATTTGGACATTATGTTCCCGATTTGTACACAAATATCCTGAGGGGGTAAAGTTTGATATAAACTAAATAATTACATACATCATTCGGCTAATCGAAGTCAATTAGCCCTTTGATCGGCTCAGGTAGATGACAGTAATTGGTCACGATACAGTGACCCTCCCACTAGTAAAGATCTGTCGTAACCTTGATTGACCCTAAGTACACTGAATAAGGGCGGGTTCTTGACTGACCAGCTTGACGCCATCTTGGATCATCATAGTAACAAGGTGGTGGCGCCCTCTTAAGGGGCTTTTCAACACCCAATGAACACTTGTATTACTTTGATAGTTGTTTTCCCCAAATAGTATAAAACTTCCAACTTCTCGCAAGTTAGGTTAATTCCGACGCTCTTTCGAACTCTTAACATCTCTCTCTGACTTCCCCGAATTGGGACTGTGTATTTAGTTTGCTTTTTTGTCGAATAAAACCACTATACGATCACTTAAGACTTTTACTTAACGTGTACACTGCTTACGTAAGATACGCGTGGTAGTGTTATACGGGCTGATTGGCGCCAGCGACCAGGATTTGTACCTTCTTTAAAAGACTTTGGAGTTTTGGATCTATCTAACCAGTCACGGTAAGACAATTTTATTATTCTTTACTGTCCTGTTTTGTAGGTCCGAGTCTCATCTACTCTTGATTTATTCTTATTTATTCTATTATTCTTTTGGGTATTTATTGTCTGGTAAACATGACTGAAGGTTTAGAACAAGCCACAACTATTGTTGCTGGTACGATACAGCAAGGGTTTACTGAACTTAGTACGACAGTGAATGAGAAACTCAAACAAATTAAAATCGCCATTAAAAAGCAAGAAATCATAATTGATACACCTCCTTTTTCGGGGAAGCCGTCGGAATTCCGGGCTTGGATAAATGCAATAAACAAAGCTTTGGTCTTAAATCCCCATTTGACAGATGATGAAAAAGTCCGTCTTGCTCTAAGACATAGTAGGGGGGATGTAAGTGACTATATCGGCCTGTACATTGAACAGCGCGTGCATGACCAAACTGTAGAAAGGGGATGGGGGCACCTGAAAAACCAACTAATTTTAAGATTTGGGGAATGTAATGACAAACATCACGCATACGCATCCCTGTTCAAAATTAAACAAAAACCTGAAGAAAATGTCCAAGTGTACAGCACTCGACTCTCTCGACTGGCCCTCGATGCATTTGACAGCCTTGACCCTCCTGAGGTACAGCGCCAGTTGGTACAATTATTCATTGACGGTATGTCCGACGATCACATGAAAATTAAAATCATGCATCAAAAGCCGACTACGCTGACGGCTGCCGCGGATACCGCGCTTTCAATACAGAACTTTCATACCGAGGTTAAAATGCGGTTAGGGAAAGAGTTTGTCCCGACGCGAGATCCGGAAGAGGTGGTATTTCCCAGGCTCAGACCTGTCGCGCCTGATCTGCCTAACCCTATCCCAACTTTAAATCCTCAAAACCCCCTCCCTGCCCCTCGCACTATTGTGCCTATGGAAATAGGTCACATGCGGTATAGAAGAAGGCCCAGAACTGAACAATTTGAGAATGCATGCTTTAATTGTAAAAGAGAAGGTCACATAGCTCGAAATTGCCCCGAAAGACCAGGACAGCCCCAAGCTCGAAAACGTCCCACCCCGAAAAACCGTTTAAACTAGAAACCCTCCGTCGCAATGGGGCCGGCGGCGGAGGAGGAGGAAAGGTAAGAGTAGGAGAACTAAGTAATCAATCACCTGCCAAGAAGTTAAAATCAGCTTTCATTAATTTTGCTGGTAGTCCAAATTCTTGTTTAATTAAAGTTCAGAACCAGAAACTTAGGGCTTTAGTGGATACTGGAGCAGAGGTGAGTCTTATCAAACGGAAAATTTACGATTCACTAAAATACAAACCGGAACTACAAAGAAAAAGGTTAAATTTAATGGGTGTGGATGGTTCCCCACTAGACATAGATGGGGTGGCTAAAATTTCTTTTATTATTGGCGGAAATAGTGTTATACAAGATTTTTATGTAACGCGCTCAATGTCCAGAAATGTTATCCTTGGGCGTGATTGGTTTCTTAGTAATGATGTTAAGTTGTATTTTGACCTAAAATCTTTAAGAATTAAGAATGCGTATGTACCCCTGGAGGAGGATGTGCACATCTCATCCGTAGAAAAAAGTACGTATTGCAGACTGGCCTCACTGAAAATTAATGATACTATAGTACCACTGGATGATGATTTGTGCATATCTTCCCTGCTACGAACCACAGGTAAAGTTAAACTGTGGGCAATGTGTATGGCTGGATATGATTGTACCGTAGAGTATGTTGCGGGTACAGATAACTCTTGTGCTGACCTCCTTTCTCGGATAGATCACTCACTACTGACTGATGACTCTGATAAATGCACAGAGACGGGATCGGATGTAAGCGACAAGACGTACGAGATCGGAGTCCTTGATTCTTCTAATTTTCTTCCTAATTTTCGTCCTAAGGATCATATGGACTCCACAATCGAAAACGAAGGGCCAGAAGCTCTCAATGACAAGTTCAGAGACGAAAGGAAGGACTCCTCTGATGAGGATGACATACCACTGGCCGAACTACAGAGACGAATAAGACATAGGGAAGAACGTTTAGCTGATAGGCCAAACGAACTTAGTGATCAGTTGACACTCGACCCCAACGAAATGGAGACCGATGAGACTATGAATAATGACATTGAACCACTGACAGACGAGCAACTCAGGAGGAATGACATAAGGTCAAATTCGGACGACGACATGTCAATTGGGGAGGTCAAGGTCAAGAGACCCAAATCAAGGAGCATAAAGGCTAAGGGTCTCTTGAAAGCACTGTATCAATTTTTGTAAACTCGTATATACCCTCACCACGTGGATTTTAAAATCCGGACGATATTTACGTCTTTAGGTCATAATGACTGACTTAAGCGTGGGAATAGCTAGATACATGATTAAAGCATTGTTAGTAAAGTATATTTGTTTTCTTTTTTTTTTCTTTTTTTTTAATAAATTTAATATGTTGGCCATGGGACGTTTAAGCCCAGCAGTTATTTCCCATTGTTCACGTCCCTCTTTTAGACGGATATTCTACGGTTGAAGTATACCAAGTTGACAATTTACCTGTTCCACTAGTTACCACTTCTTCCGTTCCCGCTGAGGAACAACCGCTTTCTCCTAACTCCAATGATAAGAATTTTGTTGCAAGATACGCGCTTGAAAATGAAATGCTAGCAATCAATTCATACCGAACCCAGTATGTCCTATTAACTTCACACGAATTGGATAAGTGTACCAATGTTGTCAAAGATTTTTGTACTATTAAGAGTCCCCTTTATCCCGTGCATTTGAGTAAAACCTGCTTAGTGGCCCTCTTTATGGAAAAGGCGAATGCAATAAAAACGTTTTGTGAAAAAGTAGTTCATGTGAGTAATTTGCCGCTGGCGCAGTATATTAGCGATGGTCAGTGGGCTGTGTCGACAGTCCAAGAGTTGAAATTTTCTCAAGTCTGCCCGACAAGTGAACGCGGTACAGAGACCACGATTCGTTCTGTAAAGCCTCCGGTTGGCGTGCTGCGTTTACCGATGTCATGTCGAGCTGTACACGGTCAAATAACCTTATCCCCATATTTTCGCCGAGAAACGACTGTCAAATTCCCTGAAAACCACCTTAATATTACAATTGTACACACCCTCAACACCAAAAATATTTGGGAGAAATTTCACCGAACCTTACCCAACTTTACCTATTCTACTTATCCTTTTAAATTAAACAAAATTAAACACATTGAAATGGATGATTTGCAAAATGAGCTCAAGTACATGTATTTTCCACCTGAAGAAAAGTTCTACTTACCTCATTGGTCTTTTCCTTTCATAGGGATTTTGGGTATCTTACTCATTGTCGTATGTTTAATTGGTATTAAATGTCGTAAAAGAATCAAGAGTAGAATAATTGGGCTCTGGAATGCAAAGGGGGATAGTGGGGAATATAAGATGTCTGTACTGCCGACGTATGCAGCGGTCAAGACCCAAGGTGGTGACATTCCTACACTATCCACTGCAACGCCTGCAGAGACTGAACCTACTGCGACCTTGCTACCTCAACAATCTCCAGAGACGCTCAGGATGACTGCTGAACACGGGCCTATCTATCCAAACCTACCAAGATTTGAACTGATTACAAGCCGGGCCTCATCTTTAATTGGGTCAGCTCCGACATCTATTACTGACTAAGGCAAATTAGGACATCTCCGGTTTACCGGACATGGGATGTATTGGGCACGTCTCATGTAAATCAACGGCCTTATTTTTATTTGACCTGATCTGGACTTGTATCAACGACCTGGACTTTCCTAAAGAACTTTCCGTGGGTATGTGCTACCTTACCCATAGCCAATAACTTTTAAATACTTGTTACAGCAAACTACAATCATGTATAGTGAAGCAGATGAGGGAAATGGAATATGTTAAACATTCCGATGATGACGGAAGGATGAATTACCTTCTACTTTTTGTGTATATTGTGTATAATCACAACCAGAGCCGAGGAAATACCGATGATTCTAGAAGTATTCACTTTCTAGTATCACTTCGACGATGTTACCGATGACACCGACTACGACGAACCTACACCAGACCTGTGTTTCGTTTCCGATGATTCCGGAAGTGTCATACGCTATTCGATGAATTCTCCGATAATACCGGACGCTGAACTCTATACAGACTTTTCTGTGTAAAGAGACTGTTTTGTGTAAAGAGACTCTTTTGTGTATAGAGACTTTTTTGTGTAAAGAGACTCTTTTGTGTATCGAGACTGTGCTTAAAAAGTTGCAGTGTATTGAGCAACTTTTTCCCGATGTGGTGGAGGTGTGTAACAAAATAGCCCTTGTTACATGTAATTATATAATCGAACACTGGTGATTGGACTTTATATTTACCTATTATTATATAATCGAACACTGGTGATTGGACTTTATATTTTACGTATCCTATAACTTTGACTATACTGATTGGACGTTACATATTATTCTTTGAACTATTGTGATTTGACTTATCATTTAATTTCAGAATCAGTATAGAATGCTTTCGTAAAGTAAATACCTTTATTTAATGTATATTCCATGTAAATTGAATCACGATAATTCTGTGTCCATCAAAGACTTTATTGCTTTAAAGGAAGGCCAGAGAGAGAGCCAATAGCTACCATGTTTACATATTTATGGGGTGTATTGTTTTGAGGTGATGATCCTTTAATGACCGTAATTAAATCCTTGCTGGTCAGTATGTCTCCAATTTGGACATTATGTTCCCGATTTGTACACAAATATCCTGAGGGGGTAAAGTTTGATATAAACTAAATAATTACATACATCATTCGGCTAATCGAAGTCAATTAGCCCTTTGATCGGCTCAGGTAGATGACAGTAATTGGTCACGATACAGTGACCCTCCCACTAGTAAAGATCTGTCGTAACCTTGATTGACCCTAAGTACACTGAATAAGGGCGGGTTCTTGACTGACCAGCTTGACGCCATCTTGGATCATCATAGTAACAAGGTGGTGGCGCCCTCTTAAGGGGCTTTTCAACACCCAATGAACACTTGTATTACTTTGATAGTTGTTTTCCCCAAATAGTATAAAACTTCCAACTTCTCGCAAGTTAGGTTAATTCCGACGCTCTTTCGAACTCTTAACATCTCTCTCTGACTTCCCCGAATTGGGACTGTGTATTTAGTTTGCTTTTTTGTCGAATAAAACCACTATACGATCACTTAAGACTTTTACTTAACGTGTACACTGCTTACGTAAGATACGCGTGGTAGTGTTATACATGTTGCCACCCCGAAGTCTATCATGCAATTCCCACTGCGTGCCTGAGATTTCCCAATCAAGCTACCTGCTGGTATATTAAACAAAGATGCAGATGAACCCCCGTGTTTCCTTGATGCAGCGTTATATTAATGCATTCTGGGGTCGTGATTTATCCTTATAAATAATACCAGCAGATTTATTGGTCTTCTCTAAGTTGACTTGCAACCTGAAGACGCGCTGGTATGTTGTCTTGTTTTGCTCTGTGGAACAATATCAGTATAGATTGTGCGTTGCTGCGGTATATGTTTGCGGTATACTAGTGCTACATCCAGCGTTTTGAAGGCTGGAATACGCTTACTTACTACGTATATATATCTCAAATTGTGTAGTAACAGAATTAGGAGTATTTCTCTGTCTCTCGAGGCTGAGGCGGCGAGCGCGATTCATCATATAAATATCATAAACTCTTGAGAGGAGCATACTGGATTGCCGCTGCCAAGTTTCTGGAGCATTTTTACGCGCGTTTTAAACCCCGCATTATTATCATTTTAACTGAGAATTTACTGAAACTCAACATAATAATGATGAGTGTAATTTGGCTACAACGCACCATGTTATGAAAACTAAGGAGGGAATTTGAAGCGTTGAGTGGTTCTTTTTTTAAGTGTGGAGAAAATCCGTTTGTGTTTTTTGTGCGAGATATTTTTTTTAGTAGAAAAGAAACAATTTCAACAATGAGTGAGTCGAAAAACGGAGAGAAAAAAGTGAAAATCAATGATGACAGGGGTAATGTTGTGGAAGTCAGTGAAAAACATGGACCTCTGTTCAACGCAATACCCAAAATGCATTTATGTGGAGCCGCTATCCTCTGTCTTCTTAACATTGCCATTCCTGGGTTGGGTGAGTAGAATTGGGTTTATTTCTCTTCAAAGATAACCAACATTTATTTATAACACTTTACAGAAAACGTTTTTTTTTTCTCATGGAAAAAAAAGATATTTCGGCAATGCAACGATAAACGTATCATAGCCGCCGATATCTGATCTTATATATGTAGGGCAAAAACTGATCCGCCTCGGGGAACTGATTGTACAAGTCTGGATGCTGCACATGCAAGCGCGTTAGTAATTTCTCGTTTGCGATATAATTAACTTATTAACTTACCCTTTTTGATATACCTAGGGTTTTTCTCGCACCTGGAGGCACATCATTTACGGAATTTGAGAGCTAAAATGTTTCAGCTGTATTAAAGCATAGAGAATTTCATCTGCACAATTCACATACGAATTGCACATGTATGCTAATAAAAAAAAGGTAAAGAGAAAAAATGCGAAAACGACACTGCAAAGAAAAAAAAATTCCTTTTCCCTGAAAGTTAAGGTATATCTATTAACGTTAAATTTTATCTCTTAAGTTTGGTTATTAATTACTTTTATTGTCAGTAGATTTATAAACATAAGACAGTGCTTCTGTAAGCTGTAAGATGTACAAAAAGCGATGTTTTGTCTGCGAATGCTCTTACAATTATAAAAAGTGACAAGGAGAGGGTTTATAAAGGCTCTTTGAGTTCCGGTACGTCAAATAAAGTATGTGCGTTCACATTTGGAAGATAGATAATTTAGAAGGATATAAGTGGGGCTACTTGAACCCCATTAAATGATGAAACAAATAAAAAGTACATACTACAGGCTAAAAGAATCATACATAGTCATCTAATCACCCACCCACCTCTCTCTCTCTCTTTCTCTCTCTCTCTCTCTCTCTCCTCTTTTTGTCTCTCTTTCTCTGGTTATTTTCTTGTTAGCGAGTGTCAAAATAGAAATGATATTAATTTGATTGTGAAGAATTTATGTCTCTTATCAGTATCTAGAACTAACGAAAAAGATGCGATGATGTTGGTTTATCAGTGATCATCTTTTCATACATCAGAAACCCCCTGTTGTGCTTGCTATGTGGGTAGGTGTGGTCCAACATCCGACAAAATGGCTCTCTGATAAAAGTTAATCTTTAATTTAACACAAACATCCCCTTCACCAAATCCGTTCTTTTTTTTTTATTCCTACAGAGTTTACCGTCAAAATTTATCTTCTTAGAAATGTTCTACAAAATGAAGTTGTATGTACATCTGGATAGTATAAATATTGTGTATCAAAGGTATTGGGAATTCCAGGTATCTAGTATCTGAATAGCTTCTTGTGAACTAATCAGTCTTTTTCTTAAGAGAGCGCTGTCATCTAAATCAAGCGCTATTACCATTGTAAATAATAACCGTTTGCTTGTACAGTCTTTAATCATTTCTTGATTATTGGATTGCCTTTTGGTGTGAATGGTCTTCATTGGTGATTTGTATAAAAGATTAAGAAAACGGATATATCATCATAGCGACATCGATTGTTGGATGTCGCAAAATCATCCTCACATAGAACGTGATCTTTTTTATCAAACATGCGGACACAGTGCTCTTCATACGTGATAGACACGAAGAAAACAGTTACCTCTCAAATGGAGAAAAGGCTACCGGGTCAAGATATTTTTCTTCTGCGTAATAGCAGAATGTTAACGCTCACAGCGCCCAAATGCATCAGAGTGATAGAAGCTGTAGAGAATTTGGCGCTTCAGACAGTTTATGGTCAGTCGTAATTTCCTGATCGCTACGATTCCAAAGAATACAATTCGAGCACCATCAAATTCTGTGAGCATGCAAAAGTGATGACACTGAAAATTACGCAAATACCGTTTAATTTTTTTGATACATGGATACTTTCTATTTTACTTTCTCAAAATGGCAAAGTTCAAAGCACGACTTTGAATAAACATGACCAAAAACCCTCTATAGAGGCATATATAATAGATCTGAAGAGTGCTTTGAACTAAAACAAAGCACAAAACTATAAGTGCGTGTGGTATGTCAAATTTCAACCATGGATCCGAACTGAAGTTTGGGGGTTTTCTGTTTAGAGCTCCGTGAAAAGGCTGGTGTATAAAAATTCTGACACTAAAACATTCTTCAAATGAAGATTGAATAAACAAGGCTCTGAGCTTTAGACGTTTGCTTCCTTCGCCATTCTGTGGGTCCGCTCATGTCACTCATCGCATCCATTGCTTCTTCTTTAATAATTGACTTCAGCGGCCCCATTTGGTCGTGAAATAAACAAAATCGAGATGAAAACCGTGTTTGTATGTAATTAAACCCAAGTAAGTCGCATATCATTACACTCTATGTAATTATATTTATATACATAACACAATAATACAGTCTGCATTCATTGTGAACTCACTGATGGCAAAAACAAATTCAGCTCATCATCTTCTTTATCTTCCAGACACAAGGTGAAACATCCATCATGCAATACAATATGTAAACAGGAAGAGAATAATGATGTTTGCCGCACTGTCTACTCTTCCGGTTTTCTTTCTTTTCACGAGATTGCAAAATGTTATATAAGTTTCAACTGATGGATAATGCCAACGAAACGTGTAGTATTTAGTGTTTAAGGAGCGTATATAGAGATCGAAGAACTAGCAGTCTTGAAGGTTTTGGCAAACCTATGTAAGAACTGGCATTTCCTAAACTGTACCTCCTTTTAATACCTTCAAACGTATGCCAAGAAAGTTCCAATATCAAGAAATTTAAGAATTTGAAAAAAAAGGTTTCATTTTATCGAAGTAAACAATGCAGTCAGTGAAACCTGGATTATGGTAAATCGCACAATAAAGCATACAAAATCTCCGTTGGTTCTGATGGGCTTAGGGGAGGGTAACCATCGGGTACAAACGACACAAAACCACCCTCCATCCGGAATGCCCATGCACTTTTCTCGTCAATTCTATATTGCATGCGTCTAAACCTAACCAATGGCTATGGGTTTTTATTAAACTCATAAAGTTTACAACTGCAGTATATCATTTATTTATTGGATGTTATGTTAGAAAAATCAAGAATGTGGGTATTATTTTCGAACCATTTTGAGTACAGTATGTTTCTCCTTTTCTCAATCTGCGGTACAGCTAGCTCTGATCCTTTCATTATAGGAACATTTTAAAAGCATCATTACGTACTCCCATCTTGTAGAATTCTTCTTATAGCGTGTACATGTACTTGTATTTACAACTTATTTGATTTGTGGCGAATTAAAAATACCGTTTGAACAATTTTTTCGCAGTCTGGGGAACACTTTCACATCTCTCAACCCTCCTGTCTAAATCCACTCCGTCGTCAATCGCTCGGGTTTTTCTCATACTGACTGTAATTTTTTTTTACCAATTGTATTGGCACTTACTCTTCATTTTTGTCGAGAAGGTGCTTCAGCAAAATATGTCGAGATGAAGTAGGAAGCAAAGCTCTCGCTGCTTCTCTCTAGAGACTCGGGTCACGCGCACAGAAAAGCTTGTTTTCCAGGTGCATATCATTGTCAAAAACAATGCTCTTTAACATGGCTAATGCAGGCATGATGTTATGAAGAAGAGACGCAATATGTTGCAAAGAAAATAATATCGTACCTCACTAAGTTCCGGTACAAGCAAGGAAGTCTATTCTTATGTATAAAATTTATCGCCGTGTTAATGTTTTGTGGCGCCATTATATTTGATTTACAAGAATAAAATTTACGGTTTGATGATAGATTTGTCTTCTGACAATAGTAAACAGTTCTCTGAATGGAGGATCAAAAAATGCATACACTTAAAAAGAGCGTACATGTCTTCAGCTCTAACGGAGCAAAACACTCTCAAAACATTTAACTTCTCGCGTTTTGTTCGAACACTTGCTTATCCTCTTTCAACTATTTTAGCGCAAAATGAACTCGCGTATGCGATGTTATCTTGTTTTCTGACATATTTTTGATACAGTTTAATTCAGATAATATTTTTTCATGATTTTAATTTCAAACAACTCAATGCAAGCTCTTTAATTTGACTATTTGGGTATTTTGTCTTTTCAGAACAAAACCTTTCCCTTGCAGTCTTGTTTAATAACCCTAATGCCATCCTATTCTCATGTTTTTCTGCCCTTACCTTCAACTGTTAATGGAATTTATTTGAAACTCTTTTCTGTTTGCAGGAACCATCATTTCTGCGTTCACGGTCTTTTGTGGATGCCCTACAAAGATTGAAAAACGAATGAACGCGTTCCTTCTGAATATCCTAGCAGGTTTCTTACAAATGGTGACATTCATAATCATCGTGGGCTGGATTTGGAGTATTCTTTGGGGCATGAATTTTGTACAGTTAGCTAGTAAGTTGACACACGGTTTTTTTTTTATCAAAACAATAGAAGATTCTCCCAGGGGACTTTCAGTACCTTGATTAAAGAATGACAAAAACATATCCCACTTCATCAGTCAATTTACAGAGAGAGAGAGAGAGAGAGAGAGAGAGAGAGAGAGAGAGAGAGAGAGAGAGAGAGAGAGAGAATTTGTTAAATGTAAAGTGTATCACTTTAATAGTTTATAGCTTTCGGTGGTGAGTCCTAAATTTAACTGTGCAATCTGCAATGGTAATCATATTCTCTGTCCCCGAGTCACTTCTGGGAGATTCTTTGTGGGTAGATGAACGTGACAAGTCCAGGGTTATCTTATTCTTAGAAAAAACAGCCTCGGTGTTTTTGATCTTAAAAAATATTTCATAACTTTAAAACCATCGAAGACTTTCGGTTCATATTTTGTTTTGGATCCATTATGCTTTAATAGTTAGTTCACGCACCTGCAAGTTTTTACCATTTTAACCGACTCTTACAGAAAATCTTAGGGCAGTTAATGAAAAATTGCGTACGTTTTTGATAAGATAAAGACTGCTTAAAATCATTCGTCGTCTTGTGCATTGAAAATGCGACACGGAATCAAACAATACAATGCCAGGGCAATTTATTGAGATGCAACACTTGGCATTGATCTGTCTTCTCAGAATGCCTGCTCTGGGAAAGCGCCATAATCTTGATAACGACCATCTGGGCAAAATGGGAGACTACTTGAATTAATTCATTGCCTACTCAAAGAAATAAGCCTAGATGTTAAAACTTAATCACATTTTGATTGAAAATAAAGTCAAATAGTGCGAAGGTAGGGTTCATTTTAAAAGTGTAAAAAATCTGCACAGGCGGGAGAGTTGAAGAAACTGCGCCTCCATTCCAATAAAAATCTTTTTTAAACATTGTTCTACCTTAAGCCATGTCCAGAGTCTGTATATATAAGTTCTCTCCAGATGGAATAGTGGCGTTCATATTGGCGCGGTTTGCGACGATGTCATCCTGTATTATATGTTCAAAAAAGAAAAAAAAAGATACTTGTACAAGATGGAACCCGTTTGAAATGAGACTTAAAAAGCAATTAAAATTGTTAAGGACATGCTAGTAGGTAATATATTTTCTAGCTAACATTGATTTGAATTGATTGACTTTCTTCCAGAATTCCTGAGTTGTTTAAATTATTCTTCACGTGTTATGTTATAAAACGCATTGTAAATTACTCATTTATGAACCATATTGTACATTTTTCATTTCAGTTGCTAAGGGCGAAGAACAGGAAGCAGAATTTCAGAATCTTGGCGGACCATATTACGTCCGGCGGCAGAGCAGCGTCGATGTTCCCTTGGCTTAAGAAATCTGTCAGCTAATTTCTGTTCTTGTAATAAATGTCCATTTTGGTCTTTTGAAGAGGCTCTTGCTTGGTGTAACTCTAATATAAATAAGCTAAGGTGCTTTCCGCCAGCGGAAATGAAGGATGCGTCTTAAGAGGAGAGTTATTACTTACGTCTAATTATGACATGCATGAGTGGGTATGTGTACCAAAATCCGGACAATTTGGTGTATTTAGCGGTAACTCTTTATTGGTGCTTTTGTTTTTTGTTCTTTATATTAATTGCCATGTTTTTAGTGTTATTTATACCTTAAGTTATTTATGTGCAAATACTTTTCATATTATATTTTGCAGGGATATATGAAATAAAATATGTTTGTAAATAAGTTCACTCTTATATTTGCATAATACAGAAAATGGACAGTTTTGCCAGCATAAAGTTCGAAATGCTTTCACAGAACACTTTTGCCATTTATTTTCTAATGAACAAGCAGCGCTTAAATCACTATATAATGGGGCTAAGGTTCATCTTGCTCGACTGTTCAACACTCAAGATGAAAATAGATCCAGCAAACAATAGGAAGACAAAATGATCAGAGCAATGTTATGTTAGTTAATCTACCTCGAGAGAGAAAAGTACATTTTAACTATACATGATATCGAAATTCAATGAAATCAATTATTTAACTGGGTTCAATTAAGTTAATATTACTCTGCAGTAACTATTTATCAATTTTATGATTAGTGAAGTGAATTTAGTAAGTCTATACAAATAATTGATTTGTCATATTCTGAATTTTTGATTTACCAGTGACAGTATATGCCAAATCAACAACAAATCGGTTTGCACCGATTGTTTTTACAAATTACAAACCAGGATCCTTAAGTTTTCCCCATGGCGATGATATTTACTTTAATATTAGAAGCAACACTAACAAAACAAAACGAAAAATCATAACAATCTATACTTGTTCATTTAACAAAACGCTTGAATTCATTTCCTGTTTTTTCATTAAAAATGTGTATATATGTTCTAAAACCCCCACTTCGTCTTACCAATGTCATACCGTACCAGATGGTTATGATGACTGACAAGCGAGAAAACGCTGGAGCTCTGGTTTACATCTCTGAAAAGTAAAGCATTATAATTAAGTCGCGGCAAATTATAGCCTCGTAGAGTTTTTGTAAAGACGTAAAATATTTTTGTATTAAAAATAATGTTTGATGAATTAAACATGTTTACATTTCCCGGTGTCTTTGTCTGTGATAACACTACGAATCGATTTTGTAATGTATAATTTAATACATTTCATCAATATTAATACCTAAATCAGTAAGTTCACTGATAAATCTACAGATGTCGTCAGCCAGGTCCACCCGTCGTCGTTTGTTTCGACTTATATCCTGGAACGTCTTCGAGGTGGTGAGTCAGCAATGATTTGCCAAATCGTTGCCCGTCTGTAGATGGCTTCCAGCTCTGCACTGCTCCTCTCCACCATAGCCAGCATGATGACTTTTCTGTTGTTGTTGACAGTCTCTGTATTCCTGCTTTTCTTTCTTTCCCCTTAATTTCCAGGGCTGTCATTGCTCTCCACGTAGACTGGGCTGGGATTCCTCTGCAGCCAATCTCCACTGGAAAACCCCTGCATTCCTGCATTCCATCCTTCGCTGCGGATGTCATCTGCCAGATCGGTGGGCCTCCTCGCATCTCTCTTCCCACTGGACCGTAAGCTCCACCATCATTATCTGTTTGCCTTCGTGGGACAAACATACGATGTCAGGGCGGAGAGTGGTGTTGAGAACGTCTGGAAATATCAGCCGTCGTCCGAGATCTGCCTGCATCTCCTATGATGTTGCTGAATCCAGGATGGACTTCTGTTCCGAGGGTTTCTTGATTATTGTTGGGTCGCCTTCCTTCACAACGTTGATGTATTTACGGACATCTCCCTTCTGTCCTCTCTTCTTCCGTTCCGTCTCTATGATATCAGCTAGCTCTCTGAGTACTTGGTCATGTCTCCATCTGTACCTGCCCTGTGTCATAGAGACATTACATGATGATAGATGTGTTCCAGAATACCTCTCTTTCAACATAGATCGTAGTTCATATTTTTTGTTAGGCCCTATACTTGTGTAGGTTGGTTGGCGATGGCAGCAGGTCATACACTGATCTTAAGAGGAACTGGATACGGTGTGGTTCAATCCTCCAGATCTTTCCACAATTCAGCTTCCTCTCTGTTGTTGTCCATCTCGTCCATGCACTTTGGCTTCCCATTTCTGTTGCTTTTGCCTTTCTTAGTTATTCTTCCAATTGGTGGATCTCTGCCTGTACCATTCCACGTTTCTCCGTGTTGTTGCTTTTCATCCAGCTTTCTCTGTGACTGCTTCATAGCCCTTGTCTCTCCTCTACTACTGTGCAAACTATGTCAGCATGCTTCAGCCTGCTTTCTGCCTGGTGGACTGCAGCACTGGCTGACCACTGCCTTCCAGTTTTTATTTCTATCCCTGCTTTCCGGATCTTTTCATCCTTCGAATCTCTAACGAGAGAACTAAACGGGCTGTGGTAACTTTGAATTCTTCAACCAAAGATGATATTGGCAGCTGGAGTTTGGATGAAGCACTATACAGTCCAAGACTAGTAGAGCGTGGACGGACGCCCGGAGCCACCCTCGGAGGAATCTGTTTACCGTCCTTTCCAATGCTTCCACTGTCGTACTCGAGACCTCGTAGAGGGTTAGATGCCATAGTAGACGGGGAAGCAGGCCATGTTGGTACATCCACGCTTTGAATTTCCCCGGCAGCTCAGTCTTGCCATGCTCTCGAGTCCCTCTGTTACTTTCCCATCCAGTTGCTTGATGTTTCCCTGGTCCTTCGGATTCTGAGTAAAACCATTTCCTTAGGCACTTCACGGGTTTGTCCACAATAGATGGAATATCCTCCTCTTGTATCTATAAAAACTTCTTTGTCACTTTTCCTTTCTTTATAATTAAGCTTCTTGACTTCTGGGGCTTGATTCTCATTCTTGCATCATTGACTAATCTATATTTTTGTACAACTGCTAAAATTATTTAAAACTAAATAATAAGGAATCATTCTTTGAATATTATTAGGTGATCAAATACGGTCGGACATGATCAATCTATCTATAAAGTCCTTCGGGCGTTATTGGATTTGATCAACCCCGACCGTATTTGACCACCTTATAATACTCAAAAAATGATTCCTTGTTCCTTAAATAGAAGCATTTTTCTTGTTCATTTGCATTCTGCATAAGTGAGTCCTGTTGCAGATTAGTTTTGTGTAGTACTCGATAATTGAATCAAAATTTATGTTTTTAACTTTAGACTGATTTATCTTCTCAAGTCAGAAACCATTGACTTAGGAAGATGGGAGTAAGGCTTCATCTCTCAGTAGTGTTCAATGATTCTAAATAACATGTTGGCTATTCAAAACCTTGATCCTTTATCATTATTTTTTCCATCCTTGATACTTTCATGTCCAAAAGGGGTACTAAAAAATATAGTAATTATGTCGCGAAAATTGTAATAAAAAATGGCTTGTTATCGACCTTTTAATTAAAACGTTGCTTAAAATTTGAACTACATGTACATATATGCCAGAATGGTAGATTTCTGCGCTGTAAATAGCATATTTTAATTTTCTATTAGAGAGGTGCTCTGGCGGTAACGATGGCCGATTAGGCTCAATTCTAAAAAGGCTAAGACATAATTGTCTCGTTATAACGAGTTAGTATCTCGTATATAACGAGTTAATTATTTCGTAATAACGAGAAAATTATCTTTGACGGTGCTCTGGTTTTTTTATGTTCTTGACTTATCACTCTATATCATGACGTGAACATATCAGAGAGAGAGAGAGAGAGAGAGAGAGAGAGAGAGAGAGAGAGAGAGAGAGAGAGAGAGAGAGAGAGAGAGATCTTTCTTCTTGTTTACTTTTTATGAAAAATCTAATATACTTTAGAACCAAGAATACTTCATGCCAATTTTTGTTCAGGAAAAGGGTCCATGAGTTCAAGCTACTTCAAAAGAATCCTGCACAAGTGTTTTAAAATCATTTCAAACCTGACCTTGAGAGGGAGGTACATATAGCTTGAATCTCCCAAGAATATGATCTAATAAATATGAATGTAATAACATTTTCTGAGCCTTGGCAAATTGACATTATTCGTGGTCTCGTCTACATCAGAGAAAATGGCATACTAGTCTATAGTATTCCTCTTGGAGGGCATAATTGGGTAAGATAAATCGGTTTCTCAACACGTCATCAATTAACACATATATCTATCAAATAAATATACTTCTTATCACCTTGATACCAGAAAAATACCCATGAAATGTCGTTAAAAAATGATGCCATTTATATACACAAAAAAATCCAATCACCAATAAGTGTCGTCTGCGAGGCATGTGTTGCACTCCGTTTTTTAATAACGACATAGGAGGCAGAGATAATCGCCGCCTAGAATCTCTGGGAGGGCATCCACGTCATCACTTATATCAAACTAAGTACTGGAATGAAATAGTGGGGTTGGTTTTTTTTGTATGTCATGTACTTTGACTAAAGAGTTGATAGGCTTTGATACGCTAGAAGTGCGTAAACCGGAGACGAAAGCACTTTTAAATTGTCATGCAAAAGACTACTCAGTATTTTACATCTACTGAGTATTTTCTCCGTTTATATATCTTATAAGAAAACAGATACAGGGTATTAAACACAGTGTTTTTCAAAGTATTTAGGCAATTTATGGATGTTTTACGCATTTTAATAGTAAATTCCAATCTTTAAAATGTTTTCCCTGTCTAACTTTGTTCAACGTTTATTCAAATAATAATGTACATGTATATATTTTTTTTAAATGGTGACTTGTTTGTTTGTTTATTTTCATTTTTGTTTGTTTTGTTTTTTTTTTTGGGGGGGGGGGGGGGGATGTACTAAAGTGGACCTTTTGTGTGCATATAAGAAATGGGTCTCGCGGAATGATGTGTCTGATAATCCGTTGTTTTATTAATTTCATTCACTTTAAACGAATGATTCAAGACCAAAAGATTCGAAGAAACTTGTATACGGGATAAAACAGTAGCGATCATCGCTGAACAAATTCATCACAGATATCGTGATTTTTCAACAATGAAATGCTTCTTTTGTGACCAATGCAGGTATGATTGTAAGCAGCGAGAATTGTAGGAATAATATAAAATACAAAAAGAAATATTTTCAGCATGATATAGTGAGATATAGAACATACTGGTAGTAAAGAGGTAAACTTTTCATTTTACCTTATTTTATAGATGGATGTGCATGTTAATTGATTTCTTACCTTTATATTTTATTTTAAACTTCGTTTTATTCGTAATCGTTTTCGAATTTCGCTGCAGGTCTGTAGCTCCCGGTCTGAAAAATTCGGAGGTCCTCCATCCGAATTTTTCAGACCGGGAGCTACAGACCTGCAGCTAGATTCGAATAAGGACATACATGTGTCATTTTATATATGCACAGATAAAAACAAATACAGGATGTAGGATAAAATTAGCCTGTGTACCTTTGAGACAGACTCTGTCCTTCATACTCATAAAAAGCGAACGTTACCCATTGTTTTAGCCTCAGGAAAAATTATTAATTTCAAGTATAGACTTTTAACTGTAATAGAGTAACACAATGCATATTTAACAATATAAACATGATAAAGAAGCCATTATTATACTTTAATTAATACAACGGGAATTAGAGCGAAATATATTATCTGGATTTTTTTTTATTGTAAATATCCGGAAAAGTCCGATTTGGTTTCCTACAATAGTTTACTTTCATTTCAGGTGCTGTACATTAAAAATGTGATTGTGAACAAAATACAAATTAATTACGGTTTTCATATTAAAAGACGGGCATAAGAAGGCGTTCGCAGTGTCTTTAGGAACGGTAAATCTTTTACTACAATTTCAAATTGTCTAGCAACATTATTTTTGTTACAGGGAGGCGTTTTGTTGTGTGAATGCCAATGGCAATGGTTATAAAAAATCTCATAACCAGATTTATTCAACGACGTGATATTATTAGGCCCTATACAGGTAGTTTATAAATATGATCTTAGGAACATTAGTTCTGCAATGAAAACTCAAGACATTTGTGGGTTTCAAATATATTTCATATTGCCTCAAAACTGAAAATGTTATAAATTTTCTAAGCATTGTACAGGCTATAGACTCTATAAATTAGTTGTAGTAAACAAACTTGCAGAAGCAAACAGCAGAGTCATGTTCAGCAGAGCAAGTGCTTGCGAGCTCTTGCCAAAATTTGTTTGAAGGTAAAGGAAATTTTGGCGAGCACTTGTGGGCACCCGCTCTGCTAAACACAACTCTGGTCTCAACATAAACTGAAAAATCCACTTGTTCACTTGTCCATCAGTTCCTCACAAATTTCACTTGTCTGAATGCTATTTTTAATTGTCTGCCTAATTTGCAGAGAAAGAAAAATTATGTGAAATTCTAATATCAAATTCATTGCAGCTTCTTAGAATGAATTATGAATTATATTAATTAGGATTTCAACCTTACCAGAAATATCAGATTTCTCTGATCCTAAATACCTGCAGTTTTTTTATGTTCTATAACAGTGACAAGAATTGTTTGGTATTACTGGGATATTTTATAAGATTCTTGATCATATCATAATTGTTGGGAACTTGTCAGATCCGGCAGTGGTTGTGAAGATTGACTTGTTCGAGTGCATATTCATCTGGACATTAAGCGGACAATTTTAAGTGTTAATGTTGATCCCTGGAACAGAGGCAGTACCTTGTGGGGTTATGAAAGATTAATTTTTCATATGAATAATGCATGTATATCCTTAAATTGAATTGGAGATTGATTTTTGGAAAGTGTTATACATGGAGAAACTAAATCTGTTATCACCTATTACTTCTTTCAGACACCCTGATTGACGAGAATGTTACCATGGGTTAAGGGAATTGAAATTTGAAGTCTTGAGTTGTACAACTCAAAGATAATCATGAACAGGAGAAAGAGAGTGATTGCCTACCTAATAGGCCTGGCAGTGATCGTGTACTGTGGGGTACAGATGATGTACATGAAAGATGTCTACAGCCCACTACAAGTTCTAGCTGATGCCCACAGTGAGGCTAAGAGACTGATGCGCTTCATAACAGCTTACCATTTTATGTGCAACTCAACTATGATATTGTCCAATGCCACAAATTGGCCGTTGTGTCTTGAGCAAGACGGAGGCATCAATCTCGATTCATCAACCACAAGAGTTATATATTCCATTGGGTAATGAATTGATTTCTTATTCTCTATCCAAATTATGAATACCCCTCAATGGTAATATATTAAGCATCTATTGTAAGATAAGTTTTTCAAAAGCATTCTATTAAATAGAATAATGTTATATACACATGTACTAGTATATATGTAGACATTCATATGTCCATCAATGTATTTATAATTTTATTGGCCACCTACCAAAATATATATGAATCTTCTTTTTCAGCCCATCTAATTATGATTTTGAAGATGCAATCGCAAGAAACACATCCTGTAATGTTTTCGTCTTTTCCCATGAAAAACCTCCGTCAGATTTCTTCCTGACCAAATCCAACAATACACACTTCATTCGCTCTGCCATAGTCCCAAATGATCCTGCTGATTTCTCTCGAAACTCTTATGAGACACAGACTCTGAACAATGCACTGGGCATTTTAAAACACAAGACAGTTGATATTCTAAAGATAGAACATGTTCTTGACCAGCGCCGGTCATATGAATTGCTCTATTATCTCATTAACGACGGTGTAATGAAAAGGGTAAATCAAGTCTATTTCTCCGTGCTTATAGGTAAGAAATTAGTTAGAATTTTAAAAAAATAATTCCTTACAAAAAGAGATGTACCTTTACAAAGTATTTTCAGCTTAGTTAAGCAAACAAGCACTAAAACTCCTTGAATCTTATTAAACTGTGAACTGTGCTTTTCTTTTTCAGACAGGATAGATGATGACTATTTATATGCCTGGTATCGGACACTGTACAGTCTTTTTCACAAAGCCAATTTCCGCCTGTATCACACGGCCACGTCCAATCAGCTGTGTCTACAGGTCACCCTGATGGAGTCCTGCATGTACTCCATGTCCTGGGTCAAGTCCCCCAGCCCCCGCACATTCATCATGTACCCCCCTGCTGTAGATGGTAAGGAAAGTGCTGGTCGGCTAGACCCTCCCTTTCCCCACTCTCATCCTTTCTGTTTTTCATTTCTCTCTCTCTCTTTAGTGCAATAGTTTAAAATCTTGTAAAATGCAATACATTTATATTCATGTAAAACTTGTATCATCATATATTGCTGTGAAAAATTCCATTTATCAATATAGAACCACACACATGCATATTGACCCTTCAATATTCAGACTTAAAAGTTCTGCTTGTAAAATTATATTGAATGTTAATTGAATTTTATTTTCTCAAAAGGTACTTACAAGAATGAAATGAAAAGACTTGAGGATTATTTGGACAACAAGGAAAAAAAGTGTAAGGATGTGTACAGAGTCCATGTAACAGATAAAACTACATTAGATCTGTGTGGTGATGTGATGAAAGTTTCCAAGTCCTGTAGGCTGGTCATTATTAGGTGAGTAATTTCATGTTGGGGAAAAAAAAAGGTTCATTTGAATATTGCTCATGTGTATAAGAGTTCATATCTGTTTGTCAGTTGGGTTGGGTTGTTCTTAGATATATCTTTGCTGCTCAAAGAAACAAGAATAATACATATACTTAATTGTTTGTCAGTTATTACACATGTAAATTTGTTTGCCAGTTGAGTGCTGAGAACAGTTGTTCTGGCTTTGCAGAGACAGGATCTTTCACAAACCTGTCTCATTTTTAATCAGATTTCATTTATATCACTTTTTGGGATTGACAGTTTGAAAAGTTATTGCTGTATGCTATCTTTTCAGGGTAGCGAGATCCCCTGTCACCGTCCAGTTCCTGGATCGTCTCGCATGTGACGTGTTCGTGATACAAGGCTCGGAGTTAGGGATGGAGGGGGATGTCACAGTATTCCGGACTAACAGTGGAGGGTATGTTGTTATCCCTGTGGGGCAAAGGGGGTGGGAGTTGTTGGGGGTAAGGGTGACAGAGAAACACTGTCATTTATAATAAGGCATGGCTAATTTTAGGATTTTTTTTAGGTGGGTGGGGGTTGGGAGAGGAGGATTTGGTAATGGGTATTGCTGAGAGCGAATTATTTATTTCAAGACAAATCATATTGTCCTAGGATGTTTATTATTCAAACATTAACATGTCGTGGTGACAATGGCATGGTAGGATTGAAAATTAATGTACAAAGTTTAAGCGACATGGTCTTGATTTTGATGACCATGCCCCTGTAAATGAGAAAAGCAGTCAATACAATATGACATGAATAGAATTTTCATAATTTAGAGAACACTTTCCATTTTATTTTTGTCTTGCAGAAACTCGGTCACTAATGTACAAACTCTTTCACTGAATGAAGCGATGTATAAATGCTTGAACCCGGACGCCTACAACTTCCTTTACACAGACATTGACAAGGAGTACTGGGCGTTGATGTCTCATGTTCTGGATTCCGCCGTTCTTCAGGTAAACGAGTCAACTAATGCAGGGTCTGACACCTACTTCAAATACAGTTACTAATTACGTCTACTTTTTTTTTTTTTTTACAGAAGATTTACCATATTTGTTGAGTACTGTGATTGAGTCAAAACGTTATTATGCCCCCCTTTGAAGAAGGGAGGGCATATTGCTTTGCTGCTGTCTGTCTGTCGGTCGGTCCACCAACAGTTTCCATTCATTTTCTTTGCAGAGGATGAATATATTGAAATGAAATCTGGTATACAGGTTGATCATGATAATATCTAGGTTAAGTTCGATATTGAGTACAATCGAGCAATTATCGACAGAGTAATGGCCCATGGACGTAGAAAAATTCTAGTTTTTTGCAGTTTCCGCTCATTTTCTTCGCAGAGGATGAACATAGTGAAATGAAATTTGGTATACAGGTTTATCATGATAATATCTAGGTCAAGTTCGATATTGGATATGATAGAGCAATTTTCAACAGAGTTATGGCCCTTGGACTTCGAAAAATTCCAGTTAATTGAAGTTTACGTTCATTTTCTTTGTGGATGTTTCTAAGGGAGGGGGGCATAAGTGTTTCACAAACATCTCTTGTTCATATATAGGGTCCTCCAATGAATTAATTTTATGATAATGGTTTTCAGGTATGAAATGACTTCTGCAGGGAAATAAAAAGATTTTTATATTTCACCAGCAAAGCTTTTTTAGTAATTGATTGTGGTTATTGATTTTGTTGCTGTTTTTTCCCTGTAGAGTTCAAAGTGCCATGTGTATGGTAGATGGACTGATTACTACTGGTATTTGTTGTGTTGACCTAAATCTTTTATCAGTCATATTATTTTTGATAGATTGTCTGAATTTGAATTTTTGTTCAGGTTTTAAAACATTGATAAATACTGATGTTTCATGGTTCATGAAAATCAATGTGGCCAAATGTACAATGTGCATAAATTTTGATTAATGACACTTAATTAATGGGATTTGCTTAATTTTATCTAACACAATTATCTTCTCTGAAATCAACCATTAATTGTGTAGGAAATGTTCCTGTCTCCCTCCCCCCTTCCTTCTTGTATATGTGTATATTGTTTATTTACATGTATGATAAAACAATCATCCTATTGCCCCTTGAGGGCCCTTAGTTGGTAAATAAAGTTGATTTTATTTTATATGATTTTGTATTTTTCTTCAACATTTTTTGCTTACAGGGTGTTGACCAGATATTGTCTGACCTATCGCTATGGGAACATATCAACATGAACAATATTCGCCAGCGCTTCAGTGAACTGAAACGAATAAATGCCTATGGCCTGGAACTTTACGAGTACTCTGATCTCCCCGAAAGTGAGAGGCTATACTTCACGAGTCTCAAACACAAGAAAAAGAGGTTGAGTTTTATTCGTACCTCTCAGAATTTGAAATTTAAATGATCTGATTCTTTCGAGCTGTAAAGAAGTGAAAATATGCTGTGTTTTTATTTTGATCATAGAATTTACTCAAAAAGGTGTTCTGTCGTAGACTCATACATGGCCTAGCAGGCAAGCCAGTAGTTTATCTATATAAAAATTTCATATTGTAAATTTAATCTTTTTTATATTTATGTTGTAATGTCTTGGCTTTGCCACCATAGCTGCTAGTTAGGGCTTTAAATGTGTAATCATGAGATTGATGTGATTGTTAACATGTATTTGTGATTTTTTTTTTTTTTTTCTTTGAATAATTTTTAATGCCTCCTTATTTCATATGTGCTAATGTTTAAGAAGTAGCATTTGTATGAACATCTATTTTTCCCCAACAGCCAACAGCTTTTTTTTGATAGCAAGGAATTTTTGTTAAATACTCTCATGTACACGTTTTATTAGCATCACAATTATAATAGGTATAAAATGAGTTATCGATGCTTGCTCAAATATGAAGATGTAATGATACTGATGTACTTAGAACTGTGTCTAACAACGCTGCTCAGCTCCCATGCGGGTTCAGAGTTACTCAGTTAACATCACTCAGTGCAGTGCAAATTACTTTTTTTTTAAATTGCATTTTTTGACATACACTGTACATTATATGTTACTTTAAGTTTTAACAAACCTATTTGTGCTTATTTGTAGATTTTTTTTTATTTTTTGAAGCACTTTTATATTGACATTTCAATTGCAAGTCCTAAATTTTTATTCTAAAGTTCTTTTTATGTAAAATATATTGAGGTTGTACTTCTGATCTGTTATTTTTGCAAGGAATTGAATACATGAACATGTATAGGAATGCAGGTTATTTCAATGGTGCCACTTGTTTGAAACAGAAAGTTTCAGAAATATAGACGAACCCATTAGTTCTCTTCAGTGCCATATACTACATATTAAATCAATACAACACGTATGTTGATAACCAAATCATACATTTATACAAATAATAAGCATGGGAAAATATGTACACTCAAGTATATCGAGTATCTGTGTCAACATAATACCAATACATTTTATACATATGCACTGTTCATGTAGTAAAACTTATCTTTGCTTGTGAATACATGTATTATTTTTTTAAATCAAGGAAGAATGAACAATAAAAAGTCATTTTCCTAATTTTGACTTGTATAGAATTTTGCTTTTTAACTTGATATAGCTTTTCAAAGGAATACCGGTATTGCACTTGTCTTTAACAAGTAAGGAAAAGATATCTCTTGCATCAAAGGGTCATTTCACACTAGAGATTATTGAAATCTCTCCCAAACAGTGTTACATTTACATCTTAATTAGCACATGTTTATCTTTTTATTTGAAATAAAACTAAAACTCCTAGCTGCCTCAGTTTATCATTTTCTTTGCAATAAAACATAGCTAATTTAGAAGTTATAAAGAATTTGCTTATAAAGAAAATAACGTTTTTTTTAAAAAAAAGGAAAAAAAAGAAATTTAATGTTCATGTATTATTACCCAGTACATTATCGGTAGTTTTTTAGTGCGATAAATTTCAATGGCGTGTTTTTATAAACATGAATTTTAACTACCATCATGCACTCACTGACCTGACCTCATTATGAAAGCTTGTGGGAATCGGCAGGAAATTTAATTACTTAGCAATATGGGAAAAAAATTCAATTCGTTATTTCCAAATTGAAAATTTTTAATATTAAAATAAGCAATGGACACCGTAAAGGACTCAGGTTTGTTTTTTGCATTTGAATAAGACTGTACTATGTAAAACCATACATGTACATGAACTTTAAGTTATCGAAGCTAACAGTTGATGTAATAGCTAAAAGTCTTGAACAATAACTCCAACAGAGGGGAAAAAAGTACAAATTAAGAAACACAATTAGTACAATTTCCATGTGTATGATATGGGGAATAAGCGATTTCAATCCAATTAAAATTAGATTTTTAATCCGCTCAAACTAGATCGTGACTTTGTGTTGAAGCAGATCAAACATATTTTAAATTAGATTAAAGCAATTCATAGCAGTTTAGGATAATGCAGTACATATTTTACAGTTTTTAAATTATTTCTGGTATTGTATACTTCTGACAGAAATAAGTTTGACAAGTGACTTGCATTACTATGTAATGCGCTTCAAGTAAAAAAAATAAAAATTAAATAAACTTAAAGTATTTTGCATTGTTTATTGTTGTATATGCCCATACTGTTATACAATACACCAACATTGTACATGTGAATACTTCTTGTAATTATACATTCACTGTGTATAATAATATACACATTATTAAAGTAGTTACCAGTAAAGTGAAAAAAAAACCACATTACAGAAGAAAATGCCACATACAGTCAATCAATTTTTTAAATATTACCAACACCTTTAGAATAATTTTTTTATTTGAAATGAAATTGTACATTCATATCAATCACGATTGATCTTTGTCAGTTGGATCAATTAAAACTGAATCAACTGAGGTTCCAAAATACACTGGTGTAAAGATGATGATGAATGCATTTTCCTTTTACAGACTGGCTGTAGAAAACCAGGAGGTTTGAGGGGACAGTGCTATAAAATTAGACTTTAGGATTAAATGTGCCGTAATAAATGGATACTGTGGAATCATTTTTACTTTTGGGGGGGGGGGGGGGGGGAGTTCAACGTTCGTTGGTAGCCAAAATCTTCCTGGTTCATGGGGACATAATTTCGTAGCAGGTTTTATTTTGTTAATAAATATTAAACAAATGCTTGTAAATGTGTATATTTTGGTGGGGATGCAAGTTTGTGCGCAAGGTTTGCCCACGAAAGCCATAAACATTGGTCCCCCAAAAACAATGAT
Organism: Magallana angulata; assembly: GCF_025612915.1. NCBI lineage: Eukaryota > Metazoa > Mollusca > Bivalvia > Ostreida > Ostreidae > Magallana > Magallana angulata. The sequence goes on along the minus strand of NC_069113.1, from coordinate 39,741,314 downwards.
GATTTCACAATAAATATTCTATTTAAAGGAATACCAGTAGATGCATTTTCTCTCCCCAAAGCTATTTAAAGTACTAATTAAGACTTTCTGCAAATTATTAGATTTATCTTCATCCCAAAAGTATGGTAATCAACAAAACTAACTTCATATACCGCAAATTTATTCTCTAAAATGGACAATGAACACACATTAATATCAAAGATGTTGCAAGCTTATTTTAGTAGAAAGCAAGATCTGAAAACCTGTTGATGCTAGGTTTGTTGCATTTGTTAATTCTTGTTTATATTGCTTATCATACACCTGCATATAAATTGAAGCAGAAAGCCGTGTGATGTCATTTAACATGATTGGCTCACTTAATGCTTATTCCCATAATATGAAAAAGAGGAAACTCCAAATGCTTACTTATTAGATATAAAGAGTTGGCAAACTAACCCTACACACACTTTATATTCTATTTCTTATCTTTCAAACTAACATGCTGCCTTTCCAAAAAAATTGATCAAATATGATATGGCATATATATAGGCAAAAGCTGTTCAAATGTTAAACCTACTATAAAGCTGGTACATGATGTAACTTGCAGTCTTTTAAAATTATGTACAAGGAAAATCTAGGTGGTTCCTACAGCACATTTATAAGATGTGTAGCCTCAATCTCCTCAAACATGTAATGGGTTCATACATATTAAAGGAGCATAGTCATGATTTCGGACAAATCTTATTTTTCCCTTTTTGTTTACAATGCTTCAGTTAGGCATTTCTAATAGTCATAAAATTTTTTAGGGTCAGTTGCAGAGTTATAAATTATTTGTTATGTAAACAAAGCTCAGATTTTTGTTTACATTTTGAGTTGAAATGGTACAGGTTTAGACCTAAAATGAATGTAAAAAATGCTAAAAACTGCTTTTTATGTTCTGTTCAAAACAAATTAGCAGATAGAAAAAAATCAGCTTGAAAAACAACTTTTAACAGTGTATTGAACCAATGTAAACAACAACATGGCACGAGCCTTGTTTACTTAACAAAGAAAAGCAAGCTCTGTGTCTTGCCAATACATCTACCGATACCTCTACAACTGACACTCAAATTTTGGTTGGTCTTTAAAATTTAAATTGTCCAAAATCATGACCGTGCCCCTTTAATGGTGTTTATGTTTTTAAAAAAAACTTCTGATTTTGCGTTTTCTGGTAACAATTGACAAAGTTAATTTATAACTAATAGAAGCACTCATATGGTCCAATGTTAATTTAAAACTGCAAACAAATTTCCACTCTTTTATAAGTACAAATTTTCATAATCACGTGTAGAAAAATTCTTTTCCATCAAAATATACACTATTCAACACGGCTACTGCATGTACAAGTACTATTACCTGAATCATGAACTACCTGTACAATAAAATGCTTGCAGAGTATTTTTCAGGATTCTTACTAATAAGACAATTTTCCCTTTTCAATTAATTAATGCCCAAGTCTGATCTTACTTGCATGATAAATGAAAAGACTACTAGTATCATTTACAATATAGTTGAACAATACTTTAAATTTTGACCGAGCACGAACAGTTTTACAGTTGCAATTCCATAAACAGAAATTCATTATTATATTTTCGAAAAACTTTAGAGTATAACAGAATCATTAAAGAGGCTGTGTGGTAAAAAAAAATTACTTATCAGATCTACCTTTAATTAAATATGATTTGTTTCACTATCTAAACTATTATTTAGAAAGAAAAAATTCCACACGTTTTACATTTTTTAAATTTTTAAGTAGCTCCCTACAACTTTGTACAAAGCTCTTCTTCTAAAGGAGATCAAAAAAGTCTAAAAATGACCACAACTATCCAGCCCTCTTAATTATCATTCTTCAAACCAGGCAGAAAAATTCATGGAATTAAATTCTTCAGTTAATAGGACACATAACATTTTAATATAGAAAAAAATTATACACTTTACACATCACTATCAGTAACAAACAAAACATGTTTATTTTTATCTTTAATAATTAGATAAAAAAAAAATCCACATGCAATTAGTCAGCAGTTTCGCATTTTTACAAAGCATCCAATTACACATGCATGTATATATGTAAATGCATTTCGAACTAGTGTAAAAAAAATTAATACAACATTCAAGGACTAGATGATTGGAGGTTACAGTTTTTGACTCAACTGTTATTCATGTACTATACGTGTACATATAATTCTATAAACAGGTACATGAAAAAGGTATGTTAAATACAGAAAAATGTTATCTTCTCTGCCAAGCTAATAGTTTTGATGCTCACATAAATGCCTGGGTATTATTGCAAGTTAATATAAAACTTAGAAAAGACATACAATAAATTACTGTATGATAAACAAAACTTTGCATAATACCTTGATCCAGGAAAAAATATCCTGATATTAAATATTGTCACAATAAACAAAACAAGATCAATGCACTTAGAAAAGTTTTTGGAACTGTGCATAGGCAACAAAACTCTAAATATTGAATTTTCAGGTTCCCAACACCACTTTTTTAAAAAGTATTCCATGAACTAATTAAGAACTGACAAAATGAGAGATGTGAATGGAAAATGATAAAAATGGAATTTGGAATGTAAATATTAAGCAGATGGTGGTGCAATCAGAAACCAACTGCACCATATTCGGAGTTCCAGTCCTCGTATTGTTTTAAACTATCTGGTGCAACACTCCGGCGAATCCTTCTGAGGGCCTCCTCAAAGTCTTCTTTCTTTATGTTTCGAACCTAAAATTCCAAAATAAACAAGTTTTCTTGGAAGACATACATAACAATTTATTAATATGCATATATATATACATCTATATATTGTAGATTAATTTCAGTCATCAAATTGAAAATTAACTTTTTAAAGTTTTTCAAAAAGCATTACAATGATCTGTAGATGCTAAATTTGATAGATCTTTCTGTTGTAAAAATGTGTTTGTTTCTGCAACACATAAAAAGTTCTTACCTGATTTGCATCCACAGTTTTGACCTCTTTTGCTGACAAACCTGAAAGAAAATAAAATTCATAACAATTCAGAGTGTAATTATCTCTCAGTGTTACAGTGCATACATGTACATGTACATGTATCTTACATTAACACCTAATCAGAAATCTTAACTGATACATTGTATATGTATAATCAAATACTGTATCCTTCACAAGTTAATTCACTGTAACTACATCTCGATATTTTGAATAACATTTGCGAACATTTCTACCTTTACAGTTTACATGAATATCTCATCAGTTTATTTATTGTTTACATAAACACATTTTAACAGTATGCAATATTTATGAATGCATGGGAATAAGAACATGTGTATATAAACACGTATTGTACATTTACAGTATATTTCCAAAGATTTCAGTTACCTCTAATTGGACCTAAAGCTGCATCCTTGGCAAGTGCATTAAGGTCACTTCCTGAATAGCCCTCTGTTAATCTAATAATGTTACACAGATTTTAAGCATGATGATTAAAAAAATAACAAACTTGAAGGTGATAAACTATTAGTACCTGGCACATGCAGGTACACATGTATGGTTATTAAGAAGTGTTGTACTTTGTAGTATACTGGTACAGTAAAACTCGTTTAGTATGAACATGGATATAGCAAATTCTCCCTATACTGGTACAGTAAAACTCATTTAGTACGAACACGGATATAGCAAATTCTCGGATAGCGCCAAGTCCTTTTTAGTCCCCAGTAAATTTCTTCAGAAATCTTCGCAAAATTTTACGATTATAACGAATTCAGATGTATAGCGAACTAATTTTGAGTCCCATAGAGGTGAATAATAACAAAATTTAACACTTTTACAACTAATTTGTTTACAGTTTAAAAAAGTTTGCACTACCATTTAAAAATAATACTTTGAAGGAATTTATTTTCGCATAAATTCTTTAATTTACAATTCAATTTTTAAAGGTATCTAAAGAATGCATTTTCATTCAAAGCCTCAATTAGCAAAATTTGTAGTCTGGTTAAAGAAAACATGTATATAGAGAATTTGCTATAGTTATTATTAAGAATTTGTTATACGGATATAACAAATAACAGTTATAATGAAGTAAATCCATTGGTCCCTAGGACTTTGCTATAACTGAGTTTTACTGTAGATCTATTATCCTATCATACAACAGTTCTTCTATATTGAGTATTCGAGTACCTATACAAGAAGACATACCGTGCTATATGGTCAAGCTCCTGACTGGACAGGGGGTTGCCATGTTTGGACAACAGGTGACATAGCATACCCTTCCGTGTGTCTTTGTTTGGCATCCTCACATACACACGTTTAACAAACCTCCTGAAAATGGACAAAAATTATACATTGTACATAGAAACATATATCCATGTCTTGAAGGCTCGGACAATCAGAATATGAATTTATTTTACATGTTTTTCCAAAATAGATCTTAGACTGCACCTTAGAACTGCGTTATCCAACTCCTGGGGTCGATTGGTGGCACCCATAATTAATACTTTATCATCACCACTGCCTGCAATCCCAGACACCTATGTATACAAACAAGAAACATGGTCATTTCTTTCCTTGTCAATTTATGTCTTACCAGTACTTAGTTTTTTGGGGTTTTTTTTTACTTCAGTTTGATTCTTACCCCATCAAAGTGTACAAGAAACTCTGTTTTCAGTCTGCGACTAGCATCATTTTCCCCTTCCCTTCGCTCACATAAAAGCGAATCAATTTCATCTGCAATGGAACAAAAAAATTCACATGTGTTTGTTTCAAAATATCTTTGCTTGCTTTCAAGCTCTTGATGGAATTGTCATCATTACAGTCATGTTATCATGGGGGGGGGGGGGCACTTACCCATGAACACAACTGATGGCTGGAGCTCTCGAGCAATAACAAACATAGCTCTAACAAGCTTTTCACCTTCACCAACCTAAAATAACAAACAAAAGGCCCAAGGGCCATCACAGTCACCTGAGTATAATAAAACCCTGTTAAGGATTCTTGGAATGACAATTTGATAATTATATAATAAAGCAAACAAAAAAAAACTAATAGAGTAAAACATGTTGCCTATATAACAAGAAGAATTATTTGATAGGGTGAAAAATGATTAACAAAATAATTTTAACTTATAAGTAGGTCTTAAAATTTTGAAGGTTTCCAAAATGTTTGATCTCATTCAAAATATGATCTGGAGGGAGGTGGGGTTAAAACCAATAGGACACTTGCCAGCAGACAAGTTTTTATTACCTGTACATAGACATAAAGAATAGCAATTTTAAAAAATAAGCTAAGTGCATGAGGCAGAAGTAGAATAAAGGTTAATGAGAGAATGTCCAAGGGCAACAACTCTACTGAACGTTGCTAGTAACTATATTATTTTGACACTCTTAAAAATAAGAAAAAAAATATTTGTGACCAATCTTTAGGTAGGTCCCTACAAAGATGACACCCTCATAAGTCTTACCATTTTCTGTTTTCCTATTTCATTCGTATAACTGATACAGTGTACTGAAGCAGTGTGTGAAAGAAAGATTTCACAGTTTCTCAAAACAAGCCAATGAAGTGTAAATAATAAAATGTTTTGTTAATATTTTTCTCAAGTGGTAGTTTATTAATTGATGTGAAAGTATAGATGTTCTAGATTTGTAGAAAGAAAAAAAAAGCAAGTGAAATGTAAACTTTTAGCTTTTTTAAATGCAACAGGTACACATCAGATAGTCTAAAGAGACCAAAAGGTGGTTAACCATGAAATCATAATATGTATAGAAAACCGTAAGTGGCACATGTGTAATTATATAATAATTTATAATCTTTCATTTTGTATACTTTTCTCACCAGTTTTCATCTTTATTTCACTCTGTCAATTAATGAAAGTCATACCAATTATGAGTTCCTTACATAATAATCACTAGAATAAAGAAATGGACTTAAAAGTTGTTTTAGTCCCATATTGTTTTGAAAACTGAAAATCATTGGTAACCGTTGATTTCATTTGTCTGATTAAACAATGATATTTTGGTAAGAAAAGTAACCAGACAAGACATAACTGTTTTGGTTTAATATGTAATAGTATGTGAAATTCTTATTACAATTTCATGGAAAAAAAATACAAAAAGACATTATTTACTTAAATGAAACCAATGTTCAGTAGGGACCCACCTTAACTAAACAGATGTGCCCAAGCATATAACTATGTTTGCACACAGAGTAATGTATTGGTCACATTTCACACATAAACCTTACACAAACCTATCTCTCTGTGCATGACTTAAATTCATTTGGCCTCTGCTGGCATTAAACTAAAATTTCCAGTACAAAGTAACTTTGTTAATACATGTATATTCATTTATTATTAACAAGTTTGTACAAGACATCTAGATGACAAAAATGTTTAAATGAGGATAATATACAAGTACATTATTATATAGTTATCACATATGAATAATCAAAGGGGAAATCTCCTCTCAAAATAAAGTAAAAATTTAAGGGTCATAACTCTGCTGAAGAAGTCAAATTGATCTCAAATCAGACCCATGGAAAGACAGAAGAAGGATAGAATGACTGACAAACAGAAAGGGTTAACACTTAAATTTCATGGCCAAACACAAGAAAATGTAAAAGGGTTGTTGGATGCTTTCAAAACTACCCAAGTTACCAAGCAGATAAAAATACCTACCCGGTATACCAGTACTTAATAAGGGGGTGTACACATGTTTGTAGCCAATTGCATTAGAAAATAGTTTATACATGTTATAAATGAGACATATTTGTTTGTCTCATTTTTGTAGCACTGTAGATATAGGAACATACTGCCAGAACTGTCCTGCAAAACTTGAGTTTCAATAGAACAGGGACTCTTGGTACATGTATTACCCGGTATAAATATTTTTAAAATAATGTTTTACCCCATAAAATTGCATTTTTACAATCGTGCATTTTCAATTTGTTCACGTGGAAGAATATCATAGCTTTAGAAAAATTACATAATGTGCTTTTTTGAGAAACTTTTCCAAAAGGTGTGGTGGACCCTTTTACAAATGGATCTTTTGCAAAAGCTTGAGAGCAAAACCTTTGTAAACCAGTTAACACTGCACATAAAGAAATACCATACTGATTGTAATTCAATCTTAAAAGTTATTGAACATGTAGAAGTAGAACTTTGTTTTTCTTCACAGTGAGGTTTATTTTTCCAGTCCATAAGATTTAGAAATACATGTACTTGCGATGATTTTGATACTCACCCACTTGGATGTGAGACTTGAGGCACTGATATTGAAGAATGTTGCATTGGATTCGTTGGCCACTGCTTTAGCCTGTGAACAGAATTACAATTCTTCATCAGTTATTGATACATACATGCATTGAAATGGATTATACATACAGTCTATGTAGATGATAAATATTATGAAAGTCATTATATGTATATAAACTTATAGGGAAGAAAATTCATTGAATAGGTAAATGCAAGTCACTACAGCATTATTTTAGTAAAAATTTACAGTATAGTTCTTGGATAAAACATACCTCTACCTCTTGAGTAGTATAAAAAGTATTTCACTTGAATTTATGCTGGATAAGCATAACACAATGCAAAAGTTTTTTTTAAATGAGTTTAACTCACCAGCATAGTTTTACCATTCCCTGGGGGACCAAACAAGAGGAGGCCACGGGCAGGGGCTCTCAGCCCGGTGAATAACTACAAATAAAAATAAACATGTACAGTGTGAATTCACAGACTCAAACATCAGGACATGTATTTTGAATACCATGGTCATGTCTGAGTGCTTCAAAAGTCCCAAACATTAAATCAAAATATAAATGTATGCTTTAAATTTAAAGTAATTTGGAAGTCCCAAACACTTACTCTTTTATAAGTGTTTTACCCCAATATCTCAAATAAATGGATGTCTTTTAAAAAGGTTTGTTTTAAGAGTCCCATTGAGTTTGAGATAACAAGGTTTGACTGTATCTTTAAAATGTACTACTCATTTCCTTGTTATCAGTTAACTTCAATGTTCATACACAATTATAATTTTGTTTATTTTGTTGATAATATTAATGTAAGCCTGCGTTACCTCTGGTCGTAAGGCTGGGAGTATGACAATCTCCTGTAAGGCCTCTTTAGCTGCTTCCTGTCCAGCTGTAATCAACAAGTCACAGGTTTTTTATATCACATTAAACAAGCCTTCAATGTTTTTTCTTCTAATAATTATTCAATTATAACATTTAAAAGACTCTCCATATAATGCTTAGAATTAAATCCTCTTAAAAACACTGGTATACAAAAAGTCAAGGAATATCACAATAATTAGTATGATAGATACCACAGTTTTTAATGTTTAATACAAGTACCTTCTAGTATAAAGAATATCAGTTGTCTTGAACAAGTTGACCTCATTTAGGCCATTTGTAATCTCTAGATTCTCCATAATAAATTTGTTGTACATGTACGGTACCTATCTACACTCACCTATGTCTTTAAATGTAACTGTAGGTCCAGTGTCCAAAATCTCATTCAGAATTGTTTCTGCTATATTTTTGTCTACGTTTTTTAATTTCATCTTGGACAAATCTGGTTTTTTCTTACTGCCTGGAGCCTGGTAGAAAGGGAAAGAATTTTGAAACAAAAAAACAAACTCACATACCCCATGCTCCCACATTACTTGACAATGCTACACATAATGAATGACAGGGTATGCACTATAAAATATAATTCAATAAAGGGGCATAACTCCTAGAAAACCATAACATCAAATCTTCCTGTAAATACATGTATGCACTGTCATCTATAGTTCTGTCTTAAACATCAGTCAACAAAATTATACATTTATGCAGCAGTTTAAGAGAAGCTGAGCTGACATACTGTTCATCTCTATTATTTTCAATAAACAGCCAAAATTCCAAGTTTAAAAAGTCGAAATTTCAAAGAAAAATAATGCAATTGAAAATTTCTGGTAATACATTGTGTTCTTAATACCCTAAAGTCTCCCAAATTTCTGTGCAGTTGTTTACTGGTAAAAGAAGTTGCACTGACAAATTGTTTATAACTATTTGTGGAATCAGAAAATCCTGTTCATATGCACAAATTGTTCTGAACACCTTTTGTTTTACAAAAATCCTCTTTTTAACGGACAGACAGACTGACTGACTGACAGGTTAAAAACATTATACCCCTCGCAACTTGTCCTGTTGGGTATGAGATTTTGGTACATGTATATGATGACATGATAGTGTTTGACCTCTTGACTTTGAGTTTTAATTTCTTACGTTTAGTCTGGGCGTCTGTTTGTAGTACTCTCTGGCCGCCGCTGGGCTGTTTATTTTGTTCTCTGCCCTTGGATTGCTTCTGGGAAGTGAATTACTTTTATGTATTGCCATTGGTTTCTGTCTTAAAGGTTTGTTTGTCTTGCTGGTTGCTGAAAGTGAAATGAAACATGCTGAAATATGGGTTAAGGTAATAGAAATTAAAAATACAGGTATTAAAACAGATTTTATTCATTTTTACATAAATTGAATGAAATAGATATTAAATGGTCATTTTTTAGGTTGGTGAAGTTTAATGATAAAATTTTTCCCTATTTTCATAAACCTTATAATATGTATGATAGTGTGTTGTCATCCAATCAAAATGGAATTTCTTTTAATCACAAAAAATGACTTGCATCAACAAAACATACATGTAAAAGAGATTTACATGGAAAACCCCAGAATATACCATGATGTCCATACACCAACACTATGGTCACATATAAGGCAAGGTTATCATCAAACAATATTAGGAACACATAGCAAGGTAAGTGCAAAGACACCACACAATGAAATAAGCGCCAAATCAAAACATAAATGCAAGTAAACAAAACAGTAAGGTATATTTTCCAAATCATAAAGTTTATCAAGCATTGCTGATGTGTTATCCTCGAATACCTGCAGCTTCGCTGCCTTCAGACGCCTTTCTCTTGTTTACCTCACCTGTAGAGGGGGGTTTCTGGGCTCTGCCGCTCGGTGCTTGAGCATCATTCGATGCTGGTCGACGTTCACGTAAATTGGGATTACGATCTACCCCTTCAGCAATGTCTGATATGAGAGGCTCTTGAGCACAGAGGAGTAATGCTTTTTCTACACAGAAATATTACATTAAACATAAGATAAAAAAGAAAAGAAAAAATGAGAAGCCCAAAACTTATTCACTTAATTAAAAAACATCTAAAACTATAGGTATTTCACAGTCAAGCATGCTTTACATTCAAATATTTACTTATGGACCGAGAAAAAAAAATTGACATAATTGTAAATGAAAAATAATGTTATGCATACAAATCATATAAAAAGGTGTAATGGAATGGTATGGTATGATTTTTGGTGAATGATTCAATGAAAATTCAGAATATGATCAAAGCAATATCCCGGAGACAATAACTACCAGATAAAACAATTTAAAAAAAAAAAGTTTTGTACAAAACTACAGTAACTGAAGTCTGGCCATTTCCTAATCTTAGGACTGTCACACTGACGTCTACTGTACATACCAAGCACCTCTAGTCTGTCTCTGGCCATGACCAGGTTTGTGATCATCTTCTCTTGAAGTCTGCGAGCTTTGTCCCAGGACTCACCTAAACAAATGCGAATTCATTTGGAGTTGAAAACTGAACATACTGAAGTATATTAGGTTTAAATAATGTAATTATCCATGCAAATGCATCTAAATATATCTATAGGCCTATAAGCTTTCGATTTTAAGCATAAAAATTTCCAAAAAATTAAAATTCCTTCAGTGTTCAATCAACTATACAGTTATAGCAACTTATAATTTCTCATACCTTGTGTCATAAAATAGGAAACAATGGACAATGAAACTCATAAATAAGTTAAAAGGACAAAACATTATCTATTAATCAAAATTAGTCTATTGTGCCTCCAATATCTGCTGACTACATTTGTAAACTGAGAGTCAGCCAACATGATTGAAATTCGTTCAGTTTTCCTTTATAGCAGATAAATTTTAATGTCTTTTCAGTGGAATAGAATTAAACCAAAGCCCGTTATTGGAAGCTGGTGATAACAATGATCTTTTACCATGGCCATAGTTCACTTCCACTGCAATGCCTTTTTGTAGGGCATCTATTCCCTTTCTGTACATCTCAACCGCTTGATCCTTCTTCCCTACACGAACAAAACATTGACACATAGCTATAATCTTTGCGTTACAATGTACAGCTAGACATGGTGCTTTCAGATAAGCCAATTACGATATGAAAGACATTGCGCAATAAACATAATTGTCCCTGTATTAAGCCACTTTTGATGTTAATTAGATTTAATGAGTCCAGTATCACTTGATACTTGTTATCAGGAACCAGATAAGATCAGTTAACATCAAAGCAGTCAGATTTTTGTATCTTGGGCAGGTGTGTTATAACATAATTTATAAAAGTATAGGGTTAATTTTATCATAGAGGCTTGTGTCTTTCACAAAAACCGCTATAGCTTATTTTCTGCATCCTCAAAGGGGCAAATGTAAATAAACACGTGCAAATATTTATCAATTTATTTTCAAAATTGTGAGGCAATGCAAGTTATGCAACATTATGAAAACTGCAGTAAAGAGTGTGATTTTAAATAAAAGAAATTGAATTCATTAAACCTGCATCTTCTTCGTCTATTTTGAGCGCCTTTGAAATATATTCAAATGCTTTTCTGTGGTAGTGCTTCTGTTGAGTCAGTATAGGTTCCGCAGGGGACGGCGATTTTGCTCTTGCCGGTGACGTCATAGCGCTCTCAGCGTCCGCTGTGACATCAGCCCTAATTCGACGGTAAGTACCTTCTCGTGATAAATTTCGGGACTTGCAGACCACCAAAGTGAGCACGAGCCAAAGTTGGAATGCAATCTGACGAATCAAACCGAAAATAAACAAAATCGGCCTGGCTGCGAAGTCAAAATTTCGTCTGTAGAATGGTATTCTTTGTCGCTGCGGTCCTTTGCTCTTATCACCCCTTCTTCGGCCAAAAAACCGACCGTTTCCCTTTCTGTTCATGTTTAGCAGCCATAGTTTACATTCATAATATATATCGTATTATGCTGAACCATGGGAAAATTGGGAAAACCCCGGTTTAATCGTCATCTTAGGAAACACCCTATGCTCTCAGACGATTGGTTATCTTCAAAGAGGCGCTAAATGTCGCTAATTTTAGCAAGAGGCGCAACCAAGCGGTATCACTTGACTAACAACAATGAAAGAAGGAAGAAGGACTTTAACACTAGGGGTAAGAAATAAAAGTGGTGTGCGATCGCTTCAAGATGCTTGCCGACATAAAATTTTACAAAGGATTGGAGTTGACAATATTCAGAATGTCTGGGTCCTTCCATTACCAACTGTGATAAAAGAATTCCTATGCACCTTCAACATTCCCACGGACTTTGCCTTGGATGACATGCATGTGGAATACAATTTTAATTTTCCAAACCACGTGCATCACAAAGTCCACCAGATTTATCCAGGAAAATGTACTTTCTCAGGGACGAATATTTTACTGAAATCGGAAAGAAGAAACGAAGTGTGTACAACATGCAATTGTTCGGGATCGCAACAGATGATCAGCACGAAAACGCGGGAAATGTGGAGCGATTTGAGGCATCAAAATCTAATGACATGTCGTTTACAGTTGCATGACAATGAGAGTGACCGAGTCTTTCACGTCTTTGATTTGCCAGTTGTTAATTTCGAAGAACTAATTTTCAAAGTAAATTTTCAAGGACGACGAATTCCAGAAGTTCTGATTTGGGAGACCATTTTCCAGTTATCAGATCTACTGATGTACTTGGGGAGTCACGGAGTATACCCGTGGGAACTGTGTCAACCTCGCCACATTGTTATCAACGAACGTGGCAGGATTTTGATGGAAAACATGCTGCTTTACTTGCCGATGAAAAGTGGGTCGCATTTGCAATTTCAAACGTCTTCCTGTACCTATGTACCCCCTGAAGTTCTGCAATGGGGATACGTCGGGCCAGAAAATTTGGTGTGGGGATTGGGTGCTATCATCCACGCGATGTCGTCCCAGTCCTTATCAACCGGCTTGGTGCAAGAAAATGAGAAATTTTACAACGACAGCTATTCCGTTCAGATGCAGAATTTGGTTGCCGCATGTGTAGACCCTCGGCCTCTTTGTAGACCCACACTGGAAACAATTGCATCTCTGTCCTCGCTTGTCCTTTCCAAGTGTTACGCAACCAAGCAATCAAAGTTGACACTGCTTGAATTGTATGAAATGAGCAGAATGTAACTAGAATGCACAGCAGGACACGTCGAATCTGGTCTATTGACATTTCATGTGTTAAATTTACATTACAATGCCTCGTGACATTCCTACAGAATAGCGCGCCAAAATTCCCACACTCTGCCGCGCACCTGCAAGTATTGATTTTCTGCCTTGAAAGCGACCGGGTGTCAATTATGCTAGTTTATTTGGACACGAAATTTACCTGTTGTGTCGACTCGCAAAGTGCTATAAAATGGGAGAGATTATCGTTTGGTTTCGCTAGATCAGAAAACGTGGATTCCATCAAACATAGAGATGTAACCTGGTTACCCCTCAGATTAATTTATTAATTCCGACAGTTTACATTTACATACAGATGTTTACAGTGAGCAATAACAGATGCAATTTTTGTTTACAAATGAGACAGAATAGGAAACGTTTTGTTATAACACAGGTGTTGAGATTAACATTTCCACTAGAGTTCCGTGGTCAGTTGTTCTTTTTAACTTCCTTGATATTGCCATAGTAACCCAAATCGTAGAACTTTGGTTGGAAGTTCGCTAGGAGCGTGTACTCGTGTCACAAATGCCAAAAGTGATTCGGCGATTAACCAACGAATGACTGTATCTAGCGATGTACATTGTACACTTGCCCGTGCAGGAAACGAAACTGATAACATCGAATTGTATCCCATTGTATCTAACAACTTTCATTCTCTAAGCTAGTATAGTTATGCTGAGTTGTGCATTTCAAATAGGCGTTGTATTTTCTGTTGTTTTTTTGTTTGTTTGATTTTTGTTACCCTTTTATCCTTTTTATTTGTTTACCCACTATTATTATGTTGTAATTTTTATTTCCCGTTATTATTTGGTTTTTATTTTTTACATACTTTATTATTTTTAGTTCAGTTAATTTTTTACAATGCCCAATTTATCTTTTGTTGATTTTGTTTTGTTTTGTGTTTTCATTTTTTATCCCTTATTTTAAGGTTTTATTTTCTCATGACGTGTATGTTATACATCTTTGTACATTTCCTTGCAATAAACTTTTTATTAAAACTGGGCGTTTTTATTTTGTTTACAGGTGAAAAGCCATGGTCTGGTGTCCGCATGGCTCTCTCCAGATTGGAAAGGATCGTATCTATTGACTGTGGTTTGTGACTCTAGGTCAAACTTATATACCACGGTAAAAACCTATGCCCCGGGCGTAATACCTTTTTAAGATACAGAAGATAATGATTTAAGTCTGCATCTATTAAGGAAATTACCTCTACTCAACAGGCAAATTGTCCAATTGAAAGATCAAATTACCCTCAATTTTTAAGGTGGACCATTTTGATAGAAAGGTGTATAACCAACTTATTTCCCACGATATTGTTGCGATATCGCATTAAATATGGAATGCAGATATCTGATATACATGCAATTGCTTTAGCGCCCCGCCGCACGAAATGAAATCATTGTGTTCGGTCTAATAGTAACAGATTAAAACTTCAAGCAGGTTCAGGCACCAACCCACAAATCCATCTATTATTGAGAAGTGCTAGAACTAATGTATGCTGTGTGATTTAAAACGAAACCTTTAACGTAACTATTAAAGGACAACTTGCCTGGAGATAATGAGCATAGAATGCATGGGGCCTCTAGACGTAACTATATATATATGTATTATAAGGTATAGGTTATATATTTTTGTTATGAGAAAAAATAATAACATCATGCGCCTGTGATTTTTTTTTTTTTTTTTTTTTTTTTTACATCAAAACGAATTAGAAATGACGCTGGTTTCGAGGGAAATACTCTTAGAACCAGACAAATCTTGTTGATTTCAAAAAGCCATTGCTGAGTGACCAACAATGAAATAGACAGGCCTACGTCACATTGCTGTTTGAAACAACTACCCAAAGTCCAAGCTCTTGTTAGAATAGTTCTAATATTTTGTTTTTTTCTACATTCATGTAACGTGATGTAATACACGCAGTCACGTAACGCGACGTGCTAAATGTATTCCTGTAACGTGATATGCTACATTCACGTTGTTAGAAGCGCAATGTGCTACATGCATGAACGTTGCACTTTGTGCTACATGCATCCATATTAAAAGTACCGATGATCTATATAAAATAAAGGAGATTTATTTAACTACAATAAATTTGATAAAAATGTATATTGCAGGCACGTAGCATCAGGGGGGGGGGGGGGGGGGGGGGGGGGGGGGCCTGGCCCCCCCACTTTTTCTCGCAGCAACAAATTTTTAAAAATTTACATATAAAAAAATGAATGATAATGGAGTTGGCCCCCCCACTTTTTTGGAAGTTAGTAAAAAATTGATAAGAAAATAAGGAAATGAGTAGTCAAATTGAAGTTACTACCCCCCCCCTCCCCCCCCCCCCCCCCCCCCCACGGATTAGGAATTTCAAGATTTGGAGGAAAAAAAATTTTGGTAGGGAAGAATTTTTTTGGAAGTAAAGTTGAGTTCCCCCCACCTCCCCCCCCCCCCCCCCCCCCCCCCCCCCCCCCCCCCCCCCACGGATTAGGATTTTGAAGATTTTTTGGAAAACTTTAAATTTCCTTTTTGTTCCTCTTTTTTTTTTTTTTTTTTTTTTTTTTTTTTGCTTGTCAAGATTTTTTGGATGGGTCTGGCCCCCCCACTTTCAAAAACGATGCTACGTGCCTGTATTGTACATGTTTTCTCGGGAACTGGTTCGGATTTGCAAAGCAAAAAGACATTTATGTGAATAGACTGAAAAAGCAATGTATAGTGTGAGAATTTGATTTGCCATGCAAATAATTTGTTTGACGAGGTAGTCATACCAGTTTTTCCAAGCTCTTAAAACCAAATTTCGGTTTTGAGAAGAAATTTTTTTTTTTAACTGTGAAATCAAGGAAAAGTGTTTATAAAATTCCGTATATATAACAAAACGATTGTCTCCCTGTATGGACAAACAGGTGGCATTTTTTTCGCAGCAAACATAATTATTCCTAAATTTACCATGAAAAGATTAAATTATTGAGAAGTTGGAATCATAGGGTATAATACCCCCCCCCCCCCCCTACGGATTAGGTTTTCCATGATTTTGGGATTTAGGTGATATTTTTTTGCTTGACAAGATTTCTGAGGATTAGTCTGCCCCCCCCCCCCCCCTTCAATTTGCTCCCGACGCCACTGGGTGGTATGGTACCCCTCTCAATGAGAGACTGTGTCACGGTTTAATGTAATACGGGACACATTGGTGGCGAGTTTTGTAGCATTAGAGCAAAAGGACATATTGTGTAAAGGACCACCCAATTAAAGGTTTTCTTAACTTACATGTACATATGTCAAACCCTAATGCAAAAAACTGAGAAAACGATGCGCATCCGTTATACTAATATCCATAATGATGTCTGTTCCCCTTCATACCTCAATATCAAATTGCCATACAGATATGTCTTCTTTGTATACGTGTTAATTCCAATAAAACCCGATTTGATCACGCCCCGACCGAAAGGAGGACAGGAGGAACCTGCGTCCCCCCCCCCACCACTTTTTCTTGCAGGGGATATTTAAATTTACGTATAGTTGACACCCTCCCCCACCTTTTTGGGAGTATATAAAGATTTAAAAAGGGAAAAGAAGGAAATTAACATTGAAATTAAAGTTATAAGTACTCTAGTAACATTATAGTCTAACCCCCCCCCCCCGGAATAGGATTTTTATGTGGTTTTTAGAAGGGTTTTTTCGGGGGGGGGGATTCTTCCCACTTTCTAAAACGACGCTACGTGCCTGTGAATAAATTTATCCTAATGTCATTACGAATGCAAAATTTAATACATTGATTTGCATACGGTAATGATTTTAAAACTTGACACTCCGATATTTAAAATGAATGGTATACATGTAGGGTCGATCGGGACTCTTAAAAACTATCTCTTTTGAAATATAACTAAGTTCTTTTCAAACACTATAAAAAATCGGTCAGGGTAGGTGTGTAATGGTAATTTCAAAACGTCGCTCCACGAAACGATTTTACCCGAGGTATTTCTACATCACGAATCTTCCACGAACAACTGACTATTTATAATGTCAAAAAGAAAACATAAAGTAAACAAAACAGAAAACTTTTGACAACTGACCTGTAAAATAAACGTTTACCTGAGTGTATAAAGAAAAAGAACAGGTAAATAAAAGTAAAATATTGTAGAGTAGGTGTTAATAACTTCTAAAAATTTCTACTTTCAGCTGGGGGTATTTATGCAAGAATTTATTTGTATAGGATCCAGAAACAGCTGACGGGGTAAATCGCTGACGTATGGTTAACGTTTTATTTTACAGTGAATGGACTGCTGAGAGAGTCCAAGAAATATTAAAATAAATTTCTTTGGTAATTCCAATCTTTCTTGTTCATAGGTAAGATGATAAAATCAGGCATATTTAATTATTTATATGAACTTGTGGTATTTTTATTTTCTACATTTATTATTGTCTTGTTTATAAAAGTAAACTTGGGGGTGCATTGAGATACACTTTAATTTCTTTTTCGATATTATGACATTCATTTGGTAAAACCATTTTTATAGCTGTTCGTTTTTATTGGTGACCATATATTCTCATATTATTAATACACTGAGATTCTGATTTCATATAGTACAGACGTCAGTATATTTTTAGTTCACATTAGAATTGTAAACTATATGTATTGTATCTCATTTGTTACAGAAAATAACCCTCAGTGGGTCGTTGTCAGATCTCTGTGCACCTCACCCTATTCTAGAGAGCTCTATTTTAATTAATTAAATTGTAAAGGGGGTTATGTTTTATTATGGAAATATTATATATATGATTCATGTACAATTCACTCCCTTCATCCTTTCTTAATTTTAACTCCTTTGATTTATACTACTTGTACAATTTAAAAATTGAACTTATACTGTAGTTTTAATGGAGTAAAATTAACAAATTATGTTGCACTTTGTTTTTGTTAACATTAATAACAAATCTATACTTTATTTCAAGTGGGACAAAGATTAAAAAGAAAAAATGGACTTGTTGAGCTATGGAGATTGGCAGTCAGATCGCAGCTTATCAGAGAGCAACAAATTCATGTTACAGCAAAAGATTGGTTGTGATATCAGCTTTCTATTGGGCAAATCAAAGGAATTGGTACAGGCACACAGTTATATGCTGGCAAGTCGAAGTAGTGTATTCTTTGCAATGCTGTATGGACCTTTTGACAAAAGTGACAAGCCGATTGAAATACCAGACATAGAAAAAGATATTTTTGAACAAATTTTAAGGTATTTGTATACACTAAACATAACAATATTACCACAATTTATAAATTTTATATAACAACTTTTTCATGAACAAATTGATGAATGACTATTTTTGATCTCATTTAATAGGTATATGTACTGTGAAGAAATTTCTATTAATGAGGACAATGTGACCCACATTCTTTATGCTGCACGCAAATATGGAATCTCAAAAGTTACAAAAGAATGCAGGTCTTTCTTGGAGAAGAACATCAATCCAGACAATGTTTGTGTCATTGCTGAAAATGCTCACATCTTTGATGAAGAAGAGCTTTTCAAAATGTGTCTAGATTACATCATCAAACACGCCTTTGAAAGCATTCACTCAGAGGCCTTCACTCAGCTGTGCCAGTCCTGTGTGACTAAGATAATTGAGAGGGATGATCTTCCTTTGGATGAAGATCACATTTTGGAGTGTATGACCCATTGGGCCAAGAAGCAGTGTAGTCGTCAAAGTTTGGCAGTTACGGAGGAGAATCAGAGGGCAGCCCTTGGCGACCTTTTCTACTTGATACGGTTTCCAATTATGAACTTGACATATTTTGCAGACAATGTTGCAAAGAACAGCAAACTTCTGACTGAAATAGAAAAAATCAATCTCTACACATACATGGCTGGAACAAATAAAGAGTTGTCAGACATCAAATTTGTCACGAAATGTAGGAAATCATTTTTCATCACATGTACACGTTTGGGGGCTTTGGAAAAAGCAAATGTTGAAACCTTTAGATGGAGAACTGGGGAACTGGAGAAACTAGACTTTAAAGTGTCAAAGAAGATTGAAATTCATGGCATTGTAGTGTATGGTGGAAGGCTAGAAAAGTCAAACTACAAAGTTTCGGCCTGGCTGAGAAAGCATGACACGGACGAAGTCATTGCGGACTGTCACAGCAAGCTGACAACTACACCAGAGGGCATCACCTATCGGGTCTTCTTCAGAAAGCCTGCCATAGTGCAGGCCAACAAGAGATACTGTATCCACCTACAAATGAAGGGAGCCAAGACCTACTGGAGTGAGGAGGGAACCACTAACGTCACCTGCCATGATGTTGTGTTTACATTTCTGGACTCCCAGGAATACGGGAATGGGACCGGGGCTAGACGTGGTCAGATTCCAGGAATCATCTTCACCAGATATCCTAGGAACCAGACCAGTTAACCATCAACCGCTCCTTACAAGGGATTTTGTTTTCATATCCTGGACGTTGTTTTTTTATGTCACCATGAATCACACAACCAAACAAAACATCAATAAGACTAAGTCATATGAATTTTATTCAGTGCAACACCCTACTGTAAACCATTAAATCTTACTTATGTGAAACATTATTTTATTAAAATCACTAGAATCTCAGCTTCTTAAAATATTTCTCCCCACAAATCATCACTGAATTTTTATGTATTTGTTCAAGATTATCTAAGTAGGTTTAGTTGCAGATATTTGTCACGGTGATCCAATTGAAAACATGAGGATAGCAAAATAAAAATTGGTTTACAGAAGTTGATTTACAGTGCATTTGTACATGTACCAGTATTTTCTAGAATGATGTATTGTCTATACGCTTTGAAATTGGTGTGAAAATGTTATGAAGTGTCTCTCTGATTTGCAAACACTGTGATCATGTGCTCTTAAAGGTTCTGATAAATGATTTTAAAAGCTATAGAGTTCATTCAAGAGATGCTGTAGTCATTGTAAACACAACTGTGTTTTTCTTCAAGAACAATAACTCAGAACTGTATTATGAATTAGGCTAAATCTGCAAAGGGGTAGATGAGTATAACGAATCTGACACTTGAATATCAAAGATGAGTCAATGCACTGTACTGGTTTAAGCCTATGTGTATGTATGTGGTTGTTGCATTAAAACTATTTTTTGGTCTCTCATTCCTATGGAATGTTAAGTACATGTACCAATTTTTGATAGAGAGACCTCCTGAAATTCAATAGTCCTGAGAAAAATTCTGATACTTGTTATATGATATGTGTTAATTAACATGCAAGTTTCTGGGAGTTTTATAATGAATGAAATTTATCACAATAGATAGAATTACTTTTTCTGTATGGTTTTTTTTATCACTACAAGCTAATTAATGCTATAAAGCACATGTACTTGTTTGTAAAACTATATATATCAGGTTTTTGGGGGAAATTAGAAAAGTTGGCTTATTTAGTGCATAAAAAATGATAGCCAAAATTGAAGCAGCCATTTCCAATAACGGGTACAAATATTCAGCAATGAACATTTTTTAGACTAAATTTGCCAAATATTCCCAATGCCAAAACAACCTGATATATCATTTCAACTCTGGAGTGTGTTTAGCCCTTGTGTTATCTTTCATTTTGATGTGCCAAAATTTTAAAAACTCAATAAATGGTATTAAGAAAACACAGATCTTACATAGTTATTAAGTAAAAGAGAGCTAGAAAACCTGCCAATGAATTATCACCTTTTCTGCAGATCTGAGGAAGTGTTGATATCAGTGCATCTTGCTTGACATTTGTTGATGTTGACCATCTCTCTTTATCCACAAGACAACAGAATAGATCTCTGCTGGAACAAACTTTCATTCAGATGAACTTTAAAATCTTTTCTTCCTGAATTATGGGTTGCTATAACTAACTGCTGGACACTTTCAAATATGTGGAATTTAACTCAGGACTTGTATCTTCCCATTCCATCCACACACTGCAGTGGTTGAAGACAAGACTGGATTGAAGCTTACATCCATGACTACATCCAGACCTGTCTGGATCTTCTTGATGATCCTGCCTGTCTGGAAGTTGTAGCAGAAAACCTGTCCGGAACTATCCCCACTTAAAACTAATGATCCATCGGGAGAAATGTCAAATCCAATAGAATATCCAGACAGCTGAAACCGGAAAACTCATTTTAAATTTCATTGCATATAGAGAAATATCATTTTAAAATCAATGATCATATTTTTGGGGGGAGAGAAGATAAATGTATGCTGGTTGAATGTATACATTATGCTTTCTCATCATTCCAGCCAATGAAAGTTTATATAGACCTGGCATTAATGTTTGCTTATGGTTGAAGGAACACTTGTTTTAGTCTTCTGCGTTTCTGCATGGTTTCAGTAGATACGGTAGGTTCATGTGAAATAAAGAACTCACCTTGTGACCCTCAAAGCGCTTTGCTTTGTTCATCTTGAATGGCTTGTTGACGGAGAAGAGGGCTATATAGTTTCCATGAGACTGGGCAAGAAAATGTCCAGATGTAGGATGAAGCTTCAGGCGGGTACAACTGTACCTCTCCTATATGGAGTAACAAAAATTATTGATAAATGATAAACATATAACTAGTAAACACCCATAGTTAGCAGGAAGTACTGGTAAAAATGTAAATTGATGGTTGGTGGATGCAATTTTTTGAGAAAATTGATCAGAAAATCAGTTTTCATGTAGTTTATATCTTTAGCAACTATTATTAGATTTATCTTTATTTTAAGACACACTCAAGACTATACTGATATACAAAATATACCAAACAAATAGTAGAAAGCATCACACTATAAAATATAGGTATATTTTTGTGATAAAAAAAATATTATGATGAAGTTCAGCTGACCTGATAGATCTGATTAGATATGGCACTGGTTGACCTAAAATCCCAGGCCATGATGTTCCTGTCCGCAGTGTCTCGGCTAATCTCATCTCCTGCTGAGAAAAAGATGTCTCCATCCCTGCTGAATAGTAGATCCTGAACCTGTGAACAGTTTACAAAGAAGATCATTATACTTAATATTTTTTTTTTAAGAAATAAATGTGTACCGTTCATTATTTCTGGGAGGGACTTAGTCCATTAGAAGTAACCAAAATATCATTAAGAAAAAGACAAATTTCTCCTTGTTGTGAAGATGAATTTACCACTAATAGTGTAAGGGAGACAACTCAACTGTATAATCTAAAAAAATATTTATATTTGAGGGCATGATGGTTATGGCCTTTTTAAAACTTTATTAATCTTATTTGGAAGGAGAGCTTAGTACATGTAGTAAATAATATATACCTGGTATATACTATAAATACATTTACCGGTAATATATATAGGAAATTTTCAGATTTAAAATCTAAAATACAAATTTTTTCTTTAGTTACTAAATAACAGTTTATGGCTTAAAATACCATTTCTACAATTTTAAGGTAGATCTGACAGTAAATATTGTTAATCATCCAGCCCCCTTAAATATCAAGCCAATATACCATTTCTACAATTTTAAGGTAGATCTGACAGTAAATATTGTTTATCATCCAGCCCCCTTAAATATCAAGCCAATATGCACGGTAGTTACTTTTTGTTACCCCAGGTACCCACCTGACCAAAGGAGTCCTTGTAAGTGTAGGTCCTGCAGGGAGACTGGCTGTGTCTGTTGTCCCAGCAGTGGATCACGTTCTGACCCCCAGTGATGCTGAGATGGGGGTCATTGGGATGGACTTTACAACTTGTGACAAAAGAAGACTGACCAAAAGTAGATAAAACACTACCTGTAATTAGACAAAAGAAGAATTTTATTAAACAAAAGGATGCTGTTTTCATGGATTACATTGATAAATAATTGAGTTTCACTTGAAGTAAGAACCACGGCAATAAATTGTATTTATAATTAGTACAGCCCTTGACCCCAAAACTTATGTATCCCTAAAAGTGTATTTTACAAATCCATTAAAAATTTATCCCAATGAATATTATTGAAACCATGGAATACCTTTATCTACATCAATCCATTTTGCAGTCTTGTCATAGCTGCAGCTTAGAACATGTCTTCCATCTTGGCTCCAGACGGCATCTTTCACAGCCCGTTTATGGACACATAGAGACTGCACACAGGGGGACAGTTGAGTCCAAATGTTCCATATCCGTACGGATCCATCCATAGAAGCTGACAGGAACAAATGACAGTAGGGTGGATTGTTCCACACCACCCGATTCACTGTCTCTTTATAATCATCTACTTCTCTCTCAATTTTTTGTGGATACCTATTTTGAATGTTGCTCGTCTTTGTTAAATGGGGTGATATCTTTGAGTGTATGTAAAACAGTTGCCTTTGAGTGTGTTCAACATTAGTGGAAGGACTCTTCTGAGAATGACATGTCCTGAATGATGACCCCTGTGCTCCACTGTGAGAAATCTGTTCATGTATTCCACGTTCATTAAAATGTCTTCTTTTAGTCTGCTGAGCACAGTTTTGCTGAAAACTTTGAACCCTCTCTCTCTTACCCTCCAGTGAATGCAGATGCTGATCTTTATTCTTTTTCAGTATCCCACTATATTCCTGCAGATCATCTGGAGGAGTAAAGTTTTTCCAAAAATCACTGTCAGGGACTTCAACCTGCACCTCTGACCCCTTTGATCCAATTTTATACTCCTTAGTTTTCTTTGATGGTGGTTCTTCAGGCTCCTCCTCACAATCATCATTCAAACCAAAGAAGTCAATGGCTGAATGGCCCCCACTGTTTAACTCTGTCTTTTTACTGGAACCAACAGCTGATCTACTTTCTTCATCATTCTCTACACATTGTTCTGCATCCTCAGTTCCACTATCGTCAGAATAACCTTTCAGTAAATCCATTCCAATATGTTTCCAAACTAAAAATGAAGACATCGGCTATTAAAGGACATACGTTATCATTGGCAAACCATTTCCACATGTGAATTCTTGAACAGTTGACAATTGGGAGGTTTTTAGGGCATATATAGTTATTCTATTTGTGCAATGTGCATTTTCATTCCATTCATCTTCACGTTCCTTCTACTTAGATCGTTCGCATTCACCAATAAATAAGACACCGATATAAGTTCCTTATAAGTAATGGGCGCAGCCATGTTGAATTACGGTTTTACTAAAATCAGTAGACGAAAATTAAGTAATCAAATAAAATTATTCGTAAACTCTATTACGTTTATTTTTATGTAAAAATTACAATCAGTATATTCAAATGTATTTAACTCAACAATTTTATCTTATTTGATCGATTGATTTGAAATCAAGTAATTATATTTGTTACGATAAATAGTTCTTTCGTATATTAGTCCACTCATTTTTAGTCTGTCAAATGCGGTGCGTCGATTTACCCAAATGGACCCAAATGGACCCAAATGAACCCAAATGGACCCAAATGGACCCAAATGGCGACCCAAATGGACCCAAATGGCGACCCAAATGGCGATTAAAGTGGAAAACAATTATAATAAAATCCTTATTACTAATATTAATATGTAAACGGTGTGACCGTTGGACCGAGCGCAGATTTAACACAGAGCAGTTTGATTATTGTAACAGAATTTATTTGAAACGCACACAGTAGGATCCGCCTAGTTGCCTACTCAAATCATTAGCCAAAGTTTGACTAAACGTCGCGTGCTCAGTCTGCATTATGACGTCATGTTTCAAGCGTAAAACGTACACGTTTTGTTTTCGGAAATAGCCGAAGAGAGTTACGTGATTCCGAACTTTTTTTTATTTCTTCTTTCTTTGTTCATCAATTAAATTCATATGAATGCCGCTGTAATAAACTTAAATATTTTATTAAGTATCTAAAAGATCAGTTCCTTGACGTTAATGTTTTTATTTTCCATCTGATAATTTGATAAGACATACATAGAACAAGTCGTGTTTCTTGATTGAAGCACTACTGAAACTTACCTGGTTTCCTTTTTAATTTCTTTTAATTCAAATTACCTTCTATTGAAACACTGGAACTTATTTAATGGAGTTCATGGGCAATAAACATCGATAAGTACCAGTCAATCAATGATCGAACTAACTTTAAAAAAACAAAATGGCTGCCAATATGGCGGCGCCCAGGGCTGGAAGAAATTTTTTTTGGCCTTAGTACCCCCGATTCAACTTTCATTTTTCACTGATTTTCTTAAATATACGTGTTACCATAAATCCTCGCTTCGCGAGGCGGGCTCCGCCCGCCTCTCGCTGCGCTCGGTATTACTTGTTTTAGTCATTTCATGGGGTTGTTAGCCGTTATTAAGAAAAATAAAGACCCAAATGGCGATTCAAAAGGCGATTCAAGTGGAAAACTATAAATTACAATAAAATTATTTTTTCTAATCTTATTACTTGTTTTATGAGGTTGTTAGCCGTTATTCAGACTAATTAAAGATAAATCATGATGAATTAAATGAACATAACTGTTTGGAACAATTTAATAACATTTTTATAAATAATTATGAATATTATAGCTCTCTTAATTAGCAGGACAAATAGTATTAAGATAAACCAATAGTAGGTCGTTTAACAAAGTAATTAATTATGAGTATATAATTGGTTGATAAACCAATAGCAATCAATCAATTATTGACCAGTGAAATACTAGAATACAATTGAGTACTTAATTATGAGACCTTTTATCCTATAAAATCTCAGATTTACCCATTGTTAGGCATTCTTTCCAGAAGTTCACCTGCAGATGTAAGGTAAGTGTCACACGTATAAAAACTATAATTATTCTATTATTGTATAAAAATTTTTTTAATTGAGTATTTATTAAATTATACAAGTGCTTCGAAGGAAAGAACAGGTCAAAGGTTCTCTGATAGCCCCTTAATATTCTTTGATTTAGCAGAATGTATAATAAGATTAAATTATAAACAGACTTAAATAAGAAGATAAAAAGAATAATGATTAATATTAAAGAAGATGGATGAAGTCGGATATAGCATTTAAAAATTTATATTTTTCTTATCGCTTGTTAAAATATTGAAAACTGAACATATGTTGAAATCGTGCTCTTGTAAACTTTTATTATTACATAATCAAGTATATTTAGTTCAAAAAATTATCTTGTCTATTTTTTTTTATTGAATTCATTCTGTCATTAAGATATGTTACGATTGATTGATAACAAAATTTTAACATTACGAAGAATAAAGATATAATATGTATCATAATTTTAATTTAAGCTAATGACATTCATTTTGAATATTGTAGAATTCATCATGGTTCGCAAGCAAGCTCAAAGGAAGAAAAACGAGTGGCCGTGTGGTGGGTGCGGAAAAAACTGTGTCAATTCATGTGTGTTCTGTGCTGTTTGCAATAAGTGGTTCCATTGTGAATGTGAACATTTATCTTCTGAGGATTTGAAATTATTTTCCGAAATTCCAGAGGATTATATTTGTGAATTGTGTCGTTCCGAGGATGGAAAGTTCGATTTTCTAATGGGAATAGAGAGAATAAAAAAAGTAGGAATATTTTTAAGCAATATGAGCTGCATTTTTCATGTTGAATCTATTTTTTTTTTCTAAAATGTTCCTTTCTACCAAATTGACAAATATATCATGGTTTTTAAATTTCTATTAGCCATTATTTTTTTTAAAAATACAAATCATGTTGATTCAATTAATATAATTACTGCATTTCTTTCTTGACAAGAGCGATATTCTTAGTTATCATTTTTCAAATTATATTTTTTTCATGTTACTTGCATTTAACAAAAAAAGATTCAGCTCATATTGCAATATGTTTTATGATACGAGACATTAATACATCAAGATTTTGACATGTCCCAATGTCCCCAATCCAGATATGGATGAATAAGCTAGTGTATGTTACTGATTCAATCCTTTTTATGAGCTTTTATATTAATATGTTTAGATAAATGTCTCCTGACCCCAAAAAGAGACACAGTATATCACCAATATCATCACCAAATTCCACCTTCAATTCTACGCTGAGTTTGTCCAATCGCTTTTCTGTGTTTGAAGATGATAAAGACTGTGTTGACGAGGACTGTGCTGACGAGGATGATGATGTAAAGGACACTCCAGTATTGAACCCACTCCCAAATAACCAATTCCTAAACATTGATGCCGCCTACCAACTAATAAAAGCGTCAACTCCGTCAAACATTGAAGACAAAATACCAACTGGGCCCAAAGAAAACATATACATTCTTGTTAAGACGACCACCAACAGCAAACAAGAATTTCCAGACGACTGTGGAGTGTGGGGGCGTGCTGGGACAACTGTGAATTCAACATTCATAGAAAAAGACGGCAAATTGAAGACAGTGGTTGTGAGGGATAGCCAAATCTGTGTCGAGAGGAAAGTGCAAAATGTACGGCAATACGTTCCGATAGTGCCCCAACCTGCCGATGACAGTGTAGTAAAGTGCCACCGATATTACTCTAAACTCAAGAGCTCGGATCAGTTTAAACGGAGAGTGACAATTTTTACAAAATTACCATCATCTAACAAAGACAAACAAGACATTGCAGTGGTGGAATACCAAGGTTCCTGGGAGTCACCAAAACTACCACATGGCAACTGCACCAAGGCATCGGTCCCCTACCGCCGCACAGATCCAGCCATTCTCCGAGAAGCAGCCCACATCACAAAGCAACATCACCAAATGCCCATGACAACCTGTCAACAAATGATGCAAAATGATTCGATCAACGCTCCCCGTGCCAAACAAATAAGAGACAAAGTATACCGAGAAACCAAGAAGACAGACAGTGAAAATTTTCCACTTCATAATATCGCCGACGAAGTACTTTGCGTGATAAACATGTGCCAAAACGGGGAAAATAATGTGAGAGAAATATTTCTAACACCGAACAAACCTCCCAGCGTTATTGTGTATTCAGATGAGCAACTAGAAGATATGAAATCCAACTGCATAGGACCAAACGGGAGTGTCATCGGAATAGACAGAACTTTCAATCTTGGGCCATGTTTTGTGACAACAACAACATACAAAAATGTCAAAATTCTCAAACGCGAAACATTACAAAATCCAATTTTCCTGGGACCAGTATTTCTTCACTGGGACGGCGAAACTGACAGTTATTTTAAGTTTTTGTGTCATCTAAATTCAAAGTTAGGTTTTCCATCCGGACTTAAAGTGGGAAGTGACGAGGAAAAAGCCATCAAAAATGCCATAAATCAATCCTTTCACAAACCATGTCACCTTCTGTGCACCAAACATCTAAAAGACAATGTCAGGCGTTATCTCAAAGACAAGGATGGCTGCAGGGCGAAGGAAAGAGAGACTATAGTAAAATCAATTTTCGGCCACGATGGACTTTTAAATAGTGATGATTCGTTTTCTTTTGAATCGAAATTCGCGGATATGGACAGTGTTCTTGCCAAATTTCCAAATTTTCAAAACCATTTCCAGAACCGTTTGAAACCATTACTACACGACCATGTTTTCCTTCCTCTTCAAAATGGTACTGTGAACGAGCTCTGGACTAATAACAACTCCGAGTCTCTTAACAACAGAATAAAACAATCGACCAACTGGAAACCACAAAAGCTTCCTGATCTCATTCATAAATTAAATGAAATCAGCTCATTTCAACTTAATGACCTTCGCCGAGCCATCCATGGTAATGGTAACTATATCTTGGATGACACAGTGAAACGCCATCATGTGTCTCCAGACGTATGGGTAAAAATGAGCAAGACCGAAAAACAGAAACGAACCTGGAAACTCCTGACACAGAAGCCGGTGGATCCTGATAGAAGAAACCACATCATTTCTACAAAGTGCAGTTTTAAGGTAAAATCCTATTACTACTTTAAATATTTCAAATCAATTTATTATCATTGAGCTTTACATCTCAATTGTGCAATGTGCAGTAAGTCAGTGGACATTTTGGAAGCGCTAGATAAATATACTTTAAATATAATGTAACGTAATGACGTCTCTTATATAATCATCTGTTTCAATCTAATCAATTATCGATCTTCTCTCATTGTGCAGGTCCCACCTACAGCCAAGATAGCCCAAAAGCCTCATCAGCGAAGAAGACCAAGAGCTGAGCGGACAAGGCGATAATGGGACAAAACTGTGATTAGTGATTGTGACTTCGAAATACCGATTATGACGATATCCCGGACTTGACGAAATTTTAAATTAATTGCCAATGACTAAAAACATTGCTGGAATGTGACAGTATCTCGGACTTGACAAAATGTGTATTGTGTTGTGGTTAAATGAGATATGTGGAGATTTTTAGAAGAATGCATTCTAAATGTACATATGTATATATTTATAGTATAGATATTTTAAGCTACTGTTACATATATTCGTAGTTGCTTTTGTTAGATTAGTGCTGGTTTTAGTAATTTTAAGTATGATTGTACGAGAAACTGAGTCTGGGCCCTGGTAGGGCGTCGGGTTTCACAAAACTCGATAAGAACAGTTTTCTCATTTCAATTATATTTTTTTTTTACTTGTAGTCGCTTTTGTTAGATTAGTGCTGGTTTTAGTAATTTTAAGTATGATTGTACGAGAAACTGAGTCTGGGCCCTGGTAGGGCGTCGGGTTTCACAAAACTCGATAAGAACAGTTTTCTCATTTCAATTATATTTTTTTTACTTGTAGTCGCTTTTGTTAGATTAGTGCTGGTTTTAGTAATTTTAAGTATGATTGTACGAGAAACTGAGTCTGGGCCCTGGTAGGGCGTCGGGTTTCACAAAACTCGATAAGAACAGTTTTCTCATTTCAATTATATTTTTTTTACTTGTAGTCGCTTTTGTTAGATTAGTGCTGGTTTTAGTAATTTTAAGTATGATTGTACGAGAAACTGAGTCTGGGCCCTGGTAGGGCGTCGGGTTTCACAAAACTCGATAAGAACAGTTTTCTCATTTCAATTATATTTTTTTACTTGTAGTCGCTTTTGTTAGATTAGTGCTGGTTTTAGTAATTTTAAGTATGATTGTAAATTGTGATACTTGGCTTCATATCATTAGTGCATGTTCAGTTTGGTCTTAAGTAAGATAATTTGTGTATATACCTAACGTGATATATGTTAGTTAAGTTAATTTAATTTTTTTATTCAACATGTGATTCAACTGTTATCTATTTTGGCAAAATGCGTTAGCAAACAATGAATATTTAATTTAATTGTTTTCCCGTTAAACACTTATTTTAATTTTGGCCTTAGCAGTTGTTTTATTTTTATATAATATATTTATATTATTTGAATATAATTACATACATTATATACTTTTTCAAATCGAGATAAAATGCTCATCTTTATTTTTCAAAAACAATTTTAAAAGATATACTGAAATAATTTTTTTCAAAATTTTTAAAAAAATTTTAATTATTGTTTTGGACCTTCGGCTTTTATTTTTCCAAATTTCCCTAAATTATGGCTCTTTATTGGGGTGGCCTCCTCGTGGCAAGAGCTGGGCAACGTTATTAAATAGACAAGTTAATCATGATTCATTTTTAACTTGTCTGAATAACGGCTAACAACCCCATGAAATGACTAAACAAGTAATAGAATTAGTATTGAGGATTTTTGTTTTCCGCTTAAATCGCCATTTGGGTCGCCATTTGGGTCTTTATTTTTCTTAATAACGGCTAACAACCCCATAAAATGACTAAAACATAGTAATAAGGATTTTATTATAATTGTTTTCCACTTTAATCGCCATTTGGGTCGCCATTTGGGTCCATTTGGGTCGCCATTTGGGTCCATTTGGGTCCATTTGGGTTCATTTGGGTCCATTTGGGTAAATCGACGCACCCGTCAAATGTGAAAGTAGGTGATGCAACACGTGTGACAACACTTTAAACATACGGTAGTCACACTGAAGAAAGTTTAGCAATTATGACTGAGCCAACTCAACAAATGGAAGCTGTTTCAATAAAAGACGAAAAAATGGATAAAGTGGATGAAGATGATGTAGTGAATCCATGGGAAGTAGCAACAAGCTCAGCAACAGGCGTGGATTATGATAGACTCATAAGTAAGCAGTCGATATTCTTGTGCAAGGAATATGTAGACACACAACAGATAATATGAATTATGTTCCAGAATATTTTTTGTGAGACTATGCAAAGTTTATAAGATTTTTAATAATAACTATAAATCTTTCATCATTTTATAGTAACTAAGGATCAAAATTATGTTAGTTTGATACTTATAGGTTTATTTTGTACAAGTACTTAGGCTTGTGTATTTCTTCATACTACAAACTCTCACAAATATGTCTAGGACTCATCATACATATTCGTATTCATTGTGTTTAAGATATTGCTTTTGACTGACACGTACACTCATTGCTGATGATTTTTATTTTTAATGATAGAGAGGTTTGGAAGCACCAAAATAGATGATGCCTTGTTGCAGAGGATTGAAAAAGTCACAGGAAAACCTGTTCACCATTTACTGCGAAGAGGAAAATTCTTTTCTCAAAGGTGTGTGGCATGGTTTGTTTACTCCTTGTGGCAGTAAAAAATTAGTTTACATACATTATTGTATTTGGGGTTTTTTTTCACCTTGCATGTATTTTTTTTACTATCCAGAGATATGCACATCATCCTGGACTTGTATGAACAAAAGAAGCCCTTCTATTTGTACACAGGAAGAGGCCCATCTTCTGACTCCATGCACATGGGCCATCTTATTCCATTTATCTTTACCAAGTATGACAGTTTACTTTTGTATTAATATTTTATTCAGAAACTGTTATTTATTACATTTTGAAAGAGAACCATAAAACAGTCTATAGCTTTAGTGTATTGACAATGAACTGAATGATGTTAATACCAAAGTAATTGCGTTGAACAAATTGTAAGTGAATGAGTTAGGTTATCTGTGCTACTTGTATCTAGCTTGATTAGATATTGTATCAGACAAAACATCTGATTTAAAGTATCAACAATACAATAATTTTGCAATAAGGAATTACGGTAAGAAATAGCAAAGACTGAAGAACATGATTCAAAAATGTGCAAGGATGTAATGAGGAAAATATATTTCATTGAATGTTTGATAAATGTATATGCTAAAATGACTGTAAAGTCCTTTTAAAAGTCTGGTACATGTTGTTTGGAGAGTACCATTGTGTATTAAGAAGTGTATAATGAATGGTATCTCAAGCTGACTGTGAATTTTGAACTTGTCCACAGATGGTTACAGGACACTTTTGATGTCCCACTCGTCATACAGCTGACGGACGATGAGAAATACCTGTGGAAGGACCTCACTCTGGAACAGGCCAACCACATGGCATTCGAAAACGCCAAAGACATCATTGCCTGTGGATTTGATATTGAAAAAACTTTTATTTTTAGTGATTTGGACTTTATATCGTAAGTATATATACACACATAAAAATATGAAATATTTTCTATGATATGCATTTTTTTTATACTGTACAAATATTGACTGGAGCAACTTTGATTACGGTATATAGAGTCTCAGAGCAGAGGTCAATATTTTCATTCTAAGGAGACTAACATAAACAATAATTATTATTTTATATATTACCGGGTAAACCAACTTCCATTAACAAAGAGTTTATTTCGCAATTTACTGGGGATAAACTGGTTTGAGACAACTTTTTTTTCATGACCAAGCCATATCCACACACGCAATTAGCGTCAGGCAATATATTTTCCCTTGGGGGCTAATATAATCAATGTTGCCCTCAACCTTAGTCAATATTTGTATATTGACAGCCTTGCATATGGATTTACCAAAAGTATGAACAAGTGCTGATAAAGAGGCTATTCTCTATTTTAGAAACAGCCCAGCATTCTACAGAAACATGTGCCGTGTTCAAAAACTGGTGACCTACAACCAGGTGAGGGGGATCTTTGGTTTCGGGGATAGTGACTGTATCGGAAAGATCAGTTTTCCAGCCATCCAGGCCTCTCCCAGCTTCAGCTCGTCATTCCCAGAAATATTTAATGGCCGCTCAGACATCCCTTGCCTAATTCCGTGTGCAATTGATCAGGTAAGCTGTAATTCAATCACAGGTACCAGAATTTTTATCAGAAATAACAATAAAACCCTTACGTGAAAAATCCTACCTTATGTATATTTATTCTTAGAGGGATATTTAATATTATATGGGAAACAAAGGAAATCCTGCATGTAACCTAATTTGAAGGACCCGTACTTCAAAATGACTCGTGATGTATTTATTTTTAAGGACCCCTACTTCCGGATGACTCGTGATGTGGCTCCGCGGATGAACTGTCTGAAGCCTGCACTGATTCATTCCACCTTCTTCCCGGCCCTCCAGGGTGCCCAGACCAAGATGAGTGCCAGCGACCCCACCTCCTCTATTTTTGTGACTGATTCAGACAAACAGATCAAGGATAAGGTAATGGAACTTCATTATTTTCCACTGAATATCCTTAGAACATTTTCTTGCTTATGAAGAAATTGGTTCTTACCAATATTGCCGACTGGGGCATATTCATTTCTCTCTTCTTTTTTTAAAATTTACTTCTCAGGGTGATGCCTCTCCAAAATAAGAAAGAATGGAGGACATATTGCAGATTAAGGGAGGGCAAAAGAAAGATGAAAAAACACTGTAACGGGTATATAAAATTTTTGATGATATTAAAATTTTGGCCTCTACTTTTCAGATCAACAAGTATGCTTTCTCTGGAGGTGGAGCGACTGTGGAGGAACACAAGGAGAAGGGAGGTAACTGTGATGTGGACGTGTCTTTTCAGTATCTGACATTCTTCATGGAGGATGATGATAGACTGGAGGAAATCAGAAAGGTCAGAAAAAGGAATCATTTCTAGTCTTAAATAGGAAATATTTTCTACGGTATACACTTTGATTTATATGTGCACCAGTAGGTGACAGAATTATTCAATCTGAAAAGTCAAGTTTTTATATGGGACACAATTTTGCTGATTTATTTCTATGATTTATGAATTAACACTGTTTTTCATAATTTGCTGTGTATGCAAATTTGTTTGTAAGAGGTAAGCTGCTATGAAATCTAATGATTCTAGAGTTTGTCCATCAATGTACAAATATTTATAGTGATTCAGTATTCGTTTGTAGACATATACTAGTGGAGAGCTGTTGACGGGGTTCCTGAAGAAAGAGTTGGTGGAAATCCTACAGAAGCTGGTGGGGGAACACAGGCAGAGAAGGGCCTCCCTCACCGATGATGTTGTCAAACAGTTCATGACCCCCAGGAAACTGAAGTTTGACTACCCCCCACCCACCCCTCCCTCAGAAAAAAAGAAGAAAAAGAAGCAGAAAAACTCAAAGGCAGTTTGATCATGTTCATGCTTAAGGAAATTCTATATTTAAACTAATTGACCTCTTATAATTTCTTAAACTGTCTGATCTGGAACAGTTATTTACAGAAATCTTCGAACTGTAAAGATTTAATGACCAAGTATGTACAATGAAGATGGTTTTATTTTTCAGGTGTATGTTTCTAATTTCTTTTTTTTATTTTCTATCAAACATTCAATATTTGTTTCATTGTGTACATTTTAGAATATATTAACTTATTCAAGTAACTGTACTATAATAGTGTCAGGCTTTATTCTTTTAAGAATGTTTATAGCATTTCAATTGCTCTTTGATTTTTGAAGAGTTACCTGTATTTGGCATGGAAATATGAAAGAGTACAATAGCATATTTATACAATGTTTCCTCAGTGTGAATTCTTTACTATTACAG
The DNA here is from genome assembly GCF_025612915.1 of Magallana angulata. Taxonomy (NCBI): domain Eukaryota; kingdom Metazoa; phylum Mollusca; class Bivalvia; order Ostreida; family Ostreidae; genus Magallana; species Magallana angulata. The sequence continues at coordinate 39,706,319 of NC_069113.1, read as the reverse complement.
CTTTTTTTTTATACCACATGATTTAATGAATTTTGATTCCATAATGAATAATGAATCTATTGGAAGATGTCTGTAAGTTTTTTTTGTATAAATATAGGAAAATGTTTAACTTGATTTTTCTGCATTGTGCTATTTTATGCTAAATCTTGCAGATTGATTTCAAACCCCACCAAAAAAAAAAAAAGTTTGAAATTATCCTTATTGGAAATTTGAGTCATTTAATTTGAAATATCGGAAAATAAATGTACCTATTTTAAAGTCTTTAAAAGACCATGCAGGCATGACATAATGCATCTTTTAATGCCATTAGAATGCCCTTATGGAATTAAAACTATATGCTCCTGCAGAAAAAAAATTGCAAGTTTATAGTACCCGGTATACACAAATGAGTTCATTAAGACAAAGCAGACTGGTGTTATGGTACCATTTAAAGCTTTATTTAGCATTTGGAGTAACAAGTACATATTAAAGCATAACAGTCTATTGATGTGTGAAACTTAATGCATCATGGATATAAGCCACACATACATTGAGGTCAATTATAATATAAAAGTGCTACATCTAGAAAACTTAAAAAATCTAAAAGTTTGTTTTCCTTTGGTAATCATGTTGAAGAATATTCATTTAATTAAGTTGCTGAAATATGAATCTAGTAAACAAATGTTCATGGTAATTTTGGTAATGTATGCCAGATGAATGAAAGACTATTTCCTCAGATCATGTAATCAATGTTGTGTATACATTTTTTTGAATGAAATCTTTTTGAATAGTATTTTCAGATAATTACAGTAAAAATATGATTACCGGTATATGAATGAAAAATGGAATAAATATTTAAAGACAATAATTATTTTGATTTCACTCTGAATTTAAAGCTACATGTATAAAATTGGTAATTGTACATGAAAATGGAGAGCCTTGTTGTTTATAAAACTATTGATATGTGTTAGTTTTGAAATGAAGTTTGTGATATTTAATTGGGAGTTTGGTGCTATGGAGGAAAAAAGAAATGTCTTTTACACAAAAATGTCATACAGTGCCATATTTTAACACTGGTATTTCTTCGAGTTCATCTCCGTCATCGCTGAAGTCTTCTGCAGAGAGTGTCTTTGGTTTGTTGTCAGGGAATTTTATGACATGGGTGGTGGATGTTATAGGAACTTCCTTCAGCTCTTCCTCCCCTTCATCTTCCTCCATTGTATTGGACAGAGCGCTGATCTTCCCTGTGCTCAGTCCCTCCTCCAGGGCCATTTCAAGCACACGATAATCTTCATCCGTTTTCACTGTGTCCTTCATGTCACTCTCTTCCTCCTTTTCTCTGTCCGTTTTCTCAGTCTTGTCTTCATCTGAGGAGGACTCCTCATACCGTGTGCTGTCTTTCAGAGTAGAACTCTTTTGTGTGGAGGTTTTAGATTTGGACAGTTTACTTGATGATTTTGTTTTCATTTTCATGGATTCGATGCTAAATGTGTCAGAAATGTCATCGTTTTCCTCCAGATAGGAAGAAATGCTGTCTATTATGCTGCCTTTGATTTTGTTCTCTTTAAGCACTACTTTGTAAAGTTGGGAGGGGAATTTTTCCAGGAGATGTTGAATCAACTGTAAAATTAAAAAATTCAATCTATAGTACAAACACACATCTTTATCTTGAATTTGATGGAAATTAAGAAGAGAACTTTGAGATACATGTATATTGAAGGATTAAGATAAAGAGATTTTTATATGGTAGGGACTACTCGCTTTGAAATATCTCTGGTATTGTTATCAAATATATTGATCTGAAAGATATTAATGTTCAACTGTATTGCTGTATACTAGTATGTATGCATATCAATTAAAATATTAAATATGTTCCAAGCATTTGGTAAAAAATTACTGTGCATTTCATTCTAAAACTTTTATGGCATATTTAAACCATTGTTGGGCTAATTTAGCTATGCACAAACAAGAGGCCTTCTGGTTACAGGTATACGGTACATGATACAATTTATTGCTTGCTATATTTTTAGGATTTCTTGTTGATTGCTTTGATAATTTTGCATCAACATTCTTGGATTTCTGATGAAATTATTTTTTTTTTTCTCCTAACCATTAAGAAACACATGCTTCCAAAACAATTATTTTGTGAGAAAAAAGGAGGGGGCACAAACCTCTGCTGTGGAGTCTCCAATATTTGTGCTTTCTAGATCTAGAACTCTGAGGTTCTGAGACCCAGAGAGTCCCACCACGATACAGCTTGCTGCATAGTCTCCCAGACTGTTGTAGTCCAGATAGAGTTCTCTCAGACAACTATTGGCAGCCACAGATATCCCAAACTTTGCCCAAGACTTCTGAGAAATCCCTGGATTAGCACTAAGAGAGAGGTCTTTTAAACCTGCAGTGAAAAAGTTGTCTCCCCTTTCAGACTTATTTTTTGGGAGTATGTTTATGTACATGTATTCAATGTATAATTATCAAAACATCTGAATATTAACTTGCATAAAAGTTAATATTCTACGAGTTTTCATGTTCTTTGTAAAAATTTGCTTTTCATCTCTAATGTTTTCCATGTGGGTGACTCACTCTAAAATTCACAAAAAAATATGAATATCACACTGAATATGAATCTGTATACTAATGTGAGATTAAAATACAGTGATATAAATCACCTGGTCTAGAGCCTGTTTCGGGTAACAGACTACATAGGACTTCCATGGACTGGTCTGTTAATTCACAATCACTGACATCAAGGGAGACAATTTGAGGATGCTGCACAAGTTCCCGACAGATTCTCTGCATACCAGAATCCTTTAGAGGGTTGCCATGGATACTTGAGTTATGAATAAAAAGTGAGTAAATCAACAACTCAAATCGTTTGGTCAATATCCATGTAAGGATAGGAGCAAATCATCTATTTTAGGCAGAGAAAAATATATTCCTAAATAAGGTATATGGGACTCGGAGATATTGATGTGGATGTAAAATTAGAATGGAATTGTGCGCAGATATTGTGATTGAAAAGGGCGCCTCCATCTGAGGCAAAGAATGCACATGCTGATGCATTCAGCAAGTTAGTGCATGCATTATTTATGAGCTCACTGTCTTTTGGCTAAGGTCAATAGGAACAAGATTTATTGATTCCTCGCACACAAGTCGCTTTTCTGAGAACAAAATATGAATAATTTAGTGATATGATGCTGAAATAATTAAAGAGCATGCTAAGGATATAGAAGGCGCCCTTTTCATATGTAAGATACTTGTAATGGTGTATGATATTTCGATCAATGTCATATACATGTATAAATTAAAAACTTACAATAATGCCAGCAGAGATTTGTTTTTCTGTAAACATCTACAGAGCGCTGATACGTCCTTCTTTGATGCGACCATACCAACACACAAACTTAGTTGCAGTATGGACGTGCAGGCTCCCACTGCTTTCAAGATGGAGCTGTATAATGCTTCTTCTATTTCACAATCACGCAATGAGAGCGTTTTCAACTTTCCTCCGTTAGCCGCATCGCAAATTTCTTTCACACTGTCATGTGAAACAATTACATGGCTTAACTCAATTGTCCCCTTCATCGCTGATCAATGTTTACATTTGTGTACCTATGCACACCTGAGACCGAGGAAACTCCGATGAAACTAATCACAACAAAGTAATCACGCACTACTTGTTGATTTGAAAGCTGATTGGTTATTATAAGTAATTTTACGCGCCAAATACAAAATTGGGGAAAGGGGGATTGGGAGGTTGGGGTAAGCTTTGTTTCTATTTACAGGCGATATGTGTAATTAATACCAACGCAGGTATTTAAGAATTGGCTTAAATTTGGGGTTTTCGTTAGTTTTATAGACTGGTGATTACCAAAACTCTACTGTAGCCTAGGCTTATAGAATTTTGACCCGCACTGAGCAGAAAATAACGTTTGAGATCATTACAATAATTAATCGTGAAATTAATGTTATTCATCGTTGTAAGTCTAAGTTTGGTATAATGAACTAATTCAGGTTATATAATAATATATATATATCGTCGTAAACAGATTTTTAATTAAAGATCGATATCGTTAAAATAGATTGTATACAAATGTAATGCTATGCTAATGTAACATGTATTAGTTTGTATATTGTATAAGCTGATAAGAATCGAAAAAGTGAAATTGAAATAAATTAGATTGTATAATGTGGTTCTTTAAAAAATGCACCATACATGGTCAAATTGACACAAGAGGAAGACAAGGCGGGCAGTTTTCTTTTAGAAAAAATATGTTTTATGACTGAAGTATTCTAAGAAATAAAGGGCATATTCTGATCAATAAAAACAGAGCCTATACAGGAATATAGTATACGTCTCTAGCTGGGCCTATAACTATCCGACAGGAGCTCCAGATGTATTCGTTTAAAAATGGATTATAAAACTTCATGGTAGCACAGAAGGTTACGGATATCAGCATGGGGCTCAGTTATCGGATAGGGGAGTTCTCTACTATTTGTTCCCGAAGACAAAAATGATTAAAAATGGTAATTTTTGTGTATTGCAATAACAACATCAACTAAAAATGTACTTTAAAAAAGGTAACATTGAATGCACTTTTCAGAATTATTGAAACGGGGGTTTTCAGTAAATGCATGTTTAAATTGCAATTATATACACAAATGAAAAAATCCACTATCCGACAACCGAGCCCCTGTACTATGATATCATTACGGGCCGCCGGAAGGCGGTCCGTTATTTGATACACATTTAAATATTGTTACTGCGTTTCTGCGGGATAGTTCATTTTTAGTAGAATTAATACTATGCTTATTTTTATGAATTAAAAGTAAATTTGCATGTAGAAATATGTTTTATGCCTTTTAGAAAATATCACATATTTTTTGTTTTACTCGTAAAAGAAAAGTAGGTCATACTTAGTAGATTGACGTATTTGGCGCCTTTTTATCGAGACTATAATCTATTCGGAAAATTTCGGAGTTCTTCATTCTTTTCAAAATGGTATGCGGTACATACTAAAGACCTGAAAGTCATTCAATTTTATATAAATGATATATTTGAATTTCTATGTGCCGTGTCAAATAAAATGACAGTGCATGTGTATTTATTATATTTCCATGTAAAATGTGGTAGAAAATATCATTATATCAATTATTTACGCAAGAATATGACAGAAATGAAAACTTGAATTGACTGGAAAATTTGAACTAATCCATTTTCATTTTATTATGAGGTCCCTTGAAATCATATATTAAACTAATGCATTAAGTTTTCATTCAATACAATGCAAAAAAAAAAACCAAAATAGTTTGAAATATATAATTTCCAAGAGAAATTTCAAATGATGAGTTGAACTTTGTATTAGAGTAATGTACAAATCAATGTGTTCTCCATTACTTCATACTATGGCAATGATCATACACTTGCCGTTAGAAATGCTTACAGTAACGAAATCGATTCTTTATGATAATAGTGAAATGTTAAACTTTAAAACAAGTTGCTTAAAGTATATTAGAATTTACCATAAAAATTAGTATAACCAACTCTTATTTTCTTCTTTGTGGTGTGTTTTTCTGTAAACAACCAATGATTCATACAACAATTATATTTTTTGCGGCCCATTTGACGCTTGCGTCAATGTGATTTCTTGTTGAGTATCGTTGAGACGCGGATGCAAGTAGTGAATTATTACATGCAACAACCCATACCCCCCCCCCCCACTTTGTGTCTTCTTAGAACACTGTTGGAGAGAAAACGTGAGAGAGAGAGAGAGAGAGAGAGAGATTTCCAATCGTTCAATTCAATTTTAACTGTTATTTCATTTTGTTTGTAAAAGTAGTGTTATAAAAACGAGCAATGGATTATGCTCAGTTTGTTTTTCCCGGGACGTCTCTGAACGTCGTGTAGACTCTAGAATTAGCGAACGTTCACCATATCTGGTTTTAGCGGGGAGCAGAAACGTGGATTGTGTAATACAAACGTATAAAAAAGGAAATGTTTCGACGTAAATTATGTGCTCTCAGATATCACCAACCAGACACTTTCAAAGTGGAAGGTAAGATAAGCTTAATTTAAATGACATGGTCTCTTGTCGCAGGTCATAGATAATCTTTTTCCTCCAATATTGCTTCAGTCAGCATTATGACGCACATCGGATGCTGGTATATCTGGTACAGTACTTACCAGTGGAATCTCTTGATAATTTTTAATCGAACAATTAAATTGGCTTGTGTGTCGAAGGTTTGTGTTCGCAGATTTAAGTCCCAAATCTTGGCTAGAGGTGTGACATACATTCCATCTCCTATTAATTCTAGTTTCTTCGGACATCAGCATTTGGCCACAGTCCCAAACTATACTGGCGTGCGACCAGTTCTCGCCGAGTACCATTTCTCGCCAGTACATTATGACGTCATTTTATCAACACATAAAATTATAGACGAAAAATGACGTCACAATGTACTGGCGAGAAATGGTACTCAGCGAGAACTGGTCACACGCGCACCCTGTATGCCAAAGTTAAACTTTCAAAATAGCATAGAATGACACAGAGATTTATTTTTCCTAAATTCACCCCCTGGAAAAAGGTTAGCTTTTATTTGCAGTGTCATCATTGACAACTGCTATTTGGCAAATTTTAAATGAACATTTGAACAAGAAATTAAATCAATAGGTTTTACTATTCTGGATGCCTTTAGAGATAGTTGTCCCATGCAATATAACAACTGTTTATGTCAATTCGTTGTTTAGGTTATTAAAGCAAGGTTTAAAATTGGCTTCTCTATGACAGGAATCTACAGTATACAGATTATTTTTTACCGATATCAAAATAATGATTTTGAATAAGTACATATATAAAGCTTTGGTGCATATTTTTTCATAGATGAAGATGAGTTTCGTAGTTTCATCCTTTGGCTTGAAGATCAGAAAATCTGCCATTACAAAATAGAGGATCGAGCTGGACTAAGAAATATCAAAAGCAGTGACTGGACTAAAGCATATGAAAGTGTAAGATCAAGTTTTACTTTTATGCTATATACAAGTGTAAGTCAGCAAATCAGAACCTACTATTTGCATTGTCTCTTTCATTTTGTCTTGAAAAACAGTGTTTTATAATGTAATTCTGTGATAGTATCAATTGTACCGGTTATAAAATTCTGACATTGATGCTGTATGTAGATGTATTTGTTATGTTGTAGTACCTTAAAGACTTGGGATGTCCCTATCATCAGACAGAGAGGGTGAATGTTGCCGGGTGGATTCTAGGATATGCGATCAGACTAGAGTATGGAGATAATGGTAATTAAGATATCTTGTAAGCAGTGCCCATATATCTCTTTTTAGTCATTTTAGAATTGTTCTTGTGTAAGTTTGATTTTCTTTTGGGCTATGCCTGTTGTAAAATTAAATTAAAATGATCATATGGTACAACTTCATTTACACTGCATGCCCTTACTTCTAAGAGTATCAAAAATAAAAATCTCGGTGTGTTGTGAAAATATCTATGCAGAGGCAAATTATCATTTTTATGACAGCTGGGAAAAAAATGTTTCGAGAATATTAAACTGTACCAGATTACAAGTATATCAATAGTTTCCAATGGGGTATACATGTACTGTGATTTGGATTTTTTTCACTTACCAGTAATAGATTGTATTTGTATTCCATATTAAACCCATGGATATAATGCAATAAAATTCTTTTCAGTTGAGGAATACAAAAAAGCCGATCCTTCTAATATAGCTATGACAGAGGCAGGCAGAGTCCCTTCCACAAATCCCCTCGATAATTTGGATTGTAAGTACATATATCATATAGTGGCATTTCAGATAGTAGCATGTACACTGGTATATATCAGTGTCTCAAAATGAGGGAGTTAAATGTAAAAATTACTTAAAAATCAAACAAATTATTACTTTGATACCAGTAAAAATTTTTTTTTGTTTCAGTCAATGATGCTGATTTTAAGGCTGGTGTTACATCTTTATCCATGATCCTACAAATCCCTCCACACACTGACCATTTAGAACAATTAAAGGTAAGGAGAAGGATAAAGTTTTCCTAGTGAAGTGTACTGAAAAAGTAACCGGTACTAAAGGTTTTAATGTTTTGTTTGCTGGGGCAAAAGAGAGGTAGAAGTCAAAGGTGGAATTTTCCTTGAATTGTTCTGTGTAACTATCTAAACATTTACATGTACTATATTATAGTTTTGATAGACTATCTTAAAGTGTTTCATTAATTTACATTTTCAAATATCTGGCATTCAGGCAATTTGCATGGTTGTGAGAGATAGACTATCCCAAGAAGCCCTCAAAAGATTTTCTACAGAATCAAAGGCAAGTACATCTGCATGCATTGACAGTCTTCCCATTTTATGTTGTAAGAGAAAAGCATCAAGTTACAACCTCCATGCTTTACTCTATCCTATCAGTCTAAGATTTGGTTTGCAATGTACAATGTACTATGTTGGTGAAGGGAAACGTTTCTCATTTCAATGATTTGGGGGTTTTTTTTTAGGGTGAACAACTACCTCTGGATCAGACAGATTTAGGATTTGACACTGGAGGTACATTGTATTTTTAGTCTAACCAATAGTTATACTTAGCAATTATTGTCAAAGAATATGATAATAAAGTGTCTAGCAATTTTTTAAAATTGAGTGTATACACTCAGATTCTTGTTTTATACATTAATACATTTAAAGATTTAGTATTTATATCAATGTCAATATTGCTTAGAAATGGAGATATTTTTTTTTTAAATGCACTCTGTATATTATGTTTATATTTCAATGGTATATTGGATATGCACCCCTTTATTTCATTTTTTTTGAAATAACAATTTGTTATTTTGTTTTTTCAGATTACATAATAAATGAAGCTGCCAAAATCCTGAGACTTATTCACATCAAGAATTTAAGAGACTTACAAACACAAATAAATTCTGCAATAGTTGGTGTGCAGGCCCTAATAGCAAATCCAAAGACAGATAGTAGGCTTGGAAAAGTGGGATTTTGAACATACTCTGCAATTAAATGGACTGTTAATTGGACACAAATGGAGAGGATCAAGAAATCAAGTCTCCGTTGTGTTTTTCCTGCAAAATTATGAGACTTAAGTAGTGCTTCATCTACTTATGATATTATTAGCTGTAGGCTTTTTTACACTGCTATCCAAGTGTTCCAAACAGTAATTTCCTGCAGCTAAGTTCTAATTTAGATTTATGTGTATAAGTTGTTTTGATTTATACTGGCTATTACAGTGTCTTGCATTACATTTACATGTAACACATGCACCGATTATATGTGTATGGTTGTGTATATACATGAGAACTAGGGTATTACTATTAAATATGTTCTGTATTATCTCAACATTGTGAATTCTGTCTTATTGATATCCAGTGTAGTACACCCCTGGTTCAATGATCAACGTAAAATGATTCAACTTGTGTCAATATTCTTTGCTATACCCCTGGCATGAGTTTTACTAAGCTTCTTAACCCTTTGTGTGCTGACTTGTTTTATGGCAACTTATGTCCCAGTACTGAGTTGTTTAGGAACATCAGCAAGTTTAGTAGCATATCGTATTTGACATGAAGTAATTTTAGTAATTGTTAACTTATGCTGTTGAAATTTGTCACAGATATTGTTTAATATCAGCTTTCTCTGACACAAATTAATCAAGGTGGATTTTAACATTTATGCCTATTTTTCGGTAACCATGGCAACATAAATTAAGTAAAATGAAGATTTTTTGATATTCAATGTTTTATTATGGGGATAACATCAAACTAATACAAGTACTTTTGACCAATTAAATCAAGAAAATAAAAAGAATTGCTGACAAAATTATTAGAAATCAATTCAAACAATTCATTTCAATGCATGCATTAAATGAATGAATATCAAACGTCAATTAATGTCAATAAATTATAAATTCCGATAAAATGTGGACAGTTGAATAGTGACGTGAGTTCACTCCTGATTGGGTTGGCCTAATAGCCTTTTATAAGCTAGAACATTGTCTTGCTTGGTGTGGTATATCTCAAAACATGGTTCCATGCACAATGCCACATTGCATTGGCTACATTCATATAAAGCCTGCCTTCCTGGCCTTTTTCTTCCTTCCACTCGTCTGCACGCTTTACTGCATACAAAACAGAGTCTGCAGACAGTCTTGGTCACAACAATTTTCCTTAAAAAATGGTGACCACTAAGCCTCTCCGGGGACTTGCAAGTTGCTAGTCTGCCTGCTACTTTTGTGTGGAACTCTATAATATTTTATGTTTTTATTATGGCCGGAATCAAGAGGCAAGGAGCCTGTTATTTTGGTCGCACACTTTTAGGTAATTAAAGCCAAAAGGTTACTTTTCATTTTAAATATTTCTTTTTGACCAAAGCCCATCTTTTGGCACTTAAATAAATGGCCAAGCATGTATGATAAAGCTGTATCATACAGATAAATTTATTAATTTATAACATATTATTTGTAATATGCATTTCAATGTGTTTGTAGGAAAACTGGTTTTATAAATAATGAAATGGCCTACCTATGTCATCGTTACATCCTTATACTAAATGATTATTTGTTTATACTCCATTATTTTGATGCTATTAAAACATATTTAACTTGAACACAACCTGAATCAAACACATGTTGCCCAGTCAAGCCATAGATTTTCATTGTATTGATATGCTCATTCCTCCTTTCCTACTACAGATGGTGCCGTGGCCTTCCTTGTTCAGGCAATATAAATATAATAAGTCCTGACAGGTGAACTTGTGTTGTGTCTTCAGGTTCTAAGACTTTTTAAGGAGGGAGGAATGTAGTAGTTGGGGCTATATGATATGACCGTGGGTATTGGATAGCTCAATGGTAGAGCTCCTGACAAGAGTTGCAGGAGTCCCAGGTTCGATTCCTGGTCCAGCCATAGATTTTAACGGTATTTATATATGCTCATTCCTGCTTTCGTACTACATGTTAAATGTTACAACCAGAGTTGCTCAGGAGCTCATGGATCAGTTTTCTTCGAAAAAGCCTATGATTTCTTCACAATTTTTCTTGTAAAGGACATCAGTATTTTAAATGATGAGGGTCAAAATGTGAAAAAATACTTCTTTCCGCCATTGTAAAGTTTTCACTGCAAGCGAAGATCAATTCAAGAGTCCTAGTTACATTCTACTTTCCACATGCATGATTGGAAAGTGATTACAATTCATGCATTTTAAAACTGCTTATCAGTAAACTGTAATTTTGGTAAAGTTTGGTTTCTGTTGAAAACATTTTAGATCAAAAGAGCACAAAAAAAAATGTTTATAGCAAATGGAAAATAGGAAAGTAGAATGCTGCAATGACTATCTGAAAATAGTTTGGAAACCTCTAAGGGTATCCCATGTCAATTAGGAAGGACTGTGCCAGTAGCACCCATTACAAGACACCATGGATCCATGAATAGTTGTGGACTTGAATAATAATTGTCACAGTAGAATGTGTCCAAAAGTAGGGGTACTTAAGATTTCCCTGTGTACAACTTCATTTTCAAACAATACCCATTTTCCACATCACAAAGTGTCTGGCTTATCTGGACTGTACACTCGGAAATGCAGATTTCATCTCCAAGGGACCTGCCTTTATCTATGCATAAATTTTGATGGGGCTGATGCACTGTGTCAAACCTTGGAAGAATCAAGCAAGCAAAAATATATTCATGGAATCAGTATCTCTTTCAGTAACCAAATTCTTCTGATATGACCATTTTTAAAGTATATCTTTAAGAAACGAAATAACACCCTCTGCAAAATTGAATTTTGATTGTGATGTGACCATGACTTGATCAGTAACTTGGATTAGGGACATGATACATCCTCGGGTCAAGTTTGACCACAGGGTTTTGAACAAGTGACCTTTTGGTTACTGATATAATACTTTTGACCACTTAGCTACATGTATGTGCTCCACAACTTAACATTTGATGTTTCTTACAAGGATTTATAATGGGTAAATCTTACATTATTTATCCATCTTTATCTACCAGTGCGATGGACTGGTGTCCCATCCAGGGGGAGCCAATGACTCTCATCCGCTTAGCACCACGGAAACCGGGGATAAGCACCGGCCTTATGCGCCTTCATGGCACAGAAAAGGATTTAACTTATCTATCAGTAGGGCACAAACATACAAGTGTTTGATTATTTAAATATCAAGCAAAAAATAGTGCTAGCAGAAACTTAGGACATAATAAAGAACTGGTCTGCACAAATCATGTCCTTTGACAAATATACAGGCATACAAGGTGATTCTAAAATACCCCAAATTTCATTTCCCCACGTGGCATGTATTCAGAGTTGTCATTGAGATGAAAAAACAGTCATCAAAGACAAAAACCTGTCCCTTGGCATGATGCTTGGAAAAAAGGGTGTTGCAGTCAGTGGATCTGTTGTCCAGTACTCCTTGATGTCTTATAGTTGATGCAGAAGTCCCATCAGCATGAGAAGTGATATGAACTGCTTCACTTCTGAGGAATTTGTTTCATACCATTTGTAAAACCTACTACCGGTACATGGTTTCAGTTGAGCAGAGCTCAAGAATTGCTATGCAAATAGATTTGTCTGTTGTGCAAGAAATTCAAAATCATTGTCATTGAAAACTAATTTAAAATATTCTCGAGGTGAACCTTTGTTGTTAATTAATTGCTTGTATTAAGCCAGGAGTTTTTGTAAAGTCAGGGGATGGGGGCTCCCTGTCTCCTGCCAACCCAGTTTTCTGCATCTATAAAATTTTCTAAGTTTTCAGTAGGTCTACTCACAAATCAAAATCATCAAATTCAAAATCACTGTCCTCATATGCTGCAAACTCATTCAAAAATGCTTCAAAATCGATGTTCCTTGCTGTCGCCATTAAATTATCTTCTGCTTAGTACATTCAGAAGATAAGTATTTATATGTACACTTGCATGCCAAAGGTTTGTCAATTTTTTCCCCCATATATTTCATTGAAAACAAGACTTATTTTAAAAAGGTTTTCTTTTGTTATTTTTTGTCAGATTTGGAAGAAATTTATATTGATTAAAGTAGATTCAATTCCACATTTTGACATTTCATCGAAATATTTTTTTGACGATTTGATTTGTAAAATTTGACATTTTAAATATTACACAGATATTTTTTAAGAGCTCTACTATATATCTTTTGCAATATGTAAGCCTTTGGATTATTAACTCCAAATCTTAGAAACAGAAGGTTGAAAAAAATATTTACTCAAATATATGATGCAAAAAAACCTAGAGAAATTCTGAATTTATCAATCCATGTCTTTTCAAAACCGGTCAAGGGGTAACTTTTTAATGATTCTTTGAAAAATGTTGGTTTTCAATGAAATATACAGTGAAAAGAAAAAAAAATGACATACTTTTGGCACCTGAGTGTACGTATGCACAGCAAATCATTTTAGCTACACTTTCCGTGTTTTTTGCTGTGATCATACTAGATTTAACAAATGAATTCATAAATAATAACTTTTTAATTAAAAGAGTATAAAGTGAAGGACAAATGATGAAAGAGTTGTGGTTAAACTTTATTTCAAAACACTGATAACATATCGCGTTTTCTGCTTGGAGATATCTCGCGCGTTTTCGATCGTGTTTATATAATTATCATGAAGACATATCGCCAGATGTCGTACTTACAGCAAGAATGAAATAATCACATGTACAAACAGTCCCAAAAACAATTAATCACATTGATGTAATCATTTTTAGCGAAAATATCACGAATGAACGAAGACAACTTGCAACTTTCGTTTTAACCGGAAGAAATACGCAAGGTTAAGGTCAAGGTTAAGAAAGTCTCCAAATTTCCTCTTCTTTTTCCTTTTTTATACATTAACTTAAGTAATCTTTTACATTTTAATCAAAATTGTATTTTTTTTCCCTTGATTTTATATGTCATTGATTTTGTATTCTTTGTTAGCGTTTTAGATTGACCGATTGTTTTAGAGATTAGTAACGGCGCGGAATTTCCCTATTTCCAAAATTAGATGACGAATTTAAATTCGTATTTTAAGCTATATTCTTTTAAAAATAGGCTGATATTTTTCATTTATTTAACAAAAATCATTTATTGTCTCTTTTTTTATTGATTCACAAGAAAAACACTCGACCGTTTTTATTTTATTTTAGGTTAAAGTGACTAAGCGCTGATTTCTTTCTAAAAACCCAACATGTTGGGTTGCCGCACGGTAACGTCGGCTATTCCGTACCCAATATGTTGGGTCGCCGCACACAAAGGGTTAAGTTTAAGATTTCATCGTAACCGTAAGTTACGATGAATATCTGTTTTACCAAACTTCTTAACTTTAAGTTACGTCAAAAATATCATCGTAACTTACGACAGCCTATGGGCTACTCTAAGTTAAGAATTTTTCGTATTTTTCTAAATAAATGAATAAAAATGGCCGCCTGCTTATTGTTTATTGAAGTTTTAAGAGAAAATGAAGACAAGGCTTTGCGTCGTGAACGCGTTTTCAGAGACAGGAGTCAAGTTCTAGATATGTTGACCGACAGCGAGCTCATTGGGCGATATAGATTTCCAAGGCGAGTTATTCTGCAGCTGACAGACGATGTCAAAGACTTCATACAGCCACAAACTTTGAGGTCGCATGCCATTCCAGCCCACATCCAGGTATTTTTATGGATATGACTTAACAGAGGAAATTCTAAATGAAAATAAACAGAAGACTTATAAAGCTTCTTATCAATCAAATTCTTACAAAATATTAATATCATAATACATCACACTCATGATATTGATAAAAAAAAATACACTTACTATGTTGGTTATGTTCAAAGAATGATTCCGAATGATATCCTTGCAAACATTTCTATTTGTCCACTATTTTGAAAGAAGGATGAAGAGTAACCAAAAGGGCCACAACTGTATTATTACTTCATCGAGTTGTTCCCCTTTAACAAGATTGTGTGTGATGAACCATACAAATTTAAAATAAAATTTAAATATTGCCTAAAAGATATATAAAGCATTTTTTGATTTATTGTGTAAAATTCAATCATTTCTTGTTGACAGTCAAGTATGGTTAGAATATATTTCCAAACCTATGCTAAGCAATATTATAGTTCAAGTATTAATCATAATATAGTAAAATGGTGATCAAGGAAATAAATTAATACATAGTTAAAGAAATAAAGAAATCAAAGGAGAGAGGCTTTTTTGTCATGGACTTTTTTTAACTAAATGAATAGACCTATAAAATTGTGTTAAGCCTAATGGGGTAGCCGCGGATATAAATGTATATGACATTTTTATCCGCTACTTTGTTAATGTCTGGTTAAAAAATTCTGAACCTGCGCCCCCCCCCCCCCCCCCAAGCATCAAATAATGTTTTTTATCTTTGAAAAGTCTTTATTTCATTTAATTATTAGTACATGCATTGTAACCGGGTCTTGATGCAGATGACATAATAACACCAAGTTGATTTTATAGGGTTCGATTCCTTTTTCAATAAATTGTAGGAATATATGGCAAATGCAGGAAATCACACTAGAACAACACACACATAAAACATATATAAGCACACAACAAAGACAATACAAACACAAACATCGCACAGACATTGACATAAAACATATATTTACTTAGATCACCTATTAATATTATCAGCAAAGACCGATAATTTGATAATTTATATTTAAACAATAATTCCAAATGATCAGAAATATTTACGGTAATAAATATCAATAAAACTATATACATCAATGACAGAAACATATAGTTACCAATTTATGGAACTGAGTGCAGGTCCTATTTACTGGATTTCATATCATGAATCGATAACCATATTTAGTATACAATGAATATCGTAAATTTACTTTACTCCATTTAATTATATTCCTTTTTTCACTATAACTTCTATTAACTTTGTAACTCATGTGCTGTATTTATTATTTGTGTTAAAATGTTATTCTTCATGCAATCTCCTATGGGAGGAAATAAAGATAGAATGAATGAACAGTCTGAGCAATTTAATGAATAAAACATTTACTTGTAGCTTTTCATGATAATTCATGATAATTCATTACAAAGTTACACATACTTTATTATAAACATTCACTCTCACACTCATACTGGTCAAACAGATTTATTTATCATTTGTTTATATCGTAAACCTATACTTTAGCAATTAATCATTAAAGTTTAAAAGAGAATTACTCTTAATACAGGTCTAAGATTGGAAATTGTTGTAAGTCATAAAGTTGACAAGTCACACCCGCCTTCACTCTTCACCAAGTCTTGCAGAATTAATTAAAAAAAACCAGATCACAAAAGAAATACTCCCGCCACTGTCAGAGACTCAGAGGTGACCAATACTGATTAATCAAAGCGTAGAATAACAAGAACACCTTTATACTTTACTCTATATTTTTTGACCGAACCATTATTTTAAATAGGAGTGTTAAGGTTTAATCACACACAACACACAGTCAGTATTGCAGTGCAGCGCAAAGAGTGAGAGATTGAATGAATGAGTGAATGAATGATATGTGAATCAAAATACCTTAATACTATACAAAACTAAAATTAAAACTAAGTCACACTACTACATTTTATCATTATCTTTTATTCATTTTATTTTATTTACTTTTTTTTTTTGCTTGTCGAAGATTTTGAACTAATTTCCAGGCTTCCCTCACCCTCTTTTATAAACATACTACAGGTGTGTGATGTCAACAGTACCTTTAAATCATTCCAGGTTCTAACATGCTTGCGTTTCCTGGCTAAAGGAGACTACCTCTCAGAAACAACAGACATTCATGGGATCTCCAAATCATCTGGTTGTCTGGCTGTTCATCGAGTGGTCGATGCTGTCTGCAAAGCTTTGCAGAACATCGAGTTCCCTACAAGGAGGGAACACATTTCCCGTATCAAAGCGTCGTTCTACAAGATTGCTGGGTTCCCAAATGTGATTGGTGCCATCGATGGGACTCAGATACCCATACAAGGCATGGGAACAGATGACGAACACCTGTATGTCTGCAGAAAGGGTTTCCATTCCATAAACGTGCAAGCGGTTGTAGACGCAGATTTAAGGTTTGGATATTAAAACTCTCAATTTATATAAAGATGAATTGCTAATTAAAAGTTTAAACGTTTATATATACACCAAAGAAATACTTATGTTTTTATTGTTCAAATATTAATTGATTTCCAGGTTCACAAATGCCGTCTGCAAATTCCCAGGAGCAACCCATGATGCGTTCATTTTGCAAAACAGCTCCTTGCCAAATTTGATTGAAAGCCTTCAGGATGGAGGTTGGCTGATAGGCGATTCGGGTTATCCCCTTAAAGAGTGGCTGATGACTCCTATCAGCAACCCGAGGAGTGGACAAGAAGAGCGGTACAATTCGGCTCACTGTCGTACTAGAAATGCTATTGAAAGGGCATTTGGTGTGCTTAAAGCACGTTTCAGGTACGTCACCTTTTAATCAAAATATCAAATTTAATTCAGATCAGGAAATGGTGTATTGAAAAAAAAGGATTTTCTTCTAAAAGAGTGAAAAGCCTAAAACATTTCAAACTTATAAATCAACAGGTGCTTGCACAAAACTGGAGGATGCTTGCCTTATAGACCAGACAAATGCACGAAAATAATTGAATGTGCTATGAGGCTACACAACTTGGCCATAAATGAGAGGGTGCCTCTCATGGTAGAAACTGAGGAAGAAGATGATGTCCAGCAACCATTTGCTCCAGTTATCCCCAACAATTGTACTGCAGCAATGCTGAGAGATAGACTTGTACAAAGATTTTGAAGAGGTATTTTGGTTTTAAGTTGCTGCAATTTTCATGTTAAAATTTTTTGGGTAAATTGGAAGTCTTGCAATTCTATTGACCAACAATAAAATGATTTCCAGACTTCGATAAGTCATATATTTGTTGAGACCCTTT
Organism: Magallana angulata; assembly: GCF_025612915.1. Classification (NCBI taxonomy): domain Eukaryota; kingdom Metazoa; phylum Mollusca; class Bivalvia; order Ostreida; family Ostreidae; genus Magallana; species Magallana angulata. The sequence continues at coordinate 39,688,383 of NC_069113.1, read as the reverse complement.
TTTGAGGTTCTGATTGAAGCAAAACTACATTATTGTCGCCCTGTACACAAATCGATTTGTTATATATTGCATTGTACAGGAATCTTTATTATGATAAAATTAAAGTTTTGTTTTCACCCATTATATCACACAGGTTTAAGTACACACAGAATTATTATATTAGCATCTTTAGGTAGCAAAAAAAAATTCTCAGAAATACAGCTCACATTGCTTTAAATGTTACTTTATTATGATGACAGAAGTTAAATAATTGTACATGGACAATATATATCAATATAAAAAAACTACTACATGTACTAGCATTTTGATATAATAGTTACCAGTTCACAAAACAATCAACATATAACAAGCAGTTTCTAATCTGAAAAACCATTATATTGGATCCTGTAATCAACAATTTTCTCTCCATTTTTAACAATTTATCATCAGAGACTTTCATCAGGACTCCACAAAAATACAAAGTCTTACAAATTAATAAATGTACCAGCAATTCTTTTTTATTAGCATTAAGATATGTAACTACAGTTTTCCCTATAAATAATATCATGAACATTTCAACAAGAGGCCCATAGTTCACATACAGTAGTAATATGAAACATTTTTTGAATATTGTAATGATTTTAAATTACCATACATTAGAATGTAGCTTAGTAGTTCTTGAGAAGAAGATTTTTATAAAGATTTTACCCAATGATTTTTATGAAGAACTATTTTGAGGGTCATTGTCTTAACAATTTAAAATCTTTACTAAATATAGAAGCTTTGATATAAATATTCTTTAGGAGAAGATATTAACCTACCTTAAGTTTTTAGTGCATACATTAAGAGAATTTAATTACAGGAGATAACGACAATGACAATGGTTGAGAATTTCCAGACTGGTGCATGGAGTTGCTTATGGATTCAACTGCAATGGTGCTTCTGCGTTGTAGTTCAAGCATTTCTTCAAGAATCTTGATTTTTCTGGATCTGTATGTCTCCAGTTTAGAAATCTTCTCCTCTTCCATAGATAACAGCTGTGATATGTGTACTGGAACTTCATTTTCTTTTAAAGAAAAGTTTTAGAAAGCATGAGAATAGGTTTTCTTTTTTTTAAAATATCAATTCATTCTAACAAAGTTAATTAGGGTTTTTTTCTTTAAGGTTTTATCTACACTAAATAGACTGCTGACATTTAACAAACATTTTTTTTAACTAACCTCCTAGTGTAAGACTTGCATGAGAAAAAATGGCTGTCATGTATATTATTTGTTGAAATCAAACTTAATAAGATATCATTATGACAAAGTAGTGTGATGGACAACTTTTTAGTTCTCTTTAACAATATCACTGACCATATGCCTCCTTAAAGAATTAAAATTCACTTTACAAGGCTCGATTTCATTGTTACCTTTCCTTTGCACCCTTGTCTGTTTTCTTGGCCTTTCTTGACTTTGACTAGACTCGCCTGAAATTAAATTTGTAATAATTCAATATCCATTTGTAATGCAATATTACACTTGTATAAACTTGTATAAACTTTTTTTATGCCTTCACAATCATTAGTGCTTAAAAACCTATCAATTTGTATAAAGTTATATGTTGATATTTTTTGTCTCATGCTATCAAACTTTTGATACAATATTGTTAAATTGTTATTCATTACATTAATTGTGTTGTGTTAAACTTACTCTCAAAATTCATGTCTTTGTATGTGCTGTTGTTGATACTTGTCATTCCTTTGATAGAAAGAATATGATTAATGAAACAAAATTATCAATCGAAAAAATTATGTTCAAAAGAAATTGAAATACGTAATTAAGGTTAAATCTTACGAAGTTCTTAAGTAATAATATTTTTGCGTAAGATAAGAAGCTTAGTAAAACTCATGCCTGAACTGTTTTAGTCTTTGTAGCATACCTACACCTTACAACTTGAAACAATTGCTTCAATAGATAGCATTTTTAAATTGAATGTATTTTAAAGTAAGAAATGATAGCAACACCCACATGCTTAAATAGGAACAGTAGTTAACTTTTAAATACTGCCAATTGTGTACCTAAACATAATGGTACTTTATATCTGAAGTACTACCAACTGTCAGTACATCCACATTGATATTACTCTACATCTGAAATACTAACAACTATTTATTTTGTACACACAAATTTGTACTTACTCTGCCTATGAAGTGCTGCCAACTGCCAAAATGATACTTGAACTTCCTCTTAATTACTGCCAACTGTCAGTTTATCCATAATGGAACTTACTCTACCTCTGATGTACTGTCAAATGTCAGTACCTCTACAACTTACCGGGTAACTAGTACTAAATTTACTGGTACTCCCAACGGTAAGTTCATCCACAATGGTACTATAGAACTTTTACATCTGAAGTATTTCAACAGTCAGTACATCCACAATGGTACTTACTCTACCTCAGAAGTACTGTCAACCGTCAGTAGTTCCATAATGATACTAACTCCACCCATGAAATACTGTCCATTGTCGGTACACTCACAATGATGTTAGAAATTTATTTACCTTTAAAGTCCTGTATAATATCAGTGCATCGACATTTGGAACTAAATCTACTTGTGATGAACTATCAACTCCACTACATTGACAATGGACATTTCTTGACCCCTTACCTACTGTCAACTGTAAGTGCATACATAGTGATATTGCTTTACATGTTAAGTATGGTAAATTTCAGTTCATCCACAATGGTACTTATTCTACCTTTGAAATACTGTCAACTAACATGACACCCAACATCGTAGTCCCTTTACCTTTGATGTATTTTTTACTATATCTCGAGATCCAGATTATCTCTGAAATATTTCCAATTTTCATTATCACTACAATAATACTATTACTTTCTCTACCTCAACTGTATGGACATTAGGAATGGTACAGAGTATTACCTTACCTATGAAGTACTAACAACTGTCAGTATATCTACACTGGTAAAGTACTTTCTCTAACTCTAAGGTACTGCCAACTGTCAGTGCATCCATAATGGTACAAGTCCTTTCTCTAAATCTGAAGCACTGCTTTCAGTATTTCCACAAGGGTATTTGTCTATCTTGAAAGTACTGTCAGTTCATCAAACATAGTACTAGTTCTTACTCCGTCTCTACAGTACTGTCAGTACTTCCACAATAGTACTAGTGCTTTCTGTAATTTAGAAGTATAGTTGTCAATATAGTTCTAACTCTAACTCTGAAGTACTGCCAACTGTCAGTATATCCACATTGTGGTACTTATTCTACCTCTGAAGTACATACTGCCAACTACCACTGTAGTACTGCCAACTGTCAGTACATACACAATATGGCACTTACTCTACCTCTGACGTACTGCCAACTGTCAGTACATACACAATATGGCACTTACTCTATCTCTGAAGTACTGCCAACTGTCAGTATATCCACAATATGGTACAAACTCTACCTCTGACATACTGCCACCTGTCAGTACATATACAATATGGTACTTACTCTACCTCTGAAGTACTGCCAACTGTCAGTACATACACAAAATGGTACTTACTCTACCTCTGACATACTGCCAACAGTCAGTATATACACAATATGGCACTTACTCTATCTCTGAAGTACTGCCACCTGTAAGTATATTCACAATATGGTACTTACTCTACCTCTGACATACTGCCAACTGTCAGTACATACACAATATGGTACCAACTCTATCTCTAAAGTACTGCCACCCGTCAGTATATCCACAATATGGTACTAACTCTACCTCTGAAGTACTGCCAACTGTCAGTACATACACAACATGGTACTTACTTTGCCTCTGACGTACTGCCAACTGTCAGTATATCCGCAGTGTGGTGCTTATTCTACCTCTGAAGTACATACTGCCAACTACCACTGTAGTACTGCCAACTGTTAGTACATACACACTATGGTACTTGCTCTACCTCTGACGTACTGCCAACTGTAAGTATATCCACAATATGGTACTTACTCTACCTTTGAAGTACTGCCAACTGTCAGTATGTCCACAATATGGTACTAACTCTACCTCTGAAGTACTGCCACCTGTCAGTACATACACAATATGGTACTTACTCTACCTCTGACATACTGCCACCTGTCAGTACATACACAATAAGGTACTTACTCTATCACTGACATACTGCCACCTGTCAGTATATCTACAATATGGTACTTACTCTACCTCTGAAGTACTGCCACCTGCCAGTACATACACAATATGGTACTTACTCTACCTCTGAAGTACTGCCACCTGTCAGTACATACACAATATGGTACAAACTCTACCTCTGACATACTGCCACCTGTCAGTACATACACAATATGGTACCTACTCTATCTCTGACATACTGCCACCTGTCAGTACATACACCTGATTTTTTAACCGGGTTTTCCAACGGAAAAATCTGGTTATTAAAATGGTGAAAATGGCGGGCGGGAGGGCGGGCGGCTGCAAAAAGGGTACCCTCATTGTACGGATAACTCCTCCTACAGTTCTCAAGATAGGAAGTTGTTCTTTTGCAGATCAATTGTACATATATCAGAGGTGTGCATATTGCTAGGATTTTGATTTCCGATAATTTATTGAAAAAATACCAGCTTTTGAACTTAGTCATTTTTTGGCAAAATATTGCATATAGGGTACCCTCATTGTACGGATAACTCCTCCTACAGTTCTCAAGATAGGAAGTTGTTCTTTTGCAGATCAATTGTACATATATCAGAGGTGTGCATATTGCTAGAATTTTGATTTCCGATAATTTATGAAAAAAATACTAGCTTTTGAATTAAGTCATTTTTTGGCAAAATGTTGCATATACATGTAGGGTACTCCATTTCACTGGATAAGGGTTGACATGGATTATGGATACAGTTTACATAAAAAACCCGGTTTGCTGTCACATTGACAGCTTTTCACTTGTTTTAACATACCATAACGGAGAAATTATCGGTATATATATGTATGGTACATTAATGTACTATCAAATCTACATAGACAGTGAAATGAAGTGCCAGGAACGGTCGAGTTTGCTTCGTAATACATGTACTAAGCACAATATGTTTTATTTGTCAAAATTTTGACATTATAAAGTCAAGAGTAATGAAAATCACTTTGCTGTTCATGTCAATTCACTAAATCCGTTTTTGTTATAATCCTGTTTTACTGTATTGAGTGTCTGATCATAAAAAGACGTTACCACATCAACCACAAATGGCATTTTAATCTGTGCAAGATTTCAAAACTACAGCTAATGACCATGTATATTTTTTAACCATTAATTTTTCTGGAGTGTAACCAGTCCTAATGCAGACATATGCCATTGAAATTGAAAAGAAGTAAGAGTCTGGTTATTTCGACTTTTATTATAACATATGACGATTGATTGATAAGATAACAAAACAATGGGAGACATACAAAAACCAGACAAGAAAAGTACAAAGTCCTTGATACTTAGGAAAGTCATGTTGCAACTTCTGAAGAAAAAAAAAGCATATACAATGGACACGTATAGAAATCTGACCAAAAAAAAAGAACAAAACAAATGAACTCCCAATAAATGGTACACATAGCTGTTATATATATATATATTGTGGTCGTTTGTATTCTCTCGCTTTAACTCCTCTCAAACACCAGCAGCACTTTTATTATATAAATAAAAAAATATGAAAAAAAAGAGTTCTTATAAAAGTCGAGGTACACTGAGTCCTGATTTAATAGCCATTCAAAAGAGTATTCTAGATGTCTCTGCCATTTAACGCACTGTTTTGTTTAGATCCAAATAACTTATAAAACATTTTTTTCCTCAAATTTTTTTACTAGATTTTTCCCCATCAAATACGTTGTATATAAGAATTTTTAAGTTTGTCCGATTTTGTTTCCGTGGAGGAATTGCCCATTTGTTTGGCTGTAAAGCACTGACTCATAAACTCGGCATAATTTAATCCTTCCAATCTTGTAAGCCCCCTCCCATCAATCTTTGAAAAAATTGGAGTGAAAAAATGGCTCCTCTTCTATACCAAAATCTGCGTCCACATTATCTCTGATAAATTTTTTAGTGTAATGTTAGTATTTGTAATTAGTTTTACGAGTCTTCCATTATCATTACACGTATTTCAAACAAGTGTCAATTGAATCAAAAACAAAACTAAGAATGGTTTGTATAATATACAATAGATCATCAACTTTATAAACTATATCTAATAATCTGTCTACATTATTTTCAAAGTTATCCGACCAGTGGTAAAATAAGAAAATAAGGGTTTTAATTCAACAATGATACACAGGACACACTCATTCACAAGTTTTTCTAGGATGCATATAAAAACAAAGAACTGCATAACAAGGGTGTTCACACACAGATTGCTCTTTAGCAACCCCGACAGAATCATAGCTTCTGAGTAATCTCCCTTTACCTACACACCATGGCAAGATCCCACTGAATTACATAGATTTTGTAGATATCATCAATTATCACTCTGCACAATAAAAATCAATACGTTTAATTGTTACATTTACATGTATAAATGGTTTTCTAATAATCTTGATATATAAATCTTTTTCTGTAAAAAATGTGGAAAAAAAGGATAATTAAAAAAAACAAGTTTAATGATATAATATATAAACAACACCATGTTATGTATACATAAACTGGTTAATATATATGCAGAAAGACAAAGTAAACACTACGAGACCGCCGCCCACTAATTTACATATTATAATGGTAATGTATTACATGTACATCACAAAAAAAAAAAAGGTTGTCATGACAACTACGCAACAACTTGCTGTTGTCTGCAGACACTAATGCCCCATGGACACCCCTCTGGTGATTCCATGAACAACTTTATTGTCCGCGGTGTTTGCTCAATAATAAAGAAGTAATTCCCAATTATAATGCTGTGTACGTATTAAAACATATAAAATGTAGGTGCTATATAATATACGTAGTTTTTTTGACGCTTGGAATGGCTATATCCAGGAACACGGGGCAATCCGACATACTCGGCTCGAGTTCAGATCGGGCAAGGATTAGAACATTATCATTACAGTACACATCAGATGTAGGAGTATATACACCCCACTATCGCACACGACAGTGGGGTACTAAGTATCGGTTGTGCATATCTGAAGTTATAAAATGTACATTTTACATTACCTTCAATCACATGAAAAATACCAATCAGAAAACAATTTGCATCAATAATACGATCACCAAAGATTCTATGTCTTATAGCACACGTTATCTGTTTACATAAAGTCCTGCTGCTGCAGCAAGTGCATAATTAAACAAATGATTTTTACACCTTAAACAATAGTCACGGCAAAATTGTCCTTCAGAGTGCAATACACGTAATATTGCTTTACCTAGTACTGTACCATCAATCTGCCTGAACAATGTCTTAGAGTATACAGACTTGTAATCTATGGAATGATTGTTTCACATTTCTATTTTACATTAACATATCTATCAATACAATTCATTACAGATACATTTATTAATATGCTACCCTTATATAAAGCGTGTACATGGAAGTTTGTAACTACCATAATGCAATACTTTTAACATCGTAAGAGAAACATTTCAACGTACACTTAAGATTCTATTTCATACCATACGTACATGCATGTTCATGTCAATTAAAAAATATTGATACAAGTTCATACTTTGTTTTGTAGAATATTATGCTTCAAGACAAAAAAAGCCAATCTTATGAAGGGCAGTGATTATATTAAATACAAATTTTTTTTTAAAAATGTTAAATATTTAACATATTGTAATTCACAAATAAAAATCCTAAATACTGTTAATGCTAACAAAATAAGAGTAACAGGCCAATTATTCATTTTCAAATTTCATTAAGTGATAGAATTTCATTTTCTAAAAAGGACAGTCCATAATTTTTCATCAAAATACCATGTAAAAAAAAATGCAGAAGATTGTCATAATGTTCATATTGTCATTTCATATCAAAATTAAAGAGTCTCTTCAGCTGAGCTAATGCTACACGTCCTCGCATACCCTCATATCTAACTACTTAATATACAAAGAGAAACAGTTAAAGAATTAGGACAATGCGTGTATAACATGTAAATGGTAGTCGATAAACAATAAATGCCATGTTTATATGTAGTTTGGTTCCTGAATCTATCACATTATCTACAGTATTACAGTGGTGTGTTTTGTTCCCCGTTTAATTCCTCGCGAGAATCACACAGTCCTACGTCACGAAATTGTTCCGTCAGTTTTCGGCACTTCTCTTCGTATATTGCTCGATATTCTTTAGGTACCTATTAAAGTACATCAGAACACCTTGTAACAAAACCAGAACATGTTTTTTTTTCCATTCTTGATAAATAGAGAGCATATATGGACAATAAGGACATTATGCTACTATAGAAGTGCACCCTGAATAATAATCACTTCTCTCAGATTTAATTTCCTTATTACATTCTATAAGATCAAAACAAGGGCATAATATTTTTGATATCTTTTTTGTTTCTGTTTTGGAAGTCTACATGTATACAATAAACTTCATAAAACTTCATCGAAAAGAAGAAGTGTAAGTCAAAGCTACATGTAATATCTGTAACACTGTCACATAGCAAAATATTTCACATATACCTGGTACATGTCCATCTCCATTGTGAGTCAAAGAAGGAATTAGTATACCTGATATATTGATCAAAACACCCACCCTTTGTTCCATTTCCTTAACATACTGTAAAAGTGGTTATTTACGCTGGTGGTTAAGTGTGCGGTTTCTATGGTCAAACAATATCTGTGGGTATTAAATACGCGGATGTGTGATTTACCACTCTTAAGATTTTGTGTTTTAAACATATGTGCAGGGATATTTTACGCAGTTTATAGCTTATCATGTAACTAGTGAAAATTTCTCCAACGCGTAAATAACCAATTTTAAAGTAAATACATGTACTACTACCGGGTATTTGTACCAGTATATTTATATGTATTACCATTTCTCTTTCCTTTTCATACTCCTGTTGAATTAGGCTCAATTCTCGTTTCAGCTCATCCTTTTTCTTATACAATAAGTCTTTATGCTGAAAAAAAAATCAGAAATGTTAAATTTTTTATATGAAAAGGGGAAACCTGATGTGTTTAAAACATCATTGTCTATCTCCAAGCTATCTGAAGCAATAAATCAACCAATTTCATAACATACCTTGGCTCTTTCTTGCACTACTTCATCTATGTGTTTTGTCTGTGCTTCTCTCTTTATCCTGAAAGATCAACATTGTTAAAATCAAAACAACAATAAATTGCATCTACTGGTAACTGAAAAGATAATCTTTTAGGGTTTTCCCCCTCATTGTGCTAAAAAGTTTTGAAATCTCCAGGTTTTCTCTTCCTTACTAATGATATAAAGCTATATACTTTGTTGGTTCAAGATACATGTACCTCAAATTATTGTGGGCACAGTGGGTTGTGATTTTTCTTCTTCAATAACTGCACCCTCATACCCACATGACCCACCAAAATAACATTTTAATGTTTGAAGGCCCAAAATTAATATGTTGGTTCTCATGCCAAAACTTTCAAAAATATAATACAGCATGCAAGGTAGCAAGATCTTCAAAAGGAATTAACTTAATTTTCATTATTTTGATTTAAAATTGAAAATTGAGTTATTCCCCTTTTTCAATATAGCAATAAATTTAGTCAATGATGCAGCATAAAGCAACAATGCCTGAAAACAAATTGATCCATTGTTTTAGTCTAACAAAGCTTGACTTTACCACCAGAGAGTACCCCACGGGCACAGTCCTACCTGGCCAGTTCATTCTTATCCTTATACATCTTGCTGAGGGTCTTCATCTCCTTCTTGCTGTGTTCCTCCATCTTCCTCCTGTGCTCCTCCACCTCCATTTCAAATATGGCTGTCAACTTCCTGTCGTGTTCACGGTGGTTGATGTCCATGATCAGTTTCAGGACGTCGTACACGGAGTCGTGGTGCTTCAACATGACGTCCATCTCGGCTTGGAAATGGTCTTTGCACATTGCCACAAACACTTCTGCTTGCGTCTTGCGTAGTTCTTTGTGCTGAGGACAAAGAGTGAACTCGTTAAGGCAATGGAATGTTTGAATTTTCATTTTCTATCAAGATCATGCAGGAGAGATTTTGTTCCAAACTAATGGATTTTTACTTAAAACATTTGAATTTACAGTAGTTACTTCATTTCTAAAACTTTAAAATCTAAATTTAAATTTAAGGGTCAATTGATAAGTCAAATCAAACTGTCATATCAGTTGGATCATGTTAATTATTTTATAATTCCTGCTATAATTAAATGAAAGAAAATGGTCAAAATAAATAGCCTGATTTAATGAAACTGTAAGCTAATATAGTACTCTACATATTACACAGCAATCAAAAATCACCACAAAACCATGATTTAAAAAATGAGACTCAAGACCATTCAAATGCTCCGAAACCTGTTCCAGATGAAATCTCAAAGAACACCGTTCAGACGGCTGTCTATAAATTAACCATACACAAAGCTTGATAGTTTAGGATTAAACTATCTACAGTGCATATAAATTCCATCAAAGTTTTATTTTTCTAAAGGATAAAAAATAGCAGGAACACTACCTCAAACTTAGTTTGAAATCTAATTAGTCAAGTTTAATTTTTAAAAATTATTCATGAAAGCTGTATCAGATGAGATGAAATATTTCTAGTTTCCTTTTGGGTATGAATGATTCACTACAAGTTATTTTTCTTCACTGAGTATATCAATAGAAGCCCACACAAGACAGCATACAGTATCACAGAGTACAAGTATAGATCTTTACGCTGAAGTTCTAGTATATCTGGATTACACGTCACGTCACAGACTCTATAGGTTTACTGTATAGGATTAATGTGTAATATTGTTAGAAGACAGATATTTGATGTTAGTAAGAGATTTTTTTGTAAAGTAGCAGCCTTGATGTGTTTCCATTAGGTGACCTTGACCTTCAGAGACTGACAAGATCTCTTATTTTGATTCTCTTCACTTGGCTTCATGTATTAATACCTTATTAAGTACCTCATTTGATTATTATCACTTAATTATCCCAAAATACTTAAATTTTACTAACTAGAGCCCATTCCCCAAAAATATGTTTAAAAATTTATTAATTTTTTTGCAGATATGTAAAAATTAAAAGATAAATCATTTTTCTATTGATTGAACAAAAAAAACCAACAAAAACCCCAAAAATATTGAAAAAAATTAAGGACATCCTAGATGCATAATGAAGAGGGGAAAAGGTTAAGAAATGTGTATATCATAACTGCATATATGTGTATAGTTCAAAGCATACATCATACAGTTCAAGATAAAAAAAAAATCCTTTATTAAACTATCTTCAAAAACATTCTCAGCACTATATAAAACCCTTCTTTACTCATGCATTTAAAATTTCAAAAATTTAAAGTGAAACTCAAGTCATGCTATAGGGGAGAAAACTGGGGAGGGGAGTGAAGAGAAACAAAATAAGAGGGAAACAAACACTGAACAGTGGAATATTGTAGTGGTTACACAATATTGTGTTCTAGCCACCAGCTTGATTTAAAAGCTTTAAGGTTAACATGTATGAAAATTTAAAACAAAATTACCTTCATTGTCAGAAGAGTTTATTGAGAAGTCACCTTAATTTTTAGATATTTCATACATGTCAACTTAAGTGGCAAATAGTTAAAAGAAGGCATGTAGAAATATTATATATCAAACTTTGGTTTACCTTTCTTTTCCACTAAAATACAACAAGATACAACAATAAATTAGTTATAGTGATATAATTGTGATGTAGCCTTGTTCACAGGAGGATCTCTTTCTGCCATCTTCATGGAGGCTGCAAAGTGTATTAATCACTACTTAAAATCTAGAGGGACTCAACAAACTTATTCCAAAGGCAAGAAAACCCATCCAAAGAGGATTTCTGGTATACTTTTATCATTGCAAATCAGTAAACTTTAAATTTCTTTGAATCCATTGAACCAAAGTTTATATTGATTTCTATATTATTTGTATATATATCAATAAAACATTCATCCTCTTTTAAAGTTTTCTTGCACATTGGAACAGGTTACCTAGACGACAATATATGTCAGTCACATGACAATATGCGAATAAGTCATGTGACTGTTGCAACACCAGGTCAACAACACTGAGTATCACTCATGCAGAGCGACATTTGGGGGTACCTTCTCATCTTGTTCACGAGTTAGCTGCTGATATTCTTGTCTGTTGGCTTGCTCCACTTGTTCGACATTGCCAGTTTTTATGGCTTTCTTTAATGACTTAGCATGGACTTTTTCCATGGCCGTCTTGGCTTTAACTTGAGATATCATGAGTCTTTCTTCCTGTAGCTCATGTATCTCACGCATGGTTTCTCTTGCCTAGAAATATGAGTCGATACATGTTGAAAATGTGGAATGAAGTTCAACATGATCATTTTGATTTCAAAATTTCAAAAAGTAACAAATACACTTTGTCACCTCCCTTCTCTGCTGGAAAGGTAAATTGATATTATTGGCAGAAAAAGAGGATGTACATTTAACACGAAAATGACTGTTGAATCTAATTTTCAACTAAAACCTTTTCTCCTAATTTTAAGGAAAAAAGCAACATAATTAATCAGTGCTTATACACTGCAACAGAAATTTAACAGATAGATTTTATATAAATATTACCTCTGGTTTAATGAAATGAAGGAATTATACACCAAGACAAATGTAACAGAAGCTAGACTTTGTGTCTATCATGTACGTAGTACCCACAAACACTAAATAAAGACCAGTCCTACCTTCTCGTGCTTCTTGCTGAGGCTCTCTAGCTCCTTATCTCTCTTGCAGATCACTTTGAAGAAGCCCTTCTGGTTTTTGAGATCTTTCAGAGGTGTTGGTACCAGCAATGATGGATCTTTAATAACAATTAGTACTCATTTATAGTGTATTTTTCACTTATCTTAACTTTCTGGCACATGAACAGGTAGTAGATTACAATTATTATACAGATCAGCATGTTTGCTGGCCGTAACTAGATATTTATAACAAAGAGGTCATTATGAATTGACCTGTTTATTTTATTACTTATAATCAAACTTGACTGAATGAAATATGACATTGCGAGGTGTATCCAGAAACGTGTACCTACCATCCAATAGTGATTGAATCGTGCTCTTTGATTGCACTGTAGGAAAAAAAAAGAGTTTTGTGATTAAAAACCAAATTATAATAAAAATATTGATTTGTTTCCTTAAGGTGGTATGGGACACCTCCATATTGTGACATACTTTCTATCAAAATAAACAATAAAATAACAGTATAACTTTTATTTTTTTTCTTCTTCAGTCCAATAATTTTTAAAGGCATTTCAGAATATAAATCTGTTTCTTTACATTGTACCATATATTCATAAGTGAAATCATGCATGAGAAAATCTGGGCTGCGTGCAAAATGGCATATCAGCTAGCTTATTTCTACAGGTTAGAAGCAATCATATTAACAGGTGTTCTTTAGGTCTATGTTTTGAAGTAGACATATTAAACAATCAAATTCATTTTCGACACATTCAAATCAAAGAATTTCATAATGTGGTGCTACATGTCAAAAAAAAATAATTAATGCAATTCATTCAAAAACATCATCATTGGAATTGAGATTTTTTTCATGACATATAATGAATGTGTCACTTACATGTGGACCCAATACAAAGAGTTATTTCCCTCTCGCATGCATCTAGTGAACCATCCAATATTCACTGTATAATCACTACAAACCCATTACCTATATATACATATATATGCTAGGTCAAGCCTCTAACTCAGGGTATTAAGGGTACTAGATGCATCTAGAGCTGGCTAGCTAGTCACTACTATATTGAACGCACCCCTGTTTTCTTTAACTGATATTTGGTTGAACTGACTTGGTTGGCCATTGCTTGGCTCAGCTTTTACTAATGGATGAGTGGGTTTCTTAGTTATCTGTTGCTTTGTGACTTCCTCTGTAAACGCAGGGACTGAGCTCTTGTTTCCCGCCAGTGGTTTGGAATCTTCGTGTTGCGGGGATGGTGGAACTGATGCTCTTCCGTTTGACTGCACCGACTGCAAAACCAGACAGATTCCTGAACCATATGTGTAATCAAAGGATAATATAATGTTAATATTCGTACAGAAATCCAACATCAATTAAACTCTAGATATATATAATGAATAAAAAGAGTAACCCACTTGAATTGTTCAATTTTTGTTTTATAGTGAGTAAATTATCATTTAATCATAACAAACATCTTAAACATTACATGTACATATATAATTAACCACTCTTAACTTTTATTTATAGATTTGATATTCAATGTAATTCATAAGCAAAGCAATGAAGAACACTTGCATTATGATTAAATATTCTGGTCATGCATAAATTAAAAATATTTTAGGGTTTTCTTATTTGAAAGTAAAATGGTTAAAAGCCATTCATTAGACATCCATACCCTCCTTATTTTGACTGAATCTTGAACATACCCCTGAATCATTTAAAGAATAAAATGTCAAACATATTCATATACTGGCTTGTCACCCATTAGAACATTAAACATGACATTGTAAAAAAAAATTTTAATTGCCCTCCTCATGTCTTTATAGTTAGAACTTTGAAAAAATCAGTAATAATCACATAACATGAGCAGAAAGCTGTGTACACAATGGCTAAAGCTGCTTTCCAGAGATGTAATGTTGCAAAACATCGGTTGAAAGACTGCATGGTGAATATCAGGCTTGGGGCGAATTACATTGTAAAGTAATGCATTACATTACCATTACTTCATGAATCTGGGCATTAAATTACCATTACCATTACTTGATTTTCTTGAAGTAATGCATTACATTACCATTACATGAGTAAAGTAATGCATTACCATTACCATTACTTTTTTTTTTAAAGTAAAGCTAATAAAGAGTTTTTGCAAATGTTTCAAATATACAACACTCTTTAACATATCTACAGCTTCATGCTCAGTATCAGGTTCAAATTCAATGAATAAACAAGAGTCATTCTTTATTTGCTCAATATATAATCATATTATGGCAATATGAACAACATATTACATAAGTAAAATGATATTTATAGACATTTGGCATGATACAATATCAGATAATTATGAAATAGAGACACAGGATAACATGCGTAACAAAAAACAATTTATGAAATAATGTTGCTGTTTTTAAAAGCTAAATATAGATATATCCCCAGATTACACAAATCTTTTAAAACAAAACACTTAATTTTATTAATTTATAAACAGGTGATTTTTCCAAGTTATATTTCTTAATTTATTTTAATCGTATTTCTTTTTACGGAGGACACTTTAAGACAAAAGATTGCTGTTGCACTTTGTGATCGAAGTTTCAAAGGGTTCATCTTTTAAATGCATCCATCTTCCGGGCTATACTAAATAAATGTTTTGCAGGAGCAGTCAAAGCTTGGACTGGAAAATACTGTTTGACGATCTTTATCTTAGGATATATTAAGTGCAATAATAGATTAAATACATAAATCTTGTATTTTCTATCAGTCCAAACTAATGTAAAGTGTAATTAATATACAGGAGAGAGAGAGAGAGAGAGAGAGAGAGAGAGAGAGAGTGTGAGAGAGAGAGAGAGAGAGAGAGAGAGAGAGAGAGAGAGAGAGTGAAGATAAGTAAGATTATTTTCAAATGAGTTATAATATTGGAAGTGATATTGATTTTCATCATGGATGGACAGTGCATTCATTTGGCTTTTAAAGGTGCATGTCTGTCTCCTATTCTATTGTGACATATTGCGAAGGGAAGGGGATTGGGGTGTTTAGCACTTAGATTATCCTGGGGGCATAGTGTGTTGTTGACACATTTCTTATTGAAGTGCAAACTAATTGGAGTAAATTGTTTAAATGATTAAAAACTCTTAATAACAACACTCTTAAAAATGATTTGAAATTGTGCTGTTATCTTTAGTAATATAAACAATTCAAAAATGAATTTTAAAAAACCTTTTATAATAAAACATGTACAATTAAAACACTTTTTCTTAATTAGAATTATTTCTTTCTTCTTTAAAAATAAATTTAATCAAATTTAATTTCAACTATTCATTTATTCATCACATTTTTTAAAGTGAACATGCATAAATATGCATAGTAATGCAAAGTAATGCCATGTAATGCCAGCATTACACTAGATTTTGGAAAGTAATGCATTACATTAGCATTACTTGTAATGCTAATTTTGAGGCATTACACATTACTAGCATTACTTTGAAAACATGTAATGCATTGCAATGCATTACCATTACATTTAGCATTACCCCAAGCCTGGTGAATATTTATGGATATTGATATTCATGAATGAATTAACATTCACAATTGTGTAAACATATAAATTTGTGGTTCCATTGAAGAAAATTTTTGTCAACTTCTTTTTTTTACTTCAAAGAAAAATCAACAAAAAATATTGACAAAACTCAGGATTATTTGGAAAGTTATTCAAAATATCATAGTTAAAGAACTAAAGAGTTCCCTTTCAATTCCAATTAAGTCATAGAGATATGAATATAATATGGCTTTAAAACAAGGCCATTTTGAATCCCCTCTCCAATAAGATTTCAAAAGTGAAGTGGCTTCATAATTCATAGTTTATTCTAGGAAATATTTAGATTATTGAATTATTCTATATCATATTTTTGATATAACTTGCTAAAAGAAGTTTAATTCTTCTTTTTTTCTCTCTTTATCTGCAGACTTTTCTGTCATTTAAGTAAGTTTGCTATTGCGCTGTATCATCCTTTCAACTATATTCATTTCACATAGAACACAAACAGACAAACTTACAAACTCTGCGTCCTCAAGAACCGCTAGCTGCTGGCTGTGTTTTTCTTGCTCAGACAAGTAGGCTATTGGATTGATTAGAGCCTCGATATACACTGTAAATGGAAGAGAGAGAAAACATGCACAGACAATCAGCTAGGACAAGATCTTAATATAGAGAGTCCAAGTACCATGTCCTAGGAAAAATTCATCTGTCCATAGGAAACAGACAAGAACTGTGCGAGAACCATTCCATGTGATCACAATTGTGTGAAGAATCAACATTCTGAGTTAAATCACTTGCTATATAAATATGGTGAGGAGATTCTTGGGGTAATCTGATAGAAAGCAAAAATTTTCAACCCGGCAGAGAATCTGATATAGAAGAAGTTGAATGGGCAAAATGTTCATGTCTGATACATATAAGCTACTGTAACTAAAAGCTAGGTCTACAAAACAATTTTAATAAAACGTTTGTTCTCGGAGAAAGCATTCCAATTTAATAGAAATGATGTTTTTATTCATGCTTCATAATTTAGAGTCAAGTTGACCAAAGAGACAATCCAAAGCATAGACAAGGGCTGGCATCCATTACTGAGACTAAGACAGGGTGCACGGTGTGGTGGATCAAACCTTTGTGTTACTGCTTTTATTAACGTTGTGCAGTTTTGGGGATTTGCCATTTTCAAGGTCAGATATTTTGAAATCTTCTCCAAAATCAAACAACTTAGACAGAAGAGTTTTCCTTTTCTCCTTAGTTTTTTCTCTCCAATTGGTGGTCGGGAATTTCTGAGGATTTGTCAAAAAATCCACAATGTCTGAAATGTTAGTACTGATTAACAGACTTTCTGTCAAATTTCTGTATCATCCTACTGTACCGATGTTGTGATATTTCCAATTCAAGAAAATGCTGAAAAGTTCTGAATTTTGCTCAATCATAAAACTTCAGAAGGGTAAATCATGCTCATAAATTATGTACATGTCAAAATAATCCTTCACAAAATAAGAATTATCCGACAAATTCTCTTAACTAGAACACATACTAGTATGTACCAGTATTTTGTTGACATTGTAAACAAACATCCCCTCCCCCCTCCACCCAATAGTTTTTAATTTTGTATGTTTGCAAATTAAAAAAGATATAATGTTTTAGAATTGTTTCCATGCAGTCTATGGAAACTCATAAATGTAAGTATGGTCATGTATTTCCACGTCAATTCTAGGATTAAAATTAAGACACCTTACCAGACATGTCATCAGGAACATAGTCCTTCACGCTGATATGAACAAACACAGTTGGCATCAACAAGGGTAGATTACATTCGTTCCTTAAAGGTATATGCCGATAACCTGCAACCAAACATTAAATCAATGGTAAAACTGGGTTGCTGACTTCCAAGGCAGTCTGAATAGCTTCATTTCAATTCCTTGAGAAAATTTATCAGAAAATTTATCATCTCTGTATGAATGACAAAAGGATAATTCTCACATTTTATCATAATCAATACTAATACATGTATCAATAGAAATTCAACTCAGCTTGTTTTTTGGACTGATGCCTTAACTGGTGAAGACATATCGGTCCAAATATCAAGCCCAGCTGTACCCTTACAGAGATCAAATCAATACCTTCGTTAATGCTATTCCAAGACTATACAAAGCTTGATAATTTTTACAGATAAATTAAATTTTTTTTTTTGCTCTGCACTCTGATTGGCTGATTCTGTGTGTACCTGGTCGTAGTCCCATTACAGGTAGCACCCTGTGGCCCAACAACTTGTTGTTCTCATCCATAACAGCCATCCGTATAACCGCCAAAGTTGGCAACACAACCTACAAATCAATGCAGACATAAATACACAAGTTCATTATACTTCTGTTTATATTTTTTTCTATTTCAAGTCACAATGAATAAACCTGTTATTTCATCTAAACAACGTTTAATTTGAAATAGTTTCTGTGCTGTTTGCTTAAGGTGAATAATAATCAAAACAATTCACTGGCAGCATTCAATTTCCCACGCTTTTTATCTCCCAAATCTGCTAATGTTTTCAAAGTCACTACATTAAATTCAAAGTCTTGAACTTGTTCACTGTCAAGAAACTCTGAAGACTGAATTTCCTCAGATAGAGCTTCCTGTATGGTGAACCTAGTTTACCTTTTTAAAAACAAAAGGATCCTCATCGTAGACGGGATTAATGCCATTGTTTGGGACTGTTTTAGTTCGATGACGTCTGCGTACAGTGTCTGTAGGTAAACCATACATATCCACTTCTACATACGTCCCTATCTTTCTGTCAGTTACAAACTGCCCTGCTATAACCTACAAAAAAAATATATCGTGTGTAACTTCATTAAGTGAGGTGACCTTCAGAATTTAAACCTTGTTTCAGGGAAAAGACAAATAAGACAGCAGTCAGTAAGCTTTGTACCTTAAATAGTTAAGAAACAAAATTAACTCCTTGTTTAAATTACACTGTGTCAGTGTGAATTTAATACAGTGCAAATTACTAAGACAATAACATATCAGTTTTAGATATTTACCTTGATGGTTAATGTTGCTGCCACAACACCATCCATAATAGACTCTGCGAAGGGATCAAATCGCCTGTCATCCCTCCTCATGAAGTCTGGCTTTAAGATGTAGCCACAGTGATTATTGTACTCAAATATTCCCAGATTTAATTGCATGGCAAGGTCTGCAATAGACACCAAAACAAGCTGCTTAATTCTGCATTTTATATCAACAAAATATTATCTAAAAAGCTAAAAACTTATTCATCTATATCTTGTTGTTTTCAAAATTGTTGATGCCCTTGTTCTGTGGAACTATTTTCTTGAATAAATCATCATTTAAGTACATACATGTATACAGACACAAATATTGTACCCTCCTTGTCAGGGGCCCCACAGTATTCTGATTTTTAAATCAAACATTTTCTATCACCTACCTAGAGTTTGGAAGTTTAATGCTACTAATTGGCAACCAGCATTCCAGAAAATCTAAAATGACATACACATAAATACAATGATTTAAAACTCCTGTACAACAAGACTTTCTTTAAATACACATACACAACATCCCGTCTCCAATTGTCTTTGAAGTTAAATTTTGACATGAAAATTATTCCTTCATTATACTAAAATGTCAAATTTTAACATATGGAAATTCAGTGTTATATACCTAAATACAATTTACAATGTTTAAATTAAATCTTCTTCACATGAAAGACTATAAAATAATTATATTGCAATTAAGTGTTAACCTCATGCACCTATAGGGGCCAAGCTGCACAAAGACATAATTGAAAATCTGAATAAATTTAAAACAGACCTGCGGCAGAAAGTTACTGGAGTCCACCCGCTTCCCCCGGGGGTAGATCCGACTCAGCTGCCTCTTGTTATAACTGGTCCATGGTTAAGGTACAACATCCCAAAATACATTTAAATTCATTACTAAAAAGTGGGTAATTAAGAACAGAGAACACAGCTTTATTCCAAAAATCTCATCTTAACCGTTTTTATATTTTCTTTCTGTAATTTATGATTCAAATTCATTTCATTCAACTATAGAAAATGCCCTACTGCCTCATGCATCCTACAGGGCACATGGAGGATAGGTAAGTAAGTAAAGAAAATGCACCATTGACAGCAGAGAAAATTTGAGTCCCGGACAGAAATTGGCACTCTATCAATATTCTAGTATAAGAGATAGAGACTGCCCATATTGTATTGATGTACCAGTGTACACACAAGGATACTTGACAAACTCCACGGGGTACTCCTTTAGGAGACTGGTCGCCTGAGTTTCCACAAAGGAGGAGATTTCAAAACTTTTGTTTCTTTCTGAAATTGAAGGAATTTTTAACCATGTACTGACAAAAGACAAACACAATTCAATGATTTTACCAACTTTGGGACAACAGATTTTAATAGAGCAAAAGATCCAACAGCGGATGTACTTACTTTCTGAAACCTCAAAGGAATGGAAGTGAACTGGTTGAACATAGTTGACAAGCATTGACATTTCTGCACCTGCCTCTGCTTCTTTCCCTGCTGTTCCCTGAAAGAGAACAAATTCATCAAAATTATAAGGACTATATAAAAGGTATAACTCAAGTTCAATTCATATCTATTCAGCCATTACTCCACTCAGTTTCAAACTTCAAGTCTATATAAGCTGTCTTTATCAAGGAAATACAAAATTATATGAAATAAAAACCTTTTCTGTACGGAACTGCCTCTTCCGTCTTGCTTCCTCATTATCCTCATCTCCATCTTCGTCGTCATCGCTATCCGATGAATCTGATGCCACTTCCTCTGGCGTACCATCAGGGGCAGGTAATCCTTGGCTGACAACGTCCTCTGATACACTCTCTGTGCGTTTAGGGGTCGCCTCACTGAAACTCCCTCCCCCACTCCCTGTGGTCCCTACCCCGGTACCGCCAGTCCCGCCACCCTCATCCACCGAATTTGTGTCCCTTAATTGGCTCTGAGGTTTGGACAGCTGTTTTGGCTTTTCTGTAAAACAAGAGAGATATGCAGGTACACATGTCTCAACACAGCAAAATTTTTAAGCATTATCTGCAGCTTATTGTTTCAAATTAGTTAAAATTAAAATTTCAAAAAACTTTAAAATATTGGTTTTGCCCACTATTGTTTGTAACTTTCTAAAAGAGAACTGAAAAAACACAATAATCAAAAGCCATAGAACAAATTACTTGTTATACAAATTTTTCATTGCACAAGTATTTGCACAAACTCACCTTTGCACCTCAAAGATAATTTTAATCATTGTCCTTTTTTTTTGGCTTTTGTTTTTTTTTTTTAATAAAATTTTTAAATGCTATTCTACTGTAAGTGCAAGTATCACTCAATCTTGATTAGATGACAGATATAAGCTGATGTTATAAGCTGTGACAGTCAAATGCACAAAGAGAATCTGCAGCTTTGTTTTAAAACACAAAGAAGAACACATCTCAAAACAAATTGCTCACACTTTGTATACTACACACTCAAATCTGTTAAAAAATAACTATGAGAGAACTATATATTGGTGATTAATATCATGTTTATAATCTGATTAACAAACTGGATTAAGAAAAGAGTGTTAATTAGCATTAGATGATTAAATTGAGAAAGCTGTCAATTGAGATATAATTGAATATTTTCCAGTGAAAACCCAACACATCAAACATACAGCATCAATCCACAGAATCCAATCATGAACCACACAGAATAGAACAGTGGGTAATTGTAACATCTCATTTTTTGCATCAATTACATTTAAAATACTCCTCTCCCTCCATTCCTTCCATTGTTAAATAGAATGTAAAAGGTAGAAAATAGTACCTAATAAATAACTCAAACCTTTCTCTTCAAAACTTGAAAATCGTTTATGTTTCATGATAACACTTCCTTCTCCACTTTCTACAGAGTTATCTTTCTTTTACTTGATTATCATGACATCTTAATAAAAATGATGACAACAGTTTAAATATATTGCCCCTCTCTAATTTGACCAATGATTTTGCACTGCATATTAACCTGTGGCCAGAGTTTAGCAACATAAATAAAACTACAAGATGACATACTATACTTCACACAAGATCAGAAGCTAGCGACAGTGAGATAGAGAGTTAGGCATGGCCGCCTTCTGTTGAGATACTCCACTAAACTGTTTATATGGTGCTTCTGTGGTATAGCTATGTAAGTTGGTTAACTTTCAGTGCAAGAATAACATATGATTATAAATGAAACACGCTTTACCTCTTTTCCGCTCTGTAATAGGAATCAACAAATTTCTTGTTTAATGACACGTGGGAAATAACATTGGGCCTCTCGGTTCGTAGTACATATGGTACATATATTGAAATTAGCTGCTGAGCATCACATGTACCAAGTAAGGCAAGAATTCATAGCAAACTATTGAAATTTTAAGTGCATGTCAAAAGAGTGATCTGTTTTCATTAGGCTAAATCATTCCTTTTCAATAGAAAAAATAGTTTTAATGCAACAAGATAGCAAATCTTGATCATGCTGCCACTGATAGTTAGTTGGACATGTAGCTATATGTCATGAATCTGACCATGCTGGGGGAGAGGGTTTGGGTCTTTAGTCTTACCTCTTTGGTGCATATGTTTCTTTTTGTTCTTGACAATAATTTTGCGAACAAGAGTTGTAGGATCTGGTAATGGAGCTCCAATATCCAGCTGTGAAAGCAACAGGAAAAAATTCTTACTTTCAAAGTTCACTTCCTTGCTTGAACACTTATTGTATTAAATGTAAATGCCTAAAATTATGAGCACTTCAAGTACAAATACATGCACTTAAGCAATACCTGTTCTCATGAAAGAAAATTACAGAGGTATAAATAGAACCAGAGCAATGAATTGTTATTCAGAACCATAGTTTGTGTTCATATCTAGAGAGAAAATTTTTTTACAGGAAAATCATCCAGTTGGTCTGTGAGGAGCAAGTCACCAAAAATGTTTCTGCAATGGGCGGCCATTTTGGCTTGCTGCCTTTGCCTAATAAAAAAAAAATTATCAATCATAACAATACTTTGTCTAAATTATTTCAGGCAATTTTAAAGAGTAAAAAATGTTTAACTTGTTAATAAAACATTTTGTAAAATTCAAAATGCTGACTTACGAACAATGGTTTTCAAAAGAAAGAATGACTGGGTAGTCTGATGTCTTGAAAGCACTCTCTGCTATAGCTTCAATAACTTCCTACAAACAAAACACAAAACCATTCTAATTTCATACACTCTAGCAGTAAAAACATGTATGTACATTCAACACAGACTAAGTTAGCGAATTAACTCTTTGAAGCTGCACAGGGTTGGTGGAAGAGTTGTGAAGCCCAAGACTTAGGTATGATGAAATGATTTAAAACAAACTGAAAAATCGCTTTTTTCTATATTCACAAGACCTTCGTTTGTGTGCAACTTCATCATACTCTCAATTAACCTCAACTAAAGCTGTCAAGAATGAAATTAAGTTTCCATTGATTGAGAAATTTAACAACTCACAACAATTGCAAGAATTCGGTAAAAGAAAAGTGATCTACTGAATTAATTGTGCTGATTGTTATATTAGCCTGACGTTCAAATCAATTTGATTGCTGACACCAGGTAGCTTAGTTGGTAGAGCACCTGACTAGAGATAGATGGGGGCCTGATTTGAGTCCCAGTCTGGTCTATCATTACTTTTGTCCCAATCTGTTACATTTGAATAGTATTTACCTTGAAAGAGATCTCAGTGCACATGGTGTATCCATGAGTGATGATGGGTTCTTCATCTGCATTCCGGCCGTCCCAGCAGTCCAACTCTATACACCTACAGCCAGACAGTAGCACCTGCCGGTACATCTCAACTGATGACCGCCCAGTTAGCTGATGACCTGCAAGAAAATATGAATAGCGTATGTGCTATATACTGCATATCTGGTTCTGACTGCATGTACATAAGAGGACAACAGATTATCTACAACTGCGATGAATACTGGTAGTTTAAATGACTATTCACCACAGGTAAATAGCATGGAACCTTTTCACAGTAAGCCTTGTTTAGATATTTCTGGTAATTTTACAAAGAAAAAAACACAGAGTGCAATAATTAAAACTTTTTAATTAACACAAGACTTGAACTAAGCTCAACTTGACAATATAATAGAAACTGAGACTGCTTAATCAGGGTGTGTTATGTAACCATGTAGTTCATGACCTTTGACCCTTACTATATAACCATATGGTAGTTCATGACCTTTGACCCTAATTACCTTGTAGGTAGGTATTGTGACTGGAGTTGATGAAGTAGTGGGCCAGAGGTTGGTTCATATCATGACTGAGATCCAGGGAGTCTGGAGGTACTATATTATTATCTTCACTCATCAAGAACTTAAGAAATCCCTCTTGTGATAAATGCCCTGAAATTACAACAAAGCAATACTTAAAAACTGTTTAATTCATACACATATTAAAATAAAGAAAAGTTTCTCTCTACTGGAGCATCTACCAAAACTCACAACTACGGGTGTTCTATAATACAAGTATAGCATAAAACAATTACAGTTTGACTTCCTATTGCCGTTGGTGATTCAAAAGAAATCGAGCCTACAATATCATTATTTATAACCACAGTGAGGCTCAATCCATATACCAGTAACCTTAGACTGGCCTTAATATAAAGTCTTTAATTTTTTTTAGGTAAGCACAGCAAGTAATTTTGACTTAATATATATATATAAATATTTTCCCTTAATATACTGTATCTTTTTTTAACAGATTATCAGATTATAGTCTACTAAGAAGCCTATAAATAGACATTATGTTAGTATGCTCTACGAGAACTATGAGAAATTACAATTTTATATTGCTTTCATGCATCACACAAAAGGCCGATATCAGAATAGGGTGACAGATAAAGTGTTAGTTGAACTTAAATAAAAATCAAATCTTCACATCAATTAAATAAAATAAACAAGTATAAAATGTGTCTCTCTGTTTCAGATATGAATTAAAAACTGGTTTGATCAAGAAATCCCCAAATAAAGTTTTAACGAAACAAGAACCTATAAAGAAAAAAAAAACCAACAACTTTTGATCTACCAGGTAGCTACGAGAAGTAATATTAATAAAATTTAATACACTGTAATATAAACTTGAAATTCTTAAAAATGATCAAATCATTATCAAAATAAATCAAAAAATAAAAAACCGCTGAAGCTAATTAAAAAAAAAAGAGAAAAAGTTTGACCACTGCATGGCTGTAAAATATAAAACAAGAAAACCTCCCTGAATTTATATAAAAAACAAATACTAATGAAATGTGAAAAAAAACCCTTCATCCAACGTGTGGTATGAACAAATAACAAATAAAATGCTGCATTCACCCGTGTTTAACACTCTTTCCTCTGTATGACTAATACATGTATCCTAACAAAAGCAGACCTAAGGAATGAAATTCAATGAAAATGGTAATTAATGAAAATATGGACACTGTTTAATCACACATTAATCATGGTCAACATTTGGCATAAAAAGATTTCTGTTTTCTGTTTTAGAAAATTCCAGACACTTGTCAAATATTTAAGTAAACAGTATCAAAAACTGTTTTTCTTTGAAAAATTAATATGCAAATCTTTTTATTGGACTAGTAAATGTTAACCATTAAACCATTGATAGAAATGGAGAATAAAATAGGAAAGAAATGAGCACACTTAATAATAAGAACATGTATATAAATAGAAATAAAATTATAGAGGCAAATTCAAAATGAACAGAAAATTCTACTTCAAATCTGATCTACCTATCCCCCATCCAAACACAATGTGTTTGGACTTTAAGGAGGATGTTACTTTGATCTGCTTCACTAAATATTCAAGCCTTTATGTGAAACTGATCCAGTAACCATAGCAGTGCATGCCACTACCCACTTACCTTCCTCTTCTGAGAAATGATGGAGAATAAATGTCAATCAAGATTAATTGATTCTTCTATACGAAACAAAATAATTCCATAATATCATATGAAATTATTTTTGCTTAAAAGATAGATAATTTATTATCATAAAAGAAAAGCTAAAGGTTTGCTGTCAGTTTGAGTATTTTGTGAAATATGTCTACTGAGAAAAATCAGTGTTTGGCATTAAAGACAAATTGCTTAAATTGCAAAATCTAAACTGCACAATTCATATTTTATAAAATTACAGTGCAAAGAGAATTAGAATGCTTTATTAGGGTGTGTCCTCTAACAATTAATATATAAAACGAGAATTAATGCATCAGCTATAATCTATAAGAACTGTATATTATTCCAGAGTGTACTAGTATAACCTTCAGATATCACTACAGTATTTCCCTGAAGGAAAAGGCAAATATACCCTACTACTTCCAGAGAAAAGTGCAACACCCTAGGTTTTAGTAGGTCTGAGTTCAATTCAATTCTCATTTGCTTTTGTGGATATATACTGGCACTGTACCAGTTATCGGCTAAAATTTAACGTTTTCTTTTCGTAATTCCTTATTTCTTGATATTTTTGGATAAAACTTGACATACTTTAAAAAGTGAACTCCTTATTTATCAATCTGTTAGTTTATATCATTATTTGGAACCCAAAACATTTTTTTTTGTGCTTTTTAGCGCGCCCCGAATTTGCCTAGTTTTTACGATTTACTGTACCAGTTATCGGCTTCGTGATAATAACATAGTAAAATCCGTGTTCATGTCGATTTTATACTCTGCTAAATGTAGTTTGAATTATGCCCCTTGTGGGGTCAGACTAAAGTAGTCGGGGTCATGATACATTATAAACAAATCTCTAAAATTATTCGTTTATTATCAGACGGTAATACACCAAATGGTAGACTATTCAATGCATAATTATGCAATCAGACGTTCAATTGCGCTACGAATCTGTCGGAAAGTTGTGAATTCCTTTTGTTTATACATGTTAAATGTATTGGTTTTATATGTTAAATCAAAGAAGGGATATAATAACGTATCACAAAGAGGTAATATTCTATTTTTAACTCATTACGTCACTTCCCCCACTGCTGAAAGTGCAAAGATGTAAACTCAGCGGTAAATAATGATCGTTTAAGCTCATGTATAAAACATATTCAAGAAAATTTTCAAGCAAACTTACTTTTCTTTATTCGAAAAAGACGACTGAATTAAAAAATCTTGGATTGTTGCGTGCTTTAAACCCGAACTCTCAGTTTAGCCGATAACTGGTCTTAGCCGATAACTGGTACAGTACCAGTACAGAATGTGTTTTGGGTTTCCAATAAACAAGGAAATAATTTTTTTCTTTTAAATTAGAATCTCTGAAAAACTTTGCTCTGAATTCACAATCTGCATTGAAGTTTAATAATATATAACCATACATGTATGCATTGTCTACGTATTTAAACAAAAGGTGTAAACTTTATACATGTAATGACAGTTCCACTCTGTCAGCTAAGTAAGCATGTGTCCGTTGCTTCACCTGTAATGTGTTTTGTGGGGGAGGAGAATGATATCATTGATTTCTATTTCAGGCAAAAGATAATTGGTAAATCATGCATATATAAAAAAGTATGTGTTGTTTGAAATAAGAATGGTCAGATTACATGACGATCTTTGATACTGTATATGAATCAAATGCAAGTTTATGTCCTCATCGGTCATTCAATCTGAATTGCATTAAGTCTTAGATATAATTGCTAGCAACCTACACCACTCTACGAAAAAAAAAAGGTCATTCGCAAGGCAAACATATGCTTGTATTGTAAATACATGTTTCAAAATTAAGTAACTTTTCAACTGTTTTTGACTCCAATACTAGTAGCAAACATGTCTTAGAGAACTATACTGTTAAATCTAATTCTACAAGCAAAATTAATACGTGTAGTAGAAAAATAATAAATCAAATAATTAAAAATTTCTTCGAATAAAGTCCATTTTAAAAATAACTGCACTTAACGTTGATATAATTGATGACTTTCTTTGAAAATAGCCTTCCTAATTTAGTTTTAGTACAAAGTTAAATGACACCATTTACACTTTAAACTATGATGTAATTGATGATTTTTTTTAGAACTTTGCCTCCCTAAATTCGGTTCAAAGTAATTGCAATAAGTATGATCATTCTAAGCACCTTTTGCTGCCATGTTTTGTCTGGACTCGTACTGGTCTATGAGGTCCTGAGCCTGCCTGACTGTGTAGTAAGGGTACAGGATCTCGTTTAGGCGGGGGTCCCTCTGCTCCTTGTTCAGAAACTGCACAAACTGCTCCACAGTTAGATACGGCTTCTTCTTAGCACCCCTAATGACAGAAAAAATGATGTGTGTAGAATGTTGAATTATTATCTCTTTGTTTAATAAAGAAAATAAAAAATTGCACAGAGTACACAACTGTTAGATATGGCAGTTTTTTAAGCTTCCCTACTGACATACAGAAGAGTAAGGGTACAATGTCTAATAATGATCTCATTGTTTAATAAAATTTTAGCAACTGCACAAACTGCTTCATTGACAGATGCCTTTTTCTGAGCTCTCCTAATTACAGAAAGAAGAAAGGGGCTATAAGGTTCTCATTCATTTGTAAAATGAAATTTTCAAAACTGCAAACAGCGCCATAGCCAGATACAGTTTACACCCTCCTCCTCTAACTAGGATGTGAGGGGATAATTATAATGCTCAAAACTGCAACATATTTTGCAGAGCAAAGTTTCAAAAAAAGAATGGAATTAACTGTATTAATAAGTAATTCTTTGTCCAAACTTAGATATCAATGTTTCTGATAAAAAAAAAAGCTGAGCAGAGGACCATTGAATCATCAACTTTAAACAATACAGAAAAGGTTACCCACCCATCCCTCCCAATATTTCAAGCTAAGAAATTATTACTTTTTTTCATTTAATCTGTGCCAAGTACCTTACAATTCCAATTACAGATCTTCTCATGAATATTTACTCTGTAACTTACACTTCATCAAACACTTTGTCCACTTCTGTCCTTCCGACAAGGTGTCGATAGAAACTGAAAAACTCCTCAAAGGAAAACCTGTTTGGGTCGATAGTTTCATTCTACAATATATAGCAAATACAAGTGTACTGTTGTTAAAATTTTCCTAGATTATATATTGACTTCATAAATCTTACACTAGCTGGCTGTAGCAGTTAAAAAAGAATTATCCTCAATACTAGTAGCTCTTATAATATTTATAACATCATTATAATAGTATACATAAAAGGATCAAAACATTCTTGACTGATGTGAATAAAGAAAACACAATTTTATTGACACCTTTCAAAATACATATG
Source organism: Magallana angulata (assembly GCF_025612915.1). NCBI lineage: Eukaryota > Metazoa > Mollusca > Bivalvia > Ostreida > Ostreidae > Magallana > Magallana angulata. Next base: position 39,658,716 of record NC_069113.1, on the reverse strand, counting down.
TATGAACGCTGTAGTCATGTTATAGGAAAAAAACCTATTTATATTCATCAAACTTTTTACAAGACATTAAGCTACCCAGGATGTGTAAAGGACTTGGAGGAAGCTTTCCAGTTCAATTTCAAAATCCAGATAATTCAACAATAAATTAGCTAATAATAATGCAATGATGATGAAAAAAAGATGAGGCTTTTTCCTTAATCCTCATTACATTTTGTACATGTTATACACACTAATAATACAAGGAATCAAATGGAATTTCACATCATCGATAATTATGACAATTTCAATAGCATGTACACTTAAACTTTGCATAGAACATAAAAGCACAGATTTGATTGCATTTGTAAATGCGAAGGACTTTATACTTGGAGAGCAAAGGAGAAATAATCCACATAATGCAAGATTTTTTTGTAAATTCTATAAAAATGAGTGAAAGGCTCTTTTATACAGCTGGAAAAGGGGTCGAAACCATTAACAGGTTAATAGTGTTGGAGCAAAATGATTGTTTCTACGCTGTGTTAGGCTTGGAAATGAAATATGTAAGATGATGCTGTTATAAAAATGTTTCCTGAGATTAATAGCAAGAGGAACTTGTTCAGATGGCATCATTAGGAAATTCCATGCCATGATGTCATTAAACAGGTCATGCATATTCATGAGGCACTAAAGATTTCTTTTTTTTTTCTCAATTTCAGCCACAACCTTCAATCAAGAAAAAGGCAGAAATTTAAATAAAAACAATATTCAACCTGTTTAGGGTGTTTCGCCATTTTTTTAAATGGCAAGCTGATAAAACTGTCCTGAAATGCAACATTAAATAAAAGGAAGTCAAGAAAACATTGTGCATGGTAATATCTTGTATTCTTTAAAAAAAAAAAAAGAAAGAAGGAAAATGTGATCTCCAACAATTTTAATAAAAGGTCTCTAATAGTGTGTATAGTGTGTTAACAAAAAAGATAGAATGAAGAAGAAAGTCAGGATGTTGTTTTTCTAGTCTTGAGCCAATTTCCATCAGGGTATCAGAATATATCTAGTAATATGTTAGCTGATCAAACAAAAAGGTTGATTATAGATACAAATACTAGTAGCTACCAATTTCTACTTGCATTCTGAGTACTGACTATACACACATCAAACATTCTGCCTCTGTAATACAGGTACTAACCTTTCCAGCCACAAATCCTACAGAGTCCAGGGCCTTTTCCACTTTCCTCTTGTCATTAGAGTCTCTGGCCACCATTTTGACGATGCTGAAATTTATAGAGCAATGTTTCATTTATGTCTGTATTTACTAACAAGAGAAGAAAAATTTGCCAGCACTGACCATTGTAACAATTCCATATATAGTATACAGCTATAAAAAATATAAAAGTGAGATTATGGAATATAAGAAAGGAGATTCTTACATTAATTTTTTAGATGTATATCAATTCCTCAAGTTAGACAAGGAATCTATGGTGCATAACTACAGGACTTACTCCCATAGCTAGCTAAATACTACAATACTGAAATATCCCCACCCCCTTCATTTTTCGTATCGTTCATCCTCTTGTCAGTTCAAGACTGGGCAATTTAAAGACAATTTTTCAATTACTGTGTTAATTAAGAAATAATAAGTAATATCAATCGCACAACTGTGTCTTGACAAATTCAAGACTGGGCAAAAAAAAACAAGGGGCAAAAACTAACCCTGTGCTCAGTATACTGTAAACCAACATTTACTTGCAACCACTTACCGGTATTTCAAGGATTATTGGAGATATACGAAAGCCTTGTGAGCTCAAATTGGAATATTAAAAAATAAAAAGGCGTTACTACGTGATAAAAAGTCGTTATAACAAGATAAAAAGTCGTTATTATGACTTTTAAAAGTTTAAAATTAGAGAGCTGAGACATTTGATGACTGGTTTGCTGTGAGAACTATTTGTGATGATGAGGCACTCATGAACCTAGTGAAAATTTCTTGCAAGCGAATAAAAGTTGGTTTACAGTATTTATGAGCCCGCTCCTATTACATGTAGATCTGTGTTTCGGTGAGATCTCCTTACTTTTTGACCGGGATCCTCCCGTTAACGTCCAGTACATGAGTTAGCTTTGTATGGACCTTCTCTAGATAGGACAATACACTGCTATTCAAGGCCAGCAAGTTAGTGGCGAACTTCAGCAATTCATCCGTCCACTCCTGAAACAAATACAATTCTGTCATCAACTACTTTGATAGTACATGCATATGAAAAAGCGCTTTTAAATATTTTTTTGATTGTAATCACAGTGGATTCAAAATTAAATTTTTAAATTTAATACATTGTTCTACCTAATTCATTCCTTTGCTAAAATTGTTATATATTGTCTTTCATTGTGTTAAATTTTCAACTGTTATTACTGTCAATTCTACCAACTGTGGCTGGATTGCTTTGCAATGGTGTCTGAGAGGACATAGCTTTTTCTAATGCAGTACCTTCTGAAAGCCCAAGGCTACCAATAGTTCATTACCAAATGGAGATTCACTGAACATTTCAAAAACTATTAAAACATTTTGTAAATTAAAGATCAGTCTTTATATTCCTATTTCAGAGATGTAAATATGACATGTCCATCCAATACACAAGCTAGAGAAATGTAGATGTCAGCTAAAAGCTTCATATTAAATTTGAAGACCACAGTATTCGGGTATGCAAAGAAAAATCAATCGTTCATAATTGCAATGACACCCATCTATGTCTCTGCAAAAACACTTTGTAATATTTTATCAACGAAAGAATGAACAAAGAATTTGAAGGATTATTTCCTGGGTTTGGACATACCCTGGCCACTTCACGACTGGCACACACGAAGTTGACAAAGTCAATGTTGGTCATGTCCTTCCCGTAGCATACTGTGATTGTCTTGTCTTCCGTGGGAATATCAGAGGGACCAATCATGCATTGGTCTCGCAACTTTCCTTCCTAAAATTCATAAAGCAGAAAAAAATTCGATAAAAAAATGAAATCTAACTGTTTTTTCTTTTCTTTTTAACATTATATTTAAAAATCATATAAATTTTAATTCAATTATTCTTCTATTGCAATTTTAACATCAAACCTACAAAGAAATAGTCTTTCAGTTGCTGTCTTTTTTTTCACTACCCAATTCTAAAAATTGACTGGATACACTATCATTCAGTGTTTTGTTTGCGTTTTTTTCTTTATAAATTAACCCACACGTAAAAAATATCTTTATCAAATCAAACCAGATATATACATATGTAAGACTTTGTTAATAAGCTGCACACAAAAGCTATCCACCACCTTCAGCTATGAAAAATAAAAGTTAAGTGTATTAAATGATTAAAATAAATATGAAAACCAAATGTTATACATGTACTTAATATTATCATATAATCATTATCAAAAAACCCCTGGCTTCTGATATTCACTGCACTAGGATTTAGGAGTAACAGGTGAAAACCCATACAACAAACTAGAAATATCATATTTTTTCCTTAACTCATTCATTCAATCATTCAAAAATTTGTAAGAAGTACAGTCATCAATATAATTTAATTTATTGATGTTTTAAGCTTTATATATGACCTTCTGGTGTCTATTGAAATAAATGTACATTATAAGCTGAAATAATTGTCTTAAAACCATTGCATCTTATATGTGTACTCTTCAAACATCAATAAATGCAAATGTAAGTGTCCTGGTAAGTACATGAGTTAACTCGGTGAATCAGTATTCATGATTCTACCGACCTTCATCATCATCTAGATTCTACTTTATAGTATATCCAATCTTCTTCATCTGTGAAACAAATATACTGGTATCTTTACAAGTGTGGAGAATACGTACAGTTGCCCATTTGAATATACAACAAAATGGACCAGAATCACTGGGGTTTTCAAATGGTGTTTTTATGATTCGTTTTTCTCTTTGAAACTAATTCTCATCTGCCAGAACTCTTATGTGAAGGATTGGGGCCCACATAGCTTTCCCATGTGCAATGCAATTGGCAAGTAGGCTCTTGCGTGTTCTGGGTCTTTACAAAATACATCATTCTCCCTTATTACGCCAAGAGAATCATTAGTCATTATGGTCTCCAATGACTTCTGCAATATTCATTCTGCCAAACAAGGATGCAGTCTGGGGCAGCATGTATTTATGTGTCTAAGAGATCAAAAGTCAAGTACATCAGCCTCTTTGCCGCGTGTGTCAGTTTCCACAGCAATGAATCTCTTCCCCGGGTCGGAACATCGAGGAACTAAAACTCCGGAGAATTACACGGAGCGTATTAAAGAAATCCCACATAGATGAAATGTGACAAACCAGCATGCCATCCCACACTCTGTATTAAAGGCCACACAATCTCACAAAGCGGAAAAAGTATCCACCCTATTTGTTCTCCATGTTCAAAGCCTCAGATCTCGCGTTTTTATGAACAGTTTTGTAGCTGCAGGCACTGGCAGCAATACTGGTGGATGTAAATTGTAACACAGTAAATGATTACCTGTTTTTCACAGAAGAGCCTTCAGCTCAGTGTTTTTTCTTTAAATGCATAGTATAAAATAGGAAATAATCTTTAATGGCTGAATCATTCCCTATTAAAGTTGGTAAAAAAGGGTATCTTTTAAATTTAGTTCTCTCAATATGCTGTTAATATACAGATGGTTTAACAGCACATGCAATTATTAATTTCCATAGAAACAGATTTTCAAGACTTTGTTAGTTTTCATAATGACCTAAAAAGGTAATTAAGTGGTTTTTATATACCCCCTTTTATACAATCTTTATTGGCCAAGAAGTCACATAAATCTATATTACCAAAAGATACCTATTTATATGCTATATACTAGATGCTTTTATTTCCCCTCCACCTGACCTACTGACCAGATATGGGATCCATATTCCATCATTACACCATCATCACATCAGACTACTATACTGTGTAAACAATATGCTTGAAGCATATGCTTTGCTTAAAGACGAGGATTATTTGATGATAAGTTAATTATGTCTAGACCTCCATTTGACCTGATTGAAATCAGCTGTTCCGATGCCCTAATACATGTACTTTGTACCGAGTTCTTGTATCAGGTAGCTAATGGATGGTACCCAATGTTGGGAAAAAGTGGCTTTTTACTATACATACATTTTTATACATGTATACATTCAATTTTCAACATAACAATTTTTTTGTACAGTAAAACTCGTTTATTACGAACACGGATATAGCGAATTCTTGGAGGTAGTGAAGTTTTTTTGAGTCCCCGGTAAAATTCTGAACAAATCTATGCAAATTTTTACGGTTATAACGATTCGGATATAACGAATTTACGAATATAGCGAAGTCATTTTGAGTCTCCTTCAGGTGAATAATAACGAAATTTAACACTTTTATAACAAATTTCTTTAAAGTTAAAAAATTGTCCGAATGAATTTGCTTTCATAAATATTTTTCAATTCACAATCCGATTATTAAAGGTGTCAAAGTAATGTATTTTTATTTAAAGCCTCAATTAACAATCAAAGTACTGAAGTACTGAGGGGAGTTGATTTTATCGATTATTATTCATTTTAAAATCAACGACATGTTACTTTGCTTGGCAAGTAGTTTAAAATCTGTCTTTGAATTATGCACATTTTTATAATATGAATTCTCGGACTTTTCCGATAAGAATTTTGAGAAAAACCCCGTATAAATCGTGTTGTGTAATGATTAAAGATAGAATTGGTTCCATCAAACTATGTATAAGTTATCGAAATATTCAAAAAATTGTATGGATCCAAGCAATAATGAACTTGTCTCGTTCAACCAGATGCTCGGCTGTCTCCGTTAATCTCCAACAAGCAAGAGAATGTGTACACCAGGTCACGTGATAACTTGATGATGCGACCTCTAAATATAGAATGACTTTCTGCTTGTCGGAGATTTATGGAGACAGCCGATGGTTGTATTAATACTTACGACTGCAAAAAATATCTAAATTGTTCGTACTATTTAACATCTGACTATTTTCAAGGTTTTTCATAAATAAGTTTCTTAAAAACCAATGCTTCAAGATACATTAAATCAAATTGATCGATTATTTTCAAGAACTAAATTTTGTCAGCGGTGATGATTTGTGCTTAGGTCCAAACACTGTTTCACTTTTTAAAATCAACTCCCAAAAATTATAGTCTGGTGAAAGAAAACATGTATAAAGCCAATTCCCTGTACTTATTTTTTATAAATTCGTTATACGGGTGTAGAGAATTACAGATATAACGAAGTAAATCCATTGGACCCTCGGACTTCGCTATAACCGAGTTTTACTGTAGTATATACAGTAATCTGTGTTTATCAAAACAACATTTCAAGAAATTGTCACTTTTGTAACCACTTACCGACAGCTTTAATATATTGAGACAAGTGTGTGGGGATGGTTTATTTCAAGAACCCAATATTTATTATGTTACAATTTAACCATTTTTGTAGGTGTCTACATGATGAAATAATCCATTTGGCTTTTTGTTTTAAAAGTTGAAAATACATTAACATTTTAAGATTCTCATTGGTGACATTGCTATCTAGCAGCTTGTACATTATAATAGCATAAAATCATCAACTTATAAGATATCCTTCATAATTTGAAACACTTCTAAATCTTCAATTTACTCTCAACTTACAACAAATACAATAATAAAAGTTTCTAGGAGTGAAAATGTGCTAAGGTGATGTTTGTTGTGTTTTTGAGTATCTCATGTAGCAGGAATTGCACTTTTCTGTGTGTGGGGGGGGGGGGGGGGGAATGGGGATGTTACGCAATGAATTCAAGGCTTCCAAATTTTTTTTATCTGGTAATGATGTTTGAATACTAAATTATACATAGTGCTCAGTGAAAATTTGCTGGTGATCTATTGTGAATGATTTTCTACAGACTTTCCGATGGAAAAGCTGTGTTTTTGTTGGAGTTGAATAATATGTTAATTCATAATTCATTTCTGTTTTCCATGCATTTCAGTGTCCATATTCATCTTCATAACCAACAACATTGAAATGATTGCAAAATTTAGTGGTCACTAAAACCTTTTAACATTGAAATGATCCTCTTTCCTTTGTTTCACTTTATGGTACATGTAATATTTTGTTTTTACCCCACCTGTTGGTCATGTCCCACCTGGTAAATAATTCAATTACAACAAGGAAAGGGAAATGTACCTAATTTCAGAAATCCAAATGACAGTTGGCTTTACCTTACCATTCTTGGACAGGTGCTGTTCCCAAAAACCTAAATAAATCACTTCCTTATAGAAATCTGGACAAATACCAACGCATTGTGATTCCGTGGTCAAACATAGTCACTAAACTTGGAGTGAACACTTTAAGACTTTGTGCAGTGACAAGGGGAAGGTGTTTACCATACTGTCAAACACTTACATACTTAAATGAACCCTGGAATGAGAATGCAAAACAACTAAAACATCATCTAGTTCAGAGGTGCCATGTAAAAAAAAAAAAATCAAAATTTCACAAAAACATAAAATCTCTTTTTCATAAGTTTGCAACTGTTACGGCTCGATTCTTAAGATGGCTTCAGCAATATGAAGTGAATGAAGCAATTTATCTGCTTTACTAGTCTTGAAAATTCAATGCACACCAAGATGTAAAAATAAAAGCAAACTCTTTGCAGGTTTTCCAACTTAAGCAGAAAAACAAGTAATTGAGACTTCAGTTAAATAGATGTTTTATCGACAGCAGCACACATCACAACCACACAGCAATTTGATTCAATCTTTCTGGTGAGTTGGAGTTAAACAGTTCTACTCTTGAATCAACCTTATAGATCTTTTTCTTTATAGGTTTCCATGCACTTTGCAATAAGGCTTGTATCTATATAAGGGTAAAACTATCAGAAAGACACAAATCTCCATATCATTGTGAAAATGCAAAACTGTACGATTTTTTCCCACCTTGTATAATGAACAAACACTAAATTTTGCATTCTCACAACATAGTGATATTTGTACATTTCTAGCTATAGTTTCACATTATACAGATAATAATTTAATATAAGAGCAATTATTTCTTATAAATCTTACAAGCCTTGAATTTCAAGATTTAATTTTTATCCACTCCAAAATCAATTCAACAAGACATTTATACTCCATTCTTCTTTTCTAGAAATTAATATTTCATATGTATCCATCTGGATTATCATTGAATAGGTTAATTAGAAGCATCCTATTAAAGAAATGAAGTCATCGTTCACAACTGTTTTGTAAAGTTATATCAAATAACAAATGTAAACAATTTACTGGGTTTTAAATAACTCAAAGCAAATTAAGCATTAGTACAATTTTCAGTTTTACATTTTTCTCCTTTAAAGAAGGGGAAATAATTTTTGAACAAATTATAAAAATTGCAAGGAAATATAAGGTTACAATGCTACATGTACACTTAAATTAGAGAATATCATTTTGATAAAATAATTATGCATTTGTTTTTAGACACACAGAATGAAAGAAATGAAAAGTTAAATAATATAAGTAACAAATATTTCAATAATTTACATGAGCAAGTGAAATTATAACAATTAAAGCTACATGAATGAGGAAAAAAGAGTTAATCCCCCTTGAAGGGGGGACTATATAAGCCTACAGGGTAAAAAACAGATTAATCGTTGGGGTGCAAGATGTGTTTATACAAGTGTGAACGATGGCTTTTTGTTTTTCTGTGAATTGTGTCCACGCTATATGAGAGAGAGCAGATCAAACCTACTAACGTACCGGTGCAGAGGGCCTACGATTACTACCCTGAAATAACAAACACTTCAGTCATGGAGAGACACGATTACTACCCTGAAATAACAAACACTTCAGTCATGGAGAGACACGTGTTCCACAGACATCCCAGGCCAGTCATAAAGTCTTGTTTGATCCTAAACTTTCACACTGCTGCTTGCTTTTTATGTACTCTTTACCATCTGTGAGTAAACACTTGGGGGGGGGGGGGATGATTATCAGCATTTTAAAATGCATTTTGATACTTAAGCTTCATGCCATACCATTTTTGAAAGAAAAGTTCTGGCCCCATCGTCACCAAATTTTTCAAATCACTCAACTCAATCCTCAACTTAAATCCTTTAAGAGAAAATTGCATACATTTGAGGTAAAAACACCGACTTGAGGCTGAGTATTGACTTAAGGAAAGTTGGTGGCGTTGGGACCGGTTCTTACATTTAGGGACACGCAACTTTCCTCAGTTTTAGATTATTTTCCCTGATAGATTATTACTTCTTTATTTGTATTTAAACCTCTTAATGCCCAAAATCTCAGGGTGCATTACCAGGCTGTTTTCTTAGTTAAAATATTTTGAATTTTTTTTTTAATTGCATACAATACGCAACTGAATGCTAATTATTAAAGTCATTGTATATATATTTTTGGGGGGGGAATTTATATACCCTGGTATACAAATGGAAAAATATCACATAACATGAAAATATAATTTGGAATTACACAGTGGAAATCTTCACATTGCAGATTTGGTGGGGGGAAGGGGGGTGGAGAAAATAATGGAAAATAGGTCGCATATGACCTTTAAAAAAAACCTCAAAACATAATAATTTTTTTTACCCATAATTTTCAGTGAAAAGTAAATTTGAATGCTGGTAATAAAGCATGCAGCAGTATGAAAGAGAACAAACAAAGCTCTAATTTGGTCCTGGTTTCAAGCAGAATATTGCATACAATACTGAAATAGGAAGAACAAAATAAACTTTATCTTTTAATTAAAATGCAATTTTAATTAGTTATTTTTTCATTTCAGATCAAAACATGCAAGAACAAAAGTGAACTGCTCACACACTTTTCAATATAAGAAAAAGTAAAACTATTATGCAAACATTTTACTACAAGTTTGTCCAGTAAAAAAAAACAAATGACTCTAGATAACTCTTGATTCAGAAATTTTCAAGGGGCCTGGAAAGGATATACTCCTCTTCCTTACACCCCCCCCCCCAAAAAAAAAAGAGAAATAACTTGTTACATTGTATAATGAAATAAATCAATAACTTTTATCATCTACAGATGTACTGAAGAATACATTAATGAAGGGCAAATTCTGACAGTTGGTGAGGAGGAAAGGAGTAGACCCTTGGAACAGTACTGTATACTGGGAAATATTCGTCCCTGTTTTATTTTCGCTCCTTTCGCCCTCGTTGTCAGAGGGCGAATTTAAGACTGGGCAAATTCTAAGTCACAAATAATATCTCTGTAAACACAACTACAACTGGGTGAATTAAAGACTGGGCAAAACCGTTTGCTAGTGGAGAAGGGCGAAAATAACATGGGGCGAAAATAATCCTGTATACATATAGTGTTGTACTTATTTAAATATCGATTCATGACACTTCAAAATAAAAATAAAAAATAAATCTATGAATTGAAGTCCAAGTTATTTAGAGTCATCTGTATAATGCACATTGGTCTCATAGTTAAATAAAAAACAACAAAAGTTCAAAGTGACATTAACATATAAATCTAACATTCATTTACTACAGGCATTTTATTTTCCTCTATATTTGCATGAAATTGTGACAAGCTCATACACCAAGACTGACCTAATTTTTATTTATAAACAAACATGCATTTATTTTCCTTTCCCAGAGCACCTAACATATATGTAATATGTATGATGGACCTAGCAAGTACATGTATAATACTGCAGATGGTGACATGCTATGGGTCAGTACCTTTGGAACCCGGGCGTATCTTCCTGTCCGTGTGTCTCGGATGTAGGAGATGTCCAAATAGTCCATATCCTGAAGGAAACAAATAATAGATGTGAAATGTGCTCAGCTTAGCAATTAAATGAACTCAAGACGAATGCCTATCTATTAACAAGGAGTTAAGTTTTAATGAATGCATTATAGATCTGGTGCATCTATTACTGGCTAAAAGTTACTGTCACTTTCTAATATGATGAAATTTACAATGTATTCAAATGCATAGTAAATGTATGATTTAATAAATGGAAGAATATATTATCACCCTACACGCATATTAACATGGATTTTATAAACATATAAGTGAATTCTCTTTTATATTAAATTTAATATGAATTAATTAATGACATTGCATATAAATCACAACATTAATGTTTTTAATGAAGACAGATTTCTATGAATCAATGCAATAATTTATTATTAATAGTGCTAAGACACATGCCACTGACACTAACAAACCAAAATATCATAAAGTCCTTGATACTATAAATAAAAAGTCTTACATAATATCACTAGCAAACTAAACATAGCATTGAATTTGTCAAAATAACTCAGCCTCTGTTTCTCGATCATTCTCCACTACTATTATAAATGGACAATATATATACATAGGCGTAAAGTCTATTTCAGATAAACAGCTATTTTAATCACTAGAAATGTCCCTACACACAGTCTCTCGTCAACAAATATGAAGCGATCCATAATTATTTCCGTCACCTTCAGCCTCTTTGCACCGACTGTGTAAGGTCAACATTCAGTAGGGCCTTCTTTTTCATAACTGATATTGTGTAGACCAATGATTTTCAAAGAAACGACATACAGTTAGATGAAAATTGAGAATGTTCAAAAAGAGAGTTTTTCATTTAGGATTTTGAAATCTGAATTATATAACTCTGAACAATATCCGTTTCGAGTATGTTCTGAAGTAATTCATTTTTGGTTTAGTGTCTAGTAATTGTGATTTCAAATCTTCTTTAACCGTCCCTTTTTTATATGCTACTTACTAATTTTTGTTAATAAATTTGGCAAAACAATTTATAATGCCACAAATGAATGGTTAGTGTTAATGCTAAATGTTCTAAGGTGACACGTCTTTTCTGAATTTGAAAGCAAGGAAATACCATTTGCATTTATTTTTTTAATATGGATCTTTTTTTCCTTGAATTTTTTGCATGATTTACAGGTAAATATATGGAAACAATGCTTTAAACCTACTGCAATTAACATGGCCACTCTTCAAATTACGGGAGACAATTTTAATGTTGCGATAATCTTTTAGTGAAGTTTTAATGGCTAGCATTAATATCATTTGAGCAATAAGAAATGGAATCTTCTTTATTAAGTTATGATCATTTTCCACCAGGTTTTTGATTCTTCAAACTTATGATTATGCAATTTTTGAACTGACACTAGGTTTTCATGTTGCAATGGCACTTATACATTCTTCAAGAACCAAAAAAAAAACCTGCCATATGGGAAATCACACACCTGCCAATACAATGAATGTTGCTGTTAATTTTTCCCTCAATGCTAAAATATACCCTGGTCTTATGATTATAGAGAGGATAAAGAAATTCCTATCATGGCATATATCTAACCCTTAATTCTGCCAGCTCTGCAATCAGTTGCCTCTTGCTTGAATTGGCAACCACTTTGGCAAATAATATCTGGTCAACTTTTGTCAGTCACATCAATCTATAAATCTGCCCACTCTTTTAACAACTACTGGAGGGAATTCTTGGCAAATACATACAAGTAATATGCAATCAGTCATTTATATACTCAGTACCCATCACTATAGACTCAGATGCATTAGTGGTGTCTGTAAATAAACATTGCATAATGGACCAGTAAATGGCTGTAACCGACACAAGAGATCAGAGCTACTGCGGTGTTTCTTTTGTGTGCAGACAAAATAGAGTAGCTTTTATAAACACACCAAGAAGTCTCCACAATCCTCATCCATTCATATTCCATTAATCCCCAAAACAATACAATTATCAGACATATTAGATTGTATGACTACTACTACTATACATTGCATACCAGTTTTAGATATATTAATAAACAGTAATTTTTTTCAAATCAATAGAATCAATTAAGAAATTGCCGTTGTTCAGAAATTTAAGCTCACATCTTTCAACACATATGAGGTTAAGTTTGATATAGTCATGAAATACTGCAAAATTGAATTTGTTACCTTACCACAATACTTAATAGTACCAGTAAATGGTTGCTCAACATCTGTGCATTGATATGATGCAATGCTCTTCTGCAATTTATCATAATTAAAACCAACAGCATCACTGATAAATTAAGCCTTAAATATTGAACATTTAATTACCATGTATCGAGAATTTGCATTTAACTACATTGAATTCCTGTGGTTAGTTTCTTAACACCCCCCTCCCCCTTTTTTCAGGTGATCCCTTATTTTAGAACAACACTGAAATTTACAACTACTTCAGCATAACAAAGTTAGTACATATATATATCCTGGTTAGTAGTCTACATATAGGTAATTCAAAGATGTTATAGCCAAAATGGCCTCCACTGGAACCTCAGAGAAGAGTTCTCAGAGAAGCCTTTTGGATTCAGGCAAAACTAGATGGCTCAAATAATATACTTAATCTCATGCCACTCTCAACCTTCTTGACAAATGAACGGACATTGTATCAAAATATTATGAGAGCAAAAGAAAGCAAATGCTTCCAATATACACCGGAAAAATATTCTCATGTTGACAACTTGTAATGGGTTGTATTTGATTTTGACCAATGGCTACATTCACATTTGTCGAATACCACTGAATAATTCCTGACGACAAAACATTCCAGCAATCCGTACACTGAACAAGCATTACATGTAAGTGTATTACACATGTATTATAATATGCGATAGTAAAACTTTAAACAGGAGTATAATGATTAAAAAAGAAAATTATAAAATCATACAGGTTTGGGGTTTTTATAATCTACTTAATAAATGTTACAGGCATTCTACTTAGCAGGAAAAAAAATCAGATCACTTGCAAACATATTTTAATAATGATATATAAAAAGAAAAAAAAACTAAGATAAAATAAAGAAAAAAGTAAACTCTAAAAGAATCATATATCTCGTACAATAAAAAAACACAACTAAATGTTAACAATGTACCGGTATTGATTATGACATAAAACAAACAGTTCCTTCAAAATGAAATTCCTTTGAACATGCATGATTCATAACTGCAATCTGTTGGGGGAAAAAAAAAACTTGTCAAAATGTGGGCCATAACAGTTGCTTGATACCCATTAGATGTCATTAATGATATAGATTTACATCAATTTGAAAGGTTCTCCTAATATCCCTGCACTCTAGCAATGGATTCAGCTTAGTATTTATATCATCATTCTCAGGAATATCAATACCATACTAAGTGAATCCGATCAAAAGTTTTAGAAGATTTGCTTTTAAATTTTTTTTTAAAGCAGTTTTTTAGTTGTCAATCTACTAATTCAAAAAAAAAAAAAACCGGGGCCATGCAGCCTTTAGCTGAAAAGAACAAATCATTTACTACTTCTTAGAGCTGGTATCATCCTAACACTCAATACCAACTTTACCCATGGGCCAAGATCAAATTTAAGCTCAAATGAATTAAGATTAGCATGAAACACGAAAATTGATCCAAGTCAATGAAAATACAGTAAAATTTGGTCATAGCAAATTCTTAAGAACCTCTGAACTTAGTATTTATTTCGCTATATCCATAATTCATTATATCGGTATAACAAATTCATAAAAATAAATACAGCAAACTTGCGGACCTGCAAACTTTTAGTACCTAGTGTGCTCTTTTTAGCATATATTATAAAACCTACTTTGAAGAACTAAAATATTTGGATTTAATTTGTGCATTCATGTTGAATCTAATATTAATGACAAAATAAATCAAACTTATGGGAATTTCATACAATTTGTTATTCAGAATAAATTTTGTTACAGCATATAACCAGAATAGAACTATGCCATTTTGGATCCTAAAAACTTTCCCTATATCAGAATCTGTAATTTTGCTGTATCCTTGTTCATATTAAACAAATTTTAGTGTAGTATTAAACTTACTTTTTTTGAAAAATTCTCCACTAGTTTAACTGTTATCTTTAAGTAGCAGTATCAAGCAACTTTATACATGTACCTAGGTGTATAGTGTTTGTGAACCTTTTAAAAACTGTCTGTAAGCATACCGCAATGTACAGAATAAAGAATACAAAAGACTATTTCATGCCTCTTTCTCTATATATAAATCAAATCAGGACTGGTTGCATCAATCCATGCCCTACTATACTTACTGAACTGTCATCTTTGGACGTCTGAAATTGGTGGCACATAAGTCATAGCTAAGGTTCTAAGTTATTTCATCTAAAACATGGCCAAAAACCATAACTTTAGCTATATCTTCAGGTCATGGATGCAATCTGCTGCATTAGCAATGGGAAACAATTGGGGATTCTTTAGAATATCTCAACATGAATTACTGCAACTGCATTCCATCTATATTTTTTTTTTTAAAAGGACAAATTTTTATGTCCTATATGATGGAAAAGATGAAGTTGTCAGTTATCACTGGCTTAAGGCTTGGTCGATGGCATTAGCATACAATTCTCTGGGGAGTATACAACCATTGAACAGGTTTATCACAATTTCCTTCAGAAGCAGTGAGTCTATACTACTTCTGTCTCTCAAATTACTCAATTCATTCATCTTAATTTATTCTGAATTCAGTTTATTGAGTTTAAATTATATTATAGAAGACTTATGAGAGACTGATCATCACAACAGATTATCACTGCGCAGAATAATCAAGAACTGTATGCCATTGTTCAATGCCTTCAACCTTAAAATAAGATATAAAGCCATTTTCAAATCAAAAAGATAGCATTAAACTACAAAAGTGTCATTTACATAGATATTCTCAAGAGCATGTCTGCACATATCAAAGCATGTAAACAGAAGCAATTTCCCCCAGTAATAAAACAGATTGAATCTTCATGACAAATTACCAATGCTTATCTTTTTCCCTCTCTCTCAATTTTCCAGAAAGCTGAGAGTTCGACACAAGTCGGTAAAGCTATAAGTTTCAGGCAATATTCCATGAAAGATTTTGCAGTAGCCCCAGCCACCAGACAGAGCCCCTTAACACATGCACTGGTTGAGAGGGCCCGGTAAAGACTGATTGGTTTTAGGGGTGGGTCGCGTTTGCCCCCTATAGTTACCTTGTTCTGGTCTTTCCAGTACAGGATGTAACCCTTTGGGTCCACCTTCAAGGTCACAGGAGTCCCTGTTTGGGAGGTCTACAAAATAAAAAGTACAAAACTAGATTTTATTGATGCTTACCAAGTTTAACTCAGTTTCATGAAAATTTTAGACCACAAAAGAAGATTGATTAACAGGAGGCCCTTGGGCCTCAAGAGTCACCTGAGTATGTTACAACCTTTATAGGGGTTCATAGAGTAGCAATTTAATAATTATATGATAGAGATGTATAATAAACAGACAGAGGAAAATATGTTGCTTAAAAACTAAATTCTCAAAGAGAAAAATGAAGAATCTAGAAAAATAAATTCTAAATAAATGAATTTTTCAAAACATTTGATTCCATTTAAAACAACATTCATTTATCATGTGTTTTTCTGAAAACCTGAATAATAAAGTAATTGTCAGTAAACATAATGATTTTACAACTTTGTTCAAACAATTTTCTTAATCACTTGAAATACACACATACATGTACTTTAATATGCACTGCAAATAAATACCTAACCCTATTCATGTGAAAAATTTGACGGCCCCAACACTAAGAGGTCTACAGTATAAGATAACTAACTTATGAACATTCAGCTGTAAAATGATACAGTTGAGAGAGAATTGTGAAAATATCAAGGATCAAGTGCTAAACAATGTTTTACATCTGAAATCTTTAGAGTTGACAGAAAACCCATTGTTATTGGAGAATGGTGTGACCTAGGAGTCTTCTGAAACACTGCACTAATATTGAACAACTGCTCCAATTCTACTTCTACAAATCAGCTCAAAGACAACAAACAATGCGCCAATCTGCATTCGCATCCCTCCCAGGAATTTGTAAGATTACAATACTCTCAACTTTCAAAATCATCTCTGCTGCAGTCTGCATCATCATCCCCATGGCATAAACCCAACATTATCAAATCACTGCGCTACACTCTCTTTCAAAATCTAAGTGCCATTAGCAATTACATGTAATTACTGCATGGTTTAAGCACACTTTTTTTTTTAATTAAAGCAATGCCATTTCCATACTATTTGTAAATATCATTGACAAATGACTGTAACAAGAGGTTATGCACAATGAAATGGTACTTTGTAAGTGATGTTTATCCATGTATTGGGTCGGAGTCTCGTGATGCATGTTAACTTCAGAGTGGGTCAAAGCACTGCACATTTTAAACAATGTTTATAATTCCAAACCACATTCCACATGTAACCAAAATTATGATAAAGTTGCACTCCTAGAGAGATGTACATAGAAATGAACATTAATCTTTCTATACCTTGAATATTGTATTTTCGACTGTTTACAAAATGGAAAAAATAGAATATACCACCAGTAAAGATCATGAATTTAGTATGGAGCATTTTCTCCATCCCTTATATTTGTCTAATGCTGATCAGTTCATACCATACATCCTGTAATTTTAATGATGACCTAATGTTCACTTTTTTCGTGATCACTATTACATCACAAATTATTGAATATGTAGAAATTATATCCTGTATAATCTTCAATAGGAAACTCTTTTTTTAAGTCCCCAAAAATGACTGACGCAAATTAAAAATGTTATACATTTTCCCCATTTTCGCAAATTTTGTGACATGCAAAAAAACTAACCCGAAATAAGTTATACTACTACACTGTCAATTTAAACAGCACATTACTGTATCATTACATAATCTGGCTGACTACCTGGCGATTATGTTTACCTCAATTAATGATGAACAACCTTAGAGTCCTAGCAATGAGGTAAAACTGTGGAGATATTTAGGTAATGACGTTGTAAATCAGTCCGCTTAATTAATTATCAGTAGAAAGAGAACACAGCCACTTGTGTTTGGACCTTATTTATCAATACAATATCAGATTCAGGGCAAAAGCACACAACCTGTTGAAGAGTTGATAATTACCACACAAAATGCCTGCAGCCAGTGATTTTATTCACATGTTCATTATCTCTTCAACTGGTTTTTCACCCACAATGGCAATATGATGTCATCCTTGCTGTTGATAATATGGGGTATCATTTCCAATAATCCCATATCAGACTTGAAACCCCAGAAACCTCAGATAACCCTGCATTAGTGTTCCACAGACAGAAAACAGTAGGCTCTGTACTGACAGTTTAAACAGCGATGACGATACACAAACCATACTCTAAACCCTTTTGTGTGTCTGGATTGGACCATGAGGTGACTACATACATCCTATGTTATTAGTCAGATTAGCCATCTTCTATACAGACAATGAATGTTGCATGTCAAAAGCATATGTGTCTATGAATGATTAAGGAGGCTGGCTTGTCAACACATCAGATTCACTTAATACGCTATTTTTTTTTTTTGCGATAATCTACAGATGACTATTACAATAGAAAATTCAAACTAATTTAAAATATCTTACTTTTAGAGTAATAAGAAATATTTTATTTTTATTACGGTATAGCTCTTTTTTTTTTTCGAAGGCTTCATTAGTCTAAAAGTCTTTGGACTAAAAGTCTAAAAATGGCCATATTCATTCCCAGTCTTTTAATGCAAAGACATATGTCAAGTTAGCTTGGCAGTGTAAGGGTTGATATGCCGTATCAATAAATTCTTTGCAAAACATACTGTTTGTTAAAATTTACCAACCTGACATAGACAAATAGGAATTTAAGGATATTTAAGGCACGAAACTACCGGTATGTGTTTTAGGTTTGTTTTGGTAACATTCAATCTCACTTTGATTTTAACATTTTCATTTTTTTTTATAAAGACATTATAATCTCCATACACCTGGGGCCAAAATGTTTAAGAACCATAATTCATGAACAGAAAAAAAACCCACCTCTATAAATTCAGAGAAGGGAATCGAATTAGTATTCAGTTAACAAACATTTCATGATGTATCTCCCACACAACCTGTATGTTCAGAATAAGAGCAATTAGTGCAAAACTGCAAATGCATACGCATACAACTTAAAAATTTGTATAATTAGCTCAATTACATATCACTGGTAAAGAACATAATCATGGCATACTTTTTTTTTCATTAATTTCTCTTTTATAAACATGACTGTAAAAATATTGATTGATTTTACAATAAAACTCATTGGATCGCTTCGAAAAAATATTAACCACCAATGATTCAGTGTAGATATTTATGTCCAAAACGTACATCTAGGGGATAATATATGACTGCTTAATTTCATTAGGTTGGGGAGATAGAAAAATGAGGCGAATTCAAAATCACTTCCCATTTGTGGCACTGAAGATATCATCAGAGAACTCATATCTAAATTTGTGTGTTGCTAATGTGGCGAAATATCTACTTTTGTTTCCTCTTTCAAAAAGAGCAGAATCATTATCTATTTCTGTACCCATGAAAAGAAATTATCTCTTCTTCAAGATTATTATTTACGCAATAATTCAATATTTTTCATTATTTTTATGTGTGAAATTACCACAATTACAAGGGTTTTTCCTTAGATTTTTTCTTAAGATGACCAGTGAAATCAATACTTTGTCATTCTTTCAATGGAGGCTTGGTGCAAATCAACAATTTAGCCAACAGGTCTAGTTTGACTTTTAGAAGTAATTTCTTTGGCCATAACCTATCATAAGCACTGAAAACATATTTTTGCTTTAAAATCTGCAAATCTTTCTTTATCTTTTCATTTGGAATTCTTCTTCTTAATATGTTTGCCAGGGGTAGGTTCCAATGCCTATTTTAATTGGCAAATTCCCTAGGCTATGTAAATTTAAAAAATTCACTTTTTTTTGGGGGGGGGGGGGAGGTTTCAGACCCCACAAACCCCAAATGTAGATGCATGCATGACATGAATGTTAATTGGTAAACTCCATCTGCATCTTCTATTCTAATTGGGAACTGGATATTATGTGTCTTTGTCAGAAGAAATCAGATCACTGACACACAGGACTTGGTGCATATTCTAGTATTTGCAAGGCCAAAAAAAAGTCTTATACATTTTTATTTGTTCTAGTTATCATGTGAATCAAACTCTAAAACTAAACAGAACATCTGAGCTCAATATTTATGTTCAACTAATTTTTTTTCCCCAAATATTGGTCAAATTTTATGAGCATCAATATTGGACAAAAAAGAGCAACAGTCTGGTTTAATCAAAGTTTATTCTGGTATACTGTACATATTAACCAGAAAGCCGTCAATAGTCTACTACAATTTAGTTGTATTTTTTAATGAATAGTGGAAGAAAACCAATATTTTCATCTTCTATATTTGAAATCCCTTTTTAGGTTAACATAAATCTTGACATTAATAAAGCGACTTTCTCAAAATATTTATGTCATCCAGTGCCCTTATTTATTGTGTTTTTCTTGTTTTTTAAATTATGTTTTTGTAAATTGTTGCTTGGGTTTTTCAAGTAATTTAAAAGTTTATTAAGCACCAGTTTGGACGTGGTGCTTATTAAGTGGTCAGCATATACACTAAATGCTTTATGTCATGTAACCAAAACCATCATGCAACCCGGAAGCTTCGTCAAAGCACTACCTATGATGAATCAAAGTATTGAGAGTATTGAAAGTTGATCTTTGTTTTAAACAAAAATGACAAATATGGTACACAATCCTAGTAAGTGGTTATTCTTTTTAATAAATGCAACACGTGTTTGATTACCAAGTTTTGGACCAGTTTTTAGAAAACACATATACCGTACCAGTATTACAGGAAGGAAAAGATATTGGCTAGGCTTGTCATCTGTAAAATGTTGATTTTTTCAGCATATGAAATTTTAAAGCAAATACATGTTTTTCAAACAAGCATGTTAATCGCTTTCCATTATTATTAGTACTTTGATATATATCAGTATGGGATATTCATCAGGCATGTGATTGTCCTGTATCTAGAACAAGACAGTTTTTCTTTTTCTCTACATAGTACAGTGGGATTTGAACTCGTAACTCAACTTAAAGGTGCCTTCTGAGTCTCATACTCCCAGCTGTTACGATAAAGCAACAATAAAGAACTAACATTTTTAATGAATACATTTTTGTTGTTTCCCCTCAAAAGTTACTGGATTGAATCATTTTGCCTTTCTGTTTCAACTGAATGCATACAACTGACTCTCCAAAAGGTTACTGAGGTCTATCATACTTTATGTATGGTACCTTCTATAAGGTTGCCAATATATATACATGAACAAACAACAGAGAATTATCAAAAACCAAGAAAAACCACACAAAAAAAAAACAACCAGGGAAACCATTATCCTACACTTCTAAATATGGAAAAACCAACCGAGAGACGATCAACATTGCATTTAATATGGTTTCCTGCACCTTTCCCATTACACTTTTAAAAGAAACATCATCTATACTTTCTTTATCAGGAAAATCTGAATGCAGCTTTGTTTCTGTTAACATGCAACACTGTACTGAATAGTTTTGCACACACAACAGGTCCTTGTACATGAACAATGAATTTCCTATTATGCACAGTTCAATTTGAAAGATGCCATGATAAGTAAAGATGTGTTCACAATCAAAACAAACTGTGACCAACAAGCAGATCTAATATCAAACCATATAAGAACATTATTGTTTGGCTTTGGGGTACATTCAGCTAAAGTTTGTTGTGTTCACTGATAACCTTTTACATGATTCTGGACTGAACAGTTCTCTCTGTAAATTAAGTCATTGCTTCAGCTGATTAATTGGGGTATTTTTGTTTAGCTAAAAAAAATTAAAGGTTTTTTTCTAGAGGATAGGAATGTTTTTCATATTTTTAAAATTGAATTATGGTTATCCCCCTATTGAATCTACTCATGTGTATTTTCTTTGCTATAGTCAAGGGCGGATTATCCCTCTCTTCTGTCATTGGTAGAGAGAGAGAAGAATGGATCGTCACCTTTGGAAAGCAAGATTTTAATTTGAAATAAAAAAAAAAATTGGCAAGCTAAGCATTTAGCACCCAGCTCTCTAGTTTAGTTTACACGCTGGGATATGTCAATGACACGTTGGATGCTAACATGCAATGCTTTAATCCTAAGTAGCTTGTGTAGCCTGACGTCTCCTGCTCTGTGTTGTCACTCCCTGGTTTTTCTGTCGGTCCAGTGCCACAAAGTCAGTCAAATGTTTATATTATAGTCTAATCTTTTACAAATGACATACCAGTACTTCTTATAACAAGCTCTTGAGAGGGTTACCTGCCAAACAGGTGGAGTTCTTTAAAGCGTTATCACAAGTTCATTACTCTCACACAAGTAATACAGCTGAGGATTAAGGTGTATATTACAGTAAACAAAATAAAGAAGAGAAATTTCTCTTTCAAGCTCTTGGTTATTAAACTATTCAAACAATATTTTGAAAATTGTGATGACTAATAACAAACTCCCACTGCTTTTCTTGTCATTTTCAATACAATTTTTCAAATAAACATATGTTTTCCTTCGTGTCGATCTGACTATATTTTACAGGCCAGTGAGATTAAATGCAAATTTCAGAGGCAAATATACACTTTTCCCTTTTTTCATCATACATACAGAATTCTTCTTGAATTTAAAATCACACCTCTTCATGGCTTGAGCATTTATTTGCAAATCAAGATCTGGTCCAATACTTGAATCTGATTATGAAGGAAATGATCAATAAACATTTCTTGGATACAGAAGTACATCCATATACATGCAGTTACAAAAACAAACCAGAAGGAACTACTATTCAAATGTGATGTTGTTCAAGACTAAAATGCACTTTTTTGGCATAAGGGGTTCCTTCATTACTCTAGCAAATTTAGGTGGTCTAGAGCCATGTTTTACCAAGGAGCATTGCAATAGCATCCAATAGTGATGAGTAAAAGTAATCAGTGCTTTCTCACTGAATGTTTTAACCAATATATAATTGTTCACATGTACACTGCTGCTTCTCACTGAATGAATATCATTGTATCACATAACACATTCTGCTACATGAACAATCTAGATTGACAAGTCATTTATTGCTTCCCAGATGTGACTTGATTAAAGAACTGATATTTGCCCCCACAGAGGGAATAGCAACAAAAAAAATTATCAAATGCAATATGAATTACCAATATTGATTGTCGGGGAATAATTATCAGGGGTTATGGGGATTTCTTGGATGGAGGGCCTCAAAAAGGCCTCTTGTAGTACTACTTGTAGTATAATTCCCTGTAATTGTAAAACACAATAACCTACATGCATACTAAAATTGAGCCTATTATATAAAGTTTATGATAATTTCAGTGTGGAAGTAATGCATTGCCTTTCTAAAGGGTTGTGAAACTCGTACATTTGAACTCTAATTCTCATTTTTCCACTATATGTTCTTTTTAGTAGTAAAATAGATGAAGATCAAATTAGTGAGCTTATCTAAGATTTAAGGCTCTAAAGCCAGGTGTTGCCTACACATTGTGAGCTCAAGGACCTCCAACATATGTGCTCCTGCTCTACAGAGAGTGCATCAATGACAAGAGCATCCACTCCATCGCTCTGAAGCCCTCAGAATGCGGCAGCATCCCGAGGACTGGGTCTGGCTTCTGCCGCTATTTACTGCTGTTTGTCCTCAGTCAATAAGCAGTAATCCCCACAGAGGCCAGACAATACAGCTCTGTCACTTGTAAATGTCACCCTGATTGTAAACCCTGTAACTAGTGCTTCAGTGTCAACAAAATCCACAATGCGCCTACCAGCCTCCGAATTTACTGACGATCAATATTGACAGTGGGTTAAAATGGTTTGTCTATACTCACTAAGGACTTGTCAAAGATGCATGTATCAAATGTGTTGTTTGCAATTTTACAAATTAAACCTTGCATACTGTGATTGAACTAGATAACAGATAAGTCCAAAGTACCTGTAGATTTTATCTGAATAAGAAGTTATGAAGTTGCAAAAATATATGAAAGTAAAATTTTTCAAGGAAACAGAAACAATGTTTCTAGTGACAAAAAAATGTTCTTAATCCATGATAACACTATATCAATATTCCTTTAAAAAAACTTTACATCTAATATTTCATAAAATAATAGTAAAACCTGTGTTCTTTCATACCGTATAATGGTTCTAGAATGGATGGGAAAAACATACTGGTAACCAGTTTTAACTGATTACATATTTGTTTTCTGCAACCTATTTAACCCATATAAAACAAAAATTCTGTTTACTGCTTTCTATTTGCATTTTTGTTGTATTTAAATCTAGTGAGTGATGGTATATAAAATATTGTATCACGGTTATTTCACTTTCATGGAAGAGCCAATTAAGGCATATTTGACCTTTGACATTTCTCCATGTTTTGTTGTGTCATGCAGTTGGCTAACATATATTTAGTACATGTACCAGTTTTAACTAGATCTATCAAATATTTGACACACATTATTGTTTTCATTGTACAAAAAATAATTTTATTGGATATGATACTCTGTTGATACAAGCATAAAAGGAAACTACCCAATATTAAAATTAAACCACAATGCTCCTGCAATGATTGCACTGACAGGCAAACAAGACAAACGCCATGCATGCTCTGTACCAGTATATCATATTGTAACAGCATTTAATTTTTGCACACAAAAGTTTATTGCCATAATCTGGACCACAAATAAATGCTGACCAATATTCTACAGTCAGTACTTGATAAAATTCATAACCGTTTTTTCAAACCTCGAGCGATAAAGTATGGGGTTTGCACTGAGCATTATGATGCATTCCAATTCTCATACAGCATCCCTTAAAGCAGATTAATAGAGTACCAACAGAATCAATAAGGCCACCTTCAAAAAATTATCAATGTGACCTCTCCTTTTCATCATACTTTAGTAAGTGGGTATTTCTAAAGTTGCATGCAAATTTAATTTGAAGTCATCTTAATATGATAGTATTTAGCAACTGAATTTGAAAAAAAAAAAGCCCAGAATATTGATACAAAGTATCCTGGACCAGGTACATTTTTTTCTAGTCAAACTGACGAGAACAAAAATTTCTACAAAGGTGGCATATATCATATATGAATATTTAGTCAATCTATATCATGTTTACTATTCATATAAATGCTTGTCATTTGCTTGGACCAGACCTACTGAGATGGTAGGGGTTGTTAGGATTAAGATGTCAATTACAAATATCATAAAATCATTATTCAAACCATCTGCTGATGTAGCCCTAATCACAGTCCTAACGACAGAGAATCGTTAATTATATACAGTGTATTGGCAATTTACTTAAACAGTTCATCTTTTTTTCCTAGTGGGAGTATTCATTATGTCTCATTCGCTATGATTTGACAACAATAGTATTCATACAAAATATATTGCTGGTTTTTTTTTTAATTTTTTATGGATTTTCTCTTAATGCTGTTAAGAGATTTCTATATATTTATCAAATTTAGTAAAGATCTTCTAAATCCAACTCAGGGACAGCCATAATCTTTCTATAAAGGTCAAAACAAAATGAGGGGGTGGGGACCCAGGGTTGTCCCTTTGGAGAAGCTGCATATTTTATAGATTTTAAAATCATGAAAATAGAATATCTTACAGGTTTAGGAAACAAACAGAACATTCAAAAACCCATGACTTAACAAATATACAAAAATACACATGTAGTCAGTGAAACCTATATTCAAAATAAAATCACAGGGGTTTGGGTTGGGAAATGAAACGAAAGGACCCCCCTGACATTTCGTTTAACCTGCATCTGAACATCCCTAACTTCAAACTGGCTGCATTTCATCTTCCAGAGTAAAAACCTATCTATGAGGTCTTTGTCTGCATGATATGTCCCTATAAACTCTGCCCATCCCTCTTCTCCGATTTCAATCTTATTTATATATTTATATGCTAGCATCATAACTTACACAACTGCTTTACGAGCTTTTATCAAGGCAGCATCACCAGTTTGCTATCTTGTTCCTGAATGGATTACTAAATACATTTTTATTGGGGGAAAAGAATCCTTATTCATATGATAAACATAAATATCGGTGAAATTTTGACACTGGACTCGAGGACAGAAAGACCATACAACACTGCAAGCCGTGTTCATTACTTGAAACTGAACAATTTATTTACTGCATCTGGTGTTGTACTAATAATGGCAGTGTGCACCTTTGATTGTAATGAGTTCTGCACCTTAGAGCCACTTAATGTGTGTGACCAGCGATAACTGGCCATCTCTGTGTCTAGACAGCCTAGGGAAATGATGGACCAATTGATTACCAGGTCTCTCTTTATATGACCTCAATTGCCTGGTGGTCCCAAGAAAACCCCTTTGTCTTCTCCTTATATCAACATTTGGTTTGGTTTGCAGATTGACATAAAAGTATACTATGATAATTATAATCAAGGAAATCATGTACTGAAAATTGTTCTTTATAAGTAATTTATTTAAATTTCTCAATCTTTCAAATAAAGCAAAGAGATGTTTACCATCACTTACAAATAAACTCATTAGCATAGCAATATTTCTCATGGCAATACACAAAATTCATAAACCATTGATCTGGTCGCGGTATCAGGCAGTACATTGTACTGGCTATATAAGGGGAGACAGTGAACATCAGGGCAATGACTGCTGGCTCAAGCCTCACTGAAGTGTCCAGCAGAATTAAATACACACCAAGAAAATAGTGAGAAATGTCACAAATACTGGGAACCAAGCTAATATCGCAGACCTAATCAGTGATCAGGAGGAGTTTATTCTAACACAATTGTTCAGTTCAGGTTTTTTTCTTTGCGTTTCATATAAAATTAACATTTTGACAGGCAATCTTGAATCAAATGCTTCATACAAAGCATGTAAACTTTTACTTTTAAGGGACAGGAATATATAGGCAAAATCAAATAGTTCCGTGCCTAACTCTCTAAAAATGTTTCAGTTTACATGCAAAATGTAACAAATCTTACATCTTTAGAATTAAATGCCTGTACATGTCAATATACATGTATTTCAGAAGCTCTACATCTTTTTTCTAGGCTTCTCAGAATTGTCAATGTTCTGTAGTCTAGACAACTGAGAGAATTTTCCTGTATCTTTTGTCCTCTGTACTATATAAAATTTCAATGTTTTTTGTTTGAATTATAATGATAAGATGACATGCATTTAACCCTCTCTCTCTTTCCTTACTTTTTAATCTTTAAAACTCTCGCTGTCACGATAACAACGATAAGCCTTAAATGACCAATCAAAATAGAAGGAAAAAACACTATTGAGTAAAAGGAACCCTGTATTGATTTAACATCAAAGAGTCACAATAAAATTCCACTACACACACGTACACTAGGAAGCTTTGATATATATGGAATCATCTGGTACATACAAAATGAAACACTTTGAATACACTGTGCAGAATGCATAATAAATGTGTCACTCAGATAAAATATTGCCAAATTTTAAACAGAAGAACATGTTTATTGGACTTTAAAAACATGCTTTCAAGAAGAATAAGACTTGAACTCTGTTTTAAGTATATCTATGTAAATTACATCTTATGCAATGTCAATTGCAGATTACAGCCAAGCATACAAAAGAATAATGCAAATGGGTATTTCAAAACTGGTTCTTGTCGCTAAAAATGTGTTTTCTTGTAACTGTTTACTCTATTCCTTAAACAAATTATTTTTCAAAATGCATGTACATTGTTTAATTAATATCTGTCAAGGTATCACGAGTCTGTAATTCAAAATACTTTAAGGAGGTGAAATTTATTTCAGCATGACCTGCTAAGTAATTAATTTTTTTTTCAAAGCAAATGTCTTTCGAATTGGACACTTTCTATTGGTATCAATTGCTACAGTTTCTAAGCTTATGAAGATCACTCATTTAATATTTCAAATGATGTTCTGTACAGCGTGTACCTTAAATCAAGAGCAGTGATAATACAGGCTGTAATAATATGCAACAAATGCAGAAGCAGGATCGACACCAGGATCCTCAACGACATTAATTCACAATTTATGACAGCATAGAAAATATCACAAAATCAGGGGAGTGTATATAACAATACATCCAATAATCATTTCCTCTTATAAAAGCTTCATTTACATGGTATAATGCTACTGCTCTTTCATTTAGCTAATGAATAGAAACAAGGGATAGCTGCAGCCTGCGCGTAACTAACTACCAATATATACATGCTTAGTTTTACAATGCTAAACTACGAGTATAGGTACATTTCCTGTTTGGAAAGGACAGACAAGTTTCTCTGGTCCGGCTTCAGCCATTGAATTTTGTACCATGTTAGCTATATTTCAATCTCATTTATATAATATGAGATAATATTGTAGGTTAGAGTTAGGGAAATATTATTAGTGATACAGGTATCTGATAGAATTGATGTACTAAACATAATAATTCAATATCATACAATTCCCATGGGAGAAAACTGGGGCAATCAAGTTCCTCCTCTCCCATTATGAAATGATTTCAACCAATACATATGTACTTTGCGTTGACAAACAAATCCAGCCAAGTCAAGCAACAAAATTATACGGACCATGAAAGTAAAAGTCTAAACATGTGTATTGAGAAGTATAATTATGTCAACAGCTGTCTAGTAGAGATACCACTGGGGGTTATGTTCATGGACAATCAGCAAGTGAAGCAAAACCACTGATTTTCTAGGCATTGGAACTAGTTGTAATAATATTTCCAGCTTATTTCCAATATGTTGTTTAAAAGGTGCATATATGCAATTAATACTATCAAAATACAAATATGAAAATGGTGTTGAATACATGAATTTCTCTTTCATAATACATGGGTATTACATATATCGAATATATGCATGTTTAAATATCCAACTGCTTCACTGATGACCTCTCATATTAGTCATTGCCTGAGGATACTAATTAGATACAGCAACCACTGTCCATTGAAAATTTTGTACATTTGTACTTCTAAACTTATGACAACATTATGGTCTATCCTTGATGTGGGTACTCAAAACATCAAATTTATGAAGCAGCTAAGCATTTAGATTTTATCTCAATAAAAAAAAAAAAGTCCAAAGTCTTTATTAACAATCAAAATTACCAGTAAATACTGTACAGTACTGTACTACGGTACTAATAAACATTGATCCTTGACCCTTAATCTGTCATCCTGTTTTCCTTCAAATCTGAACAAGTTTCTCAATCTTTTTAAATGATCTTTTCCATCTGTAATTGTCTTTTCCATCTATTATGCACATGCAACTTCCCTGTCTCATTGGTAAGAAGAGATTAAACCCTTAAATGACTTAAATTTACCGCTTTATACGGTATATACATGTTCAAGACATGAGTAATTATGTCATAGACACACTAACTCTCGTAATATAAGATACTTTGCAGTGAACTCAAGTGTTTATGTATATGTTATGTGAGAAGAGCAAGATGACAGTTTGTGAATATTCTACTTAAAAAAGAAGTAGATACTGCAAACAGTCCCTTGACATTTAACCAACCGCTCTTAGACATCATTCAAACAATATTCAGCCGCATTTTCATTCAACAATATTTGATTACATGTAATTCTGTTTGGTTTTAATCGAGGTTACTGGCAGCTAAAATCCTGACTGTTGTCTTGAAAATATACAACAGTATTTAAGTCTGAATGGATAAGATTTTTTTGTCAAGAAAATATCTTATATCAGCTTATAGCCAGAAGTTTAGGTATTAAGGTCCATAGACATTTAGGAAAGCATTGGTAAATCAAATTGTGTACCGGTACTTCTACCGTTAGTACTACCACTTGACTAAACTCCTAGTATTTTGACATGTTGATTCTACCAAATCAAACTTGTAAGTAAACTGCCCACAAAATATCCTGAACAAAGAGACAACATTCAAAGGGTATATTTCATTATCATGTAATATAAATTGAGTCATGTTGAACAGTAAAAACTTGACCAAAACAAGCTCTTTCAAACCAAAATGATGCAAAAATGCAAGAGCATTGCCTTGGAACACTTCTAACAGCTGATGAAAGACACACATAATATCAAGTGCATGTGTCCCGAGGAGAAACATAAATGTTATTTCTTAAATCCAGGGTGTGGCTTTCAAATACAGTCTTCTGTGCCAATGTATATTTAGACTATCTGTTCCTGGGCTCTATGTACATAAAAAAGAGAGTGAGTGGTACTGTCATAGACCACAAAGCCAACAGAAAGACTCAAGTACAATGTTACACTGCCGTATAGACCAAATACCATGGAATATGCAGTACTTGCTGGTTTTCAGTCAGAGCCTGTGCATATCTGAAAGATCGCCTATTAGATATTGTATATGCAAGGACAATAAATACAACATGCACGCGCATTGTTGTCAAATTCAGTTAAATGTTTACGAGTACTGTCAACCTAACGCAGTACATGTGTCAGACGGACAGACGAGTGATTACGCATCAGTGGTTTAACAAACGGTATGCACAGGAATGGCTTCCGTCGGGAGCTGTTTTATCTCTTACCTCGTCCCATTTTATGAATTTATTCCCTTTCACTAATGATTCTGGAACCTGAATAGGTTTAAGCTGCACTACATGTACGCCAGGTTTGGCCCCTGCCATGCCTGCAATCAATTTACTACCATAATGTCCATAGTTTATTCCTATCACCGTGTGTGTATATGCAATAGGATCATACCATTATGTGTGGGTATGATCAGCATTGGTCATCTATTGGAAAAAAAATGCATTTGAGGTTTTGGCGATGCAAAACATTCATTCAGCGAATTAATGTGAAAAAATTAAACAAGGTTATATCGTTAATTCATGTTTGTGCTTAAATTTCGCTTGTTTATGGTGTAAATTAAAGCTGAAAACCCCATTGCCATTAGCATCTATAAATAAATTGTGGTCATGTGATCAAAATAAAATGGAGGTTTGACAGCATGCATCTAATTTCATATTTTAATCGCGCTTTTGGTCAGTCATATGGTTCTTGTTTAACAGAAATGTTTTCTGCAATATAACCCCTATCTTTAATAGTCCAATCCACACTTACGATACATAAGCGGCTACGTGCTCATGTCAAAGGTCATTGGGGAAAAGTCGCTTACGCTATTGCGGATACATAACTTCAAGAAAAAGATATTTCGGAAGATTTTAACGTAACCATGCACCGGTATGTATTTTAATTAAACTTTGTAGACATTTTTCACATTTTATCAACCACAAATAGTTCCAAAAAGTATTAATATGCATTCTATAATAACGGTAACGTTATATGTTGTACTTGATTATCAATTTGATATATTCAACTTTCAAGTTCAGGTTGATTACAACTGCTTATCAGCTGCTTATACGTATATAATTAAGTGCAGTACATGTATTAAAACAAATTCACCGTTTCCGGTGTTTTTTAAATTAATTCCCCAGGTTCTTTATGATTTGATATTGTGTTGTTTGGGCTTACTTTTAAATTTAGATTTTAGGCCTATAGGAAAAAAACCAAAAACAAAATATTACCGGGATAACAATTGGAAATTCCTGCTAAGTATAAAATAGAATGGAAAAAATGAAATGACTAAATGAATTATGACAAAACAAACAGTGGGGAACACAAGTGTAATCGTTTTTCTAGGTATCTTGTTATGTTTATTGCTTACTGCATTATTAATTATCATATTTTCCTATTCTTTTTCAAAATATTTCAAGTCTCTTGGTGACGGGTATGAGTTGATAATGCCATTGAGTGTTTTCTTTTGTTATTTACTTTTGTTTGCAATGAGTGCCAAAAAAGTTGCGCGAAGAAACTGTGCAATGCCAGGCTGTATAAACAGCTGGTACTATATTGAGCAGTGGATGAAAAAAACATGCATTATCCATAACACACACTTTGGTACGGGATGTTGCATCTGTGAGCCCCCTTTTAGACTTATACCATTTCCAACAGAGAGAAAAGACCCAGATGCTAGGCTCAAGTGGACAAAAATTGTCAATAGAAAAGTAGCTGGAGGGAATTGGTTACCAAACCAAGACTCAAGAATTTGTTCTGTCCATTTCGTTGATGGAGAGCCTACCCAATTACATCCTTATCCCTCTTTAAACCTCGGGTATATTCCGGACAACACTCTAAAACCTAGACCACCACCAAAGGAAAGAGAGCCTTATGTACCGGCGAAGAAAATCAAACAGGAGTTTCTTCCATCAGCTGATACCTGCAGCTTGGATCATGTTTACTCTAAGCCTGCTGATTCATCACCATCTGAGATTGAGAAAGATATCCTAATTAATGAACTTCAGCGGGAATTGAAAAGTGTTAAATTAGAAAATATGTCTTTGAAAATTCAAATCAACAAAAACAAAAACAAAAGCTTTAAAAGTTTGTGTACTGTTTCAAATGTTTTAAAAAGCGACAAAAAGGTTAAGTTTTATACAGGTATCCCAACACTTCAGTCCTTTAATGATATTTTCACAGTCCTGCAGAACAAAATTAGAAATATGAAGCACTGGAAAGGACCAAAAAGGTTGTGCAACCCCCTTAGCTATAAAAGAATTGTCAGCAAATCTAGGAAGTTGACAATGAAGGCAGAATTTATTTTGACCATGATGAAACTAAGATTAGGCTTGCTGTTGGAGGATCTTGCAGATCGCTTTGGAATTTCTTCCTCTTTAGCTTCCAATATCTTCACCACCTGGGTGAAGGTATTGTCTCAAACTCTTGGTGCCCTTGTTTTCAATCCTCCAAAAGAGGTGGTACGGTCAAACTTACCTCCGACTTTTCAGAATCCCAAATTTAATGAAGTAAGGCATATAATTGATTGCTCCGAAATTTTTCTTGAAAGGCCTTCGGATCTGAATGTGGCAGCCAAAACTTGGAGCGACTATAAACACCACCACACAGGCAAATTCTTAGTCAGCATTAATCCATCAGGCATGATTAACTTCATTTCTGAATGTTGGGGGGGTAGAGTTAGCGACAAAGTTATTACCAATCAAAGTGGCTTTTTAGATGTTGTTGAACCTTATGATACTGTCTTAGCAGACCGGGGTTTCCCCATCAGGGAGGAGCTGACATTGAAAAGAGCAAGGTTGCTTATTCCACCTGGTAGAAATGGTGTCAACCAAATGACCAAGTCAGATGTCATTCTTACCAAGCAAATTGCAAACAAAAGAATTTACATTGAACAAGCAATTAGGCGCATGAAATTTTTCAGAATTCTTAAATATGAAGTCCCAATATCTCTCATGCATCATTTGGATGATATCATTAGATCTATTGCAGGAGTTTGCAACCTTTACCCTCCTTTACCTTCTTACACAAAACAGTGAAAATTTTGTTAGGTGACAACCCAATGGCAACCCAATGGCTATGTTTATTTATATTGTTAATTGTTATAAACTTCCAAACAAAATCTAACATGCATACAATTTGTGGTTTCCTGTCAATACATTTCCATTTATTTCATACACATAGTTTAACTCATTATAGTCTGGTAACAGTCATGTCTAGACTTGAAAATCTCATTTTGAACATGCTGAATAAGGGAACACCACATAGAGATATATAACATAAATACGTTGGAGAATTTAACAAAAGAATCAACATCACACAGAAACATGTTATGATAACTGCTGCCTATCAGCATGCAACAAGATTAATAATCACATAATTAAATAATAAAGTTTCACATGTGAAACACATATTCACATGTACAGGTATTGTATGAATATTCATCAGATAAATATTTCAAGAACAAATCAATACTGATTGACAAACAAGATTAACATTTAGGACAAATCCATTTTTGCACATTTTTCAAGTTTGCCTTTGTCATTTTCACACATGGAAAGTGGAACCATAATTTGCAGTTGTCACATTGAATACTCTGAGCTTTGTAAGAATGGACAGTTTCTTGCACAACGTTGTTACATATTGGACAAAAATAAACACTTCCATCAACAAAACTCTCACCACTATCAGTCTCCATTGGCTCCTCCTCTCTCTCAACACTCAAACAATCTTTCACTTTTCTTGTTTTAATTTCAGGAACAATGTAACTCTTAAAAAATTTATCAAGATCAAACAACAACTCTTTGTAGTACTTGTCGTCAAATGTAATTCGCTCACAAAATATTCCATTGCAAGTATACACAAAAAAGTCACACCATGGACGACCAGTAATTCCCATTTGTCCTTGTACTTGAGCAAAATATGAATGATTGTGATTCAAAGAGAGTTGACAATTTTGAAAATTCAAACATGCTGGTAAATGACAAGTACAAAAATCTGTACAATCATTGCATTTTGATATCATGGGACACTTAAATTCTGCTACCCCATTTCCACAACAAGAACAAGAAACAAGTAAGTCAGGAGTAGCAGCTAAATAGGGCCGTACTGGGTCAATAAAAATACCGCATTCTGATACAATAACATTTCTGTGATTTTTTTTCATAAAAGAAACATATTCAGTCCTAGCAATAGGTTCCATCTCACGGCCATGTTTTAGAGGCTTAAGGTTAGGGTTGACAGATGTGTATCCCATTATATGACAAAGTAATGGTTTAACTACTGTTTCACTTCTATTATATTCAATTTTACACTGAACAGAGTGAAAATTTGATGATGTGATTCTACCTTTCCTTAAATTATGCCATGTACTGTTTGCATGCTGACCCATAGTAGCTTTGTTAAGTGCCTCAACAGTTTCCTGCCTCAGATTGTGAGCTATACTTGGGCCTTCTAGTCCATCCATGACCATTTTCTCTAGCATATACTTCTGTATGTTGACGGGCTCTTCTGTTCTGATTTTCACTTCTTCTTTTGGTATATCTATACCTATATTTTAATACATTATAGACTAAATTTTTATGCATACATAAAAATCAATTTGAAGTTATAAAAAAATTAGGTTAGATATTGCATTAAGGGGAACAGTTAATTACCATTTAGAAATAATGGTACCTTTAAAAACACATGCATTTGGTATCGAATTTCTTATCGCATCTGTTATGTCCTTTAAACAGTCCTTGGTTGTATTACCGGTATGTACTGGGTTAAACTCCTTCTTAATTGTTGATACAAGGGAACGCTTTTTGCCTGAAAGAGGAGGAAAATTAGATTTATATAATGCTGTAAAAATCATGCAACCAAATTAAGAGTTATTGAATTCGCATGGGTTTTTTTTTTATCAATGTTTATTTTTTTCAAATTTAAATTTGTTACATTAGTATGTTAAATATGATTGTATTCAGTTATATGTACAACATGTATTACACATGTTTATGTAAGTTATAGCAAAATATATATTGAAAACTATTTTTCCAGGACATGAATGAATTTAATAAAATTTAAATGTGTGTTAAATTTATTGTGGAGCAGTTTTTTTTTAGTCTGTCTGATTACATACAATATATTCATTTTGAAGAAACAATACTTGAAACAAATAGTACCACAAGTCAATGAATGAACTGGCTTTGACACTTCAAGTTCTTTTAGTTTTGAAGGTGGCGCTCTGGTGGACTTGAAAGCGGGCACAGTCCAAGAGCAGGGTAAAGAAGTGCATGCTGAGACTCCTAAGCGATGAGCTGTCTCAATGCGGAAAAGAACAGAAACAACATGGACACAGGGGGATCCTAACCTAAACAAAATTAAATTTGAATCCAAATAAAATGCTCGAAAACAATAAAATAAGCAAGCATTCTGAAAACATGATATCAATACAGAGGCAAATCTTGCCTGTTGCAACAAAAAGGCAAAATGGGTTATGTGCATACTATTTGCATTATAGAAATTTGTAAACAGGTTTGATTATACACATAAATCTACATATAGGACCTGATAACAACCAAATAAATTAAGAGTCTTTAATTATATATAATAACTTTACTTGGGCCTACTTACCCTGCTGTGCATGTACAATATGATGACCTGATGGTCCCTGTCTCTTTCTCAACGCATATCCATATCTTATGGGGATCGTCTTTAATGTGCTGTGAAGGGATGCAATCTGAACGAACCAGGCACACGGTTGATTCCTTGGAGATCTGGTGATGAAATATCTCCCCAGTGTGGCCCGCATCAACAAATGACTGTCCTTTACCTAATTTATATTGTTGGAGGAACTTGGTTATGTTAAAGTTGGTGTCACAAACACCGGCATATTCAATAATGTCACTCAGATAAACGGGTGGCCAGCTTTTCATCCCATCACGTTCATCTGCCCAGTTCTTGTGAAGAGTAAATGGATCTGGTATAGTGGTCCCGTTAACATTCAGTAAATTTTGATAATCGAACTGTCTGACCTTAACATTTTCCGCTGCCGATGGTATTTCTGGAATTTTCATTACATGTGCTGAATAACATAAAGCCGCAAGTTCTTGCTTGGCTTTGTCCTTCGCAAGTCCGCGTTTTCCAAGATATTCACGTAAAGCCTCCGTTTTCCAGGTCAAAAATGCATCAAAAGTTAAAGTTTGATCACTTGTATCC
Organism: Magallana angulata; assembly: GCF_025612915.1. Taxonomy (NCBI): domain Eukaryota; kingdom Metazoa; phylum Mollusca; class Bivalvia; order Ostreida; family Ostreidae; genus Magallana; species Magallana angulata. The sequence continues at coordinate 39,622,284 of NC_069113.1, read as the reverse complement.
ATGGTGTAAACAATTTATACAAATATATAAGATAAAAAGCTGATGTAAATATGTAGACACTCAAAAAATCCTAAACTGGCTATAGCACTCGGTATCGAAACTCTAAGGACGCCATTTGTAAACAACTCGGGTTTTCCCCTTTGACCTTTGACACCGACGCCATATTGGTTATATGACGTAAGTGTGGATTGGACTATTATAATATTTTATTATTCGCAGTACAGTTTTTTTTATTTTGAAGAGCTTTATACTCGATTTAAGAATCTTTTGGTATAAAAACAAGTCCCGATGCACACATATATACACTCTGTAAATGTTGAGCACTACCAGAAAGGCCAGGCTATGCAGCTTCATTGCATTTAGACTGAATTGTTTTTATAAATAATCAAAAATCTATTTACCTATGAATGCCAGGGGGAATAACTCCATAACTTCAATGGGAAAATTGCATTGGAAATTAAGTTTATTGATAAGTTTAACATATGTTTAAATGTAAATGCACCACCTTTTAGATTCAACATTAAATTTCCCAGATATGTGTGCTGCTTCATTTTCTCGAGATGCTTACACCATAGGTAATCTGGGTATATGGTGTCCTCACTGAGTTAATCACTTGTTTAATTGGGTATGCATATCAGTCCGGCCAACAAGTACGCGAAGTGTGCGCGTGCGACTACATGGAAGACTATAAATCTTCAAAATCCTAATCCGTAAGGGGGGGGGGGGGGGGGGGCTGGCGTAGTATATAACTTCAATTTCAATCCTAATTTCCTTATTTTCATATTAATTTTTTACATCCTCCAGAAAAAGGGGGGGGGGGGCAACGCCATGATAATTCAATTTTTTATATGTAAATTTTAAAAAAATAGTTGCTGCGAGAAAAAGGGAGCCCCCCCCCCCCGCCCCCCCCCCCCCCCTGATGCTACGTGCCTGGGAGGGTTTGCCATAAAGACAATATGACTGCATGATTTTAAGGTATCCGATCCAAAATTGTCCCAGATTCATTAGCATCAGATTCATTGAATCTGGATGCATATTAACAGATAAAATTTATGGGCTTAATACTCAGTATTCTTAGGTATTCAGGCTTAAGTATAAGTAAGAGGGGAATGTGTACTTATAAATTACCTTTTCTTGTTCTTGAAGATTTGCCCTCCCCCTTTGCTTTTAATCTATTAATATATCAATTCAAAAAAAAAAATCGATCTGATATAAAATTGTTTTCAATAGTTTTTTCTATTCTAACGATTACATCTGTAGAATTACATCATCCGCCAAAGCATTTATTGATATTCTTATATAATATTTATTTTTTTTTAATTCCTTGTCCTCATAGACCTTTATGCAATCTTCATTAATTAATAAGTGCTTAATTAATAACATTTTTGAAAATTTCTCTTGCTAAATCATTTTCCACTCTAAACTGCTTCGAATTAAATAATAGAATATTTAATACATGAATGGATAATAATTTAAGGATAGAAAATTAGGTCCTAGTACGGATCGGATACCTTAAAACAGTTATATATACCAAATGAATACAAAGTTTGCAGATACGTACTATGCCTGCTAAATCAAATAAGCTTTCTGTTGTGGTTCATGCGGCTATAAACCCATAAATGAAGGTAGCGAGCATTGCAATGTGTACGTAGCGAACATTGCAGAAAAAATACGTGAACATTTTGCAAATGAATTCAAATCTTCGCGATGTGTTGTAAACTTTCGAAAATAAAAGCAAACCTTTCGTACATAAAGTAATAGATTTTAAATTACTTTTTATAGACAATTTTAAATACCTTTGTATTATTTCAGTTCATACTTTTATAAACAATAGATGATAGTCCTTTCAAATGATATTTTTGTAAATGTATGAAATCATTTATGTTTAATCAAAGATTGTACGACACCCTTTTTCATTTTTAGCTCACCTGAGCTGAAAGCTAAAGTGAGCTTTTCTGATGACATTTTGTCTGTCTTCCGTCTGTCCGTCCGTCTGTCCGTAAACTTTTCACATTTTCAACATCTTCTCAAGAACTACTGGGCCAATTTCAACCAAACTTGGCACAAATCATCCTAAGGCAAAGGGGATTCAAAGTTGTGAAAATTAAGGGCAATACCCGTTTTCAAGGGGAGATAATTAGAAATTAATGAAAAATTTCGAGAAATTTTCAAAAATCTCGAAAACCATAAAGCCAGGAAAGCTGAAACTGGTGTGGAAGCATCCTCAGGTAGTGTAGATTCAAAGTTGTGAAATTCATGACCCCCGGGGGTAGGATGGGGCCACAATGGGGGTCAAAGTTTTACATAGGAATATATAAAGTAAATCTTTAAAAATCTTCTTCTCAGAGACTAATCATCCATTAAATCTGAAATTTGTGTGGAAGCATCCTCAGGTATTGTAGATTCAAAGTTGTGAAAATCATGAACCCCGGGGGTATGGTGGGGCCACAATGGGGGTCGAAGTTTTACATAGGAATATATAAAGTAAATCTTTAAAAATCTTCTTCTGAGAAACTAATCAGCCAGGAAAGCTGAAACTTGTGTGGAAGCATCCTCAGGTGTGTAGATTGAAAGTTGTGAAAATCATGATCCCTGGAGGTGGGTGGGGTCACAATAGGGGGGGGGGGGTCGAAGTTTTACATAGGAATATATAAAGTAAATCTCTAAAAATCTTCTTTCAAGAAACTAATCAGCCAGGAAAGCTGAAACTTTTGTGGAAGCATCCTCAGGTAGTGTAGATTCCAGGTTGTGAAAATCATGACCCCCAGGGGTAGGGGAGGGCCACAATGGGGGGGGGGGGGTCGAAGTTTTACATAGGAATATATAAAGTAAATCTCTAAAATTCTTCTTTACAGAAACTAATCAGCCAGGAAAGCTGAAACTTGTGTGGAATAATCCTCGGGTAGTGTAGATTCAAAGTTGTGAAAATCATGATCCCCGGGGGTAGGGTGGGACGACATTGGGGGTCAAAGTTTTACATAGTAATATATTGAGTAAATCTTTAAAAATCTTTTTCTCAGAAACTAATCAGCCATGAAAGCTGAAACTTGTGTGGAAGCATTCTCAGGTAGTGTAGATTCAAAGTTGTGAAAATCATGATCCCTGGAGGTGGGTGGGGCCACAATAGGGGGGTCAAAGTTTAACATAGGAATATATAAAGTAAATCTTTAAAAATCTTCTTCTCAGAGACTAATCATCCATTAAATCTGAAACTTGTGTGGAAGCATCCTCAGGTAGTGTAGATTCAAAGTTGGGAAAATCATGACCCCCGGGGTTGGGGTGGGGCCACAATGGGGGGGGTCAAAGTTTTACATAGGAATATATAGAGTAAAAATTTAAAAATCTTCTTCTCAGAAACTAATCAGCCAGGAAAGCTGAAACTTGTGTGGAATTATCCTCAGGTAGTGTAGGTTCAAAGTTGTGAAAATCATGATCCCTGGGGGTAGGGTGGGGCCACATTGGGGGGGGGGGTGTTCAAGTTTTACATAGGAATATATAGAGTTAATCTTTTAAAATCTTCTCAAAAACTTATCAGTCAGATGAGTCTTTATAATTGTTAAGACTTTGGCACCAGGACAATTCTTCGGCCTCACAAGAAGGTTCAGAGTTTGATGTAGCTTTATATCCCATATATTCCATCGGAATTTGTTCAGACCGGGAGCTACAGACCTAAAACTAGTTTTTGATGAAATGCGTAGTAAAAATTGACAAAACTTGACATACATTTGACTCAACTCCAATATAAGGATAAAGTAGTTCTTTTGTAGTGTGAATAAACATGTACATACCAACAAATGCAAGTACTAGTTGTAGGGATGAATGATATTTTTTAATGAAACTACCATGCAACGACTGTGTAACTTTTGTTCATTTATATATATTTATAAATGGTAAGGGAAACACGTGTTGTTATTGTTTCCGGTGTTATTTATAGTATAACGATTTCGTTTGGTTTATTGACGAGTATACGGGGTTTAGTGTACTCGTGCGGAACAGGTAGTTTACCTGTGTACAGGACTGCGTTCAAGATCGTAGCAGCTAGCCTAGCCGCTAGGTCGTAGATATCTAGGTCTATTGAACAGACCGCTAGGTTAGCCGCTAGGTCTCAGATTTGAAGTTGGAAATATTCAACTAAAGACTAATTACATCGACAAAATTTGTTAATTTCAAGCGAAAATATACATGTTAAAATTTAATATAACTTAAGGGATAAACAAAATATCACTAACTAAATAGATTTCATGTTTGTTATAAATTGGTAACTAAGGTGGCCATCTTGAATTTGATGCTTAGCATAAAATATTTAGGCTACGAATATCTACCTAGCGGCTAGGCTAGCTTACGATCTTGAACGCAACCCAGGTATTAGGGAATTAAAGTCATTCGAGGTTTCGCTGCTTTACGTGCAACAGCCCCCCCCTCCCTTTACGTTTACTGTGTACTACATGTATCTAATGTTTTATTTTTTATATTGTAGAATGTTGATTATGAACCAGAAGATTAAATGAACATACTTGTAAAAATTTTGAATTAAAATCAAGTCTGTTGCACAGACGCATGCGAAGCAGTTCCTACATATGTGTTTGAGTTTTTAATTTATAAATAATTTATGTTCGTTTGAACATTAAGTCAATTTTAGTACATATACATGCACATGTTTTAAAATATTCATATAGGATGTAAGAAAAGGTTTCATTTTTGTATTTAATGAAGATGGCCTGCATTCTTACGGTCCACAGCGTCTACTAACGGTGTACAGATCCCCGTTTATTCGCGAAAAGGTTGCATCATAGCGAAAGTTACGCGGTAAATCGTACACACGAAAATTAAGTTAATTTTTTCTTTTGATCTAATAAAGAAGTTCAACTGGCAGAAAATTGTACCGTTGGCAGTGGACATTATTAATAAAGCTAGTCGTTTATAGCGCATCAAGTTGCATGAATGAAAACTTTTATTTATGCAATTTGGCTAATTAAGGTTTTTTTTTTTATTTTTTTTTTTTACCTTTGATGCAGTGGATGTTATCACATTCATCCCAACTTAATAAAACTAAACTTGATACCCCGGTTGTTAGTACTATCTTAACGAATCTACCATCGTTATAATAATAGTACTTGCATAGTATTTGCAAATGTATGAACTGGAAAGAAGTTGATTACATTCCATATATGAAAAAAAAACCTAACCCCTTTAACGTGTTAAAAATTTTAAACAAAAAATTAAAAAGTGAATTTTCAACATTTTAACAAAAAAAACCCCCAATTACTTTAAACACTGAAGAATTTATGTCCCAAGCAGTTAAAATCAGTAAGTCGCGGTCTAATTGACATTACGGGTTTTAGTATTACCTTAAATACAAATCCTAGTCGTTTAATCGCTTTATCAGACGGGATTATACTGTACATATCAAAAGTAAGTTTCATCGAGACTAAGCGGGAGAAAGAAATGACAAAAGCAGACAGTTTCCAGGCTCTAAAGAAACTCCCAACCAAATTGGCAGACCAGCTTATGCCATTTCAAAAAGATGGCATAAGGTATGCACTGGAAAAGAATGGAAGGTTTGTAACAATCTTAGAGTAATACACACGGTTTCGAATCAGGAAAAAAACTAAAACGGAATATTGCTCCCTTGTACCATCATTGGCATCAACGGTGTCTGGTCAAGTCGTACACAGACCAACTCGTATACAGGTCAACTCGTATACAAAATTTCCGCATAAAAAAGCGAAAGTCAACTCGTATACAAAAAATTCCCGTATACCTAATCGAAAGTCAACTCGTATACAAAATTCCCGTATATTTAACCGAAAGTCAACTCTTATACAAAAAATCACCATAATTTGAAAGTCAACTCGTATACAAAAAGTTAGAAACAAAACGTAGTAAATTCATACAGGTATAATTGTGCATTATCATTATGCTCGGTAACGATGTGAAATTACAAAAACAAAAATTTACGATTATTAATTATGTCAATCCAATCATTATTATTTGGTAATTATTTCTACACATTAAAACAATATTTGTTAAAACAACAAGCGCGGTGTCTCTTGCTTCTCCAAACGGATGTCTTCTCAAAGGCTAATTAAGATACTCCCCCGGCATTATTTTGTTTGAAAAAAATAAATCCAACTTTCCGCTTTTATATGTCATTTCCCAAACTTCTTTCAACATGGTACGAACCTGTGTGTTTAAATTCCTGTCGACGAACTGTAAACTTGTAATATACCATTGATTTATAAGTTAAAAATTTGTTTATTCATATAATGAGTGAAAAATGAAAAGTGAATATAAAAGTCACATATGAAATTTCTTTAAATAATTATATATATATATATGTGACTTTTGTAATATTCAATAAAACATATTTAAAATTAAATAGACAGATATACGGCTAGCAATCTATTGCCTACTTTAAAAAGACATACTGGTTAATCAAACTAATTAATATTGGAGCTGAATTGGAATTTTTCATATCAATTTTTCATTGTAAATGAATGTACGGGAATTTTTTGTACCGGTATACGAGTTGACTTTCGGTTTAGCATACCTATATGCGGAATTTTTGTTTACGAGTTGACTTTTAGTTTTTTATGCGGAAATTTTTGTATACGAGTTGACTTTCGTTTTTTTATGCGGAAAATTTTGTATACGAGTTGACCTGTATACGAGTTGGTCTGTGTACGACTTGACTGTAAATCGCATCAACAGGTTGGGCACACTTACCGCATTGAGGAATGATTACGCTAAACGGACACTATTCCCCGTTTCAGTAATAAAAAAAAACGGGATTTTCTCGATGTATGCTAAATAAATAAAAAATCCCACTTAAGTAAAAATAAGCGCATGAGAAATGCAATGTGGTGCAAAAGTACTTTATACAACTGACCTTCGTGGCCTAAAACTTTAGTCCTCCACAGCTGCAAACAAATATGAGACGATTTTGAACTAGTGAAAATCGTGAGTATTCTGGCATTGATCGTACATTTTCCATTGATAGTTTGCTTTTACCAGGTCCAGTACAATCTCCAGATTTAGCTATATAGCTTGAATAAGCTAAATAGCTTTATTAAGCTATTCAGAGTAGCTTCATTTAGCTATTTTGTCATACATTTTTCTTAAATGTGTAATTATTTCAGTATGTATAAAAAATCACAGTTTAGTGCAGTGATAATTTTCAACTTTGAACTGTTCTGTAAAAAATGCATGTAAACAGTCTAGACGGGACTCCCAAAACGGAGTTAACTCCCAAAACGGAGTCTTTGGCTCCATCATGCATTGCGGTAAAATGGCGTTTCTAATGTAAACAACGTGCGAGTTATGTCCCTTAGTTCTAAATAAATCTCTAAAATTGGCCAAAAACACGACAAAAATTAATTCTAAACTTTCAAAAACATTTCTGAACGTTTATGTGTCATGTTAATGTCATATGTTCACAACCGTTTACTTGTATTATGTAAGATTAATTTTTAAAATGAAAAATTCACCCAAAACTTCGATCACGCACAACTATAACTGTTTTGAAATAAATTTAACGCTTGGATATGTTTATTTATCATTGTTTGTTAAAAGTATAGTCTCATTTTAATCTTTTTCATGCTAAATTATCCAATTATCTTGAATAATTATGTATTTAACATGGTTCCCTAACATCGCAAATGCCGCGAGTGATTATAATTGATTTGATGATAATTATCAGTTCAATTTAAAGAGTTATTGAATCTAGAGTGACAATTTGTTTTATTTTCTGGGCTTCCAAACAATAAATCCTATTTTTTAGATACCAAAAAGAGGTTTTTTAATCATCGCTAGAGCAACCAGTTTTTGTTAGTATTCGAAGCTTTTTTCGTTTATGCACTTATCAATTTGTATGTTGGGTGATTTTAAATTGTAACAAAATACGAAAGAAGTAAAATTTAATGCAATTTACCTTTTATTAACGATTAAATTCCATGAAAAACACAAAAATATCACTTTTTAAGCATCGTCCAAACGTCCAACTTCGAAGAGAAATAACTTTCTTAAGTGCAAATAAACCCATATTTCGTGCAAATACGATCGATAGTAAATTATATCCTGGGTCTTTTAAAACATGTTAGAAGTCTGCCAACACATGCAGCACTTTGCAAGACGATTTCTTGTTGACCCCATGTTTTCATCGAAAAATCGCCATATTTTGTACCAGTGCGCATGCGTAGACTCCCAAAACGGAGTCCAAAATGCTTGCAGAAATTCACTTCCGTTGACTCCGTTTTTGGAGTTGGTCTAGACTGGTAAAGATTACTCATAAGTTTGCATCTCCTTAAGAGACTTTGCACTAAAAGTTTTGGGGCAACTGATTCATGACCACACAGTTACTTCTTGAATGAAATATAAAGGAGGTCAGTTATGGTGAACAAGATAATTGATTGGTAATAATTTATCACAATGAGAAGAAATCATACTTATCCATGCCTCATTGCACACAAAGTGGTGAACAGTTACCCAAACAATGGGTATATTTTTTGTTTAAAAGTGTTTAAAAGCTGCAGTGTTAAAACTATCTTTAATTTGGGTCAAGTTTATAATGATCAATGGCGCAAATATGAGTACCAAGTTAATTGCGATTTTTCGTCCATTTCTTACAATAAATATTTTCTTCAAAAACTGCATATAAATAGCTTAATTAAGCTATTTTGAATAGCTTTATAAAGCTATACAGCTTTTTCAAGCTATATAGCTAAATCTGGAGATTGTACTGGACCTGTTTACTGCCTAAAATCCCCAAAATTTCAGAGTTTTGTGTTCATTGAGTAGACACAACTTGACCATGCAAGAAAAATTTAAAAATAAATGCAGAAATTGTTTATTTTGGATTATATATTTTGATCTCGGGAAGACCATGAAAACTACGGAAGCTTGTACCAGCAATGCTTTTAACACATATCGTAAACTACAGTTTAAAAGAAAATGATATTAAACTATGCTTATTTAGAAGAAACTTCAAGTCAAAACCAAACAATGATTAACAGAAATTATTGTTCCATATTTTGATAAAAAATGAAAAAAAATATTGAACGAATAATTCTATGTACAACTAAACATGTGTACAGAATAACCACATTATTATCCATAGAGGCTACCGTAAGAAATTTACTGAATAGATTTTGTTTGTTACTGGAATTCACTGAAACGCAGCTATGAATGTTCAAATTTGAAGCATACAAATAGTAAGTGGGTCCTTGTTGATAATAAAAATATTCTTGCACTTATTGTTCAGTTTAAAGAAAACAAGATGTGAATGGAAAAGCGTGTCAAAATCCCGCATTTGCGGGAGTTTTTTTATTACTGAAACGGGGAATAGTTCCCGTTTAGCGTAGTCATTCCTCAATGCGGTAAGTGTGCCCAACCTGATCAAGTTGGGAACAATTGCTCTGTCAGTTGGGTTTTCTTCATTTGGTGATCAAATACCTGTTCTGTACATCTATTTTCCTATTTGACCTACCAACGGGAGGCTAATCTTGTTCATTTTGGAACAGGATTACAATTTCCTGAGGAAAAAAGTGCATCATTTCAAAGGTGTGGGACTTCTTTGACGAATTTCTGTTATTTCTATAGACTCAATACCATGACGCCTCTACTAGCACTAGCTATATTTAGGGGTTAACCCTTTAGCTCAGTCAATAGAGGGTTGGTTTTTAAACTGAAGGGTCTGGAGTTCACGCCTAGTTGTGGTCATTCCTCCTCTTCTGTTACACTCAGTGTTAACGTTCATTAATTATGCTCTGGCTCCAAGGGTTACACAGTCACATATATGATTTCCAGAAAATTTAATGAATGATTTTATAATTGAATGATGACCACGTCATTTCTCAGGAAATGAAACTTTGTTTATTCATTTTGTTAACTGACGATGATGTTTGAAATATTAAACGTTTGCTTTATTTCTTTTTTCTAGATGCCTTATTGCAGACGAGGTATGTTTTCTTCAACATTTTAGTTAAAACTGAGAATGAGTCGGGGGTGAGCTTATACTTTACCCGTGGCACAGCATCTAGACCTGATAAAAGTTTTTGGAGCAGGTCCGGTATGTAAGTTATTACTTGTCCTATCTTCACCAAACTTGCATGGACGGTGAATCTGGACCTACCTATGGACTTTAAGACTTGGATGCTGAATCTGAGCCATAAATTTCAGATGCGGGAGAAAGTTAAGGTTTTTGGAGCAGATGCCCTTTGATAGCAATATCTAAGTTACTACTGGTCCTCTCTTACACATATGATAAAGGTGTTATCATAAAGATGATGCCTCATCTCATTGGGCTCAGTAATGCTCTTTATCTGTGTTAGATTATACCATATTTGAACTACAAATTTTAAAGGAAATGTCAATCAAAATTGTTCAGGCTCTTTTTGAATGGCATTTACTTTAGAGAATGTTCAAATTTTGTGCAAAATGGAGTTGCCTCCCATCAGTTTGCTGTATTGAAAGTCTCTCTTTTCGTTTATTTAAGGCTATTTAATTGAATTTGATGAAGGTTTGCTCAAATCTCAGTATATATAGGTTAATCAAGGTATATTTACAATGAGGGGTTGTCATGGATGTAAAGATCATATATTTGTGGTATTTTTCTGTTTGTATGAAAGGCCTGGTAAGTTGAGATTGGGGTAACAAGATAGTTTAAACTTAGTGACTTTTCTGTTTAGATGGGGCTGGGCAAGACGTTACAGGCCCTGTCGGTGGCTTACCTCTATCAGTCAGAGTGGCCCTTGCTGATCATCGTGCCTTCCTCCCTCAGGTTCTGCTGGGTGGAAGAAATAGAGAAGTGGTTCCCAGACACAAGCCCGGAGGACATCTTTATGGTACAGACAGGGAACGATGCCAGGTGATCTTTGTAGAACAAGTCATTAGGGAGTTTACTTTAGGAAAATAAAATTGTTTTCATACAGTAAGACTTTCAAGAGTATGAAGGGTCCAGATTTGCTGTTGAAGATTTGTTCATCACAAGTTAAAAAATGTCTCCTCTGCTTTATTTCAGATTTACTGGTTGCAGACAAAAAACATTGTTTTCAGAAAAATTGATTTCTTTTAAAGCAGTACAAATATACATGTACATGAATTTATTTTCATTTCAGTGGGATTCAGGATGCCAAGATTGTCATTGCTACATATGGTCTTCTGTCAAAAGCCACCAGTCGAGTTGTTCTTCAGGCTCTGACCAATCAGAAATTTCAGGTGGTGATTGTAGATGAGTCTCACTACATAAGAAACATAAAGACGGCCTCCTGTAAGGCTATTGGACCTCTGATCAGGGCTGCAAACCGACGCATTCTTCTGTCTGGGACCCCTTCACTGTCCAAACCTGTGGAGGTGGGTTACTGATGGATTAGGGTAGGAGTACTGTAGATTCCTAATTAAACGGGAGGAATTCATATCACAGTAGCACACCTCACGGATTTCAATATTTCGCTTTTATTTTCAAACAGATATCAACTAAAATGAACTTTGATAAAAATTTGGTGTTTGTTATTTTACATTCTCGCAATTTGATGCAAAAGGGTTGAATCGCGGAATTAAGTACTCTCGTTAAATAAGGATTCTACAGTATGGTGCTGGCTCTAAGCTGAAAAAAAAGATTATTCCTTTTCTATGATATTTGAATATCAATTCACATCAAAGATACATTTCTGTTCATGTTGCAATATACATGTAAATGTACTACAAACAGTACATCCATGTTTTATGGACATATTTCTTTCTATAGTTCTTGATTATTTACCTGCATAATTGCACCTCTTATTGTACATGTTATAGTGAATCATATACAGTATGAGATTTTATAAATAGTGTATTGTGAAACTTGACTTATATACTTGCAGCTTTTCTCCCAAATTGATGCCATTTGTCCCAACAAGTTTGGTAGCTGGTGGACCTACACTGCACACTTTTGTGATGCCAAGATCCAGCATTTTGGCAAAATCCGCAAGAGAAATGTTGAGTAAGAACTAACTTATACCTCAAGATCCTGTTTTGATATTCGAACAGCTATTTGAATGAGAAGTCATGAAAATTTGTCAGAACCAGTTTTTCAATGGTTTATCACAAAATAAAGTATCAATATCTTAAATATTGGTCAGAGACATAAATAACAGAGATTGGCAGCTGATCGAAATCTCGTGAAATCCCGCGGTCCCTATTGTAAAGTGTTCCCAGTAAAAATAAGTGTTTCTTTCAAATAAACAATTATATCGAAATATAAACAGCTAAATCCTATTACCAAAACATTCAAAATATCATATTTTCATGAGTTTATGTCATATAAACAATTTTAAAAGAGGAGTTTTAGGAGGCATTTTGGCTACCCCTTGTCCGAGATTTCGCCAATGTTTTATAGCTGGCCAATATATTTTCTATATACTTATCTTATTTTTCAATTTTTTGTTTCAAAAATGTCTTAAACCTATGCACATTTTTCATAAACACAATAAACTTTCGGTTTAAGATCATTTTTTCAATTCACTAAAATGTAGTTCTCAAAGTAAGGTTGGTCCCATACCATTTTTCAACAACAAAACGCGCTAATGGCGGAGTTGCCGATCTCTGTTATTTATGTCTCTGATTTTGGTATACAGATTAAATTTTCCCATCTTTTTTGCCCATTGGCTCCGGAATACAATGTTACCCCCCACTTTGTATTTGCCAACTTTGTATTCATTACAATCAGTTTCTTAAATCAGATCTTTTTTTAAAAAACACAGCTCTTTTTTGTGCATTGAAGGCGTGGGAAGGTGACAAAAATTAGTTAATATGATAGTTGGAAGATTTGTTTTCTTTATTTACGGATAGTGGAGCCTGTAACTTGGAGGAACTTCAGAAAAAACTGAGGGATGTTCTCATGATACGTAGAATGAAAGATGATGTCCTCACTCAGCTGCCTGCAAAGCAAAGACAACAAATATTATTTCAGCTAAAAGATTCTCAAGTCAGCAAGGTACATTATTACCAGTAATTAATTTTACATGATCAGTGACATTATTGTATATTGAGCAAGAACAGTAACTTTTAATGATATCTTGTTTCATATTAAGTGTGAAAGTCAATATTTAAACTTTTAAGTCTTCACTTTCTCTTTAGGGATGACTTAGACTTGTTGTCATTTGATTTTATAGCTTACTAAATAGGGAACCAGTTACTGTAAAAACATATGAATGACAACTGTATGAATACTGTAGATTCCTAATTAAACGCAAGGAATTAATATCCGCGTAAAATCGCGAAAAGCACCTTTCGCGGAATTTAAAATGTTGCTATTATTTTCTTAGAGTTAAAAACAATAAGATATGTAGATAAAAGTTCTGCGTTCGCGATTTTATATTCTCGTGATTTGACTCAAAACAGCGGGATCATGGAATTAAGTACTCGCCTAATATTAGAAAATTACAGTACCGGGGTACTATGTTCAGTTTCATGAAAGAATTTTAAAAATCAGAACTGGCAGAGGTTTTTTTTAAGAAAGACTTGCTAAGATGCCAAAGAATTTTGAGAATGATTAGAATAATAGATGTATTGAAATGATGGTGTTACACTGGTGTACATGTAAATAAGATGGGATAAACTTGGTTGATCCCCCCCCCCCCCCCCCCAGTACTGATAAACTCCTATTATTAACTCCTTTTCTTGAGAAATTACAATGTTTACTAATAAATTGCATGCTTATAATTCAGGACATTCAGAAGACCTTCCAGGAACTGAAGTCCTCCATGAAGAGAGACAGATGTCAGGTGGACACTGTTCTTCAGACGGTGGCCAATGAAGGCTGTTCATCCAATACACTGAGTCTCATACAGAAGCTCTATCAACTGAGTGGGGAGGCAAAGGTGAACAAAATGGAATCTAATGTACCTGAAAGTAAAACATGAAATATCAGTTACTGAAATCACCTTTCTTTTAAATTACCAGGTAGTAAATAAATATCTTTTTTTGGGGCCCTTAGGTTATATATTTCAGCCATTCTTTTCATTATTGTATGGCAAGTAGTAAATACTTTGCATTAATCACAATATTGACAGTTGATTTAACTATGATTAAAATAACATGTATCCAAAACTTGATTTTAGATAGGTCCTGCTAGAGAATATGTAGCCATGTTGTGTGACAACAAGAACCTGAAGTTTCTGGTCTTTGCTTACCACCGGGCCATGATGAACGGCCTACAACAGACGCTGATGGAACACGACGTAAAGTTTGTACGGATTGACGGGGATACCAAACCGTCCGACAGACAGCTGTATGTGCAGCAGTTCCAGTCAGATCCAGACACTAGAGTCGCAATATTGAGCATCTTAGCAGCAGGAGTGGTTAGTTCATGATTCTTTGTTTGTTTTTGGAACGGAGGAGGGGACTGATTGTAAGGAGCGTTTTTGTGTAAATGGTATTTTTTTAAAGGTCATATAATAATCATGATAAAAAATGTGTTGACTCTTGAAAAATATGATAAATATTTTTTGTGTAATCATATTTCTAAGTTGTAAAGAATAGGTAAATTGAAGTCTGAATCAGAGAAGTGTTAGCAGATTACGTGCTTGCAAGCACTTGCCAAAATTTGTGTTACAGGTATGGGGATTTTAATGAGCACTCGTGAACACCAGATTTGCTAATTATGCCTCAGATTTATAAGCTGTGCTGGTTTTCAGGGCCTGACTTTCACCAAGGCCACACTGGTGGTATTTGCAGAGATGTACTGGACCCCAGGGGTACTGATTCAGTGTGAGGACCGCGCCCACAGGATCGGACAGACCAGGTGTGTTTCCATCCACTACCTGGTGGCCAAAGACACTATGGATGAATGGGTCTGGTCAGCCATTTGCAGAAAGGTATGATTTGGATTTTATTCCATTTCTTTCTGTATATTGTTGAAAGGGCTATCTGATTTAAAATTTGTAATAAAGTGAAGTTGATAAATGGATGTAGCAAGCTACATGTATTTGCAAAATGGAAAATGTAACGAATCATAATTCCTTTCTGTTTCTGGAGAAAGGAAAGGCAAGTCATCAAAAAATGGAATTTTAACTTGGATATTTCCCACAAACAAAATATGGATATTATAATGGATAATCCAAAAACTAATTGTGTATACTTGGTCCATTTATTGTTTGAAAGACGATTGTGACCACCACTGCCCTGAATGGTCAGAAGCAGCTGATGAAGGCAGACAAGGGAGATAAGTACCAGGTGGAGCTCCTGTCCACAGCTGACGTCTACAAGGCACCATCAGCTGAGGAGGCTATCAACACAGACTTTGCTGCCATTTTCTCTTCCCAACAGGTAAGAAACTTTCACACTGTTAACACTTGCATACCAGTAATTATCTATGGCAAGAAAAAACACACTTTTAGTGACATTTTTTTCTTTCAATTAGACTATATTGTGTTTTTCACTCCAATTTCAGCCAAAGTATCAACCATCAATTCTGGATTTTATAAATAGTGGAAAGAAAAGGAAAAGGGAGGACAACTGTTCAATGAAGAAAAGAAAGAAACATCTCAACAGCTCACAGAATAATGAAGATATTGTAGAAGTCATTGATAGTGATGAAGAGGAGACTACGATCAGCGAAACTGGAAATAATTCACTCTCTGCAGAGAAAGAAAGGAAACCTCCCAATTCAGTGGTGGATCTTATGAAGAAGGCATGTAAACCTAAAGTTAAAAGCAAAAGATTATTCTTCTCAAAAGAGAATGGTATACAAGATGAAGATGACTTTGTCCAAAATAAGAAAAAATTCACCAAAACATCATCAAAAGCAAAGAAAAAGGATGAATTAAGTGAATCCTGGGGATGCACAGGGTGCACTTTCTTAAATCATGCTGATCTCCCTTTCTGTGAAATTTGTAACACTCCAAAGCAAAAGAAATCCAAGTCATTGAATTCTAGTTGTGATGAAGAAAAGGAAAATATATCTGATTTCCCAGATACTTTGGGCAATGAAAAGGATGATTCTAATTATGACAATAAAGAGAAAAATTTACCTGATCTCCTAGACCCACTTGGCAATGAAAAGAAGGCCTGTTCAGAGGAAGACAACAGTGTTTCACAATGTAATAATGATTACTTTATTAATGAAGGTTTATCAGAATCTCAAAGCTCACATGTAACTGAGTCCCAGGATAGTTTAAATTCAACTTGGAATGACGTCTTACCTGGTGCAAATAGCAATAGAAATTCAATATGGAATTCTAAAGACAAAGACAACCTAGCTAATCAAAAGAGTTTTGAGAAAGAGTCACCTGTGAAGTCGAATAGGAGAAGAACGTTTTTCCTGGAGACCTACACTCCATCTTCCAAGTCAAGTATAGATGAAGATAACCATTTGTCACAAGACTCTGTAAGAAGTGACCTTGATTCAGCTGTTTCACAGACAACAGGTACCCCAGGTAGATATGGAGATGAGGAGAGTGAAATGAAGATGACGGACAGTGAGGGTGAAGTTGCCAGTAGTGGAGAGCTCACGGAGGAAGATGTGTCCTTCTCTCAGCTGTCACCCCAACCTAACGATACTCTAGTGGATGGAACAGAGGGGGTCTTGGATGACACTGAAGCAACTGAGGACTTAGACGAAATGTTTGATGATGATTTTGATCAAGAACCTCATCCTCCAAGTAAGAAAGGTTTCTTGGCTGTTTAATGTGTTTGTTTATAGTCTGCAAACAATAAAAATGTAGTGCACTATATATATTAGACCAACTTTGACCATTCACCATTTATCATTACCTTACTTCTTGTAGAGGAAGAATCTGCAGCGAGTAAAGAGAAGATCATCGTCAGAGATATTTCCAATGTTCCTGTTTTCAAGAGCTTTCACTTCAAATGCAGTGCTTACACAAGTAGAATATATCTATATGATGAGGTATGCAGCTCAATATGATATTATGTGGAAAAAAAAGAGCTAAGAAAATCTCAGATCAATAATACAGCTACTGACTGAATTTTAGGGCAAACATATGGACCTGAAGATAAAAATGATACCTAAGGCTGAGGGCAACTTTTTTGTATTTAGGTCAAACAAATCATATGTTGCCTTAATACCTAGTCAGTTATTTTGTTATAAGGATATGAATACAATTTCATGTAAACAGCTACAACTATCATTAGTTGTAATGTAGTGGTCCATGGTTTTTATGTTGGATAAGGAGACCGGTCAACACTGTTATTGTTAGACCAGATAAAAAAAAAAATTCACTTAGTTGGTTTTTTTGTGGCAAAATAATGATATAGAGAGCAAAATTTGAGCAGGAGTTTAAAACAATTTATTATGAGAAACTGCTTACACTTTATTTCCATATTCATGATGGTATTCAAGAAAACAGATTTGTTACAGAATGGTGCCCCTCTGCGAGCCAACTTTGTGCCATTAGATGTGGAACTGAACAACCAAGGGAATCTCCCAGACCTATTGCTACATCCACACAATCTACGGCTTGTTCAGAAATTCCTGAGGGAATGGAATAGGTATTGATTTAAAAAGCAATATTTATTTGTATTGCAATTCTTTTACTGAATGACAGAAGGAATGGGACCAATTTAAATTGCAAGACTTAGAAGTACTGTAAAAGTGGTTATTTACTGTGGAATCATTAATATTTGTGGTGGCTCAATTTTCGTGGTATTCGTGGGTAGTTCTCTCCCAAGAATTTAATTCCTCAACGAAAACAATTTTAGAAAGAGTTATCTTTGTTACTGATACATCCCTGTGAAAGAACAAAGAACTCACAATCCACGAAAATTGGCCCCCACGAAATTTAAATGATTCCACAGTATGCTGGTGGTGAAGTACTTGTTTTTTATAGTTAAACAAAACACAGTATTGAGGTATCAAATATGCGGATGCGTGATTTACCACACTAAAAATCAGATTTTGTTAAGCATCGTTTGGGGGTATTTTATGTGGTTTTAAACTTACCTCATAATTAGTGTAAATTCCCCCCATGCGTAAATAACCACTTGCACTGTGTATACATGTAACAAATATTTAATTACTTTCAAAATTGTAATTCCAGTCTAACAGAAACAAAGAGACGACTGATAGTGAAGTCCTCGCAGCTCTTTGATAGTCCACTGGTGGCGTATGAGGCCCTAAAAAGTGGCAAAAATATCACAACTGTCCGCCACAAAACTAAGGTTGGTGCACAACATTATTTAGCAATATTGATATTTTGGGTTAGCTCTATTTCTCATGAAACTTTCTAATTACATGCATTTTCACACTAAAAAGTTTGGAATGAACTGTAGTGCATCCATACTTGAAATTACCTGGTAAAAAAAATGGAAAGGTGATAATACACTATTGATTATATTAATGAAAATCTTTTTAAAATTAAGAGGTCGTTTTCTTCATTCTGTACCACAGGAGGATATTGCTGCTGAGTCCCTGGCCAAAGCCAACCTAGTACAAGGTGGGGTCAGGGTAGTGAAGCGGTCTCATCACTCGGGGAGCAGCTTAATGCAGGTAGGCGACCATTAAAGTCCGTTTTTTCACCAGACTAATAAATAGAATTACTCCAAACCCCAAACCAAAAATTCATACCGGTATGTAGTCTTCAAACATAAACAGACCAATACCAAAGATTTCTATTAACTGAATTACCTCTGAAATATTTAAATAGACATAATGGTTTTCATAGGCAACTACATCAGATGGAATTCCGATCTGTCTGAACTGCAGCAAGCCTTGTGACAATGAGTTGTTGGATAAAGAGACCCTGAAAAACTCTGACTCAGCATGGGCCACCAGGTTCTGTTCTCAGAGATGCATGGACAAATACTGGGTAAGGTGTACATGGACTAGCTTTTATAAATCAATCCATAACTATTTGTACCAAAAGTTGTAGCTTCTGTATAATCACTACTTCTATCTAATTGTTTCATGTTGAACTATTGTTGTATTTTCATGTATATTGTAATCATACATGTTTCAAATTTTAGATTTGTAGAAATGTTTACATTTCACTAAGTATTGGTAACTTCTGTAGAATCATTTTTATTAGTGTGGGTCAATGTTCATGGGTAGCCAAAATTTTCCTGGTTTGTTGAGGATGAAATTTTGTTGGTAGCAAGTTCGGTATAATTTTGATTAATATTAAACAAATGTTTGTATATATACGTTCATGGGATGTAAATTGTTGGCAAGGGTTACCCACGAACATTGGTCCCCCACAAACAATGGATACCGCAGTAGTTTACAACATTGTATCACAATTTGTATCATAATCTCAGTTATACTGTGAATTGATGGAAATTTCCACCTGCAGATTCAGACCAACTCCAGTTTCTGCCGTGACCAGGTGTATGAAGCGGAGCATGGCGTGTGTCAGCTGTGTCACCTGGATGCTCACTCTCTGTACAAACAAATCAGGTCACTACTTGACATATATCTCTATTTTTGATCTGTGGTCCTATCACTAAAATTTTAAAACTGTCAGCGATTTTGATATGAAACCTTGACTTTATGAACTTAACAACAAAAATTGAAAATTAATTCAATGAAACCTGAATATGGTAAATTAATCAAGTAAATTAAACTATGTTTGTTAACAGATACCACATGTAGGAGTTCACTATAACACTACTGGTTTTTGTGGCTGCCTCTATAATAACACATCTCTTGTATGGTTTTCTTGGTATATACAGGGACACAGAGGATGTACAGAAGAGAGTAGATATTCTACATGGCAGTAAGTTTGATAAGCTTAATCCAAAGCAGAAGGAGGCCATAGTCAGAAATCCTGTGGCTGGACAGGTATATGTACATCATTTTTTTTTTTCCTGAGTACAAAAATAATTTTTACTTTTTTCCACTTTTGCATTTTAGCATATGTTTACAGTTGTTGGGTATGCACCTTTGATTGTAATGGGAAAAGCATATACATGTACCGTTAGTTAAGGAACTTTGGATTGAGGTTTGGTTTAGCTCTATAAACCAGGCATAATATTATATAATCAGTGAATATTTTAAATGACCATTTGTTATTAAGCCTGGCCATGTCTTTTTATACTGTTTTAAAAAAAGTATTCTTAAAAAATCAAAGCATTACCGGTAATTTGAACAACATTCTCTGCATGAGATCAGAATGCTCTCAGTACATGTATTTTGATATCTTCCTTAGTTTTGGCATGTGGACCACATCCGCCCCGTGTGGGAGGGAGGGGGACAGTGTGACATTGACAACTTCAGGACTCTGTGTGTTCTGTGTCATCAGAAGGTCACAGCAGAACAGGCCAGGAAACGCGCCACCGTCAGAAAACTGGGAGCAGCCACTGGCATGGCTGACATTAGTGCTTTCTTCCAACCAGTTTGACCAGGGGCTGTTGAGAACAAAGTGTAGTGATGAATATATTACATTTTTTCATTCATTAATACATGCATGTGATGGAATTATGGAATGGGGGAAATTTTCTCTTTGTACAAGGAATTCTTCTTTTGTATAGTATTTTATTGATTAAATTTACACTACAGCTGTCAATGTTTTAGTTTATAGAACTGTCAGAAATTGAAATAATTTTTTTTTTTAGGGGGGGGGGTGTTACTTTGCTGGATGTTTTACTGGTTTTAGTTAAAGTTGTCTTTCTTGGTACTCCGAAGTACATGTACGTGTTAAGTACAGGAATGCCGGTATTGGGGGGCCGGGGTTGCCCATGTTCCCTGTGCTGTCCATGAAATGAATAAGAATTGTGCCATTTATGGGGGATGCACTAAATAAATCGCATCACACATTATTATGCAAATAGTTATGCAAATTTAAACATGGCTGAATTGCCAAGCAGGAAGAGAAAGATCACAGAGGTGAAATGAGTCCGGGTTTACTGTCATTTACGATACGCTTGGCAAATTTAAGTACATTGTGCAGTTCAAGAAGAATTGGTCTGTGGTTATTTTGATTGTCTGGTAACCTCATATAACATTTTTCAGGATGTTATGACTTGTATGGTCCATTGAGGCTTGTAGTTTTGATATGTCGATATTAATTTTAGATTTTGCCGTAAGTTCGCGTGTCCGAAACCCACATGTATTTATTTAAGATTTTGTGTGTGTGTATTAAGAACACTAGTAAATTTAACCGCGACATCGACGCGAAAATAAATGTATGGACAACCTGCGATACTAGTATTGTACGCGTGTAGTGCCCTTAAACAGTTAAATTGAATTCTATGAACTACGTTCTAGAGTTACAATATCATACGATTTTGGGGAAATCAACTCAATTTGATTTAATAGATAAATGATAATGGTAAAATGGTAATTTTTGAAGCACATACATTTGTATGTACTTGTAATAATCTTTGACGAATTAAACAACATGTTAAATACTTTGAAGAAGAGGAATCGCAAATTGTCGCCGGGGTCAAAGTTGTCATATTTTTATGTCATTTTATTGAAATATTTACAAAGTACCGTACATAATGATTTTACTATAACCAGTTTTGTGACATTATATAACAGAAGTTCAAATGAATATAGACATCATGCAATGGTGTAAAAGAAAGAGAGGTAACTCTTGAAGGTCTTGATTTGTGGTTTTTTGCCTGCTACTTAACATGCTGACAATTTAACTCCAATGTCATTGAAGTCATTCAGGAAACATGAATTGGCTGAACCCATCAACTGTCGACATAGTAAGACTTGAACTAGAACCCACAACAGAAAGTATATGGCTGAAAGACAACTAGAATTATACATGTATTAGTTTGATTTTTTATCTATGAAGTAGTTAATAAATTATTCACGTTTGTATTTGTTCAAATGTCAATTATTTCATTTTAATCGGGTAATAAATGATGGTCTATGAAATAAAATACTCAAGTACCCTTGATTGTCTTAAAAATATCTTTCACAACTTCATACTCCATATCTATTGATGTATATTATTTAGAAAGCGAGAGATAGTCTCTAGTATACCGTTTTTTCTATAAATCCCCGAAGTACAACGGTAATATAAAATTCTAAAAAAGCAACAATATATTTACTTACATAGGTATGTATTTTTACGGGGTTTTTATGGGTTCATAGAAACGCGCAATGAAAACCATGCATCATCACTCTAAGAAGCTGGACCCCCCCCCCCCCCCAATTCATTAAACTACGTGAAAAAGAGTTGAAGATTGTGTTACTCAACTCTGCTTTCGTAATATAACAACACAGTTTCATGTTTGTCATCATTATTACAATGTGAACGAGTTTTCTGTTATAAACCACAAAACGTTGACATTAGTATTAAAGACAGTTTGTCGTTAGCCGTGTGAGATTCAGAGCTTGATTTGGACTATACAAACTATGCGTGTTCAAACTTTGTCCAATCGGTGTGCACACAAGCAGAACAATATAGCTCATTTATAATCCATTAGTTTAACACATCAGCGTTAGAACTCAATTCTAAATGCGTGAAATCTAGAATAAAGATATGGCTATAATTAATTAGAGAGCCCGTGAGATTTATTTCGAATATACATGTATAATTCCAATGCACTTGACATAAATTATAATGCATGTAAGTAACGATAACGATTATCCTATGGGGGAGCTGCAATTTATTGTTCGAAATTCTTTAATTATTCAGTTCTTTTTTAATTTAAAAATTCTGAAGACCTATAAAAAGAAAAATGTATAACTTTAAAATGTATAAATTTCAATTTCTTTATTTACCAATTAAGGGCCCTCAAGGGGCAACATGAAGATTGTACATACAACATCCAATGTACATAAAACATTCAATAAACATATACAAGAAAGAAAGAGTTGGATGATTGAAAGAGCTAGGACAGACATGAACATTTAATTAGTATATATATGTATGTTTCAATACACTCAATACAATGTCTTCTATATATTTATGTTAAACACCATACATAAATATGTCAAAATACAAATGTACATACAAATCTGAAATAGTTTATCAATATATCGCGTGTGAGCATTGACTAACCCCTTACTTGAGTAGCAGAGGAAGGGGGTGTCTGATTAATGTAGAGCAAATTTTAATCATATTATTATTTGATATATATATATATATATATCGAATTATAATAAGTTGCGTGAATGATTTTGAGCCAATTTAGTGTAAATTCCTCCCAAAAATTAAAATTTTCAACTCGATCTAGTAGTCACAGTCAGCAAGCAAATCTTGACTGGTTCTGCGTACAGTGTACTGACAACTTCTTTTGAACAACATGGCAATCATTTACAGGGAGCATTCAGTGACTTGCACATTTCAAGCCCAGACTGCCCTTCTGGACTCCATCAATAATCAACAAAACTCAACAACTTCATCCGGATGGTCCATCCAATTCGGCAGCTGATTGTCTATTGGCCAAGTCCGGACTTTTCAGCAACTACTTCCTGACATTTCAAGACCAGACCAAACAACCAAACCCATGCTCGCAAATCTATTCTGGAGAGATTTGAGCTACTAGTATTGTGATATCAAAATTCAAACTACTTCTCTGTTATGGTTTTTTATTATCAATTTTTTAAAACACATGCATATTCCTATGGCGGGCCAAATTCCCAAAAATCAATCTATTTAAAATTAGGTCCTTCACGCTCTCGTATGTGATATGTCGCTGTCACAACGACATATCAAACACGAGAGCGTGAAGGATCTTATTTTAATTAGATTGCACAAAAATGAGCTAAACATAGTTTCACAGTCGAACAACTAGATTTATCGGTCGTACAGTAAATTATAGTTAACAG